>NW_028277175.1:7987500-10387500 GCF_051122295.1 Plectrocnemia conspersa | reverse complement strand
ACGACCACGACCACGACCGAAAATACAGTTACGGAAAAAAGAGCACGGTTCATAGAGCATAACAGTAAAAAGGTTGGCGACCACCGTCGCGAATATACGAAGCGAGAAGTGAAAGGCGCGCGTCACGGTCGCGCTCCGAAGAGCCGGGGGCCGTTTTCGCCAACAAAACAAAGGGGCTGCGGGAAAGCGGAGTCGAGCAGGGAGGTTTCCGCGGCACCCGGGAGCTTCCCGGCGCCCCGCTCACCCGAGGGTCTTCGCTAGCTTTCGGGGCCACGCTCCGACGGGTCTGATCGGTCGGGGACATGAG
The DNA here is from genome assembly GCF_051122295.1 of Plectrocnemia conspersa. Classification (NCBI taxonomy): domain Eukaryota; kingdom Metazoa; phylum Arthropoda; class Insecta; order Trichoptera; family Polycentropodidae; genus Plectrocnemia; species Plectrocnemia conspersa. The sequence goes on along the minus strand of NW_028277175.1, from coordinate 10,387,193 downwards.
CGAACGAGCCTCGGATCGCAGCGCCCAGCCGCCGGCCATACTCGCCGCCCGCACACTCTCTCCGGTGTTGCCGCAGCGCGACGGAAGCCTTCCCCTACTCCCTGCTCCGCCCCCGCTCCCGCTCCCGCAACTGTCCGAATTCGCACGATTGTTTCGCCGCTCCGTTTAAATTAAAACTACCGATGCGAGTTGCGACACTGACACAATGCGATTTTAAAGATCGACGATAAACGGGTTTAACCTTGTTAACCGCAATTTACCGGCAAAAATAACAATATGCCCCCCCCCTCTACTTTCGCACGTTTCAATTTTAATCAAATTAAAATGTTTGTTTTTAAAAACAATGCTATTTTTCATTTTTAAATGTGAAAAATAAAAAAGTATTAATTTATTTTGTCCTCCGAAAATAATCTTTATCAGCTGTAACACAGTTATACCAGCGTATCTATCAATCCGCAAGACATTTAAGGAATGCACTATTTGTTATACTTATCTTTTCTATGGTCATTTCAATTCCTTTTTATCCGTGGGAACAGGAAAAAGTCACAGGGGCCATATCTAGTGAATACGGTGGCTGCAGAATTTAGACAGTATCGTTTTAAGCAAAAACCCACGATTTAGTAGTAGAGTGTGAGCCGGTGCGTTATCGTAGTGTAGAATCTATGAGTTGTTTGCTACAATTCTAGTAGTTTTCTACGGATTTCCTCATGCAAATGGTGCTAAACTGCATAATTGTAATCTGAAATGGTAAGAATTCGTAGTAGATAATATAATCTGTTATAATCGAAGAAAATAGTATGGCGGCTTCCTTAAATTATGTCACAGATTTAAGGGGAGTATGGGTAAGCGTAATTGTGACGGTCTGTGCCAGGGGAGTAGGAGGGTATTTTAAAAACTGTGACATTAATGGTTTGAATTTATTCATAAGGAAGCTTAATGTATTTTTATTATTTGATTTTTTTCCTAAAATATAAATAATATATATTGTATAATTCACCAAGCTCCAATGTGTCAGCGTGTGATTTATTTACAATATATGCTCATGCATATCGAGTACATCTTCTGTTATACAGAACTCGTGGAAAAAAATATTCAGCAATATCACTTCCACACAAATACATATTTTATAATACCTTTGATATTGTTGCCTTTGTGAATCAAAATAATTTTGCTTTTGTGACATGACGTACGGGGAAGGGGGGAGAAGTATGGCGTGGCATGATACATACTTTGTGACATAGGAGAGGGGAGGAGAGTAAAATTTCACGAAAAACCTGTGACATAATTTATAGAAGCCACCTAACAGGAACTATGACATAAGATAAAATTAGGCATGATTTTTTGGTTTTGCGTTTTCAAGGCGTTTACGTTGAGACAGTTGTACCTTTATTTCGATTCATAACAACTCTGAGTCGTTAGCGACTTAATTCAGTATTTGCTCAAAACAATATTTGTACATATGATTTTAAAAAGACTTTTGATAAATTTTGTCATGCCTTAATTCTTAAAAAAATATTTAGTTTGGATTTTTCTATAAAATTATATAATACTTTTCAAATTGTTGTAAATATGTGCAATATGGGTGGGCAACACCAGTCGTATTAATACATTATCACGTCAGGAATTACTCAAGGTTCTAATCTCGGCCAAATAATGTTTCATTGTTTAATAATAGTATTAATAAAGTTATTCGTAATTAAAAATTCTCATTTTTGCCAATGACCTTAAAGTATTCATTAAAATAGATTCCACTGAGGATTATAAAACAATCAATTTGATGTTGAAACACTAATATGTATATTACCATTTAGCATAAAATATCATTTTATGACCTTTTCCAGAACGAAATTAGCAATTAATTTTGATTATGAAATGGATAATAACGTGCTCCATCGCACTGTAGTGGTAACATATTTGGATGTCCTATTTCAAGAGGATTACAGATTTCATCAACATAAATCAATGTTGCCTCTAAAATGTTAGGATTTGTCTCGCGATACACGCATCAATTGAGAAGATCGAGGGCACTGTGTCCCTTGTATAATCACATAGTGTGCGGCATCGTTGAGGTTTAAAAAAGGTTTACAGTACATGAAGGAATATAAATATCTATTTTTATTTCCCACAACATTCCAATACTGGAATATGATTCCATAGAGTTGCGTCGACGAGTGTACTTGAGAAAGCACTTCTTCAAGCAGAAAAACTTCGTTTTTGTGTGCCACCTAAAGACCAGCGTATACGTCCCGCAGTAATATTTGAAGTAATTTTAAATAAAATAATATCTAATCTTCTGATAATCTATACATACCAGAGATATCTATTTAGATTGATTTATTTATTACGCAGTTTAATTACAACATGCCTACACGAGGAATAGAGGATAAACCAGATACGCATTGTGATATCCTGTATGACAGCAGTCGCCAACCTTTCGGGCCTTACGAACCACTAAATCTAAAATATTGAATTCCGCGGACCACAACCATTTTTCATAAAAGTAACATTCTAGATATGAAATGGTACTTGTTTTTCTGTGAGAGAGACTTAGTGCTCGCCCACTTATTGCTGCCACGGCCAATTATGACGATCTGGGGATGTAATTAGACTTGCCTGTTCTTTTACTGGACTTTTATGATCGATGCGATAGTTTTTTGGAACAAGTTACCTGTCATATGAACAGGTTAGAGATGGCCGTTAAATATTTTGAACAAATGTGAGATCTGGCAACTTACTTGATAGTTGCATCGCTTATAGTGGATGCTGAGATTTTTATTAACGCGTAATCTAATGAGGCGAAAATTCAAAATTAAAATAAAGTCGAATCAGAATATAATAAAAAAATAATAATAAACCAATTTTATGTATGTATATTCAAATTACTCCGTGGGCTCACAATTCTCTCAAGAACCATCAGTGGTCCGTGGACCACCGGTTGACGACCGTTGTTTTATGAAGTTGTCATAACTTACACATTAAAAATATCAGTAAAGATAGTTATTTTTTTTGTTGCATTAACAGAGGTATCCGAAAGGCGTAAGATAGTGTATAATCATTTTCAAAGAGACCGTAGCTAAAAGCTTTTGTCATATATTAAATCAGATATCTCCCAAGCATCTGTGCATACACTTTATTATCTGTATAATGCATATCAGTTTTTCGATGTGCCAACTACAGCATTTAAATGTGTGACTTACAACGATTAGGCTTTATTTCGCATACACGTTAGTTTGATGATAGTTTCTGATCTTTATTTTTGATGCATTAGTACTTTATATACCAGTGATAAGCAAGTACAATAGCGTAATGAAATAAGTCATGCTTATTAAGTAGTAATTTTTATAATTACTATTATGTTCGATCATCTAAGCTTTTCCTAACTCAAGGATAAATATCGAGGCCACTATGCCTTTAAGTATGCAACAATGAAAAATGCATATTGTAGTAACTGTAACTGTTTATGAACTATAGTTTACAATGTACAAATTAACGCAGGAAAATATTTGTTTATGGAAATTCTTTTTTATGATTTTTAGGTGATTTGAAACAATAATTACTAAATGGGGATACTATGAAATGTAGATAATATACTATTAAAGTATATACATAAGTAAAAAAAATCTAAGATTCTTTCTAAATTTGTGTTATCTGTAAAATGTTATATATTCAGTAAGCAATTGAATTAATAAAAGAGTAATAACTCAAGATATATACGTCTTGTGTTATAAAAATATATGTATATATTTTACTTACATTGATAATATAGAAGTGACATTAAAACTGTCATAGATAATAATACATTGTTACAAATTTTATCGAAAACTTCAATATCATACAAGCTGTTTTATTCTTGCCGTTCATAAATTGTCTAAATTAGTAATACATTTATAATATAATTATTATTTTTTGTATTATTCTGTTCCAAGACTATATATTGAATCAAAATCATGAAGTTAAAATGGTTTCATATTTTAAGTTATTTGGCTTTTATAAATTACATTTGATTTTTATTACTTTTTAAAGGAAAGAAATGTTTTAGTTATTAAAACTGAAAGATTAAAACGGGATAATTGAACATTTAAAATTAAATAGAAGTACACATGGAATATCAGAAGATATTACTAAAATAAGGAGTACACTTATCCTTTGATGCTGGCGGTATTTGTGTTACGCGGTTAAGAATTTTTTTAAATACTTAAAATAAAACATATTTGTTCTCACACTTTAATGGTCTACTCATATTTTTGCACGTGACTTACATCTTGAACTTCTCTCACTGCCCATGCAGTGTGTTCTGAGTTGCTTTTTGGAGTGCACATGTGTCGCTGAAGATTTTGTTCGCTTACATATTATTACACATGAACACTATTCGATCGTTATATTACAAATTTCGTTCTATACCTCGATTTACGCGATATTTCCATGAACGTATCTACCGCGCAAATTGAAGGATGAGTGTACTAAATATGTATCGTTTGAACTTAATAGTATTAAAATATGAATTGCATTTTTTTCGTTTTAGTAAATGATTCCAAATAGTATTTCAAGAGCCAAAACAATGTTAATGCTGATAATTGCTGCCAAAAATAAACGAAGGATTTTTTGATGTTAAAAGAAATGCTTTAAAAAATTTATATAATAATGGCAAAAATAAGTTCGCATCAAACATTTTCATTAGCAAAGTATGCATGGAAATTGTTGTAGAATATTTTTTATATTATTATACACAATTTATACAAATATATACAATACTTTTATAAGCGTAACGGCTGTTAAATATTTCGAGTATCACAACTGGGTAATATCATAACTGTGCCTAGGGTCTATGAACCTTTTAGTAATTAAAAATAAAATGCAAAATAATAATAATTAAGGCAATTCATAGAAAATGTTTCAATATAAAATAATGGTTGGTGCCAAGTCTAAGTTATAAAATGATCTAAATAGCCAAAGACGTAACAGTCAGACTTACCAATCTAACTTCATGAATGAAGTTAAAACATTTTTATTTGTTTATTTTATTGTAGATTTCCTGTTATAACATTACACGCGTTACCCCAATGCGTTACAATACGGTGGTAAAAATTAACAATTACTAGGTAAACGGTGAGATATCAGACTGAAATCGAAGTCTGTAAATCAGTGACATCTGTTTTATTCATTTTTAACTATTATTACTCCTTGCAATCAATATATGTCACTATGTACTATATAAATTAATTTTATTTTAATTATTCCGAGAGATTTGGAAAAAATAGGAAAAAATAAATTAGGACAATCGATTGAAATATTATGTAGGAATTACTAATTCGAATTTTCCAGCCACAAGAGAAATTGAAGAATATTAGGATCTATATGGAATTCGAATCCAGGTCTTTCAGGTACTTGTGACACCACTGGTTATGCATGCTAAAATATTTAGAACTAAGTAGATAGAAGAGGCGGGCCGCCCCGGGCGGCACTTGCTTGGGGGCGGCATATTCGCGATGGGATCGTCTAGTGTGGTTCTTAGCCCTGAATGCACTAAAACATATATAAATCCACGTATAACAAGAGTTTAATATTAACCAATTTATTATTTAAAAAAAAAGCTGATTTTATGACCCTGCAAAAGACGTATGAAGAGGGGGGGGGTCAATTTTAAGGATCGCCCTGGGCGGCACATACCCTAGCTACGCCACTGATCGTAAAACATTCCCAAGTAAGCTTACTGTGTAACTGATTTATTTAATGTTTAATCAAATTTTGTGGTCTATTTTAAGCGAGGAAATTGCTTTCTTATATTACAGTATTTTATTAGCCTTAACATACTCTCAAAAGTATATTGAACTCTTGAAAACTTCGTAGAACTCTGATATGTTTTATTAATATTATGTAAAATATAAAAACTGTAGTTATTTTTTTGTCGATTTTATAAACCGGAGCTGTATTTCGGTCATTGAAAGATTCGATCGTAGCTTATCGAATTTACAACCAAATTTATAAATAAAAATCGATAATTAGATTCATAAGGTCGATTATCCTTCAATCAAACATTTCCAAATGTTCATGATTGTTTAAATTTTTGGCTGCTCGGCAAAATGGCTCTTTTTTTGCTGATAACGATTATATTTTGTATCATTTGACTTATGCATTATATTGTAGATTCATATTTGTTCTGTGAATTTCTTCAAAACAGTAAGAAAACTTCTTACTGTTTATTGGATGAATTTATACAATACAACAATATTATTCTCACGCGTCATCATTTTATTGTACATTGTTAATCAATCATATTTTATATGGATAATTAAAATAAAAGACTTTCAGATAGTATATAATACAGAGTTTATATTCTCTGTGTAGATAATGACAACATAATTCGGAAGATTTTTTGCATTTTAGATTTTTATTTTTAATTTATATTTAGAATTTAGGTAGTATTATATTTTTAATAAACGTAAAGATAGTATTACATATATATGAGAATATGCAATTTAATAAAAAATAAATATTTTACGTACATTTACGGTGAAATTATGTGTTAAACGACATTACACAAGATCATATACGCGTCGTTCGTGGTTAACTGTTTTCACTGAACTGCTAGATCGATTATCTCTCGGTCACGTTTTCCCAGTTTTCCTGACAGCATTTTAATTCTGAACACAGCGTATGTAACTAATAATAGCTCATAATACACGAAAAACGTGCAATTAGTAGTGATGGACCAAATTACTCATTATGTAAAAAATGTAAAAATTACATATTTAAAATTTGATATAATATAATACCATATTGGAAACAAAGTTAAATAGAAATATAATAATTAAATTCATTTTAGGTAATAATAAAAAGTGATATCTACAGTTTATATTGGAAAATCTCAAGTGAACGTAAAACTTATTAAATTTAGTTTCTAAACTGATTCAGAGATGTCAGGATAATATTTATCTACATTAATATTTAATACAGCTTATTAATAATATATAATAAATAAAAAGGTTCAGTAGTAATAAAATATATTTTTTATTGAACATATAAATATTTGTTATTTATTAAATTTAAATTTGATATTTATGTACTAAAAATATAATGATGATTTTTATGTAGGGAATTCCATCCATTAATATAATATTTTTTTATTCAATATACAGATGGGGTACTGCAGAAAATACATTTTATCGCATTTTTACGTGAATTTTCGAATATATTTAATCGATATTATTAATAATAAATTAACTTGTGTTATTTTATTTTTTTATTATCGTTGTTTAATTCAAAAATAAATATTAAATTATTTTTTTTGAAAAATGCAAATTTTACCTTGATAATTTTGTGTTTAATAGTTCTGATTTTTTAATTTTTACTTATTTAAATGTTTATTCACAAAAAAGTTTTTTCTGAACAAGCATTTTTTTTACTGATTTTTGCGTAAAGAGATAAAAAATCAATTGGGCGACTTTAGTCGATTTACGCGTTCAAAGGGTTAAGTTTTGTTTGATTTAAAAAAATAAAATTGAATAGGAGAAACATGAAAATACAATATAATATCTGAGGTTTTTGATAATAATACCTTCCTCGTTATCGAGCGTTTATTGCTTTTGACGTGAATTTTGGATTTCTGAGAAGTGATTGTTTTTGCGCCCTCCTATTGACCAAAATTCAGTTTGAATTTACTTTGAACAATACTCTTATATCAGAAGTTCGTACTAATATCGGTAAGGATAGTTATCATACATTTTTTGAAAACGTAGTGTGATATCGAAGTGAAGACATCACACATCTCATGAGAGATGAGTTGGTTTAGTTTGTATTTTATAGAATTTTCATTAGGTTAGGTTTGGGTTTGAACAGCAAATGGACGTTTCGCAACTGTAAAATTGAGTTTCATAGACAATTTAGAGCAGAATATAATTTCACTAGCGCCTATTAGTTGAATTATTTTTTCGCTAGTAAAAATATATATCCACTGGTGAAAATGTATTTGGGCTTATTTAGTAAAAATATAATTTCACTGAAAAATACACATTCACTGTAAAATTTGTACTTTGCATGTAAATAAATAATGTTTAGTATATAAATGTGTATATTACTACGTATGTTTAAATCATATAATTATACTAGCACTTGCCAGGTAAAAATACATATATACCGGTAAAAATGTATTCCGAAATGATTTCACTGAAATGACATATTTAAAAAAATATTTTCTGGATAGATTCGAGACTGTTTCTTAGATTTTCTTTGAGGGATAACCCTATAGTTTCTGGTTTAGAACCAGGGACGTCATTTCAGCTTTTAACAGGGGGGGAGGGGGCAAGAGTTGGTCAGTCAGTAATTGTTTTCTTTAATATTTCGATTTCATTAAAATGCATCAGCCCCCCCTCCAAATGATGTCTCTGATTTGAGACAGCAGACAACCAGACCGAGACCGAGAACAAACAACAATAAAAAAATATTATTTTTATTTTCATTTATTAAATTAAAGTATATCACATTTTCTAGGATATTTAAAATAACAGTGGTTGTTAAATGACTTTTTAGCAATATACACGTACAAGGCGTTAAAATCTGAGCGTTTTACCTTGTCGATGTAGATTTACGCAACGCAATCGAAATCGTGTGTGTTGCGAATCGAAATCGAAAACGCCATCGATTGTGGAATTCGAGCGGTCACGTTTATTAAGAAATTAGTCGAATCTGTACAATTGTTATCTGGCAATTTCTTTATTACGAATAACGAATTACTAAACGTCCCGGCCGCGAAGCAACCAATCGCTCGAGCGTGTCCAACTTTAATAATAATATACCTATATTAGATACAAAGATTGCATTATGTGTTTTTTTCAATGGCAACACATAGATGTTGCTATACAAATATTTTTTTTATTTTCTTCACCATAAATAATGATGTTTTTAAAATATACAGCTTCTCAATAGGTTTGCCAAGTACAAGGATGTTTTCGGCGATAGCTACGAGGAGCTGGAAAAATATATATGGGATTGTGAACATCTATTTTAGGGGAGCGCCGCAATTATTTAAAATATTTATATATGCATGAGTAATTTAAAACATTTCTTATACATTTTTAATAATAATGTATTATACATATATATGTATGAAATGTTAAATAAACCTATTTTGTATAAAGACTATCATGAGGAAATCTGGCAAATCATGAATATAAGAGTTTGTGATAAATAAATAAATATGTTTGTAAACAATTTTCAGTTGAAGGAATATTTGGATATTTTGCATGAATATTTAAACTTGTTTTTCTATTATGGTAAATCAGTAAAGTAGTTGTGCTCTATTTAAAAATGTTTAGTGGTGAAATAAATGCTGTAAAAATTATGCATCTTTGGCCACCAGATCACTGCTCTTAATATTAATATATGTTGAGAGTTATACGCACATATGTAAGGTAAAAATAACGAGCTAAAGCCATTCGCGAGGGATGTTATTTAAGTAATAAATTGTAGCACATTTTTAGTCAGATGCTAGGGTTCTGGAAAATTGATTCTAAAATATGTGTATAAAAAAAATATTTATTATAAAATATTATCACAGCTTACAAGCAATAAATAAAGCTATTCATGATATAACTGAATTTTATTTTCAATTATTAATAACGATTTTCATCCATTAGATTAAGAAAATATAGAAAAACCTAATCTGTGGTGATCGATCAGAATTTTAATTGTATACTAAACAATAATTCTTAAACACGATAAAAATTGAAAAACACTTGAATCCAAATGGTATTTAAACCAAGGTTTTTAAAGTAATAGATCTGACCATTATGGAGTTAGCTAATTTATACTTAAAGTAATTTGTATAAGTTGTGTCAAACTTTGAGCTGGATTGCTTGGTTAAGATATTGATACATATGTATTACATGTCTTATAACATATCCTTATCATCATCAGAAGTAGGAAGTTGATCAAAATAGGTATTTGAAAGTAAACTTAAAACAGCATTATAAATGTCTATCTGACACGTGCTGCCAATTGGCCGATTTGTTGCAGTTATAAAAGCGTTTAGGTATGGTTAAATCCATTATGAACGCTACACTCCAATTATTGCCGATATTATTTCAGGTGAAAATGAATCTTGAAAAAATCCAGAACATGATCCAACAAATACCACATTCTCCCATTATCAATTTTCGTCCATCAAACCAAAGTGGGCGTTGCAACATTATATAGCAAATCCTTGTGTTTAGCAATGATTTAACATTTCGATTTGTATAATGTAAAGCCTTGGGGCATTTCAGTCAATATTTAGATCGTGAGGCGCACGAGAGGACTTTTGGCACACCCTCCTCCTGTTACATTTTATAATAACTTTGCATTCTTATAGTGTGTCGGGAACCTTCGAATTATTACATTGCTATAAATTATTTATGCACACAACGAAAATGTTCGTGTCATTTTTTTTAATGCACGTTTTTTATATATCCTCGAATTGTTAATAGATACAACTTAATAGGTCTACTCTCGCTCTTGGGTGGGTCCATGTTTATGATAATATGTCATGAGTGTTAAGAGCTAATTTTAAACTATTTAAGGAGTTGTTACTTTTTATATATTTCATCTGAAATAACGTATTACTTATATTATCATATATTTTTAATCCTCTTTATTATATATATAATAAAGTTGTATGTACAGTTTTTATTCGTCGATTTTTCGTTGCTAGCAAGGAATTTCCGGGTACGCATTTTATGCGATCTTCTCACTAATAGTCGATAGTTAACATGTCTTCAATTGCAGCATACATATTCCATCAGGCGACAGAGAAGAATGGGACCGAGACTATAGTCACGCCTCTGTGTGCCACTACAATGCAATTAGCCATGTCATTATGCATTTCTGTGTGGGCCATGTTGCAAATCGAGGGAGGAGCGTTAGAAAAATAAAAATATGCCCAAGGAGCAAATGGTGTTGTTATACCGAATCGATGATGTTTCGCAACGTCTCTTCATAGACGACTAACCCATGGAATGGAGAGTGAAAACAGTTAATGAACAATCGCAAACACTATAGCTGAAATTGCGACAGTGCATCAAGGTGAGGCGATCAATGAGGCGAATTTGCGTTTTCGTTCAACATCTTACAAAATAGGATTTTTACACAATAAATGTGTGTTTTTACTGTGCATTGTCATTGAAAATTGAAACACATAAAAATACTTATGTTTCTCTATTTTGATTGAATAAAACTAATGTTTTTATAAAATAAAACATATTCAAAAAACACTTATTCTTATTTGTTATTTCAATTTTAGAAATAAATTTAATAATCAACCATTACTACATTATCTTAATATAGAATATGTTATAATCTATTGTACATTGTATCATTTCGATTTTGATCTGATATTTAACCCCTGTATGCATCTAGGGTACTATTAAACCTACTTTTTCATGGATAGTAATAGATATAGTATATTTATTTAATTAAATTAATTTACCATCATCGTGACATAACATTATCAACTATTTAGCATAGATAAACCTATTTTCTTAAACACACTATTTTTTACAATTACAACAAGCACGATGAACTATTGATTTGAAAGACCTGGGTTGAAATTCCATATGGACCTTTGTGTTTTTAAAATTTTTATCGTGTCCGGAAGATCAGAATTAGTAATTATTATATAAAAATAATTACGATCGATTATTGCAGATATTTTAATAAATTCATTTATGTTAAATATTGTATAAGCAATTTAGGTTTGTGTGCTTACCGAGCGTCGATGTCTTTTTAATCGTATAGAAAATTCAACTATACTTTTTGCTGCTAATTGAATATTACATATTAACAATTAGTATTTTTTTATATAGAAGTACAAAAAAATATTATTTCTTTGTGAGCTTATTTTTATTTTGTATGACTTACACATATATGTATATTTATATTTCTGAATTATATTATTTTATTTTAGTTTATTTCATAATTTATGGATATTTACTAACAAATCTTTTCTATAAATCTACCTGCAATAATATTCGCCATTTAGCTAATAGCTTTTGCTATTTAGTATGATTCACATATCAGATTGGTTAAGCCGTCGTGACTTTCCATCTATGGTTTGAACAGAAAAGGAAGACTCATAACAAATTCGTTTAAAACAGTTTCTTCTGAAATTTGTTTTAATTGATATTTGCGTTCCAAAAACATTGTTAAAAAATCTAATGAAAAAGTCGATTTAATTTTTATTACATGCGGAAGCTTTCGAAAATCATGAATAGTGATTTATTGTAATTTGGATCGCGAATCGACTATTAAAATTTATTCAAGTAAATTGCAATTATGAAATATGTACGTAAAAATAGTATACATTTTGTAATTATGAATAATTAAAATGTTAATTCAATTGAATATTGGTGTCTGCTTCTCATACTATTTTATAATATGATTATAGCAAAAAAGAATAATTACACTTTTCACTCATAGATGTCTCTAAATTTTAGATTTGCATTTTTATTTTGAAAATCTTACAAATAAAATGCTTTATAATTAAAATTATTATTTATGTAATAATTATATATAGTTTAAATAAAATATGGTACAAAAACATACTTAATTGTTACATAAGCTCAAGTTTCTCAACTATAATATTATATATTATCTAGAAAACATAATAGACATCGACAATGGTGATATAAAGCATTTCTTCAATATATAATTGTATAAAAATATTTTTGCGTGAAAGTGAATTTCAGCCGTAAAGCAGGTTAATTTTCACGCGGGCGTATTAAGGTATTTCACCGTCAAACCTAATAACGGTTTGTATGCAAATAACTATAGTTTGATAGCGTTATAAAGGAGTTAATGTAGCTCGGGCGACAATCAAGTATGCAAATAATTAAAATTATGAGCTTTTGCCGGACGAAAGTCTAAAAATGGCTCGACCACCTGGTGCAACCGTTGACACGACTGTCTTTCTACCATATTATAAACTTAAAGTTATAATAACGTAAATTATGCAGGTTAATATATCAAACGTTATCATTAGCCGGATTATCCGCGGATTACAAAATAGAAGTCGTAAATAATATAGATTACGATATTTGCAGTCAAATAATTTCCCAACAGGTATGACTAAAAACATATTAAAATATTTTATTTATGTTGATCATAAAAAAAATGGATTTGTACAATGAATAAAAAATGGTCCATTTACATGTGTAATTGCATGCGATATGTATCTATGATCGCCTATTTATGGCATTGTAAAAAATATGCCGGTATAAAAACAATTGTTTATTTGATACCATATTTAAACTATTCACGGTCATATCAAGTGTATGCATATTTATCTCGACATATCAATAATATGAAAGTTAGAGATAAATTTATCAGAGTGTTGTATGCAATAAATTAAAATTAAGATTATCATGTCCTGAAAATATGTACTTTATGTATGTAGATAGGTAAGTTGAAAACTGATATTAATATATTAAAAACACAGCTTATCCATTATTATTAATATTTTATTTACTGTGATGTACACTGAGTGTTCATGTCACTTAAACTGAAACTGAACTTAATTTTATTTTGATTAACCATGTGATTAGGAAAATCTAAAAAAACATAATCTGTGATGCTTGATCGAAATTATAATTATATAGTAATTATCAATTTAGAATTCCCATATGCGATAGCAGTTGATAAAAATTAAGGTTTATATGGGATTTAAACTCAGGTTTTTTAGGTATTAGTCACTGACTATACAACAGTCTATTATGTGAATATCTACATATATCTATTTTTTTTATTAAAAATGTTATATATACAAAATAATAAACATTTTTGAAACAATATTTAAAAAAATAGTAATAGTGCATATTTAAAATAAATGGCCACCAGCCTACATCTTTTTTTCAGCTCCTTATAGCTATCGCCAAAAACATTATAGTGCAAGAGAAGCGGTCGTCCTGGCCGCAATGAGCAAGAAGAAGGGACGCGATCGCAGCCGAAAGTTGCACCATTAAGTAAAAGCTTCGCCAAAAATGCAATGAATTGTATACCAAAGCTTCTAGTAAAAAAGCACTATGATTAAAATAAGGATGCAATCCGTACTCTCTCTTGTAGAGATATCTTAGATTTTTTAAATTCTCTCCAATAACAAAGAGTACTTTGCCTCACTCTAATTTCAGATAAGAAAGTCATTTTCGAGGATGCTATAAATTAGCGTATCGTACAGAACGTGAATCGCCAAAAAAATATTAAAGTGACACGCGCTCCGCATAACATCCTTGACGCATTATCGCAAACTTTGGCGATGTGCATAGAAAATCTCTATCCCTGCTTTAACGTCATACCCAAGTCCTCTTATGTAACACCTCTTTTTAAACTGTAAGAGAATTCCGCTAGGTAAGGAGATCTGTAAAATGTGTGATATAAATATGTCGAATAAAAACTTGTTTTTTTTACAATTTTAAATAATTATTTTTTTAGGTACAGTGAGTGTACATCACCGGACTAAAATATATTTCACCAGTGCTTATTTGTGTAATATTAGAAAAACTATATCCTCAGTTAAGTGTAATGTCACTCTTAGCGACAAGGTTTTTTATGGGTATACTAAATACGTTAGATACAAAAATACATTTAGTAAAATTAAAAAAAAACTCAATTTTGTACAAAATTAAAATATATTCGGATAGGAGTGGAAAGGGCAGAAACTATATATTTTTTCACGGTCCTAAAGTGCAACTAGCTACTTTTTGAAATGAATGGTTTTTAATATAATACATATTTATGGCATGGAAAGATTGATGGAATAAGGCAAAAGTACATAGGAGAGTGTATAATATAATATAATCATTATATAGTAGACAAGCGGTTTTGTTAGTGACTAATCCTGAAAAGTCCCATATGTTTTTCAACTTTTAACGTGTCTGGAAAAACGATAAAAAATAAAAAAACAATGATTATTATATAAATATAATTTCAATCGATCATTACGATAAGGTTTTCCTAGATTTTCCAAATCTCACGGATGAATAAATAAAATAAATCGAGCATGGTCGTGACATATATTAATATTAATGTAACTGAAAGACTTTGATTTAAGTATGCTGTTTCACTACTTACTTAGTAGTTGTTGTGTTAACCTCATTGTAACGCATTGGGTTAACGTATGTCATATTGCAATTAAGTCGTATATATTTAATTATATCGATAAACTGCTCTCTCACAAGCAACTAGTCATAAGAGAGGAAGTATTATAGGCGTAACTGTGCATGACTAGTAAGACAATCTTAAAATAACTAGTTCATATATCTTTGCATTTAATTTTGTTTTTTTTAAATGATATATTTTACTTAATTATTTACATTTTTAAGATTATTTCGTCATAGAAATGTAATGGCAGCCATTTGAAAAAAGTTTCTCAAAAAAGTTTTAATAGCTTGTAAACCTTTATTGCTACAAAAAAATAATGTTATAAAATAACAAATAAAATCTCATTTCAAATACGTTAAGCCAAACTACAAAAAAATATATCATAAAAAATATAAAAAAATATACGCCGATATATCGAACCATTACTGAAGTAAAAAATATTTAATAAAAAGGGCTTGGTGCAACTTTTTATTAAGTTATGTGTGTTCAATCATTATATTATATATGCTATTTTTTATTTAACTATTTATAAAAAGAGCTGCTATAAACGTACATACATCTACAATACAATCTACTCACAGATTTTTTGCGGTATTATCCGACTGCAACAATGTGCATGCACTATGCAAATTACGATTTGCGAATCGATATCTACATAATGCGACCAGAGTTGCAAAAGTGCACGCAAATGTATCGCATTGCCACCACAAAACCGTATTTGGCAATGTGACATGTCAATCATTGTTGTCTAGTATAATTTTTATTAAAAATAATAAGAATCGAATCAATAGAAAAAGAGCAAGTTTTTATACTGAAAGAACACCCATGCTAATTACGTGCATTAAGCATTGAGCATATAAAATTAAGTAATTAAAATCGATAATAAGCTTAACCAGGCATTATAAATATCTGCATAAAATCAAGGTCTTAGAACTCAACAGCTGCTAAATCTCTTTTAAAACAAATATAGCAAAAATATATTTTATAATTAAAAATTATAAAACTACAAATATGCGCTCTTCAATATTTAGACCACCTTTCTCGGTTGTATCATAATATATTAACACGATTTTTGTACGTTGTTATCTCAACATGATCTCGAACGAGAGTGAAATGTGTTAACACACTCCGCGAGCCAAGGGCGAGGTTAACGGACGACCGTGTGGTTATGTATCGATAAATGACTTTATATCGCATATGTTTTTTTTTCAATTTGATTCATACTCATATAAATCATGAGCTAATACGGTGTAAATTATTACACGAAAATTGACGGATAAATATTGGCAATGTCTAATAAACGGTGTATTAATACTGGCGCATAGTTTATCGTAAATAAGATCTGACTATATGTTGTCTTCCGTGTGAGAGTATATAATTTATATATTTTTTATTCATAATAATTATGATATGAACGGTTGAAAATACAAGGAGGCCAAGTTCGTTTTGGTAGTCGGTTATGGCAAAATGTGATGTCTAAATATTTTGGTAAAAATCTGGCGAAATAAAACATATCACGTCTAAAAAATGCTTAATTTTCTTAAAAGCTGTTATATATGATATATGGTTCAGGGTCTTGTGAGACTGATGTTGTGGTGCTCGAGAAATATGCTTAACGTTTATTGATGAGAGTTGAGAACTAATGTCTTTATAGAGATGGGTATTCAAGAATGAATAAACTCTTCCAAATAAAATAAAATGTGTAGAAGCACTAGAATTTGGGAATAATCTTATAAAAATAGTATTATTTTGATTTATTTGGTACATGCATAAAAACGACTATTATCGTCGAGATGCTTAGCCAAGCCAAGCAGGAGTTTACGTTATTTCTTATACCGCTGGCTTCCGTGATGTATGGATGCGGAAGTAAGCCTATTTGTTGTCTAACGAATATAAACGATGCAAAACATTTTTTTTCGTCGATAAAACAGTCATCCAGCATGGCTCAAGATCGCATGCAAAAGAACAAAAACTTCTCTTCAAGGTAAGAAATAAAATTCAGCGTTACCTGGGATTAAAAGTTAACGTAACTAATCACGTGCTTAAAAGCTGTTCTTGCTACATTTACATAAGGTTCTTCAGAAAGAATAGACAAATACAACTTTACTATAATATATGTTAAAGCGATTTAAATTTTGACAAATACAATGACAATAGAAAAAAAATCTTTGTTTGAATTAAAAATAAGTAGTAATATAATTGATCGAAATCAATTTAATTATACTCGTACTTCAATTTCTTTTTCGATTTATGCAAAATTTGTTTCAGATAGAGAGAGATTTTGAGAAAGGCGTTCTTGGTATATACATAGATTATAAGGCGGTTCTTCAGAAAGAGTACAAACATTAAACATTATTTAACTTCAAAGCGACAACAACTTTTTAATGGTTAATTAAGATTTTTTTTTTATTTTTAGTATCTACATGGCAGAAGGCGGTTCTTCAGAAAGAGTAGACAAATATAACTCCTCAAATATAAATACACTTCAAATTAAATAGTTTCTTTAAATAAAATGATTTATGCAGAATATAGTTCAAGCAGATTATATTTTTCTCATCATTTTAATGTGCAATTGAGCAAATCTTAAAACGAATAGTGTTCAATCTATAATTTACTTTACATCAGGGAAGATTGAGCAAAGTCCTAAAAAGTAACTTAGTAAAATTGTGCTAAGATTGGTACAAGTACTAAGGCCTGCCGGGAGGGCACAAATTCTCCTTGAGGGGCTCAACTCTGGAAAAAATCATAGCAAAAATATATTAAAAAAAAATAAGTAAAAACCAACCTCAAATAACGAATCTGAACTAAACTACAGTTATTTGAGATGTACCTATATACTAATGTATTTCACGTATAAGTTCCTTTAGACCTTTTATACATATTATACATTAAATAAAAGAAGCGGAACATTGCCTTCAAAAGCACCACTGTACTTTTACAATAAACATTATTATTCAAAGGAACAGACTGTAGTTTTTAGACGCGCTTTCGTTTGTGTTAAAATTAGTTTGCAAATTATTGTTGACTTTATTGCTTTTTGAACGTTTAAAAAATATTAGACATGAAAGAAAATATTCAACGAATGCAAATTAGTAGCAGTAAATTTAGGTATTCGATCTGAATTTTCAGAAGCAAAAAATAACGAAAAATCAACAACATCACCAGCTGAAAAGCAGCAAAATACATAAATAATACATTCTGTTTAATGTGTTAACTCCTAAAATTTTTTTTTTAAATATATCATTTCAGTAAAATTATATCGGAATACATTTTCACCAGTAGATATATGTTTTTACCAGTGAAAATATAAATTATAAACATATGTACATTCCACTTAATAATTAAGATATAGATTTAATGATTTAAGGTAAGAATAATTGATGCAGTGATGTCTTAAATTGCAAACCGTGATGTCTTAAATTGCAAATTTTGGATGGTTTAATAAATATTATTAACCAAAACGTCAAACACAATCACTGCCATGGTTGTACAGACTAATAATACCTCAGTTAATCAATGAGATAATTAGTGTTAAATATAGCTTCAGGTTTGTTATTATATATATAATCAAACTAATTAGAAATGCGTATGTGTTCTCTCAAATCTTTAGACTAAAGTATTTATAAGAATATTGGAAAATTGTAAGGAATAAATATTCTACTGAATATATATATGTAACTTTGCCTGATTTTTTTAAGGACTAGATATAAAGCTTTTTTTTATTAATGTTTTTCTTAGAATATTGAATTAGTAATATAGTAAATTACTCTACCACAATATTGTTTAAAAATGATTATTTTGCCACAATCTTTGGTAGTGTGCGTGGATCATTTCCGTTGGAATTGCTTTTAACCTTGACAAAGTAAAAAAATAACTAAAAATAACTGCAAAGTCAGAAAAAAGTTTTAATCAACTCGACTCGAAAGTTATCGCATATAAGTATATAATTAGCACAACAGTAAATCAAAAATCAATCCAGATATATTCAGAAAAAATATAACATATTCGTTCGCGCCGTATTCCACGCCCTGCTGTTATTCAATCAGCCTTCGGTTTCATGCCGTGCGTGAACAACTCATATTTACCCTATGACAGGCAGTTATGGTTCGAAAATAATTATTATAAATCGCAAAATTCGAAACTTGGACTTGCACTCCTTGAGTGATTGTAAAAAATTGTTAAGCCATTAAATCGGTCACTTTTTCTGCGCTCGATCGTGTCACAATTATCAAGATAAAGCATTAATTAGAGCTCGATGGTGTCGTTTATTATTTTCGCGTCGACACGCGGAAATTGCAAGTGAAAAAAAGCACGATTTTTATGTTACTTAATGAACTTATTAAACGCCCCTCGAGCGTAATGAGGTATCGATAGTGTATTATAATTGGAGCGAGCGAGGTCGAAAATAAGCGGACGTGTGTTTGTCAAAGGTGTTGACGTTGAAAATAAAAGTTTATGATTGGTCTAAGGACAATTATTATAATATCGAAACTCTTAATTAACGAACGACACAATGTGAGTGATTTTGAGGGCCTAATTTTTGCTACAAGGATTTAAAAAAAGCTGATGATAGCATATAATAATATAATATTATATTGAGTACAATAGAACAGGACATAGCAACAATCACGTTTTCCTTATATTATCAAACACTGACAATTAAAGTGTATGTATTTTTTCTAATCTAAATCTAGATATTAACCACACGTTAGCGTTGTTTATTTTTTTAAGGACACGATAATAAAAATATAAAACTTTTCATCAAGCGGTTAAATACCAAGACAGCAAAAAAAGAATTTTGTGTATGTTCATATGTATATGTGTATGCAGGTAAATACAATAATAAATTACTTTCGATTTTATGTAAATCGTATTTTCGCGTTTATCGACCGTGAATAGTGGGACAAGTTAATGAGATCACATTTGCTGGTTTAAATAGTCATTAGTGACACATAAATAAATATTTAAAGTTGCTATGGTGTAGATTAAAAGGTATCAAAGTGATATTTATAACTTCTTTGATGGTAAAGTAGTCTTATAAAAATCATATTTTTTCTAATCCATTTTTTAATTTAAGCTTTTCCCATTACTGAGGAATGAAGAGGCTCATTTTTAAAACTTCCTGTGTCCTCCGTTTGATGGTTGAAGAGAATTCAGAACCCATGGAACTTTTATCATACGCATATAAAGTCACATTTAAAAGCGACGAAAAGATTTTTGTAAAAAGCGATGCCCGTAACTATAGGAATATCGAGAAAAGCAAAGAATTTTTTACTGCTTTTGTAATATGGATTTATGTTAACATAGACAAAATTTTCAGTGTAATTATTTTTATCTTTCAGCACATGTAGATGTTTTGAATGGTTTGCATTACAATATAACATTTATCATGAGAGAAGCATTCATATTTAAAGCTAATTCTTGACACATTGAACAATCTTTTCGTGAATTATTTGTTGTTTTCGATAAATCATTGCGAATTATTTAATATTTAATAATTCAAATTAAGACCATTTAAACATGATAGGTTAATCCAATGCGTCACGACGAACAAAAGCATTTAAAAACATATATAATTAAAAACATGAAAACATCAAACAGATGGACATTGTCCCATACTAAGCAACTCCTCGTATGTGCACGAAAAAATATCAAGATCTCCAGTCGGATGGCCATTGCCTGAAAAGAGTTGGAAAGTCTTGCCTCTAAAGTCATAGTCTTTACAGGCAAGAACAGAGGACGCAATCAAGTACTATGAGTTGAAGAATTATATCAAGGGTTGTCAAAAATCAATAAGACAAGATGACTGTGAACATAAACCTTTCGGTCCCATTTATTTCTTCACTTTTATTCATTAATTATTGACCCAATACCGGTATTTACTGGTATTGCAATCCCTAGTTATGGAGTTGGGATCAAAGCCACTCGAAGAAAAATGCAAATCGCTATGAATAAACAGGATCGTTGCTTTTTTCGCGTTGTATTCATATATTATATACCAGCATTCTACTTGGTTTATGACAATTTAAGAGCAAAACTAAGTAATTCATAGCTTTTTTCGCTCATTATCTTTTAATTAAGAAAAATGAACGTGTTTCAACTGGTATCAGCTCGTCAATCTGGATATTGAGATAATTGATTTTTACCATGCCAGGTGTAGCACATTCATTTTATTTAAATAAAAGATAATTGTTAGATTTTGATGCCAATATTTATTGCCAACTTATTTATTGTTATTTTAAGAAAAATGCATCGATCAAGAAATTCGCGGTATAATGTTCTGTAAAATTATCTATAGACTTTTTAATGATACATAAAAACAGACTTTTAAACTTATAATTTAGATTACACATCTGCAATTAAGAAGCATATATAGAACGAACAGATTATACAGATTGTTTGTGATCTATTTTATTTTTGCACTTCCATCCATTATTATCAAATATAAAAATTGATTTAAAAACATAAACGGGAAATACAAATTACAAAATAAGTAATACATCAAAATTGCGATAAAACATAAAAATATAAGCAAAGTCACTCTATAGTAATTATATTTCTATTTTGCACTAAATTCTGTTTTTACAAAATTATGTAGCATGGCGTAATATTTAATTAGTGAATTAATAATGCAATACAATTGTTGTTAGGTGCTTATAAAATTTGATTACATATTTGTTTTTTTTTCTACAGTATTAACAAATCCGAATTTCTTGTTGAGTTATTAAACTAAACCAATTATTCACAGCTTATAAATAGATAGCGTTCGGAGCGATAAATATTTTTTAAAGACAATTATTATGTAGTTTTTTTTAATGCAAATAATTATTTTGTTACTTAATATATTCACGTGTGTATAAAAACAAAGGCTTTATGCGCCAGTGGAGAATGCGACCTCGAAAAGCCGGGGTCTTGGCCCAAACGCGGAATGTAACAAAAAAATAGACCAAATTGTGTCATAAAGAACGATCGAGGAGCTATCTCGAGGTTTTCCTATTTGACTAATGGAGAGAAACATTTTGACATGATAAATATATGCATTATTGCAGTGCATGTTTTTTTTATCGGTTCAAAAAGGTAACATTGCTATATTAATCATTATTGTATGTAATATATTTAAACTATAATTTATAATATAATATATTATACATAGTAATTAAGTAATAAAATTTTATTAATAAAATTTTCACATATACATATACACCGGAAGTGTATGATGAATTAGAATTAATGGTATATCTTAAAAAGTTCTGCTTTCGATCTGTTTCATCCAAAATTAATAGAACAAAAAATTCTGTTCAGTTTCGGCCGATATTTTTTTAATTTATGCTAATCTATGATACTTTTAATTTATATAACTAGTTAAATTATGAATAATATTATTATTAATTTAATCATATTTCTTAAAACAATTTATGTTATATAATGCAAAATAACCGTAAATAATTTAGCTATGATTTAGCACTGTCGGAATACAAATCGCAAAACTAGGTCTACAATATTACCGGCGAATGCAACACAATCCAATTAAATTAATTGCATTTTATTATGTAAAAATGTATTCCAATATAATGTTGCATTAAATGTGCATTACACGGCGATTTGCATTACTTTCGCAATTTCTATATATATCAACGTTCCATTGTGCAAATTTTAGAGTAGCGTTAATTAAATCGATTTACATATACTGAATTAATCAGTAATATTTAATGAGCTTGTAATGTAAATGACAATTGTCACGTTTCACGTCCAAGGACTGTAAAAAATATGTTAATGAAATAATATAAATATATTTATCAGTACAACAATGTTTTTTATTGGTAATTTTTTATAAATTTTATTTAATGTTTTTTTATATTTTTATATGAATATGAAGTTACGTAACGGATTATTTAATACAGGTACTCCTCACTTAACGACCGAGTTTTATTCTTAAGATTTTTTGTTTATTCTGAATAGGGATGAACACAACGAGTTACACAACATAAAAATACAATCATCAAAAACTTATGTACCAAAAAAAATATTAATAAAAAATACACGAATTTTAGTGATTGAATCATTTCAAGTCATCAGTGCCATGATCGGGGTATCAACAGGGTTTTCAGGAGTTGTAGAGAGTACAGATAAGGGATATGACAGCGAGAAAATGGAAGAACTTTAAGGGGTTTTTTTCTTGATCAATTTCAATATAGCATTGTAAAACTTTATTCATTTGTCGTTCCATTTTGGATCAATAGCCTTTAGTTGTATAATTTACAAAAATCACGAAAGGTTACTTAATAATTTTTTGTTACTTTTACAGATTTGGTAAGTCGTGCGCAAATAGTACGCATTGAATGTAGCTATATAGCCACATGGTTTATTGGCTGTAGGTTCATCAGTTGTGTTTTTAGGTAGATGTAGATCATCATGATACTGAGGGTGGCCTGGGGCATTGTCTGCCCTTTTCCAGACAATAATGCTTGACCAAGGGTATGTTGCAGTTGATGAACGAATCCTCAAATAAATTTTGCGTCATCCATGCCTTCTTATTTATACGATAGTAAGCATACAGCGTGTGCTTACCAATCTGTTTTGAGCGATAGATGAAGAAAGACTTTAACTTGAACCCAACGAAATTTTCTCTCAAGTCCGGTTTTATCCACATTTAAGATTTGTTCCAGGCGGTAGCTACCTTTCTAGACAATTTCATCAAAATAGTCAACATTTTTTCCGCTGCTTCTAAATCCACGCTTGCCGCCTCACCATTGATACTTCAATTATGCAGATTGAATCTTAGCCGAAACCATTGAAACCATCCATGGCTTGCCGTAAATGATTCCGTCGATTATTCCCTTTGCGTGCCTTCAAAGTCTCTAAGATACTGTGTGCCTTGGCTCGAATTATTAAAAGGCTTATCGGCATTCTCGTTTGCATCTGGTTTTCAAACCAGATCGCCAATAATTTCTCCATATCAAGAATGAGGCCTTTCCGTTGCCTAGTTATTATAGCTTTGAATCCTGTCAGTGCTTTCACTGAGTCTTTCACTCTAACGTTATCCTTCAAAATCGTCGAATGGTCGAATGCGACAGTATTGCTTTAACTATTTATGTCATTTATGATCTTCATTTTCCTTTTAAGATCTATAGCTTTTCTTTGATTCTCGATGCTATTATATTTCCAGGTGAAGTCACGCTTTTTCTTTTCGTCGGCATCTATAGTATTATAGGGCGTACAATAAAGTACACACTGCGCACTGATTAAGAAAGGGGATCCGAGGGCCACACATGGCTGGAACCGTGTGTGGCCCTCTGAACTTAATATGGTCGGTTTATGAAGAGATAGCTACAGAGAGCTGGTCGTAAGTCCAAGCAGTCGCTAAGTAAGTGAGGAGTACCTACATGTATATATACACATATTTAAATACATAATATTAATCTAATTTAACTGCTCAAATATTGTTGTATTAAATAAGAACAGACTGTTCAAAATCAATAAAAGTATTACTGATCTATTTTATAAAATTCGAAAGATCTATTCCACTATTTTGAAATTAAATATTAAAAATAGGATAAAGTAAAGAAATGGAGTGTTAATTTGCTCCCCCCCACCTTTCTTAAAATCGTAAAAAAACATTAAATTAACAGAGGGGTATTTATAAATATTATCATTACTGAATGCAGACATAAATAAGATATAGCAACTTATAAATGTTAAAAATAAAAAAAAAATCTACCATGCTGTGTAGCACGATTTTCTTTTACATATTGTGCTGTGAGTTATATATTGCGCATTTTTTAAAAAAAGTGGTAGGGTGCATTTGGCCCCGTAACGTATTTTTTTGTGTATTCTATTAATAAATTTAATTATTACTAAACTTTTTTATAAATTTTTAAATGAAAAGCTAAACAGCGTTTGTCTTAATTCGTGTTATTTTTTTATTGAAAATAATCATGTATGTAATATGATTTATGAGCGTTAGCCTAATGCGTTACAATCGGGTAACACAGTCAATACACACAAGTAAGTGAAATTTGAAGATCCATATTATTTATTTATTTATTGAAGACACAACATAATTTTAACTGATTTCACTACTGGTTAAAATAATTATATACAAATGCATGAAAATAATATTGCTTCGACGTTTACTAAAATATACATATTTAAAAAATATTTCTAGATATATAAATGATACGGTCGACAAAACGTCCATACGAGCAAGTAATTCATAAAACCATTAATGGTTTTCACACAACGTATACTCTAATTGATAATACGCATCCGTAGAGACGTCGTACAGTGCGTACCGAATGAGTTGTTTCTGCTGTGGAACGTAGTATTGAAGAGGACCCGAATGAGTCGATTCGCCATCGTGCACAGCAATTGGAGCTGTGTCCATCCACTTTATGGTTTACGAGCTTACAAGATCTAGTTCGAGCTAGAATTAAAGTGGTTTGACCATCGTGTGCGTCGTACGTTTGGGCCGAAAAAGAGATTGCTCTTGATCTTCATATTGTCA
The DNA here is from genome assembly GCF_051122295.1 of Plectrocnemia conspersa. Lineage (NCBI taxonomy): Eukaryota > Metazoa > Arthropoda > Insecta > Trichoptera > Polycentropodidae > Plectrocnemia > Plectrocnemia conspersa. Next base: position 10,361,566 of record NW_028277175.1, on the reverse strand, counting down.
ATAGCAGTAGAAGCTATCAACTTTATCAGAAGCAGTTTTCTGAGTCAAGGAAGTAGAATATGAAGTACTTCACATTTACATACGCCAGCTTTCAGGGGAACAATTTAGACGCGCTTGTTAAAACTAAGAAAATAAGATTAATTTTTTCTGGAAGAAAGAAAAAGTTCATTTTTATAATATTTTAAAAGAAGAGATTTTATCTATGGGTGAAAATGACTGGCAAATATTTTTCACTACATGAATGAGATAAAACGTTAAGTCACCTTTATGGTTACAACGAAAATATAGCAAGCTTTCTTGTATAATTTATTAATTTGTTAAAAAGGGCAACACGGTCAAGTGCTTAATAAGGAGTGAAAATTCTGACATTTTTTTTAATATTTAAAAACACGTTTAAAAAATATATTTATTGATTTATTGAAAATATTTTGTTGCAACAAAACAGGCATTAGCCCAATGCGTTACAACGGAGTAAACACAATCAATAACTACTAAGTAAGTAGTGAAACACCAGATTGAAATCAAAGTCTATAAATCTAGCTCGAATTTATTTTCAACATTCATCTCAATATTCACCCGTTAGAGAAATAATAGGAAAATCCAAGAAAACCTAATATATGATGATCGATTGATAATCATGGAAAAATTAAAAAGCTCTAGAGCCTAGAGTTTATTATATAGATTCAAAATCAGATCAGATCAGTTATTAGTCACCGATTTATACTACTAGTCTATTGGGCAGGTTGAATTTAAAATTCATTTTTAATGAATTTTTAAGAACATTTGAAAATATTACAAAACATATTAAAGTTATTTTTATTTTTATGGAATGATAGATAAACCATGGATTTTAGGGGAAAAATACTGTAATTAGAGTTCAACCCGAAATCTTTTGGATAATTCTGGTGTTCCCTGAGAGTAGCTTTCGCCATGTAAAGCAAGCTATGGAAGTTTCAATTTCACTTGCAACAACCTATCTATGCGAATCGTGATTTTCAACACTTATAACAATAAAAACAAATTCTTGAAATCGATTAGATGTCCAAATTCTTTTATATGAACGTTTACTACAATATTAAAAATACACACAAAAAATTAAGTACAAATTATATATTCATACCATAGTTTACAAGTTGAAATTAAAAAAAAAGAATTTTATAGTAATAAAAACATGAAATAAATTAATAAAAATAAATTACAAAATATTTTTACAAAAAAATGTTGTTATTTAAGCATGTGTTTTAAAAAAAATTCACTATGAAATAAAAAAATGTGAAAAAATTTTCGCTGCGCAGCTTTGTGTCACATCGTGTATGTTATTTTTTAAAAATAATTTTCAATTTGAATTTTTGCTTTAAATTTTATGAACCGCTCCGCTGGGCGCAGTCAATATTTGAGTCAGTGAAGTAAGCGGTCGGTGCAAGCACTTGATTATTAGAGAGATAATGAAACGGTTGTTCGAACGCAATAAATATCACGAATTGCATTGGGCGTTGGAATGTTGAACTGCATCATGGCTGCGGTGCATGGGCTGTCTGACCAACTGCTGCCCAACACATATACACACACACACAAACAAAATCGGTCCATTTCGGTTTAAATAGTCGTTACGCGGATTAGGCACGCCATTTCCTCGTTCGAAGGTGGATAAAGCCGAGATTGATCGAAAGAATGTCAATAAAAAAAAAAACAAAAAAAGTCTGGGCTTTTTTTTATACATGCCTAAAAAGGATACCATGACTTAAAACAACACTAGATTAAAATATATAATTATATACAGAATGGTATTATATACATAGCTCGTGTTACCATTTCAAGAGTAACTCTTTTATTTGCTCACTATTTATTTTATATAAAAATCTTTTTAATCAATAAATTAAAATATTATAAACTACATAGCGCTTTGATTTTTTTTGTTAGACATATTTTTAATTTATTTTAAATAGGTTATAGTTTAAGTCTAGAATAACTAATATGTTATGGTTTAAAAATAAAAATTGGTGAATATGTAATTTTTTTACGATTTCTTCAAAGAAATAATTGTAACTTAAGGTTTAGTTCTGAAAGCTTGCGAATGTGTTATTTTATTACTGATAGTTTTTAAGAGAAGGAAAATCTTATTTCATAAACATACTTTTTCGTAATTGCGCAAATTACTTATTACTTTTATCTTATTTTAATTTAAACATAGATATATTTTGTATAATATGTCGCAAATATTATTTGTTCGTATTCATAGCTTAAAATAGTTGAACTTAATGTTAGTGTTTTCTAAAAACAAATTGCAGCGTTACGTTACAAATTGGACAGGTCGTTATCACCTTTTACTAACTAACACAATGTGACTCGGGTATATATCTAATGCCATTATGAAGGCGAGAAATTCCTAATCTGTTAAGAGTTGCGTAAACTTTGATCTTAAAATAATCAGAATATGTCTAGCAAACGTTATTTACATCACGAGGAATACAGCACATTTTCCAATAGTATTTCTAAAGAAAACCTTTGATCCGAATAACAGCGACACAATTAAGGTTGCTCTGACGACATTCGCTATGTTGATGTTTTTTTCCAATAATTTGTATCAATATTTCGGATGTTGTTGGTGGAGTGTAAAAAAATAGTGCGAATGTCACAATTTGTATTGTCGAAACGGAATATTGTGAATTTCACAACTTTGAAATTCCTCAAATGGTAGCACGCAATTGTCAGTCGGTCGGTCGCTCGGTGGTTTTGTTGAACCGTTTTTCAACACCCAATTGTCAGATCGAAAACCTGACCGGTCGCCGCCGATCCGTGACTTATGCGCAAACAAAGCAAAGCTCTTGTCAATTATGTGGAATTTTCAACTTTACGCAATACACCTGTCACGTGATCAAGGTTAAACAAAGCGAACGACTCCGGACCACCGTACAAGATTTTTCTGAAACCGAGCAATTATTCACGTGCGTGTTGATATGTTAAAAATCGGTTCGGACAGTATCAAGATCGTTTGTATGATACGTACGCAAATTAATTTTCTGTCTTTCGTACCCGGCTTCAACACTTACGTTATTTAAATTTGATTGAACATATTGGATGTATAGTCTTTTTTTTTAACTGAATAATTTATCGAACTACAGGCGGCCCTCGACTTTTTGCACAATTCGCTATTTCGCACAATTTAAAAAAAAAACAATTTTTTTAAATATCATTATATTTTCATAAACTTCACACGATTTAAGACAAAGAAGGAAATTATTAGACGTTCTGATAGCGGTGAATCTTTTGCTTCAATCGGACGCTCGTATGATACAAACAGGTCTACGATATGTTCAATTTTGCAAAATAAAAATATAATTAAGAAATACGTTCAAAATGGTGGAAAATAAAGATATATTTCCGCAATCTTTAAAGATATGTTTCCAAAAAAACACAGCAAAAAAAAAACATGGATCAAATGGAAAATCTATGTCATCGTGGATCGATGACCAACACCAAAAATATGTCCCTCTGAGTATTTCAATTATTCAAGCAAAAGCTCTTAATTTGCACAAAGATTGGAAGAATAGATTAAAAAAAGATTTTAGCAAGGTTTTTCAAGCAAGTACCGGCTGATTTTACAATTTTAAAATGAGATATTCTTTTCATAATATTAAATTTACTGGAGAATCGGCTGATGCGGATAAAGATGCTGCAAAAGAATTTATTTCATAATTATCCAAAATTATTGAAGATGGAGAATATTCCTCTAGCCAAATATTTAATGTAGATGAGACAGGTTTATTTTGGTTTCTTTAACAATGAAAAATATGAATGAAACCTTCACACATCTTGACAAATTTTTAAATATTATGGAAGATTGTGATCCCAATGGAGAACGCATATCTCAAGTGCGTAGGGCGATCAATTAAAACATAGCATGTTATAAAATACTATATGAAGAAAAGAAAAAGAATAGTGGAAAACAGTTAACTCTTGATAACTTTTCAAAGGAAACACCCGCAAACCCCACTGAAACGTGTCTCTTAAACGCCTCTTAAACATATTATATTTACTTGATAAATAAATATTTTAAAATACAATTTCAATTTTTTTTACTTCCCTTGACTTTCGTACATTCAACATTCGCACACATTTTCAGAAACCAATTATGTGCGAAAGTCGAGGGCCGCCTGTACTATTTCAATGTCCTAATTATTATGAGATGACAGAAGATCATTTAAAAATATATTTATTTTATATAAAAGGCGTAAAAGTGGTGTAAAAAACAGACTAGAATTATCTGTAGTTGATGCTGTATAAATAATTTTAAGAATCGATAGATTTCAATAATTAATAGATCATTTATTCCTTTGCATTCATGTGCAGAATTACTAAGAGACATTTGGCCATAGAAAGGAATCGAGACAAGAGTTGAAAATTATTATTTTTACAAGTTTCTGTGAATTTAATTAAATATGCAATAAATTAAAAGGCAATCAGTGCAATATAATATGATTTAATATACACGATAGAATGTTTAAAGATAAATTGAAGGTTAACTGCGCCTTATTTAGAAGATATTTTAACCAGCACGTAAAAAATTCTCATTTAATATATAATCCAAGGCACTTAAATCTACTTGAAAATTATATGAAATTACATAATTATAACATATAGTTTTTATACAAGTATTTTATTTTTAATGTAATCGCTACTAATATTTTATCACAAACGTTTATGGTTTTATAATGGGACAATTACGTTTCAGATGAAAGTTCAGACACAAGCATATTGTCCATGAAGAAATTTTGCTCTAGCACAAAAGCATGACACGTTCATGAATTTCGCCTTTCACTGATTGTGTATCGAAAGGCAAATAATGTAGAGTGTCGTTCTATATTTGTTTTAAGTGTGTATCTATATATATTTATGATATGATCGTGCAAAGTGCAGTTAATTAATTATTTTTATGTTTATTGGACAAGTTGTGACCTTCCTGTCCATTCGAGCAATTTAACAAAACAAATAATGTAGCATGAATCATAACATCAGTCTGTCAGTCGCTTTTTAACATGTCAAAAATGAGATATCGCTTTAAATAATTGAATTCAATATTTTGCCACTGGCGATCATTTAGATAGCTTGTCTTGTTATAATTGTTATATGATAGCATTTGTACAAATTCATAGTTTTATTTCGGCACTTAAGATATGGTGTTGTGTTTGTGTGGTTTTAATCCATCAATGTCCAATAAATGCTATTCATTAATAAAATTACATTTATTTAGAGAAAAATATTAATACTAATATTTTTTAAAGAATTAGATAAGTAACTTCTATTTACAAAAAAAATATTCTAAATAACATTAGATATTTAGAATGTTTTGACTTAATGAATGGATAGTATTGTGCGAGTTTTCTGATAGCATAGAAGATTCATAATTTTATGCATTGCTCGTCACATTTTCTGTTTTGGTTCGAAAGTTCTCAGAAAGATATTTAATCATAATCAGACATTTGATGAAAGTGTTCTATTATTAATTAATGGCATGACATTTTATTTATTTCAATTAGTCAGTGGCTCATATTCATAAAATAATCTAAAATTGCATGATCGATCAACCATTGTTCGCTAGATCGAATTAGATCAACCGAAGGCTGTGAATGAATCGTTACGCCCTCGCCAGTTTCAATAAACCAGAGAGCTTCTTGCACAACTGCCTGAAGTCTGAAGTTTCTATACAAGTGGTAAAAACGAGAGTAAAATATAATAGAAGCACAGGGTGTGTCGGCTCGTTTGGAATTTAGACGGCGAATTGTTATCGAACTCCTTTCTTCTTCACAAGCCGCGAAACTACAACCTGACATTGCGGATAATACGATTCGCATAATTTCCATGCGAAACTGGTTCAACCAATGCAATGAAACGACACTTAACGCCGATTCGCAACATGAGGTAGCACGCAGTAAAAGTGGAAGCTTTTTATATATATGTATATATATATTTAAATCAAGATAATTAAATTTGCGTTTACGGCTTAAGTGTCGGCTTAACTAGATTGCAAGAATTGAGAAATTATTTTAAAGTTCATTCGTGAAATAAAACAGTATATTTATAGAAGTTAGAGTTTTGTAATATATTACTGAAATTTAATCGAATAGGAATATATGTCAATATACGTGGAACAGCAGTAAAATAATAATAGTAGCAATTAAAATAAGACATTCTAAGGTTTATTTATATATACTGTATATTTTTTTACTAACAGCATTAAACTTTGTAGTTTATCTTGAAATGGCGCCGCAATCGGATTATCTATCTATAATATATTATTATCTAAAGTATGCAGATCAGATAATGTAATTATATGCAATGCAAAAAAAACTGGTAAATTATAAGCTACGATATTAAATTAGATGTCGATTGGTATTTTTATTTATCAAGGCGTGATTTTTAACACTTAATCTGAATAATTAAAAAGAGATTGTTGCAAACAATATTAGTTTAGTAATTTTTGATTTTTGTAAAATTGTAAGAAATAGTAGATATATATATAAAATATATGTTAAGTTATTTTATTTTTAAAAACGTATGTTTTTTTTTATACATATATCTAATAATTACAGTATAAATATAATAAATAATACATACATTTCTTAAATTTATTGTAAATTTAAGACAATATAAGTTAGCATAGTACCCATTCAAAAATCAACGGATTGTTTACATAAACCTAATATGGGAAGAAAAGTTAAAAATTGTTAAGTGTCAACGCTTCAATGAGACAGACAAGTGTCACATATTTTTAATGCTGTTTCGAAACAGTTCCGGCAAATCGCAGATGGGGATGTTCACGGGTCAATTGCATCGCTTCTTGGATTCTCATCCGTGAAATGTGTTTACGCCTTAAAAGAGAAACGGCTCAGATGACCACTTAAGGGTAGAATAATAATAGTATTATGCGCAGGGTAAAATATATGCCTATCGCGCATCCTTCCACATGTATTTATAGGTGATCCATGTCTCAGGACATATGTATTATTTTAAATTATCAATGCAATTGAATGGTCATATGACCTGACTTTCAAGCTTTTGATCATTCAAAATGCCGTTAGAATGACTTCTAAATTATAACGCATTGTGCATATGGTTAAAACTCCCTCAGTTGTCAGTCCAGGCGCGTACGGTGAGATACATTCTTTTTCGCTCGCGCGCGTGCTAAGTGAGTGAGAAGAAATAGGCGTGCGGAACGCGGAATGTAATACACGCCCTTTCACTCACTCTCGTCATTTAACACGCGAGCGAGCGAAAGGGAATGTATATCACCGTACGCGCCTGCTTGTCACATTATTGTTTTCTATTATTAGACGGATTAGTATCAAAGATAGCATATTTTCCACTTAATTTACAGTTAAATGATATTTTTTAAAAGATGATTTTTAACTACTTTATTTGCTTAAATTGGAAAAATGAATTTATTAATTAAATTAAATATGAATAAATATTTAAAAAAAGCAACTCTATGTAAAATTGGCATTTTAAGCTATATTGATGACAAAAGTACTACAACCCGCATTTTTATTATTTAAAATTATGGGTTTTATACAAAAAAATATACGAAGAAATAAAAATATAAAACCATAATTATTTTACGGAACACTTTTTTTAATCTCTTGTTGTAACTTGACAGAAGTGAGCCCAATGAGTTACAACGGCGTAAACACAATTATCACCTTCAAGTAAGTGATGAAAGACTAGATTTAAAACATAGTCCGTTAATCAAATGAACTTCAATTCCTGCTAGCAGTCAATTGATGCAACTTTGCAGTTCGAGCCAATTTTAATATTAGCTTATTTTTGTAAATAAAAATACGAGTCTGCTGCGTGACCAGAACTTTTTTGATCAAATATTATTTCTAAGCAATATTTCCTACTTGGATCTTCTGCATCATTTAAAATTTCATGATAGTGATTTTAACTACTTTCCGAGTTTTTAAATACCATCTGTATATATCTATGGTTGAAACTACAATTTGAAGATGCTAGGAATAAGTCCCATATTGGACAAAAAATGCGAAAAATAAAAGTCTTAGAATTTTATCATTTAAACGCTCGGCGAGATTTTTCTCAATCAATTATTTTATGCCAGTGATTTAAACTAATTAACACTTTGAAATGCTATTGTTGTATATTTTAGTATCAAGTTTTTTTTATGTAAGCAGTTTTCATAGTACATTTATTTCATAAAACATGGTCTGCTATTTTTTTGCTTGCTTTACTTTAAAATTTAAAGTAAAGCAAGAAAAAAATAATTTTGGGCCTTATTGTTTTACATATGGTTTAAACTTTAAACCATAAGTTCTTAAAGTAAGAAATACATATCAACCACCGTGGGCGATAGACGAATCTCGGTAGGCAATTCTGACTCTGGGTGAATTTTGCGGGTGATAAAGGAGCCATGGAGGGCGACGGGGAAGTGGGTAAAAAGTTTTTTGTAAAAAAAGAGTTTTGTAAGATTTTTTTTAGTCATTTTATATTTATAATAAAGTAAATATCATTTGCATAAAATAAAATGCGTTTTAGGATATTTTGAAGGTGACTGCTGTAATATTTTTTTTTAGGTATTTATGGGTTAGGCCCGAACCGTAAGGGTACTTATGTAGATTTTTTAAAATATTTTTTTTATATGTAAATATAAATATAAATATCAACTATTAATTATATATTTATATCATTATTAATTTTATAAAATAACTATTTTTACAATGCTACACTGTAAAAATAGTAAAAGCTATTCTTTTTCTATGATATTAGTCAATAATATTGGTGAAAATTTTGTGTAAAATTGAGCATTTTTTATTTATTTATTTATTTTTTTTTTCATTTCAATTCTAAATAGTTTTATTTGATTATATGAAATTAAAACAATATATTGTATATTGCTATTGCTATTGCTTCGTTTTCAATTTTTAATTAAATGATATAGAAATAGAGTTTACTAAATGTGGGCGATAAAAAATTTTGTCATTGAAAAGTGGACGATGAAAAATTAGTTTCAATTAAATTTGAGAATAAACTCTTCAGATAATACCACATGCAAGAATCAAATATATTTTTTTGTTCTTTACTTTTTAGAAACTAAACTTTTACTAAATTAGAAACGCGCTCTGTGGTGGCACATTGACTGCGAGAGCAACACTTTTTTTTAGCGACCACGAAGGGGGTACGACGGTCGGCGGTGCCTCATCTGCCAGCCCCCATAGCATTGGTAACGATATTTTTTGTACCGATTCAGCAACCCTGATTACAAACGTTTTTAGTCAAGTTATACGCATTCAAAAATAATAATCTCAAAATGACTATTTATAAGTTGTGTTAAAACATAATCATGTTCATAAAAACTGACTATAAGTACACAACAAATTAAAGGAAAGTTGATACAAAGGCTCCTCCCATTTTAATTCAACGCTAATTGAGTTCAATACCACTTAATAAATTATCCCATGTTGCAAGTTCCGATCAAATTTCAATTAACGAATTTGTTAGCGGGCGTTAAACGAGCGCGTAATTGCAGCACATCGAATCGTTCGTTGTGCGTTGTTGCATTATTTGCCGGTCATGGACGGAAAGTGAAAAATCCTCTCGGTCGATTCGAGACCGCCGGAACATTATAGCATTTAACTTCTGGTCAGGTGCTCCACTTTGTGGCATGACCGCCAGCGGCTGTCTAATGGCGATGATCGAGATTAATGCATTCCGATCGATAATTTGCCCCAACGATGCAATTTTTCAATTGCGGTAGCGAAATCAGAGGTTCGATACGTTTGACGGGTCAATTGTAGATTGTTTGGTTAATGTCCCTATCTGCATTTTGCATCGAGTTGACTGTCGTTGCAACTTCTCCGATGCCGTAATTCAAGGAACGTTACAACAAAATTGTACCCAGCTAGCTTGTTAATGGACCGTTTCGCTTTCATACAATGTAACAGAAACAAGTTATTATTTTTTTCGGGACAATAATATTACATAAGTCGGATCAATATAGCATCTAAGCAATAACCTTGGGTAGCAATTATAGATTATCCGCTATGGAAACCCTTGATCATGATCATTGTGACTATTGAATCTGACTGATTCTGCAGCACTGAAGGTCCTGCAACATTTGAATTTATCTTGAGCAAAGCACTTCCACTTTCAATGGTATCATTGTAGGTATGGTCGCTTTATGTATGCTTCTCAGAACTTGTTGAAGGAGCGGAAGTGCACCTGAAATTTTTAAAGTTCCATTTCACTTCATTTAAAAAATAAGCCCGTTTTCGTCTTAAACGTTTAAAACTTGTATTTGTATATTAAATACTAAAGCTAGGGTTCCACGGCATGTCTTAGCACAGGCCACGCCTGTTGAGGCCTGTGCCTCGAATGCTACGAGAAGAATCTCGTTAGTGTGGTATTTTTTGTTGATAAATTTCACGAAAGCATAGTAAGACTTTATTAAGTTTATTAATAAATATTATTATCTTAATTCCAGACATTCCCAGGTACAATAGAGCAGAATAATTAAAAATCCATTTTGCAAGGGTACTAATAAACGTCGAATCCTAAAGAATTCGAGGGTTAAACAATCAACAGAATTATCCATACACAGCATGCTGTAAATCAAACAAAAGAAAGATAAAACGAGTTTACAGAAACATTAATTATAAAAAACAACGTCAAAAAAATTTAAGACGATGATAAAAAAAATCTGCTGGCGATGAAGCTGGGCGCTAGTCCATCACACGCTGGACTCCCGCCATCCATCGGTGTAGGAGAGCAAAGGACCCTTCTTGGGTTAAATCCCTAACCCTTGAGGGGAAGGTACCTCTCGGGCTGCCGTCTGACCAACCATAGCAAAGTAATGCAAGTAAGCCAAAAGACTCGGTCCTTCCTGGGGTTCGAGGGCTAAAGGCTGCGGCTGAGATAGCATAAACACCCCCCGTAGAACTGGGGGGTGGTGCTATTACTAGGATGATACGCAATGTATGCAATGCAATGTCGGGAAACCAGCGAGAAACCGTCTCCCTGAGCGCTCGAGAAAAAAAGTAATATATCTATATTTAGTACTACGGGGGGTAGGAAACCGCTCATCCGGCCGTCATAAGCTGGGTGCCCACCCGAAGGGTTGGACTCGTAGGGCATTATTACCGGTTTTGACAGTGATGCACGCAATGAATTTACGGGTCGACGAATTGTAGTCGGTGAACTTTCTTAGAACCAGTATAGTGTGCTTAATTTATATGTTAAAGTGAACATTAAATAAGTAGTGGAATATGCTGAGGCCGGCTTATGAAGAGATAGCTACAGAAAATTTGATCAGTGCATCTCATCAGTGAGCTGTCATTAAACGTTATATAATTAAGATTTTAGTCGATCATCACATTTTAGGTTTTCTTAGATTTTCCTAATCTCGTGGATGAATATTGTGTTCAATAATTAAAATAAAATAAGCTAGCTTATGCATAGTGTCATTATTGATTAAATGCTGTACTACAGCTTATCATTAATAAAAATATGTCACTGATTTATAGACTTGTATCTCACTTCATACATAGTAGTTTTAACACCGTTATCATGAACTAGGTTAACGCCTGTCATATTGTATAATTAAAAATGGGTTTAATCTACAACATATAAAATACTATGTGATTTTCTTCTTAAAAATGGAATCTCGCATCAACACTAACTGTAGTTTATCAAGCTGATTAATTTATTTGAGATTTATATTATAGCTTAACATTAAGTATTATACTTAATAACACCACCAACCAGTTTTTAGTGTACAATATTAGTATGGTGTATTAGATTATAGGAATTATGAAGTTACTTTGTAAGACACATTTTATTCATAGCATATATTCAGTTGTGTATCGAATCGGTATCGTATAATTTAATTCCACAATTTCACAAGCATTCATGCTAAGAAAATGACATACCTACTTAATACCAAAATTAGTCATTTGCCAACTCGTATTATTATTAATTGACCTGTGCACAGTAAAACGTGACAAATACTTTTAGAGTCGACATTGAATTATAAGTTATGCATTTTTAATAGCACCCATAGCTACGTTTTTAATTAAATTCGAGCGATAATTTATTACATTATCTAGCCATAAATCACGCTGGGTTTAAAGCAGCTATTTTGCTCTCGTAATTAAGCGCTCGATGCAAAAAGACAAATTTATTTAAACAATAGCTTGTTAATAAACGAACGAAACAACCAATATCATTTGTAAGATTTTTTTAGCATTCTAAACACTTAAAAAATACACGCTTCCTTTACATGCAATTTGACTTTTTGCCGAATTCTTAATGGCGTCTGAATATGGATTAATTGCCCGAGCGGAATGATTGTGGCAATTTTCGGTGATGTAAAAAGTTGAAAAATCAAAGCCAAGGTTCGTAAATAGGTGTGATAACACTCCATACATTACTTCCTATTTTTATGCAAGGCTAATTTTAATAATGCAATATTGATTTACATGGATTAACACGAGTAGGCCGGCGTGTATAAACGTTGCGACATTTGCAACGATGTCATCGTTGAATTGTGCCTAATAATCGTGTATGCGATATGGAAAATCGATGTGGGAGAATGCATCCATAGGTGTTATTAATTTATTGCAGATGTCGTTCGAATGAGAGCTTAGTAATATAGCGATGTCATCGAACTTTATAATTTATATATATCGTTATAAACGCGTTTAATATTGTAAATACATTTGTGCAAATGCATAATTTGAAATCAATATTGACCGGAATGAACTGGGTAATTTATAATGAATATACATACTACAATAAGGTGTATTGAAAATCAAAGCACTTTCACTTTTGAAATTTACGATACGTTCCGTATATTGCGTTCATTTTCATTTCTAATTGTTGAAAACGTTTCATTTTTTACATGAATGTAAAAATTCGGTTATGTGATAATTTTGATTGTTACAAAATTGTTATATATATTTTAAATATATTATACAAACATTGCGCATCGTATTGCATTTTGTATTTAACATGTTTATTAATTATATATTGAGTAGGGCTAAACTAAAAAAATCGAAACAAAAAAACCCAACTCTTCTCTTCCATAACATTTCATAAACTCAAGAATGCCAAGCGTCATTTAATTTTTACGCATTTTGATAAATGGCGAAATCTCTATATGCAAGATAATAAATACTTCTCAAGAGCAAAATTGTAAAGGCAATTAAATGCAACTTTTCTGTTGGTATATTATATTTACGATTTCATTTTTTTAAACTATTTTTTTCTTAAGAAAAAATCCATTTTCTTTAAATATATATAGTTTATAAATAAAAAAGCTAGAATATCTCGATACGCGGCTTATGTTTTATATTAATACTAATATAATATCTTATATGATATAATAAAAAAATATTTAAAATTTTGTTTTTTTACGTTTTTTTGCATTTTTTGCAACTTTTAAAAATTAGCTCCCACAATGGAAAAATATTTTTTTAACAGATCAATAAACGAACTGAAAATAACGCTTCAGTAGCTACAATATATACAGAAAAAAATATTATTTACAATTTGATTGTAAGTCAAACGTAGTTATTATAACATATTTGTGTGTCTATGAAAGATATCTATACCCGCAGATACTATAGTTAAAAAAAAACAATAAAAAGTATCAAGACTGTTTATTTTAATTAAAAATATAATAGAGCATATACTGCCTAAAACTTTTAATTTTTACAATCCTGCTGCTGAAAAGACTATAACTCGCTGGGCTCAAAAATTATTTCGGACATACTTTAAATTAAAAATAATTCGTATTAATTTAAAAAAGTTAAAAATTTCAATACCACAGATTGAGATAGTCCACAGCAACACAATATTAACTTGAAAATATGAGTAATTTCTGGAATTGTGGCAATTAAAACTTTAAATTGTTTTGTTGTTATAAATAATTTATATACGTTGCAGCGATACACATGAAGAAAAAAAACAATATGCGTTGTTATAAAAACGCAAGAAAACTGTTTTTAGTGTTTATCCATTTTTTGATGTTTCAAAATATTCCACTATAAATTCAAAAATATAATTTACAAATAGTTAGACAAATATTTGAATAGCGAATAGTTTAATAGAGTGTTTAGTGACAAACTGACAACCATTCCTTTGTATAAGAATAATGTTGAAAATTTAATTGTATCTATTTTAATAATAAGGAATATTGTTTGAACAATGTTTCAAATCAAATCATAAGTTTGACTTAATTATTGAGGTGCTAAAATAGTTTAAGACCTAATCATATATATAAATATTAAGTGAGAAAACAAATTTAACTAAGATAACATATATATTTTTTACATTATAAAAAAAATCATAGAGAAATTACGCAGGGTCTATCTTTAAAAAAAATGTGATATTTAAATGCTAAACGATTTTTGATTTAATGAAGTATATCACCACAATGAATCCAAATAATCTTATAGAGATTGCTCTAATAAAATATGATCTAAAAAGAGGTATTTGTCAACATTTAAAATACAATTTTAGACTAAGATAATAATTTAAAGAAACTGAAAATGTTGTAGATTAAGGTAATAATTACTTTAAAAAATGTATTACACAAAAAAAAAAATATATTTTTTATTATTGAATTTAAATATTTTAAGATTTATTTTATTTATAATCATATGGAAAAAAACATTGCGTCAAGATTGTATCTATGCAGCACTCTAGAGTATATTATTTACTTTTTTTATTTTATATAAACGTTCAATATATGATTACAAATACAAGAAATACATATATTAAAGTTGCTGGTTTATAACTATTTTCTAGTTAACAAAAGAATATCGAATAGAAAAAGTCAAACAAATAGTTATAAAAATATAAGATTAGCTAAGAAAAAATAATAATTAAAAAATTACATAAATGAATTATTTAAATTATTTAATGCTTAAGACTAACTATTGATATTATATAATAACTTAAAGCTAGTAAAAAATAAATTTATATAAAAAATAGGCATAAGTGTTTATACTTAAATTTAAGTTTGATCTTGTAGTAGTAACCGCTTTTGGAGAGCATAGGGTTAATATGATCCCACGTAATTTTTCAGTATGATTATGACATTCTTTAAAATACTATAAAGTTTTTTTATGTTTAGTATAAAAATGTGTGTAATACATTATTTTTATCGCTTTATTTTAAATAACCTTAAAATTAAAAAAAAAACAATGTTGTTACTCCACACCTAGCAAGCGTATGTTATTACTGATCTAATGATATGTGTGCTTAGTAATTTTATTTTCCAAGTAATGTATTCTTTTTGTTTAATATCGGTTTAAGGGCCACAATGGCAGCAAGACATTTAAATATAAGTTCTGCGATAGGCTTAGTGAGTTAAAGCTTAAAATCCAGATATACACGAATCACCTAATACTTATTAAAAAAAATCTCAAGAACCTGAGGTTAATCAACTTGTTGATAAAAGTTGAATGGTTTACTACTAAAGCAACGAGAAAATCGTAATAATGACAATATGTATATGTAGTAGAAATAACTTTGTTAGGTCATCGGAAATACCAAAATTAATCAACTTATCGATTAAAATTGAATGATTTACTTCACTGCCAAATGCCAAAATATTTATAAAATTGAAACATTTATATTTAAATTCGCGACATATGTAACATAATTAAGAAGCATTTCCAAACATCTGTTAATACAGTTGTTGAAGATTAAAGTGATGTTAGACTTGATTTTAATCTACAAAATTCATATTCAATATCAGAGAATTTAATTTTTTAGTCGAGCAATTAAATAAATATTGAATAAAGATCCATAAATTCATATTGATAATGCTAAAAATGAAATAGATAGCATTTCAATGTATAACAATTGCGTGCATTTTGCAATGGTCGTGCTGTTCACGTTCCAATATGCGTTTCGTTAATGCGATTCGGATCTCGCTTTGCGCAAAAAGAACCGTTTCTACCAAAAAAAGATTCGGTGTGAACGGGGAGACAGATACGAAAGGCGGAGATCAGGGGGAATCTGCCCCACCAGAGCCGCCGTTCGGGTGTGGGGCTCCGGCGTATATAAAGGCGTCCGTGCACTCTGGATACCGCAGAAGCAGTTTTCTCCACAAGAAAAGGCTTTCTATAACGAGTACTGGGTCTACCAGCAGCGTTATCAACGACATTGCATATTAGTTCGAAAAATAACACAAACATGAACTCTTCGGTGAGTTTTTAACATTAATTAAATTCGTAGAATCGCTATAAATATTTATATTAATAATTCATAATCTCAAGTTCCGGCTATAATATCGCTCACTGGATATATTATATTGCATAACTTGGTTAGTCACATATATATTTAATCGACTTTGCGGTTCACTGTAATGTAATCCAGATCCGTCTATTAATTCGCTAATTTGCATCGGTAGTTAAAATTCAATTTTATAGATCAATCATTTGCGGTTTGCGATAACAACCTCGAAATGCCGACGGATGATAAAATATACGCTGAAATGCGTTCGTGTCATAATAGTGTAATTCGCTGCAATTTGCAGCGTGGGCGGAGAAGTAGAAATCTATCTAAATCGGCGATGCAATAATGCAGCCAATTTGCGATCGATTGCGGTTGTCTAATTAGCGATAATGTCTGCATTGGGATTATGAAACGTGTCGTATTATGTATTGTTGATAGATCATATATCATTATTTATTATTGCAGATTTTCGTTACACTGTTGTTCGTCGGTTTGGTGTCCGCTTCCGGATGGGGACATGATGATGGAAGCTGGAAGGGAGATCACGGTTTAGTGCACTACGGACACGGAGGAATCCACAAATATGGACCAGCTCCTCTCGCTCATGATGGACGCGTTCTCGATACCCCCGAAGTCGCCCACGCTAAAGCTGCCCATCTTGCCGCTCATTCTGCTGCTGCTCACGCTGCTCCAGCTCACGGTGCGTGGGCTCCAGCCGCTCCATCTCACGGTGCCTGGGCTCCAGCCGCTCCATCTCACGGTGCATGGGCTCCAGCCGCTCACGGAGCGTGGGCTCCAGCCGCCCATGCTTGGGCTCCTGCTGCTCACGCTGCATGGGCTCCAGACGCTCACTACGGAAAATGGACTGGTCCAGCGGCTCACATCGAACTGACCCACGACGGCAAGTTCTTGAAAGACACCCCCGAAGTATCTCACGCTAAGGCTGCCCATGCTGCCCTTTATTCCCAAGCCGCCCATGCCGCCGCCGCCCAACCAGACTACGGACACGAACAAGCTTACGCACCAGCTCACGGACACGGATGGTAATTCCGAAACGTCAACTTTCGAATAAAAACTGTATTATTAAGCTTTAGACGACTACATCCACCGCTCCGACGACGACTGCATCTTATTAACTCATCTCATGCGAGCTCTGTAAGAGCTCGATTGTATATACTTCTCTCAGTCATTCTTTGTTTTTCATCTCTGTTTCCCTTCTGTTTTTATATTTGTTTTATTCTTGTTGTGTGATATCTCTGTTTGTTTATTGTTTCAATCCTTATTTCCATTCTATCTTTCTTCTACTCATTTTAAGGTATTTATAGTAAAGTTTGTGATATATGCAATGCGAAATAAATCGAGAAATAATTAAAACACGTTTTATTATTTATTTTATCAAAAAGGTACTTTCTATGAGTTATATAATTATCAAATATAAATAAGTAGTTACCAAATTTGATACGCATGACAGACAACGAGACAGTTGCAATGCAAAAAAGAAAACGAAATTAAGTATACTACAATATAATACATAAAATCTAATACGCTTATAACTTTAAGAGCATTTATCTGAAAATTATAATTTAAACCATAGACTAGAAATTTATGTAACTAGTATTGAGTATAAAAAAAAGAATAATTTCAGTATTATTAGATTTTTAAAATAAATATAAATAAACTAAAATAAATAATAATAATCTAAGAAAAATAAATAAACTTTCCCATATCTTAAAATTAGACAATGAATTATTGTTAAAAATATATTTTTTAGAGCAGTTATAAAAGTATTAAAATAATATCAAATCAAGATCAACTCATCTAACTATTTTTCGATAAATCAAGATTAAAATTATTTATTAAATAATTAATTCAAGTAAAGTCCTATGATTATAATTATTTTATTTATAATTTATTTTTCCCGTGTTGTAGTAACTAACGATGTGAATTATAATTTGTTGATAAAATTTGAGAACTATATTCCATTTGCCTTTTAATAAGTGCTATTTAATATAGTAAATCAATTGTATGTACATATATATTAAAATTGTAGTACAAAGTTAAGATTTAATATAAATAAAATTTATTTATTCATTAAAAGTAAGTTTTAAAATATGACTATCTATAGAATAATTATCAGAAACTAGAGAAAGAGTCTAGTGAAATTATTTTTAATTTATTGAGCGAATCGATGTAGAAATATATTATTACTTAAAAGTTAAATTGTAAAATATAGGAAATTTATTTAATCAATATATTTTTACATCATCACTGTTACTCATCTCCAGTCTTTCGTAAAAATAGAGATTTTGAAATAACTTTGGATTGGACAGAGTTTTTATAACCATTATGGTAAAAATTATGGTATATAGGTAATCATTAAGATAAAAAATAATTTAATAGCAATTTCATTTGTAAATACATTTAATAAAAATTATCCCAAGATTTGACCATCGAATAATAATCGTCAACAGAGACATTAAAGTGCTCTTCTTAAAATAATATGTTGTTGACAATATAAAAAAATCTAATATATTCAATGTAAAAAATAGGTATGTAGATTATTGTCGATTGTTGCTATCGAAAATACATACATAAAATTTGGTTATTTATCAATGGCAATGTCATAACAGCGAGGTCGTCGTTTTACTATGATTCGATAGTGAGAATAAATTTATCAGCCCACTCTATCGATCTATATACATATTTACAAAAGATTGATGACTAGCTGTTTTTTTTTGCGGTTGCTTTAATGCAAATTGAAGCATTTAACCGGCAAATTACCATACGATCATTTTTAAATCAATACTAGTCACGTATGATATAACATATAACGAAAGTATTTTACGGGAGGGCCTCAAATTATGTATGTGAAAATATTGTTTAATTTTATAATGGCGACCTTGTTTGTCGAAAGGGTTATATGCTGTATCAATATTTTTATTGACGGAAAATAATTATGTAAAAACGTGCATTTGAACAAAAGGGAATTATTTTAATTTAGCAATATATGTTCAGATAATTACAAATTTATAAAAAAATCGGTAGAAAATCTTTCAAGGTGCGCCTTTGCCCTAGGCGTCCGTTTTAAAACAGTTTAAAATACCTTGAAAATACACATATCGTGCAAGGTAAAGTATGTGTCAATAAGGTTATTAACTTTTTAGGTTAACAGTAATTGTGTAATACAGTAGTCTTGAGATATGTATTATATAATTTCTCAATTAAGAATTGTCACACAGATCAGTTCCTGGATGGTAAGAAAATTAACGGCTTAGTCATCTAAATATCCGCAATGAATATATACCTATATCCGGTTATAAGAAGTGAATAATAAAACTGTATATGTCCATAGTAAATAATAAATATTGTTGTGATACATAATTAAAGGTCACATTAAATAAGTTTTAATTTTAAGCTCATTAGCTCTTACAAATTATCAATGAAATATAATAATATAGATATAGCACTACCATTTCTCTATATAAAAAATAGTGGCATCAAACATTTTAAGTTTACATATTATTTTAATATAAATTTAAAATATTTAATATAAATAAATGTAATCGTTATGGGCCGAATCGCATTCGTCACTATTTTAACGGCGGTGATTTTAACATGGCTCTATAAATCAATCTGCATTGATTTATATAGCTATGATTTTTATACGTACATTAGATACGAATTCACAATCTTAAATGTTATAGTATTATATCAATTAAATGAATGGACATACAATTAAAATAAACAAAAAATTTGAATTGCGCGGCTCAGACTTTTATTTAAGGAAAACGACATTGCGTTGAAATATTAACTATTTTTAATTAACATTCAAATAAAATCCCTGTTTATAAATATGAAAAGGCTACTGATTTACTTGTTTAAGTAAGATGATTACAATGAACATAACTTGACTCAATCCATCCGCTTTTGAATGACCTTTTCATCAGTTAATTGTGTTTTTTTTTCGCCCATTCCCTTTCGCTCGCTCGCGTCTAAAGTGACGAGAGTGAGTGAGAGATAAGGGCGTGCGTTACATGTGTTCCGCAAGCCCACTTTTTCTCACTCAATCTCGTCACTTAACACGCGAGCGAGCGAAAGGGTATGTATATCACCGTACGCACCTGATTTCAATGAAATATAAAAATAATATTTTTTTTTCAACTTTTACATATTATACCTTTTACTAACAATTTTAATCTCTATATATATATTTTTTTTAAATATAAGAATAGTAATGACGATTATTTATATAAATTATATTAACGTTTAAATACTTTTTTTGACATTTGGAAACCAACTAATTTTCATATAATAGTGATTTTCAAACATTGCTATATACATACAATTTAAACCCTTCCTCTAACAAAGCAGAAACATGCGCGCTTACCGGTAATGTACACTTACTGTACATAGTAATGTGTAAAAAATAGTGATTTAAATTAGAATAGAACGAAAAATATTACACCTTGAACCTTGAATGCATTTTATTGCATTTGGAAACAAACTAAATTACACACGATATTTTTAAATGCAATTATAAAAAAAACACCATTATTTTTGTAGGCAAATGGAAACAAAATGCATTCAAGGGTTAACCTTTTGAAGTCTTTTGTCCATACGTATTTGAAATAATGATAAGTACTTCAAAAATAGTATTAATTAAATTCTATTTAATTATAAAAAATAAATTTCAATGAAAAATTAAATTCAAATTAAAAACATAAAATTCTAGTCATTAATAAATAAATTAATATAATTATAAAAAAAATATTTTTTTAATAATTATAACAATATTTAGCATATAAATATTTAATTTAACTTCTAAAGATAATTCTGGCAAAATATAACTTATTTCATATAATCTAGAAGAAATATTTTTTTGTATGTGGTAAAAATGAGTTGGACTAGAGGCAACACTTATTAAAAAAACTTTGGACTACAAAGGGTTAATTAAATTATTCATAATTCTAAATTCCTACTGTTCGCCGGACCTTAGGCTTTATATATAATAATACAATTATTGATAGAATCTTTTTAAAAGAATACTTGTGTGTTCAATTTCAAGAGCACTGCAGATTTCATCAGAATATAGCAGGCATGGCGAACCTTTTTGGGTTCGCGTGCCAAAAATCCTCCAAAAAAAAAAAAATATTATTCCTCGATTGTGTGGCGTGCCCAAGGAGTAAAAAAATTACCAAGATAGAAAAAATAAATAATTATATTTTTTTAAAACGATTGTCGTTTATCTTAGAAAACATTTGATAATTAATAAAATGAAATAAATGAATAATTCACGGGTTATTTAATCAAGATTTTCATTTTTAAGTTTCAAATTAAAAAATATTTTTGAACTTGGAAATCGTTCGCGTGCACTCCAAATTCTCAAACGTGCCACCTCGGGCACGCGTGCCCTAGGTTCGCCATGCCTGGAATATAGCATATATCATACAATAAAGCATTGTCTTAGTGCAAAGTACTCTTGAGCACTTCTCTAGTGTGGTTTTAAAATAATGCAAGCAACACATAAATATTATATATTTTTCTATCCACAAAATTCCTACAAGGTATGCTGGGTAACTTTTATAATACTCTTCAGTCATGTGGGCGAGTATATCCGGGAAAGAATTTCTTCAAGCTGCTTGAAGAAATTCTGGAAGAACTTCGCTTTGTCTGCCACCCAATTATCAGCGGTTGTATTCCCAAGTATTTTTTGAAGTATCGCATGAAAGAACAGAAGTAATTGACAACTCCACAATAGGTACTTATTGCACTTATATATAAATAAATATAAGTTTTTAGAGGCGATGTGTGGTTCAGCATTGTCATGCCAGAAAATTTAACTTTTTTAATTGACCGCTGCTGAGACTAGTCGAAACAGATTTTTTTTATATATTATCGATTTTTTTTATGCAGGGTGCATTTGCGTAAAGCTGGTATGTAAATAAATACATTAATGCAATATCGATTGTGTATATATCTGTTTTGTAGAATAATAGGTGTGTAACTTAATTATTAGCAAATATTTATTACTTGTAAATATTGTCGCAAGAGATAGTGCTTCACTGATTGTAATTTCTGAATCAAGTATAAATTAAATTATTTTTTTAAAAATTAATTTTTATTGTGAAGCATTTAATTTAAATAAAGATAAAACAACACTATACAAAGAATCTTATACATAAACATTACTTTGTAGTTTTTTTCATAATTACTAATACAAATTGAAAAAGTAATTCTATGATTTAAGACACGTCGAGAAAAGTAGATAGTAAATATATTTAAGCATATCTTAAAAAATAATATTTAACATGGACTATAATTTATATTTTGGCATGTTTTTTTAGCAAAAACATTAAATTTATTGAACACGATTGAATCATAATAAATAATTATGAAATATCACTAGGAGCAAAACACGCAATATATTAGGGTTAGTTAAACACAAAAACAACAATCTGGATCAGATAGATATAATAATACAGATGTTAAGCTACAAGGCCGATTTTTTCATTGTTAAAGGAAAAGTAGTGTAGCGACAATGCACACGATGCGACTGCAATTATCTCATTCTGGAAATGCCAACAACAATGTCGGAGGCAACATAATTGATTTGCATATATGCTAATAATTAGGCGTTACACTTTTTTTAGATTCAACATTGGGGACCAGGCGTAGGAATGCTAATAAAGTCACAGAGGCCGTTTACAATGTCGATGTGTTTGTGAGCTTCGGAAGATTTCCCCCACCACGTGTGTCGGATGATAGGTATAAAGACTCCTGTTTAGCAAAGATTCGTCACAAAGCAGTTTTCTCGTCGGAAAAGGCTTATTCAGCATCCAAAATGAACTCCATGGTAAGTAAATACAATAATTCACTAACAATGTCTTATAAAAATGTATCTCATTATTTTTTATGTTATAGATTGTGGTGGCATTGTTCTGCTTGAGCGGATTAGCGTTCGCTGAAGACGATGGAAGCTGGAAGGGTGAGGGTCTCATTGAATCTCAAGATTTCGGTCCAAATGATGATGGACACTACATCGCCCGTTACGTATCTCCATACTACGGCTCATACGTATCTCCCTACTACGCCGGAGTGTATCATTATGGAGCTCCATTAGCTCATGACGGACGCGTAGTAGACACAGTCGAAGTAGCCCAAGCTAAAGCTGCTCATTTCGCTGCCCACGCTGCCGCTACCCACGGAGTCGTAGCTTTGACCCACGACGGAAAATACTTGCAAGACACCGTTGAAGTAGCCCAAGCTAAAGCTGCTCACTTCGCCGCCCATGCTGCCGTCCATGGAGCTCCAGCCCATGTTGAGCTTACTCATGATGGAAAATACTTGAAGGACACCCCAGAAGTAGCTCATGCCAAAGCCGCCCACTTCGCAGCTGTAGCAGCCGCTTCCCATGGTTATGCCCCAGCTCATGTCTACGCCCCAGCCCATGTTGAGCTCACACCCGACGGCAAATACTTAAAGGATACCCCAGAAGTAGCTCACGCCAAGGCCAACCACTTCGCCGCTGTCGCCGCCGCTTCCAACCACGTCTACCCATACGTATACCATTATTAGGAAACGATTCAATAACTATTGATGAAGCTTAAGGTGTGATATATGTTTTAGTCATCTGTGTCCCTCACTCGAACATTTTAACGATATAAAAATAAACCGACCGATTTAATACACGGTGCATAATATTTATGTACAGATCAAATGTTATGGCAAAAAAAATTAATAAATAATTTATTTATTAAATATGAAATGTCTTTAATTATAATTTTACTTTATAGGAAAAAAATATTGTTGATTACTTCAATTCATCAAAAGTAATGGAACTACTAGTTTTAACCATTCATATACTTTATTTTTTAATTGATAAACGCGAACATATTGGTAGAATTATTTTTATATATTTAGCAGTGTTGTTATTAAGGAAGTCGCAAAGTGGCATTGTATAATAATTAACACAAAAAATTATTTATTAATTATTTATAAATAGAAAATATTTTATAAAAACTAAAAGACATTTATGGCTACGATGAGACTGAATAGTTTCAGATATGTTTATATTAAATTTTCTAATTATCAATGCGCAATACGGAGCTTAAAGTATTAATGGTTATTTTAAATTCATAAAAACACCAAAAGGCCTTCTAACTATATCTATTTAGTTAAGCGATGAAAAGCAATATTTATTTTTATTTTTTAGATTAAATTAAGACCATCGTGGCCTAACAGGTTACCCCAATGCGCCACGATGGTCGAAAACAAATTTTAAATTTATAAAACAAAAAAAAACGTATATATACATAAATAGAACAATACTTAAAAATAATAAACATAACAAAAAATTATAAAATATCAAAATTAAATGAAACAAACTGGATCAGCTCCTTGTAGCTAACATTAAACAGGTCAATATGTAATGCAAGCGTATTAAGGAGCCGTATGGCCACAGCCATAGGCGAGTCGGCAAGTGCGGATGTCCTAGCCCTAACTGACACCAAAAGAGGTCTCGATCGTGATTCTCGAAAATGTTCCGGAACCCAAAACTGGAATTCCTCGAGAATAGCTGGATTGTCGACAGCACCTTTTAGTAGTTTGAAAAAATGCTTAGCGACATACAGCTTTCTGCGAGAATTCAGCGAATCATATCCCAACGCCCCTAAAAGAAAGGCGCTGGGATATAAGTACGGATAATAACCAAATGTCCTTTTGTAAAGGTATCTTAAATACCTTTTTTGAATTTTTTCCACTAAAAGGGAATATTTGGCTATTCGGGGATTCCAAATTATAGATCCCGATTCAAGAATGCTACGAACTAAGGTGTCATAGAGGATGCGAATAACTGACGGATCGTCAAAGTGAAAGGCATTCCTCATAACAAAGCCGAGCATCTTGGAAGATTTATCATAGACGTCGTGTATGTGTAGAGAGAACCTCCATTTGCTCTCGAAAGTGATTCCGAGATCTTTAATGGAAGTTTCTCTAGTCAAAATGTTACCACCGAGATGGTAGAAATAAGCTGATGGCGAACGGGATCGAGAAAATGACACAGTATGGCACTTTCCGACACTAAAGGGCAGACGGTTAACGAAAGCCCATCTCCACAGAGAGTCTAAATCACTTTGTAGAGAGAAGGAGTCCGCAACAGATCGAATGCATTTATATAATTTTAAATCATCTGCGTACAGAAGAAAACTTGAATTTTTAATTGCTGTATTTATGTCATTAATAAATAACACAAAAAGCAGAGGTCCCAGATTGGATCCTTGAGGAACCCCCGAAGGGGTAAAATATTCCTTTGACAATCGGCCACCATAGGTATAATATGATAATATTTATATTTATTTTTAGTCTCCGCTTGATACATATGGCCTTAATTACATAGCTTGCTCTATAGCTGTTAATTTTACAGCAATTAAAAAAAATGGATGCTTAATATTCAGTTGCTTTAATATGGTAAAAAATGTGCACTTTAATCCTAAACAACGTAGTTACAGATGTTTGGAAATGCATCTTAATATGTTTCTAATTATTCTACATATGTAAGAATATATTTAGAGGCCCAATTTTTTTTAATAATAGCGCATTTTTATTATTAAAAATTCGAGTGCCGCTGCCGGGGCTCGAGCCCGCAACTTCAGATTTACTAGTCTGAGACGTTACGGACTACGCTATTCCGTACTTAATCTTTAACGTTTTAACCTTTATCGCTACAATTAACTACAATATTATCACCACTTTCTCGTTGCTTTTGATAAAGTAAACCATTCAACTGTTGAAGATGCAACAATTTTTTTGGTAAAAATTACGAGATTCGTATACATATAGACTCCAAACTCTAATTCACTAAGCATATCGCAGAACTCAGGATAAAAAGGCTTACTGCCACTGCGACTGTAAAACTGATTTAAAACAGATAAAGCGTATTACTATAAAAAAACATGATTTTACTATATAAACAGATCATTATATGGAATACATGAAGTAATTCATTTTTTTGAAATGAATTACTTCATGTACTTAAATAAAAATGGCATTATTGAATTATTTTTATTCAAAAGTTTTCTTTAAATCAATTTTTCATTATATAAAATAAAAATAATTATAATTGAAAAAATAAATTATAATTAAAATTAAAATATGTTAAAATATCATTCTATTCCAAAAGTCTAAATATAAACGTATATATAATATTTTACTGGTTTTATTGTATATATAAAATTAATTCAATATATAATTTGACCTTGAAAACTTATCGTCCAAAAGCATCGAAAACGCCCAATAATTTTTTTATAGCACGTGTCACGAATAACAATAATTTTAATCGATTAAACCGATCGAAGAAGATGAAAAAAATTGCGCCTATAACTAAGCCTACGCCTATATTATATAATATAATATATTTTTTTGCAAACATTTTTATAAACAACGAACCTATCATTATATTATAAATTTCTATTGGAAATAAATTCATGAATTGCTTATACACCTTTCAAATCAATACTGTGGAATTACTACAAATTACAATACCTTTTATGTAGTTTGCAAGGTT
The DNA here is from genome assembly GCF_051122295.1 of Plectrocnemia conspersa. NCBI lineage: Eukaryota > Metazoa > Arthropoda > Insecta > Trichoptera > Polycentropodidae > Plectrocnemia > Plectrocnemia conspersa. The sequence goes on along the minus strand of NW_028277175.1, from coordinate 10,334,751 downwards.
GTAACTAATACAAAATGCAGAAAAATTAAGAAATTTATAAAACACTATGTTTGAAATGTATTCCATTTCATAAGAAAACAAACTATAAATCATATAATTACTCAGTCGTCGCATTGTCAAAAGATTTACTGCGCGAAATTGCGTTTCAATTAAAACATTGCAACGAAAGCGCAAATTCCAAGGATAACTTAAATAATTCATCGACAGCGACAGGTACCAAGATAAAATTATTGTTGTGTTTTAAATCAAAGGGTGTGTTCGTTGGTAGGTTAGCACTGGTAAATAGAAGGTCGTCGGTACGAAACAGTGTTAAGTTCTGAAATTGCCCTGTCACGTACAACGTAGTTTCTTCCTTATTGTGAACTGTGATCATAATTCATTGGGTTGACAAGAAAGTTTACCAGACTTTGATAATGTTGTTGAAGAGCCGCAGCCTGTTGAAAATAAGCCATTACAACATTGGAACCTGTGCACTTTACTTAATTGTGCATTAATATTGAAATCGTATGCTTTTATGTTGTTATCAAATTATAATAACATATTTTATAAAAAGCAAAAAAAGTATCCTGATCATCATTTTGAAAAAAGATCATTGCAATTTTTTTTAAATAATGTTAATACCTTCATATAATATTATTGACGAAAATATATTTATAATTCATGTAAATTATCTATTAATTATAAGTATTTATAGATATTTTTATATTGTAAAATATAATCTGGAATGCGCATTCAATTAAAAAGCTATTAACGACAATAATATTATTAGCTATTAACAGCTTAACGCCCGAGGACTCGTATACGAGTCTTGAAAGAACATTGCTTAGTAGCCATGCGTTTTCTTTTATTAAAAAGATACTGTGATACCATCAAGTTTGCCTCTATATGATAATCAGAGATGGTAGTATACATTTCTACGTACTATCAAATAAAAAATATGTTATATTTGACTTCAAATTTTTGTAAAGATAGTCATCTTATCTTATTGCGATGCAATGCAACGAGCATTTTGGGGAACGTGAATTTTTTTATGAAATGTATGAACCATAATTATTTATTTCAAATAAAAAAATATTTTATGTTACACTTCTTGAACAGATATAAATTTCAGGGTCAAACTGTCTGGCTAGGTTATAAATCCAATCCAATCAAAAGAAATCGAATCATCCCGGTTGATAGTATATCAATTAACAAAGATTTTCAACTTAAAATTCTGTTATTTTAAAATTAAAACGTAAAATCGTTACGGTATATGTAGATAAATTAGATAACACAGTAATCAAAGAACTTCCAAAAAATATCATCCATTAACTTAGGGTGTTTGTTATTTACAAATTTCCGAACCGAAATGATTCACAGATTAAGAAACAGAGGAAAAAAGATACAATTCGGATAAATTATTGTAGAATAATTAAAAATAACTAATATTATCGCACTTAAAAGAATCTCTGAGGAATAAAATCATGAACGAATAAATATGTATTTTTTATTCCTAATATTTTGTATAAATTTAAAATGGTTGCAATGGTACAAACCAGGTATTTATAATTTAATAACATGCATGTTTAAATGCTTCTATAATTTTTTGTTAGTAAAACAACCGTTTATAATATAATATAATTTGCACTCACCAAATTTTTCGGCGTCCTTTTTCTGCTTACAACTGTCACGGACACATTTATTTTCATCATTACACTTATGAACCACACTATATCACTATTTATATTTATTTTTATTATTTACACTTTTTTTATTTACACTATTCACATTTTTTGATACGTATAAAAAAATTTATCACTATGAAGAAGAATTTCACAACTTCTGCACATGTATGCTGTATATTGCCTTATTCAATGTGCAGAACAAACACGAGTTTTCTTCTTACGTATTTATTACCACTTTTTATTTTTATTGGCCGATGGTTTTTTAGCTTATCCGAAAGCCTTACTGGTGGATTAACAACACGGGCATGGCAAGATGTGGTAGAAACAGGTGAAATGTCTTCAGAATCGAAAGATTCCACTGCATCCATCCTTTAGCCTTACTCAAATGAAAATCTTTGAATTTAATTTTGCTGTTACGATTCAAATTTTGATAGACACTAAACGAATAAAATAATGCGCATTGAAATAAATGAATAGCAACCTTTTATATTTATTCCATTGTTTTTCGAAATATTAGGTAACTATGTATATATTTATTACAGTCCATTATACATTGAGGTTTATATTATATATTGTATGGCCGGTCGAATTGTTTTTTTATCGTGTCTATCATCTGGCTGTTATGAAAAGTATAATACATTCTGAAATATCTTTTCTTATTTGATTTTTCTGGATTGTTCCACAAGATTCTGTTTTCCGTAAAAATAAATATTATGTAAGTAAAACGCTATTTTAAAATTTTCAGCTTATACACGGTACCACTTGTTCAGATATGGGTATAGTATTATATTTTCATCGTCGTGTTTACTAATCTTCCTGCATTTCCGGTGTATAATTTGAAATACAAATATAAAAATAATCAATCGGCCGGCGATGAAAAGTCCTAAACCCTTATTTTATTGCTTATTATTACGAAATCTTTATTTTATTATATATAACAGTATTTAACTAATGCGGGATGTTAGCACAATTGTTTTATAATCTGTGCATGTTTTGGTGGACCATTTTCTTGTGCAATGGAATAATTATAGACTCCACCCAGTCTTGAAGCCATATCCCAATTTTCCATTTTTTTTGCATACGTCACACAATATGTTAATATCTTTTATCTCCGAATTCATCAATCATTTCCGTTGGAGCTTTGTTCATCTTCAGTTTTTTAATAGCTTTACAAATCTCTGCAGGTAAGATATCTGGTTTAAAACTAAAATTCGTTTAGAGTGCTGGATTCTTTGGATAAGTCTGCTTTGTATAATGCTAAACAATATTGTTTCCATCTTTGTAAAACTTTATCGAGATACATTATGGGGCTTCCTGAGATGTCATAAATTACCCATGGTTTTGGGTGAGACTCGCGACTCAGTAATTTTATCGTTCCGAACAGATTTTGTTTGATTTGTATTTGCATTCGCTTTAATTTTAGCACATATATAGTTGTTTTTTTTTTGCTATGCCTACAGTTTTCTGAATTTCACTGTGAAGATTACCATGACATTCTTGGTTTTCTCGGTTATTGTACCCGATTGTTTCAGTTTTACAGTTAATCGGTAACATATGTATCGAAATCTACCATAACAAAAATGTAAATATAAACAATGTAAAAAAGCACGCAATGTATTGATAAAATAACAAAAAAAAACTTGCTATGCGTGTCATTGATACATTGGTGAGCGTTCATAACAATTTAACTGCGTTGTTGCTTTTGTGTAACGCACATGTGCCAAATTAATACATAATATGCAATGGTAGGGGGAACGATAGGTGGTGGTTTGTTCCTGTAAATTGGCCTTCAGTGGTTCGCTTCGGACTACTATAAAAACATTGTAGTTCTTCTGTTAGCTCAGAAGCAGTTTTCACTCTGAAAAGGCTTTACGTACACATCAACATGAAATTCGTAAGTATTTTATCTTTGGAATATATAAACTAGTATCATACATTATAACGTAGTGATTCTCGTCAGATTTTATGATGAAAGATGTTATTTTTACAACAAATATAATATAAATTAATTTGCATGGAAAAAATACACGCTGATTTCAGCTATATAAATATTTAAGTATTGTCAATATAGTATTGATTTTAGATTGCTTTCTAAATGCTTCAGAGAATCTATTCGTTTTTCAATACACTGCATAAATATGTAAATTTAAAAAAATAAAATTACTATTTCAAAAAAATCTTCCTGATAAAGATAAATATATTTTTAACTTTTTTTTTTAAACAGGTAATGTTATAAAACAATTTTAACCTCTTCAATATTTTCTTTTATATTTGTTTTGAATCATTGCAATTTTAAAACAGGCTGGCTAACGAACTGACAATGTCTATTTTCAGCCGTTTCAAGAATATATAATTAAAACTACGGCAGTTATCGTGCCCTAAAAAGTTTTATATCTTGTATACTTATAAACATACAAAAAAGTTTTTAAAAACCGAGCTTAGAAACTGAACTTTTTATTGGTAATTTCATTTTTAAATGAAAAATCGCGAATTTTTTAGCAGAGGAATTAAAAAAATACATAATATGCAGAGAAAATTATATACAACCGCAGAAATTATTTCGCAGATTTTTTCATCGTAAAAAGCGTAATTTTTTTCAGTATAGCTGATAAATATAGTACGATTAGGGTACATAGATTTTTTAAACCGTTTTTTTGGATTAAAATTGATATGTTAACTAAATATTTTCTATTTATTGTACTAATAAAGTGTATTTATTATACTTCACCAGTTTAATTTTAAACTCATTAAAATCGTAATACACCTATTGCTGCATTTACAAAATCTATTAAACATTTCAATAAATATATTATTTTATGGAAACAGATTTCAATGATGAATATATCTGATACAGTGTCGTCCTACAAATAATGTTTGAAACAAAATTCTTCAGGGTTGTCGTCTTAAGTTTCAGTTCTTGGTTCAATTCTGTGCATTTTTTTAATAATTAGTTGACGTCAATAATAATATTTTAATATTTTAATCAACATGAACGTTTGTTTAAAAACATCTTGCAAATGAACGTTTCACGCCTGCCAAATGATAGCTTAAACAACATATAATTTCACTAGCAATTGTCAGTGTAATTATATTGTGAAAATGTATTCCTATATAATTTTACTGAACGAACACGATAGACTAGTGGTATGAGTCGCTGACTATTGACCTGAAAGACATAGGTTCGAATGCCATATGGACCTTATTGTTTTTTAATATCTATCGTGAGTGGGAGATCGTAATTGGTGAATGTTATATTATATAATTAAAATTATATAAAAAATATATAATTAAAATTGCTGCTATTTTGTAAAATTAAATCGAGATATTTACAAAATTTATTTGTAAAACTAGTTTCATGTTAGAATTTTTTTTTAAATTTTTGTTCATTACATAATTAAATAATACATTTTTATAAACATATATATTTACATTTCATTGGTTGCTGGTTAATTACCATTATCACAATTTACGATTGATTAGCTAAATTAAGAGGAATTACAAAAATAAGAATAATAAAAGAACATAAAATAAGTTTAGGTCAAAGTACATAAACACCTTTACCAAAAAAAGAAAAAAAAAATTATAAATTATAAATATATATTTTTAATATAAAACTCGTGGACCCGGTGCTGTTAAATTAATAGATAAAATGTATGCGTCAGAGCAAGATGTGCTTTGGCATTTTGTGTTTATATTTAAATTTGAGTTTGTTTTTGTCGTAATCACCGATTCTTGAGGTTAACGGGTTAGAATGATCTCGCGGTATATTTTTATAATAATTATTGGTATGGTGGTGAACATGTTCTTTAATAGTTGGAATTAAATATTTATTATGAAGTTTTTTGAGGTTAGTATAAAAAGGTGTATTATAAATTATTAGAATACGGCAGTTATTGTGTTCTCAATAATCGTTAAAATGACATAAAAAAAACATTTTTTTTTTGAAAAAATAATTTTGAAATATTGAAATGGCCGCTATTTTTAAACAAAATGGATTGGCTCAATAACTTAGCCAGGGATATTTATAGAGGGAATGTTTTAGAAAAGTTTTATAAAAGGTGTTCACAAAAGCATATATGCAGATTTGTAGATGTATAACTAAGATAAGTTTTGGGGTCTTTGTCTAAATAGCTGCATTGAAATATTTTTCTAAATATATTTCTATCGAGATATTATACTAAACATTTTCGATAATAATGCAATACTAATGTTTCAATAGGGCAATGACGATTTGGTTTATTACATAGCAAACGTATATTTGAGTCGTGCAAAAACAAAACTGTCCATCTGTAATGTTATCGAAATAATAGAGTAACTTAAAAATATTCTGACTATTTCTATTTGTTACGAAACAGAAAATCCTGTTTTTAAAATTAACGTCAAGTTTAGCATAAATATAAAAGTTATTTTCTTCGTGATTTATAAAAAAAATCAGTTAGATAATCGCTTTTGCGTTTGAACGATTTGATTTTATCGACATGTCGCTTTGCCGTTATTCTATTTTATCACACTTCTGCTCTTCTAATACAACTCATGTGCTTACTCGTGTCACACTCGCAAGGACGCGTGCACTGAGATTGCCGCAGTTCAGAATTCAATGCCACATGAGCCGAAAGCGATAGGTGCAATAAATCGTCGAGTACAATTTGCACGTTATACACGCCCTCTCGTACATGCGCTCCTGATAGAATCCAGTTCGTTTGCGGCCGGTGCGACAAACTAAAACGCCGTGCCCGCCGGAATATTGTTCCCAATCTTCTTCCTTACACTTTCTCTCACCCGTGATCTCCTAATACAATTTTTGTGTTTGCGTCACTCATCGTGAGAGATCGCCGCATACGGTACTGGTATCGTGTTGTCCTATTACGTATTCAGGCTTAATCCCAGATTGATGGTGGCGAATAATATTATTGTTTTTTAAAAATAAATTGCCAATCTCGCGACACATCCTATCGTTTGTGCGCTCCTAATAGTTTTCAGTTCGTTGCTGTCGGTCGATGCGACGCTGCCGGGGATCGCCGCCGCACTCGTTCGTCCGTAATGACGCCCTTTGCTTCATGCGCTCTTAATAGAATCCAGTTCGTTTGCGGCCGCGGCGGCGGACAAACAAGGTGGCCGCCGCCCCGTCGGAAATAAATTATTGTTCCCGTTCGTCGAAATTCTACCGCCTTGCACTCGTGCTCTCCTAATACATTTTTTGTGTTTGCGTCACTCGTCGTCGCGAGGCGCAACGCGATGAACGGTCGTCGCATCAATCACTAAATGATCAATTTTTATACTTTTAACACACAATCTACCAGTTAAAATATGCCTATTATTTTTTTATAAAACATAAATTTGTATAATTTGAGCATGGTGCAAATAGTTGATTATTTCTTTCTTGTGGAACTCATGACGTGACTTGCTGCAATGCAACCTATAACCAGCATACACTAAAATCCTCAGTCAAAATGTATATTATACATATTTATTTAAAATTCGTGGCCATGGCAGATACATCACTGCTGAAATATAAAATTATAAGTTGAATGTAGTACATATATGCTAAATATAGAATATATACAATATGCATATATACTTTATATCAAGGCTATGACCCGCGGGTCACCAAGTTTGATGATTTGAAGTGAACCATTTCAGTTCTGCAAATATCATTTTTTTACGTGTTACGATGTCACGACTAGACCACATATATGGTTGTTAGGACCAAAAATATTCACTGACCCGAATAGTCTTTTTAATAGTCACATTTTAATTATTTTTACCCGCAGCCAAAAAAGGTTGCTGAGGCCTGCTTTATATGATATATGTATAAGACATAACGAACTTGTGAAAACACGATAACTGCTGTAATTTTCAATATATCCAGATAATGAGGTAAAAACATTTAAAATCAGAAATTAAATTCTAATAAAAATTAAATATTTTGAATTTTTATTGTCATTGGGATATAACGAGATTTGAAGAAACAATAACTAACGTAGTTTTAGTGATATCGTCATAAAACTCATGTAATTAATTTTTTTCAATATCTCAGCTAACTTCGTATGCCAGTCTGATCCGCTATTTTTTTTAAAATGGCAACTTTTCAAAACATAAAAAATCGTAACTTTGTTAAAAAAAGTAATATCTTGTCGCTATTTGTCAATATTTTGTAGTGTTGCTTCCAGGTACAACAGAGTTGTCAAATTTACCTTAAGTCCTTTTTTATGATTCTTATTTTAAAGATGTAGTATAATCATAGCAATGAAAATAATAAGGTAAAAAGCGTTTTAAATTAAAATTCAATTAAAATAAAATAAAACAAATGTTTTTTTTACGTTTTTTGCCATTTATGTGAGATACAACGAACTTTGAGAACAAGATAACTACCATCATATTGTCAAAAACTATTTAAGAAACTCGTTAAAAGAAAACTTAAAAAATTAGTTATTATTACTAATAAAAGTAAAAAGATAAACTAATTTAAAAATGGAAAAAAATGGAAATTCACAAAAAAATCGAAAAATTTGCATAAAAAAATAATATTTTTTTTTACCTATAGGATAATTCCCCAAGGTTAGAAATAAACGATAATCAATAGGTAATTAGTGCAGAAAGTGAAACTTCTCATGCAGTCTGTCATTATCGTAGTGAAAAATAATGGCAATTTAACAATAATGGCAATTTAACAATCATTGTTTAAAAGAGGTTAAGGCAAACATTTTTGATGTACATAAAACCAGTTTAATCACATCATCGTTATTTAGGTATATATATTATATATACATATGAACGGGAACTAAAATTAAAGTGAATAAAGTTATTAATTTCCATTAATTTTTATTTTTAATGTATGCTTTTTTTAGTTCGCAGCTCTTTTGTGCCTGGCTGCCGTTGCCACTGGACATCCAGTTGGATGGGCGTGGGGCGGAGCTCCCTTGGGACCAGACGGTCGCGTCGTAGACACCCCTGAAGTGGCCCACGCCAAAGCTGCCCATTTCGCCGCAAAGGCCAATGCTGCACATGGCGCCTGGGACGGTTCAAACGGCTGGAACAATGGCTGGAACGGCTGGAACAACGGTTGGAATGGCTGGAACGACTGGAACAACGGATGGGGCAACTGGAACCACGGTCCAGCCCACGTAGCGCTCACCCACGATGCTCAATATCTGAAAGACACGCCTGAAGTAGCCCACGCTAAGGCTGCTCATGCCGTAGCCCATGCTTCAGCCGCTCACCGCGAAAATTATTGGGGTTACAACAACTACGCCTATGGATACCCACAACACTGGTAGATCTTCAAAGTAATCTGTGTGAAAAGAAGTCATGCTGTATATACGATTCATCAGATGCATTGTATCATATCACTATCTGATGTCAATTTAATATGTAGTTTAAAAAAATAATGTGATCACCTTATTTTAATAAAAAATATAAAAAAATATATTCTGTTTTAATTAAATTAGTTATTATTACTAACAAAAATATATAGGACAACAATAAATAATGCATAATGGTTTTTTGTTAGTGTTATCAATAAGGGGCAAATACTTATGGGTCAACTATTTTGTAAAACACGTTTTATCAATGCAATATGAAGGAAACTTTGTTAAAACTGAGTTATGACACTAGAATCACGTAATTCAAAATATATGACTACAATGGTTACAGCTTGAGCCGATTTTTTGTATGTGATTTAGTAATATAATGAAAAGCTGTATATTAAAAATATGTTTATATTTTGTGGAATACACTTCATTAAGCTTAACATTTAAAATTAATATCAACCATATAAAGATTAGCAATATTTAACATATTTTGGTTTATCTACATGTTGTAAAGATTATTTTGTTGTATTCCTCGTCTCTTTTTCTTATCTGTAAGTACCATTTTGTATTGATAAATGTTCATGTCGGTGTTTTTTTTATACATTTTCTAGTTTTTATAAACGGCCGTTTTTAACTAATTATTTTTTTGTCACTGCTTTGGGTCGATGTTTTAAAGCACTTATTTGATTAGTGCCAATGCAATTACTATATCATTTAATGTTGACTTAACTTATTTTAATGTATGTTATTGATATTTTTTAATTTTGTGGACGTACTATGAAATCCACAATAATATATTCTAGCTATAATATATTATAACATTATTAAAAATTAGTTATTAAATCGCTACTAAGAGGAGATATTCTTCTTATTTATTTTTTGGCACTACAATTCTCTTAACTCTTCATTGTAAATTTCTTATTGAAGCACAATATCACATAGATGCAAATCTGATGTCTGCTGAAAAAAATATAAACTTTTTAATGATAAATTTACACAATACAAATTCAAAGAGCTTTGAACAATAAAATTAAAATAAATTAAATTCTCGTAGCTTTAATATATTTTTATTATTTTAAAATCAATATTTTATTATTATTAACGTATTTTTACTTAGATGTTGCAAAATATACTTTAATAAACGAAAAGCCCTCAACCATTTACAAAGCATAAAATTGCCAACTATATAGTCTGAATTCCAAATGCTGGTTATAAAAGTTTAAGAGTTTTTACTGTATTCTATATAATAAAAATATCTTTAAATTGTAAATTAAAATATTAGAATTTTAAGATTTATCTGGTAATATCTAGTCGCCTGTTCTTTTCATCTTCAATATTTTGTAGTGTTGCTTCCAGTTACAACGGGTTGTCAAATTTACTTAAGATCATGATAATCAAAGCTATGAAAATCATTATTATGAAATTCATACCCAAAAATTTGGTTAGCTAATTTACATATTAAGCCATCGATATGTATCATATAAATACTCTTATGCAATATAAACAATGTTAACATTTGCGCAATTTCTTTATTAAAATATAGTTATAATTTTATATTTATATCATACAATTAATTTTATAATACAATATGCCAGAACAATCTTATTTACATCATCGACATCTTAGCGATCTATCTACCATTGGTGTGGGTATCCACTGGCGTAGTTGTTGTAACCCCAATAGTCTCCATCGTGAGCCCAATCTCTATGGGCAGCCGAAGCATGGGCAGCTGCATGAGCTACTTTAGCATGGGCCACAGCAGGGGTGTCTTTAAGATATTGGGCATCATGTGTGAGTGCTACAGGGGCGCCGTTCCAGTTAGCCCATCCTTTGTTCCAGCCATTGTTCCAGCCGTTGTTCAAGCCGTTCCAACCATTGTTCCAGCCGTTGTTTAAGCCGTTCAAGCCATTGTTCCAGCCGTTATTCCATCCGTTGTTCCAGCCGTTCCAGCCATTGTTCCAACCGTTCAAGCCACCCCAAGCTCCATGTGTAGCCTGAGCTTTGGCAGCAAAATGAGCAGCTTTAGCGTGGGCTACTTCAGGGGTGTCCACGACGCGACCGTCTGGTCCCAAGGGTGCTCCGCCCCACGCCCATCCCACAGGATTGCCACTAGCTACAGCGGCCAGACACAATAAAGCTGCTACCTAAAATTTATAATCCATAAATAAATTATAGCACAGAAAGATATGAGGAGAAACATGGGTAATACTCACGAATTTCATTTTGCTGTGAGCGTCGAGTCTTTTCAAAGCGAAGACTGCTTCTGTGCCTGTTGAAGAACTGCTATGTTTTTATATTGGTTTGAAATGAATTTTTGAAGGCCGATATCAAGGGCTTGTTTACGCCAATATTGTGATTTTACATATAAGCGCGCATATGAATGTAAAATGAATATTTTTTAATTTATTACATTTTTTTATATTGAAAATAAAAATGTACAGTGAAACAATTATTATTAGACGGAAAAGATATACATATGTAATATTTATTTTAATATTAATAAACCTGATATATTACCAAATACAGTCATTATGATATTACTAATAATTACTTTCGCTTAGGTACACATTTTGTAATTACATATATTATATGTACATAGTGTTATTTATATATTTTAAAATAAAAGTTTACTGTCAAAGTCGCCATTGTTATTAATGCTACAACATTGCAATTGTTGAATAATATATATTTTAGCTTGTAATTTTATTTATCGTTCCCTTTCTGAGATACATTATTGACGATGAATGTGCAGAAACCGGTCAACATGTCAAGATAAATAATTAATAAAAATATACTTAACATAGTAACAAATTTTATAAAATACAACATTATCGTCATAATCAATTTAGCGGATGTTAAAGTAGATTTTTAAAAAAAATTACAGTTAATTTATATTTATTTTATGTACACGAAATTGATTTTTCCACACGCAGTTTTTTTTAATAGTATGTATTTAACTTTAAGCTTTTTTTGTTGTTTATTTTCTACGGTTATTATACTTGAATTAAAATCTTAAAAGTTTTTTTATATTATATATTAACAATGAATGACAATACAACTAAATATTTAAGCATTCTACAGCTGCTAGATACGCTTTTTTTTATTCATTTATAATAAATGACCTAGTAATGATTGTCAATAAACTATCATTACATTTAGATTAAGTGTCTGTTGATATTGCAACTATTAAATGAATAATTAAGTTTGTTTATTTAGCGTACTTTAAACTTATGCAAATAATTTCAATATATATAGATATATATAGAATAATTATTCAATGAACACAATACAAAGTCACAAATGAGTGTTTTTTTCCCAATAACCAATTACTGTTTTTAAAATAATTTAAAAATAATTTTAGTTACTTGTATATGTAATGATTCAGGTAATAAAAATACTTTTGCGGTTTAATTGGACTTCTTAATGATTTTATAATTTTATTGTGTTACACTTTATATATCCGGTATGTGAAAAATTATATGCATAGTAATGTGTTATATAATAAATTCTATATTCAAAGTCAACATCCAAATGTTTGCATTTTTTAACATTGTTATTAAACCTTGAATGTGAGCTTTTTGTTATATTTTACTTTCAACGTTATAAATAGAAACAAACTGATATTGAGGTCAAATTCATGTGACAGTTTTATTTTAGTTTTACGATTATATTTATATTTTGAAGCTACAATGGTTGTTTATAGTAATTAATAATTTTGAAAAAATCGTAAAGTGATTCACATAGAGAGAATACAAAAAAAAATTCATTTGTTTGGGGTTATAAATATATTATACCCTAGGCTTGTTATTATATATTCTAATACGTTTAAACAGCATATCCAGACTATTAACTTTATTTAATATTTATATAGTTAATAATATCAAAAACATATTATAAATAAGAAGTAGATATAATTTTAATTCGCTCTTAATATACAAAGGCGTTTCTTTTTTCTGTGGGGGGTCCAAACAGCTGCAGTTTGAGGTCATTCAAACGACCTTTTTAAATATTATGAAAAATAAATAGCCAAACCACCAGATAGATAGCCTAAGGTCGGTTTCACACGTGCCGGATGGATTCGCCCAGCACCGGGTGGTGTTGTATGGGCTAGTACTGACCATTTCAGACGTGCCGGACGAATCCATCCGGCGCCGGCCTGACGCTGCCCATACAACACCACCCCCACTACACAGCACCGCCCGGTTTCACACGTGCCGGGCAAATCCATCCGGCACGTGTGAAACCGGCCTAATAGTTGAAGATTTCACAGACCACCTACTTAATCACCACTTTTATCCCGTTAACAACTCGTAAGCACCAGAAAAATTATAATTTTGTACGGGAAGGATTTGTGATAGGCAATGCATCTATCTGCGTAAAAACCACTACTGTCATCTACCTCTCGTATTAGCGATCTTTGAAAGTTTTACCCCAAGATGTGACAATATTTCGTTTGATAAATAATCAAGCAATGCAACTGGCTCATATGATTCACATCTGTGGTTCGACGTCTCGAGTCATGAATACAAAAGATGTGACGCTTTGTCTCATCTGTAGACGATCAAAAGATTTGCGACGAGAGGGTCAGCGACGATTCGAGGCGGGACAGTCAAACGATTCGAAACGAGAGGGTCATAATTCAAGATGACAGATGATCAAACGATTCGATATGAGATGGTCAGAGACGATTCGAGACATTCGGTATCCAAGGAAAACTGAAAGAGACCCGCATCCTCACGAAAGACATCGCGACGAAAATCACAGTTTCTCAGTTGTGATAAACTGTGCATAATAAAAAAAATTTTTCAGGCATCTATTTTGGCTGCAAAGTCGCTTTGCTATCAAAATCTGAAAATTCCATTTATGAAACCACTGAATTTTTATTTCTGCGGATTGTTGTAAAAATATTATTAGATAAATTAATACTTTTTTTAAAATTTGTTTGGATTTTATGGATGTTGTGTATTTTTTTATATTGATTTTATGGATGATTTTAAGTTGTGTGGTGCACTCTAAAAGGGATTTAATATTCATAAGAGCTGAAATTAAAGCATATCCAATGATTACTATTGAAAAATTGTTAAACAATGTCGATATTTCATGTTTATTACTTAATGAAATATAGGTAAGAGCTTAAAAGGGGTGTTAAAGTTCCCTATTAATTTTCTGGAAACTACAGAACAAAAAGAATCAATACATGTACTGCTTTGTAGAAAAATAACAATTACAGCCATTTGTCTAAAATCAGATCACTGGGGACGAAAAATGGGTCCTTTATGCAAATATGACTAAGGAAAACAGTGACTATCTCAAGCAGAAAGAACGATTACAACTCTTATAGCAAAAACTATTTTTTTAATATTTTATTTCGATGCAGTTTAGCTTTTAAACATTTTTTATGAGGCATATATTTTTATATGATTTTATCCGACGAAGTCTTTTGCAAAAAAATACATATTTTATTTTTTTTAACTAATATTATGAGGGTGTTTAAGAATTTTATTTTATAACAAAAATTCAATTCTTGTTCATTAAAACAAAGGAATTACCAGTCTTAAGTATATTGCAAGTCTTATAAATGTATGTATGGAGGTCCAATAAACTTAATATTAAACTTGTTTTAAAGCAAAAAACTATTTTTTTATATTTTATTTCGATGCAAGTTTAACTTCTAAACATTTTTTATCAAACGAACGTTTTTGTAGAATTTTATCCAGCGGAGTTATGAATGTTTAAACTGTTAAATTTGCCACCATTTTGCAATAAAAATAAATAAAGTGACATATTTTATTTTTTTAGCAAATATTATAGGGGTGCTTAAGAATTCTATATTATAACAAAAATTAAATTCTTAGTCATTAAAACGAAAGAAATACCAGCCATAAGAAAATTGCAAGTCTTATAAAAGTTTGTATGGAGGGCCGATCGACTTATAATACTGAACTTGTTTTGAAGCAAAAAACTATTTTTATGACATATTTCATTTTTTAACGAATATTGTAAGGGCTAATAAGAGTTCCATTCTATAACAAAAATTCAAGGCATAATCTTAAAAACAAAGGAATTAACAGTCATAATAATAACACTGGATTGGCCACTTTCAACTACTATTTGTTTCATTCAATAAAACATTTTTCTAAAGGAAAAATATTCAATTAAATAAAAAGAGTGACATTTGCCCTTTTTGATTGTTTTAATTCTAAACTAGAAAATTATTACAAAAGGGCAGCAGAAGGTTATATAAGACGATGAAAATTATATCATATAAACAAATCGAAAATACTGGAAAATGCAATTTAAGTTTAATTGATAAAAACGTCATTACCCTTAATGTATGCAGCTTTACATTTTTCTTTATTATTTATTTTTATCATCAATATAAATAATAAACAACAATAGTTCTAATATGAAACCTTGTGAGATAAACATGATTTGTAAGTTTTTGCTTTATATTAAAAAAATAATTGTTAAACCATTTTGAAACTATTTCACTTATGCTTGTA
Source organism: Plectrocnemia conspersa (assembly GCF_051122295.1). Classification (NCBI taxonomy): domain Eukaryota; kingdom Metazoa; phylum Arthropoda; class Insecta; order Trichoptera; family Polycentropodidae; genus Plectrocnemia; species Plectrocnemia conspersa. The sequence continues at coordinate 10,319,274 of NW_028277175.1, read as the reverse complement.
ATCTACAATTTCTTTAACATTATGTTTATATCTACTATTCGAAAGCTTTCTTAAAGTTATTACTATTCTATAATTCTAACCTTTAACAGAATTTCTTTCAGAGTTGATTTTTTTAAGACAAAAAGTGTTAAGAAATTACATTAAATATATTTATTTAAGTTAAAATTTATTTTTATAATTCAAGTTTGAAATAGTGTTTTAAAAAACATGTTTATAATATTGCTATTTCTCTAACTTTTCATACTGCTTTATTTATATGATCTTCCTAGATATGATTATAAATTCTTTCCAGTGCAATAATTAAAATACCTATTCACTTTAGATTTTCCTAAAAAATTGAAACGGATCTAATGGTTATTTCGTGCATTTTTTACATCAGAATAAATTGCCTTAGATTTTAGTTAGTTGTCAAGTAAATGTGACAATATTATTTTATCGTAATTATGGGATACTAAACATCTTAAATGTTTTTAATTCTATTGAAAATTTTTTTATTATTATATATATTTTCTGGATCATACAGATTTAGGAGGTATTATTAAGCGAGTGAAAGAGACAGATATGGAAACACGATATAGTTCATTATATAAAAGCCCGCTTGTCTCCCTTGCACCAATGCAAAATCCTTTATCTTTGGTCACATTTGAAAGCAATCGACTTGTTTACGTGTTTTTTTTTATAAATCATGTCTTATCACGTCAAGGAAGCAAATATTGGTCAATGTTGGAATTGGCGAATTGGCAAACAAACAACAAAGCGAAGGTCAAAGAATGGTCAAGGGGGGTGTGTATTTGCAAGACGAGCCCCCCATTTTTTGACCTTCGTTTACCTTAGCCGCAGTTGGGTATAAATGCTCCAGTATTCCTCGTAATTGTCAGTAGCAGTTTTCCGATCGGATCAGGCAACTAACTCATTCAGCAGAAATGAAATTCGTAAGTAAATAATATTACTATTTTTTAATTGTCATGCATACAAGCTTTCAATAGAGCGCTATAAAATTGAGGTAAATTAAATACAATTGAAAGAAAAATAATTAAAAAAAATATTTTGGATGTTGGTCTACAATATTTTATGACTTATAAAGACATTTAATAATATTTTATAATAAATTCTCCATTTACTTATAAATATGTATGTTTAGAAAAGACTATTTTTAAATGACACTTTTATTATAAATAAAACATTAAATTATAGAAAAGACAGGTACAAGGAAATTAAAAAATATATTTATAACATTATCAAATTTAATCCAAAACTCTTCTAAAAATGAAATTAATTTGATATGATAAAACAGGAGGGCTTAAAAACAATAAATAGTATGAAAAAAAATTACTATATTATAAAATATTTGTTTTCGTCATAGACCTCCAGAATTATTGTGAAAAATATGCTATGTAGATAAATATCATTGTGACAAACAGTATATTTCTTTGACTATTTTTTTTTAAATATTCACCAGATTCATAAAAATACCAATCAAAATAATAATTTAAACAATATTTTATAAATATTACAATTAATAAAGCAATGGTCTTAAATTTTATATATTTTTATCTGTTTGAAGTATTTTTACATACACGCTGTTAACGCATTGTATTCACGCCTTTTATTTTACAGCTGTAGATTTAAAACAACAATATTAATAATAATAATAAGAAAATGTGTTATATAATGTTTAACGATTATCGAACCTAAAATATTAAATATTGATACTGTTGAAATAACGATGAAATATTGTATAATATAAACAAAACGGTTTTTGTATGTACGATCTTCAAATATCATTTTTTTATTATTTATGAAATCGTCCAAAATGACTGTAAATCTGTTTGTTTTAACCGTATGTAGGTTTTACAGTGATACATTTATACTATCAATTTTTATTAATTTATTTACAGCTCGTAGCTCTCTTCTTCCTCTTCGCCGCTGTTACAGCGTATCCAGTCAGCTGGGCTGGTCCTTATGCCCATGATGGTTGGGCACACAACAGCTGGGCTCACAACGGATTGGCTCATGGAGCCTGGCACCATGGACCAGCCCATGTGGCCCTCACCCATGACGCTCAATATCTCCTCGACACTCCAGCCGTATCCCACGCCAAGGCTAACCATGCCGTAGCCCATGCTTCAGCTGCTCACCGCGACTGGACCGGATACAACCAAGACCACCATTCCTACGGGTACGCCCATGGATACGCTCATGGACATCCCCATCATTATGCCCACTGGTAAATCGGACTCAAAGCTGGACATCTACAGAAGAAATGGTGGCGAAAATATCGATTGTTGATTATTGTTTATTGAAATTTACACAAACACATTCACCATATGCATAAGCGATCATTTTGTAAATAACCACAAAGTTGTAAATATGTAAAAAAAATAATTTATATTTTTTTAGAGCATTGAATAAATTGATTTGAATATATTTATGGGTTTCTTTTAATATTTTCATGTTATAATTTGTACCCAATGAGAAAATTATTTAAAAATATAATTTTCATTAATCATACACTTATTGGAATTAAGTAAAAACTAAAAGCATTTTCATACAATATTAAAATAATTATAAAATTATAATAACAGAGAGTATCATCTGACAATTTGAGTTATTTTTATGTGTACTTGGTTTCTTGATTTTAAAAATAGATCGTTTCTGGTTCACACGTGATAATTTAATTGGTTCATTTTTAACTATCGATTCACATTCTTACATAATAGCAAATATAATGGCTATAATATATATAAATAAAAAAAAATTCAGAACACAGGACTGATTTTAATATGGAGTATTAAACTAAATGTAATTCACAATAATAGCAAAAATAACTCAAATTGACAAAAAAAATCTGATCTATTATAATTTTCAATTAAACGGTTATTTTTTTCGTAATATCATATTTCCACGGTAGCAAAATTGATTTTTTGTTAACACGTTCAATCTGATATAAACTACATTATCTGTATATGTATGTTTCTTATTTATACATAAATTATATGACAACTAGCGTATCTGATTAAAAAAATAAAAGTTGTACATAAAAGTAGTATAACTTAACAAAATGTTTTCTATGTTTATTACCCGTGAATAACATAATTTATTCATAATACATAATTCAATTTGAAAGGTATTAATCTCATCAATATTAATGAACTGATCGAATATTTAAAAAAAATAAGTGTTTTATTTAATAAGGTAGATAGGAGACTAATGAACTCAATGCTTATCGTAATATATAAGCTTAATAGAACGATCTGATTTATAGTTATTAAACTTTATTTGAATCAACAATTATTTATTGCAATAATAAACATAAGACTTTGAAAATGTACATAAACACATTATTGAACTTTACATTAAAGGATTTGCCGCCATTGCGACACTTAGGCCGATATTTAATAGAAAGAACGTGCTTATACATATATCTGAATACGTAGACAATGCATTCACAAATTTATTTCAGTACGAATTTTTGACGTATCAGTTAATAACAAACTGTTTTTGGATTCGGTACTCACAATTTTTCATAGTGACTTTAAAAATTGAAAATGAACTAACCATCTTCATCTACATCATTAGAAAATGATAGTATTGTTGGAACTAAAGCAAAGAATATTATTTTGAATTTTTATTTTTTAAAAGTAATTAATTGTATTTTAAAATATGTATTATATATTTTCTATGTATGTAAAATTAAATCTTTTATATGTATGTACTTTGTATCACTATATAACAAAAATATTTTATTAAATTTTGAAATGTTTTTAATTGCATTTTTTAAATAATATATAATACGTGTAAAAGTATTTATAATCACTTACAAATTCTCCAAACTATGCCGACACGCTGCAGATTTGCGATAATAACCGTTATTGCAGCGCAGGTAGAAACAAAAACAACACACAATCGTATTTTCGTGCGACGTATACGACTTTATTCTTGTGACTGGGCTCTAGCACGCGCGAATGTATGTGTGTAAAAATTGGATAGAGTGACGTCACTGCTCTACTACTTCCTTTTTTTTACTTTATAGTAAATAATCACAAAATAAATTTCGATTTTGAATGAATAAAAAAAATCACTTCAAAATATATTTTTTATTGATCCAAATTTTTTTTCTAAGGACTTAACCTCTGTTAAAATGTAGGAAATTTTGATGCAAAATATTTTCACATCGTCTGCATTTTTATTTTTTTTACCAAAAGAAGTAAGGTCTAAAGAATGAGGTTAAAAAGATAACATCTTCTGGCCTAGTTCTTTGATTTTATTGAGAGTTAATTATGCCATATAGGGAAGCGGATTATCGTGTTGTTGTTGCTAAATGCAGGCCTATTTTTTTACTTTGCTGTCGAAATGATACAGCTGATAATAATAACTTTGTAATCCTACCATATACACAAAATAACTTTTGTTACAGTGAGCTCGGGTTTCGAGAAACGTTTTTTTTAACCGACGATTGTTGTCATATAATACTCATTTTTCATCTCCGGTTATCAAATGATCGAGAAAGAGCAATCAGCTTCAAGATATAGAAGCGTTTGGGATATGTACCAAATTCATGTGGGTTATTCTTGACTTGAAATAGTGTTTATTTATTCATAGCAATTATGACTATCAACAAAAATAGCATCAATATATTACATTTTTTTAATATGCATTTATAATTATTGTAAATTATAATAACACCAATATAATAAAAAAAGCTATTATGAAATCGAAACTTCTGTTAATTGACAATTAAAAAAGCAGGATATGAGTATGTTTACAATTACATATACATATTAATAAATTTACACATATTTGATGTTATACAGTTATATGAATTTACCAATATGTTCTATATTTGGACATATCTCGATATAAAAGTTATGAAAAATTCACCGGAAAATGCGTTCTTAATTGAGTCGTGACCTAAAGTGTAAGTGCCTTTTTATTTATGATTGAAGTGTTGCACGCCAATTGTTCAATTACTGGACTGGAAAGCGCAAACACAATGAGTTTCGTATTGGATTATATTTCAGGATATTATAACCTTTTACGGATCATGACTCCATAGTTTTGCTCAATAAAGATCACGGCTAGATAAATAAAATTTGATTGAATGGTACATAAAATGTAAATGATTTATTTTTTGTAATTATATTTATTATTCAAAGAATGTTATATAAACACCAATACATATATTAATCAGTGCACGCATCGTTAATTCGTAATATAGACGAAAAAATGACATTGAAGTGGCAAATTATATTTTTAGGAAATACTTTTTTGTATGTATGTACATTATTTAAATTGTCACATTAAACTGTGGTGGGGTGGAGAACCCTCGTCAGGATATAAATTCGTTCAAGTGTCGCGAAGAGCTCATTGCCAGTTTTCATCGTTGAAAGCAGTATATTAAAAATGACCATGAAGATTGTAAGTGTATTTATCATATAAAAACTATATATGCATACATTATTGATTCATGTTTGTTACAGATTTTAACAGTTTTGGCGTTTCTCGCAGTAGCATCTGCTCAACCTGTACAATTGTATGGAAAATATACAGATTACAGTTGGAATAAAGCTTGGTCGAATTATGATTGGGGAAAAAATGGTTGGGCTCATGGTTGGTCTACTCCGAATCCGTATTCTGCAAACGTTGCATATGTGAAACAATCACCTATCGCTAATATTGCTAATCCTTATTCTGCAAACGTTGCATATGTGAAACAATCACCTATCGCTAATGTTGTTAATCCTTATTCTGTAAACGTTCCTCTTGTGAAACAAGCACCTATCGTACATATTCCATACGTTTCATATTTCTCTCCTGTTGCCCACTATCCACAAGCTGCTCATGTTGCATTAACACCAGATTTTCAATACATTCTGGATACTCCAGCTGTGACACATGCCAAGGCCAATCATGCTCTTGCTCATGCTTCTGCTACCCGAAGGAACTGGCTTATACAATCTGCTAATTTTTATGGCTATAATAATTATGCTAGACGTTACTGGTAAACGTCAACATTCATGATCGATGGCCAAAGTTGTCATAAAAAAGTCAATAAACAAATAGCAAAAACACTTACATTTCCTTGATTTTTTTTGTTTTTAAATTATTACGTGTGTTATATTTTTATTTTGTAATAAATTATATGACTTTTTATTGTCTTTTTTTTGTAAAATAAAGAGATAAACGCGAAAGAGTTGTAAATGTTATCAAAGGCTATTGATTAAATTTTTAGAAAAATCAAAAACCAAATAGACTGATTAAAAAGATTCATTAAGATCATTAGAATGTCAATAGTAATATTTTTTTATTTAATTAATAAAATATTTGTATTTATTATATTTTTTTAATAATGGTATATATTATTAATACGTTAATTATATCAAATTACAATGTGCCATTCATATTATTAAGATTATTTTATTTTTGAGATTTAAATTTTGTAAAATGAAAAAAATCTCTGTCATGCCATCTGATATATTATACTTACAAAGTAACAAATCATTGGTTTAAAGTACTTATAAATATAAATATTTATGTGTGATTAGAACTAAGCCGACAGCAATAAGGAGTTTGTAATCGTTTTTATTATGCTCATGACAACTTAAGAAATCGATTACATATAGAAAATAGTCATGGGCCCTTTCTGCATTCGGCTATTCAATTGTACAAATTTTTAAATCGATAATGCAATAGTGATCGGAATGCATTGCGGGTATTCAATTACTACAAGGTTTTATCGAATTGAAAACAATTTACGTAATAAATTTTTATATGGATTTATTTGTTGGTAAGTATTCAATTTATAAGTTATTTTTGAATTGTTGTTAAACTATATCATATATGAGCACATATCATCAATTGAGAAAACACGGGATTTTTTAGTGTAGGTAAGATAATTTAATTAAAAATAATTTTAGAGATGTTAATAAATATTACAAAATAACGTAGCCCAAATAAAATATTTTTGGCTTCCTAAAAATTTCAAAGAAATAAATTGGTAAATTGGACACATCAGACATCCAAATAAAAAACATTGCTTTTAAGTATAGATCATATTGTATTTGTTATGGGTTATTAATAAAAATATATCAGACTAGTTGCTCAATTGATTTAACCCGATTGTTAACCAACAGCATTGATTTCATCCCGCCTATATTACTATCACTAACAGTGATTTTTAAAAAGCCTTAGACAAAAGTTTTTTTATGGGTTATTAGTAAAAACAATTGAGTCTCGGGTGCTAATTATTCCTCCGTGAGATTAGGAAAATCTATGTAAACCTTATCTGTGATGATCGATCGTAATTATAATTATATAATAATTACTACAATAATTCCGATCTTTCAAACACGATAGAAATTGAAACACATTAAGGCCATTAAATATTCAACGACTTATACCACTCGTCTAGCGTGTTGATAAAAATACAACAATATTATTCTAATGCATCATATTTGATTATGGCATATAGCATGGATATATAAAGTTCAACAATTTTAAGAGTATGATTTTCATATTTATATTTATATTTTGATTTTATTTTTTAAATATAAATGTATTATAAATTAAATATGTTTTCTATGGCTTTGATATAAAACAAATCAGTTAATTTATATTAATTTATATTATGTGCAGAACGGAACGATCTAAGTGAAATTTTTTGCTGCAGTAATGGTTTTAATTTATTTTGCTGTAACCAAGCTTTTTCAGATAAATAATCACAATCATTGTCACGCAATCGTCGTAAAAGATAGTATCCCCAAATATCAATAGAAAAAAAATACGTTTTATTAGCATTTATATGGTTTGATCACTAAGTATATATTACATGTTCACGTTTAAAACGTACCAAATTCAGTCAAATCTAACGTATATGTGCATTAAATTGTAAACAATAATAATGTTTATGTATTATAAAAGGAAAAACTCACTTTTCGGCCTCGGAGCCCGTCGCCGGGAATTCAAAATTTGAAGACACTATTACGAAGATTGTTTATCTAGTTTAATCAATGTATTCTTCTAATCTTCAACACGTTATGTATATACTTCATTTTCATAGTTACAACACACCTACTTAATTTGCAATCCGATTATTTATATTAAATAACAATTATTTAAATCTGTTGTCACGGTACTGTCGGCTATATTGTTTTATATTTTAATGCTTATTTTTTATTGGTTGAAACAACAGAATGCATTACCGACCAAATTCAATTTTTGTTTTTATTATTATTTATTATAATTAAATATATTTCCTTTGTTTACGTGTATTATTATACACCGTTCATACAAAGCGATACGATTTACAGAATAGAGAATTGAACGGAATATATTTCATTTTAAGTTATGCGCGTCCGGAAGCGGCTTAGAACAATTTATCTTCACGTATTGGAGTAGCACGTAATCGGTCGTCAGTACGTCGCTGTTCAGCTCAATTTTTATTTTTTACTTTAAAAGTTGAAAGCAGAAAATAATACACAGTTGACCTAGAAATGGCAGTCAGAATGACATGTGAAAATGTCACGTCGCGTTCTTGTGATAGACCGACAGACACATGTACTTTCTGTTAAATTGGGTAAATAATGAAAACTATTATGTACATACATATATTTATAATTTAAAAACCGTACTATAAAACCTATTAAAAATGTACATTTCAAGTCCATTGTACATTGGATAAGACAGATATCTTTTAAACGTTCACGAGAAATCTTAAAATGAAGAAAAAGAATAGTATATTACTGTTTACTGTGATATAGATAGTAAGAGCATAAAGCAGATTGTTTGTGTTATCTTTATTTTTAATAACTAAAATAGTTTTAGGGAAATCATTAATAAAAAGTACACATAGGATGTTTTTTTATTGCATCAACGATTTTTCTCTTATTTTTAGTGCTAGTTTACATCAGTTACCATGTTTTATTCTAAACTAACGTTTATCTTATTAATTATGACAGATAAGCATTGCGTTTTTCAGATCATATCGCTTCGGCTAAACGGTATGTTTATAGCGTGTTTTTAATGACCACAAACATTCAATAAAAACCGTTTTACGTGCATTCTAGAATAACACCTTTTATAGGGCGTTGTTTGTTGTGCTTAATTAAAAATAATTGAAATCGATTAACTCTTTGTTGACATATCACGGCCGCCCAGACATGCACTGTCATATTTTTGCAGTTTGTTCGCGGAAAATGCGGCAGATTGAAAGTAGGAAACGCAGTTTATTGAGAAAAATCGGCAAGGCAATCTTGTGCCTTGCGTGCATTTTTCGCAGGTCCAGTTTGTAGGTCGTAACTGACAAACAGAATCGGCATCATCGGACAGGTGTTGGTCTGTGTTGGATATTGTGGAATCGAAGGCGCTAAACGAACGAATAGGTAGGCGTAAAAGTCGGACAGGAATTGCGGAATGCAATCGAATGACAGAGGTGTGTCCGTCGGAGCCCTCCACGGGGGCTTTTCAGTTTTACTATAAATTCTACGATAGCTGAGCGCAAAGCTCATAAGCAGTTTTCTTCTCGGAAAAGGCTTTACAAGAGAACAACAATATGAAATTTGTGAGTATTGCTTGTGATCAAAAATTTTACAAATAGATTTTAAATTAAAATATGGGCACAGACTTTTTCTAACTAATCGATATTTCTGGTCTATTTATAAAATCACTTTAAATAAATTTTGGGTAGCAAAATAAATTTGACAGTTAAATTATGATCTTTTACATTAATAAATATTATTAATATCAACTTTAAACATTTCAATTAAATAACAATAAAAATATTAGGTTAGAAAGCCATATTATTATTAAATGCACATTTTTATCAATATTAAATATTATTTTCAAAAAAGTGTTTTCACTTAACATATAAATTATTAAGCTGTATGCTAATAATGAGATTTTCTTATGGTAATGTATTCTAAAACGCTATAAAAAATTTGCATATATTATTTTACTCTGATGACTCAATTACTATTTCGAAATTTAAAGTACATTATATTATTATACTTTAAAACCCATATATCTACAATTTTTTGAATAAATTTATATACTTATCATTGTAAGTAAAATAACTGTTTGATGTATAGATATTTAAATCACATATGCTCGATTAAACTTTTTTCTTACATATTTTTTGTGAACGGTTCTTCTTAATCTACACCCTTCTTTGCATATGCACGTTTATTTTACTCCATCATCCAAAATCTTATGATATCTTTTTTTCATATTCAACTAGGATGGACCGATTATCTTATGAATAATGGTTGTATTCAACCAGCGGTTTTACAGGACCATTTCTGAACTTTACAATATAAAAAACTCACAATACGAACGAAATGATTTGTCTATATTTTGTGTATCTATTACTAAGGAATTTTAACAATTTATCTATTATGTTTAACACGCCAGATCATACTTATACAATTTATTATTTGTTGATATTTTTATATTTTTTTACAGGCCGTCGCTTTATTATGCTTGGCCGCCGTGGCGTCAGCTAATCCAGTCGGATGGGGTCATGGATGGGCTCATGGTGGTGCTCCATTGGGACATGACGGACGTGTCGTAGACACCCCTGAAGTAGCCCATGCTAAGGCAGCTCATGCTGCCGCTCACGCCGCCGCTGCTCATGGAGCTTGGGGACATGGAGACTGGGCTCATGGACATGGAGATTGGGCGCATGGACACGGAGACTGGAACCATGGAGATTGGGCTCATGGTGACTGGAACCATGGAGACCATTGGGGACACGGATGGGGACATGGTTGGCATGGTGCACCAGCTCACATCGCCCTGACCCACGATCAACAATACCTTAAGGACACTCCTTCAGTAGCTCACGCCAAAGCCTCCCATGCCGTAGCACATGCTTCAGCTGCCCACCGTGACCACGGATGGGACCATGATGCTGCTCATTGGGGGCACGGATACGCTCACGGTTGGGGACATCATTAATAAAACGGATCTCTTGGACTAGACCAAAAAACCCTCATTGACCCACCACGATCATCGCTCATTATTATTATGTGACTTATGTGTTTATTCGTTATTTACTTTTTTCTTCTATTTTTTTGTTTTTCTTCTTTTTCTTCTTTCCGACTTGCTTGTCGACTTTTATTTTAATTTTTATCTTAAGTTTTTTTCACGCACAAATGTTCATGACAAAAAGGTGTATATACGTTTGTAAATAATAAAAAAATAATATATTATATATATTTTTTTACAAAACTTGTGTTTTCTTATTCAAATTTACTACATACATATTTAAAATTAATATTTGTATGCCAAAATGTCAAAGTTTTTTAAACGATAATAGTAATGTCAAACAAAGATCATAAATGAGATTTATTATTGTTTTTAAATAATTCAATAAAAACAATTATTATTTGCAATAACGAAACAAAAAGAAGAGAAGAAAGGCGTATAGGTAGAGTGCTGGGCATAGGCCCACATAAAATATTATGTTAGTTTAGTGTAGCAAGATCGAATTTTATCATTCCAAATTACTCATTATCATATACCATAATCATAATTTGTATCGGAATTAGTAATTATTTTATAACTATAATTTCGATCTATCATCACAAAATTGGTTTACATAAATACATAAAATATATGTCACTGTTCTACAGAGTTGTCATATCACAACAAAAGATTTACAATAAATAAATAAACCAACTTGCTCTTTTTAGCGTTCTCCCTTAATATTTCTCTTTAAAAAAATGTTATTAAATTTCATATATTTTTATTGGGATTGATGTAACAGGGAATCAAATAAAGATACATGCGCATTTAAATACATATTTTGTTCCATAAAATGAATTATTTTTGCATTACAATAATAAGAAATGCGCTTTAAATAAATATATTTATGCTTAATTATTTTTTCTAGATTATGCAACATTTTATTTGTGTTGTGCACTAAAACAATTATTTTTACAATAGAATAGTAAAAAATGAGCATTCATAATATTAAAAAAAATAATTTCAATGTAACAATTGCGAAACGTCTAATTGCTATATTCATATTTTTTTATTAGTTCTAAAACTAATAAGGAAATATGAATTTATACTTATTATAGTATGTATTAATAAATCTTAAATCTTAAATTTTATCTGTTTATTAGACAAAAAAAATTCTAGTACACACTAAAAATAAAAGATTGTTCAATTAAATATTTTTTTATTAGAAATAATTTTTTAATTCTCTATTTTTAATATTTAAATGCACAAATAAATATTTTAAGTGCAAACTACAAATAAATGTTGCTTAATCTAATATATGTGATTTTTGTGTGCGAGCCAGAGTACAATCATCGAGATTGAGCTGACATTGGCATTAACAATCATAAACTTAAAGCTTAATATATGCTCCCTATTTACCAGTATATGGGTGGGATATATACAGATAGATAGAAACAAACGAACTGCCACAAAATCACGAAACATTTTAGTGTCTACACGCTCTAGGCAACAGAACTGTTTTTATTTTTTTTTAACTTCTAGTTAAAACTCATTTTATGCATTTTCAAACTAAAAACTATCTGAAGGTAAAAGCGAAAAATATATTAGGACAGACTAAGTGCTTGATTAATACTGTGCGTACCGCCTATCGTCGTCGTTGTTTTTCAACAGTGAATAATATTATTACATAGTGGTCTAAGTAGCATGAATGCATGTTATAATAGATTAATTACTATGACTAATACAGGTTTTCTCTTCAAACTTTTTTCTAAATTAATTTGGACTTTATTTTTAAAATCTCAGAAATCAATCTATTATAATTATTGTAATAAATCGTTTTGTTTTTAGCAATTTTAGTTAAAAAAATCAAATATTTTTTTAATAAACAAGGAAATAACTAAGGCGACAGTTTGTTATTAGATTATCAAACACAAAAGAATACTGCTTAACATAAAATATTTTATTTTTTAAAAATATGTGTTTTTCCAATTTTAAAATTAAAGCAAAATTCTTATATATATATATTAAACACATTTTTAATATATAATACATAAATAATTTAAATTGCAGTGAAACCTGATTATATAATTATTTCAATATATATCGGAAATGTATCAGTTTTACTCTTATTACGAACAGAATAGATTTGTTTCAATTACGTAATACAAAACAATATAATTTATACGAATAAGATAGTTGATCGCATATCTGTGTTAAGTAACACAATTTACCTATGCAGATTAGTAACAGTAACCTTGATACGAGCCATTAACGACATGATTTTGATATTATATAGCTAATTTCTCACTGCTAGTAATTTGTGGAATTATAGATATTGCCAGGTGTGTAAAACGTGCTTTTAGAACATTTTTTGATAATTCAATATGATACATATTTATATTGAAGTTTGTGTATTGAATATAATCTAAGCACAATTAGTGATTTTAAAATTCATTAATTAAAATCTAGTTATATTTTATTAATAATATAATTTTTACGTTGTTATTGAATGATATCGTATACTGACTCGAATGTCAAGGCATACTAGTTTCTTATGATAGGAGAAGGTGTAGTGCTTTCCGGTTGCTATAAATTTGTTAATAGGATTATCTTAATAATTAATACGCTGAAAGTGATGAACTTCTATCGAAAAACTTTGTATGATCTACAAAAAATTGCTGAGAGTTTCGCACAATATTTCCGTTCTATTTCGCCTTGCGATCATTCACTTTCTTCTTCTTGTATTTGGTCCGTAGTATGGAGAACTAATGAAACTGAGAGTTCAGATATATCTTTGAAAAGTCGAAGACGTGGTTCTTTTTTCATTTCCTGATTTTAGGAAATGCACAAAAGTCACCAAGTGGCAAATTATGAATTAACAACTATATTCTAGTAGCATTGTTGTCAGCTTCGTTACGCTTATTTTACTGTTACTATTTTTTTTTAAATAAAACAGTGAAGTATATACAGATTTTGAGAAGGCCTTTGACCAGGTTTGCCATGGGTTATTAGTAAAAAAATTGTCGGACCTCGGTTACTCAGACGATCCGATTCGATTATTATTTGAGCGATCGTAAATAGTTCATAACTTATAGCGGACGATTGTCGAAATATTATTTTACCCCTTTGAGAATGCCTCAAGGGTCCAACTTTCTAGTTCGCTATTTTTTTACAGATCTTATTCGTACATCAGAATATTATTAATATTTTGGCGGGAACGTTTCGTCCATTAAAACTTGAATTAAAGACATCGTAATCACTTTTGAGAACAAATGGTGATGTTTTCTATAATCTTTTGAAATGCTTGGCTTTGTTTAGAGCAATGCGATTTACTTTGACGATCCATTAGTTATTTATGTCGTCTATGACATTTTAGTTCACAGTATTTTCGAATCGGAAACTTTAATTTGAAATCCCCGAAAAACTATATACTTCCTCTCAATCGAATACATTTAGAAAAGGTTCTTGAGATTATTTTAGAAGCATCGGGATATTATTCGCTGTATATTGTTTAAAGCTAAGTATTTCATTAAACTACCGAAAAGTGCTGTAATTATTAAAAAAAAAGTTTCTAGGTTCCTGAACGTCCTTGAGGGTCACAATACTCATTAGAGCAAGGATGTCCGCGCTAGCCGACTCGCATATTGCCGTCTCCAGCCAGCTCCTTAATATCTTGACATTTCACATAATATCAGTTATGAGGAGCTTGTCTGGTTTGTATCATTTTATTTTGATATATAATATTTTTTTCATTCTAATTTACTAGGAGTAATATTTTTGGACTATTGTAGCGTATTGGGGCAACCATAACATGTAGTGTTTAAGACACAGTAATGAATAGCTAACAAACAATACATTTCCACATCGAGTATAATCAATTATTTTAAATTAACTAGCAAAATTCCAACATTGAAATAGTGCAATTTCTGGTAAATTTAAAATCATCTTGTTTTTCCATGGTTAACTATATTTTACACTACATAAAAAACAAAGCATGTAATTTAGTATAAAACGGTATTATAATACCTTATGGAACATACAGATATACAATAAAACTGTTGTGAGATATTTTCGCTAATATTTAATAAATCATATTTTTATTATTAATTTTAATATATTTTGAGTAAACAGGATTTGTGTCTAAACATAAAGGATTTAAGCAACTATTATTTAAACAGTTATGTCATTATTTGAAACATAATCTGTGCATTTTTATCAATAAAAAAACATCTGTGACGCCCATGAGGTGGCATATATTTATTTTCATAGGAAATAGTAAAAAAAGGTTGTTGGCCTGAGATTCGGACCTCAACTATATCACGCTACTTAACACACAAAAAAGTGTTTTATCGAGTTTTAAGACACACACACTACCTACTACTGTCCCGGATACAAGGACACGGAAATTGATTTGACTTACTAGCGACAGAGAAAAAACGCTTTGGAATTTAGCCGAAAATCGGCAAAGAAATAAAGCAAAAAGTCGATAGATTTGTTTTAATTTTTTAGTGGTTTAATTAAATCAATATTACCAAATCATAAAACATTGTCTCCGATAGCTACGGATAATTTTTTCGTTGAATAAAGGAATATGCAACGCATGATATTGAGTCATCGTTGCTTCACTTTACCTTCGTTTGTGTTTTCTATAAAATTACACATTATTTGTAATTTTTACGCAAAAAACTGTTTTATTGTGCTGTGAGCTATGAATATTTATTTATAATATTGTGATAACGAATTAGATCATTAGACATCAACGCACGCGAAACGAAACTCAAAGCGACATACACGAATATGTATGAGCGAAACTTAAAATAAAACATTCCTCTTGAGGCTCAATAAAAATAAATTATTATATAGTGTGGTATGAAAAAAATGAATTTATTTTTTTCTGTCATTTTCAAGGATTTATTTTTTAAAAATGAATGTTCGCTGTGATAATGAACCTGTGCGTTTGTGTGGTAATCAGCATCGGTATGTTTCCCCTTCCACTCGAAAACAGGCTTTTACTGGTGAGTATAAAAAGCAACAGCCCTCCTTTAGCTCTTCACTAGCAGTTTTCTGTTCAGAAAAGGCTTTGCTTTATACAAACCAAAAATGAAATTCTTGGTGAGCATCTATAAATAATACTTAATTATTAGAATTTATACATTATTATATTTTTTATTTATTTTAGGTCGCTTTCGTATGCTTCGTCGGTTTCGTAGCCGCTCATGATGATGGGCAATGGCGCGGAGAAGGACTCTTGGAATCCCAAGACGTCGGACAATACAACACCTACGAACACTACGCTCCATTGGCCTACGCTGGACACTATGGCGGACATTTAGTCGCCCCAATTGCCTACGCTGGACACTATGCTCATGGAGCTCCCATCGGACATGACGGACGCGTCGTAGACACCCCTGAAGTAGCCCACGCTAAAGCCGCTCACTTCGCCGCCCATTCCGCCGCTTCCCATGGTGCCTATGCTCATGGAGTCCACGCTTATGCCGCTCCAATCTACTCTGCCCATTACGCTGGACACTATGCCCATGGAGCCGCCCCTTTGGCTCATGATGGACGCGTAGTAGACACCCCTGAAGTAGCCCATGCTAAAGCCGCCCACTATGCTGCCCATGCCGCCGCCGCCCACGGAAGCCACTATCATTATTAAGAAAAATATACTGGATTAACAATACAACAACAGTAATCTTATGATAATATTTCTCATGAGATAATACCTCCGAAACATAGATTATTAGTTCTACATCATCGAACGTATACCATCGTTTTATATCATATGTACATTGCCATCAAATACACATGTGTAAATACGGATTTTATATAAAGCAATAAAAAATAATTACAAAAATATATGCATTTTAATATTATAAACATGAACTATTTTAATCATCTTAATCCAAGTTAAGATATTTTTTACTATAAAAATATTTTAAAATAGGTAGTATTATAAATTTATTAAAATACATATAGGGATTTAAAAATAATAATATATGGCAATTGTGGCCAAAATTTTGCATTTCATGCATTACAAATCATGGTTTGGTTAACCATATTGTATGGTATCATATAATAATTATTATGTGGTATAAAATTAAAAATGATAAGATATATGAGAAAATAATATTGCTTTTAAAATATAATTTTTTTTAATATCGTTCATATAGTAGATGTTATTTATTATCAATATCATATAATTATATCAGTACATTTAGCAGACGACACAATATACAAATATATCACAATTAAAGCAAAAATTAGTTTATACGAAAAATCTATCGTGTCTGTCTTAGTTAATACAACGTATAAGAAAAATATTTTTGAGTATGAAAAAATAATGAGATATTATATTAAAATAAATAATAATATATATTACAAGTGGTGTGTATATGTAAAACATATACAATATATAATAATAATTGTTTTCCGATTTATAAATATGCTGCAGATATGACATATAGTGTAAAAAATATAAAGAAGTAAAAAAAATTCAAGGATATTTTCTACCACACATACTCTTATATAAGTAACATGATCATGAATATGTTAGGAAATGTCATTAGACACGTTTCCCCTCCATCTCGAGCAGTTTTTATGATCACCGCATCAGTATAAAAGCGACGAACCCTCTTCAGTCCTTCGAAAAGCAGTTTTCTATTCAGAGAAGGCTTTAACATGAAATTTTTGGTGAGTTACACACGCGCATGATCTAGCGTTTAATTATTAAATACTAAACAATGCTAGTATTAATATATAATATATATTACAGATCGCTCTCTTTTGCCTTGTCGGCTTTGTTTTCGCGTCTCATGAGGGACAATGGCACGGAGAAGGACTAATCGAATCTCAAGATTACTCGAATTATTATAAGAATTATTTACCACTGGCCTATTCTACATATAATTCTTATCCTTGGGCTTATAGTAGAAGATATACAAAGATCGATGGATATGGAGCTCCTTTGGGATATGATGGAAAAGTTGTAGACACCCCTGAAGTAGCTCAAGCTAAAGCAGCTCACTTTGCCGCCCATGCTGCAGCTACTCACGGAGTCAATGATTACTCTACCCCAGTTTATGCCTCATATTATTATCACGGAGGAGCTCCATTGGGCGCTGATGGTCGCGTCGTTGATACTCCTGAAGTAGCTAACGCTAAAGCAGCTCACTTCGCTGCACATGCTGCTGCTACTCATGGAGTCAATGCTTACTCTACCCCAGTTTATGCTTCATATTATTCTCACGGAGGAGCTCCATTGGGCGCTGATGGTCGCGTCGTTGATACTCCTGAAGTAGTTAACGCTAAAGCAGCTCACTTTGCCGCCCATGCTGCTGCTACTCACGGAGTCAATGCTTACTCTACTCCAGTTTATACCTCATATTATTCTTACGGAGGAGCTCCATTGGGCGCTGATGGTCGCGTTGTTGATACTCCAGAAGTAGCCCAAGCTAAATCAGCTCACTTTGCCGCCCATGCTGCTGCTACGCACGGAGTCAATGCTTACTCTACTCCAGCTTATGCATCATATTATTCTTACGGAGGAGCTCCACTGGGCGCTGATGGTCGCGTTGTTGATACTCCAGAAGTAGCCCAAGCTAAATCAGCTCACTTTGCCGCCCATGCTGCTGCTACTCACAGAATCAATGCTTACTCTACGCCAGCTTATGCTTCATATTATTCTTATGGAGGAGCTCCATTGGGCGCTGATGGACGCGTTGTTGATACTCCTGAAGTAGCTCAAGCAAAAGTAGCTCATTTTGCTGCTCATGCTGCTGCTACTCACGGAGTCGATGCTTATTCGTATCCCGTATATACTTATGGGGGAGCTCCTTTAGCTCTTGATGGACGTGTTGTTGATACTCCTGAAGTAGCTCAAGCAAAATTAGCTCATTTTGCTGCACATTCTGCTGCCACTAATGAAGTCAAGTATCATTCATATCCAGTTTATGCATCTTATCATGCTTATGAATCTCCTTTGGTTCATCACGGAGGAGTAATTGATACTCCTGAAGTAGCTCAAGCTAAAGCCGCGCACTACTCGGCGTATAATGACATTGCATGTGATCACTTTTATAACAGTAATAATTAAATAAAAATATTTTTGAATATCTGTGATGTTTTATTCTTATGGTTTTTTGGGCTTTGTGTTAAATAAAACTTTTTTAAAATCATAAGCACATTTTTTTAATCGGTGTTACTGATAATAAATACACTATACGAAAAATAAATTATTCAACAAATATATCGAACTTAAAACAATTTATGTCACTTTGAATATAAAATTTCTACTAACATTTAATACTTTGCTCTAAAACTAAATACTTTGCACTAATAATAAATACTTTAAGCTGAATGAACCCAGTTATGTTTTACTACTGATACACATTTCGTAATTAAATACAACGTTTAGAACCTCTGATCGTTTTAAAAAAACTAAAACATTAGATAACAGATAAATATGTAGATATTATGTTAAAAAGATCTGTTTAAAAGTGAAATATATTTTTCGGGATTTGAACCCTGAGGGGTGTGTGACTTCACAGCCAGTAAGACGCAGGTGGAAACTAGTGAGAATTTTATTAGATTATTTTATATGTTGCGACAGACTATGATGAACGAGATGTTTTCTTCAAGCAGCGGTGGAGATGCTGGCGGAGAGATGATGTCGGTGGAAGATCCTCTGAGGTCAGTATTGCGCATGTTAATTTCTGTTTTTTTCGGTGCTCGTATAGTGGGGTTCCTTCTCAGTATGTAAGCCTCTATGACCGTATGTTGTGTACGGGCGGGCGTCTGCTAGTCTCTTCGAGTGTCTGCCAGGTGACTGCTTTATCCTCGTTGGAGTCCAGACTTAAGTATTCTGGGCTGCAAAGCTTGCTGACCAATCACAAACATGCAGGGAGCATCCAGTCAATCGTTTCTTAGAACAACGAAATAAGTATACGCCTACAGAAAGTGACATTTGCTTGATGGATATCTCCAAGATTGAATTGCGTAACGGGAATTTGTAGCCTTACGGAGCTTCTTCCAGTGATATATTGTTTCCCGTGACCGTTTCATAACAAAGAAATATTCATTCAATGCACCGGATAATCCTTGCGTGTTATTTATGAAAAACCTTTTAGTTCTAGTCATAACGAGGGCATTATCTAATTTATCCTTATTGATAAATAATCACTTTTGGTCAGAGTAATTACGCAAGTTTCAAGAATAAAATCCCCCACAAACGATAGCCATGTGTATGGTCCCCCAAATATTAAATTAAAGTTTCAGTGTACAAAGTGCGTAATATCAAATTTTTAGTGCAAAGTGAAAATTTTAGTAAATATATAAGTCTATCATAAAAAACCTAATTCTCAGTAACATTCCCTAAATAAGGCAAAAGAAGTAAAATACATATTTATTTATCAGGCGTGTATGGTGAGATACATTCCCTTTCGTTCGCTCGTGTGTTAAGTGACGAGAGTGAGTGAAAAGAAGTGGGCTTGCGGAACGCATATAATGCACGCCCTTATCTCTCACTCACTCTCGGCACTTAACATGTGAGCGAGCGAAAGGGAATATATCTCACCGTACGCGTCTGGTATATATGAATAATATTTTGTGAAATTTATTCATTGGATTTTCATTATCACCTTTTTTACCACAATTTTCTAATGACATAAGATTATTATTTTTAAAATTTAAGGAATTAATCTTTACTTTTTCAAACAGTTTTTAGTGGAGCGTATCTACCATGTAAAAAAATAATTAGGTGTACTTATAACTTTTATTTGAAAGACTAAATTTATGTAATTTATATTATTAAAAAATATACATTTTTACTGTAATTATTTTATTTTATTTTAATAAAATAAATAACGTATATTAATAGTATTTCTTATTGGAAATAAAAAATCTAGCATTCAGTATTACTATAGTCGAAATCGATCATGAGCCAAATGTGCTTACATATACAAAGGATACTAAATCGTATATAAATACTTAGTAGGTCAATCGAATAAGTAATTTATTTCTGCACTTAAAAATAACCATATAAAATATAAATTTTACGAAAAACCATCAATGAAGTTCGATATGAAATTGAAATTGCTACTGACGTAAAAAATCAAGGACCTTTAGTTAGGAAATGCAAGGGTATAATTTGAACGAATGAATTCACACAATAAACGTTTCCCCTTCTCTCATAAAAACACTTTTACTCTTGCTATATAAGCGCTCGCTCCCGTTCGGTAAATCAGAAGCAGTTTTCAGTTCAGAAAAGGCTTTGCATTAATCAACCATGAAATTCTTAGTGAGTTTTAAATAGTGATACTTTATTATAGCATTATAGTGATTTATTAACTTATGTGTGATTTATACAGGTTGCTTTCCTTTGCCTCGTTGGCTTCGTAGCTGCCCATGACGATGGTCAATGGCGCGGTGAGGGACTCCTCGAATCTCAAGATCATGGTCAATACGACGGACACTATGCTGGACACCATGGATTAGTCGCCGCTCCATTGGCTTATGCTGGACATTATGCCGCCCCATTGGCTTATGCTGGACATGGTTGGGCTGGACAAGCTGGACACTATCATGGACCAGCAGCTCCTTTAGGACACGATGGACGCGTCGTAGACACCCCTGAAGTAGCTCACGCTAAAATCGCCCACCACGCCGCTTTCAACAATGCCGCCCATGAAAATGGAGTCAACGCTTACCACGGCGCCTATGCTCAAGGAGTCCATGCTTATGCTGCCCCAGCCTACGCCGGACACTATGGTGGCCACTACGCTCATGGACATGCCGCCCCATTGGCTCATGACGGACGTGTCGTAGACACCCCTGAAGTAGCCCATGCTAAAGCTGCCCACTTCGCCGCCCATGCCGCTGCCGCCCATGGAAGCCATTACGGACATCATTATTAAACACAAATATCTCGAATTTGGAAAAAACCCTGTGATCTTTTTCTCATGAGAGATAATGAAAATTAAGCAAAATATTTATAAAAAAATGTCATCTGGATATTTTATATAATTTTATAAAAATGTCTTTGCACAATGTGCAAGGTTGTACATAATGTATTATACGAGCAATAAAAGCAATGGAAGTTAAACACCTACTTTTTTATTATTTTTGTAATATACAAATAGTTAAAAGAATGTTTTTTTCATAAAAAAATATATTTATCGTCATAGTTTAAAGTCTATAATTTACATTAAAATTTTATCAAAAGGTTTAAGACTTGACTAATTGAGAAAAATGTATTTATTGTCGCTTTTCATCACAGTAAAATTTTCAACTTAAATTGTAACGTTACTGTTGATTTTATGGAAAATACATATTTATTTATCGTATATATTTTATGTTATAAATTAGAAAAAAAAATTAATGATATAAAATGGCAAAAACCTAAAATGATTTCATTTTATCTCTAAAACTATATTTATGGTATTTTACTATTCAATTAAATGATAAAGAATGAATATATGTATATACTTTTTATATAAATATATGATTATTTTTAATACTTTATCTTGTATTATTACATATTTTTTTATTATAATAGTTATTTAAAGGTAATTCAAAAATTTAACCTTTTCCACGCAATGCCTACTATATGATAAACAGCCGAGTCAGGTGACCAGCGCGAAATCCAGCATATGATAGGTTCGCAAAACTGCATATTTTTAAACATAATTAGAAGAAGATAGTTGCCTATATATGCTTTAAAAACCAGTGTAACTACTCAGTAAACATTATTATAATTTTAGGTAAAATAAAGAAATACCAAGTATTTATTTCAATCTTCTTTTATTTTAAGTCTTCTGCAATTATTATATATAGGGCTGCTACAAGCAAATTTAGATTATGTATTTTTTTCAAATTTATTAATGTCTATAAAAAGCTAATTTATTCATGATTAATTTAAATATCAGCTAATTTTGAAAAACGACTCAATTCGCCATATTATTTTAAAGTGTTAACTTTGTTAAAAAACAAAGAGAAAAAATAATGAAGGGCAAGAATATTATATAAAATTTAACATAAAATAAAAATTGAAAAAAATATTTTGTTTTTTAAAAATAGATTTTTATGAAACTTTTTTTTAAATATTGCGTTACGAAACCAAGCGCCGAAAGGGTTAATTTTTTTTGCAATGTTTCTCTTACACTTACGAGTTTACAAGCATTAGGTGAAAAAATTACAGCTTATTACAGTTAAGTAATAAATCTCATATTATTATATAAACTACTAATTTCTTTTCAAATTTTTTTTATATATCTATTGCTTTTTATTTAATTTAAGAAACTATTTTTAAAACAACATATTGGAGATTTATGATAAAATCCTAATATTTGGTTGCACTATGATCAAATGACAACGATTTTGGTTATTTTAAATTATTATTAGTAACATTAGTCCAAAAAATAAATAAATAGGAGCAAACTCCAATAAATATTAAAATCGATTTGATTTTTAATTAAATAACAAAAAGGAAACATTTTTTGTAATGAATACTTAAATTAGTTACATAATAGTGATGATAATAATTTATTTATTAATTATTCATACTAAAACATATTTATTAAAAAAAACATTTTCACAATAAAACTATAACATTTATCGAACTTACAAGCATATTCTATTGCTTTACATTTTCACTGATTTCTGCATATTTTTTAATATATCATGTAAAGTCTGTATACATTAAGCTAGTAATTTTAATAACTATAATTAAATACAATTGTTCAATGTTATGTTTTATAAATTAAAATTTACTTAGATTAAGATAATATGCGTTTCTAGATATTGAATTAAATGGCTCCTTAAAATCAAATATAAATTATTATCTTATATATAATTGTTCTAAGCCGCTTCCGGACGCGCACAACTTTAAATGAAACATTCTCCGTTCAATCGTCTACTCTGTAAATCGTATCGCTTTGTATGAACGGTGTGTAACAATACACGTAAACAAAAGAATTATAATAATAAATCATAATAAAAATAAAAATTGAATTTGCTCCGATTGATTTTCGAGCCGCCGGTAATGCGTTCTGTTGTTTCGACCAATCAAAAATAAGCATTCAAATATTCAAATAGCTTCGACCAATGAAAAATAAGCATTCGAATTCAAATAGACAGTACCGTGACAACGCTTTTATTTAATAATAAAATTTTGCTACGCGACAATAATTTTCATTAATTCGTCATTTGACTGAATATAAATAATCGGATTGCAAATTAACTAGGTGTGTTATAACTATGTTAACTTAAATATATACATAATGTGTTGAGGATTAGAAGAATACATTGATTAAACTAATTAAACAATCTTCGTAATGAAATCTTCAAATTTTGAATTCCCGGCGACGGGCTCCGAGGCCGAAAAGTGAGTTTTTACTTTTATAAATAATCAGATTGCAACTTAACTAGGTGTGTTATGACTATGAAAATTAAATATATACATAATGTGTTGAGGATTAGAATAATACATTGATTAAATTAGATAAACAATCATAAAACAATCTTCGTAATGAAATATTCAAATTTTGAATTCCCGTCGCCGGGCTCCGGGGCCCAAAAGTGAATTTCTCCTTTTATATTACATAAACATTATCATTGCTTCCGATTTAATGCACAATTTTAAACGTGAACGTGTAATATATCTTTAGTATGTATGAGGATTGAAAGTTAATGTCGATCAAATCGGCGCTGTCGGCTATATATATCAACCAACGGACAGCTTATAAATGTGTAGTTCCTTGGATGTTATCTAATAAACGACAATTTACAATGATTATATATATGTGATCGCAAACCTGGAATAATCGATAGCCAAAATATCTAAGAGTAGGTTATTTTCAATTCCGATGTGGCAAAATATGTTCAATTTTTGTTCTGTGCCTTCATTCCTCTTTCGGAATAGCCAAATTCAAGATATTTAGTTACATCAAACTTATATAGTATGTTCTTTACAAAAAGATAATACTTGCTGACAGTGACTTCAACATGAGAAGATTCACTCTTTGTTTATATATACCAATTCTACGTTGTGGCCATATAAGTCAACAAATTGCTCCCTCATTGCTTCTGAAAAATAATTAAAAACACCTTTATCAAGAGTTAAGCATTGAACACATTATTACTACTAATATAATCCATAAATTAAATTTAAACGACAAGCGAAGAACAAAATTGACGGAAGATACTGTAGAGGATTAAACACATAGATTGACATATCTTCATCTTCTTCAAAATAGTCGCAATATGTCATATATTAATTGTTTGCCATACGTAAATGTTATTAGATCTATCATTGCTTTTGAAAATTAACTGTAAACGATACTATATAGTGGGTAAAATGTTACTTTGTTTAATTAACTTTGGTATGTATACCTTTAATTGTCCAATCAACGCTGTTTGTCTTTTAATATTAGATCCTGGAAAGTCAATGGTAATTTTGTTAGAATAACCGTGACATATTATTCATATAACCAAACACTTACTGGCACACTCATAATTTATAGTTTTAATTATGTTATACACTTTAAATCATCTTCAATTGAAACTTAGTATGAAAAATGCTTTGTTTAATTAACATATTTTACTGTTTATTGAATCGCACTAAGCTGTATCCCGGCGCGCGCTTGACTGATGACAGAACTGTCAAATGTAAGCAACTGAGGGGATATCCCGATACATGATCGGGATATCACCGCGCGCTTAAGAACGAACTACGAAATTGATTTTAACGATTTAAATTGTAAAACACTTATCAATATATGTTTAAAAATCATCAAATTCTAAAAAAAATATTTTTTTAAATATTTTTAGTTTATAAGGTATTTAAAATATAATATAAATAATGTGGATTTTTATTAGCTTCTCTCAACAAAAAAAAAATATGTACTTGAATTTTGGCGAACGTTGACAATTTAAATTAATAGTTTTTGAAGAATTTTTAAAATTTCGCTTGAAAAAACATTTTAAAAAAAAGGGGGAAAATTTCAAAATAAGTACTATTCATTACCAACCAACTACTAAACACATAGTGTTGCAAAAATCTCTCTTAATGACCCCTTTGAAAGGAAACTACACAAAATTGTAAAATATTTTATAACTAATTTAATTTTTTTAACTTATTTAAATATTTTTTAAAATATAAAGTTTTAGAATAAATTTTCAAGATTTATTCAAAATATTTTTTTCAACCTTAAAAATATTTTTTATTTTATTATGGATTTTAAATATTCTTAATTTATTATAGATTTTAAATATGTTTAGTTTATTATTAATTTTAAATAATGTGAAAATTTTTTGCACTTATTAATTATTAAAATTAATAATGCTGCGCAGATAAATCATTTACTTTAAAAAATATATAAATATAAATATTTTTTAATAAAAATTGACAAAGGTCTCAAAATTATTATTATTTTTAAAGCGCACTTTTGGTCTAAAGTAACAGATTAAGTGCTTGATATTTTCAGTTTATTATTTCTTTCAAATTGGCTTTTATATTTACACATAAAACATATAAACAACTTTTTTAAATTATAAATCAACTTATGGTGTAACTAAAAAAAGTTCTTATTACTAAGATTTAAATTTATGATAAAATTGTGTTATATGCAATTTATTCATTGGTTCCGTAAGCTTCGCTGTATTGAGATTTCACTGTACAATTTTTAATTTATTATTATCTAGCTAAGTTCTAAACCTATTTATAAATGATATGCAATATTTAGATTTATCATTAAATATCTAAGTTTCAAATATAACGATAAAATTTAACGTTTCAAATCTAATAAATAATATAAAATGTTTTCTTCTGGAAATATTTAGTCAAGTTGTAAACCTATTTTCAAATGAATTGAAAATGTTAGTAGTTTTTTATAGATTAAACCATTTTGTCTATTATTGAAAATCCTAAATAATAATGTCCAATTTGAACCATTAATTTTTTTTTAAATATTTAAAAAAATCAGAACGAAGCAAAAAGTATATTTAAAACCCAAAAAGTTGAGGGTCCGGTATACGCACACTCGCTAGCTTTCGGTACCTCACGATAGTGAGGTACCGACAGCTAGTTATATAATAATTATATTAACCCCAAAATGTTGTTGTAATATGTGATAAAAAAAATATTTAATTTTGGTGTTTTTAGTCAAAACGTATTGAAGGCTTATGAAATAGTCATTGACTATATATTAATATTAACTAACTGTAATTGCCCCTTTTTGATGGAAATTTTTTTTTTTGGCGAAAATTTAAAAAGTCTAAAAAATATGACTTTAAATTGTCAATTTCCGCCAAAATTTAATTACACTTATTTTTGTATGTAGAAGCTAATACAAATCCACATTATTTATATTATATTATATTTAAAATCATCGTGAAAGATAGTCTCCCAAATATCAATAGATGAAAAGTACGTTTTATTGGCATTTATATGATTTGTTCGACATTAACTTTTATTCCTCATACATACTAAGTATATATAATATTACTTAGTATGTTAATTTGCAATTTCAGTAATTATATTCATTCAAATCTAACAAATATCAGAAGCAATGATAATTTTTATGTATTATAAAAGGAAAAACTCACTTTTCGGCCTCGGAGTCCGTTGACGGGAATTCAAAATTTGAAGATTGTATTACGAAGATTGTTTTATAATTGTTATCTAGTTAAATCAATGTATTCTTATAATCCTTACACACATGTATATATTTCATTTTCATAGTATAGCATACCTAGTTAATTTGCAATCCGATTATTTATATTCAGTCAAATCGAACAACGCACATGTCAAAATAATGAAAATTATTGTCGCGTAGCAAAATTATTTACAACTGTTGTCACGTTACTGTCGGCCATCTTGTTTTATATTTGAATGCTTAATTTTCATTGGACGACAACAAAAGAATTCATTAGCTAAGGCTCGAAAATCATCGTGCCAACTCTATTTTTATTTTTATTAATTATGATTTAATATATTTCTTTTGTTTACATGTATTTTTATACACCGTTCATACAAAGAGATACGATTTACAAAGTAGAAAATTAAATGAAAAATGATTCATTATTTATAATTTGTTTAATACTAGATATTATAATTATAATTTAAATTAAAGTTAAAAGTTGTGATTTGATGTAATTAATATCTTTGAATATAACGCTTATTGTATTATTTAAAAGTTTAAAAAGCATATTATATGAAATTGTGTCTTTAACACAAATTAATCGATGTTTAAAATAATTGTTATTATTTAATTATAATAAAATACATCAAAATGCAATTGTGAAAATGCAAAAAAAAAAACTTACGATACAATAGTAACAAATATCTATGACAAAATTACAATTATTATTAAAAATATTATTTACCTCTTCCCAGCTTTTAAACAATTAGTAAATATTTCAATTTATCTCTATATTATATGTATTATTATTTATTGTTGTAATTGTAATTATAAATATAATGAATTAATTACTTTTTATATTTAGTAGCACTTTTTTTAAATATTAAAAAATATCCTAGATACATGAACCTAAATTTATATTCAGATATAAATAACATATCAAGATTTTATTTATTACCATTAAACACATATTAACTTTATTAACGTGTAATGAATGATAACCCAATTTATTTATTTACTGTTGAAGGTTTTTCCGTAGAAATGTGAGAGTAAAAAATATGAGCGAAACAATATTAACACGTTACCCCTTCTCTTTAAAACTCCGTTTACTATTGGTATATAAGCCGTTGCCTTCGTCCAGCTTAACAGAAGCAGTTTTCAGTTCAGAAAAGGCTTTGCATTATTCAAACATGAAGTTCTTAGTGAGTTTTACAAAGTGATAATTATATATAAAAACCATTATAGTGATTTACTAACATATGTGTGATTTATACAGGTTGCTTTCCTTTGCCTCGCTGGTTTTGTAGCCGCCCATGATGATGGTCAATGGCGTGGAGAGGGACTCCTCGAATCCCAAGATCATGGTCAATACGACGGACACTATGCTGGACACCATGGATTAGTCGCCGCTCCCTTGGCCTATGCCGGACATTATGCCGCCCCATTGGCTTATGCTGGACACGCTTATGCTGGACACTATCATGGACCAGCAGCTCCTTTGGGACATGATGGACGCGTCGTAGACACCCCTGAAGTAGCTCACGCTAAAATCGCCCACCACGCCGCTTTCAACAACGCCGCCCATGAAAATGGAGTCAACTCTTACAACGGTGCCTACGCTCATGGAGTCCAAGCTTATGCTGCCCCAGCCTACGCCGGACACTATGGTGGCCACTACGCCCATGGACATGCCGCCCCATTGGCTTATGACGGTCGTGTCGTAGACACCCCTGAAGTAGCCCATGCCAAAGCTGCCCACTTCGCCGCCTATGCCGCTGCCGCCCATGGAAGCAGTTACGGACATCATTATTAAACATGATTATCTGGAAATTTTAACAACCCTGTGATCTTTTTTAAATCAGAGAAAAATATTTATTATAGAATGTCATTTCGATGGTTTACATAATGTTGTATATAAAGTCCTTGCACATTGTGCAAAGTTGTACATAATGTATTATACGAGAAATAAAAACAATTCAAAGAAATATTTTTTTATTATTACATGCATTTAAAATTTGCTCTATGAAGATATTTTTTATTTAAAATTTAATATTTACTGATGGATTAACTTCTGTCACTAATTAAAGATGATATACGATACAGCTGTTTGAACCGTAGAGAAGCTGCGAGAAATCTTTATATTTTAATGGTCTGCTGATTTGAAATTCTTAGAAAATACTACAACAGATTTCATTATGTTTTCAACATAAAAAAATTAAAGGCATTATTATTTAATTGCTAATTAAAAAAAATAAATTGCAAAGAATGTGCCGTATACAAAACAATAAAAAACCATAAAAAATCTTACATCTCAACAATAAATATTTCGAAATTAAATGACTTCCCATTCATCAGTAGGGTAATGTGGTATCAAATTTAATTTTTCAACAAAGCAAATTCGTTTTTGTCTATGAAATTAATAAAGAATATATAGAAAGCGTGGCAAAAATATTTTTTTCCTAAAAACTTACAGATATATTCAATAGCTTTGGATGAAAGTAATGTTCTTACAGATATGACTCAATTTCTTTCGAAAAATTGGCAATGAATTTAATATCATCAAAGAACCAACTTTTCTAGCTCATTAAAAGACACGTTTTTCACAGTTATGTATAAAGTGGTAAAAGCAATATTCGTAAAATCTCGCTTAACCTTCACATGTTTGGCATGGTCATTGATAGTCGGATAAAAGAAAGACTGGCAAAATTAGTGGATGATGCAAAAAGATCGGTAATTTCCATTTCATGAAGTATCACTGTATTCTACATAAAAAAGCGATGTTAAAAATAACTAATATGGCAAGAATCGCCATTAACAAGATATATGTATTTAATAAAAATCGAAAGGATTAAATTACCGTAAATCGTATGTATCTGAATACTTAAAAAACTACCTATCGATACATTATGAACCTACTGTAGTAAGATGGTTAAGTCATAACATCAAAAGGAAAATCCACAGTTGAATTTAAAAATAACTTATTTAATACTTCTAGTGGATATTACCAATGAAATAATCATACATATTAAGCATTGATCATACATAAAGCAAAATTGTGATATATCTAAGAATAAGAACAGTAACATAATTCACTTAAAAATAGTGTGTGAAATAACCCACGTGAACAGCAACAAATATGCGGCATTAATTGCTGTTTTATCAAACGACTTTAAGAGTAGATTTTAAAATTTCAGAAGCAAAAACTGCATTTCAGTATATTTATTATTCACAGTTAGCCTCAATATGTTGTCTGAAAACTTCGAGATATATTGTATAGATTTGAAATTTATTATCTAATTATATTAATTATTTATTTTAGTGTCTTTATTGTACTTTTAAATGTTTATTACTGTATAATGTACTCGAATATCAATTATTAAGCAGCACGATAGACGAATGATATAAGTCTCCGAATATTAACCTGAAAGACCTGGGTTCGATCCGATATGGACTTTAGTGTTTTTAAATTTCTATCGTCTCTGGGTGATCGGAATTAGTGATTATTATATAATTTAAATATCTACCGATCATCACAGAAGAGGTATACATAATCTATGATAATATCGTGATAATTAATTATAATTGAGCTAGTATTAAAAATTCTTTTATATAGAACTATTTTTAGCTCTTGGAGAATATCTTAATGTTTTAAAATAATAAAAAATAAAGGCAAATTACTGTAGGTACTGTAAACTTTTAAGATGTAACTAGTATACATTAGATTTAAGCTTTATTTTTTACAACGTTCCATTTGTTGATAATTAAATCAATATTATTTTATATTTAATTATATGAGTTATTTTTATGAAAAAATACTATGCTAGATCACTTTTTAATTGTACTTATTAGAATTTTAGTACAATTTAGTATCATATAGCAAAAAAATATTTCATCATTAATAATTAAAATATATAGTATGTATATCATTTGTAAGTTATATTTATTAATATTATATTATATATTCACTGTACAATTTAGATACAAAATTACAACAATGTATTCATTCAACGTTGAAGGATTTTCCGTAGAAATGAGAGAGTAAAAAATATAAACACGTTACCCCTACTCTTGAAATAACTATTTACTTTTAGTATATAAGCCGTTGCCTTAGACCAGTTTATCAGAAGCAGTTTTCAGTTCAGAAAAGGCTTTGCATTATTCAAAAATGAATTTCTTAGTGAGTTTTACAAAGTGATAATTTTATATAAAAACCATTACAGTGATTTATTAACATATGTGTGATTTATACAGGTTTCTTTCATTTGCCTCGCTGGTTTCGTAGCCGCCCATGATGATGGACAATGGCGCGGTGAGGGACTCCTCGAATCCCAAGATCATGGTCAATACGACGGACACTATGCTGGACACCATGGATTAGTCGCCGCTCCCTTGGCCTATGCCGGACATTATGCCGCCCCATTGGCTTATGCTGGACACGCTTATGCTGGACACTATCATGGACCAGCAGCTCCTCTGGGACATGATGGACGCGTCGTAGACACCCCTGAAGTAGCTCACGCTAAAATCGCCCACCACGCCGCTTTCAACAACGCCGCCCATGAAAATGGAGTCAACTCTTACAACGGTGCCTACGCTCATGGAGTCCAAGCTTATGCTGCCCCAGCCTACGCCGGACACTATGGTAGCCACTACGCCCATGGACATGCCGCTCCATTGGCTCATGACGGACGTGTCGTAGACACCCCTGAAGTAGCCCATGCCAAAGCTGCCCACTTCGCCGCTTATGCCGCTGCCGCCCATGGAAGCAGTTACGGACATCATTATTAAACACGATTATCTGGAGATTTTAACAACCCTGTGATCTTTTTAAATCAGAGAAAAATATTTATTATAGAATGTCATTTCGATGGTTTATATAATGTTGAATATAAAGTCCTTGCACATTGTGCAAAGTTGTACATAATTAATTATACGAAAAATAAAAACAATTCAAAGAAATATTTTTTTATTATTACATGCATTTAAAACTTGCTTTAGGAAGATACTTTTTATTAAAATTTTATTATTTCCAGATGGATTAACTTCTGTCACTAATTAAAGATGATATACGATACAGCTGTTTGAACCGTAGAGAAGCTGCGAGAAATCTTTATATTTTAATGGTCTGATGATTTGAAATTCTTAGAAAATACTACAACAGATTTCATTATGTTTCCAACATAAAAAAATTAAGGGCATTATTATTTATTTGCTAATTAAAAAAAATAAATTGCAAAGAATGTGCCGTATACAAAACAATAAAAAACCATAAAAAATCTTACGTCTCAACAATAAATATTTCGAAATTAAATGACTTCCCATTCATCAGTAGAGTAATGTGGTATCAAATTTAATTTTTCAACAAAGCAAATTCGTTTTTGTCTATGAAATTAGTAAAGAATATATACAAAGCGTGGCAAAAATATTTTTTTCCTAAAAACTTACAGATATATTCAATAGCTTTGAATAAAAGTAATGTTCTTATAGATATGACTCAACTTTTTTCGAAAAATTGACAACGAATTTAATATCATCGAAGAGCTGACTTTTCTAGCTCATTAAGGGCATATTTTTCACAGATTTGTATAAAGTAGTAAAAACAATATTCGTAAGATCTCGCTTAACCTTCACATGTTTGGCATGGTCATTGATAGTCGGATAAAAGAAAGACTGGCAAAATTAGTGGATGATGCAAAAAGATCGGTAATTTCCATTTCATGAAGTATCACTGTATTCTATATAAAAAAGCGATGTTAAAAATAACTTATATGGCAAGAATCGCCATTAACAAGATATATGTATTTAATAAAAATCAAAAGGATTAAATTACCGTAAATCGTATGTATCTGAATACTTAAAAAACTACCTATCGATACATTATGAACCTACTGTAGTAAGATGGTTAAGTCATAACATCAAAAGGAAAATCCGCAGTTGAATTTAAAAATAACTTATTTAATACTTCTAGTGGATATTACCAATGAATTGATCATACATATTTAGCATTGATCACACATAAGGTGAAATTGTGATATATCTAAGAATAAGAACAGTAACTTAATTCACTTTAAAATAATGTGTGAAATAACCCACGTAAACAGCAACAAATATGCGGCTTTAATTGCTGTTTTATCAAACTACTTTAGGAATAGATTTTAAAATTTCAGAAGCAAAAACTGCATTTCAGTATATTTATTATTCACAGTTAGCCTCAATATGTTGTCTGAAAATTTGGAGATATATTGTATAAATTTGAAATTTAATATCTAATTATATTAATTACTTATTTTAGTGTCGTTATTGTACTTTTAAATGTTTATTACTGTATAATGAACTCGAATATAAATTATTAAGCAGCACAAAAGACGAATGGTATAAGTCTCCGAATATTAACCTGAAAGACTTGGGTTCGATCCGATGACTTTGGACTTTGGACTTTGGTGTTTTTAAATTTCTATCGTCTCTGGGAGATCGGAATTAGTGATTATTATATAATTTAAATATCCACCGATCATCACAAATTAGGTATACATAATCTATGATAATATCGTGATGATTAATTATAATTGAGCTAGGTCGTACATATCTAGTATTAAAATTTCTCTTATATAGAACTATTTTTAGCTCTTGGAAAATATCTTAATGTTTTAAAATAATACAAAAATAAAGGCAAATTAGTGTAGGTACTGTAAACATTTAAGATGTAACTAGTATACATTATATTTAAGCTTTATTTTTACAACGTTCCATTTGTTGATAATTAAGTCAATTCTGTAATAATCAATATTATTTTATAATTAATTATTTAAATTATTTTTATAAAAAAGACTATGCCCGATCACTTTTTAATTGTACTTAATAGAATTTTAGTATAATTTAGTAGCATATAGTAAGAAAATTATTTCAACATCAATAATTAAAATATATAGTATGTATATCATTTGTAAATTACATTTATTAATATATTTACTGTACAATTTAAATACAAAATTACAACAATGTATTCATTCAACGTTGAAGGATTTTCCGTAGAAATGAGAGAGTAAAAAATATAAACACGTTACCCCTACTCTTGAAATAACCATTTACTTTTAGTATATAAGCCGTTGCCTTAGACCAGTTTATCAGAAGCAGTTTTCAGTTCAGAAAAGGCTTTGCATTATTCAAACATGAAGTTCTTAGTGAGTTTTACAAAGTGATAATTTTATATAAAAACCATTATAGTGATTTACTAACATATGTGTGATTTATACAGGTTGCTTTCATTTGCCTCGCTGGTTTTGTAGCCGCCCATGATGATGGTCAATGGCGTGGAGAGGGACTCCTCGAATCCCAAGATCATGGTCAATACGACGGACACTATGCTGGACACCATGGATTAGTCGCCGCTCCCTTGGCCTATGCCGGACATTATGCCGCCCCATTGGCTTATGCTGGACACGCTTATGCTGGACACTATCATGGACCAGCAGCTCCTTTGGGACATGATGGACGCGTCGTAGACACCCCTGAAGTAGCTCACGCTAAAATCGCCCACCACGCCGCTTTCAACAACGCCGCCCATGAAAATGGAGTCAACTCTTACAACGGTGCCTACGCTCATGGAGTCCAAGCTTATGCTGCCCCAGCCTACGCCGGACACTATGGTGGCCACTACGCCTATGGACATGCCGCCCCATTGGCTCATGACGGACGTGTCGTAGACACCCCTGAAGTAGCCCATGCCAAAGCTGCCCACTTCGCCGCCCATGCCGCTGCCGCCCATGGAAGCCATTACGGAAATCATTATTAAACACGATTATCTGGAAATTTTAACAACCCTGTGATCTTTTTTAAATCAGAGAAAAATATTTATTTTAGAATATTATTTCGATGGTTTAAATAATGTTGTAAATAAAGTCCTTGCACATTGTGCAAAGTTGTACATAATATATTATACGAGAAATAAAATCAATTCAAAGAATTTTTTTTTTACTACATGTATTTAAAACTCGCTATAGAAATAAAATTTTAATAATTTGCAATAAATGAACATCTGTCATTAATTGGAGTAATGTACAATATAGCTGTTGGCGTCGTGAGAATAATTTGCAACGTAGTGAAAACGTTGGGATAGGACACTTTTTCATAGGAAATCTTATTTTCTGATGAGACACATTTCCACCTCTCTGGATATATTATTTAGCAAAATTGCTGCATATGAAGCGAGGAAAATTTTCACGTCATTTACTAAAGAACATTACATACTCAAAAAGTAACTATTTGGTGCGCATTGTGGTCAGGCGGCGTCATTGGGCATTACTTTTAACTGTAACGGTCAACGGTGAGTGCTATAAGTGAATGATAACCGATTATTTTTAGTGTGGAATCGAAGATATTGATGTGGAAGACATGTGGTTCTAGCAAGACGGTGCAACTTGTCACACATCGGATGAAACGTTAAAGGTTCTGCGTCAAAAAATTATTTCAAGTTTTGCTGACGTCAACTGACCACTAAGATCATGTGTCTTAACGTCGTTGGATTATTTTGTAAGGTTACGTCAAAGTCGTGTCTACGCCAACAAATCTGAAACACTGGAGCACCTAAAAATCAATAGCCGAGATACCGCTCTAAATGAACGAAAATGGGTTGGTTACTTCTTAAGTAACAGAGACGGCCATTTAGTTGATATTATTTTTCATTATTATTTAAATACATCAAATGCTCTCATAATAAAAAAAAATCAAATATATCCTTAAATTTGTGTGTTTTTATATTAAAAAGTCTGAAAACTGAAGTTGGATCATCTTTTATATGTCCAATATAGAATATTTAAAAAATTGTCTGTATTTGAAATAAAATTAAAATTGTGATTCATTTGAGAATAAGAACAGTTACTTAATTTACTTTAAAACAGTGTCTCAACAAAGCCACGCAAACAGCAAAAAAAATGCGGCTTTAATGACTGTTTTATCAAATGACTTTGAGAGTAGTTCTTAAATTTCAAAAGAAAGCAACTGTATTTCAGTAAATTTGCTACACTGTTATCAGTTCACATCGACACGTTCCCTACAAGCTTGTAGATTAATTGTATAGATTCGAAATCAGATATGCAATTTTATTATTTATTTATTTATGTTTTTTTATTGAACTTTTATTAGTTTATAACTTTATAATTAAAAATACGAGTATGCACTGTTCATGACGTTTTTCTTTTAAACTATATTTTTTTTCTCGCGTGAAGAATAATAAATCAAATTTTATTTTCGCTACACTTTTTGTTGAACTAGCTATTGATAAACTGAAATTAAAAAAAAGCTTATTGTTTATTTAATATAAAGATTAAATCTTTTAATGTAAGCTTTTTACATAAACATTTATTACTAAGTTTACGTGTTTTCAAAATTATACAATAATAACAGAAAATTGTATTAAAATATGTTTTAACTTTAAAATGTAATTGTTATGATGTTTACAGTATAATGTGATTTTTACGATATTCTGCTAACATTTGTAAGTATGTAGGAAACATTGTATAAAAATATGAATAATAAGTACTAGCCATACATAATATATAAATTATTATTTAGGTGTATTATAATTTATTAATTATTTGTGAATATTACAAATTTAGAGAATTAAATTATTGCCATTATTAAATATTATGTTTTTTAAAGTAAATTATTATTCTAAGCAATAAAACATATTGGTTACTTTTTTATAATAAAATTTGAAATCTAAAAATAATGTATATGCAAACATTCAATAAGTCAATTAAATTGAAACGCATTTACTGATAACTAAAAGCTATTTTTAATCTAAAAATAAACTACTATACGTATTATAAACTTTTTATGCAAATCAAGTATATATTAAACTTTAGCTTTATTTTTGCTTCTTTCTATTTATTGCTAAAAATGTAAATGTTATATTCAATTTTATTTTCTAATTCTTTAAATAATTTTTATAAAAAAGGTTATGGACATTACATTATTATTGTATTTATTAGTAATTTTTTTAAATATAATACAAGCAAATTCATTTTAATATTAATAATTGAAATGTGTTACAAATTACATTTATTGATATATTAACTGTACAATTTAGATACAAAATTACAACAATGTATTCATTCAACGTTGAAGGATTTTCCGTAGAAATGTGAGAGTAAAAAATATGAACGAAACCATACACGTTACCCCTTCTCTTAAAACAACCATTTACTTTTAGTATATAAGCCGTTGCCTTTGTCCAGTTAATCAGAAGCAGTTTTCAGTTCAGAAAAGGCTTTGCATTAATCCAACATGAAGTTCTTAGTGAGTTTTGCAATGTGATACTTTACTATAGAAATACAGTGATTTATTAACTTATGTGTGATTTATACAGGTTGCTTTCCTTTGCCTCGTTGGTTTCGTAGCCGCCCATGATGATGGTCAATGGCGCGGTGAGGGACTCCTCGAATCCCAAGATCATGGTCAATACGACGGACACTATGCTGGACACCATGGATTAGTCGCCGCTCCATTGGCCTATGCTGGACATTATGCCGCCCCATTGGCTTATGCTGGACACGCTTATGCTGGACACTATCATGGACCAGCAGCTCCTTTGGGACATGATGGACGCGTTGTAGACACCCCTGAAGTAGCCCACGCTAAAATCGCCCACCACGCCGCATTCAACAACGCCGCCCATGAAAATGGAGTCAACGCTTACAACGGCGCCTACGCTCATGGAGTCCATGCTTATGCTGCCCCAGCCTACGCCGGACACTATGATGGCCAATACGCTCATGGAGTCCAGGCTTATGCTGCTCCAGCCTACGCTGGACACTATGGTGGACACTACGCCCATGGACATGCCGCCCCATTAGCTCATGATGGACGTGTCGTAGACACCCCTGAAGTAGCTCACGCTAAAGCTGCCCACTTCGCCGCCCATGCCGCTGCCGCCCATGGAAGCCATTACGGACATCATTATTAAACACGATTATCTCGAAATATGATTAAAACTAGTAATCTTACTTTCCATCGGAGATTATGCAAATTGTAAAATATTTATTATGAAATGTCAATTTGATATTTAATATACAATAGATAAAGTCTGTAAATACTGTATTATATAAGCAATAAAACTGATAAGAGTTACATATTTTTTTTATTTAAAACATATCTTTTTGATTGTAACAATTGAATCGACACAAAAAAAAATTTAATGTTTTATGTATTATTTTGTCCATTTGCGCTAAAAAAATTTTTACAAATACTTAGCTTTGGATGTGTATACTAGAAAATATAAACTAAAATAGCAAAAAACATATAAAACAGAAGCAGGTTGCAATCTACGTTCTATTGATATATTAAACTGTATTAAATTTAAATAACATTACATATCGAAAGCATCACACAACTAGTGTTTTTTTGAGAATTTTTTGAGAAAAATGCCAAATCGAGAATTCTCATTTTTTGAAAATATTTTCTTATTTCTTAAGATTTTTTTAAAGCATTTTTTATTGTATGAATTTAAATTTAGACGAATATTTTTTAAAAGGTTTATAATCACTGTCTTTTTATAACGTTAAATAAGAGCGGGTTCATGCCTAATATGCATATTCCATAACAGGTTTTAATAGGGGCCCGGGAATGACAAAAAATTGTTTACAGTTTTTTAACACTCAAACTCGCCTTATTTTTGCATAAAGTAATAAAAGAAGCAACTCAGACATGAAACCTTTCCGAAGGTGTTTGTGCCAGATGTTTGAAAATATGCACACTTTATCGGAAGATATTATTGACAGCCGAAGGGGCCAAAATATTTTTGTTAAAACAATTGGAAAATATCAATTCTAAGCTAAGCTCGAAATTTCAACGGACAATTAAAAAGTAATCGTATAATTAAAGGAACTAGACATTGATATCATTATTTAAATATTAGAAAATTCCAGAATTTTTACCAGTCAAAAAATAATGATTTCTTTATTTATTCTTCAAAGTCAGAAATATGTAAAATGGAGAAAGAAATGATTCGCAGATTATTTGATGGCTAAACGTTTTTGAAGGACCTTCGCGACTCCATTAAATTATTAGAATGTATTGAAGAAATTGAAAATTCATCATCGGTGCAACAAGAGAAAAAAAAATTTCTGCCTTACAGGTAGTAGTGTAAGAAAACCAACAACTTACGGATTAATGGAGAAAGAAAGAATTCAAAATATTTAAATTGAAAGGCAAGAGAACAAATAATTTGAAGCCTTGTTATCGATTAAACCAACATGAACACAAAATGAGAAGAATTTTTTCACGACCGAAATATTTTTACTAAAAAAACGAGGATGTTCGATTCTACTTTATATGGCATGTGTTTTTTAAAGGGTTATTTTAAAAACAATATGTAATATTGTATCTAATATTAATTCTTGAATATATTAATAATAAATTATATGTGTTTTACTAATTTTTTAGTTGTTTTATATTTCAATTATATACTGTGATAATAATATGCATATGCTTAAAAAAATATCAAAAAATGATTACAGTAAATATATTTAACACATATATATATATATATATATATATATATATATATATATATATATATATATATATATATATATATATATATATATATATATATATATATATATATATATATATATATATATATATATATATATATATGTGGTTGAATGCGTTTTCGCGGAGAAATATTTGGTTAATATTTCTAGGAGTCGGATTACTCCGCGTACTTTTTTGATTCCGTGTGGAATCATGGTCCCATGATTCCACCAGGGACCATGATTCCACACGGAATCAAAAAAGTACGCGGAGTAATCTGACTCCTAGAAATATTAACCATATATATATATATATATATATATATATATATATATATATATATATATATATATATATATATATATATATATATGTATATATATATATATATAATATAAAAATATATGCAATATTTTACTGTATTACATACATTTTTTCATTTATCAATATTTCTCGAGAAGCCGAGAATTCTCATTTATCGAGAAATCAGAATGCATACACACAACCCATAGCGGTGAAGTCAGAAATGCGTGTAGTGTAAATATATTAGCATCATGCACTGAAATCATGCACTAGTTCAGCAAACATTTTAGTGCTCTTCTTAAATATTTATTTTTATTATTTATTACGTCAAGCTACAATAGTTATAAATGTGCAAGGAATTAAAAACAAAAATAAAAAATAATATAAATTATATATTTTTTATAAAACGCTATTAATAATGCACAAAAAGTTTGTATAAAATATACCCAGTATTTTTTATGATTAAACTTTCAATAATAAAAGTATTTATTAATAATATTTATTATTATTCGAATTTGTATATTTTTACTTATAATTATACGTTTTAGATATAATAATATTAACTAATGTTATTAAATTTACTTTTAAACAGGTTTCAGTTCCATATTTAACTTTTAAATTAATATATGTTAAAATTTCTAATAAAATAAAGTAGATATTGTTATTATTAAATTGATTGTC
The DNA here is from genome assembly GCF_051122295.1 of Plectrocnemia conspersa. NCBI lineage: Eukaryota > Metazoa > Arthropoda > Insecta > Trichoptera > Polycentropodidae > Plectrocnemia > Plectrocnemia conspersa. Next base: position 10,278,157 of record NW_028277175.1, on the reverse strand, counting down.
TTTAAAGAAGTCCATTTTTGTTTTACTAAATTAAAATACATAAGAAATATAAGAAAATTAAATTAATATCTAACTAGAAAAATACTTTATTGAATTTATAATGTATAGGAAATAGTGTATTTATTTACCGTTGAAGGATTTTCTGTGGAAATATGATTGTAAAAAATATATGAAAGAAATCATAGCAATACAGAGCCCCTTCTCTTGAAAAGCTATTTACTTTTAGTATATAAGCGTTCGCCCGCGTTCAGTTCATCAGAAGCAGTTTTCAGTTCAGAAAAGGCTTTGCATTAAACAAACATGAAGTTCTTAGTGAGTTTTAAAAAGTGATACTTTACTATTTAAATACAGTGATTAACTAACTTATGTGTGATTTATATAGGTTGCTTTCCTTTGCCTCGCTGGTGTCGTAGCCGCCCATGATGATGGTCAATGGCGCGGAGAGGGACTCCTCGAATCCCAAGATCATGGTCAATACGACGGACACTATGCTGGACACCATGGATTAGTCGCCGCTCCCTTGGCCTATGCCGGACATTATGCCGCCCCATTGGCTTATGCTGGACACGCTTATGCTGAACAATATCATGGACCAGCAGCTCCTTTGGGACATGATGGACGCGTTGTAGACACCCCTGAAGTAGCCCACGCAAAAATCGCCCACCACGCCGCATTCAACAACGCCGCCCATGAAAATGGAGTCAACGCTTACAACGGCGCCTACGCTCATGGAGTCCATGCTTATGCTGCCCCAGCTTACGCCGGACACTATGATGGCCAATACGCTCATGGAGTCCAGGCTTATGCTGTTCCAGCCTACACCGGACACTATGGTGGCCATTACACTCAAGGACATGCCGCCCCATTAGCTCATGACGGACGTGTTGTAGACACCCCTGAAGTAGCCCATGCCAAAGCTGCCCACTTCGCCGCCCATGCTGCTGCCGCCCATGGAAGCCATTACGGACATCATTATTAATCATTGCCATCCGGAAATAAATATAAAACCAGTCATTTTAATTCATCATAAAATATGTAAATATGTAAGAAGAAAAATATTTAATGTAAATTATCTTTTCTATGATTAATGTACTGTAGAAAGAGTCAGTAAAAATTGTAAATAATTTATTATTTGACTAATAAAACCAAAGAAAGTTAAATTCTTATTTTTTTATTTATAATCCTATTTTTTCACAATTGCATTTTTTAATTTAAGAAAAGAATATGCATATTTATTTCGATACTATTTTTTTTTATACACAACACAAAAATTAATTACGTAGTTATTTTGCATTATTATATTTATGCAATATTATAGTGCAAGTTTTAGTTTTATTTAGTTGACCATAGTGTAATTTGATCATAGTTATATTTATCGGGTTTTAGCGTAATCCATACCGATATGTATAATTACAATTTTATAAAAAGGTAAAAAAAAATATTTTTGACTTATAGGAACAAGAAAATGTAAACTTCTAAATAATAAGCTAATATTATTTTATTTTCCAATTAACATAACAAAAAATAAGGTTTCTGATTTAGAAATATTTAAATTTACTATATAATTAAAAAAATGTCATATGAGTTTGATAGGAAAATAATTACATATTTACATAATTCTCTGCTATACCATATTTGAATTAGCACAGTCAGTTCAAGAGCTATCCATTTCATTATTATTTATAATTCAGAAAGAGACTTGGTTTTACACCCCTACTATTAGCTCTAAAGCACACGACACGGATATACAATACGTGCGATACATTTATCATTACTCTGATTGATTGATAAATATAAAAAATACAGTAATGATTTTAATTTCTATAAATTTCTTCAAATTATAAACCGGAATAACATAAACAGAGATAATATATTTAATTATAATAATAAAAATAAAAATTGAATTTACTCGATTGATTTCCGAGCCACCGGTAATACGTTCTGTTGTTTCGACCAATGAAAAATAAGCATTCAAATATAAAACAAGATGGCCGACATCAACGTAACAACCGTTTTAATTGTTTTGTTACGCGACAATAATATTCATTAATTTTTCATGTGTGTTGTTCGATTTGATTGAATATAAATAATCGGATTGCAAATTAACTAGGTATGTTATTACTATGAAAATGAAATCTATACATAATGTGTATAATGATTATAAGAATACATTGATTAAACTAGATAAACCGTCAAAAAACGATCTTCGTAATTAAATCTTCAAATTTTGAATTCCCGTCGACGGGCTCCGAGGCCAAAAAGTGAGTTTTTCCTTGTATAATACATAAAAATTATCATTGCTTCTGATTTAATGCACATATTCGTTAGATTTGACTGAATATTTTTACTCGAATTGCAAATAAAACAGTTTTGATCGTGAACATGTAATATATACTTAGTATGTATGAGGATTGAAAGTTATTGTCAATCAAACCATATAAATTCTAATAAAAAGTAGTTTTTTATCTATTGATATTTGGGAGATTGAACCATTTTGACTATCATTGAAAATCTTAAATATAAATGTCTAATTTCAACCATTATATTTAAAAATTAGTAGTTTTTTAATAATTGTACAGACCGCTTTCTATTGAAATAAAAAATTCACTTTTCGTCGCGTTTTATCTAAAATGGATCGTTTCAATTGGAAGTTACTAACTGTTTAACTATTTTTAAGTATACTAGTGCTCTCAATCGAATATTTGAATTATTTCTCCGATTTTAAACTATATAAATATTTGAATAATTGATCGAATATTCGTAAAATATTCGTTTTCACACTCTTGAATGAAATTTAAGAAAAAACCTTAGTACAATTGAGCAACACAGGTAATCGTTTTTTCATAATCCATGCACCTTTATTTTGTTTCGAAATGCTAGACCGTGAGACGCTTCTTCTCAAAAAATAATGTTTTCACGTCCTTAAAAAACATTTGTGAATATAATATTTATCGGCGTGTCTATTATGACCGAAATTTTTAGAATTCGTTTGTTAACAAAACAAAATAGTAATGTAAAGACCTACCCTTTATTATCGTTTTACGCTTATCTAAAACAGACGTGCGTCGCAAATTTGCGCGAAGTTCATGTTAGGTTTTTGTATTTTTGTAATTCATTTTTTTTTCGTTAAATGGTTAAATAAATTAATATCCATAAAAACCGAAAAAAAATTGTATATTTCGTCCATTTTCTATTCAAAATTCCAATAGTTAAAAACTACGAATAATTAAGAACATGTACTGACTGTTTATTTAGGCTACTGACTAAAATCAACCGAAAGTATATTATAATATAGGTTTTAACTTTATATAAAATTGTAACTTTATATAATATGACTTCATTAATTTTTTTTGATAAATTTACGAATGACTACTTACTGTTAAATATTTACAAGTTTGATGATTATTTAAAATTATATTTAAATTTACTACAGCTTTCAGCGTCACATACTTTTTTAAATAAATATGTATATACACACTGGTAAATATATACATGTATTTAAATACAATAATATTAGAGAAATTTGTTCAAATATGAGTTATATTTTTTTAAGTCAAAATCTCAAAAAGTCATTGAATTATTTTCATAAGTTTTTCAAAAATAATTTTAAAAATTGTGAATTTTATGTGTTTTAAATATGAATTAAATTAAAAAATTTTTTTTTTAATAAAATACTGTTTCTTTTAATAAAAACTAAAGTTATTATTGTCCCATTATTAATATGGATTACACTTTAGTCAAATAATAATATTATAGTCTATTTGAGTCTCTAACAATTTTAGACCAAGCGATCTTTACGGAAGATCCAAATTATTAGAATCACGAATTATTTATACAGTGAATGCCTCAAATGATAAATGATGAACAAAGTATAATTGTGATCAGAATTTCATAAACTTTGTGTCGTAGTATATTGGCAAAGTATAGGATTTCTTTACGTCGATATCGAATTAATTAAAAATATTATAATAATATTTATACTAAATTATGTATCCTATATTTAAATTGCATTTATTGCTATATTCACTGTACAATTTAGATACAAAATTTCAACAATGTATTCATTCAACGTTGAAGGATTTTTCGTAGAAATGTGAGAGTAAAAAATACGAAAGAAATCATATAAACAAGTTACCCCTTCTCTTAAAAAATCATATACTTTTAGTATATAAGCATTCGCCCGCGTTTAGTTCATCAGAAGCAGTTTTCAGTTCAGAAAAGGCTTTGCATTAATCAAACATGAAGTTCTTAGTAAGTTTTAACATAGTAATACTATACTATATAAATACAATTATTTAATAACTTATATTTGATATAAATAGGTTGCCTTCCTTTGCCTCGCTGGTTTCGTAGCCGCCCATGATGATGGGCAATGGCGCGGAGAAGGTCTCCTGGAATCTCAAGATCATGGTCAATACGATGGACACTATGCTGGATACAATGAATTAGTAGTCGCTCCATTGGCATACTCTGGACATTATGCCGCCCCATTGAATTATGCTGGAAACGCTTATGCTGAGCACTATCATGGACCAGCAGCTCCTTTGGGAAATGATGGTCGCGTTGTAGACACCCCTGAAGTAGCTCACGCAAAAATCGCCCACCACGCCGCTTTTAACAACGCCGCCCATGAAAATGGAGTCAATGCTTACAACGGCGCCTACGCTCAAGTAGTTCAAGCTTATGCTGCACCAGTCTATGCCGGACACTACGGTGGTCAATATGCTCAAGGAGTCCAAGCTTATGCTGGCCCAGTTTACGCCGGACAATATGGTGGTCACTATGCTCATGGATATGCCGCCCCATTGGCTCATGACGGACGTGTCGTAGATACTCCTGAAGTAGCCCATGCTAAAGCTGCCCACTTTGCCGCCCATGCCGCCGCCGCTCATGGCAGCTATTACTAAACTCAATTATCTCAAAATATATTTGAACTACAGATTATGAAAATGTTGCATAGATGTATATAATGTATTTTATTTTATTAACAATAAAACCAACGAAATAAATATATTTATTTTATTCTTTGACATTTTTATAGATCCGATTATTATTTTGTTGTTAAAAAACATACATTTTTTAAATTCAATCATGATTATAAAAGCTTACAAATTAATCATATAGTACTTTTTTTTATATTGTAATTGAAATTTTAATGACAACTAAGAACTAAATTAAAACATTGTAGTTTGATTAAATATTTTAATATACCAGCTTATTACCCATCATGTATATTTGATAATTACAAAAATACTATTATAATTATTCATTAACATGAATATATTATTTTTTAATATTTAACATGTTTAGGAAAAGCTCAATTATTTGTATGCTGTACCAGTAAAATTCAGATGCCTGCCTCTTAGTTGCTGAATTATATGTATCCCTGTCTAGTTTTTCAATTTATTTTACTATAAGATGATTTTTTAGATTTTTTAAGCGTCCCTTGTTTCCGATCAGTAATATTAAATAGGATTTTATAATTCAGCGGAGTGGTTAAAATAATTGTTGAGTCTATCTTTTATATTACAGAAAAAATACATGCATTTAAATTAAGTGAATATTGTTGGTTTAGTACCATTTTTCAGTTTACAAAATAAAATTAAAAAGATCAAGTATGACTAATAGTAATAAAAATATACATAGTACACATAATAGGCATCGTAATTATATTTCATGAAGGATAGTTTGGTTGATGAAATTTGATAGACCCTGAGTAGAATCAATGAATTTAAATATGTTTTTAATTAGAATAAGTGATAATTCTATTTTATTTTTTATAGTTTTACATTGTTTTTACACAGAGAGTTCATAATAATATATAGAATATAGTAAATACTAACCAAATTCACATCTGTGTTAATTTTTGTAATTTATACTAATATAGCAAATTCAATTTCTTAGTTGATTTTATAATATTAATTATTATAATATATTTATTGATTTTAACGCAGTATAAACCATTATGTCTAAAATCAATCGCTTAGCTATATTATATTCGAAGGTTAGCTAATTTAGGTGATTCAGAATATTTTTCATTTAAAGACAAAGAAAAAACGGAATTTATAAATAAACGCTTCCTAACCATTGTAATAGTTTTAAAAGTATTAAATAACAAATACAGATTTAATTATATTAAATAAGGTAAAATTTATTGACAATACGAGTTACTGTATTAAATATATAATTATTTAATCGCATAAAATCATGTTGAAATTTTAAATTGACTGCACCTGAATTGCCTTTGGACTGCAAAAAATATTTTTAGTGCTTCATTTATCAAAGCTGGTTATCAGATTTTTTTAATTCTGGTAACCAGAATGTATCTCGGCAATTGATTAGTAGTGATTATGTTTATATGTATGGATAAAATAATTTTGCAAGAAATTTACTTAAAAAATATTTACATGCATTCTCAATTATATTTAAAGATGTTTTCAGGAATATGTCCACCATCTTTAACTTTTAGTATCTCTAAACATCAGATGATATTATTTGTATGTCAGCATTAGTATAATGAATGCCTAATCTAATCTTTTACATGTTAGTTCAGGTTCGAGAAAGAGGCAAATCATTTTCTCATCCATGTTTAACTATAATTGTTATTATATATATATTTTTCAATTTAATCAGTATGGCAATAAACTAAAATTTAGATCGCCAAGTAGGTATATGTAACATATATGTAATACGCAAATATCGATTGCTTTCAATTCAAATGACAAGAGGAAGCAATTTGTAGTAATGAATTCTTAAATTGACCTTACAACGGCGAAAGTATTCAATCAAAAATTTAACATAGAATATTAAAAATACCTTATTTTTGTTAGTAAAATATTTATTGATGACTATTAAATAATTTTTATTATTATTCTTTTTCTTAAATTTACCGTAAAAGTATTTAAACATAAGTTTAACATGTAATATTAAAAATATATATTTTTTATATTAGTAAAATATTTATTTATGATTATTAAATATTTTTTTCTTCAACTTACAATTTTTAGTACATATTGATAATTTTTACAATAGTCTTTAATCATAAAACATATTATTATGAATCAACTTTTCTCTGATTTTTCATCCGAAATTTATTAAGCACATTTATTAATATATAGAGTTGTTATTAATTTAAATTAAAGTGATATTTATTATCAATATAAATTGACAGAACAACATTAAAAAAGTAAACTTGACAAGTTTTTATTTAATTCCATTAGACAAATTTACCATTAAAACAAGATTTAACGTAAAAGGATGTGCTGTAAAAATGCGTGATTAAAAAACGAATTAACGAAATCATAGTAACACGTTACCCCTTCTCTTTTAAAAGCCATTTACTTTTGTATATAAGCGTTCGCCCTCGTTCAGTTCATCAGAAGCAGTTTTCAGTTCAGAAAAGGCTTTACATTATTCAAACATGAAGTTCTTAGTGAGTTTTATATAGCGATACTATATTATGAAACCAGTAATTTATTAAAATATATGTGATTTATATACATAGGTTGCTTTCCTTTGCCTCGTTGGTTTCGTAGCCGCCCATCATGATGGTCAATGGCACGGAGAAGGACTCCTCGAATCTCAAGATCATGGTCAGTACGATGGACACTATACTGGACATCATGGATTAGTCACCGCTCCATTGGCTTACGCCGGACATTATGCCACCCCACTGGCTTATGCTGGACACTATCATGGACCAGCAGCTCCTTTGGGACATGACGGTCGCGTTGTAGATACCCCTGAAGTAGCTCACGCTAAAATCGCTCACCATGCCGCTTTCAACAACGCCGCCCATGAAAATGGAGTCAACGCTTACCACGGCGCCTACGTTAATGGAGTCAATGCTTATTCTGCTCCAGCATATGCCGGACATTATGGTGGCCAATACGCTCATGGTGTTCATGCTTATGCTGCTCCAATTTACGCAGGACACTATGGTGGACATTATTCTCATGGACATTCCGCCCCATTGGCTCATGACGGTCGTGTCGTAGACACCCCAGAAGTAGCCCATGCTAAAGCTGCCCATTTCGCAGCCCACGCTGCTGCCGCCCATTATGGACATCATTATTGAACACAATTATCTTAAAATTAACAAAAAACCTGTGATCTTCGTTTGAAATATAATAATAATTGTACATAATGTATTATATGAGTAATAAAACTATTAAAAAATATATATTATTTTTATTTATAAGAAGATTATTCAAAATATTTATGGACACTTGAGATTTTATGAAAATTATTGGCGACTATTCTATTCTTAATTATTTTTATAAAATATCCTTAATTGAGAACCTAATTTATTTCCTATATTTTTTTATTTTTAAATAGTTGTTAATATCGTACTTATTTAATATTTTTATACGATTTAGATTTCAATCAAAGTTAAAATTGGAAAACATAATATTATTTTGTAATGCTTTAAATTACTAGATGCCACAATGCACAATACGGTCTGTTTTTATTTATTATTAATGATATTTGACGTTTGTTGGGCCAGTATATTACCATTACAAATATTTTATAGTTTATATATTTTTGATATGGTCTAATTTTCATGATTGGTATTAAGTAGTCAGAGATTTGAAAAATGCTTAAAAAAAGTACTTTATGCACTGTATAAATGACTAAGAAGCTCTTATTTCATAACAATAAAAATTTTAAAATACATAAAGTACTGTGTAAAGCCAACTTTTAAAAAGCAGACTGATTTATATATTATGCAGAAAATTGGAATCTAAATATCAATCTAAAATACACTTTTGGGTGAAAATTACATAACAATGTCATCTTGTACCCTTAATTGAAATACACATAAAAAAATTGATACTCTAAAATTTTCAATTAAACTACAAAAAGTATTATTTTAATTTCTTGTTTTCAAGTTATCTATTTAGTTTTTTGTTTCTTCTGTAAAAATATTAAATATGGAGTTAGCAATTTTATATTATATAACCTTTGCACACTTTAATGAGAGTTTTTGAAATTTTATATTATTTCTTCAAACTTGAGAATAAAATACTATTATGTATATTAGATAGATCCAACGAAATATTCATTAATCATTTAATTAATAAAAAATGTGTGTTATTTTGAAAATATTTTATCGATGTCTATTATGCGTAGAATGACTTAAATCTAAATATACAAGAAAACTCTTGTGACATTTTTGTAACCGATTTTTTGTTGCTTTACTCTGTAGAAGCAGATGTATAACATTATACAGTAGACCCCTCTCCAATAATACGGTAAATTCAGGACGTGCTATTTGGGTGCCCGTTACTTTGGGGAGGATATCTCACCACATGCGCCAGATTTGTGCGTATGTATTGCAAAAAAATATATTTTCTAGTCCCCCAACTACACGCATCCAAATAACACGTCCTCAATTTACCGTGTTATTGGGGGGCCTACTGTAGTATGATATTTTTCATATCTGTATGATTTTATCGATGGGGCAAAACTCAAAGAGATTACAAACATTTTTCTACTATGTCTTAATTATATTATATAAAATAGTTCGATTGGATACCTAATCATTTTGAAACTGATATCATAAGATTATATTAAAAGTATTTTATTAAAAATAATTTTTGATTCTTGAAAATAATTCTACTTAAAGAAATACATTTTAAGGAGAGATCATTACCGGATTTATTTGTACCTACTTGTGTAAATTAACAAAACATGTAACGTCTAATATTTTTGGATTTGAATCAGAATTAATTGTTACAAAATCTTTAGTTATTTAATGTTGAGAAACGAAAGTGTTTTCTACATAAAATAGGAAGACAAAGTTTGCAACCTCTAAACAATAACTTAATATCCAATATCATTTCATTTAAATTACAAGAGGAAGAATTTTTTTATCAACCTTACAAAAGTGATAGTTTACGTTCATAAATTTACCATATAATATATTATTTTATATAGTACCGCTTACTAATGATTTAACACTTCTATATTTTAATTATATATCACAAAATTTAAGCTTCTATATTATTGTAGTTTTTTTTTTATTAAAAATAAGATAAAATTAATTTTATTCAATAATATTTGCAATTTAACATTTAATTGAAATTATTATTTACATATTATTATTTTTTATTTATTATGAAAAAAATTAGAATAATATTTTTTCTAATAAAATATTTATTTAAACTACATTTAAAGCAATTAAATAATCTATTAAACACATATCATAATTAAAAATGTCATTTTTTTGTTTCGCGTTGAAGGATCTTCCGTAGAAACGTGAATGAAATAATATCAACACATTACCCCTTCCATAAAAAAATCCTTTTACTTTTAGTATATAAGCGTTCGCTTTTGTTCAGTTCATCAGAAGCAGTTTTCAGTTCAGAAAAGGCTTTGCAATAATCAAACATGAAGTTCTTAGTGAGTTTTACATAGTGATACTTTACTATTATATATAAATACAGTGATTTATTAACTTATGTGTGATTTATATAGGTTGCTTTCCTTTGCCTCGCTGGTTTCGTAGCCGCACATGATGATGGTCAATGGCGCGGAGAGGGACTTCTCGAATCGCAAGATCATGGTCAATACGACGGACACTATGCTGGACACCATGGATTAGTCGCCGCTCCCTTGGCCTACTCCGGACATTATGCCGCCCCATTGGCTTATGCTGGACACGCTTATGCCGGACACTATCATGGACCAGCTGCTCCTTTGGGACATGACGGACGCGTTGTAGACACTCCTGAAGTAGCTCACGCTAAAATCGCCCACCACGCCGCATTCAACAACGCCGCCCATGAAAATGGAGTCAACGCTTACAACGGCGCCTATGCCCATGGAATACATGCTTATGCTGCCCCAGCATACGCCGGACACTATGGTGGCCAATACGCTCATGGAGTCCATACTTATGCTGCTCCAGCTTACGCCGGACACTATGGTGGCCACTACGCTCATGGACATGCCGCTCCATTGGCTCATGACGGAAGTGTCGTAGATACCCCTGAAGTAGCCCATGCCAAAGCTGCCCACTTCGCTGCCCACGCCGCTGCCGCCCATGGAAGCCATTACGGACATCATTATTAAACACGACTTATCAAAATTGTAATATAAGATATATGCAAATTAAAAACTATTTATTACAAAATATCATTTCGATCTTTTATATATAAATATATAGACATAGTTGTATGTAATGTAATATAAAATCAATAAAAGTAATGCAAAAAATGTATATATATTTTTTTATTGTTAATAAGAAGATTATTTACAATTTGTATTTTTTGTTATGAAGTTATTAGTGGGGATTTACTGTTAATTATCGATTAGAAGGAGTGATAAAAAATATTTTTTTAAGGATTGACCACAATATAAACACACAAGGGGCATTAAATTCGTGCGGCACTCATTTTTATAGCTTTATAGCTTTACCGGTTACTTTTAAATTTATAAATATAATATTCATTAATGTCTTAGCTCATCTATTTTACTCATTTTCAAGATTATAATTAATGGAATATTCGAATAGTAAGAACCCTAGTAAATAACGATAGTAATAATGATATGCAATCTACATCCATTACTCGGAATAAATCTTGATTTCATATAGTTCTTGAATGTGTTGAAAAAAATTAAGATGCACTTTAAAAAATTAAGAAACGATTGTATTAATTGATCAATTTTCGGGAGTTTGAGTTCCATCATGTAGATAAATAAAATTTCTAGTTTTCTTAAAGTTTTTTTTTGGAAAAGTAAAATAATTGACTGAGTGTGCTTTTATAATAAATCGACGATATGATTAAAAAATGTTACTAAGCAATTTTTGTTTCATCTCCATTTTGGCTTGTGTCCTTTATTGATATTTTAAAGAGCTGGTAATCTAAGCATATCAGTAGTTTATTATCATGATCAAGGTGTTTTTCGGGCAACTTGTTTGGTTGGACTCGTAACATTGTCAAATGTCAACACAACAAGCCGAGCGTGCTCTCCACCGCCGCTCTGTCGTTATTCTTGCTTCGTTCATTTCTTTGAATACCTTCGCGTCCTACATACAATTAAATAAATCTGTTGAGAGTTATTCATGAGGTGCTCACTGTTCTGATCATCGCTCGCTCACACCTAACCTATCCAATATTTAAGGTGCAAGAGAGATATTTTATAAGATATTTTTAAGCTAAATATTTTTTTAACATTTATATTTATAAGGTATGATTTTTTTAATTTACATGATCATCATATATTTTAATTATGATCGTCCTATATTTTTATTCTAACTATATATTTATTCTAACTATTTAATATTCATTATGACCAGGCTGGTAATACAATTCTGACTAAGATATGATTTTTATTCTGACCCAAAGTTGATTTAAGTTCTTACTATTTAATTTGCTGCTTTAAAGAAATCAGATAATTTATATTTAATAACCAAATAAAATTACTCAATGCATATATCATATAAAGGTTAACACAATTCATAATTATTTAGCTAATCAGCATATTAACCTTTTCACCTCGGCTGATATTTTTGCGCGCTATTTCGAATTTTACAAATATGTGGAAGAGCACCTATTTATGCCATAACTTATTTAAATATTATTTTAATAAATTAAAGTGTTTTTTAACCTTAAATTATACAAAAAAAAACATATTACAAGACTCAATGGTTCATGCCACTTTTAAGTGCCCAATGCATACTGGCGTTTTTCTTGATGACTTCAATAGGTGTCATCCGCATTTAAAGGGTTAATATATTTAAAAAATAAAATACTATCAAATAGAGCTTATTTATTTTATTACCATTTGATTTTTGACTTAATTTTTATTTATGATTTTTAATTATTTTATATAAATTAAATAAATATATTTTACTTAAATGTCTATTATATGCAGTTGTAGATATTGTACTATATAAAAATTTAGCTATAAAAATTATGAAATATTTTATTTATAAAGGACGCATTGTAATATGTAAAATTTAATTCAATATTTATTATATAAAAATGTACTTTGTACTAATAATGTTTTATATTAATTTTACTTTTAAAAACTGTACCTTTACATATAATACATAAATATTAATGAATGCTAATATTATACAGCTTATTTAGTAGCATACAATTATACTATATATTAAACTTGGCATAGTTCCTACTAGAATGTCCAGAGCCAATATGTTTGTGTTGAATTTGTCAATGAATTTAGTTATTTCTTTGAAGTAGAAAAAAAGTTTTAACCTCTAAACAATAAAGAAATATCGATAACTTTCAATTTAAACGACAAGAGGAAGCAATTTGTAGCAATGAATTTTTAAACTGACCTTAAAAATGGTGAAAGTATTTAAACATACGTTTAACATATATGTAAAATATTTATTTTGGAACTGCATGATTTGTTATATTTTTATAATTTTGTTATATATATTTTTAATTTACACAAATCAAAAATATTTTTTTATATTTAATATTTGTATGCTTCGTTTAATATGAAATTTAAAATTTAAAAAAATACAACAAATAATGAAAATTAATAAAGTAGTATTTTATAATAAAAACTACTAAATATTTTTATTAAAGTGATTCAAGTTTAATTATTTTTAAAATATCAATAAATCATTTAATTCAATGAGGCACATTTTTAATTTTAAAAATAGTTAAAAATATTTGTTTACGGTAATGTATTTTATAGAAAATGAAGAGTATAATATAAATTAACGAAATCATATCAACACGTTTCCCCTTCCATAAAAAAATCCTTTTACTTTTAGTATATAAGCGTTCTCTCGCGTTCAGTTTATCAGAAGCAGTTTTCAGTTCAGAAAAGGCTTTGCATTAATCAAACATGAAGTTCTTAGTGAGTTTTACATAGTGATACTTTACTATATAAATACAGTGATTTATTAACTTATGTGTGTTTTATATAGGTTGCTTTCCTTTGCTTTGCTGGTTTCGTAGCCGCTCATGATGATGGTCAATGGCGCGGAGAGGGACTCCTTGAATCTCAAGATCATGGTCAATACGACGGACACTATGCAGGAGACCATGGATTAATCGCCGCTCCCTTGGCCTACTCTGGACATTATGCCGCCCCATTGGCTTATGCTGAACACTATCATGGACCAGCTGCTCCTTTGGGACATGACGGACGCGTCGTAGACACCCCTGAAGTAGCTCACGCTAAAATCGCCCACCACGCCGCATTCAACAACGCCGCCCATGAAAATGGAGTAAACGCTTACAACGGCGCCTATGCTAATGGAATCCATGCTTATGCTGCTCCAGCATACGCCGGACACTATGATGGCCAATACGCTCATGGAGTCAATACTTATGCTGCTCCAGTTTACGCAGGACACTATGGTGGCGATTACGCTCATGGACATGCCGCTCCATTAGCTCATGACGGACGTGTTGTAGACACCCCTGAAGTAGCTCATGCCAAAGCTGCTCACTTCGCCGCCCATTCTGCTGCCGCCCATGGAAGCCAATACGGACATCATTATTAAGCACAAATATCTCGATATTTAAATTAGCCTGTGATCCTTTCCAAATCAGATATATTTTTTTGTAATTTAAAATGATATTTTTATGGTTTATAAAATGTTTTAAAAATATTTTTTGCACAGTGTGTAAAATTGTACATATTATATTTTACGAAAAATAAAAGTTATTTAAAAAAATATATTTTTTATTTATGTATGAATTTTTAATACATTTCTAACAGTTTCTACTGAAAACCCTATTTTTAGTTAAAAGTGTTTTTGACTTTGGTATTAATTATTGAAAGTAATTTTCTTCTTCGTAAGCAATAGTGAATTAACTATGGTTATATTCTCTAAAACGAAATTCAGAGGCATGAGATATAACATTTTTTGTGTAATGCTTTCCAACGTGTATTAAATTATATCATTGTTTAATGAAATATATTACGCTTAAGTTTTTATTTTAAATACGTTAATTTCAATAACAGAATAATTTGACAGATATACTAATTATATATAATATGCACGGTACTGGTTTATAACCATTATCATGTTTACAATTATTTATTAACTACAATTTGATAAAAAAAATAAAAACATAAAACAAAACTTTTGTGGTTATATGTTAAGGTAAAAAATTAAAAAACTTTTACAATTTAAGTGAAAGAAAAATATAAATAAAAGAAAAAAACAATTAATAAAATGGTAATTTGAGTACATTTTATTAACAAATTTAAATTATTGATATCTTGTCTTTAGCCTTTAAAGTAATATGTGCTTTGGTATTTTGTGTTTTTATCATAGTCATCGATACACGAGATTAGCGGGTTAGTTTGGTTTCGCAAAATATTCTTATAATCATTTCTGGGATGAAAATGACATTGTTCTTTAATTGTTAGTATTTGTAGGCTATTATTAAATTTTTTAAGACTGATATAAAAATGTGTATTATATGTTATTTTTATAGTTTTGTTTTGAATAACTTGTAATTTAATACAATTAGTATTATTGATGTTACACCATACCAGACAGGCATATGTTAAAATGGATCTAATTAATCGTTTATAGATTGAAATTTTATTGTTTTTAATTAACGCGCTTTTTCTATTAAATATATGTCTAAGGTCCGCAATGTCGGCAACCCTTTAGAGCAAAGTTCCAAAAAATGTTTATTAAATTTAAGTATGGAGTTCAGGTGTAAGCTCATGTATTTAACCCTTGTTTTTCATTTTACGTTATATATGTAAAAAAAATATTGCTTCTTTTTTTATTTGATTGATTTTAATTTTCCACCTCGCAAAATATTTCTTTAAGATTTTTGTAATTAATTCGCGATTGGTTTAAGACCATAAGCACTAGTTAAAATACCTGTATCGTAAACGTGCATATATAAAAGCGTATTTTTATTTTTCCTATATCGTTCGTATACAAGGTAAAGAGGAACGGCCCGAGCATACTTGCCTGTCGAACTCCAGCTGTAATCTTAGGCGGAACGAGTGTTCATTCTTTAGTGAAACAACATAGCTTCTACTTTTTATGTATAAGCGTATTAAACGTAGTTGGTAGTCAGTGGTTTTATTTTTGTATAGTTTATGAATCAAAAGTCATGCCATACTGTGTCGAAAGCGTTTTCAATATCTACCATTAAAAGACCCATACATTATTAATATGGAAACTAGCGCATATGTGTTCCGTTAATCTATTAAGTTGATGTTCATAGTGATTTTCGCGGAAATTAAATTGTACGATAATAATTGTATTCCCCAAGGATTCTTTTTTCAAATATTTATTTGTAATAAACTGATGGGGTGATAATTGATCAAATTTGAAGGATCATTATTAGGTTTTTGGAATTTTAAGTAATTCTACATAAATATCCAATCATATGATATAAAGCAGTAGTCCATATTTTTTAATTTAACTTTTGTATTTTACTGAAAGCTTTTACATTTCTTATTTTGTTTGATAATATTGTTTTAAATTTGTATTATTGTATTTTACGACACGAATCCTTATCGAAGTTGCATAAGCAAAGGGAAGATCTAGTTTTTTTCTAAAGATTATCTTCTATTTGTGTTGCTTTTGAATCAGTGAATTAAAGAGAACCATAGTAATAATAATCTGTTTTACTTTCAAGAAAAAAAAAGATACGATTAAACAGTAAAATAAAAATAAGATATTTATAACAATTCAAAATAATAGAAAACGCTATTTTAATTTAACATTTTTAATATATTCTTATAATAAAAACACGTACTTATAAATTAATAAAAAATTGCTATTTTAGAATATATTAACTTTACTAACTAAAATATGTATAAGGTGAACATTACTACAGGTAGTTTATATCTATATTCAAAGCAAAGTAACTTAAGTTTTTAATTGTATTCATAAGTTAAAGTTTTTATTGAATAAAAAAAATAATTAAAAATATCTTGTAAGCAAATTACACGGTTAGCTTTATTAACATTCCATTAGCCATATTAAATTCAAATACAAAAATGATAACAATGTATTCATTAAGCTCCGAAGGATTTTCCGTAGAAATGTGAGAGTAAAAAATATTAACGAAATCATATTAACACGTAACCCCTTCCCTTGAAAACTCGATTTACTTTTAGTATATAAGCGTTCGCCCACGTTCATTTCATTAGAAGCAGTTTTCAGTTCAGAAAAGGCTTTGCATTACTCAAACATGAAGTTCTTAGTGAGTTTTACAAAGTGATACTTTACTATATAAATACAGTGATTTACTAACTTATGCGTGATTTATATAGGTTGCTTTCCTTTGCCTCGCTGGTGTCGTAGCCGCCCATGATGATGGACAATGGCGCGGAGAAGGTCTCCTGGAATCTCAAGATCATGGTCAATACGACGGACACTATGCTGGATACACTGAATTAGTAGTCGCTCCATTGGCATACTCTGGACATTATGCCGCCCCATCGAATTATGCTGGCCACGCTTATGCTGAGCACTATCATGGACCAGCAGCTCCTTTGGGACATGATGGTCGTGTTGTAGACACCCCTGAAGTAGCTCACGCAAAAATCGCCCACCACGCCGCTTTTAACAACGCCGCCCATGAAAATGGAGTCAATGCTTACAACGGCGCCTACGCTCAAGGAGTTCAAGCTTATGCTGCCCCAGTCTATGCCGGACACTATGGTGGTCAATATGCTCAAGGAGTCCAAGCTTATGCTGCCCCAGTTTACGCCGGACAATATGGTGGTCACTATGCTCATGGATATGCCGCCCCATTGGCTCATGACGGACGTGTTGTAGATACTCCTGAAGTAGCCCATGCTAAAGCTGCCCACTTTGCCGCCCATGCCGCCGCCTCTCATGGCAGCTATTACTAAACTCAATTATCTCAAAATATATTTGAACTGAAGATTATGAAAATGTTGCATAGATGTATATAATGTATTTTATTTTATTGACAATAAAACCAACGAAATGAATATATTTATTTTTATTATATTTATGAAATGTTATAGTGCAAGTTATAGTTTTTTTTAGTTGACCATAGTGTAATTTGATCATAGTTATATTTATCGGGCTTTAGCGTAATCCATACCAATATGTGTAATTAACATAACAAAAAATGAGTTTTTTGCTTTAGAAATATTTAAATTTAGTATGCAAATAATAAAATATCATATGAGTTTGATAGGAAAATAATTACATATTTACATAATTCTCTGCTTGCATTAGCACAGTCAGCTCAGAGCTATCCATTTCATCATTATTTATAATTGAGAAAGAGATGACATTTTTTGGTTTACACCCTTACTATTAGCTCTAAAGTACACGATACGGATATATAATACGTTCGATACTTTATCATTACTCTGATTGATTGATAAATAAAAAAAATAATAAATATAAATAAATAGTAATGATTTTAATTTCTATAAATTTGTTCAAAACATAAACAGGGGTTGTGAAACAGAGGAAATATATTTAATTACAATAATAAAAATAAAAATTTAATTTGCTCGATTGATTTCTGAGCCACCGGAAATGCGTTCTGTTGTTTCGACCAATAAAATATAAATTCAAATATAAAACAAGATGGCCGACATACACGTAACAACAGTTGTAATTGTTTTGTTACGCGACAATAATTTTCATTAATTTTTCATGTGTGTTGCTCGATTTGACTGAATTCAAATAATCGGATTGCAAACTATCTAGGTATGTTATAACTATGAAAATGAAATATATACATAATGTGTATAATGATTATAAGAATACATTGATTAAACTAGATAAACCATCATAAAACAATCTACGTAATGAAATCTTCAAATTTTGAATTTCCGTCGACGGGCTCCGAGGCCGAAAATTGAGTTTTTCTTTTTACAATACATAAAAATTATCATTGATTCTGATTTAATGCACATATTCGTTAGATTTGACTTACTATGATTACTCGAATTGCAAATAAATCAGGTACATTTTAATCATGAACATGTAATATATACTTAGTACGTATAAGGATTGAAAGTTAATGTCTATCAAACCATATAAATGCTAATAAAAAGTATTGTTTCATATATTAATATTTGGAAAACTCAGTATATTTTTTTATAGATTGAAACATTTTGACTATCATTGAAAATCCTTCATATTATTGTCTAATTTCAACTATTTAATTTAAAAATTAGCTATCGGTCATATTAACTTTTCGTCGCGTTTTATCTAAAATGGACCGTTTCAATTGCAAGCTACTAACTGTTTACCTATTTTTAAGTCTACTAGTGCTCTCAATCGAATATTTTAATTATTCCTCCGATTTTTAACTATATAAGTATTTGAATAATTGATCGAATATACGTAAAATATTCGTTTTCAGACTTTCGAATGAAATTTAAGAAAAAATCTTAATCAATGGTCCTTTATGCACATTCATTTTGTTTCGAAATGCTAGACCGTGAGACGCTTCTTCTTAGCAAAAGAATGTTTTCACGTCTTCAAAAAACATTTGTGACTAGAATATTTAACGGCTGTAGCTATTATGACCGAAATTTTCAGAATTCGTTTGTTAAACGAAACAAAATAGTGATATAAAGACCTACCCTTTACTATAGTTCTACTCTTATCTAAAACAGATGTGCGTCGCAAATTTGCGTGAAGTTCATGATACGTTTTTGTATTTTATGTTAATATTATTATTCTCAATAATTGGTTAAGTAAATGAATATCGATAAAAAGAGAAAAAATTACAATTATGTTCGTATATTTATATACTTCGTCCATTTTCTATTCAATATTCCAATGGTTAAGAACTACGAATAATTAAAAACACGTACTGACAGTTTATGTAGGCTACTGACTAAAATCAATCGAAAGCATATTATATTATAGGTCTTAACTTTATATAATATATACGTCTTAACTTTAATGACTACATTCAATTTTTTTTGATAAATTTACGAATGCCTGTTAAATACTGCTACTGTTAAATATTCACAAATTTGATGATTATTTAAAATTCTATTTAAATTTACCACAGCTTTCAGATTCACATATTTAATTAAATAAATATGCATATACACACTAATAAATATATAAATGTATTAAAATACAATAATATTAGAGAAATTTGTTCAAATATGTGCGATATTTTTTTAAGTCAAAATCTCAAAGTCATTGAATTATTTTTATAAGCTTTTCAAAAATAATTTTGAAAATTTTAGATTTCATGTGTTTTAAATATGAATTAAATTGAAAAAAAATTAAATTTTAATAAAATATTTTTTTTTAAATAAAAACCAAAGTTGTTATTGTCCCATTAATAATATGGATTACACTTTAGTCAAATATTAATATTAAAGTCTATTTGAGGCCCTAACAATTTTAGACCAAGCGATCTTTACGGAAGATCCAAATTATTAGAATCACGAATTATTTATACAGTGAATGCTCTAAATGATAAATGATGAACAAGATTAATTGTGATCAGAATTTCATTAATTTTGTGTCGTAGTATATTGGCAAAGTATAGGATTACTTTACGTCTTTTATTTTAAATTTATCTAATTGAGTTATTTATATATAAAAAATATGCTTCATTACTTTTTTATTGTATCATATTTGTTGGTAAAAAATAAATTTTTAATCTAATAATATTGAATTAATTTCAAATATTATATTATTATTTGAATTAAATTGTGTATCATATATTTAAATTGCATTTATTGATATATTCACTGTACAATTTAGATACAAAATTTCAACAATGTATACATTCAACGTTGAAGGATTTTTCGTAGAAATGTGAGAGTAAAAATACGAAAGAAATCATATAAACAAGTTACCCCTTCTCTTAAAAAATCATATACTTTTAGTATATAAGCGTTCGCCCGCGTTTAGTTCATCAGAAGCAGTTTTCAGTACAGAAAAGGCTTTGCATTAATCAAACATGAAGTTCTTAGTAAGTTTTATCATAGTAATACTATACTATATAAATACAATTATTTATTAACTTATGTGTGATTTATATAGGTTGCCTTCCTTTGCCTCGCTGGATTCGTAGCCGCCCATGATGATGGTCAATGGCGCGGAGAGGGACTCCTCGAATCTCAAGATCATGGTCAATACGACGGAAATTATGCTGGATACAATGAATTAGTGGTCGCTCCATTGGCATACTCTGGACACTATGCCGCCCCATTGAATTATGCTGGACACTATCATGGACCAGCAGCTCCTTTGGGACATGATGGACGCGTCATAGACACCCCTGAAGTAGCTCACGCAAAAATCGCCCACCGCGCCGCTTTTAACAACGCCGCCCATGAAAATGGAGTAAATGCTTACAACGGCGCCTACGCTCAAGGAGTTCAAGCTTATGCTGCCCCAGTCTATGCCGGACACTATGGTGGTCAATATGCTCAAGGAGTCCAAGCTTATGCTGCCCCAGTTTACGCCGGACAATATGGTGGTCACTATGCTCATGGATATGCCGCCCCATTGGCTCATGACGGACGTGTCGTAGATACTCCTGAAGTAGCCCATGCTAAAGCTGCCCACTTTGCCGCCCATGCCGCCGCCGCTCATGGCAGCTATTACTAAACTCAATTGTCTTAAAATATATTTGAACTGAAGATTATGAAAATGTTGCACAGATGTAAATAATGTATTTTATTTTATTAACAATAAAACCAACGAAATGAATATATTTATTTTTATTCTTTGACATTTTTATAGATCCGAGTTAATATTTTGTTGTTTAAAAACATACATTTCTTAAATTCAATAATGATTATAAAAGCTTACAAATTAATCATATGGTACTTACTTTTTTTGTTTTATATTGCAATTGAGATTTTAATGACAACTAAAAACTAAAATTAAACATTATAGTTTGATTAATTATTTTAATATACCAGCTTATTACCCATCATGTATATTTAATAATTACAAAAATACTATTATAATTGTTAATTATTAAGAATTTATTATTTTTTAACATAAAGTATATTATAGAAATTCTCAATTATTTCAATTTTATCAGTGAATTTCAAACGTCTGCTCCTTAGTTGCTGAACTATATATATCCCTGTCTAGTTTCGCAATTTCGTTCACTATGTTTGGTTCGATTTTTTAGACGTCCCTTGTTTCCATTTAGTAATATTAAATAAGATTTTATAAGTCAGCAAAAATCATTTTTTCAGACATTTTTGTAAAAAATATTCATACGAATTCAATTCTATTTAAAGATATTTTATAAAAATATGACCACCAACTTTGACTTTTATTATCTCTTAACATCTGATAATATTTTTGTATGTCAGCATCAGTATAATGAATGCCTAATTTAATCTTTTACGTGTTGATTAAAGTTAGAGGAAGAAACAAATCCATGTTTAACTCATAGATTTGAAGCTAATTGAAGTTTTAAACTGTTATTAATTTAAAACAAATTTTACTTTATATATTAACATACAGCACATAATAAAACACACAAAGACTTAATCTAAATACAAAAAAATTTACTCTGTTATAATATGTATGTTATTAGAAAGATGCTAGAAAATAATGCAAACTACATGATTGTACAAAGCATAGAGTTTTCTTGTACTCCTCAATTAACATGCGTATCGCAAGTCAAACGTTAACACTTTAGAGGCTTTATTGCATATTTTTCTATAAGCTGAACGAATCTGTAGTCCTTTTGAAGACCCTTAAATCGATTAACACTTTTTGCAGCAAAGCAGAATATTATCCATTTCATTGACAATATTATTCAGTGTTCTTGCTGTAAAAAAGCTTATGGAATAATATTTTTTGACGTTAAATAGTACTTTATTAGCCTTTTATACTACGTACATTAATTGTTAACATAAAATTAAAGTTTTTTACAATCCTTAATAAAATTTATTTTAATGAATACTTTAAGGTCGTCAGAGAAAAGTAAGAATTTGTAATTGAAAATAAGTTTATTAAAAGCATTATTAAACACAATAAAATAATAATTAACTGAGAATAGAACCTTGAGACATTCCTGACATGCAATGAATTCAGACGATTGTTAAAATGATATGCAATGAAATCCACCTTTCTGCCTATATTGAGATGTTTCGTCACAAAATTGTAAAAAACGAGCAGTTTCGTTGTTAGTGATCTCGGATAAACGAAAATCATGCTGTTTATCAATCAAGTATCCTTTGATGCGATTTATTGCATACTGACGAATTATAATTTCGAATACTCTTGCTGATAAAATCGACACTGGCTTATATATTCCAATCGGAAATTTCGTAAAGGGCGCATCTCAGATTGTTTTCAAAGTATACTTGTTCGCTGTTTTTTATGTACACATACAGTCGTCTGCCTAGTAGTATTTTAAAAAGGTATTGTTTCAGTAAAAGGTTAAAAACAAGTAACAGTGGATATGCAATAAGGTCCTGCATTTCTTTAAGTATACCATCTAGAACAGTGAACATCACGCCTTCCACTTTTTATCCAAAACACACAGTCGTTTTACTTACACAATCGTATTGTATGAGTTGTTAACCAGTTACTGTGTTATTACATATGTTTTATTTTGTGCGAAATAGCCCGACATATTTATTTTTATGGCCGGATGTGACACAGATGAAAATCCTTGTCGCTTTTCTTTTGCATATATATGTATACGTAGATAATGCATTCACAAAATTATTGCAGTACAAATTTTTGACATATCAGTTAACAGCTAACTGTCTTTGGATTCGGTGCTTCTACAATTTTTCATTGTGACTTTTTAAAAATTAAAAATGAACTGCCAATCTTCTTCTTCTAAATCATAAGAAAGTGAACGAAACCAAAGAAAACTACCCAAATTTTTAATTATAAATTATTAAAATTGTTATCGACTTCTGCATACACTCGTCGAAGTATGCTCGATAATAACCATTATTGCAGCGCAGGTAGAAACAAAAATAACACACAATCGTATTTTCGTGCGACGTATATGAATTTATTTTGTGACTCTAGCACGCGCGAATGTACGTGTGTAAAAATTGGAAGGCATGTGGTTCACTGATCTAGAATTATATCAGGGTCTGCCGATTTTTTCAAAACCATGCCAAAGGTCAGAAATTGTGAAACTATCGTACGATAAACATACTAGTATATATATTTTCGAGTACTTGTCGTCTCATTTTAAACTGGTCGGATTTGCATCAAAGAAGCTTAAAATGCATTCACTATTTCCAGTCACTTTCATAAATAAATGCATACATTCAGATTCATTTAGATGCATAAATCTGTTTTTCTGATTTGACGAAGCTCCAATAGTATGCAAATCATAGTTATATTAAATGTATATAGATATATTATACATATATATATTTTCAATATTATAATAATGTTAAAAAAATAATGGTTAAGTAATTATAAATAAATAAATCTAAAACTATTTATTGCAATTTTGATATTAATGTGGATTTTTATATTATTGGTTAAGATAAATATTTTTTTTAATAAAGTGGTATTTAAATAGCTTAATTATTACCTTTGATTTTACAAAGAATTGAACCACAGATATTGACCTTCATATTTTCTAACTAGTCAGGCCAATGACTTCTCAATTTTTATTCACGCGTCATTATCTTTGTATGACGTGCAAAAAAATACTAGGCCATTTTAAAGGACAAATATTAAGCCTATTTTAACTAGGGTTAAAAATATCAATAATAGGACTTGTCATATTTAAATATATGCAAATGAATATTCATCACTGCACAATTTGCGGAAAATATCTATTAATACTATAACTAATCGCAAATATATACTAATAAATAATAAAATCACATTTAATAGTAAAAAATAATATTTAAAATAACAGCATAATAAATAATTAATAATGTAATAGGTATATTAATAATCAATATTTATAACAAATATTAAAATACGAATTAATTTATTCTGATACTCATATGTAATAATCTAAAGGTATGTTATAAATATTAATTATGTACTATTCAACGGATTTTTTATTTGAGTAATATTTCTTGTTATAATAAAAAATCAAATATTATTAATGTGAAGCATGTGTCACTTAGCATATTAGTATATAGTATAAATTATGTATATCAAGTTCGTTTAATAGCTTTATAGTTTTTATTAGAAAAAAAAACATTCAAGGATATTTTGGTTTAAAACACATACGTTGTTATAAAAAAGCCGCACATATATTTAGAGTTAACACACTTCCCCTCCCTTCCAATAACTTTTACTCGTTACTATAAAAGCGTTAACACCTGTTTAGATCGTCAGTTCAATTCCATTCACAAGCAGTTTTCTGTTTAGAAAAGGCTTTGTAATAATCAAACATGAAATTCTTGGTAAGATAAAAATAAATATTTTTTTTTAAGTTATCAAATTTAATTATTAATCAATTCATTATTTTATTAGGTTGCTTTCCTTTGCCTCGTTGGCTTCGTAGCCGCTCATGACGATGGACAATGGCGCGGAGAAGGTCTCTTGGAATCTCAGGATCATGGACAATATAACGGATATTATGCAGCCCCATTAGCTTACTCAGGGCATTATGCTGGACAGTATGCCGCCCCATTGGCCTACGCCGGACAATATTCTGGATATTACGGTGGAAACTATGCTCATGGAGCTGCTCCTTTAGGACATGATGGACGCGTCGTAGACACCCCCGAAGTAGCTCACGCTAAAGCCGCCCACTTCGCCGCTCACAATAACGCCGCCCACGCCGTAGCTGTTGTCCCAGCTTACAATGGAGCATATTATCATGGAGCTGCTCCTTTGGCTCATGATGGTCGCGTTGTCGATACCCCTGAAGTAGCCCACGCCAAAGCTGCTCACTTCGCCGCCCATGCCGCCGCTTCTCATGGTGCCCATGCCGTCCAAGCTTATGCCGCTCCAATCTACGCTTCCAACTATGCCGCTCCAGTCTATGCTTCCCAATATGCTGGACACTACGCTCATGGACCCGCTCCTTTGGGTCATGATGGACGCGTCGTCGATACCCCCGAAGTAGCTCACGCTAAAGCCGCTCACCACGCCGCTTTCAACAACGCCGCCCATGAAAATGGAGTTAATGCTTACAACGGCGTTCATGGTTATTCCGCCCCAGTCTACTCTGGATACTATGGTAGCCAATACGCTTATGGACATGCCGCCCCATTGGCTCATGATGGACGTGTTGTAGACACCCCTGAAGTAGCCCACGCTAAAGCCGCTCACTTTGCAGCCCATGCCGCCGCCGCCCATGGAAGCTATTACGGAAACCACTATTAATTTATAAATATTAAAATGTACATAAATAGCCAATGATTGTAAATATATATACACTTATTTAATAAATATCAAATACCAATAATACATTTCGTTTTATATTGCACTATTGTGTTTAAATAAAAATACATTATTTGTCATTATCATATTAATTAATATCAGAATTATAATAGTCTGATAAGGTATCAAATTTAATAAAAGGCTATTTAATTAAGAATAGCAAAATATTAAATATAAGTAATTTTTGTATGAGTACACGATAAAGAATTAGTTAGATTATGAAATATTGACTCATTGGCAGCCAATTATTAATTGTTCAAGCATTTGAAAACATCTTATAGGTTTGGGTTTGAACAATACTAAAAGAGTTTACAACTTTAGATCTCTAGAATTTTACAAAACTGAAATAAATAAAAAGCAAAATATTTCAAATTTTATTTAATAGTGATTGTTTTAATTACTTTATATTATAAATAGGTCAGAAATCCTGGCAACTCAAAATTTTTAGAAAGATTATGAAAAAATACTTAAAAATTTAAAATACATGTATTTTAATAAAATGATGTATTTTCGCATAATTTGTCTTAAAAAAATCAATTATTATTTATTCGTATTAGAGCAATATTTTTAAACATATATGTAATAATAAAACAAATGAATTATATTTATTTACAGCAAAAAAAGGAATAAGATCAATATCATTGAAATAAAAACAGCGATAAAACGCCTTTTTATTACTTAATTATAAAAAAATATATTTATTATTCAATAAAATTTCTTTTCTATTTACTAATAAAACATATATATTTTTTTATGTCAATACATAAGTGACATTCTCTATGATTTAAATTAGCTCAGTATTATAAAAAATTTATTCCATAAATGCACGATATAGATTTTAATTAACCATTACGATATCTATCCATGAGATTAGAAAAGATGGATCGGAATTATATTTTTATAAAAATCATTAATTCTGATATTTCAGATAAAAAAATTTAGAAACATGGAGAAAAAATATTTTTTAATAATTGAAATATAAATATTTTTTATGTCAATACGTAAGTGATATTCTCTATGATTTAAATTAGCTCATTATTATAGAATTTTTGATACCATAAATGCACATCATAATTTGATTTTAATTAATCATCACGATATCTATCCGTGAGATTAGAATAGATGGATCGGAATTATATTTATATAAAAATCATTAAGCCTGATCTTTCAGATAGGATTTGAACCTGGGACTTTAATTTATTAGTCATCAACTTTAACCAGTGATTTATCGTGCTAATTTAGTCCATTTTTTCTATTTTTACAAAAATATTCAACTCAAAAAAAGAACGAGCCTTCTTGATCAATACTCGCTTTTTTAAATATTGACGAAAAAATAAACCTGGAGCCTTGATATGTATGGAAATGAAAATATCCAGAATTTATGCTTGGAAAATTTGTCTTATCAGTTGTATGGCAGTTTTCACATATTTTTTATACCACAGTCCAAGTGTATGCTCTCTTTTAAGAAGCACAATTTTTTAACCTACACTGCTACACTGTCATGTTCGATTTTGGAAAACCGGAAGTCGAACCTAGAACTATAATTAGTGTCCACTGTGCTGTGTGACCCTGAAATATATTATTTTTTATATAATCTATATTAATTATATTTTTTTTAAATAAAATTGGATATTATAAAACCTACAATGTTTCTAAACAATCTTTATATGATGGGCCCTTAATAATTCAGAATATAACAAATTATTGAGACATTGCTTTTTGTCATTGCAATGATTATATGACCTTGAAACTATTGTTGAATAAGACTTGATATATATGTACTACAAATATGATTTACGATATAGCATGTTTAAAAACATTAAATGATTCATACATATATTTATATTAATAATGCTTTTTGTTTATAATAGTTGCTTTAATTAAGATTCCATTAAAAGTCTATTTATACACATAAATATTTCCTTTATATTTGGGCTACATTTTATATAAAATGTAGATTCTATATTATCGATGAAAATCTAATTCATGAACAAGCAAAAAACGTTATATAAAAATGCACGTTACGCCAGTTGTAAAAAATGCTTAAAAATTTCAAGGATCTTGTACATAAAAACACAAGAGAAAAATAATTGTGGTTAAATCATAGCACACGCCTAACCCCTTCTCTTTTAAAACACTTTTACTCTTTAGTATATAAGCGGCCGCCCCCGATCAGTTTGTTAGAAGCAGTTTTCAGTTCCGAAAAGGCTTTGCATTAATCAAACATGAAGTTCCTAGTGAGTCTAATTAATTATTTATATATTATATAATATACATAAATAATTACAGTGGTTTAATAAATACTTGTGATTTATAGGTTGCTTTCCTTTGCCTCGCTGGTTTCGTAGCCGCCCATGACGATGGTCAATATCGCGGAGAGGGACTCCTGGAATCTCAAGATCATGGTCAATACGACGGACACTATGCTGGAAACCATGGATTAGTGGTCGCTCCATTGGCCTACTCTGGACATTATGCCGCCCCATTGGCTTATGCTGGACACGCTTATGCCGGACACTATGCTCATGGACCAGCTGCTCCTTTGGGACATGACGGACGCGTCGTAGACACCCCTGAAGTAGCTCACGCTAAAATCGCCCACCACGCCGCTTTCAACAACGCCGCCCATGAAAATGGAGTCAACGCTTACAACGGCGCCTACGCTCATGGAGTCCATGCTTATGCTGCCCCAGCCTACGCCGGACACTATGGTGGCCAATACGCTCATGGAGTCCATGCTTATGCTGCCCCAGTATACGCCGGACACTATGGAGGCCATTACGCTCATGGACACGCCGCCCCATTGGCTCATGATGGATCTGTCGTAGACACCCCTGAAGTAGCTCATGCCAAGGCTGCTCACTTTGCCGCCCATGCCGCCGCTGCCCATGGAAGTCATTATGGTCATCATTATTAATTACTCGCATACTATTGAAAAGAACAACTAAACAACCAAATATTCTCCAACTGCTGAAAATTAATTTTAATCTAAAGCATTGTGTAAATATATGTATATAATTAATAAAATTATAAATCAAATTTATAAAACTGATTTTTTACTTTTAATACACTTGTAGAAGATTCAAGAAACATTTTATTACATAAATGGTAACGTAGCCAGACTTTTTGTGTTTAGAATACTGACTACGTTACATTTTTTATTGTTATATTGGAGTTCTTGCTTGAAAAATTTGTGTCATCAGTTGCAGTTGTCACATATTTTTGCCACCTCAATCCACAGGTGTATAATATATTTCAAGAAGAACATTCTTTTTCAATTCTTTTGCTCGAATTAATGCTTATTTTAAAAAAGAGCATATTTTATGAATATTACGCATGAATACTTTCTTAGTAAAAACACTATAGCGCTATTAAAAGTTAATTCAATATATTTTAGGAAAAATATCTCTGTTATGGATTATATCATACATTTACTTTTATAAAATTTGAAAGCTAAATATAATTAATTAAAAATAAATAAACGGAAAACGACTTAGGGTCTACACTGTTAATATATTATATTCGATTTTAGAAAACCGGAAGTCGAACCTAGAACTATAATTAGAGTACGCTGCGCTGTTAATGACCCTGAGATATATTCAACGTTATATAATTTATATCAGTGCTTCACAAATATTTGCATTTGGTGGACCGGCATCAAATTAATTTTTATTTATATTATATTTTATGATCAATAAATATGTCATGATTTTATTAAATCATAACATATTTATTGTTTGTTTAAGCGCGTGATTAAATAATACGAAATGGCCATACTATTATCATTTAATAATAGCCTGTATTGGTTTAATTTGTGTTAAAATACTAATAAAAATAATATGGGACTGTGAGGGTTCTTCTTAAAACTCGTCCACTTAATCATCGTAACCACGGTAATAATAACAAAAGCTTGTAACTGAACGAACCACCACAATATACCTCGCTAAGTACACCCAAAAGAAGTGTAATAAACAACACGCTGTAATTATTCTCCGATGCATAAAATGAATATTTATTTAAAAACAAAACCACCGGATGAAAAAAATTACAGCTAACCAGCCGTTGCATAATTCGACCTTCAAAGATGTCCATCAAGCAGATTTCCCTCTATAGAGGCTTGGATATTTTAGGAAAGACGGTCATGTTTTCTTGTGACCTGACAGGCATAAGCCCAATGCGTTACTCGGTTTTTATATAGTAGCGTATTTTTTATTAATACAAATTTGAGTGCTGCTGCTAAGGCTCGAACCCGCAACTTCAGAGCTACTAGTCTGAGACGTTACGGACTACGCTATTCCGTCTTTGAGAGATGAAATGAGATGAGAGACGGGATAATGTCAGATACGACAGACGACCATATAAGCAAGAGAGGAATCGACATCGATGGACATCTTCAGGGGACCATCTATTGGACGTCATTCTTCCGCCAGCTTCTCCACCAGCGCTCGGAGAAAAGCGATACTTGCCCACCATAGTTTGTTGCAATATATGTAATATTATACAATAAATTATCACCAATTTTCACCGTTGTTTTTTTGGTTAGGAAGTAAGGGTTTGAAACCCGAGAAATATATATAGTATTTACATTTAGAATACAGAAAACTTTTATAAATAACAAAGTTAAACTACTAAAAACAGATTTAACATTAAAATAAATTTTAAGATAACTTTAAAGTTATTTTTCACCGAACATTACCGAATTAAATGAAAACAAAATACAATAACTATTTAATGCAAAAGGTGTGCCTATTTATTATTTAGAAGTTTATCAAATCGTGACTGAATTGTGGACAGTGTTACACGCAAAGAAGAATGAATAACTATATAGTTCCGGTACTTTGTTTTGATAATTTTCATGAATGAAAAACCGGTTTCGCAGAAGTAAGTTGAAGGAAACAGTATAAGAGTTTTCAAAGCAAAGATGAAGCAATTTCAGCAGGTTCAGAATATTCTGTTTCAACAATAATCCAAAAATTAGCTAATTATATCATGGTTTTGAAAATCATCTTTAATCAGCAGACAAATCCAATAATTCATCTTACAAAGAGATATTTAAATCTGCTTTAGATGCAATAAATGGATTTCGGATCCATTCGGAAAATAAAATTCGAAACGATCGATCAAGTTTGTTAAGTGTCCTCTTTCTTCTTTTTTTCAATCTGGAACCTAAATGTTCTGCAAATTTCTTAGTAAGAGCTTAGTTTCTGCCTAAATTATTTGACTTGGACTGAGAGAAAAGGTTTAGATCATTGCTGCCAGAATTAACATCATCATTGTATGTTTGGAGCAGTGTTTCTATATCATCTAAAATATTTTCTAGTGTATCTAAAGTCCTCACTATAATTTTTTTGTTCCCTCTAAACCATTGCTATACCAAAGCGAAAATATTGATTTTTACCATAGCACCACTGCTTCAGTTCTTCCACGCAAATGGAGGGAGGGGGGCAGGCTTGTCCTGATTCCTCAACTTAATGCCAAAATAAGCATTTTCACGAAACTAATTTGGGGACAAATGCTTTTGATTCTGATTTGTACTCTATTTTTAAGCGTTACCATTAATAAAAAAATGATCATAAATATGTATGTATTGTTCATCAAAAATGTACTTTTCATTTTACTTAATGTCATAATAAGAAGTATGATTTATGAAGAAACCGTACGTAATCGATTTTTTTTAAATATTTTGCTTAGTAATCAACACCTGAAAATATATATAAATCACAATTTACATTCCAGATAACTTTTATATCGTAAGCCTGAATTATTTATTTAAAAAATATTTATAAACTATTTCGCTCGCACTGTTGGACAGGTTAGGTGCGAGCGAACACCCCATGAATAACTCTTAACGAATCTGCAACGAATCTATTTATTAAAATTGTATGTATGACGCGTATGTATCTGGAGCGACGAACGAAGCAAGAATAACGACAGAGCGTCAGTGGCTAGCACACTTGTTTTGTTGTATTGACATCTGATAATGCCCATGTTAAGCATCTGTCAACATAAAATTGAACTTGATGTTAAAATACAAATTATATAATATATATACTGACTGAAAAAAATTATTTTGACCGTCTGTCCAAATAATACTTTTATTCAATATAAATTTTGACCGGCCCAATTTAAATTCTAACCATTTAATATAAATTCCGACTAATTAATATAAATTATGACCATCTAATATTTATTTTTACTGCTTATATTCTGACTTTTTAATATAAATTCTGACCCATGTTATATAAATTCCGAACACAACCGTATTAAAATTCTGACACGAAAAGTACGTATCATTAATACATGAGCGTCTCATCGATTGTACATAGATGTCGCATGTAAATTATTATATCTTTCCGATTTAATTATTACGTCATGCTTTAATTCAAAAAATTCTTTCAGCTTCAAACTTATATATTTATGTCTTGAATTAAAATGTCTATGGAGTTTCGAGGGCTTCGTTGCATTGCTAGATAGAACTTCACCGCAAATAGTGTACTGAGGTTTTGGCATATCATTATCATCAGTAGTTACAAAACTGAACTGAATATAAGATAAAACGAACCGAATATGAGATTAGTATAAATCTATCTTTTCGATGATCAAGCTTCGCTTTCACCGTTTTCTGATTGTAATAAATTTAAATTTATTTGTCGTTTAATAGTATTATTTTTTATGTTTAGAAACACATCCATAGAATTTTTAATATGAGAAAACTTTAATTTTTATTTCTGTTTTTTTATTATTATTTATTAATAAGCAACGAGTGTCTATTTTATATTTAAAAATAAATTGAGATATTAAAAAAATGTACTTGTATCTATACAACTAATCTATATATCTTGAGCCATTAATAATTCAGTATAAAACAAATTTACGATGTATAAATTTTTACCATTTCAATTATGTATGACCTTGAAACTATTGTTGAACGGAACTTGATATATGCTACAATAATGCTTTATAGTATAGCATGTTTAAAATTATTGAATGATTCTTAAGATATATTTATATTATTAATACTTTTTATTTTGAATAGTTGCTTTTAATAAAAGTTTCATCAAAAGTCCATCTATATAAATGTTTTCTTCATATTTGCGCTACATAATATATAAAATGTAGACTGTATATTATAGATAAAAATTAATTGAATAAACAAGCAAAGAATGTTACATAAAAATGCACGTTACCCCAGTTGCAAAAAATGATTTAACATTTCAAGGATCTTTTACATAAAAACACAAGAGAAAAATAATTGTGGTTAAATCATAGCACACGCCTTACCCCTTCTCTTTAAAATACTTTTACTCTTTAGTATATAAGCGGCCGCCCCCGATCAGTTCGTTACAAGCAGTTTTCAGTTCCGAAAAGGCTTTGCATTAATCAAACATGAAGTTCCTAGTAAGTCTAATTAACTATTTATATATAATATACATTAATAATTACAGTGGCTAATTAACTTATGTCTGATTTATAGGTTGCTTTCCTTTGCCTCGCTGGTTTCGTAGCCGCCCATGATGATGGTCAATGGCGCGGAGAGGGACTCCTGGAATCTCAAGATCATGGTCAATACGACGGACACTATGCTGGAAACCATGGATTAGTGGTCGCTCCATTGGCCTACTCTGGACATTATGCCGCCCCATTGGCTTATGCTGGACACGCTTATGCCGGACACTATGCTCATGGACCAGCTGCTCCTTTGGGACATGACGGACGCGTCGTAGACACCCCTGAAGTAGCTCACGCTAAAATCGCCCACCACGCCGCTTTCAACAACGCCGCCCATGAAAATGGAGTCAACGCTTACAACGGCGCCTACGCTCATGGAGTCCATGCTTATGCTGCCCCAGCCTACGCCGGACACTATGGTGGCCAATACGCTCATGGAGTCCATGCTTATGCTGCCCCAGTATACGCCGGACACTATGGTGGCCATTACGCTCATGGACACGCCGCTCCATTGGCTCATGATGGATCTGTCGTAGACACCCCTGAAGTAGCTCATGCCAAGGCTGCTCACTTTGCCGCCCATGCCGCCGCTGCCCATGGAAGTCATTATGGTCATCATTATTAATTACTCGCATACTATTGAAAAGAATAACTAAACAACCAAATATTCTCCAACTGCTGAAAATTAATTTTAATTTAAAGCATTGTGTAAATATATGTATATAATTAATAAAATTATAAATCAAATTTATTAAACTGATTTTTTACTTTAAATACACTCGTGGAAGATTCAAGGAACATTGTCAATACATATAAAATAACGCAGAAAGACATATTGTAATTTTGAATACGGAATATGTTACATTTTTAATTAATTATATTGCTATCCTCTTGGTAATAAGAAGTAAAAAATAACAACAGGGTAAATTGAATTATATATTAGCAGTATAAAAAGCAATACATCTGTAGGAAATGATTTTAAAATAATAAATGTATTATTATTGGTTTTAAAAACTTCTAAACTTATTTCCTAATATTTAAATATTACTTTAGATCACAAATGTCTACATATTTGATGATTTTTCTTGTTGTTGTTTTATTTTATAAAATATAACAATAATTTAGCAGTACATACTTATTTAGGACGAGATTACTACTTTTTATATTTAATTATTTCTTGTGAATATATTATATTTTTTTTTATTGTAAAAAAAACTTACACCTAATTATTAATCCTTTAATATACTTTCAGTATATTTTACAATGGAATACATACTAGAATTAAATGCACGTATACCTTTGTACATATATTGAAAATATGTTATGGTGATTATATGCATATAGAGTAATGATATACATAAAGAACTATTTGTTTAATTATTATGAATTATCACTTTTAATTTTTTTTTATTACTTTCACCTACAGATAAGATCGTTAAAAATAAAATTACACTTTCATTTTAAATATTATTATTTTTTAATGATATAGTAGCTATTTATAAAGATACTTATATGTTACTATAAACGGATTAAGATTTAAGATTTGTCAAGTTATCGTAACGTAGATGATTGTTTATGTCATCAAAAACTCTAAATAAACTTAATAATCTGCTGCTAATATAAGAAAGACTTTTTTAAATCAAAATAAAATAAGATACAAATTTATATATATAAAGATAAAGGGATCTATGATTTAGCTAGCGTAATCTAGGATTTATGTTTATATAAACTACATAAACCTAATTTTGTTACCTGTTGCAAATATATAATGAAAACTGTTTTGAAAATTTGCGGTTTTTATTTTGAGAAGTTGTAAACCATTATATAATATATATGCACTTTATAATTCTGTCTTATATTCAAAAGTTTTTTATAAAAATTATTTATAAATCCGTTCTTCTACTTTTAATTATAATATCAATGAACTCTAAAAATGTAATATAAATTCTTGCTAAATGCAGGGGCGCCGAGAGCGAACACGTGCCTTAGAAAAACAATGATTCCGGGCCTCATGTGCAAAATGGCATTTTATATATTTTTTAACATCGTAATATATTTTCTTGAATAAATAATAATGGGTACAAGTTAACCCTTTCTATGCTACAAATAAATATAAAAAATAGTTACCGTTGCGACATATTTTCTGAAATCATTTTTAATGCGAATTTTTTAATTAGGCATTAAAAATTATTAAAAATATCAATTCATAATATTTATCTGATAATTAGTGGTGTTTTATTTGCTGTTGAGTGTTGCCATATAGTGAACTTCCGGTCCAGGTCAAAAGCAATAAAATCGTGCCATCACTAATACTCATTGATTATTGATATTTATTAAAACTTATTCAAGTTAATGTACACTCCAATTAGAATCATTTTAATATTGCTTTAAACTTTTATTTATAGAATTTAACTATCACGATAAGATAAACGTATTTTCTGATATTATTATTAATTTTCAATTATATAAATATAAATTGTCTGCCTCTTAGTTGTTTTTTACAAGTTTTTGACATTCGAATTATTTTTATTGTGTACATGTTAAGCGTAATTTATTTATTTTATTATTTTTTATCTATTGATGTAGTTACTGAAAGTATATGAATCAAACAAAATTGAAACTAATATAAAATCCCTTTCAAAATGAATAGTAAAATAGCAACAAATTAAATCTAAGGCTAATTGATTTGATTATATTTGATAATTTATGAAAGTATTGAATATTTATATATATACTAAGTTTACTACTAACAGAACAAAACGCTTAAAAAATACACAATAGTATTATATGAGTGTCTTGTTATATATTATGTAGTTGAGTAACAGTAAATATAATATTAATAATATATAGTTTTAATAATATGAAAAAATTATATGTTAAATATTTAGTAAAATGACATTTTCGTATATTTTATATTTTAAATTGAATTTGCTTGTAAGAAATTCAAGGATTTTCAAGAACAATAATTGTTTTCGATCGAAATCACAACAGCCGTGATTCCCCTTCTCTAAATAAAACTTTTACTTTTGAGTATATAAGCAACAACTCCCGTGCAGTTCATCAGAAGCAGTTTTCAGTTCAGAAAAGGCTTTGCATTACACAACCATGAAATTCTTAGTGAGTTTATTATAATAAGCGATAAATATTTTATATAGTATTTTAATAAATATGTGTTATTTATACAGGTTGCTTTCCTTTGCCTCGTTGGCTTCGTAGCTGCCCATGACGATGGTCAATGGCGCGGTGAGGGACTCCTCGAATCTCAAGATCATGGTCAATATGACGGACACTATGCTGGACACCATGGATTAGTCGCCGCTCCATTGGCTTATGCCGGACATTACGCCGCTGCTCCAGTAGCTTATGCTGGACATTATGCTGCCCCATTGGCTTATGCTGGACACGCTTATGCCGGACACTATGCTCATGGACCAGCTGCTCCTTTGGGACACGATGGACGTGTCGTAGACACCCCTGAAGTAGCTCACGCTAAAATCGCCCACCACGCCGCTTTCAACAACGCCGCCCATGAAAATGGAGTCAACGCTTACAACGGCGCCTACGCTCATGGAGTCCATGCTTATGCTGCCCCAGCTTACGCCGGACACTATGGTGGCCATTACGCTCATGGACACGCCGCCCCATTGGCTCATGATGGATCTGTCGTAGATACTCCTGAAGTAGCCCACGCCAAGGCTGCCCACTTCGCCGCCCATGCCGCTGCCGCCCATGGAAGCCATTACGGACATCATTATTAATAAATTAAACTTGGTTGTGATTCTCATTTTTATAAAAACATAATTTTATTCATGCTCATAGTAATTATGTGCATGGATAAAATCAACTCATTGTAACTATATGTAGATATGCAAAAAATAAATTATTGATTCATTTAAATTATTTTTTTTATTATTATTCAAAAGTTTATTTTTAATATGTAAAATATATAAACATATCTTTTAAGAGTGTCAGATTTTGGTCCAATGATAAATTTTCTTTTATGAAACAGTGTCAGTTGTAAGAGAAGGATCTGTTACAATTCTTCAAATTTATTATAAACTATTTATAATTTTAAACATTTAATTAGTTCAAGTCCAAAATACAAACTAAGCCAACTCATATTTCCACCTTATTTGAATACCACTTATTTCGGTCGATGCAGACGATGTGAAAAAAGGGCTAGTGTAATATTTTGAATCAAAGTCTGTAGCATGTTATGCTAATGGAATCTTAAATAATAACTAAGAGGTGGGATAAGGTTTTATCCTTAGAACAAAGTTATATTTAAATCATTATAATAAAAATAAATATTTAAAAGTGATTTTTTCGTTTCACTAAAAAACGACATTTCCAGATTACCTAATACGTGGTCCTTTTAGTAGAACTTTAATATGATTCTTGTTCTTTTTCATGGTTCAGATTTTTGTAGAAATAGTATTAAAAAAAGCAACAACGGTCACAATGTTTCTTCTCGAGAATTTCTCAAAAATGTCAGATCAAGAATTCTCATATCCCCAGAATTTTTATAAAGCAATTTTATTATGTAAAATTAAATTTGTACCAATATTTTTAAAAGGTTTACGACCTCTGCTCTTTTTATAACGCTGTATAAGTTAGGTCGGGTTCATGCCTAATATGCACACTTCTTGAAAATAGGGGTCTGGAAATGAAAAAAAATTGTTTACACATTTTTAATACTCGAGCTCGCCTTATTTTGGCTTAATTATAAAAAGAAGCCACTCATATAAGAAACCTCGTGCCAGATATTTGAAAATATGCATACTTTCTTGGAAGAGCAAAAGTATTTTAATGACTAACATTTTTTTGCGATTTTTTATTATTATAACCGGCCGGCGGATTTATCTTTGCTTTGGTGATCTAAGAACCCCTTTTTATTAACCCCTTGTTTTTGTAAAGTAGCAACAGCTGTAATTGAAAATTTTCTCACAATTATTATTGACAGCCATAGCGGGATTAAATTGTATTTTAATAGATTATCAAATTGTCTAAAAAGTTATTTTATTTTAGTACTATTTAATAGATGTCTCTTTTAAACAGTACTCAGATCAAACTACACATACATATATGGTCTAAGTGTTTCTTCTCGATACATAGAGAATTTTAATTTCTCGAGAATATTTCTGATTTCTCAAGAATTTTCTTAAAGCATTTCTTATTATATAAAATTAAATTTGTACTAATATTTTCAAAATGTTTATAACCACTGACATTTTTATAACGCTTTATAAGTAAGAGTGAGTTTATATCTAATATGCATTTTAATAGAGGTCTGGAAATGACAAAAAAATTGTTTACAAGTTTTCAACACTCGAACTCGTCTTATTTTTGCTTAAGTAGTAAAAAAAGACACTTAGATATTTTTATCAGATGCTTAAAAATATGCATACTTTCCCGGAAGATCGAAAGTAATTAAACGATTCACATTTTTTTGCGATTTTCTAATACTCTAACCGGCCGGCGGCTTTATCTTTGTTTTGGTGATCTAAGAACCCGGTCTGATAAGAAAAATTACGTATGGGAATCGATTTAGAGCTATTTTCATTTTTCGATGATAGAAAAAGATTATTTTTTATATTGTTTTTGTAAAGTAACTACAGCTGTTATTGACTATTGTCTCATAATATGGGTTTAAATTTGAGAGCCCAAAATTCATTCATTCTAAGTTTGACAAATAATTATTTCCACATAATGATCATCTAGATCTCCTCTTCCATATTAATAATATTTAAGTTTATTAGAAATATATAATATTTTATAGTTATTTTTATTTCTCTTATATACTACGATGATAATATTTATATGCTCAAATCAAAGTCGAGAATAAACATTTCTCGAGAAATTAAAATCATTGAGAAATCAGATTGCCTACGTCACACTATTATTTTTGGCACTCAATAAGCCTTAAAGAATATATTTTAAAAACGACTTTATACTACTGTTACTCTTAGGTGTTGCAATAATAATATTTTTAAATAAAAAAAAGAAAACTATTTGTTACTGGAATGTAATTGATAAATATTAAACAAATTCATAATAATATATTTTTTATATATTCCATCTATATTTTACATAAAAATATATCAATAAGGGGAACAAAATAAATATATTATAATACAAATCCATGTCTGTTTTATTGTCATGTTTCTATAATTGCTGTATTTTTCAATAATTATATTAAAATTATAATGTTAGTTAATTGTTAATCTGAATAATAGTAATATTTGTTTATTATAAAATAATATTTATATATGATACATTTAAACCATCGCTTTCATTATTATTAATAATAATACGAATTATCATTGAAACATGTCTGGTCTCACATCAAGTTTGACAAGTAGATTTTTGTATTAATCTAAAACTATTTACATCATAGATACGGTCAACAAATCAAACATGTACCTTGTGTTATAAGCCCGTCATCTTACTGATTGTGTTATTCCGGCTGCCTATAATATGGTTATAAAAAATTACAACATATAATGACCTTCAAAATCTGTCTTTTAAGGTCGGTCAATGATTCCAACTCATTATATAAATCTAAATCCTGGTCTGGTTTAAATTTAATCTGTTTAATATTTTGCATAGTATTAAACATATTCTATGGTTAAATATAGTTTTTAATATGAAAACATTTTTTTTAATTAAACGTACGATATGATAGATATGTAAATTACATTCGTAACTAATATGTATTTTGCATTAATTTATTTAAATATTTCAGTGGACATAAAAACTTATATCGTTAATCATGTATTATAATATGTGTAGCAAGTTCGTTTAACAGCACCATTTTCACGCAAAAAATGTTCAAGGATATTTTACACATGTGTAATGAAATTCCATATGCATATGTTCAATCAACACAAATATTTTCCTTCCCCGCCACTTATTATTACTCGTTACTATAAAAGCATATGCTCCTCATTCAGTTCATCAGTTCGATTCACAAGCAGTTTTCAGTCCAGAAAAGGCTTTGCAAATCATATCAAACATGAAATTCCTGGTGAGTAATAGAGCGTTAAACTGCAATTAAATATTTTGATTGTGAAAATATTAATAACAGAAAAATTATTTCAATAGATTGCATTCTTTTGCCTTGTTGGCTTCGTAATTGCTCATGATGATGGACAATGGCGCGGAGAAGGTCTCTTGGAATCTCAGGATCATGGACAATATAACGGATACGCCGCTCCATATGCT
Source organism: Plectrocnemia conspersa (assembly GCF_051122295.1). Classification (NCBI taxonomy): domain Eukaryota; kingdom Metazoa; phylum Arthropoda; class Insecta; order Trichoptera; family Polycentropodidae; genus Plectrocnemia; species Plectrocnemia conspersa. Next base: position 10,237,188 of record NW_028277175.1, on the reverse strand, counting down.
TACGCTGGACATTACGGTGGACACTATGCCCATGGAGCTGCTCCTTTGGGACATGACGGACGCGTCGTAGACACCCCAGAAGTAGCCCACGCTAAAGCCGCCCATTTTGCTGCTCACAATAACGCTCACCACGGAGCTTACTACAATGGAGCCGCTCCTTTGGCTCATGATGGCCGTGTTGTCGACACCGTTGAAGTAGCCCACGCCAAAGCTGCTCACTTCGCCGCTCATGCTGCCGCTTCTCATGGTGTCCAAACTTATGCCGCCCCAATCTACGCTTCCCACTATGCTGGACACTACGCTTATGGAGCCGCTCCTTTGGCTCATGATGGCCGCGTTGTCGATACCCCTGAAGTAGCCCATGCCAAAGCTGCTCACTTCGCCGCTCATGCCGCCGCTTCTCATGGTGTTCAAACTTATGCCGCTCCAATCTACGCTTCCCACTACGCTGGACACTATGCTCATGGAGCCGCTCCTTTGGGTCATAACGGACGCGTCGTAGACACCCCCGAAGTAGCCCATGCTAAAGCCGCCCACTATGCCGCCCATTCCGCTGCTTCCCACGGAAGCTACTACGGAAACCACTATTAAATTATAAAATGTTCATGACTAGTTAAAAATTTGTAAATATGTACCATATAATATACTTTGCATATATTGAATAAATACTATATAATAAATTTATATATATTTTTTAATCCAAATCATTGGAATTATATAAAACTGGTAACAAACATCAGTCAATTTTAATAATTTTCACGCTAGTGGTTAATAAAGATGTTTGATTCTAAAACATTACTTGTTTTATATAATATAAAAATGTATACAATTATTCTTGAACATCAGATATTTAAGACATTTCTTTGAATCCGTTAATCACCCGTGGTATGCATTTTTCCGTATAGTATATAGCACACTTATTTATGGTGGCAGAAACCACGTATTAGTTGTGAAGTGCGTTATCGTGATGCAAAATCCAAGAATTGATTGCCTGCAATTATGGCCGTTTTCCACAAATTGTAACATAACATTACTTATTGACCGAACGATTCATTTAGAATTCGTAATGAAATATATTGTTAGAATAGAAGAAAACAGTAAGAAGAATCTTAATATTTATTTGATTTTTTTGACCTTTGCTCTTCATATAATTTTAATTTAATAGCGATATCAATGTCATTTTGTTGAAAATTCAACAGTTTTACAACAAATTTGGCTGCTACTCATTTTACGCTCAGTTTCAATCAAAATTGCTTCACTTTAACTGTATGGAATTACAACTTCTGCAGTAATCTCCGATAAAGTGCTTTGGCTTCATATATTGTAAATCTTTCGTTAACCCAATGCATTATAACGGGATGAACATAATCCAATAAGTAGCGAGAGACCAGACTAAAATTAGTCTGTAAATTAGTGACATTTATTTTTTTATTAAATCTTGGCGTATGCCCAATGCGTTACAACGTACAAATCTGTACCAACTGAGTAAGTCAATTAAACATAATGAATACCTACAAGTAAGTACCGCCAGACTAAAAGTCTGAGAATCGGTGACACTTTAGTATATTAATAATAATAAATTATTATGTGCTATACAATTTTTAATCAATATATGTACTGCTACTGGGTCCGATTATTTTTAATAATAGCGCATTTTTATAAATAAAAATTCGTGTGCCGCTGCTGGGGCTCTAACTCGCAACCATAGAGTTACTAGTCTGAGACGTTACGGACTACGCTATTCCGTCATTTTTTAATAATTAAATTTGAATAGCTAAAAACTATTAGTATAGCTTACAGTCAATATATGTTACAATGCACTACCTAGAACGGTTTATTTTAATTATTAATTGCGATATTTATCCGTGAGATTAGGAAAATCTAAGAAAACATAATCTGTTATAATAAATATTAATTGCACTCTTTCAGATACGATAAACATTGAAGAACACTAATGTTAATATAGGATTCTAACCCAGATATTTAAAATTTATTACATTTGTACCATTTATTTAACCCCATTTCCAAAATGTATAACACTTCACTGAACTTTATTAAATTTTTAACGCAAAATTTACAACGATTTTTTTAAACGTATAAAAAAATAGAATTTGAAAAAAAGCGTGACAAAATGTGTCGTCAATATATGGCTGTCACGACACAAACTAAGAGTTCAATATTACTGAAATTTGACAGTGTAACAAATGAAATTAAAAAATATTATTATAAAAACGCGAAAAAAAATTAAATTTTTTAATCACACTTTCTTCAGGTATTTATAAATATAGGTAAAATATTATATTTAAATAGAGTGGTAGCTAATTTATAAAAATATTAGTACCGTAAGAAATTACATATAATTTTAGATAATTAAGAATGTTTTCATATTTACAAACAGTCAAGAAAAATTAAGATTTGTAACTAATGTTTTTGCTACATTTTTTAAATCTAATTTGCTTTTTTTGAAAATGCTACTTGTACTTTATTTTAATATTAAAAATGTTTACATTAAAATAGTATAGTGCATCTCTAAAAATAAGATAATTCATCACATAAAGAATATCACAATGGAATTAGGAAACGGCACGGGCATTTTAAACATACACTTTAAGCTAATTGTGGGTTGCTAAGCATTTTTATCTGTCTTGTATTATATATGGAATTTCCAAAGAACGAGAAATTTTGGAATTAAGGCAATACGCTACAGACATATCAAACAAATTCGTAAAAAATTCGATCAATATATTGTATATACAATAGATTCAAATTTATATAAACTATGACGAACAAAATATAATGTTTTATGACCTAAAAACTCTAATGATATAACTACAAGTATATTATTATACCGTAAAATAAAGGTTAAGCAAAGTCTTATCTGAGCTATTAATAAATGATATAATGAAATGGATACAAGCCGCAGTCACAAACAGGCGCGGCCATGGGCGTAGACTTACGCCTATATAGGTATACAACTCCTGTCTTCATAGCTGAGAGACTTTAGTAGTGCAATTTAATCGAAAATTGTGTATATTTAATATTTAAAATACATAATTGAATTTAAATTGCATCTGATTCTGAATATTTGCGAGCTGCTCGAATATTGTTGTATTTTATATAAACAGACGTCTGTGAACAAATAATTTTAATAAATAAATTTATATAACCTCAAAAGCATTTATAATTATTTATTATATCAATCGTGATTTGGGTGTTACTAATATGTATTAATAAATAAAATATAAGGTTTAATTATTTTTTTTCAATTTTATTGATTGCATTATATACATATTTACACGTTTACATGTGTATTCGATGGGAGTATATACAGGGCGATATGAGACGCGCGTATATGAATTTAATAATATATTAAGTAACAATGGTATTTTCTTTTTTTTCCTTTTCAAGAAAAAAAAACAGATCACAACAATAACCTAACAAGTGAGAATCCGGGTGTGCAGCGATTAATAATGATGTCCGTGATGTCCATGGGCGGCGGCGGAGAAAGCGGCGAAATGGGCAGCCTTTGCGTGGGCTACTTCAGGGGTGTCTACTACGCGTCCGTCATGGGCCAGAGGGGCGGCACCATGAGCGTAGTGTCCAGCGTAGTGTCCAGCATAAGCGTGAGGAGCGGCGTAGTGTCCATGGACTCCATGGGCGGCGTGGGCACCATGGGCGCCATGAGAAGCAGCTGAGACGGCGGCGAAGTGGGCGGCTTTAGCGTGGGCGACTTCAGGGGTGTCTACTACACGTCCATCGTGTCCGATTGGGGCTCCGTGTCCGTGGTGAGCATAGTGTCCAGCATAGTGTCCGTCATAATTATGTCCATCGTAATGGTGTCCGTCATTGTGGTGGGCATCGTACTGTCCATGATCTTGGGATTCCAAGAGTCCCTCTCCGTGCCATTGGCCATCTTCTTCATGGGCGGCTACCAAGCCAGCCAAGCATACGAAAACGACCTGTGGAATGTTGACATAGCAATTAAAATATTCGCAATAGTTATAGCGTCGATCGATTCAGGCGTAACTTACCAAGAATTTCATGTTTGGTTTTGTAGTAAAGCCTTTTCTGAACGGAAAACTGCTTCTGAAGAACTGGACGAGGACTAGTGCGTTTTATAGTGATCAGTAAAAGTACAACAAAGAGTAGGGGAAACGCCACCGCCTTTGATTTTATTGGCATGCAAGTTCATTAACTGCGCGTTTGTCGTAGGTATGATCCTTGAAGATTTTTTATTTATTGGTGACTTGAAATGCGGTGCACAAAAATGCGATAGAAAGTAACTTGCTGTACGACATAATAATAACAATAAAAATAAAAGGTAATATAATATTATCTGAATAAAAAAATACAAGGAAAAACTAATATTTGAGATGCAAAAAATATATTAATTTAATAAATTGAACAATTTTAATTAATCGAAACTTTAAATTAATCGAAACAATTTTAATTCAGGGTTTTTGTAACTCACTTTATGAATTTCAATAATATATACTGCAATTCATATATGTATATATGAAACATGTTTAAACATACCTATCTGCATTCTCAGCATTTTACGATAAAATATTAAATAGATTTCGACTTTAAAACATTAATGCATAAATTTTAAATGGGAATCAATATTCAAAAATTGGAAAAAATAGATACTCAAAATAAGTCTACATAACTATAAACCATTTTCAATTTAAAAAAACATTCAGATTCGTGTATAACACACGAAGTTAGTTGCGAGTGCATTCATCAATGTGGCAAAAATGGTTTTAAACTTCACTAAATTTTTACATACGAAATAATTTCAATAATACATAATTATTTAATAAAAAAAAATATTTACGATTTAATGAATATTTAAAAAATATTATATAATTATAAAAAAGTTTCGGATGATTTTATGTATTATAGAAAAAATATATAATATTTAATTTTACTAAGTAATATATACTATTAAGTTTATATAATGAATTTTGCATCTGAAAATATTTTTACCTAGGTATCTAAAATATGTTTTTGTATACATACTGAAAGATATGTTTAATTTAAATTTTTTATGATGAAGTAAACGATTTTTTTATGAAATAATTATTTTTAGGAATTATAATTACAATTGGTTTATGATTTTTTATAAATAAATTAAATATGTTTCTATTGTCTTGCTCATATGTGAAAACAAAGCTTTATGTAAAAATAATATATTTTATTTAGATATAATATATTAATAATAAAAACTACAACAAAACCTAATCGTATATTGCCCTTCACAAAATTGTCCCGCTGCTCTACATGGTTATCGTTATTAATAATTCAGTATTTATATAAATATTTATTATTAATTATTAATTTAATACTTTTACCATTTTTTAAATATATTAACGACGACATCTAGCGGAGAATTTTGTAATAATATTTATAATAAAAATACTGTGGTTTAAGTTTCCGCTAGTCAATATTATATAAATAAAAATTCTGAGCATTTTATTTCATTTAAAATAGTATTTATTAGTTAGGTATAACAAATACTATTTTTAATATACAAAATATATAATAGTATTACAGTTATTGAGAAAATCGTGAGTAATAAATCCGAACAAAATTCTTACATGATATAAGACTCACATTTATTAATGGTGATTGCATACTTATTTAGGTATTTGGTACTAAATATGAGGAAGTATATAAAAATCTATTTATACACAAAAAAATTCTAGCACGTTTATAGAATTCAGATTGTAATCAAATATTTAACTAATCGTGACTTGAACTAAATAATTATTTTTATGTCAAATCATGCCCTGACCATTGACTTCCATGTGTTGATTATCTTGACAATACATTTATAAAAAATATATAAGAATCATTCTTAGAATATAGTGACAATCAAGGACAAGGTCAATAAAACGAAACCACTCTTACTTGTTCTTTGGATTAGATTTTAAGTATATTATATGGAAATTGATCAGAAGTGCCCCACCTAGATGACCTCACCGAAGGCGTGAACTTTCAAATGTCACTTGCATTGAAACATTGTAATAATGTGGAAATATTTATTATCTAATGACATAAATACATGATAAGTATTTCATTGACTTAATGCTCATAATAGGGATAAGCAGATCCGTATCCGGAGAATCCTTTGACGGCTTCTGTTGCTTTGGCGTGGATTGCTAAATGCCTGTATCTAGCATTAGCAACTGCTGGAGTGTCTTCTAAATATTGTCCATCTTGATAATAACCAGCTGGAGCCCAATGCCCATAGACATCCGGTACCCATTGACTATAAACTCCATATTTATGGATTGCTAGATGAGCAGCCCTGGCACGAGCCACTGCTGGAGTGTCTTTTAAATAAATTCCACCTTTAGTCAATTTTGGAGCTACTGAATTCATCTTTGCAATTGCTTTGAACGCAGCAATGTGAGCTGCTTTGGCATGAGCGACCTCAGGCGTATCTTGAGGTGGAACAGAAATATGATGCTTGTGCTCTTGAGCTATTGCATGAAAGTTGGCAAAGTGTTCAGCTTTAGCTTGATCGACTTCTTCTGTATCTATGACTCTTCCATCGGGACCCAAAGGCGCTGGCGGGTATTCTTTGGTGAACAATGCTGGCTCGTAGTATTCTAGCTCTTCTTCTTCCGGCAAAACATTCCTGCCTAGTACCACAACACTCGCCAAAACTAAATATAAAATCTGAAATAAATACAATTCATTCTTAATTTTCGTTTTAGGTTAAAATCGTGCATTTTTGTAGTATTGTGTAACGACTCACTGTGAATCGCATATTGAGTGCGGCGCCTGTTCTTGAGCGAAAACCGCTTGTGCGACTTTCTAAAAATGACGATAAGCTTTATAGACTCTTGGGGAGAGGGGATAAGCGAAACATACGCATTTGATTGAAATGAAGAGTTAAGAAGACCTGTTAATTCGATATTCATAATATTATGATGTCAATATGGGTACAGGGCCGTTTCTATTTATATTTTCTATGTTAATGAAGGTCATGAAAATTCATAATTTTATAATAAAAAAATGTATTTACCAAAAAACTATGTCAAATACCATATTTTGTTGTGATAAACTAATGTAAAAATTGATTTTAATTTTATTGTTAATAATACCACAAATGATTTGTATTGACTTAAAAAATCTTTTAATACATAAAGCTTAGAGTTTTTAACATGATTTGTCCTGGATGTTTGTGATGTCTGACATTTTAAAAATAAACCTTATTAAGAGTCATGTAATTTGGAATCGTAAATTAATTTAAAGAACATTTTTAATGGATTCCTCTCAGCTTTAATATATTTGGTCAAAAATTCAATGGTATCACAAAACACTTTAGTTGAAAAATAATTGCGTATTTCGCACAAAATTTTATTTAACATTTCACTTGAGTCAAAATAACATTTTCCCTGAGTGGCGCAAAAATTTGTTAAAATAATGATTTAGTGAAAAATATATCTTACGGAATATTTCGCGGCCTCCAAAATTGCAACTTCACTGTTCCTGACTTTTATATATGAGGACATTGTAAGTAAAATGTGTACATATAAATATAAATCACGCAATCTGTATAAATGTCTGTTATTTTAACAATCATATTCATATTTATTAAGAATAAATTTACAGTTTTAATTTTTTACTAATTTAAATATTTATTTATTATTAAAAATTTGACTTGAAAAGTTTCCCAACATGACTGGCACTAAACAAACATTCAATTAAACTTAAAAAAACAAATATGGTACACACCTAACATAAATGAGCACCTTCCCACGTAAATTTTCCAGCTCTTTAAACAAGGTGGACTGTTTTGCGCTTTTTAAAATTCTATGTTTATTTCACTGAAAAAACACAATTGCGAAAATCATGTCTTAAAAATAATGTTGTCTAAATGTCCACTATCTTGTCACTGGCATTCTTCGAATCTGTCACCTAGGTTTTGAAACACTATGACACAAAGCGCGTGGGATGTTGGCTATCTCTTAATGAATATTCACCTTAAGTTAGGTTATTGCGGCTAATTTATTCAAGTAAAAAAGACTTTTGAGATAAGAGGTGTCAAATCTGGGCTGTGGGAAGACCATGGGATGTCATCTATACGCAATATCAGTTTGATGGGAAACATTTTCTTTACCACTTGTATAGTCACATTGGATGTATGACAAGTATCCTCGGAATTGCGGCTGGAAAAATCCCTCTGAATCTTGGCTTATTTTCCAAAATCAACAGTAACAGAATTTCTACATGCGTTTTCAAAGAAAGAAGGACTGATAATGCCCCTTGCTGACATAGCCACCCAAATTGTCAGTTTGAGAGAATGAAGAGGCTTTTGATACTTTGTTGTGTACCATATTTATTTAATTAAAAAATTAAAGATAAATCAAGTTTGATATAAAAAATTCACCCATCAACATATACTAAGTTGGTGACAAAAATATAACATTGCGTTATTTTACAATGAAAAGATTTATTTAAAAAAACATACATTTCACGCAAATTTTTCAAATGCATTTTTTATATTAATTTAATTGTTGAGATTTATTTAACTAATACTAATATTGAACACCTACATTTAGTGAAGCATATTATGTGGACTATTAAGTTAAAAATATTTTAATGGAGACAAAAATATACAAATAGTAGAAAGAACATTATGTATTCAATACCTGTTTTAATTTTCACTTCGCCAGCCATCCCTATCATAAAAAAGACCGGTGGCGCGGTTATTTCTCTGTTACATAACAAATTACTGGGAACTGCTAGGTACCGCTAGACATGCCTGAGATTAAGCAAATGTATTATTTTAAAGTAGAAGCGTCAAGCATATCGTACAAAAATATCTAACATGTTAAATTCATTTTTTTAAATTTGCGCCGAAATATCGACCGGTGGTATTTTTTGCATAGTTTGGTTAGGCCAATATTTCAGTCCTCTGGGACCAAAAGAAATAATATTACACCGATAAAACTATCGGTATTTCATTTTGTAATTCCGGTTACTACAATTCGCCCCAATTAGCAGTATTGTAATCCCTAGCTTTTATAATATAATATAAACTGTTTGACAACGATCAATTTTCGATGATTTTTTTGCCTTTCGCTCAGTCTCTTTTTATTCTTCTGCTTGGTCTTCAATATGAACTATCTAGAAAGCTGAATGGTTTGATTTTAAATATGGTTTTGAAAAGTTAAAGACGGGATAATCTTCTAAGACTAATTTGATTCCAGATTTGTGTTTGTATAATGGCCATCATGACGCATTGTCAGATTTGTAATGAAAAATATTAAAATAAAAATATATAGTTTTAATGCAAATATACCTTCTCTTTCACTCGATTATAAATCACGATCGTTGAAAAGAATCTTTCTCTTTTTAATTAAAAAATGTGTGGTTAGAGTATTTATAAAAATTATAATTCATTTTTATTTTTAGGAGCTATTTTACGATTTATAAAAATATTTTTATTGCGCCCAACCTGCACAAATCCATTAATAGGTTAATGTGATAACTAGTTATGATAAAACATAATTAATTGCGTAAAATGTCAGTTGAATTATTCCACTGTCTTATTGCGGTAATTACTGACTACAAAATCGATTACGCGATTACTTGAGGGTGTGGTTTTTATTATTTTTTAATAAAAAAAAAAAAGTTTTTATTCAATATCACGTGAGAATGTTTTGATATGTGTAGATTTTTTAAATAAAAGCTTCCTGTTTCCTGATAACGACAATACGTAAAGCTATCAATCAATTGGGCGTAACGCGACCTTACTGACTAAACGGACTCCAAACGACTCGTTGACCTTCTTACACAGAATGCTTTCCTTTTCAATACACTTGTTAAAGTTGCATATTTTTTTTCTCTAATCGAAAACGAAACATGTCATTATGCATTTAGATTAAAATTATTTTTAAATAGTTATATATTAGGTCTGTAATTTAAAAAAAAAAAATACTGTTCCTAACTGTCTGTGATTTAGGTTGTTTCAACAATATTATATATATACAGTGAAATAGAAGCATATTTATATATAGTATATAAATAAAGCAAGTTCTTAAGTAATGCTCTGAACTATTAAGACAAGATATTGTTAATGTTGGAAAATCCAAATATAATTATCTATATGCATTGTGACGTTTATGTAGATTCCATTAATAATAACCAAATTAAGTGATGGAATAGTAAACCTTTTAAGTATTGCAAATTTATATTCAGTATTGTGATACAATGCTCTTTTTTTTATTAAAAATAAAAAAAATATATGAAATAATAATATAAAGTAAGAACTTATTGTAAAATGTAAATATAACATGTTTAGGCAATGTGTTGAAAATCATAATTAATATTAATTATATATGTATATAGTGTATAACATATTGATAATATAATAATAATGTATCACACATTTATCAACAGATGTCATTAAATAAAATTATTTTTTATTATTTAATGTGTTCTATATTATTCGTAAATATTTATATTTTAAGTTCATAAGAGTTTGTTACAACTGCAGTAATAATATGTTCAATTATCTCAGAAGATAATATTTTCGTATATATACACGTAAATGGAATAACAAATGTATTATCACCGAGGTACAATTCTAGTGAATTGTTACTCAGAAAAATCAAGAAAAATGAAGGTAAGTTATTATTCATTATAAATATAAATAAGGAGTGTAATGCTATTTTTGTTCTACAATTAATGAACTATTCTATTTTTTAGGTTCTCATCTTTGTTTTGGCTATTTTGGCACTCTCACTCGCATTTGAGCACAAAGAATGGTCGCACCATGAAATTGTGCATCATCACGAAGACGCTCCATTAGACCATAAGGGTCAGGTGATGGACACTGCTGATGTAGCCTTCGCCAAAATCAAGCATTTTGAAGCAATTGCGGCAGCAATCAAGCAAAACATTAAATTTCACTATAGAACAGCCGATAGAACAAGCGATTTAATTTAATAAAATTAATTTATTATGAAAATATATGTATTATGAACGGATTTATTGTATATTTACTGTTGGATAATACAAAATATAAATACAATTTTAACTGATTATCTAAAAGTGATTTATTTTAGTTTAGACTGATAAGACGTTCTATAAATTTCGTTTACAATTTAATGTAAATGTACATTTAAAAGAGCACTTCGTGTGCTTTATTATGTTCATAGCATTCATATATTACAAGGTAAAACGAAACAAGACATTCTTGCTCATTGAAGCATAAAGGTTTTGAATTGAGTTATTTCCAGTAATTACAGCTTAAAATGTATTTCTATAATTATATTTAATATGAAACATATAAAAAAAGTGTTTGCTCAATTATTATATTGTTTTGAGTGAATAAGAAGATGCATTATTTTAATATGATAAAAATATTATTTATAAATTCCAACTAGAATCAGATGATTTCAGTAGCACAAAGGTTTTTTCTATGTGGAAAAATGTATTATCTTACAGCTGCTAAATATTAATAATACGTTTAATTTGTACAGTTATTACTTAAATATTATACTAAGAATTATAATAAAAATATTTTTCTGCAATTTTTGATACAGATTCTGTACAAAAAATAGTGCAACTCAGATCAAAAACACTACGGTTATGTTAAAAATAATTAAAATAAGTGAAATTCTTAATTAATTTTAAGAAATATAAATATTAACAATCTATTGGCGTTATGGAGCAAAACCCCCAATCTAGACTACCTTCTTTTGATCTCACAAATGCAAATATAATATACAGCAATCCAATTAAAATGGAAGATTAGTTTGTGAAAATAAATATTTATGCTTTGTCTATGTAAATTGAACATTCAAGATCATTATCAAATTTATCAGCGAAACAATGACATTAGTTATATGGACAATAATTTAGATGTAGATTTATTATTTTAATTTGATTTATTTATCAAATTATTGTTAAAGAACAAAGGGTGACATTCGAACATTTATTTATTTTAGTGTATTTTTAACAAATTAAACAATTTTAATTTACTGTTAAAAATCTGTTTTCAAGACATTTTAGGATTGACTAAATAAATAAAATATCACACATATATGTAAATATTCATTATAAATTATGATTTAGGCTCTAAGTTTCGGATTTAGATTTTTAAAGTAGAGAAAATAAAATTTTCTTAAAGAAATCGTCTCAAACAAAATTCTCTAAAATCATAACATTTTAAATTTTACTATCTAAGAAAAGTATATAATATATCTATTTATTTATTTTTGCTAGCACATAGTGTTTTTGTTATGATCAACTTAAACTTCTACTTATATCTAAAGATGCGCATTAATTGGGACATATTGGACTAAAAATACTTTAACCCAAATAACCGAAATTGAGGCTAAATTTCAAAATAAATGCTTTTCTTATACTTAATTCCATTCTTAAACACAGATGGTATTTAAAAAATATAAATTTTTAATCAAAATAATAATATAAATTCTTTACTCCAAAACAATAAATTTATAAATAACTATAAAATCGGTGTAATCGTTTTTGTTAGATTGAAATTATATGAAAATTCCTAATTATAATAAACAAGAACCATTAAGATTTCATCATCTTCGCCGAATGCTTGATGCTTTGTTTAATTACTCCAATAATTGCATCTATTAACATAGTCTCCATATTAATCATAACATTGTTATCGCTTGTCGAAAATTCTTGATATAAAACAAATGGTAATTGTATTTATTGTCTTAAACGGAATAGTGTCGCAAATAAACAAAATAAATTACCGTTCGTTGCATTATTTGAATTCTGTTTTTTTTTTAAATTTGGCACAAATAATCGAATGTCCAATTAAGTTGATCAATGATTTTAAATCTGATTATTAATTCATTTATTTTTTTAATGAAATTAAATTAAGATCACTGTGGCCAAAAGAATAAAATATATTACAATTTTAAAATACATATAAATATATACATATGCATACATACAAATTCACATATTAGTAAAAACACGAAAACAAGATAAAATAACAGACACAAATCACCTCAACAGGTGTGCATTGTTCCACAGGAATTGAAGCAAAACACGAGAAAATGTCAATATATTTATGCATAGTATTGAGCAGACGAACGGCTTTTGCCAGAGAAGAGTTGGCAAGTACTCCAGTTCTAGACTTTACAGGCAAGAACAGTGGACGCGACGGAGAACTTATGAAGTTATGACTATATAATATTATTTTATTAACAAGTCTTTGTTTTATGTTGATATATCTGAACTTATCTTGATAAAACTAAAATATAAAATAGTTGATAACAATAAAACTCTATCTACTTATTAACGATTATATAATAAGACGCTATTTAAACTAAAGTTCATTAATGTTTAAATAAACGTATTATCTACGATAAATTATCATTTTTAATACTTTTCTAAACCTAACCAACCCAACATGTTTGTAAATCCTTTTTTGCATTCCCACAACGTTTCGCTGGAGCTCACTCACGCCTCCGCTTTTCCCAATACCTTTTTCCATCACGTCCGACTGGCTGTCTATGACAAAAATTCAATATTGTAATAACACCACGTTGTTATAGAGTATAATATCATAGCAATGACTTAATAACCCGCCGCTGCCGTTGCTGCGAAACGCAAAGTCGCCCAACTAACCGTGATTTGCCAACGATTTGCCTCACGCCCGATCGGCATTCGGCATGTAACACTTGACGGTCTATTAAGCTTGGGGTCGACGCGGAAATAAAATAATAAAATAACACAAAACGGTGGTGAAACATTATCGGGAACACCACTAGCCGTTATCACGCCAACAAGAGTGGGGTATTATAAAAGTATCCGCGATTCTGGTAAATTCATCAGAAAAGTTTCAGCCTTTGCTTCATTCAAAGTAGCGAAGACACCAATAGCAAAAATGCAGTTTTTGGTATAACTATATTAAAAATCTTTTGTGTATATATTATGTTATAATTATTAACATATTTTAATTTTTTCAGATCGTTTTGGCAGTTTTGGGAGCGGTTTCGGCTCAACAATGGGGAGGACAAGGACAGGGACAGGGACAGGGACATGGAGGATATAGACAACCGATAGTTCCAGCACCTTTAGCTCATGACGGAAGAGTGATTGACACGCCTGAGATTGTTCAAGCTAAATCGGCTCATTTCGCTGCTCATCAACAAGCCATCAACAGAATACCTCAAAGACAAAACTACGCTCCTCAATCCGATTACGTCCAAAACGGTCAGAATGGACAGTACAACGATAACGGCAGATACAACGAGCAACAAAACTATAACGAAAACAGATACAACGATAACAACGATCGCTACAATGACAACAACGATCGTTTTGAAGACAAATATGACGATTCTCAAAATCAAGTGGAGAAAAGATGGAGAGGACCTTTCGCCAAGATCGAGTTCACACAAGACGGAAAGTTCATCAGAGAGACACCCGAAGTGCGCCACGCTAGAGAACAACATTTGGCTGCTATATCTGCAGCTCAAAAGAACAGCAACCGTGTAGGATATGAAGGCGAAGTTAACCAAGGACAATACCAGAATGAAGGACAATACAACCAAAATGCTCAATACAACAACCAAAATAGAAACTATCAAGGAAATCAAGGAAGCCAAGGAAACCAGGGCGGTAGAAACTTCCAAGAAGACGACGGACAATACAAAGGAGAGAACGCATACCAACAAAACAACCAGAACTATGGTCGCCAGCAAAACTATTATTAAAGCTAGTTACTAGTCATTTCTAATTCGATAAGTTTACAAACGTCGATTTAATAACATAGCGCAGAACAATTTTGCAAACTGGTTCGCATAATAATGCGTACGCAATCTTATTCGTTTAATGAATGATAATTGACAAATCGCTTTTTCCTACTAAAAATAAATCTATCCAAAGATGCAGATGATGTTATGGTTGTGACGAATATCGTACACGTAATTTGTGATTTTTACACTGCATGTTATAATTATATTTGTTATGTATTGTATGATATTATAGCTTTATATAATATATGAAAAATATACATTATATTGCTTATTATTTACTAGTGTTATTTTTAAATCATAATAATAAATAAGAAGATTAAAAACAAATATACTATCAGTTCTTAAAAGGATATTGAATTTCACCTAAATTAAATTAATTCTTAATTCAATGTATCTGAGTAAATTTAACATTGCCTAAAACTCAGAGAGTATTATATTTTAAATATTCAACCTTCAACTTAATATTTACTATAGTATTTAATTGCTTAGGTTTCCTTTTATATGTTCATAAACTCAATATTTTATGATGTATGCATGTCTAAATCAATTTTGTTGCCCTTTGTTTTAAGAAATGTTTACAAAATTATTATTAATATTAGTCGAGAAATTCTTAAGCTACACCTAAACCATTGAAGATATGCTTTGTATAAATATGCTATGTGTTGCTTTCAATAGATAAATAACAACCTCAATATGCTTTATCTGAAGATAAAGTGAATCTTAATGATAAAACATTACACACGCGATCCTTAAAATAATAATTCTTATGATTAATTAATATTTAACGAGAATTACCTATTTTCGATAAAAATATCTCGCCATAGAAAATTTGTGTAAATTTACATTATATTATTAACTCATGAAAGTGTGAAAATTAATTAATAGATTTACTTTATTTTTCATATACAAATATGTTTTTAATAATGTATACATTTTGTGCATTGAACGTGTATTTAAAAATATTTTTCATTGATTATTATCAGTATTTTATGCATGAATTATTATAAATAGGCACTGAAACCTTTACATCATATAAATGTAAAACAAAAATGTATGTATACATAGTAGTAGCTTAACTTTCTCCTCGAGGAGAAATCATGCATTTTTTCTTCTTACGTGTGACCATTACCCACGTAAGAAAACCGTCTTATTAAGGATCGAAGGACCAGCAACTTTTGTCTTTCTACATAAACTAATACGTAGGTTTACTCGTGCGTCTGTTCATTACAGAAGCTAGCGGTGTAAGACTGAGGGAGAGTTTTCTGCTCGGTCTTAACATTTTTTAATATCCCAAATAAATAAAAACAGTAGCTAAAAAATTGCAATAATTAAAAATATTTTTGCAGCTATTTTTATATTAAAAATTAAATAGTACTATAAAAATTTATAAGCCCAATTGACACCAAATTACTGTTTTAATTATATAATATAATCAACAAATAAAAATGTATTACTTTAATCTTATTTTAATTTTAAATTGAAACATTTTTACTTTTATATATCTATATATTATTTTAACAAAGATCCATTTTTTATTTTTTTCATAGACGCTATTTAAAAAAATGGCGATAACGAGCTCAGTTGAGATATTTACATTCTAAAGAAAAAGTTTTATGTTGATATGGTTCAAGCTTTATAAATATGATAACTTTTAAATTAAAAATAATGGTAAACACTTGCAAGTTTGACTTGTGATACATTTTTTAAATTTTATCTATCTATTTGGACAATAATTTCTTATAATATGCGTATATTTAAACATTTAACATATGTATTGATACATTTGCTAAATGTTTTCTTAATTATTTATTTCGGTCATATAAAATAAAAATTAAAGCATTATTAATTTTCATCTAAAATGAGTTTATTTTTATTTAAAAAATATTTATAAAATAAAATTTAATGGGTTAGAACATTTAATCTGGGAAAAAAAATTAAATTACAATTTATGACTTTGTTAACGGTATTAGTTTACTATTCATTATCTCTATTTAAGAGGAAAATATAGTCGTAATATATTTTTTTCATATGCTACAAACATTTATTCCATAGATGGCAACACAGTAAGCTTTAGTTTATGCGTGTAGATATAACAATTTGTCGTTAAACGTCAAAAGTCAAAAAAGGTTGACACTATTCATTCCACGGATTACCACCAGCAAACATGACGTGTACGTACTACCTGACCTATCGGTTAAGTATTTTTCGTTTTTATAGATGATTATACAAATAATATTGTAATAAAATCAAACTTTAAATTATTAAAATGTAATATCTAGTACTTGTAATTTATATAATAACCTTTATAATTTAAGCAATAAATAGCTCGCGTGCAGTCGATACTGTTATTAAAAAATGCATTCACTGTCTACCTTCCAACTTGAAAATATATTCAGTGCTATAATACTGATGTATGCTTATTGCGTGTGATTGCCATTTTCGTTATACAATTGACTAACGAGCCGCGAAATGCATTGTGATATCGATTACAATTTTCACCTGTTACAAAAATCGTTATAACCACAATGTAGGCGCAGGCTATAAAGTGTGTCAGAAGGAAGTGCGTTAAGAAACGATTTTATATAATAAAACATATATTAATTTATCGTATATATTTAATTAATCACAATGTTAGTAAGCTTTAAAATTAGTTGTTAGTACAATTTTAATACTACGGTGGTCTGTTCAACATGATCTGCCAGTTCAGTTATCAATAGCGTCTGATTCCTTCGCCGATATATCTTCCACCTTCTTCGCCTTCTCCCCTGTATTGTCCTTCTATTTCTCCTTCTCCTCTGTATTCTCCGGATTGATTCTCTTGCCATTGGCCTCCTTGTTGTTCACCATACCACTGCCCCTGTTGTCCATAGCCGGCGCCAGAGTGAGCAGCTGCCAAAGCGGCCAAGTGCTTCTGCTTAGCGTGTGCTACTTCAGGGGTGTCTTTGATGAACTTACCATCGTGGGTCAATTCGATATGAGCGGCTGGTCCGTGCCATTTAGGTCCCGAGAATTCTTGAGCATAATTACCTTGGTTTTGTCCCCAAGCTCCAATTCCAATACCACCAGCTCCTCCTCCGATTCCTCCAAATCCGTCTTTGGAAGCAGCAGCGGTAAAGAGTCTGAAGTGTTCGGCCTTAGCATGTGCTACTTCAGGTGTATCAACTACACGCCCATCGTGACCAATGGGTGCTGGAGCATATTTATGGATTCCTCCCCAAGCACCTCCTTGTCCACCCCATCCACCTTGGATACCAATGCCTTGTCCGCCCCATCCACCTTGCATACCGATGCCTTGTCCACCCCATGCTCCTTGTCCAATACCACCTTGTCCACCCCATCCGCCACCGATTCCACCAAACCCACCTTGTGCCGCAGCAGCGCCAAACAAGAACAATATACTGAACATCTAAAACCAATGAAATATTATTTTAATATCTAATATATTATATTAATACATATATATTTTATTGTAATTAGCACATTACCTTCATGATGAAGTTTTACTTTAAAGGAGCTTGTTCTTCGTTGGAAGGATGAGTTGTTCTATACTCATAATAGAATACACATGTGCTTTATATACAGAAAATTTCTATCTGGATGGTACGCGATAAATGGACTGGAAAAGTTTTCATGACACGATATCAAAATACCTGTAAGTTTTATCGTAACAAATCGGATGCAATTGACCGGTTTAATGTGTAATATTGAAGGAAAAACATTCACGGATTTACACAACATTGTGTATATTGGAATTCGCATTTTTTTGTCAGAAAAGTGACAGTTGCCCAGTTATGAACAAAACAATACAATAGTTCCAATTACTGATTATATTTGTATTTATTATTTTGGTTTAATGACGCACTTCTACTATTGTTTAAAATAGTTACAATAATTTGTAGCATTTATGAGAATACTATATATTATATCACATATATGTATATCCATGTAGACATTCTGATTTCTCGTAGATATTCTTTTCTCGAGAAATAAGAGTTATCGTAAAATTTTGATGCATGAAAAAATATATATAATATAGTAAAATATTGTAGATATATTATTACATAGTATTATTAAAATAAACCTTTAAAAAGCACATGCCATTTAAAGTTGAATCCTAATTATTTTTTTGTTAAAAAAATCCTCTCGTTTTGTGTTGATGTTGATTTAATCAACAACAAGACTTTAAAAAAACAATATAAAAAAACCTTTTTGGGTTATCGAAAAAGAAAGGAAAAATTAGAGTAATATATCGCAAAAAAATTGTTATCATTCAAATACTTTTGCTCTTCCGAGAAAGTATGTATATTTTCAAACATCTGGCACGAACACTTTTAGCAAGGTTTTTATCTGAGTGTCTTCTTTTATTACATTAGCAATAATAATGCGAGTTCGAGTGCTAAAAATTTTTGAACAATTTTTTGGCATTCACAAACCCTTATTAAAACCTTCCAAGAAGTGTGCATATTAGGCATGAACCCGCCTTTACTTATGCAGCGTTATATAAAGGCAGTCAAAACTTTAAACAAATTTAATTTAACTCTTAAAACAAATTTAATTATATATAATAAAAAATGCTTTATAAAATTTCCCAAGAAAAGAGAATTCTCTATTTGACATTTTTTCGAGTATGTATGTGTTGTTTGATCTCAGTACTGCTTAAAAGAGACATCTATTAAATAGTACCAAAATAAAATATATTTTTTAGATAATTTGACAAAAATCACTTTCCTGTGTATCTATTAAATATATAGTGTATAAGAAAGTTGATTTTCTCATGTCTGTATGTCCACAATTATTTTAGGAACGGCTTGTTAAAAACATTATATTTTAAATATAATTCCTCCTGGAAGATTCAGGAGGTTACAGTTACAGAATATCACTGTAAAACATTAAGATACTATTACACTGGCTGCCTCATTACGAGGTTGTAGCACAAGATTATAGACGCATACGTTTTTAAGGCTTAAAATGGTAAACTCTAAATAAAGATAAAACATGGATCGCTTCTCGAATATATATTTTCTGTATTTTAGCAATAATAAAGATAAAAGAGGATACAACAAAATATAACTATATTACATAATTACTGTTCAATGGTAAAATACGATATAAAAATATGTTTTCATCACATGATGTTTTAACATTTAATTATTTGTGAATTCCAATGTTTTTATTTTATTTTTAATGTCGAATATTTTAATGAATTTATTGAATTTATTTTTACATGTGTACAAAATATAATGATTTCGAATGTGATGCATTATTTTGGTTCGCTAATGTATGTTAAGATTTTGATACATCTTAATTAACTTTAATGAATATTAGATAATATAAGTTTTCAGATTTTATTAAATAGAACAATATAATTACAACGCGTCATCATCGTTCAACGTGAGTTTGAATAATCTATTGTATTTTTTATAAGCTACTCGAGTAATTGCTCAATGTTTAAAATTAAATTGTGATTTGGCAGAAGAGTGTCAATTATATATAAAATGATCGGCTGGCGAGGTGCTGCCGGTCGTCTTCCCGTCGAGGTCAACCAAAAAATGTGTTGCCATAGCAAATAAATCGGCTACCCACAGTAAATTTTAATTTTCATAGTTATATAATATGGAAAGTTTCTTTTTAATCACGATAATAGTATATTTATATTTAATTATACACAATACAATGTTTAATTTAAATTAAATCAATAAATTAAACACGACTTCCATCTATATATTTATATTCAAATTAAAAATAAAATATGCTTTCGAATATTTTAATATATATTTTATAAACATATTTTTCTATTGAACCATAGATGTCTATATAATATAAAATAAAGCAATATCAAAACCATTAAAGTTATAATTTATAAAAAATATGTTATATAAAAATATAATATATTTCGAAAATAACGGAATTTTAATATTATCTTATTTGTATGCAAAATTATAGAATTAGATTTATTATATTAATTTATTAATTTATTATATTAATTTATTCAACATTTCTTAAAGATTAGATATTTTATAACTGAAAATATAAAATAAACGATTAGTGATCAATTTATATATAGAGCTATATAAAATGTTAAGACTCATTTTATTTGCAGTAAAACATTAATCGATTCATATAATTTCATTTATGTGAGTTGCACAGTTTAATTTATATAACTAAACTGAAACTAATTTTAATGCACTCAATACACCTTATAATCATTCAAATTTATATATTAAACTAAATAAAATATTATTTTACTGTCAAAGTCCAGTTATACTCTGTTCTGTATAAATTTAAACTCTCATGTTATCAATAAAAAATACATAATTCACTATATTCTTATATTGTAAATGCAAAGTTTTTATACAAAAGTATAAATCAATTACTACGTGACAAACAGTAAAAAACGTGTTTAAACATATCAAGGTTTAATTCACTTTCAGGTGTACAACCCCTTTAAGATATATTACGAAGAATGTGAATTTATAAAAAAAAAGTATATATACACTCTCATGTTGAAGACATCACAGTTGACATTCTCTCGGATAATGTTTTATATGATTAAATATTAATAATATAGGAGTAAAAAATGTAACTGGAATATTTCCAGTCGACCGTGATACGTCAGCTGTAATCAATTGTAATTTGCTCTCCGAATTATTATCTTTCAAGAGACAAATTTATATGTACATTGTCACTTTCATGACACTTTTTAAATAAATCATTTTATAACATATAAGTCAGGTTAAGAATTTTCTTTATCATCTTACTTGCCCATTAAATATAATATATCAGACCGAATTATATCACGTATTGTTAGAGACCGTAGATAAAATCGAAGATAAATTCCTACGATTGTCCAAGGTCAAATCGAAATTAAAAATCGAGACCCCTATTGTTGTGCTGGACATGCATAGAGACATGATTTATTGCGACACGTTTTTCTATAGTTATACTAATCGACCGACGAATTACGCTTTGAAAAATCTTTGAAAGCTCACCTACCAGTCAGCTACCGCGCCAAATAAATTAATGATCTAGAATCAACAATATAATCTAAACGCCCATGATGTAACACCGTACGCAACTAAAACTAAGTATACAGTTGGATACCCACAATGTATAATTTAGTTTTAAGGTTTATTGCCATAGATCTTGTCGATATCGGAGCAATTCGACACGATTATGCGAAATAAACGACCACGCTTACTTCGGTCTCTACACGCCTTTGAGTTACACATTTTGTGGTAAAAAAAATCAAAAATTCCCGCGTAACAATATAATGAGTATAGCTTTGGAGAATGTGTCTTTGTGAGATTGAGTTATTGGATTGAAATTATGACGAATTAGTGGACAGATACAATACAATAATGAGCCAATTTAAATATACGACTTATAACCCTAAAGTCATTCGTTCAGATCTAAATAAGAACTTATAATGCTTTAAATTAAACCAAGAGCTTCGAATTAGGATCTCATTTTTCCTTGTAATTTACGAGGAGTAACGAGATAATGAATCAACGGTACCGAATAGTAAATATAATTTTAATAATATTTAATTAGGTTCTTTCCTATGTTAGTTTACCTACTTAACCATGCGTGTATCTATCGTGCTATAATAAAACTTACAAATATTGACTGGAATAAATAACTATAATGCGGATTTTAATTGTTCCCATTTTTATTCCTTATTTTTATAAAATAAACGATTATCAGATATTTTTCCTATTTATGCAGAAAATACGTTGAAAGTTTACGAAGGTTTATAAATGTACCTATAACATTATGTTTTATTAATATTTATTAAAAATATACACTAGATTTGTAAACATAATTCTCATTAAAAGCTATATACCTTTCTTAAAAAAAATTAAATAAAGCATGACTCAATAAATGGAAAAAACTGTCACAATTTAAACCTAAATATAAAATTTATATTATAGGGAACTCATTTAAAATAATGTGTTTTGTTTAATTTATCTACACTTTAAACTTACTTTACCAACTTTACTTCTTATATCAGACAAATAAGAAGTCAAGCAAGAAATTCGAAAATGAGCTATGATAATATTTTTTCAAATAAAAAAAATATATGTTTATATACATATATTACCAAACGCTTTTTTTAATATGTGAATGAATAAGTATGTAATATTAAAATAATAACCACTAAGTAAGTTGTTAAGACTAAGCCGTGCGTATGACGTTAAATGCCAAGAAATGAGGTTAACGGCCAACGAGCACGCGGTCGGAATCATCGCCTCTTTTTCCGATCACCTATTAACTGCTTAATCGACGCTCTTTGACGCTCTTCCTGCGCTTGGAGGCCGACTTAGTAAATAATGCATATATAATCAGTTTTATTCAACTTTGCTTTTGATAAGGCACTACAATAGTAGTTTATAGTTAGTACTGATATGCAAAAAAGTTGCTTCTGAAAAAAACATTACAATAGTAATTTATAGTAAATGTATATATACTAAAAAAACAATAGTTATATTATTTTAAATTATTATAGTTCTAATAACATTTTTAGGTGTAAAAATCCGAGCATATAGGGACGTGATTTAGGAGTAGGGAACAGGTGGGGGCCAGAAAAATGCATGTCATTAAATAAATACCATAAATCCTAAAATAATTGAAATAATAAAAAAAAAATAGAAAAATCTGAAGTGACGTTTTTAGCTAACCGAGCGTTTACACCTCGATGGCGCGATTTTATTGCTTTTGCCGTGGATTTTAATCAAGGATCCACTTGAATTTAGCCAGAAAAATTCATATCATTGAAATAAATACTATAAATCTTAATGAAAAGAAAATATTAATAAAACGGTCAACTTTTGTTCCCCCTGAAAAAAGCTAGAGTGACGTCCCTACGAGCATTAACGTTGTAATAATATATCAAAAATCGTCGTATTTAGGCCAAAAAAACAATCGCAGTATTTATGACAGTTGAGGCGACACGTGAAATGCGGAAAAGCGAATCGTCGTAATTCAATTCGATCATAACACAGTAATAATCGAGCATGGCCTTGCGCGAATAAAAAAATACAAATATTTTATCATTGCATGTTCATTTTCAATTGAATTTCTAAAAAACGGAATATTATTTTTCCTTACGACCTTGAATTGCGTGAAACGACATGAAAAGCATTGTCGTCGCATAAACCGCTCCCTTTACTGCATCATTAAAAAATAGCATCAATCACATCGCTGCATAAACGAGTCAAATGACATTTGAGCGGCGCTGTTTACGCACAATGAACAATAATTTTAACCGCAGAAAATTACGAAACCAAAGAAAATATAGGTATCTAGATGAATGAACGATTTTACATAATGGTTCGAAGAAAATCAGTCCAATAAATAAAACGTGGCCTTGAAACGATGGCTTGGCCTTGAAATTCACTCTCTGATAAATAAAACATGCGTTTTTTCGATATCGTGCGACGCAATTTTTTTTTACCTGGCAACATCGAGAGTGAATTCGGTAGCGCCGTTCAATTTGACATTTCGAACAACATGCAATTAACATATCAAATTGCGTGATATATCAATTTTATGACCGCGGTCAATCAATTGGAGATCTTAGTATATTTTTATTTTTTTATTTTGAGTAGCTTAAAAGGAAACGGATTGGGGATAATTGAGGCTTTCCGCCATCGCCTCGGATATGAATGGGTGACGGTTTTAAAGCAGATCGGATCAGAGCAGGTCCAGTCCATGACGTAACCGCAGTCAGGGTCACCAGTCAAACTACCATCGAGGGGAAAAGTTGTTTGGTCCAATTTTAATGACATGGAACTGGATTCCGGTGCACAACGCGCCGTTGCCGCCCGATGCATAAATTATTAATTACCCGCAATAATTGCTACCGTCGTTTCGCATGACTTGACAGGAAGCCCTCTTTAGCTTACCAATCATTTTTACGCCTAAATCTGATAATTAAATCAAGTAAATTCGCCTTATTTGTACAACTGCTCATTTAAATTATTGTTATGGCCAAATATGTCAAAATTATATAAAAAGAGATGAGAAGTGAAGTTAGATATGTTTAATATGGAGACCATATTTCCAACGCTTAATTCTGGATCACACAATATTCATAATGTATTTTGTAATAAATAAACATTAACTTCATATATTGCAAAACCACATGAGCATTTTCCCTATATACAAATGCAATTATAATGTTCTTTACATATAGGTTCTACATCTTTTACCAAGTTATCAAATAATTCGAGTGAACATTATCGACATAAATATCAGTTAACACGTTTTTACTTTAGACTCTATTTATGAAAATAGTGTTCATAATTTAATGTATAAGCATTTACTTCTGATTTATTTTATTTGCGCATATTCATAAATTTACGTCCAATTGTTTACGATACAAATATGATATATATTCAATAATCTAAAACCATAATTTTAATTATAATTATGAATAGACATTACTCGAACAGGCTCGTTTTAAAATGACATATTGTTCCGCGTCGAAAGAACTAACTTATGGGCGATCACGACTAACAATAATTAATAAAGTTAATTATCTGAAACCAATCGCGGATTTCCTACAATTTTACCATTAAAACGAGCAAAGTATTTACTTTATTGTAATAATTCTATTATAAAAGAATTCGGAAAATTAGCACAAGCGCCTCTGACGGCGGAAATGCAAATTAACTTATTGTAATTTTAATAGTAAATAACAAAATATGTAGAATAATATATTATTATGTACTGTTTCCAAAGTTTTGTTATTAAATACGTATATTATGTATTTTTCACATATGATTTACTGTTAAATTATATTATAAGTTAATTAAAATTAAAAAGGAGAACAATTTATTGAAATAAAAATTTTCAAAGTTAATTAGTACAATTTTGGAATGATCCTAATGAGCATAGTTTGACCTTG
This sequence comes from Plectrocnemia conspersa, assembly GCF_051122295.1. NCBI lineage: Eukaryota > Metazoa > Arthropoda > Insecta > Trichoptera > Polycentropodidae > Plectrocnemia > Plectrocnemia conspersa. The sequence goes on along the minus strand of NW_028277175.1, from coordinate 10,211,505 downwards.
TGCTCTAATAATAGCCCACCTGCCTCTGATAAATAAACTACGATTACATCAACTTTCCAAAAAAATTATTAATACAAAAATTTTATAAGATTGATAAAATAAGAAAGTCATATTGTCAGTTAAAAAGTCAAATGTGCTTGCGTTTTGGGCTAAGTAAATTCGCCTACAATGGAATTTTGGAAGTTTCGCTAACTAATAATTAATTTAAATTAATTTTGGCAAAAAATGAGATACATCGCTGTTGTTTCATTATCCGATATTCCTTTTAGGTAAGCTGCTAATATACTGTTTCTTTGAACGTACCAGGAATAAGTCTTTATACTAAATTTATTTTAATTTATTTATTATAAGTTTTTTATGAAAGATCCTTAAGTGTGTTTTTACCACGCCACGTTCCAGACTTATATATTATTTAAAAGCTAGGGAAATTTACTCATCCTATTCTCGATCGTTTGGCTAGTATGATGAATTGGGGCGGAAATAGGCTAATTGCTATTTTCTAATAAATATATAATTCGAATATTTTATATCGTTTTACTTTTTGGAAACACTTTCATTAATGTTAGAAAATAAATCGGATCTATGCATACAAAGTAAAAAAAATATAGATTCCGCCTCTATCCCGTTTAAATTGCTACATTCACCGAGTTATGTATCTTGGTAAGTTTTAAAAGACGCATTGGGAACACTGATAAAGACATGGCATAGTGGAAAATGGAAATAGTTATAAAATAAAAATAACAATCAACAAAACCTTTTTCTTACAAGATTACACTCATTATTTAACAACGCAAAAGATAGTTTATGCTTTCGTAAGTGATTTAAATTAATTTCTGAATGCTTTAAAACATTTTTATTACCTCTTTTGTTTAAACAATCAAAATATTCAACCAAATAGTATACTAAAATATTCCTATGGATTCCTTATTATATAATAACCTAGTCACAACCATTTTTTTCCCCTCTCAAGGAAAAAAAAAAAAAAAATTGTTCTTTATTGCTCAAAATTTATAGCGGAAAATATTTTTTTTAATTAAACCATAATTAATATACAAAAAATAAAAACAAGTATTAAATAAGTATTCTATTGTATTTTCAAAGATGATTCAATATATTCTAGTTCCGTAGGGCGGTGTCTTGCTTATTTGACCTTTCTCTCGAGATGCGAGCGAAATGTCAGACGAGTAGATTACCCACTGGGTTGACAGTGGCCCAGATCTGATTGTGGTAATTGCACATGTAACATAGCCGCTAGGCATCTACAACATCAACTTGAAATCATTGAACTGAGAGTCTGCAAGGGCGAGGCGGTCAACAGACAATAAACGTACGACACTTCCAAACATTATCTGCGTAATCAGGGCTTCTGACTGCTTAAACTTGATTTTATGTATACTAATCTTAGATTAGTGATATTTAAATCGTATTAAAAAATAGTGTTTTTGGATTCACGGGCGAATTGACTATAGGGGCAATCAGGAAGGAACCGAAAGCTCTAGGCCAAATACCGATTTGAACCGAATTGCATTCCTCAGAATTGAAACTATTAAAACACATTTTGCTTTGAGTTACAGCAGCAGATTAAAGTTTAAAAACGTTAGAAACTCAGGAGTTTTTAATGTAAAAAAAAACACTTCCTATCATTTGCTTCGCATTTAATTGGCTATTGATGTTACTCACAATGTGCTCTACCCTTCAAATATTTGTTTTCGCCAAAAGACATAAATTTAAATAAACCGATTTTACTGGAACATTTCTTCGACTTTAACAACCAAATATGACTTAATTACATTACCATCGGTAAATAGCTTCTCTTTAATACTTAATAAATAAGCTATATATATTTTTTTATTTTCGCGAAAAAAATTGTTGTAATAAAAAAATCGTCTTAAACTTTCTAACTTGATTGTTAATTTTTTGAAGTTATTAATAAAGTTTCGAGTGCTTAGTTTGTAATGAATATATTGTTTTAATTTAGACATAAGGGCAACGCAAAATAATTATTTGTCACCTAATTAAATAACAAAATATTTCACACTTCGCTCTGCTTTAAAATCACTAGTTTTTTTCTGGCTTTAACAGTGACATGATAAATATTCACGGGTTATAAAATGAGAACGAAATATCGCAAACAGTGTTACACTGAAAACACTGTCGAATTATAGCTGCGTAAGTTCACAGTGGAATACAAAGCAATGAGACCACCACATATGGTCATATCTCGCAGCTTCTTAACTCGAGAGTTGGTCGATACGTTATAGCGCATACTTTAAAATTTTAAGGAGTTTGTAAATGTAAAATCTGATATTAGATTGCGGGCCGTATAGAAAGTAGCGATAGCATCCCTTATTCTTCCCATTGCGGCCAGGACAACAGCGCTTGAAAACGTTTTTCTCACACAAGCCATGCAGTTTTCGACAATAGCTATGATAGATTGGAACAACTTATGTGAAATCGTTTTGGTTAAATTTAACATTTCATGTGAATTTTTCATAATAATATGTCCGTTAAATTGTTTATATACGTATTTTTATGGGCGTGTGTTAATGTAGTTTAATGTACATATATGAAATGTTAGATAAAACATTTTTCAAGTCAGATCTGTTAAACAAAATAAATAATTAATAATATAAGGATAATATAAGGATTCTCAACTATTTATTATACTAATTAAAATATGTTGAAACAAGGAGATGTAATTTTGTCTTAAAATAACTATACAGTGCTTTAATCGTTACTGAGAGAGTAACCTATGAAGAAGACTATAAATAGCAATTTGACTAAAATGACAGTGTATACGAAAGATATACAAAAATTCCACATAATTGATTTTGAAAAGGCTTTTGAACAAGTCGATAACTAATTGTTTATTATTTGTATTACTACAAATATTTTTAAACATACAATCGCAATGATCAATTCTTGACCAACTGGTGTTTTTTTATTTATTAATAAATGATATAACACAGGAGTTGTTGACTCGAACTTTTTTAAATGCTATCATTGTTGCTACAGCGTTTTTCTCGAATAAAGAATAATTCCAAAAAATATTTTGCTACTCTTGAAATTTATCATTCACTGTTTTTTATAATACATTACTGCTCATTATCACAGTTAAAATATGTTTTAAAGTCCGGCAACCCTAACGTTAAAACTATATATTATAAGTAATACATGTGTAATTTTAGCCAAAGGTATAATTAAATTTAAATTACTACACAGTCACTATTATTATAGATTCAATAATTGAATACATGCATAAGTTTTTATTGCCTTTTATTATATGTCGTAACATTTTGGCAATGACATAAAACAAAAATAAAAACAGCCTTCACTCCAAAGAAAAGCGTCTCCAATACGATTAATCATCAGACCGAAGAAAGTAAAGCTATTTTACGGCCTTGGAAGTGCTTGGACAAAACCTGTTCGAAAATTACAGACATTGTTTTAAAAAATCTATCCTATACGGATTTCAAGGCCTTAAACTCAAAACCACTTTTCATTTAGTGCAAAAAAACTATATTGTTCCTCGTGGTGTCATAAAAGCGGTTTCATTTTTTTTAGCAGTCATATAAGCATTTTATTAGACATTTATATCTATATTATTGCCGTAAAACGTCTCGATTGAGCTTGGGGGTTAATTTATTATTATTACATCCAATAAAATTTAAAAAAAAACATTAACACACGCGTAAATGCCACATTTACATCGGCAATTAAGTTAATGTTTTTGTATATGACACTTAGTAAAGATTGCATAAATATGATAATTTATTCATGACCTCTCGATACGTATTTATAGTCTGACTTATAACACCTACAATATTTATTTTTTGATAGAGAAAAGTGGGTTAAAAATCCATGACTTTCCTCCTCTGATTTATTGTTCACAAATATTTAATTTAGAAATAAATTTAAATTAATTTATAATAATAAATCATAACTGATGTATGTTGAGCAATTAATCAGATTATTAAATTTAAGTTTTATTAAATTTTAAATTATAATCAGACATGCTTCATGCTGAGATAAAAAAAAACAGAACTAAATAAAAATTATAATTGCAATTAATTAAAAATTATATATATACAGTACAATTAATTATAATGATTGCTACATTTAATCAATTACTATAATTTATAAAAAATAAGCTAGTATTACATAATATAATAAAAATATAATTTATTTTACTGAAATATTCGAAACTTTTTGAATACCCCTAATAAAAATTCACACATCAAGGGACAGCAATATTACCTATTTCATAATAGCAACTAAGTGGTAATATTTTATGCATAGGCGGAAATCTATTACCAGAGTAATGTGATCAGTTGATCTCATTACATTTTTCTCTACGGTCAGATTTGCCCTTTCGCGACATTTGCCATTTTGCCAAGAGGTAATGTAACGCACGACCTCGAACTGAACCGCTTTTCCTATGCAAATACTATTGTGATATTTAACCCTTGGACGCACATACCAGCGTTCCTCAAAGTTGCAAGGGTTAGCAAAATAAAATAATATTATTTTTACGCAGTTCTACAGTGACATCAAAGCTTATTATTATATTAAAAATGTCTTTGTAACGGATCTATGCAGAAATCTTTTTTAATTACATTTTAAGGTCCGGATTTTGCCTGCACTTTTCATTTTATTATCTCTTTAAAGTCTGGGATATCAGAATTGTGAGTATTATATAATTATTAATTCCGATCGATCATCATAAACTTGGTTTTCCTAGATTTTCCTAATTTTACAGATGAATATCGTGATAAATATTATTAATAAAACCGAGCTAGATCGTGCATAGGGATTGCAATAATAAATTTATTTTTAATACCAGTATTACCGAAGGAGAAACAGGCAATACCGATATTTATCGGTATTGGCATTATTATAATTTTATTTAATTGGTAACAAAAAAAATATTCCAATTACCGCTCGCATACTTCAACAAGTTAGCAAAACAAAATCATTCGAATTAGGGATTGCAATAATACCGGTATTACCAAGAAAAATATTTAATACTGGTATTATCGGTAATGACATTTTTATTATTTTATTTATAAATTAGTAGTAAAAAATTGCCGAAAAAAGAATGTGTAATTATTTGAAATGAATACTTTATTGCTTAAGTTTATGCTGTAAAATATTGTTAAATGTTTGCGAAGTTTGCAAATTTTGCGAAAATATCCAATGATGAAGATGTAGTAACTACTGCTGTCTTTATATATATATTTGGGAAATTTAATAAACCAGATAGTTAAATATATCGCGTTTCAAACAATAAGAAGCTTTTAAATAATCTTCCTTACATTCGGGCACTTCTAAAAATACTTTATATGCTGTTCCTTTATTGTGTTGTCTACGAGTATTAATAAAAATCAATAAGACTACTGTGTATAAAAACCTTTTTTTGCCATTTATTTATTTACTTTCATTCATTTACTATATTGTCGGAAAAAATATCTTAGAAAATAAGGGCACCAAATCTTTTGGAACAAGTCTAGAAAATCATCACCTTTGATCGACTGCTTCTATTTTTTTTATCAATCGCAAATTAATTACAATTATTTTAATAAACTTTTTTGCTTTAGCTAAGGGTGTCAAAAAAATATTTTCAAATTCAGAATAACTTTGTGAATACGAAACTCGTTATTAAGATGTTTCTGCTACAAAACAAAAATGCTGATATTTTTTGTGATTAAGATACTTTAAAACTTCACGCTCTGAAAACAAGAATAAGTACATAAAACATGTAAGTTTACTATAAAAATAATATTAAAGTCATGTAGAACCAGGCAGTCAGATTTATGTATGGCATTTGGTGGGCAGCTCTCATTCAGTGCATATGGTTCAGGAATTACAACCAGTCGGGCTTCGCTTTAGTACACTGCGCGGACCGACGCTAAACCCGACCTCCTACCTAGGCTGTCGCGATTGTCAGCCGCGTTCTGGTAAACCGGCGCAAGCTATCGATGCTCTCCACTATCATAATCAATTTAAGACAACGAAAAGGGATCAGAGATATAATAATGTAATTTAAAAAAATGTGAAAAATATTCTAAAATAGAAATTAAATTTATATTCAAATCTAAAATTGTTTTTTTTTTGTCGATATCAAAAATTTAAAAATTCGTAGCTGTTTATTAAAAAAAGTACTAATTTCTTAGAAGGGCGAATCATTCCATAGGCCTAAGTCTAATTGGAGGCTAAGAATAACATTTTGACAGCGTGTAAAGGTCTACATTTGCCTTAAACTAGGTCTCTCTCCTACTATCTACAGATAGCAGCAAAAGAATATCGTTAGCATACGCTATAAGTTCACAATGCTTCAAGTGTATCTACAACTTTACGCTCTAATGATTATAAAAATGTACCAAAAATTAACAAACTGAAAACTACTAACTACAACAATTTAATATTTTAGATTATGGTAAATCGTCATTAAAAATAAAAAAATAATCACAATATTTCTTGATAAGTTTGTAAAGTAATAAGTTGAAAAATAAGTGATGCAAACTTTACATTAATTTAAAAAAAAATAGAATTTAATTGAATTTCAATAGCTTAAAACGGTTGAAGTTAGTGAGCCAGTTTTCATATAAATGCCCCACCTCAATCCGCCCGCGTTTGGAAGTCAAGATGGTGAAAAAGAGTGAAAAATATCAATCTGCAAGTATGCTTTGTGAGAGCCACTGATCTAATATGTAAGATAATCACCTGCATCACTCTCGTATTAATAACAAATAAAAAAACGTCAAACTAGGAAGTTCCGATTGCAGTCATCGAAGCGTCCAAGGACATCTTCTCGAAGACAAAACAAGAATTCGATATCTAATCTTGATGACTTGAGTTATTACATCCGAGGGCAAGTTTCGTAAACCGGTACGACCAATTTTGATCAAAGGACCTTCTCTCGGATAAAAAATCAATTTATATATTAGAAGAGGTGATCTGATTTCATTTAAATCGTAATCAACAGAACACGTTGACAATGAACGGCATACGCTAGAATTTTGATTATATTATAAGATAGGTAATTGCGAAGAGTCGACGGCCTTAAAAAATAGATCGTTAACACTGATTGATTTTTAAAATATAAATTTAATGAACTATAATCACTCATCGAATTAAAATCAATCACATTTTCATTGGTAATAAATATAGAATATATAAAAGTTGTACTTTAATGTACTTTATATTGATTTATAAATGGGCAAGACTATTAAAATACAAATAGTTTAATCTAACTTTATTTATTTTATGTTTTATCATTTCGACTATTAATTTGGTCTCATAAAATTAGTAACACGAATCTAAATGTAAATAATTTTTTTAATGTTTTAGGTGTGGTATTTTATAAGTTGTTACTAATACTTTATTGAACCAGAACCCGTTTTAAAAAAGTATGCAAAATAAAAAAAAATGTTGATATCCGATGAACTTTTGTTGATATTTATAAAAAAATATTAGAAGCTAGCGTATTTTAACCATGTTTCTTAATTACACTGTATCAAATACATACATATATTTAATATCTCGTTAATTCGTTTACAAAATGCCTTATTTTAATTTATTTTACAATTTTTTTTATAGATTGTATATTACTTGCACACCTTTTTAGAAACTGTCGATCGCGCTAGCTTTGATGTTAATATTTTTAATTTCGTTTATTGAAATTAATGAAGGTATGCGATTTTTACAAATATATTATACTTCAAGTATTTTTTCCGAGGAAAATGCCAAATTGAAAATTCTCATTTTTCGAGCTTAATTTTGTTATACATTTTACATATTTTACAACTAGTGCTTTTTTATACCACTGCATAAGAAAGAGTTGGTCCGTAACCGATGTTTGAAAATATGCATGATTCCTGAATGGCAAAAAATTATTTACAATTTTCTCAACTACTCTAATCGGTTTTATCTCTGCTTTGGTAATCTAATAACATCAATAATAATCAGCTAAAAAGAAACCGCTTCGCGTGGGAATGAGTAAATTGTAAAAATGTATGGGGGCTTTCCACAGAATTACGTCAGAAAATTTAAATTTCGTTTCTTCGATAATCAAAAGAGATTTTTTATTTTTATCTTGTCGAATTATGAAAAATATATATGTTTATTACATATATATTTTTATTTATTAAAATTTATGAAATGAAAAACATAATTATATATAATCATGCAGACTTTTATAGATATTAAAATCATTTTTGAAGCGGTAATAGTTCATGGGATATTGATCAAAACAGTATTATTCCAATCGTCAATTATCAAGATGACTCGAGATTGAAAATATCAGATAAGGAAGTAAACATTTAATTAAAAAAAAACAAGAACATATAATTAGTAATAAAATAAAATAACATGGCTTACAATTTAACCGTAATTTTATCGATTAATTAAAGACCTGACAAATCAAATGATAAAAGATTCAACATAAATACTTTTCGCAATAATTGATTATATATAATAATCTACCCACTGGCATCGCGTTGTTCTCAGTCATCATTCACAGTAGCTATGTGCAACAACCCTTAAATAAATCATACAAAATTGACCAGCACTCCTAAGCAATGGTCCAACCACGTTAAACAAACACTGGTCACGATCGGCCACTAAATCATCCATTCGCGAGACTGTCAAAAATTTCCACGTGCCGTAATAGCGGCTATTGTTGTTGCAGGGGTCGCCACCGAATATGACAAAACCATAAATAAGTAGGTATTTATCAGAGATATTCGCAGACAAAGGTTACGGTATATTGGCGTGGGCGCCGCCCACCCAACTCGTAGGTCTTTGGTGAGGAATTCTACAAAGGTAATCAACTGTAAAGCGGAACTGATAGATATAAATTGTCAATTAAGCTGGGTCTTCGAAGGCTTCGATGTAAAGCGGAAGAAGTCTACTGATGGTTATATACGAAAATATTGCATCAGCGATAGTAAATATTATATCTCTAATCAATGTCAGAGACGTCCGTGATATATTGACTAGATTATACATATACGGAGATGTAAATGTATCTATTTTTTTACATTTTCTCTCAGTCGTAATAATTTTTAAGTTGTGCATTACTTCATATTTATCAAACAACGAGTAAAAAAAACAGTCGAAGGCCATCGTTCAGATTATTGGAATTTTGTTTGTTTACGTTTTATGTTATTAGTCCAGCAAAGTAATCTTAATTCTCAAACATCTAAAACCACTAATATCATTTTAGAATACTATGGTTTTAATTTAATACAATACATATAAAATAAATTTTGCATTCATAACTGATTTCAGAATCTACAATTGCTTATTAAAAGTAACAATGAAGGGCACAATAAAATCTTAATGCATACAAACTACTTATTTCATCGAGTGCCATAAATATGCCCCGATTTTACACAATCCATTTAAAATTGCATAAATTTAATTATGATTATTGATTTTTATTTGTTAAAAGCCGATACTTATTTAATAAGCTTTCAGGAATATCTACTTGAATTATCCGTTATTGTCTTAAACACGTTCAAAAGAACGTTTACATCGCGGACACTGCAATTTCTGAATATTTCTCCCTCTTTGTAAGAGATAGTGAGTGATTTCTTTAGCGAGCGAGCGAAAGCATCTCACCATACGCGCTTGGCTAACATTATATGTATATTCGGCACTGCGTCCGCGCAGTACGGCAGCTAGCAGTTTAAGACTGGGCGGGAGCTTCCCACTCGGCTTAGGCCAAACATATCTTATTAATAATGACATTTGTAACGGGCATATCTCAAATAAATCAGAACGTAAGTAATAACATGCAAAGATTGCCATATTTCAATCCGTGAATTTATTTTGAGATTTAGTGGAAAAATTACAGACTTCTATATTGAAGCAAAAACGAAGAAAACAAATATTTACACATTTTATGTTTTATTGATATTTGTTGGCGATCAGGAAAGTGTAAGTTGAACAGATGGGTGCCGCATCAATAAACGTATCCAAATATGTAATATGTGTGTTGTGAAATTTAATTTTAGATTACTCTCAAATAACGAATTCACAACTTCAGATGATTGTTGCCATAATTTTAGAGATTGTACAACTCGATCAAAATCGTTAAGGCCGTCATTAAAAATAGTGACTTTAAATGGGATTTTTCGTTCTATAGATTTTATTAAATGCGAAAATATTAACTTTTTTATAATATTACAATTCAAGAGGTAGGTAAGAGATTCATATAGAAATTATAAAATTATTTTTTTAATATCTGCTCTTAATAAACCAATTAATAAACGACAGGTATTTATAGTACTACTAATAATATTATACTTGTAAAAAAAACCAAGAGAGAGTACATAAAAGTTGTATAAATTAACCGAAAATTACTAATTAAAAATGTAATTTATTAACCATACATAATTAACTACTTAAAAAAGTAAAGAATTCTAATCTTTTTGTATATATATTAACATTAAAAAATATTAAATATAACTGGAAAATAAAAATTAAATCATTTATTATTTTATTCTAGACTAACTTTATCAGTGTTTTATGCAGATCAATGTGTTTCTAACATAAAAATTATTTTTTATAATTTATTACAAAAACAGAAGCCTAACCGGTAACTTAATGGTAATTAATGATCATAGTAGATTGAAAATTCCACCAATAATTTTTACACATATAAATTAAAGAATACATTTAATGAATACATATTTATTGAATTTCATTAACAATTATGCTTAAAAACATTTGGCATTTATGTTTCATTGTATGCAACTACTATTATTCCATAATTTTTATATCATTCTGTAAATGTAAAATATATCGTTAATAATTATAAACAAATACTGTTTTCAATGTTACTTTTTTACAGGAAGGCCTTACTTTGTAATAATGGCGCAGAATTCATTAAAAATATCTTCAAAAATATGATCTTTAATCTTAAAAAAAAATTAAAAAAATGATCTATTGAAAACGCATTTCTAAAGTTTTGACCGTGGGGTTTAACTCATTTTCACTAAAAAGAGACTGAAGGATAACTTCAATGATAAAAGATCTTACGCAAAATTATCATTATGGGACAGTAAGAAAAGTATATACAATTAAAATTAATATTATTTACATCCGCCAATGAAATAAATTTCATTTAATGTTAGAACTGACACAAATAAGCTTCGATTGTGCTGCTAAATAACTTATGCAGTTAACTCTGACGGGTCAATTAATAAATGCCAATAATTACAATCAACTCAACATATACATACAATATATTAAATTATATCACAATACATTTATTTAATTATAATCGTAAAGTTAATGAAAGAACGGTCGCTTGCAAAACAAATTATTATCCGGGATATTATTACACATAATAACAGAACCGTCGCCCTTGATATTCGCAAGAATAAAGAATCAAATTCTTAATGTTTGGTCCAAATCAAATCATACAATGCAGATCACAAAATAGCAAACAATTCGGCCGGTAATTTTAAACTCGATCACGATCTGTCGTGACCAAGTCATTCGTCGTTGTCCTATCGTTGTTTTACGCTTATAATAATAATTGACAATGTGGACGTGTAGATAATGTAGTGTAATATAATACGTAATATATTGTTTATACGAAACGTTTATAGGCATATAAAATTTGCATAATATATGGGTATTATACATTAAATATAAAGATTTTATACTCCATAGAGCATAGTGTAGTAGTTTCAAACGAAGTTGTGTTTATGCAATATACTAAGGATTATAGAACACAATGTATTAAAAATACAAAGAAAAGTATATGAAAAAAACTACATTTTTTTACTTCTTAGTGGAATCAAAGTTTATACTACTAATCCTCGTATTTCTAGAACACAATAAATATACAAGACAAGTATTTTTCTTACTTATATCTTTAACGATATTTTATATAATAAAAAATATTAAATGGCTAAATAATAATTATTGTTCAAAGGTCCATCTTAACATCTTAACGCCCGAGGACTCGTATACGAGTCTTGAAAGAACATCTTTAGTGGCCGTGAACTCAAGCATAAGTACTGCGTCATGCATTTTCTTTTATTAAAAAAATACTGGGATACCATCGAGTTTGCCTTTATATGATAATCAGAGATGGTAGAATACTATTTCTACGTACTATCAAATAAAAAATAAATTATATTTTACCGCAAATTTTTGTATAAAGAGTCGTCTTATTCCATTGCGACGTCGCCTTTTTGGGGCACGTGATTTTTATTATAAAATGTATGAACCAAAATTATTTATTTAATATAAAAAAAAATGTTATGTTACACTTCTTGAACAGAAATAAATTTTAGGGTCAAACTGTCTGGCTAAGTAAACATAAAACCAATCCAATCAATCCCGGTCGATAGTACTTTAATTAACAACATTTTTCAACCTAAAATTATGTATATTATTGCCAAATTAAAAACTAAAATCGTTACGGTATATGTAGATAAATTAGATAACACAGTAATAAAAGAACTTTCAAAAAAATCATCCATTAACTTACGAACATTTTTATCGGGTGTTTGTTATTTTTAAATTACCTCACCATTTGGAAAAACGCAATGATTCACAGATTAAGAAACCATGGGAGAAAAGCTACAATTCAGATTAATTATCAACATATTAGTTTATTGTAAAATAATTGAAAAAAAAGTAATATTATTGTACTTGAAAGAATCGCAAATAAAATCACGAACGAAAAAATATGTATTTTTCATTCAAAATATTTTGTGTAAATTGTAAATCGTTGCAATGGTAACGAACCAGTTATTTATAATTAATTAATATGTATGTTTAAATGCCGTTAAAAAATATCCGTTTATAATATAATATAATTTGCACTCACCAAATTTTTCGGCGTCCTTTTTCTGCTTACAACTGTCACTGACACATTTATTTTTATCATTACACTTATAAACCACACTATATCACTATTTATATTTATTTTTATTATTTACACTATTCACATTTTTTAATTCGTATAAAAACATTTATCAATATTAAGATGAATTTTACAACTTCTGCACATGTATGCTGTATATTTACTTATTTAATGTGCAGAACAAACACGACATTTTCTTCTTACGTTTTTATCACCACTTTTTATTTTTATTGGCCGATGGTTTTTCACTTATCCGAAAGCGTTTCTGGTGGATTGACAGCACAGGTACGGCTCCTTCAGAATCGATAGATTCCACTGAACTCTGCATCCATCCTTTAGCCTTACTCAAACGAAAATCTTTGAATTTAATTTTGCTGTTACGATTCAAATTTTGATAGACACTAAACGAATAAAATAATGTGCATTGAAATAAATGAATAACATTTTTTATTTATTCCATTGTTTTTCGAAATATTAAGTAAGGCCGGTCGTTTTTTTTTATCGTGTTTATCATCTGGATATTATAAAAAGTAGATTCTGAAATATCTTTTCTTATTTGATTTCCAAAGTTTGTAATAACCGTTTTACCTTTTCTGCCATGTTTTATCTGCAGGGGCCTTAATTGTATATTTTAGATATTCTGGCCAACCCCTATTTTTCGGGATTGATCCAGAAGATTCTGTTTTCCGTAAAAATAAATATTTTGCGAGTAAAACGCTATTTTAAAAATTGTCAGCATAAACACGGTGCCACTTGTCCAGATATGGGTTTAGTATTTTCATCGCTGTGTTTACTAATCTTCCTGCATTTCCGTTGCATAATTTGAAATACAAATATAATCCATTCTATTTGAGGACTGAATACCCGAAAAATAAATCTACATAACCATGGATTTTTTTACAAAAAGGTTTCATTTTTTCGTCAATTTTCGCGATACGTTTCGGTCGATAGTTCATAAGAAACAAAATATACTGCATTCCTTCGATTATAAAATGCATTTTTCATCAGTGTGGAATTCCAGAATTCGGGGTGCGTCATATACTCTAATGGATGAATTTTCAAAAGGTACGTTTCAATATATTTATGCGAAAATCATAAGAAAGCTACATATTAAATTTAAAGAAAATATCTTAATCAGTTTACAAGTTATAGGGAATTTACTAAAAAATATTATTGTTTGATATTATTCTGCGAAATCGCCCAGCCACCAAGCAAAATTCGGCAAAAAAACCCCCGGGCGGTAAGCTGTTAAGCAATTTTCACTCATCATACACAAAAGAATAAGATATATTAAAAAATCAAAATCATTAGGAGTCTGTATAATATTAGGCGGAATTCCAGTTTTAATATATTTTATTTATTTATTTAAGAAAAACTCTGCTATACTTAAAAGCAAGATCCACATATGATTTTTGATATTCACTTCCATATACTAAAGTCATAAAAAAATATCAAAAATACTGAAAATTAATATTTTAAATTATATTTTGCTGCTCTGAAAAAGTCTTAAATTAACAGTATTTTTTATGGCGTGTATTTCTATTTATATAATAAATATTTATATTTTATAACACATATTTAATTTAATTAAAGCTCGGTGTTAATCGACGCGTAAGCTTAATTCAGAACACTAAACCGATAAAATTTAATTACCTTCCACAGCAAAAGCGCACTGCGCCTAATCGATAACAGTTATTCAGATTCGGTTTAATGATTTATGACCGTCGAAATCCGTTTTATTGGGGCACGTGATTAATGGCGATAGATTGAAACCAGATTTATTCGCAAACCATGACCGCCGAGCAATATAAATAATTGTCGTTACTAAAAAAAAAAGGTATATGTTTACATAGTGTTTGTGACCCAATTTGATATTAATGACCAATTTTATTATTGTATATATTATTCATAGTTAATTTGTATGCATATTTAAATGCAGTCAAATAAAAAAATATCAATATATAAAATTGTGAAATAATTATTGTACAACCTGTCAATTGTCCATGTTGAAAGCTCTGATGCTGTCTATTCATTTTATTCATGTATAAATTCATTATAACTGTATGAAAGGAAAGACAGCTGCTAATCCTTTGTTATTAATGGCTCTTAATTTAAATTCTATTAAATTTACTAAATGTGTTACATTTGAACGTGTTTTTAATATTAATTAAAATAAATCATATTAGTCATAAAAAAATTCCAAATATTACTGCTTTTAATTTTCGTTTAAGACACGTCCTTATTTGATATTTAAATATATGTATAATATATACATGAGAAAAACAATCGAGATTACAATTAGTGGCGCCTTCAAAGCAACCAAAATTATACAGTTATTTCAATTACGTGATCAATTGGTGAGCTAGTATTCGTTGTTTTTTTTAAATAAATTTTATCTGTGGTGATCGATCGGGAATATAATTATATAGTAATCACTAATTTCGATCTTCCAGATACGATTGAAAATGAAAAATATAATAACCAAAGTTTTTCAATTTAACAGTCAGGACTTAAAATAACAAATACACAAAGTTTATTATAACTTTTCTTGCAATACATCTGCATTTAAATTATATATTATTATTATTTAAATAAAAGGTAATCGTTCTTTGATTTTAAAAAAAAAATCTTTTAAATGCTAATTTGCTTATATAAATAAATCAGGTAAAAGTTTTTGCTGCTCTTTCATTAAACAACATCTAGGTACATTTTTATGCTAGAGAGAAGCAAAATTTGCATTAAATTTTATATTAAACTCTGTATTTTATTTCTAAATGATAGTTCTTTTAATAATTTATCATAAAAACACATTTGATCGTGAAAAAAGACTTGTCGCACAAACGTAAAAAATAAATATTTAGTAAAATTTAAATCTGTCAAAAATTTAACAATCAATTAAAACATGTTTGATGTTACTGAAAAAAAATTTCGTCATTGGTGCATTTTTTTTAACTAGCAAGGTTAAGAATATAATACATAAGCAGTAAAAAACATGGACGATTCTTAACATGAAGAGGGGTTGTAATTTTATATTTAAATTTACAACCCCCTTTTGCTCCACCCTGAAAAAATCTGAAATGACGTCCCTGAATAAAAAGTCATTTTTCTTTTGATGCACTTGCAATTTGCACAACATTGTGTTATACATATTTAAAAAATAACGATTTTGAAGGTCATTAATGATTAATTAAAATAATTATCTTTTAATTAAATATTATTTTAAGGGCAATTGATTGGTTAAGTAAATTAACTCCTTTTCACCCAGAACAATATTTCTTTGATTGTTCGTCGTGTGCAATTCGTTTTAAGTAGGTAATATGAAGTAAGCAAAAGTTTTTATGCACTTAATCAAGTACCGGTCGGCGTGGTCACACATAGACACATACAATGGCACGGCACTAATCCTAAAAATATTATTATAATTATTTTTTGTTCTTTCTTCTTTGTAGTTATTCACATAAAAATAGATAAATAAAATAATTAAAAATAAATTTAATGTTTTAAGATTATCTTATCGAAATTTTTAAATTCGGGGTCCGAAAAATTTTTCAACTACCCCACAGTGCTGGTGTATACTCTCTGGTTCTATTTCTTTTAATTAATCAAGCATGTTCATATATAATTATGCAATCGTTATTTTATTAAATATAATAGTATTTTAATGGTAAGGGATATAAGCGCAATTGTTCTATAATTTATGCACTTTTTGGTGGATCTTTTTTGGGCAAAGGAATAAATACAGATTTCATCCAGTCTTCAGTCCATTGGTTGGAGTTTGAACGGAAATAAATTAATTATAATAATCAATTATTACATATTGAGTTTTAAAATAAATAAATTTTTACTGACTATTGAAAAACTAAAACACAAATAGTATAAGTTGTGGCATCATAAGAATATTTTATTTTTTGGATACCATTAATAAATTTAATATTTATAACATACAATATAATAAATCGATGGCTTAAAGCCTTAAAGTATAAATTTGCTAACTCCAGTTTTGGCTGAAAATGACAATGTCATCTTGTACCTTTATTCGAAATACACATGCTCAAAAAAATTTACACACTACAAACCAGAGATTTTGTTTTATTTTCCTATTTTTTTCCTGTAAAGTTGTAAAATATGGAGTTAGCAATTTTACACTTTAAGATATATGGTTATCGTTGTTGTGTTCTTTAACTAATTCACGGTAGAATGATTGTATGAAAATGTAATTCGAGGTCGGTATTTTAAATTATATTAATATGTACATGTATATGAATAATTTATTCAATGATTTATATAATTTCTTAGAAATACCGA
The DNA here is from genome assembly GCF_051122295.1 of Plectrocnemia conspersa. Lineage (NCBI taxonomy): Eukaryota > Metazoa > Arthropoda > Insecta > Trichoptera > Polycentropodidae > Plectrocnemia > Plectrocnemia conspersa. Next base: position 10,194,311 of record NW_028277175.1, on the reverse strand, counting down.
CAGCATATTTCAATCGGTAATATGTCAATATCTGCTCCGAAGCTTACATGAATATTATTCAACTAAATTCACAACATAAACTTTAGCTAAGTACAATATGTATTGTGTATTATATTAAATTATAATAAATTATAAAAATAATATATCTAGTATTTAATAAAAAAAACTATAATTGATACAATTAATTTATAATTATGTTTATTACCCTATACTATTTCTCAACATTCTCTCAAAGTTTAACGATCCAACTGACTTTACTGTCCCGTTAACGATTATTCGATTTGGCCCAATCGTTTTTAAACACACGGTTAGCGGTTTAATTGAGTCGTAAAGCACTGTGATTGATAAACATCGTGTATGCACTTAATTTGATTAGGGCAAATTGCGATAAGTTACAGAAAGCCTTTGTGGCCGATTAAACTTGACTTTCGCGACGGGCTAGCCTAAGGCGTCAAGGTAGTAGCATACCTGTCACATCATCGTGGAAAAGGTCTTTTCAATCACGATCATGGAACACACAATAGGTGTAAAATTAAATGCTGTCACGTTGTTCTAAATATTGACTGACAATGACGCTGACACGTTGTGCTAAACACCACCTAAATATTAAGTTATAGATCAGAATAATAAATGATTTTGGTTTAAGAGATATTATTTTTAAAATGCTATAAAAAATCGTTTTATTATACACCAATACATCATCATGGTCATTAAAATCATAAAATATTAAAATAAAAAACAGCTCCTCATAGCTGATAACTTTCTGCGTGAACTCAATTAATCACAATTAACTTTAAATGTAATTCTAACAACCATTTGAAACGAATAAAAATAAATACTACTTTGCCTCGAAAGTAAGATCTAATAATGGAATAGAGAGCTTGGTGCTAAACAAAAGCGTTGGAAATTGTTAAGATTTCAAGGATCATATTAGCCCATCCATCTTGAGACGTTAATCGAACCGAAAAACTACCTCTTTATGTGAATAGAATTCGATCTACCCTGCGCAAAAAGGACTATTGTCATATACCCCTTTTGTTAACTATCGCCGAAAATGACCAGCTGTAAGTTTAAGTAAAGTTCTTTATTTATTTGTGGGGCAATTTCATCGCTTCTTAACCATTTCAACGCCAGAGACTCACTGGTGCTTCCTGTGATGATTATTTTTTTAAACAAATTAATTTTTAAAACAACTTTACGAACTATTTAAAAATTATTTTTTATTACTTATTATTCAGCAAGCCAAGTATTTTATATTCCTTTAAATAAAAAGATACTGACGCGCGAAGAGATACTCACTAAAAAGTCGCTGGCGTTTAAAGGGTTAAGGCGATGAAATTGCCCCACCAACATCCTCATCTGTAATTCGCCACATGGTCACCGAGAGGAGATGAGCCAAACAGACAAACGGAGAAAGACGCTTCCAGGATTTAACCCTAGAGTCACACATTAGCGGACCACCCAGCATCGACACTTCAGCGAAGACTCGAAACCTTAGCGACACTTCAGCGAAGCTATTTTGGTCCATGAGTCCATGCCAGAGGTTTGAAAATATGCGTGCTTTCTTGGTAGATTATTATAGAGGTTGAAAGTATTTGAATTTAAAGAAAATGTACTTTAATCGGCCATATCTTTGGTTTGGAATCATATAATAACTACATTAAGAAACCGTTCTTATATAAAATAAAATATCTACTAAACAAAGGGATATAAAATATTTAATTAAAATGTACTGCTTATTTATTTAATAGATAAAAAAACTGACTTTTAAACGATAGTAATAAAAAAATCTAAAACATTCGATATTGCACAATTGACTTAAATTACTAATGTCAATTATTATTACAATCTAAAGTTGTAGCCTCGAGTAGAACATGTATGTATAATATATGGAACATATTTATTTTTTCTGAGCTTTTTAATTGGATCTATTCTCATTGTTGTCAAACTAGTATATCCAAGATTTAGAAATTGTGACATTATTTATTTGCCATTGATATTGCAATCACAAATATGATTATTATTTCCAATATCAGACCGAGTGAAAAAAAACATAAATAAAATATTTTGTACGAATCGTATATCATAGCCATGTCACACCATAACCTTGACGTATATGCCTAAACCCATGAACCTACACATTGTTTTTATTTTTTGTTGACAATCATAAACGTTCGATCTCACGTAGAAATTACTTAATTACAACTGCGTGCAAATTGCTTCTGTAATCATAATTCATCACTACAAATTTAATTATGGCTTGTACGAATGTTTACACAAACGAATCTATCGAGCTTTAGAAATTTACACACTCTGTAAATTATGATCGTATTAATTATTCAAAAGCGTGATTGGCGAAGGCGGCGATTAAGTTCAAGTTCGGTGTGATGTATGTACAGTAGAACTTCGATTTTATAGGTCTTTCTAAATATAAAATTTAATGGTTTAAGCTTTCATAATATTTAGTATGTTTACTTTAATAAACTTCCTATACCATCATTATTTTTTATTAAAAATCATTATTTAAAAAAATAAAACAAACACTATTGTTTAGACATTTACTATCAATATTGCAATAAAAAAAAAATTTGGAATATCTAAATTTTCAATTAAAATTACAAATATTTTTTTCTGAATTACAACGATGAAGATAAAGCAGATTAATTTAAAACTATGACGGAATTTAATGCAATTATTGCAATGAAATAGTTAGAGAAATAGTGCAATAATAATTGCATTATAAAATTTATGAATAACCGAAAGTTAAAAAAAAATAATAACACAATAATCTTGTTTCGACAAAAATTCTAGACGGTTATGTATTAAATATATATATATACATAACAAAAACTATAGAAGTCGGTAAATATTCCTGAAAAACTTAAGCATAAATAATTTATGAAACCTAGTGCTTTTCAATTTCAATTATGTTTGAAAAATTAGAATTGATGATTATTATATAATTTTAATTTAGATTAATCATCACTAATTTATTTTAAACTTATCTATGAATATAGTAATGAATAATTTTAACAAAACCCGAAGTCAAGTCAGACAAGTAGAAATTACTAACATTATACCATTCTGTGGACTTTTTAAACCAAATGTCTGGACATTGATAAAGTAAAAATTGTAAAGTATGACATTGATTTCAGTCTTTTATTCTCACTGCTTACTTAGTAGTTGTTGATTATGTTTACACCATTGTAACGCATTAGGCTAACGCCTGCCATATTAAAAATAAATGCTTACAATAAATAAAAATAAATAATATAAATGCTTCCATCATCGCAACGTCCAACGTATCATAAACATATTGCGTCAAAGACGCATTAGCCATTTTCTCAAAATATGCGTATGTTACTTGAAACTAAATTTTGTCTTATGTTAGGATAGCTGTTCAGTTATATTACTTAAGTTATATGATAATTTAAGAAATGTTAGTAATTATTAATATAAAATTATTTATTTAATATTTATTTTACATAATAATTTATTAGGGAAACAATAACGTCTATAATTAATTGCAAAGTAACTAAAATATATATTTGAGAATAAAACTGTATTTAAAGATATTTGAGTATTTATATCAGGGCTGTTGATTTATTTAAAAATCTTAAGCTTTATATAAGAGTCATTAATAAGAACCTTTGTGCCAGTATATGTAATTGATAGCAATAAAAATAATAATAATTTGCAAAATATAAAATATAAAAAAAAAATTATAATTATTGACTCATTTTTAAAAAAAATACATTCGAACATATATCTACATAATACGCATTAAATAATATCTTCATAATAAAAATATTTTCTTTTAATAAAAAAATCACCACATTTTAAAAAATATATTCATATTTGATAGGATATATACACGTTAAATGAGATTAAAGAAAATAGTAAAAAATAAGTCACCGTCGCTTGATTCTGTATGAATCTTATCTGGTTTTAATACATACAATAGACCCCCTAATAACACGGTAAATTAGGGACATGCTATTTGGATGCCTGTTACTTTATGTGTTGCCCGTTACACGCGCTTGATTAGTACGTACGTATTAGTATTTTCTAGTCCCCCAACTACACGCACCCAAATAGCATGTTCCTAATTTACCGTGTAATTAAGGTATTCACTGTATATGTAAAAAAAAAAATTAATATTCTGTTGCAACATCGTAGGCAATACGTTACAACAGATACTGAAATCAAAGTCTTTATATTAGTGTCATACTTATTATTAACGGCTATTATATACCCCCTTCGAAGGTTCCCCAAGGGTCCAACCTGGGCTCTCTGATCTTCACAGAACAGTGGTCCTTATTTAATCTAAATAAATAAAAATACGAACTTACAATCAATATATGCGCAATCTAGGTTGACATTATTTTAATCATTCATTACAATATTTATCCGTAGGGTCAAGAAAATCTAGGACACCTTAATCTGTATTATATATAATAATCTCTAACTTAGACCTCCCAGATACGAAAGAAAGTTAATATGAATACTAGGACTCGTGTGGGATTCGAACCAAGGTCTTTCAATTATAAGTCTTAGTTCATAGTATATTTATTATTATAGCTCACCATATAAATGTAATATCTGATTATAAAAGTATTTAGTTGTTGCTTAATAAAATTCACGATTTTTTCTTTTTTCTTACATATAAAATGCACTTCATGATATCAGATTATTAATGCTTTTTTATATTTATATCGTTTTGTTATTATGAACTACCATTATTATATATTAGTTTTCATAACAACACTAAGTAATATTATTAAAAATTAAATTGTTAATTTGTTTAGCTATTTATTGATAATATATCAATTATTAAAGTATTTATTTATATTGATTTATTTAATTGGCTTACGTTATTTTTATCACTGATTATTTTATTTAATTTAATTATATTCAAACATAAATGTATATATTTTAAGAATATAATTTATTTTCTCTTGTTTTTTTATGTACTACTTTTATTGTTATACATTTTTTTATAAAATACATACATATTTTTATTAGTATATTTTAAACATAGGTTGTTTTTATAAGCATATATAATATATTAATAATATATAAATAAAATAAATAACTGTAAAATCCCTTTTAGTTCTAGAGAAATGTGTGATTGCTATGGAATCGCTCGACCGCCCAAAGTGAGATGATACACATTTCGTTGTCAAAATGCATGACATTGCAGTGGAGCAGTGGCAGGGGAAGCGAACCGGGGTATAAAAGGTACGTGGTTGCGTTACATACCTCACTGAGAGCAGTGGCGAGTTCTGGTTAACCAGCAGCGCCTCAAGGCTTTAGTAGCGACATTATCCTTTTTGTGACAAATCAAAATTATTAACACATTCAACATGCATTCAATGGTGAGTCATCGGTGAAAACGGACAGTTAAAAAAGTTTCCCCTTTTACTTTTATTTTTAATTGTGCAAGAGTGAATTGTGTAGAATGTAAGCATATAATATGTAACAGTTCAGCGCCACATACGAATTTTTTCGATGTATGGAAATATTTTTGAAAATAAGTGAATTCCGTTGACGTCCGGAAAAGCTGCAACGGTCGAATTGCCGCCTATATCCGATTCTTTGTTGCCATTTTAAATAGGAAAGGCGATTCTAAACATGACTTACTGGGTGTCACATAACCTTGCTTTCAAATTAACTGTCATACACCTGTTTAATCGATTGAATGTAAAAATAAACAATTTTTATATATTACAATCTAAAGTCTAATTCATCTTGAATATTTCGAATTTATTGCAATTTCTTAAGACACTTGGTTCTTATGGTAAACGAATTATATTGTTGCTAATAAATTATTATTTATACAATATATAAATATCTCTTTAAAACTAGGTAATACATGAACTGCGTATCCTTTAAAATAAAAATATTCCATGATCATGAGTTGCTCATGGAATATTTTTAAATATTGCAAGTATGTCAAATTTTTAATTCTAATGTATTATAAATAAACATTTTAAGTGTGACCGTAGAAAATACAAATAGTTTACTTAATTTAAAGCATCGTAATACCATGACTTATTTTTATGTTTTTAGAGCATCGTTTTCTTGATCGCCGTCGGTTTGGCCGCTCCAGCTTTCTGCTCTTGGGCTCCCCAAGGCGGAAACTGGGCCGCAGCTCCAGCTCCAGCCAACATCGTGCTGAGCAACGACGGAAGGAACGTTCTGGACACCCCTGAAGTAGCTCAAGCTCGCGCCGCCCATTTGGCCGCCCTCTCCCAAGCCCACAGTCAAGCCGGAAACAGCAACGACGATGGATCTTACGACAGCCGTTGGGAAGCCGAAAACTACCAAGAAGCTCCAGCCCAGAACCAATGGAACGCCCCAGCCCCAGTCCACAGCCAGTGGAACTCTGCTCCCCAACAAGGATCGTGGAAAAACCAGCCCGCTAATATTGCCCTTTCTGCTGACGGAAAGTACGTACTCGACACCCCGGAAGTAGCTCAAGCTAGAGCCGCTCACCTCGCCGCTTATGCTGGAGTCCAAGGACACGCCGCGCCAGCTCCAGCCTGGAACTCCGCTCCAGCTCAATCTTGGAACGCCGCTCCAGCTCAATCTTGGAACGCCGCTCCAGCTCAATCATGGAACGCTCCAGCTCCAGCATGGAACCATGGTGCTCCAGCTTCAGTTGCCGACACCCCGGAAGTAGCTCAAGCTAGAGCCGCCCATGCCGCCGCTCACGCCGCTGCCAATGCCGCCGCCGGACCAGCACAAAACCAATGGAACGCCGCCCCAGCCCACAATCAATGGAACGCTGCCCCAGCCCAAAACCAATGGAACGCCGCTCCAGCTCACCAAAACTCGTGGGCTTCAGCTCCATCCCAAATCGCCCTGTCTCACGACGGACAAAACGTTTTGGACACACCTGAAGTAGCCCAAGCTAGAGCCGCCCACTTGGCCGCCCACGCAGCTGCCGCCGCCGGTGCCGCCCCAGCTCACCACTGGTAGGCTCTCGGCTTGCGCCTCCTCTCAAATTGTGATAAGTAGTTCAAATGCTGGAAGCGGCTCCTCTTCCAGACCATCATGTGTTCGCGCTAGTCCACCGGGAGCAACTTTCCGCCTCTCTATTTTTATTGTATCATTTACGTTCCTCTTTTTTATTTTCTTACTCTTATTTTGCTCTATTTTCTCCTTTCTCTTACACTATTCTATTCTAATTCTTGACGTTCCTATTGTAAAAAGTCTCAAACGAAACACACAAACATATTTATAATAATTAAAAGCAATAAAAGCAAAATTTCATTATGAAAAATTAAAATTGTAGTTTTTTTTCATTTATAAATCGATGTCGCACGATTGGTCTAAAAAACTAAATACATGAACGTTTCGCGGCACGCAAAGGGTCTTCGTTAATTATATACAGCATGCCATAATTTTATTTGTTATATGCAGCAAAAAAGTGGCAATGAATTTAAATTTCTGATGATTTCCATAAATAGGAAACGGGTATTAAAATACAAGAATTTGTTAAATATTCGGAAATGTAATCAAATTGGAATGACGTTTCACTTCTAACCTTGCTACGAAAAAATGATTCGAAAATAACTCTAAAACCAAATATTTATAAAAATATTACCATATAATTGTATTTAATTATTTCCCATAAACAAATATAGGAAATGCGGTTTATTACAAAGTTAAATATATACATACAATACGAATCAAATTCAATCGTATCAATACAATATGTTTATTATGTAACATATATTTAGAAAAATAATAGGATCATACATGAAAATACCATATAAACATCTTAACTTTGGGAGACGAGAGGGGTCGCTTATCGCATCTTTTCTCTCATTTTTCATCCAGATGTTTCGAATTTATTTGTTCAGGTCATTAACTAGGGCGAAGGAATCGGTGGCATCTATTCAACTAATTGTGGAATATTATTATAACTCTAATGAAATAATTTCAAGCAATTTTTACTAATAGCGAATTTCTGTAAAAATAAAATTCTAATTTGTTGCAGAATCAAACGCGCAGGGTTCTGGCTTATTAGTAAGGTTCTCAATCGAATATTCGATTATTCGAATTATTCACTCGATTTTCAACTATACGGATATTTTAATAATTGCTTCGTTTATACGATCTCAAATGAAATCCTCCATGGCACTCTAGTTTACAGCAATGTAACCCAGTACTTCCTCTTAATCAAAAAAGTTAAGAAAAGGTTCTTGAAATACCTTTATATTTTTTTGGTTATTATCCGTTGTTGCTTTCCAGCGCCTTTCTTTTAGGAGCGTTATCACAGAAAGTTGCATGTCAGTAAGCATTTCTTAAAATTAATTGACGCTGTTGACAATCAAACTATTCTCGAGAAATTCGAGTTTTGTCTTCCGGTACATCTTCAAGAGTCGTTATCGCGTCCTCTGTTGTTGTTCGTTAGAGCCAGGACTAGCTGCTTCGCCTGTGGCTATCACCATCTAACTCCTTAATACGTTGGCATTGTACATTGATTTATTTAATATCAACTATGAGGAGCTGGTCCGATTCGTATGATTTTATTTTATTATTGAATAAAAAAATCTGTAATTTTTGCCGATTGTAACATATTACGTTAGGTCAAATATATAATATTACAAAATCCCAAGAAAAATCCTGAAACAGAACCTTAAAAATATATTAATTCAAATAATCATAATAATCTAACAATAATAACAGAAAAAAAATTGCCAGTATTTTTTAATATACTCAATTTAAGAACTATATAATATGCCGTGTTTTCATTTTAATTTTCTTTGTACTTTAAATTAATATCTTAAGAATGAATAAATAATCAGCTGATTATTTTGCTTCTCTTAAATTTGTATTTAATCCATGTTTAATAAACCAATCAAGTCTTTAGCTGATTTGTTTACATAATTAATCATTTTTTGTAATTTATTAAGCGTTTCAATGTGGTTCCACATTTTTCAAAATATATTCAGTTTTAGGTTCCTTTCATGGAAATTATTATTTTCCTATCTGAAAATTCGAATACCGAATATATTTTACCAATTTTAACTATATGTTATTCGAATATTCGTTCATATTTCTAGTTAAAAATTATTAATTTTTTAATTTTTAAAATACAGCTATGTAATAGGAAAAGCGGAAAGTAATGATAATTTTTTTTCACATACAAAAAAATTATTTAAAAAAATATATATATTATACAATTTTAATCAGTAAAATGATTTCCACTGTTTTCTATTACTATTCTCCAACGATCAGGCAGCTTTTCAATCCCTTTCTTATAGAACTCTGCAGGTTTTTCGTTAAAAAATGATAAAGAATGTGATTTTCGATACTGTCAAATGAATTAAAAATTTTATTTTTAAGGGAATGCTCTAAAGATCCGAAAAGATGGTAGTCAGAGGGTGCGATATCGGAGGAATATGGGGGATGCTGCAAAACTTCAAAATCAAGCTCCCTGATTTTTTCCTGCGTGATCCGTACCGCGTGTGGTCTGGCATTGTCGTGCTGCAAAATTTGCCTTTGATTGTTGACCAAAACTGAACGTTTTTTCAACAGCTCCGCTTTCATTCTGACTAATTGACCACAGTATACCTCTGCGGTAATTGTTAATTGCCGAGTTTTATTAACTCGTAATGGATGACGCCAATCATGTCCCACCAAACACAAAGAAGGACCTTTTTTAAGGTCAATGAGGGTTTAGGGGTAGGTACGGGTACTTCGTTTTTAGAAAAAAAATCTATTTTCTAAACCACCTGCGACATTTTTGAAGATGCAATACGTCTCCATAAATTTCACAGATGATCTGAGTGGCTTCTTTTGCTTTCTTTTCTTGATCGAACAAAAATAGCATATAATAACGCAAATATGTCTCCTCGATTTCTGGCCTTGACATTTTTTTCTATAGAGTAAAAAACCCTTCAGAGTATTAACAAAAGTAGACTAACAGAGCTACAAAATAAGATCAAATCTTACGTGTTAACTCGACGACAGCAAACTAATTTCAAAATCGTCCCTTTAAAAATTATCATTACTTTCCGCTTTACCTATATTTTTTAGTCTGTGTATTTTGACAATACGGGTCGGTAACTTTTATTTTAATCCCAATTGTGCCATTTTTTAGCCGCAAAATGTATATTTTTGATAAATAGAATAGCAAAAGAAAAACACTGTAATTGCCGAAAATCCAGAAATTACTCACTTCCTAGTTAATTTTGTGCAACTGTGAACTTTGAAAATGACAGATTTTTTTATCTTTTTGAATTAATATAGATAAAAATAAATTTTAAGTCTGTCTTTTGTAATAAATTATGATTTTAAAATATTTTTTGAATTGTATATGTAATTGTATAAATAATTGTATATGTAATCTTAATTCAATAACGATTTTGGACTTCCACTACTAGTTTTTAAGACTTATATTGCTGTAAATTGTTTTAACTTTAATATTGCACAAAATTATGTCTGTGGTAATCTAAATTAAAAAGTAATGCAGGCTTTTCTATTTTATGTCCTGGTATTTAAATTTCATGTTTAATAAATTATCATGACTTTAAATATTTGATTTTTTTCTATCTGAATTTTTTTTATATTTGATTTTCCAATCATTATCTCAACTGAGAGCTTCAGTTTTAATTATTTAAAAATCCAGAGAAATCTAATATTAATGTTGATTTTCAATCCATGTTATTCATCACTATGCCATATATTTTGAAAACAATCTTAACATAATTTCTTCCACGATTTCGATATAAAAACATATTTTTTTTTTAATTTTCTAAAAAGTCAAATACCGATGATATATGTACAATATGAATATACCTACATTCTGTGTCAAATATTAAAAAAAAATGTTGTAGACACATTATTATACAATATTTTTTTACAGTTACGCCACTGAACGATGCAATGTAGCAAAAATCATAAAATATATTTACCTATAGCTATTATCGTCACGTCAAATACTTTAATTACGTGACGGTTGCTTTTTTGTGAAGGGTTGTCTTTATTTTTAGTTTTATTAATAAAAAATAGTAATATTGCTTCAGATAAAAAAAATTCATTACTATTATGTTTATCTGTACAACATAATTACGATGAATGATGAAATTTATATATAATTGTGAGTGCAATTTTAGACGAAAATATCTTATTTATGAATCAACAAATTTTAAGTTTTTATAATAAATTATCACTATACAAACTAACCCTTAAAGATATAATAATATGCTGCTTATAAGTGCTATTAACAATAAGTACTAGCAAAAACAATTTTTAACTATAATATCATGTACGGAAAATAAAACGAAATATATCATCCCTAGTAGCATTGCAATTATTCTGATCTTATCTAAAGAGGATCTGGCATGATAAAAATTGCGTTTATTAAATTAACAGTTTTATAATTGAACCATAATTTCATTTACACTAACGTTCGAATGTAAATACTCAAAGTTTGCTTTTGATATATTCAAAGTGGAGTAGATAGGTGTAGCGATGCTCAGATTACATTACGTCCAACATTTGCATAAAAGCACACGCGAGGAACGGACACGTTTACCCTGACTGCAATTTAATACTAGCACTAAATTCGGTGACATGTAATATGTCACCTAAATTTATATAGCCTTAAATGGGTTTAAGCTCTGCAAACGAGACAAAAAAATCAGCCAAGAAACCAACGTCTTTAAAATCAAGAAAAAAGATCAGATCTATCCTACAACAATCCACTAAAATACCATTGGAACGATTAAAAAAAATCGTAAAATCGATTATGACGTTTGTCAATAATAATAATCTGGGCACCATAAGACCAAGAAGGCATGATTCATTCGCCGCTAAAGAACTTCAATCTTGGGGAAATACAGATTACTATAAAACGCTGAAGCCATTCGAAGATATGAACAAAAAAGGAATTCTACAAGAATCTGTCAGAATCAAACAGAAAAAATGGTCTAAAACAATTACTAATTTAAACGACGATATGACGCAAAATGCTACTTGTTTTAATAAAACAGGATGTCAGATAAATATGAGGCAATATTTAACACAGTGCACTCTACATGGTTGTAGATATATCGGCGATACTCGTTTATCTGTTTTGGAAAGGTATTTATATATTGAAATTAATAGTATTATATAATAATAATTAATTAGCTTTTCCTAGATTTTCCCAATCTCTCAAATATTTTTATTTGTTATCTACACAAAAACTTTGATTACAAAAAAACATGGACTTTGCTTCCATGACTTCTGATTATTAGCAATTAGTTTCATATAATGTTCTTCTATATTTATTAGCACCTCTATATATATATTGTAAGATATAACAATAGTTTATAATTAATATCATAGATATCACTTTAATTATAGTTTGGTGTCTCATTACTTATCAATGTAACCTTTAATAATAAACTTATATTAGGTTTGGGTTATATATAATTATAATTATAATCATTAACTGCAGAAAAAGGTTACCTAAAAAAAGTAATTAACTAAAGTCTAAAGGTGATTGACTTATAGCAATTGCTAAATAAATAGTACAACGATAATTGCATTATAAAATTTCAACAAATAACTGAAAGTCAGCTCAACGATAAAACAAAAATCAAGTTCCGATAAAATTCCTAGACGGATATGTATTGGATATATTCATACAAATAGATGATACGTTGCAACCTAGTGTTTTTTATTTTATTTTATTAGGGATTATTATATATTTATAGTTCCGTTCGATCATCATTCTCTAGATTTTCTCAATCTCGTGGATTAATATCATGAGAAATAATTAAAATAAAATAGAAGTATGCCGCTCATTGTGTCATATTGATTGTAAGCGTAATACTTATTTATAAAATATATAAATGTCACTGAATTACAAATTTGATTTCAGTCTGGTGTGTCACTACTTTTAGTAGTTGTTGATTGTGTTTACCTGGTTGTAACGCATTTTAATGTTAACGTCTGTCGTTGTTTCAAAAATATATTTAGCATGTATATATTGCATGTAGCCATAAAAATATGTTAGCAAAATTATAATTACAGAAGTATAAAAAAAATGTATTTTTGGAAAAGTACTTTATTTTAATTTATTTATATGTAACGAACTTGTATTTAAATAATATATGTCTTAGATATGTTTATTATTTTAAGTATATAATTTTGATGCAATATAAAATAAGACCCTAATCTTAAACTTTGCTGTATACCAAACTTGAAATAATTTTAACTTATTTTTTTCATTTACTTAATTGTATGTGTACTATTTAAAAAAAAATACACAAAAAAATAATGCAGGTTGTAAAATAGTCAGAATTTTCCTTATTGTCAGTAATCGCTGATTGGCAGTCTCATCTAAATAATACTCTTTAACTCTCGATTTTTCGGGCATTAAGATATTATAATATATTTAGTAATATAATATTACTATGTCTAGAATATTTTTATTTTATTTTGCATAGCATTTTTATTGGTTTCACACATAAATGTATGTCTAATCTATTGTTCATTCACACTTTATAAAATGTCGAATCGGTTTTCAATTAATATAATATATAATTTATTATTCATAAATTAAAACAACATATGCATGATTTTTAATGGATCTATATTTTAAGCTCTAATGCTTTCAGACGTATATGTCCATTATAATCGAGCGAGATTGATGAACGTTGTTTGATTTATGATGTCAATTATGATTGTCATTAATTTTCATACCTATCATTCAATCTTACATAATCGTTTGTGTATATTTTTTTAGAATATTCTGGTTCATGTCTGTGTTCATAGCCGTTATCATGGCAGCTTACTTCATTGGCAATATTTATGAACGATGGACCATATCGCCGATGATCGTATCTTTGAACCCAGAGCCGGCTCAGATAACCACCATACCCTTTCCGGCGATTACCATTTGCAATATGAACATTGTGAAAAAATCTGTCGCTGATAAGATTTTGGCCGGAAGGTATTATAATTAATTATATATTTAAAGTGGAAAACGAGCATATAATATCAGAAAAAATTACAGCTTATGAAAATTATCGATTTATTCAATTTACACATAAGAGTTTTTAGATATAATATTATTAATAAGATATTGTGCTTTAATTGCTTTAAAAATAAAAATAATATAGGTTAACTCAATTTTTATTTTTTAGCGACGAGGACAACAAAAAGTTGCTACAAGGATTATGCAATATTTTTAATGATTCCATCGATGTTCATTCAGCTAAAGCGGGCGAATGGGTGTATTTCAAGAAATTTCTTATCGAAGTAAGTGTGGCGGCGTTCTGACAGTTCTCAGTGTTGCCAAACCACCGCTCAACTTGTGAAGCGGGTGGTTTTTAAACAATTGGCTAAATATACATTCTTTTTTTTTCACTCACCATGACAACGGTCTAACACCCCGGTTCCTCGCCAGCTCTCTAAAAAAAGGTCGTTTATTTAAGTAGCCCTCAAAAACTACATACGCTACATAAGAATTATTTTATGTATTTTTAAAGCAAATTCTGACATTTTTTATTCGTAAACAATAAAAATATATCAGAAAAGTTCAATAATACAAACATATATATTTAAATAAATAGCGAGAAATTAAAAATTTATAAAAAAAAAAATACACTATAATGAAAATAAGATACTGAAGTTAAACAAATGAAAATAAACACAATAATTACCACCATTTTGAAGACTATAACGTACGATTAACTTGGGTAGATCGAACAGTTTTATATGTATGGAATGGAGTGAGAGTGGCACTGGGAGTATAAGTGGGTGTGGAAGTGCGAGTGAGAGTGAAAATGAGAGTGGCTGTGGAAGTGAAAGTGAGGGTATATAAAACTATTTATTTGTTATTATACTTGTGATAAAAAACGTCATTTTTTAAATTACACGCTAAATGTTCTTCTCATGCTGGTATCACTATCTGTAATGTGCATGTCAGGTAGATTGCGTTTAACAATCAAGTATTGCTGACTCATTTTGTCAACCATCTGTACAATTAATTTAGAGGTCATTCTAACGACTGTTTCGATAATAGCAATTCAAATAATAGAAGTGAAATCGGGAAGAGAGAACTCGGGACTATACAATTGTGTTAATGATTATTAATATTTCGCAGACCACCTATTAGCATATCCGTTCTGAAGCATTAAACACTCGTATAATTACTATTTGTATAGAAAAGATGGGCGATAGGCAATGCGTGTGGTGTAAGCACATGTGAGTCAAAGAAGCGATGCAATTGGCACACCAACATCCTCATCTGCGATTCGGTAGAGCTGTCTCAAATCAGAAATATAAAATATGTGACACTTGGTCACAAGAAGCTGACTGATGAAGACTCAACCCCAATGAGTCACACCACTCACCATCCGAAAGTGAGCCCGGCCCTGGTAAAATAATAAAATAATAAAAAATTCGCTATAAAGGTATTAAATTTAGACAAACATATTTGGTGCAATTTTAAACATTTTGTTTGATTAACTGTTTTATGTAAATATGCTGCTTTCCTTTAAATTATTTTCAAGTGCTTTGATAAAAACAGTAAGAGCTTGGTTCAATGCTTCGAATAAAAAACAGATTTGGTTATATATAAAATTTAATTTTGTAGAGCAAAATGATTTAGAATTTATTTTTATGTACGATATTTTACTTCAATTTATATTTGCTGAACTGAAATGTTTGTTTTGTTGTAAATAAGTACGTTTGTGTTGTGCATATTCATTTTTAGTAGTTTGTGTTTGATAGGCAATGAAATTGATGACGCAATTTATCAATTTTGAAAATAACGGGATAAATAAATTGCAATAAATTTTGTGTTAAAAATAGAATAATATTCAATGAGGTAATTAAAATGTTGGAGTAGGTTTTTGCCAAGGATTCTATATCCAAACAAAGAGCTTATGAATGGTATGAACGTTTTAAAGATGACCGTGAAGATGACAAGAGAGATGGGTGGCCTAGAACAGCTACTATCAATGAAAATATGAAAAAACTAAGGACATTGCACTTAGTAATCTTCGAATCACTATTAGAGAGTTGGCTGAATATAATGGTACCTCGTTTTTTTCATTTTAATTATGTCAGTGGTTGTTAATAGTTTTAACATATATATACATCTGACATAATATCTGTGCAATGGTTTGTTGCCTTTTTAGTTAAAACTAAATTAATTTTATATTGTGATATTAATTTTAAACGTAACAGTTAGATTGAGAAAATGCAACTTTGTTTTGCAATGTATTTATTAACATTTATAAAAAAGAGCTTTGTTTTATTTATATAATACATTTCTCTCACATGACACAATATATTGCGATTTACTATAATTATATGCTCTTTAATTACGTAAACGGCGTGCGAAATCTTTAAAGGGCTTATTAAAGCTCAATAAACCTCAACGAGGTTCTAATTGCAAAATTACCAGCCGGGATACGTAGAGCTTTTGATTATGCAAAATAAAGTAGTCATTTCCCGTCGCAAGTAAAATTCGCAAGTCGATAAATTAAACAGCAGCGCCAGAATCTGAAATAAGAGACTATTATTTAACGCAATCATATTATGGATATAATTATCGTCTTGATAAATGTGCATTTTGTGTTACACAACACTCGATTCATTATCGAGCGATACTAAAATAAATCGCTACAATGCATTTACATTAAGTTTACAAGACTTTTCGCCCGAAAGCCGCCCAAGTTTTATCTGGAAATGTTAATGTATAGTGATTGAATTTATAATTTAAATTTTATTTATTTATTTTATTATGCTAAGGTAGCTCAACCATGTCATCAAATGTTAGCGTCATGCAGATGGAAAGGCGAAAATAGAGATTGCGAATCGCTATTCAACGCAGCATTGACCGATGAAGGTCTTTGTTGCACTTTTAATAGCGTACATCGTGAAATCATGTTCCGAAATCCGTAAGTTTACATCGTGTAATATATGAATATATGAATTTAGGGTATACCAATTGATACATAATTTCACTACTCTAATTTTAGAAATGGTAACTGAAATTATATATTATTAGTTATTTAAATATATAGTAATTTCAATTAAAAAAATAGATACGATTTATTTACATTAATCAACATATAAATAAATTAATTATAATTATTTCTTATAAATAATTTTTTTTTTCAGGAAAGAAATATCAGATTTAAACATCACCTTTCCATTTCCTGCTGTTGATTGGTCACCAGAAAATGGATATCCATCTAATGCACCTGTGAATGGCTTTCCTTGGAGGCCGATAGGTTAGTTTAAAAATCTGTTAAAATATCTTATATATAATTGTTCTAATCCGCTTCCGCCGTCGCTTCCGGACGCGCATAACTTTAAACGAAACATTCTCCGTTCAATTATCTACTCTGTAAATCGTATCGCTTTGTATTAACGGTGTGTAACAATACACGTAAACAAAGGAAATATATTTAATTATAATAATAAATAATAATAAATAATAATAAAAATTAAAATTGAATTTGTTCCGATTGATTTTCGAGCCGCCGGTAATGCGTTCTGTTGTTTCGACCAATCAAAAATAAGCATTCAAATATTCAAATAGCGTCGACCAATGAAAAATAAGCATTCAAATTCAAATAGATAGTACCTTGACAACACTTTTAAATAATTATTTTATTTAATAATAAAATTTTGCTACGCGACAATAATTTTCATTAATTCGTCATTTGACTGAATAAAAATGAAATATATACATAATGTGTCGAGGATTAAAAGAATACATTGATTAAACTAGATAAACAATCATAAAATAATCTTCGTAATGAAATTTTCAAATTTTGAATTCCCGGCGACGGGCTCCGAGGCCTAAAAGTGAGTTTTTGCTTTTATAAATAATCGGATTGCAAATTAACTAGGTGTGTTATAACTATGAAAATTAAATATATACATAATGTGTTGAGGATAAGAAGAATACATTGATTAAATTAGATAAACAATCATAAAACAATCTTTGTAATGAAATCTTCAAATTTTGAAATCCCGTCGCCGGGCTCCGAGGCCGGAAAGTGAGTTTTTCTTTTATATTACATAAACATTATCATTGCTTTCCGATTTAACACACATATACGTTAGATTTTAAGAATTTTAAATTAACCAGTTATGTTTTAAACATGAACGTGTAATATATCCTTAGTATGTGAGGATTGAAAGTTAATGTCGATCAAATCGGCGCTGTCGGACAGCTTATAAATGTGTAGTTTCTTGGATGTTATCTAATAAACGACATTTTACAATGATTATAAATATGTGATTGCATACCTGGAATAATCGATAGCCAAAATATCTAAGAGTGGGTTATTTTTAATTCCGATGTGGCAAAATAGGTACAATTTTTGTTCTGTGCCATCATTCCTCTTTCTGAACAGCCAAATTTAAGATATTCAGTTACATCAAACTTATGTAGTATGTTCTTTATAAAAAGATAATACTTGCTGACAGTGACTTCAACATGAGAAGATTAACTCTTTGTTTATATATACCAATTCTACGTTGTAGCCATATAGGTCATCAAATTGTTCCATCATTGCTTCTGAAAAATAATTAAAAAACAATAAGACTCCTATCAAGAGTAAACATTGAACACATTATTACTACTAATATAATCCATAAATTAAATTTAAACGACAACCAAAGAACACAATTGATGGATGTACTGTAGAGGATTAAACACGTAGATTGGCATCTTTTCATCTTCTACAAAATTGTCACAATATGTCATATATTTTTTATTATTACTAGCATTGTAATATGTTTAATTAACTTCGGTATGTATACCTTTAATTGCCAAATCACCGCTGTTTGTCTTTTAATATTAGATCCTGGAAAGTCAATAGTAATTTTGTTAGAATAACCGTGTTATATTATTCATTTATAACTAAACACTTACTGGCACACCCGCAATTTATAGTTTTGTCTATAATTTCAAATGCTGCATCACTTGAATCATCTTCAATTGTCACTTTGTAACAAAAATGTCGCGATTATTACATATTTCTTGCCAGATGTGACAAGAACTGTCAAAGCAAATTTGGGAAGTCCCGCGCTTGAGAACGAACTAAATTGATTTTAACGAGCGAAATTTATTTTAACGATTTAAATTGTATAAAATTTATTAAAATATGTATAAAAATCATCAAATACAAAAAAAAATTATTTAAAAATATTTTTTTAGTTTATAGATTTAAAATATAATATAAATAATGTGGATATGTATTAACTTCTCTATACAGAAAAAATATGTACCTAAATTTTGGCGAACGTTGGCAATTTAAAGTTTTAGTTTTTAGAGAATTTTTAAAACTTTGCTTTAAAAAATATTTTAAACAAAAAGGGGCAAAGTTTCAAAATAAGTACTATTCGTTACCAACCAACTACTAAGCGCACAGTATTGCAAAAATCCATCGTACTGACGCCTTTGAAACTAAACTACACAAAAATGTATAACACTAATTTAAATATTTTTTAAATTAAAAGTTTCAGAATAAAATTTCAAGATTTATTCAAAATATTTTTTTCAACATTAAAAATATTTTTTATTTTATTATGGATTTTAAATATTAATAATTTATTATAGATTTTAAATATCATTAGTTCATTATTAATTTTAAATATAGTGAAAACTTTTTACACTCATTAATTATTAAAATATATAATGCTGCGCAGAAAAACATTTACTTTAAAAAATATGTAAATCAAAATATTTTTTAATCAAAAAAGACAAAGGTTTCAAAATTATTAATATTTTTAAAACGCACTTTTGGTCTAAAGTAACAGATTAGGTACTTGATATCTTTAGTTTTTTGTTTCTTTCTCATTAGTAAATGTAATTAAAAACTGACTTTTATATTTACACATAAAACATAGAAATATTTTTTTTAAATTATAAAATAACTTATGATGTCACCAAAAAACTTTTTTATTACGAAAATTTAAATTTATGATATAATTGTGTTATGCAGCGTTAAAACTGGCACTCAAACACATAAAATACGCTAAAACACAATCAATGACTTATAATCACTCACATTGCACTAACTATATATGATCGATTGTGTTGTAGCGTTAGTAAGGTGTAACAAAATATTTTTTCATATCAGTAATATTTTTGAGCGGATGTGTAACCGATGCTATTTATTATTATTATTATTTATTAAACTGTAAGCCTACTTTTAAATGATACAAAATGTTACGTTTTAATATTATTTTTTATGTTGAAAACATTTTGATATTTTTTGTTTTAATAATATTTAGTAAAGTTACAAACCTATTTTAAAAAAATATTACAACGAAATCTATTTGTAACGAATACCGAAATAACAAAATTCCCAGTATAACGAATCTTTAATTTGTCCCCGAAAAACTTGCATACAAAATGTTTTCATTATAACGAAGACTGATCTCAGTATAACGAAATATTTTGATCCGAATTTAAGAATGACGTTGCAACTTTACACAATATTTCTCCAAATTCAGTTCGTTCTTGACGAGGTGTGTGACAGATGTGTTCAAAAGCGACATTACAGGTGTTTCGCTGACCCTCAAACTTTTTTTATAAAACATTTTTTTCACAAATTTTATTGTTTCATACAGTATCCTTAAAAATGGGCAAAAAACTATCTGTCAACCTTATAAGAGGTTATTTTGATGTTGTAGTAATGTGATAATTAAAAATAAAATATATCATCTTCCTTACGTTCAATATAACGAATTTTCAGTATACCAAAATTTATTCATTGGTTCCGTGAGCTTCGCTGTATTGAAATTTCATAGTACAATTTTTAATTTATTATTATCTAGCCAAGTTTTAAACCTATTCATAAATGATATACAATATTTAGATTTATCATTAAATATCTAAGTTTCAATATAACGATAAAATCTAACGTTGTAAATCTAATAAATAATATAAAATGTTTTCTTCTGGAAATATTGAGTCAAGTTGTAAACCTATTTTCAAATGAATTGAAAATGTTAAGTACTTTTTTATAGATTGAACTATTTTGTCTATCATTGAAAATCCTAAATAGTAATGTCCAATTTAAACCATTAAATTTTAAAAAATATTTAAAAAAATCAGAACGAAGCAAAAATTATATTTAAAACCCAAAAAGTTGAGGGTCCGGTATTCGCACACTCGCTAGCTATCGGTACCTCACGATAGTGAGGTACCGACAGCTAGTTGCTAATAAATAGCTTTACCAAAGTAGCATGTACCATTGGAGCACAATGAATTTTAAAATGTTAAATAACGGTCTTTAAAGTTTTCGAAAGAATGAACCAAAATAATTGCATAAAGCACTACTCATGGTCTTAAAAAACTGTTCTTCTTAAAAATATATACATATGTTATAAAAAATTCTCAAAAAAATATTATGCATGTAAAATATTATGTTTTTTTAATAAATATACCTTCCATCCGATTTTAATAATTTTGTATATTTAATAACGATTTTTACACTCCACTCAAAAATCACCTTGAATTCACATTATGTATTAAATAGTTGTATTTATTAAACTGCAGAGCGTGCAAATTACCTGTAATTCGTTTATAATTTATCACTGCCGTATAATTTTAATAAAAAAAACACTACATGATTATCATTTTACACGGTTTTACGCACAACCATTGATCATAATAATATAACTCTACCCAATGTCGTTATTTACAAAAACAAGATTTACTGGATCTCATGTATATATGTACACAGGTACTGGCGCTCATTTGGGATTAACTTTGGTACTGGATGCGGCCATCGACGAGTATTACTGTTCCTCTACAAGTGGAGTCGGTTTTAAGGTCACTATGATATATTGCATAAATTATTAGCCACAATTATACGACCTATGGTTCATTCACGGTCGTAAATATGTGAAAAAGTTAAGGTAATTAAATTATTGCAGATATTATTGCACAATCCTCTTGAGACGCCCAAGATCGCCGACTTTGGCAATTTCTTACCGCCTGGAAAAGAGATAAGGGTTGAGGTCAGACCTAGGATATACGACGCACAACCACAATTGAGAAATATAGACGTCAATAAGAGGGGATGTTATTTTTCAAACGAAAGGGAGCTGGTATATTTCAGGTTTAATAGATATAACATATACTTCTTAAATAGTTGTGATCTATATATCGGTGAATAATAATATATCTATATTAATAACAAACCTAAATGATAATATAAAATACAATCATAATATTTCATAAATAAAAATAAACCTTTACCTCTTTGGTAATAAATATTAAAAAAAATATATTGGAGTCTATTAAAATTAGTGACATAAATTAATCATAGGACAAATTTCAGTGTTCCTCCCTTTTACTCAAAGTTCTTAATTTTATGTGCATACATATAATACATAGTTATATTATGTATATCTTCAGGTTCAAATTTAACTTCATACATTCAAAATTACATACATTATGTTTATGAATTCAATAATAATCAATAGTATATTTTATAGTTCTTCTTCTCAAAAAAAATATTAATCGAAGAATTTATATTCTAAAATATTCATAATTTATAATATACGACAACTTGACTGAATTAACACATCAAGTTAAGTGAGTGCTAAGAATAATCTTAACACCTATTAGGAAATCTAAAATATATTAATTATTGGATTAAATACTGCATAAATATTTTTAATCCATATTTATAGAACCTACACGCAAAAAAACTGTGCTATGGAATGCGAAGCAAGACTGACCCTTGAAAAGTGCAACTGTTCTCAATATTTCATGCCAAGTATGTACTATAATAATGTTTTATAAATGATTAAATAAATAAATAAAGTTTATTTCGTTAATAAGTATAGTAATAGTATATAATTCAACTCTTTAAGTGAATTGTAATTAAAAGATTATTGATACACAATATATTGTTTAAAAAATTGTAAAGCAATTAAACATGTGTCTAAATTATTAGCTGCTAATATAAGTGTTAACCAGCTACTAATTGGATAATTGGAACTAAATTTGTAACAAGCAAAAAATGTGTTCATACAAAAAGTAGCTATTAAATAATTTAAATTAAGAAACACGTTTTTGCTGTAGTGAAATCTCACTTATAATATCATTGTTATTTCTTCATAAAAACTGTTACTGTACATTTAAAACGTTATATTAAAAACTATTTTTTTTAGAAAACAGTTCAATTAGAATTTGTGGAATTTCTGACGCCAAATGCTACTTGGAACTTAAAGGTATTTATATTAATTATATCATATCATTTGCTAAATAGCCCATTATTAGCATCATTTAGTAAGTCTAACCACCTCAATTTATACCTACCAACATTTTAAAAAGCTTTCTGGGCCAGGTTTGCTATTTTCATCTGTCCTTTTGTCTGAGCTTTATACTCCCACTGAATCAAATTCGCTGGATACGATTATATCTCTCTAACGTGGTCCACGATCTTCTGAGTTACTGTTAAAACACAATTTCTATTTTAGTAGTATCTCTCAAACAATCAATTGTCCTCCATTATGGATACATGTCATGCACATTTTATTCTAAATCTGGTAAATGTTGATAGAAGGACATCCATATTTATTTATTTAATAAAATACAACCACAATGACCTTATAGATAACATCCAATGCTCTAAGGCCCATACAACATAATTAAATAAAACATAAAATACTTATTTACAGCTTAAAAAAAATATTATAAAATACAAAAATTGTAAATACATCATATATTAATTACACACGTTTCGCTTTTTTGGTATACTTAGCAAAAAAAATATTAAAAAGTTAGATCAAATCATTGAGTTCATTGTGTCTTTAAATTAAGCAGCTTCCTAAAGAGTAACCATACAAAATTACATTTAAACTTTATAGTTTATGCGATCAATTGACGCGGCGGTAAACTGCTAGCGATTAATTGCTGGTGGTGAATTTCGGGCGATAAATTTTCCTCCTTGCAAACAAATATATGTTGAAGGATGTGTAGTTGTGATTTTCAACTATATTTTTTTAATTTCAGTGGCTATCGAGGATAAGCTGGGAGTTAATGAGAGTGTCTCTTTTGTGAAAACTAATTGCGACGACTGTCTTCCGGCTTGCTACGAGTTGTCCTACGGCAAAGAACAAAGCTCTACGCAATTAACAGACAAATTCGCTCTTTTAGAAGACATATACGTTGGAAAACCACCCCCTTATTTTGTGTAAATATACTTTATCTAAATATAATATATTCCAATGACATTATATAAACATTTAACTTTTCTGTTAGAGAAAACATGGCTATTGTACACATTTATTTTGTGGACACGGCCTTCATCAGATTTACTAAGGGAGAGCTATTTGGTTTCACAGATTTTCTATGTATGTATTATATGTACTGGTAAGTCTAAAAGTATCTGGCCCGACAAATTTAATGCGTATATTTTTTAGTGTTTTAAATATCAGTTGAAATATTAAATCATACAACATTTCAATCGTATTTATAAGAAATCTTCTCTTTCAGATTAAGCTATAAAGCAGAAATATATGATCTAGCTAAAACAATATACTCTTCCACTTTATGATTAATGATATGGTTAAACGCTTGATAAGTGACTCGAGTAAATAATACATATGTGGTATTTACCATCGGCTTTTAAGAGCAGCAAAATCAAAGTCAAGTGCGTCGCTTAAATATTTATTAAGCGGTCGTAAAATGATAGTGCCGATTCCGACAGCGCACTTGTTTCTTTCTTTGGCCTTAACAATCATACAAACAACTTGGTCCTGATAACTAACTTAGTAGCTAATCACTTAATTCAACCCATATTTTATAAATGGTTTTAACAAAGCCCACATATATGAGGATAAGTTAAATAAGAACATGAAATTAAATATAAAATACAAATAGACATCATTTTAGGTAGTCTTCATGACGTTAAATATTCTAAAACTTTGGAAAGAGCGTGCATATCCGCAATATAATATCAATTAGCAGTGAATCTGAACCTTTTCATTTCCATCGCATCTTTGAGTGAATATATGATTTCACTGAAACTATTTTTTTCGATTGCATTCCCAAGAATTTCTAGTTTAGAATCAAAGACGTTATTTCAACTTTTTTTAGAGGGGGGTGGGGCAAAATTCAAACAGTCAGGGGTCGTTTTTATAATATTTCGATTTCATTAAAATTCATAGCATTTCATTAAATAACATGTATTTTTCTGGCCAAATTCAAGGGGGACAAATCCTCCCACCCTTCCCTTTTCTCTCAAATAACGTCTCTGCGAATTGGATATGAGGAACTGGTCCAGTTCATATCATTTAATTTAGATATTTTATGATTTTTTATTGACTTCTTTTTATGTATTATTTTAATTATGTATTTTTTGTGTGTTGAAATAATACAATTATTGTTTTTAATCATCGTGACGCATCGGGGTAACCTGTTAGGTTACGATGGTCTTAATTTAATTTAAATAAATTAATTAATTAAAGCTAGTTAAAAATGGTTCTATATTTGGGCGACCGTATAATACTTACAAAGGTTAATTCAAATGCTTATCCATTGCGAGGTCTTCAGTGTTTTCTAAACGAGTTTCGAAGCTTCTGTAGAAAAGGGTGTAACGAGTTATTGTGGTAATTTGTTGTCTGGGTGTCAACTGTGCAATTCTGGGTGTCCTGCCGATTTGAAATGTCAGTTAAACAAACCATTGCTTATAAAAAGTCGACATGACACCCACAATATAAAAAGTGGACATGACTGACATTAATTTTATATATGAAAATATTTTTTCTTTTACAGCCAGATACTTGACTTACGCGTATTTTTATCCATATAAAAAAATATTTTATATTTTTTATTAAACATTGTAGCCAATACAGGAGGACTCCTTGGTTTATTCATGGGATTCAGTTTTTTGAGTTTGGTTGAAATATTATACTTTTTATCGCTAAGAGTCATATGTGCGATATATAGACAACATCCAAAAGTGAGTACTGTATATCCATTCTCACCGTAAATCATAAAAAATCAAATGTTACAACACAAAAAAATTAATCACTGCAAATGATCAAATGTCAGCCAAGTATTCAAATGTAGTTTGAAAAATGAATTGTGCGTCAGCTTGTGACTTGTGCGAGTGTATAATGAATAACATTTTAATTTGTTAGCGATTAGAGTTAAATAAAAAACCAATTATGCATACTGTTGTTTATTTAATAACATATTACATGTGAAGGAGAAACTGACATAAGACACTACTTGATTAACTAAATAGTTTTTTTTGCGTGAGCACACATGAGTATATATGATATTATGCTGCCGAAAGAATTCTAGAGGGTCTTACAAATTAATCCTACACGTATGAGAATCGTTTTGATACTATTACTTATATACTAACGTAAGTAGAGAAAAATTATACAATATATTAACGCAAAAATCAACAAAACATAGTTAAATTATATCTATATAATTCAACATAAAAAAAAGTACATACATATTAAAAACCTCAATGAGCGTTACGATAATATCAAACAAAATAGGATTCACAATCTAACACGGCCAATTGAGGCGCGTCATTGACAAAGATATGAAGTATTCACAAGTTTTCATGATTATTAATAACAAAATAAATTATTAAGCGGCAATTCAAGAAAGGAACCGTATAAAATGACTAAAATCCAATCATCGAATATTTATGTAATATAGGAATCATTAAAATTATAAAACATATTAAATGTTAAAAATTGAGCTGTTATTAACTTCATCTAGAACCAAAATCAATACGTTTGTCTTTTCGTTTATCATAACAATATTAGTCTTTAATCTACACTTTGACATATAAGTATCATCTGTACCAATTTTAAGGCAATTTATTAATGTCACATTTTTTTCAATACAATTAAAACATAACACTAAATAACATACATATTAAAAAATAATAGACATTATATGGTTTTTCATTATATGTATCGAAAAGTAACAGTTATATAATATGGACTACAGAGATATGAAATACTGATGATTTATTTGTTTCCTAGTAACATACTTCTAAAGTCAGAATTAGATAATTTAGATGTTGACTGTTCATCCTTGGTTGCCTCAACAGTTGGATTTGCAGCTCCATTATCGGATTTATTCTGTAAAACCCTCGGAATAAACAATTGAGTTCTGGCATGTCCCCTTCTATAATATAAAATTATATTAATTTAATAAACACATTCAAGACATTGAATCCAATGAATAACTTACGAAGTACTAGGTATGGGTTCGTCTATTATTTTTTTCGGTGGAGGAGCGCTGAGAGCTACGTTCAAAGCTCTACCACCAACTTCTTTACCATCAACGCCCGTAATAGCAGCTGTAGCACTTCCTTCATTGACATATTCAACATAAGCCAAGCCCTTAGGTTTACCGGTCCTATAAAATAAATACATTAATACATAAAAACCATAACACAATACATCAATAGATAAAAATAATTACTTGTGTGTAACGATTCTTATGTCTTTCAGCTCTCCAAATTTCTCAAACACCTTTCTCAGCTTATCAGCCGTGCAGTGGTCAAATGCAATGTTTTTAACAAAGAGTTTGTTGCGTTCGATGCCAGTCGAATATAAAAAGTGCTTCTTTCTGGTATCTTTAGTAGAGCAGTAGCGAGATATGAACATTGGTCGATCGTCGAGGAGAGTGCGGTCATTCAATAAAGCTTTCTCCACGGAACCCTTAAAATAATGATAAAATAAATTAACTTCTACATTAATATTATATATATAAAAAAGAGATGGTACTTACAATGTTTTCATATACGCAATAACATATGCTTCCGAATGTTTTAGTTCCGAAACGAATTTCTTCAATTGTGCCAAATTGAGATAGTTTTTCTCGGATATTGTCTTCCTCGACTCTAAAGAATAAAATAATATATTAAATATTACTTTTTTAGACTGGCAAGTATCCAAGATAGATATCGTTGCATATATTTATTCAATTACTTGAGATTAAGGTTGCTGATGAAGACAGTTCTGCTGTTTTTCTCAGGATCTTCTTCAAAGCCGTTATCGTTAATATTTTTTTGGTAGCCCGGTGGTGGATTATTAGTGAGCTTTGTTTCTTTAGCATCATCTGCTTTAACTTTTTTGGATGGAGAATGGCAAGAATTGGACGTTTCATCAATTTTCCTCTTAGCGTTATCTTTTTTAGGATTTGATTTATTAGCACTCTCATCGTTGCTATTCTTAACTTCTTTAGTTAAGGTCTTTTTAGGCGGAGATCCTTGATTATCGTTCGCACTCTTATCATGCGGTCTCTTCGTTGGCTTCTGCTTCTTGTTTTTATTGAAGTTTTCATTTTTATTTTTGTCGCTGCGGTTCGAAGTTTTGTTATTGAAGAATTTACTCTTATTGTTGACGTTGTTTGCGATTTTAGCTTTATTCTCTTCCCATTCAGCCGCTTTTTCGGCGCAAGTCCGTATACATTCAGTCAACGTGTCCAATGATCCGTAGTCTCTTTCGAGTGCGAGCCAAGCTCTCTGCAATCTCGGATCTGAACTGCTACGTACAGCTTTTCTGAACATTGCTCTACCTTTTTCGACTCCGCCTCTCATCCGCTCCAGCCAGATACACTCCATCCACAAGCCTCCGTGTGATTTATTGTCACCATATTCTGAAATTAATCACAATATAAAAAAATTACAATTAAATTGCATATACAAAATTTTAAAGAAATAGAGATACATACCTAATATTTCTTTGAACAACTGTTCAGCATATACAAAATCTCTTGTATGATGATATTCTAACCTAAGCCAGTACTGCATTATAATAAATTCTTTATCAGCTTCATCGCCCCACATCTACAAAATTTATTTTTTCTTTATTACATATAAATAAAATCTATCAAAATTCGTCCTATTAACCAGAATATGTCGACATGTTACATAGTAGTGAATAGTTTACATTGCTAATAAATGAAACGGTCGATAAAATCAATTTCTACTTTAAGAGTTGATGCCAGTTGCAACATGTTTATTTTACTCAAAGTAGAAAAAACAGCTTTTAATAATTCAATTGATTTCTAAAACTTTCCGAATTCAATTGGATTACAACAGCACAAAGGTTGGTAGATCTATTATGCTGCTGAAGAATATTGATTCATCAAAAATATGCAATGGAACGTGGTTGATTATGAAGGCATTGAACGCATATCACACGATTGAAGCAACGGGCATATTTAAAGGCGAGAATGTGTTTATTACTACAATCTCATTGACTAATAAAATATATTTAACATGATAAAAATATATAATACACACCTGACTCAAACTATCCCAAGAGAGTCGAAACGTTTTTCTTAAAATTTCAATATCATTAGAGGAACTAAAATCAGTTTTTCTTTTCAAAATCTCTAAGTAACAAAGCCACAAATCCACATACTGTTCCGGAGTGTCGAAACCGTTGAAAAGAGCTTTTTCAAATTCATCTTTGATCTAAAAATATATAATTAGTATCAATATCAACTAATCGACAATTCAATATAAATTTTAATTACATTTTTAAAGTCTTTTCTCATCCTCTCCATCTGCCGAAGCTTCAATACCCACAGCGAACTCTTCCTGTGACATCTCCTCACAACTTTTTCGATTACGTTGAAGCAATACTCATCACTGCTGTACTCCCTAACATGCTCGATGTATTCGATGGAGATCTTTTCGGCGGATTTCGGAAGCTCAGACTCACCGCGGCAACTGGGAGCCAGACATTCCGAAGTAACTCTATCGTACAATACACTGAGAAGATTTACAATATCACAGCCTTTGAACTTGTTATTATCTAGGAGTGTTTTCACATGTATAATGTACGCGACATACGTTTCGCATTTCTCTAATATTGTTCTAAAACAAAAAAGTAAAATTAGAATCAAAGATAACAACATTTTATCATTAAATCGAGACTTACTTAGGTTCATTATCTTTGGTAGATTCAAGCTCGTTCTCATACTCCAAGAGTTGCTTTAATACGATTTCGGATAAATCGTGAGATTCTTCAACCTATGAGTGATTAAACATTATATATTATTACGTGGAAACAAATTTATTAAGAAATGATCTACGTACATTTTTAACGAGCACTTCCGAGTTTGGTATGTAAGCATCCATTATCTCGGCAAAAGTACGAAACTCTTCAATAGTTTTTTCAGTCTGAAGCAACGGTCTCGATAGCTGTTTGTTGAAGATTTCAAAGATTCTCATAACTTGCGCAGAGTAATCTTCGGATGTTGTACTAAAGAAAAAATATTAGTTAATAATATATAGAGAAAATAATTTTTGTTAATCGGTTAATTAATAAGCTTACTCCATAACATAAAGAAGAGCTAGTTCAAATTCACGAACAGTATCCCAAAGCATTGCTCCGTCGATCGGATCCGATCCTGCTAGCTCCAACGCTTGGTTTAAAACAGTTCTAGCATCAGTTTCGCCTTCGCCGTTACTCAAACTCATCGCTGACCATTCAGTGTAAATATGGATAGCTGGAAAAATAAATTTGTATTTAGCTATCTGTGCATCCTGTGCTGTTTCACTCCACAGAGGTACCTGTTTTGAGAAGTACCATTTATTGATGAACTATTAAACACCATATTCATATCTTCGTAACGCTATTTTTGTCGTGACGAAGTGTGTAGAAAATTATAATAAAAATATAAGTTTGGTTTTATAAAAGTATACTTCTACAGATTCTACGGCTAATGGTGAGTAATAATAAAAAATAATAATTAATTTAAATCTGATGAAAATTGAAGGTGTTAGAAATATTTTAGCAAAACACTATTAAAAATTAAATATGTGCCAAAAACTTGACGCTCGCACGCAACTTGCTCGATTAAGTATTAACGTGATCAAATTAAAGGCAATTATATTAGAAATTGAGTACACAAATTCTAATGTCAATAAAAAATTTTCACCACAGGAAAAAAATTTAAAATATATGAAAATTCTAAGGCAAAATCATGTTTGCAAAATTAAGTCAAAATATTCATTGAACTAAGTTTACTGTGCTCTTGATCTCAAATGAACACACGCATTTCTTGAAACGGTTAATAGATATAGAATCAGCATGTGAAGAAAATTACAGCAAAAATGTGTTAAATCATAAATATAGTTAACATGTTTTAGGCATGAGTGTTTTGACATTTAGCAGAAACAAAAAATTGCAAATGTTATTTTTTCATAATTAGGTGATATCTACGGTAAATATTATTTTACAAAAAATTGGAGGTTATGTCATGCATGCCCTTTACAAAAATATCGTAAGCAAATTTATAGTCTATGTAACGTAGGTGTATAATTTTTGTTGTTGAAAACTGTTTTGCAGTTTTAAAATGTCAATTTTAAAAGTCAAAGGTAAGTATGACACGTAAATTAATAGCGAGAACGAAAGACTCGATTGGAAAGTTATTATGAGAAGACGTAAACAAAGTAGCGAGCATGTTAGTTCTCGTTTCAATAAAAAGGAAAGTAGATGTATAAACATCGCATAGTATACATAATTATCTTTCATGTGACAAGTCATTTTGCTCTTATACAAAATAAAAAAATAATTTCCAAAGTAAACGTTCTTTGGTTATAGAAGTATATAATTTCCTAAGCATGGTTAAAAAATTCAATGTACAGTAATTTAAATCAGCGTCATACAAAAAATTTAAATAAAATAATTTAGGTTCTACTAACTCTTTTAAATATATCGTTATAAATACACATAATCCAAACGAAAGAATATCAATTAGAAAATGAGACGTGTGTAGTTAGAACAAAGCAGACAATTTACATATTTCAAAGTTCACTGCTTATCAACATTTTTAAATGATTTTATTTTTGGTATGAACGAATAAGCATATTTGCTTTTATGATTTAATTTGCTTACAGAAATCATTACAAAATTTTTGGTATCTCTATGAGCATAACTTTTCGACAATAAAATATGAATGCAAATCCTTACAATAGCAATCGACGAACGATCTGCGGAACAACTGGTGCAGCCCCTTCCTGTCTTCGGGATTGGTCGCGTTTTTTACTTCGATTTGCAGCCAGTGCAACCATTGCGACGGAGACATCGGACATATGCCACTCAATCTCTCATACGCGCTGCGTAGACGAGATATATTTCCCAATTGACTGTATTTTAGCAATTAAAACAAATTAATAAGAGTTATTAAAATTGAAGAATAAAAGATAAAAAAACTCACTGGAGTATGGATATGAGCTCAACATGCTCATTGTAGATGTATTGATTCTTCAAAATCTTGCCTTCGGCCAACATCACTTTGTCTTCCAACGCCGCTTCGTCTTCCTCTTCTGAAGAAGTGGAAGAATCATCCTGCAAATGTAGAATTTTTAGTACATAACTACTCGACTAGACTAGGAGACGACTATGTGGTATTGGCAGGCATTTTAAGCTATATTAGTGAGAATAAAATATTATAGATAAAACAATGCGGCGACCATTTGCCACAAAAAGGTGATAACAATGTTTCTCGGAAGCACTTTAAAGATTAGATAGATATGGTTGACTCAACATTTTTAAATGATTCCGAAAAACCTCCTCCCTCCACAAACGACCGGTTATTTATTAAAATTAAATAAATAGTATTTATATTAAATGGTGAATATTTATATTAAATTGTCAGTACACTTTATTTTCTATATGCACGGTCTAAAAAACTGGACCAATTATTTTTTCCATTAACATGGTTACAAAAAATTACAATTATTAACGCATGGAAAAAAATACCATAATAAACTGTATTAAATATGCTGTCGTAGCTTAATCCGAATTAAGTCATCCACCTTAAATGCATGCTTAAGACCACTTTGACAAATACAATTGGCAGAGAAGGCTTTAAAGAATTAACAATTGAAGATAATACAGAATTGACAGCTGACGAAGTACTAATGAAGATCAAATTCTAGAGATTGTTTCAGAGAATAGTAGCGATGATGAAAGAATGAGTGGTTCCATTAACTGCAAATTTAATTCTAAAAGACTTCCAGCAAGCCAATAAACTTGGCAATTATTTTTTAACATATGATAATAATGCCTAACAAACTGTGCAGTGTTTTAAAAGTGATTATGCCACATTATCAGGAAACATACAACGATGTAACAAAAGCAAAATCACAGTGAATGATAACCTAATTTATATTCAAAACCAGTGAAAAACAAACACAAGTTGTTAACCCCTTCAACGTTATGCTTTACTGTTGAAAGTGTGATCTGCAGTGACACAAACTTTTTGCCGTTAGTGGATATATACACACCAAAAAAATATTTTTTGGTGTGATATATTTTAAGACATGGAGCTGCGCAAAGTGGTTATCTGCTGCAGTCTTCACACCAATATTTAGATTCCTTTCGAATACCTTTTTTATAACACAGTACACATCGTTTTGTAGGCTTTTGTTATATCGTCGGCGGAATAAATGACGGAAAATGTGCTTCTACTAAATGTGAAGGTTTTGCGGTTTTAGATCTTCTTAACTTCTCTTCCCTTTTTTCTATCAAAAATATTTTTATTAATAATATTATTATTATGAATAATATTATTAATTATTGCAACCAACTTACAAGTAAAAATATGTAGAAAATAAAACGAACAATATGAACTGAACAAACCAAATCTGTGAAACCTCTACGATCGTTTGACACACACTGACATCATCAAGTTCGATCAAGTCGGTTCCCGAGACGAATCATTCATACATCTAACGTAAACAACGCCGCAAGCGGACATATCCGTCGTTTCCATTGAGTTTTGCAAAAATTTTCAAAATGCGGATATATCCGTCATACCCACTTTGCAAGTACTTTTGTCATGACGGATATATACGACATATCCACTTAAAGGGTTAATACTCTCGAAAATGTCTCTCCACTAAATATTTCCAGCGATGAGAGATTTTTTGCCAGCGAAATAGATGTGAATGAATATATTTTATTGTATTAAATTAAATTTAAATCAAAAACCATGTCAATTTTTTACTAATCATTTATGTAACTTATGAAACTCTTTTTATATATATGTAAATAAAAAAATAATTCGATTTATTTTTGAGTAGATTTTAAGTAACCTGTTTTTTATTTTCATGTGCACATAATCTATTTCAATATGTTTTTTTTGCACGTTAGCCTCTGGAACTTATTCGCAGTGCAAAAAGAGAATAGGGCATATGTACAAATGTTTAATTATAATTAACACCAGTATTTATATTAAACGGGTCAATTAGTACAATTTATGCAGTTGGTTGAAATATATTTAATAAGTTAAGATCAACTCTTTGGTTGGTATCATTGTCTGTCTACAATCCGATGGGGAAAAAACACCTTAGAAAGACCATAGTTAGCCATTAGGTCACTTATTATTGTGTTAATATAAATTATATACAATTATGTGTTTTATTTGAATAAGTTTTCTTCCGTAATTAAATTTTAAAAATAATTTTAATATATATAATTAAATATTTATATCAAAAGGCCTGAATTATTTTGAAGTAAATCTACCGACAAAATCGAGATTGTATAATAAAATATTTTTTAGCGTCATGTTTATACCTGCACATGTTGAACGA
Organism: Plectrocnemia conspersa; assembly: GCF_051122295.1. Classification (NCBI taxonomy): domain Eukaryota; kingdom Metazoa; phylum Arthropoda; class Insecta; order Trichoptera; family Polycentropodidae; genus Plectrocnemia; species Plectrocnemia conspersa. The sequence goes on along the minus strand of NW_028277175.1, from coordinate 10,159,716 downwards.
TTATGAGTGATACATCTTTCTGGATTTTAAGAAAACCTTTAGCTTATGTATGACAATAGATATTTAAAAAATAGTATGTCGAAATAATCGCTTACAAAATTTGATTTGATTGAAATAAGCCTGCCCTTGTGAAACCCATGATAAATTTTTCAGTATGTGGTGCTCGTGTAGAACAAATATTTTATTTATTTATTAATATGACAAGCGCTAACCTTATGCATTACAACGGGGTAACACCAACGAGTAGGTATATATTGTAAAAATCAATTTTATTAATTGCAAACTAACGTATTATATTGACTCGTATTTTTCGGTTCAGAATTTATATTAGATAGTTAGAATATAAATTGGACTGGTTAGAATTTAATTTGGATTGTTAGGTTTATTTGGATTAAATGGTGAAAATTATTTTGACAGCTGGTCAGAATCATTTTTTTTAATTGGCAATAGTGTTGCACAGTGTTAAGATTGATACAACTGGTCGATCTATCATTCACATGTCGGCGGTTCATTATCATTATCACTATCAAGGTGTTAGGGCCAATTTGTTTGGTTGGGCTCGCAATTTTGTCATCCAAGCATGCTCTCTACCGCCGCTCTCTGCGTGACCTACATACAGTTAAATAGATTCGTTGAGTTATTCATGGGGTGTTCACTTTCTGACCAACGCCCGCTCGCACCTAACCTGTCCAACAGTTTAGGTGCGAACGCGATAGTTTATAATATATTTCTAAAATAAATAATTTATTTACCATTTATATTTATAAATGTTATATTTTTTTTTAATTCACATGATCGTCCAATATTTTTGTACTGACCGTATGCTATTTTTATTCTGAGCCTGAATAGTATAATTATGACCATTTAATTTGTTGCCTATTATATTATAGCTTTCAATTGTTAGATGTCATCATGTAGCTGAGACGGGTTTACAAAAAGTCACAAAAAACGGGTGGAGTTAAAATTTTTGTATCGACTTTGCAATTCTGAGTGAAACCTATTAAAATGTATCAAAGAATGATGCGCCTAAGCGATTTTGATATCAAAATCATGAAAATAACAGCAAAATCGCTTCTTCTAGTTATTTTTAAACATTGGTTACAAAAGAAATGCTTCCCGAGTGCCAAAAATCAATATTTATGGACGAGCAGTAAATTTCTTTTCACCAGTTTGGTATCCGGGAAGAGCAATCGACCAACAAATTAAAAATAAGAAGTCTTCTAGTAAGCCAGAAAGATACAGATAGAGCAGAGGTCATTAACCTTTCAATATCTACTTCCCACTTTAGTATCTAGCGCAAGTGTGAAGTTATTTGTAGAAAGAGGATGGTTTGCAAAAATATGTATTTGAATTTATACTTTAAATAGATGATTTAAATTGAATGAATATATGTATCTCATTTTTATTTTCTCTAAGTATCAGTAAAACAATGAAAAGGTTGAAAACGTATGACCGGCTTATTTGCCAAAAACGAATCAATAAAATAATTTTGTCAAATGTTACCTACTCACTATTATTTCTGAACAGAGTACAAATTCGTCGCTTGAATTATTATCTTTAGAGATAGAATTTTAAATTATATTAAAAAGTAAACTCGCAAAGTTGATAGCAATATGTTTGATATACAGAGGAAAAACATAATTTGTAAGAAAAGCCTCACCGCCCACCATAAAAGCCTGTAAGGGACTAGGTTGGTGACCACCGACCTGATATATATGTATATACGATAGCACTGCAATAACTACATTTGCAAATGATATGGCAAATCTAAAAATAATCAATCCTTTATCATAGTAAAGTAGTCCAGTACACACTGAATCCATTCAGAAGTTCCAGAACAAAGACAGATGTAAAATGGACATAAAAATGCATAAGCTTCAACATAGGAATTGTTAGGCAGTAATATTGGAAATAAAAAATGATATGACTCGTTAGTCTGCATGTGTGCAAGGTTTATCAAGGATGAGTTTTTCATAAAATGAATATGGTGATGCACGTATGTCACTCCAGCAAGTGTACGAGTGGACAAGAAAGTTACAGAGCCAAGTGGGGTATTTCTATAAATATACTGTAATAAGAGTATTTAGTCGCGAAGGATAGGAACGGACGACAGCCATCGGAAGATTGATACATCGACGGTAATGGGGTTAAAGGTGTCGCAACGGGGAGATTGCGCTACGCAAATGGGTCGCCAGAGATAAGTGTAGGTGGGGCTCACGTCAGAGTCTTCGGGCTGGGAGTGCGCCTCGGAGACGGCCGATTCCGACGCCGAGGGGCTCTCGTCGTTCTCTCCGGTGGAGTCGCTCTCGACGCGCGCCATCGCCCTGGCACAAAGTCGTCGCGTATTTACAAACACCGGCCGCTCCCGCGACACACCCGCCTTAGACCGATCGCATATTCGGCCATCAACCACATCACTCCAAATCGCATTACGAAAACTTTCATTTCAGAAATTTTGCTTAAAAATACGACAAAATTACATTAATCGCTCTCAATTAAACACCTAAATACTTAAGTCGTACTTGACCATTTTTATTGTATGCATTCATATTTTTATTTTTATTTCATTTAATAAAGCAATTCAAAAAATAATATACCTATATATCATTTTTATTGTAATATTTTATATTTTTTCTTGTGTTGCAATAAACAACTACTAAGTAAGTAGTGAGACACCAGACTTAAATCAAAGTCTGTAAGTAAGTGACATATATGTTATTTAATTCTAGCTATTATAACTGTCTGAGGCAATTTAAATTATTTATTTGAAAGATAGTACAATCTATAATATAAAAACTTAAGCGTTTAAAATCATTGATAGTTGTTTAACAAACGAATGGTGACGGGTGGCAATTAAACACAGATTAAGCTGCTGCACTAGTATTTTGTTGAGAGCATATACAATAGTTTACATATTATTCTTTTTTTACGAATGTACGGTGAACGAGATATTTTTTTATCCAAAATTCTTACTAATTCTAAATATTGTATATAAATGTCGGGTATTCGTATTGCATAAGTTTCTCAGTGTTAATTCAAAGTCTTAGTATTACATGTATGCAATCTTTTAATTACAACATACTGTATTTAGCAATAACATATTTATAATCTAGTATTTTGTTATTGATAATTTTGCTATCACTATTATTAATATTTTAACCACTACTACTATTATTAGTATACATACTATATTTATTATATCTGTAGTATTGTAAAAATAAAGAGCTTGGGGGGGCCTCACAAGTAGAATAATCTAGAGCCTTTGCTTATCTAAATCATGCTCTGGTTGTAGTAAATCATATAACACTCTTTGGATAAAACCAGTTATGCTATAACTCAATTTACAATATATTCTTAGACTAAAATGTTATATGTATTTGTTGACGCCCGTTTCGCCGTTTGTACGCGTTCGCGAACGCCGTCATACGGCGTTCGGGAAAGCACCCAATTTTGAAGTTAGTCGGCTCCGATCGTCGTTACAAAGCGGTCGGACCACGCCGAGCTCAATAAAACTGTTACACCAGCACACGTGTTTTTGGATTGACCTAAGACCTAACCAGCACGCGTATCCCTACACGCAACAGTATTTTAAGATAACAAAACACCTACTTCGCATGTCTTCGCAAATATAATTGATCATACTTCGGTATACGCTACGACAAATCGATCATAAATAATAATCACAGGATAAGTGCCGTTTGTTAAGAGATAACCTATTTAATTTCTCGAAAAACTAGAAAATTGCGCGTTAAAGTCGCCAAGAATGACAGGTCTATGATTTGGATTTCCTTCCTTAAAAAATGTTAGGTGCATAAAGATACCACCCTTTCGTGCCTTTTTGAGTAACAAAATAAAATAGATACGATAATTTGTCATGAACTTCATAAAATAATAACACAAACAAGTAGCACGTTTGTTTTAAAATAAGGGATAAATAGCAAATGATGGATCATTTCGACTGTTTCACTTACTTCGTGTGAAAATATTTACGGATCATTTACAAATACTTTAAGGCTGTAAAACTTAGGCAGAAATCGTCTTCAAAAAACTTAGTTCGTAAACAAACGTCTTTAAGTAAGACATCCGCGCAGCTGAGTATATACAGAGGATTTTTAACAATCATAGTTGTGTCCCCTCTCTCCTCGGCGACTGTAATTAATAATATTGTATTTTATTTTAATAATAAAGTTAATATATGTCTGATAATATTTAAAAAAATCATAAGTTTAATATAAATTAATTAACAATGTGCGTTCGTCGACGCTAACAACGGCGGCGGTTTGCAAACACACCAACGTTTGCAAACCCTCGCCGAAGCGATACCACTGTGGGCGGTGACGGCTGTTCGACGCCGCTCCCGGTGAACAGATCTTTCGTCTCGCTACTCTTCGATTTCTCGGTTCTTTCCACATTTTGTCGCAGCTAATCATCATGTCCAGCGACTCGGTGAAAAACGTAAGTCCACCGACATTTATGCACAAATTTCGGCAAATTGAAAAAAAAATACCGCAGGTCCTTGTACGCTAAAGAATGCATTCCACTTCTCAATGTCCGGAGCAATACGTGACTTGGCGGCCGAAAATATTAGCGTGCGGGCTATATTTAGAATACTTCGTTTTGATTACTGTTATATGTATTAGTCACACTTTCGAATGATACACATCCGTCTCTCGATATACGAGCTGAGCTCGTACAACGAATTGTGATTATTTTTAAGACTTTTTATATATAATAAAGTTTTTGCATTATAACATGCAAAATTACGTATTATTATTTGCACAATTGTTGAGTATATACCATAAATATTCACATTTAAATAAATTTACTAATTTTCTATTTTTAAAATAAAACTATTTGGAATTAAAATTAATAGGTATATATTTTACAATCAAATAATCATCATGTTCAGAATTTTCGTTTGCGCAATAATCTTGTCACCAATCAACACATGACCTTTCTGCACAAAACCACAATATATAAATTAGCGATAAGATAAAAAAACATAAACGATGAATTTATTATATTTGTTTATGTAGTTTTCCGGCTTGGAAACACCAGGATATGTCGGCTTTGCCAATCTGCCCAATCAAGTTCACCGAAAATCTGTTAAGAAAGGATTCGAATTCACTCTTATGGTTGTGGGTGAAAGCGGACTTGGCAAATCGACTCTCGTCAACTCTCTATTTTTAACGGATCTCTATCCCGAAAGAGTGATTCCAGATGCTGTCGGTTTGTATATTTTTAACGCATTACAAAAAAATATTTATAAACATATATGTATATATAATTGTTTTTCATGTTCTTACACAGAAAAGACTAACCAAACAGTCAAACTAGATGCTTCTACGGTCGAAATCGAAGAGAGGGGAGTGAAACTTAGATTGACGGTAGTCGATACTCCGGGTTATGGTGATGCAATTGATAACACCGATTGTTTCCAGGTGATTCTTTTATGAGGTTTGCCATCGTAATCGACTATTCTCAACGTGTAGTCATTACAATTTTTGTATACTTTCAGTCAATCATTCAATACATAGACGACCAATTCGAGAGGTTTTTGCGAGACGAGAGTGGACTGAACCGTCGTAATATCGTCGATAATAGAATACATTGCTGTTTCTATTTCATTTCGCCAACTGGACATGGGTGTGTATTTAGTTTTACACATATCTAAAAACAAGATATATTTATATTAAAATATATTTAATATTTAGACTGAAGCCGTTGGATATTGAATTTATGAAACAGCTTCATAACAAAGTCAATATTGTTCCTGTTATCGCTAAAGCTGACGTACTTACGAAGAAGGAAGTGCAACGATTAAAAGATAGGGTAAATTATATTTACGCATTTCTTTTGCTGCATATGTACATCGATATTATTATATGATAAAAACTTTCAACAGGTTATGGCCGAAATAAAAGAAAACGGCATTAAGATCTATCCTCTTCCTGATTGTGATAGTGATGAAGATGAAGAATATAAAGAACAAGTATAATTTTTTGAAAATAAGGCGATTTGAAAGAATTATATACAAATGTTTTACTGTTTTTCAGGTTAGACAGTTGAAAGAAGCTGTTCCGTTTGCTGTGTGTGGTGCTACTGCGCTCCTCGAAGTGAAAGGTCGTCGCGTTAGAGGACGTCTTTATCCTTGGGGCGTAGTCGAAGTCGAAAATCCTGATCATTGCGATTTCATCAAGCTACGGACAATGCTGATGTAATAATAATTTTATGCAGTGCTAATTTAATATGATTGTGATTATTTTTTTTGTATTATTTTAGTACCCACATGCAAGATCTTCAAGAGGTGACGCAAGAAGTGCATTACGAGAATTATCGTTCGGAGCGACTCGCCAAAGGAACACCAATGCCGAAACGAAATGCGTAAGCTACTAATCTTTTTTGTGTTATTTAAAATTGATTCAAAATACTATTGTTCTTTGGGTTTAGATCTGTGGACAGCGTCGACAGTGATAAGGTGCTCCAAGAAAAGGACGCCGAGCTCCGTCGCATGCAAGAAATGCTGGACCAGATGCAGCGTCAAATCACTCTTCAAAAACAACAAGGACAAGCATGATTCATCACCGTCTCATAACCGACAGTGAAAAGTCACTGAATTTTTCAATGACTGATGATGTTCAATACTATGACATATTTTTAGGAATTTCAAATAAACTCTTACTAAATATATAATTAAAATAATGATAGCAATCGCTTACAAAAATACAATAAAACATTTTTGTACCACATCAGCGCAGAAAAAAATAAGTAGTTACTATTCTGACAAAACCAAAACATTCATTTTAATATTGAATTATCCGAAACTAAGGGTTGTAATATGGGGATGTGGTATAAAAATGTACTCAAATATATAGATTTATAATTATAGGGTTGATATTTTTTGTCAACGAAAATAAACGCTAGATATTATAATAGTGAATCTTAAATATTCGTGCGAAATGAATGCCAAAATTTTATTCCATTAGTGTATTTACTGTCGGATTTTTGGCTTGATTACTGTACTAAATTAATTGTGATTATTTCAGTTTTTCTGAATTGTTGAAACTATATTTTTTTAAAACATTCTATCGAGCTAATTTTCCGACTTATCGATTATTCAAATTGTTAAATAGAGTATTACATATAAATCTCCATTCCTTAAATTTATATGATAACATTGAAATTTCAACAAAAATTACCTTATTGTATTATTGTTAACATATCAAAGGAATAATTGCAAATTATTGATATTTTTTTTCTGAATGTGCATATTATCTTAATTTATATTCTAGTTTTATGTATTAGGTTGTCGCATAAGTTGTGTTCAATTCATAAAGAATGACTATTTAGTTTTAATATTCATTTCTAAAAAAACTTATGTGACAAGCTATGTATTATTTACTCGGTGTTTAATCTTTAGTGGTTTTGTATCATACGTATATACTTGTGTTAGTATAATAATATAAAGGATCAATCGAGCCTATCGCTAGCGAATCAATTAACGCATTTATTTTTGTCATGTTCCATTATTATAAATTTAGTTTAAAAATGTGTATTTAATATTTTATATTATATTAAGAATTCTACCAAAAAGTAATAAAAATTGGAATTTTATAATTATATTACATTTAAGCACAATGCACAATTTTTTTGTATTATTTATAAAAAATTCTGATTATATTCTCTTTTCTTAACTATTTGTATAGACTGATTTTTTTTTATATAAACATCTTTTTATAATCTCAATATGCTATGTTGGTAATGTGAAATAATATTTGAGCGGTTATATTTTTTATTTTATAATTGAACATTATAAATTTATATTTGTATAATGTCATTATTAATAATAAAATATTTTATTTTTTAAAGAGGGTTATTGTTTGATTAAAAATAGACGCAAAATACATTACAATCGTTTATTAAAAAAGTGTTTACGTACAAATATTTTTGCGATAACAACTAAAACTACTAACTCGATAACTGTGACTGTTTTATAAAGCCCGTTTTAATACATTGTCATTATTAATTGCTGATATGTGATTTTTTATTACAATCAAAGCATTTATTATGTTATTAATCTGACGTAAATGACAATTTGTAATTTTACCGTTACATATGTACAAAATTCAATTAATGGCAAAATGTTACGTCAATCAGTTTATTGTCTTTTTCAATCATTTCTGCATTTCTTTTCAATGATTTTTGAATCTTTTATATCTAAATTTAACGTGAAAATAATCGGTAAAAAAAATACCAAACTCACAACCATAAAACAATTATAGATAATAATACTTTTTTTTAATTATATACAATGGTTCAATTCAAAACTAATGAAAATTAACAATAAAATAATTTAATATATAATACAAAACATTTTTTATATATTAATTTAATACTTTCACATCAATACAATTATTATAATATACATAAAATATTCGTAAAATAAACAGATATTAATTTATATGATTTTTTTATCAAAGGAATAATAATATAATTATAATGGAAATATTAGTGCCTTGAAACACAGAATTATGTAAAAATATCAAGTTTAGTTTAATAGAACTGAGTTTTAGACCGTCTATTGGAAGCATAAACTATAGAGAAGTTTTAAGACGAATTTCAATAGTCGAAAAATTCGTTAAAAGTAATTTGTGCTGAAATCAACAGTAGGAAGCATTGATCAGTCTTATGTGTGATTCATCTAAGATGACTAAAAATTAAAGTATATTAAAGTATGATAAATTATTTAGGCATAAATGATATTGATCGTATCGTACTATATTTATATATTAAAAATAAAATCAATGTATTTATATCGATGGTTAACAATTGATTCCCCATAAGAAACATGTTTATCAAATTTTTATATAAACTGGAAAAATATAAAATTCTAAGTAATGGATACAATTTAATATACTATTTAAAAACATTTCTTATGAGGTATCATTTGATAATTTTCGTTATGTCACGTCTAGATTCAATATCAGACAATTTTTATTACAATTAGACATATTTTATTTTAAAATTACACAACTAAACATAAGCCAGCATTTAAGTTCTTATATTTTGAAGTTTGGTTGTTTCAATGAGTACTGGTTTTTATGTCATTTTGTATTTGTCAAAATTGAACAGTTTCATTCTTAGATGTTTACATAGATTAACCTTTTGTTGCTGAGAATTTTGAGATTACTATCTAAATATCACATAATTTAAAATATATGTTCGGCATGAATGCTATTTGCCCCTGAAGCAAATACTCCACATCTCATTAAAATAATTCCGATTCTTTCTTTAATGATCACATCTCTGCTAAAGTAGCAAAAGCTGATATATCGGATCTCGGCTACCAAAAGGTTAGCTACCATCAAACGAAGATATATCAAAATAAAAAATCATTTCAGACACAATACATATTTAAAAATAAGGAATAAATATTTAATTCCTGATATTGATTCTAGATATCACATACATATATAAATATAATACATATGAAAGATCTGTGGAAGGAAGGAATTGTTTCATGTTTTCCAGCAGCATATTTTAAATTAAATTTAACAATAATTTATTTCCCTGTATCATTTTTTTAATAACCAACTTTAACTTAGCTCTAACTATTTAAAAGACAGATGCTGGAGGCTTGGAATAAACTAGAACAAGCAGAAACGTAGTCTTAAGTCGAAGAATATGCGAAAATACAGCTCCTATTCATAACGATTTAAAAAAGCTTATTAGTTTTTTTTCTATGCAACTTGTAGCTGTATTCAAGGTTAAGAAGTAAACAACATTTTTCATACAAAATCTACATATGAATATATTAAGACTCTTCTTCCAAGGCCTTTCATATGTATTTGTTTCAAGAACAAATTTCAAGTTCACTTTGAATACAAAAAAATAAGATCCTCGAAGATTAAATAATGGAAACTATGGATTTCTTATGAATATATATTTTTATAGAAGACGTAAAGGAAGCTTGTTTTCTGTAATACGTGTAAAGATTCTATAGAAACAATTATAATTTATAATCTTTAATTGTATTGAACTGACTAAATATGCAGACAAGCTGTTAGATTCAATAAAACATATCTTTTAATAAATACATACATGTCTTTTGTGTGCTTGAAATGTATTTTATATCAAATTAAGTATCAATACTCTGAAAATAAATATAGTATGACTAGCAGCTCCTAATTAGGCAAATTTCATCACAATCAATAACTTTATAAACCTTGACTAGAAGCAAGTTGAAATTCATAAATAGTTCTAATTGTAATAAGTATGTTTTTTAAGAATTAACGAGCATGACTTTTGAACATTCTGACTGAATTTATTCATATCGTAAATTAACTAAAAAATTATTTAATATATCACATTGTTTCAAAACGGTATAAATAACAATACTTAGACGTAATCATGCATATAAAAAAATCAATATATGTACCTACATTGTTAATTTTTGCTTCAAAACGCAAGCAAACTAGTAGGCCTAACTATTTCGATATATAAAAATGTTGCATTGTGTAAATTTGATTATTACGTATTATAATCCACTCGTCTCGGGATGAAGTATGTTATCTAATTTGAGTGCTGCTTTCCATAGCGGCTAGACGATACTTTCTGATCATGTCGTAAACTTTCTCCTGCTCTTCGGTGATCAAGATTCTCATCCTTTGCGTGAAAGGATCAAAATTTAATATCCTCTTTTTCCGTCTATATATGCCTTCTCTTCTCTCTAAAGCGCACTGTAACGTATCCTATATAAAATGAGCATAACATAAGTATCATATAAAAGTTTTAATTATATACATACATATTTAATAGTATACCTCATCAGATGGAACATTCAAAAACTTTAATAAACCTCTCAAAACATCTTCAACATTTTCTACTAGATCATCATAATATACTACATGCACTGGACCGGTAAAATTCAACAGCCAATCCAAATTCATCAGCCGCCACGCACCTAATTTTTCATTTACAAACTTTTGCCAATCTGTAAAATAAATAATAAATATTGTTATAAGCAGTCCAAAAACACTGAAATTAATGTTTGATTCAATAAACAAAAAACATAAAATTAATGTGTTACAGAGACAAAAAGTATCCGAATAGATAATACTGGCTGTTAAAATACAGATATAAAAGGAACGTCTCCAGAGCCCAAAATCAGTTGAACGAAAATTACGCCCTTTAATGCGAACCGCCCTAGAAGTAGCCGATACTCTTGAGACATTCCTTGAACTTTATCGCAAAACATAATAACTAAAACCGATTTTAGGTGATACATAAATATATTAAGACGAATAATTAAAAATAATGGTCTAGACTAGATCATGCAGCAGTTAACGGTGCTTACAAAATATAATTAATCTTAATGTGAAATATATAAAGTTTATTTACTCCAAGTGTCAATAAAAAAAATTCACTCAACAATTTGCTCGCGTGAATCATTTGTATATTGTGAACCAATAAAAATGATAATTTGTTGTAATATGTTTTTTTATTATTAAATTGAACTCAAATTACTTAGCATTACCATTAAAGTATATTAATTGATTGTTTGATTTAGCTTAACTGTTGCACCCACTACATTAATACATAACTCTACATATAAGTTGCTCTTAATATAAATTTTTAACATACATTTTCCTTTAGTTCTACGATATCGATCCGGTGATGCAAATCCGACGTGTCCACCACTTTGTCGGTTAAACTCAGCCTGTAATAAAATACATAATAGCGCTATAATATAACTATATTTATAATATATCTAACACATACAAGTATATTATTTGTTAATACCTGAATGGCTTGCTCCGGAGACCTAACTAATAAAACAGCACTATTGAACATTGTGCGTGCGGCGGGACCCCATTCGTGGGTTTTTACTACTAAAACCGAACCATTTGCTATGGCTTCGGCAGGGAAACCATTTTTTAATAGGCCGTAATCTTTATATATTGATCCAGTATGAATTCCTGTTTTGAAAGTTGATAGTTGTAGTTGATAGCATAAAACAAAAATCATTTATGGTATTAGAATTAATATTTGTACTAAATTAACCAACTGTACTGATATTTTCATGACAGCAATTTTTGTATGAATCACTTAATTAGACATAATACTAATGTTTTATTTCTTGAGGTTTATAAAGAAAATGTAGTATGGGTTAATTTACCGGTGGCTTGTTGTAGTAAATATCTAAGCCATGTGTTACCGCTGCCAGGAAAGGATACTAAAGCCACTGGTGGTCTAGGATCGGTGAAGTAACGTAATGGACGGCACCAGCGAGGACGGTTTCGACGAGAACGTCCGCTGGAGTAACTTCCTAGTCGTAGACCTAAACCGACGCCGCCCCCTCCAGATAGCTGTAAAATTTAATATTAATTAGATGCAAAACATGAATAGAAATTAAATAATTGTATAATAATAATTAAAAAATGCTATAGATTATTGTTAAAATATTATAAATTTGTTATGTTATTATAATCTGTGGCAATCAAAGAGTTAAATAGTTAACATTGGTTCATGATAATTTACCAAGTAAATGGAATAGAATTTTTGTAATGAAAATTTTGTTATTATTAGCTCAATGTGTACATGAGTCATGTTTTCGTCGTTGTCTTGTCTCAATCATCACATTTTCTTTACACATATTTTCAAGTCTTCTTTACTATGGAAATAATGAAGTATATACATACATATAAAATATTTTTTCTAATGCATTTTATATGTATTAGTCATGTAACTAAATTACATCTAGTGTTAACTTTCCTATAAATGAACTATTCTTTTAAAATATGATAAGAATTGCTTTAGTTACATTTAAAAAAAATGGTGTACGGATTTAACATTACTAAAAAAGATTATTAAGTCAATACTGTGTATTGTATTTAAAATATATTTTTATAAAATATATTATGCAAGTAAAAGTTATTATATCAAGTCGCAGATACATAGAACATGTAAGGTAAAAACATGTTATCTGATATTTTTGTCAAAAATCCACTCGACTAAGTTTAGTGCTCTCTTTTAAATTAAAACTCCTAGGAGATATAGATATGTTAGGTGCACATTTCTATAGAAGGCAAATGTTAATTTACGGCAAATATATGTTAAACAACGTAAAGATAAAAGATACTGTTATATTTCATAAATATATGGAAGAATTATGGTAAGGCGTGCATTTATTTACATTAAATCATATTTTATTAAAAAAATATGGTAATATTATTTGAGGTTATGTCATGCATGCCTATTTCTAATTATTTTTTGTTTAATTGCCTTTTCCGACAAATACAAAGTTATTTAGCTGTAGTTTGTAACTGTTAACTAGCTACAGAATTTTTGTCAAAAATGGCCACTACAAAACTTTGTATTTTTAAGACATATTATAAAAAATACCATTCAATTCGTGAATGTTTTGAAGCTATATTTTCACAAAAAATACATTCTAAGAGATTTCAAATAAATGTTTATACTCAATTAAAATTGTATAAGCACCTTTATATGAAAATTTGTTATTTTTTGATATTCATTTATATTACATTAACAAAATAAGATACTGATATAAAGTTTGTAGTTTTAATTATATTTTATGATCTTCATAGGTTATTAAATAGCTTTTACATACATATATTATTTGCACATCTACCGTAGGATTGCCATTATTCTCTGAACTAAGAAAAGAAGAGAAATTAATTAATTTAGTGCCAAAATAAAAACAATAATGAAACGACATGTCTATAAAAAATAAAATATTTTCTCAAAGAAAAGTAATGTGCAATAACATATACAAACAACAGAAATAAAGATCAGTTCAGGTTTAGATCAATATTTGATTTTTTAACATTTTGTTTGGGTGGATTGCCATTTTATAATATATAATAAACAAGAATTACTAACCTTTCCATGATGTACACCAGATAGCGATCTGGGTTCATGTAAAGCCACCGAGGAGAGTAGCAAAGCAGCAGCTAGGTATAAAGCCAGCAACGCTGCCAGCGCCGCCACACGCCACCGAGATAAGACCATCACCGTGCATCACCTTTTCATCATTATAATACTTGAAAGAATAAACGGGAATTTCGATTATAATAATACTTTTTTATAATCTTAAACAGTTTACTAAAATTGACTTAAGCTTTTTTTACAGTTAAATAATAATAATAAACATAGTTTGTTTAAAAAATATTGCTATAAAACATAGAATGTATGAACTATATTGAAACTTAAATATGTTAATCAATTTTGTACTACTATCAAATGTGGTTTTCAATAACGATCATACACTAATTGGCACGTAGCAAGAGAAAAAATAGTTCTGCTTAGCTTTACAATGCGGATGTTACTGAATGTAAAATAATTAAAATGTAACCGAATAACTGGACTAATAAATCAATTGACCTGATGAGTTCAGAGTACATAATTATTACAGTGTCGGTATGAATAACACGGTATTTAAAGCTCTTGTGTATGTAGTATAGAGAAGTATCGCGTTCATTGAAAAAGCAACACCATTATATTTGATAATTGTTTACACACTAAAAAACATAAACAGAATATAAAAAATACTTTAATATTTTAATTTATTTTCTAATGCACAAATATATTCCTTTATTCCATTGAAGAAACTCCTATATTTTTATTTTTGCAGATTGTCTTAGGAATATTATTATGCAAATTCACACCTTCGTACAATATTCCCCTGGTCCTATTCGTTTTTTTATACCCAACTATCCTTAAGTTGTCTCTATTTCTAGTATTAAATCTATGTACAACTTTATTTCTTATTAAATAAATTAAAATACTCTGATAACATATTATTTTCTAAATTATATATATATTAATACTAAAACATTCATCTTCGTTAACGAATCTGTGGAAGAATTAGGTAAAATATGAATATATTTATATTTAATCTTATCGTTACCTGATTGTTATGAACTATTTTGTCAATTGTTTAATTTAATGATTCAGCTGTAGTTTTGGAATTAACTACAGATTCAATGTCAATAATTAAAGTAAATGCATATTAAAGTTAAAAGTACATCAAATTACTTATATCTACATTTGTATTACATTTAAACATTATTAGATTCTAACATTTCAAACATAAAACGATGCATTTTTATCATAAAATCAATTCTCAAATGTCGTTTGCATTATTTAACATGTTATTGCTTTGAGATCTTTACATGTATCATCGTCAGGGCCGGCCGGGATTCGAACCTAGTTTCACTGACATTTTAATTAAAAATAAGTTATAATATCCACTTGATTAAATTTAATGCTTTGCTTTATAACAATTAGCATTGCTTTATAACAATTAGAAGATTTAGAATCATTTTTACTTACGCCAAGCATGTGCTGAACTATGAAAATTACTTCAGTACGAGAAAAAATGTGTTGAAAAATTAGGCAAGGCATGCATGGCAAATTAAAAATCTTTACATTTGTCATCGTAAGCTACCTATAATAATAATTTATAGCTAATTTAATAGATGTCACTGATTTACAGACTTTCTCTCGAAACTAAGTGGTTGTTGATTGTGTTGATCCCGTTGTAACGCATTGGGCTAACGCCTACCATGTTGTAACACATTTACAACAAATTAAAAAAGCATGTATTTAAACGGGATATGCAAATAATTTGAGCAATTGGTATATTCATCAAACTTTTGATATGCAACAAACATTGATACATACATTTATTGAGATTACAGTGTACCAAAATACACGTTTTGTTTTGATACTTAAATAATAATTATATTGAAAATAACGCGTTGATTCCAATATGTCATTATTTATTTCAGTGTGCAATTTTTTATTGTTGAAATCTACTACATGCTAAAAAAACTAATGACAATAGATACTTAATCATATTAAAATTATACTTAAAGGGTTAAATACATATGTTTCTCGTAGCATAGATTATTAATTTAAATTGCATTATTACATATTTATGAGTACTGCAGACTAAACTTTAATAAATAAAATAAAAAGCTTGACTTAAACAGTTGTATAACACAAAATATAAGATATGCGATTCGAACGAAGAAACCATATCTTATCCATAACGCAAATATAACCTTGGCATTTCCCCTTATATTTATTTACACTGAACGTTTTAGTATACACTCGTACATCCACATTGTCACAATCAATCATTGATTTTGTATAAGCACCGAACTTGGATTGCGTGTTAAGAGTTAATAATATTTTATGCCAAGTGCCAATTTTTGAAATCGATTTCGGGAGTTTCCACTCGTAAAATTGATCGTTTCTCAATTAAGTTACATTTTATAATAATATATTATCGTATTTATATTGGATTTGTATTCATAAAATTGTTTATTTTTTATAAGTTCAATTGATATGATATGATTTACCAGTCTTGTCGTTTCGACGAGGATGTTGCTAGTCAGGGGCGCTCAAAGCTATCGATTTGACGCCATCGAAGAGTTACGAGGACGTCGTCGTCGTTTTCCGACGATAGGCGGCCGTAAAAATGAGTTTCAGTGACATAATTCGGACGCAAAACAAAAATAAGCTCACTCAGCTTTGGCCGCTGCTGTCACGCGCGAAATGAGCTTTCATCTCGTACTGCGCAAACGCGAGCTTTTCTCACTCGGCCGAGCTTTCCCGGCTCAGGGGTGCTCAACGCTCTGCCAGAATATAATTTTAATATAACAAAATTTATAAGCGATCGAACCATTAAAATAAAATTCTTTTCAAACCTCTTACAAATAAGCCAAAAGCGTTAGAGTCGCAAATACAACCATAATGACTTCATAGATTATCGCTTATGCATAATGATGGCCTTAATGCATAATATTAATATATGCTACACATACCCACAGACTTTAACCCTTTTCGTGCCGAAATATTGTTATATGGTTAATAATAAGGGATGATTATATTTTAGATTTTTCGAAATATTGAATTCATGTATGTAATTATATTTTAGCTATATAATATTACACAAGTTTCTATTTCAGAATAATTGAGTGTTTACATATTGACGATTTTTATTGCTATTATGAGAATTGTTATGCCATCTCTAATGCCATATGTGAAAAAACCGTTTAAATTATATATTTAGTGTTATTTGGAACCACAATATTTTTTTTAATGTTCAAAAGATGTCACTATATTTAAAAAATATTTCATCGAATATATTATTGGTTTGCGACAAAACTAGGAGCGTACACCCGAGTCCTAGCGGCATTCATGTCGTCGTTCGTATGCAAGCACTGGCGTATTCAAATGATTAAATCACTTTTGATTAAAAGCTCGTTTAGAAACTGGATCAAACACAATCGCCACTCATTTATGCACTTTACACATCGTAACATAAAGTCATCAGGCATTTATTGAGTATACGCCACGTGAAAAATAAAATTAATTGTACCTCAGTTGCAAGGATACTAATACGAATACCCAGGACATTTGAAGATGAAAGTCTGCAAAGACAGTAAAACCGCATTTGGTAATCTACCGGAGAAAATGTATTCCGATATGATTTCATTGAAATGACATATCTTAACAAATAATTTCGGGATAGAATCGAGATTATATTTTGATTTCATTAAGATTCATAGTATTTCATTGAATGACATGCATTTTTCTTGCTAAATTCAGGGGGGGGCAAATTCTCCCACCTGATCCTCCTAAATAATGTCCCTGAAAGCAATTCCCGAAAAAAAACCGTCGAAGTATATAAATATTTCTTAGAAAAGGACAATTTACTAAGAAAGTTTCTCGGCTTTTATTACTAAAATGCATTAGCGGAAACGCCGAAACAGAAAACCGTTCATAACACAGTTCTAACAATTTCCAGTTCCGTATACCAGTTTTTTTAGAAAAGGCATGCGAAAATTACAAAGAACAGTACTTTCAAAATACAAATATATTGCTTGAATATGGATTATTACCAACTTCGTTTTGGTACACCCTTAATCTTACGCCTGGGGTAATCTGCCCCCCTTCGCTACGGCTCTAGGGACCGTGAAACGACACTGATGTCACTCAAGTTTAACAATTAGTTTCGCATATGTGGCACAATTTAATTCGATTCTCGACGGTATCGAAATCGAAATAAACAATTTGTGCTGATCGTTACAAAATAGATAATTGTATATCGATATTTCCAACAAGAGAAATATAAAAAAATGTCTTCGTTGTTAAATGGATGAAGAGGTGGTGAGATATATTTTTATAATGTATGATTCATAAACCTTTCCTTTGCTACCGGAAGCGAATTCCCAATATACACGCATTAGAGCGCCACAGTGATGTCACGATGACGTTTCTCGCCGGCGTCTACATCAGTTCCACAAATACTTACAGGCGTCGCTTCATACGCTTCTGCGATCGCGGGATCAGTTGGTCATAGATTGGATGATGCTGGATAATTACAAGATATACCGAAATGAGAACAAATCAATACAATATCATTAAAAAAAGGTTAGGTTGTTTGGTTCTATAGTAATAGTCGGCGCGAGCGGCAGCGAGGCGCCTCTAAGACGATGCTAGAAAGAGCCCTAATGCATGCTTTATGGGAATGCGCCTACCGGACCAACCCGAGAATATTCAGCGCACCGGGCTCAAAAAGGTCATTAAGAATTTTTGTACATTTAAGGATGCTACGAGAGCTAAATAAAGGTCATCTGAGAAATGAAAAACGGATAAAAATTTCCGAGGTGACCTATTTTTACAGGGCTGTGGAGTCGGAGTCGGAGTTGGAGTCGTGGTGTTTTGGCCGGAGTTGGAGTCGGAGTCGTGAAAAATAAGCGACTCCGAGCATTTTTTTAAATTATTAAATTTATGAATTTTTAATTGCGTAATAATTAATGTGTATAGCGTATGAATATTAAACGTGTAGAAAAACATCAAAAATACCTGATAAAATTAAACTTTTTTGAGTCGGAGTCGAAGTCGGAGTCGGAGTCGGAGTGGAGTCGTGTTGTTGGTAAATATCGGAATCGGAGTCGGAGTCGTGTTTTTTTTTAACGACTCCACAGCCCTGTATTTTTAGCTCTCGCGGCATCCCTAAATAAACAAAATTTCGCTGCTTGTGCTTATACAAAATTCTGACACCGTGCTAAATAGGATCAAATGGCGAGCCTAATTTGCTGTGATGTACACTGAGTGTACATGACATATTAGTATGTGAATATCTCTATAAAATGTTTTCCTAAGTATTCCTCCGTGTTACACTTACATATTAGAGAATTGCAATACATAAGTAATTATAGGAAGTGGAAAAAACTAATATCCTGTCAATAAAATTATAAATTCACCAATACAGTCAAACAAATGAGGGTTCCCAGTCGGATTTTTTGCTTCGCTCAAAGAGGGATGTTCGTGTACAAAGGTTTTCAACTTGATTTACAATATTATTTTTGTAAATAAATATTTGTTACAGTGCATTTACTCATTTTCCGCACTTATATTAAAATAATTATTTCGAAATAATTATAAAATTAAAAATATATTTTTTTAACATGTTTTTACATGTATATTGTGTACATCACCATAAGGGAAAGTTAACAGAAAGAGAATTTATGTGGTATTCACATTTAATTTCATATTACAATTCATATGACATTGAAAATTGATATTATTAGCAACTACTTCGTAGGATATTTACTTTTAAAAGTTTAGTTTTACTAATACTTTCGGTTTTTACTGGAACGCCATGTACCTATATGACGTGACATATACATATGTATGTACAGTGGTACCTCGGTTTTCGTCGATAATCCGTCCGAAAACAATCGTTGAAATTCGAAACCGACGAAAACCGAGGCAATTATTTGTAGTATGTATTAACATTACGAGGCATGTGACTGTATTATGTATATGTGATTAACGACTTTTTTATGAATACAAATGAGCAGTTCATTTTGAATACATATATTGCTAATCATAATTAACTTATTTTTCCGAATATGTTGCAGGAATATGCCGTTGCGGTTAAGGGCTACCGCCACACTATTTCCTACTTTTTGAGACCGCAATTAGGATTGTGTCAGCATATGGTTTAAATAAATTGCGCAATTTCCGGTTATAATCTTTGTTGAGTATTTTTATTCTCGACTCCATTGTAACGTACAAATACCATGAGAAATGTAGATTTATGCTACTCAAACCCTAAATAACTTGAGAGTCCCTGTCTGAAAATTAAGATGAATATAACCTATTTTCAATTTCATTTGATTTTTTTAGGTATTTCCTATACATAAAAATATCTTAAAAGCTTATCTCATTTCCAATGACTTAGGTTGAATAATAAGTTTCCGTAGGAATATAAACTTATTTTTCAAAATAGACATATTTATATATTTATTTTTAAATGTTTGCTCTAACGTTGAAGTCCAGATTTCCAGACATGTTTATGTTTTTTAGTTAAATTGGCGAATCTGGTTATTGTTATATTCACATGTTTTTTCAAATAAACTATTTTTCTTGTGTTTACAATATATTCTGTATTTACTATAGAATGTTCCACTTTTTAATGAGCACCAATACACTTTGACCTCTGCTTAAAAACAAACCTTTCAACTCATCAATCTTACCAATGAAGTAAAAAATGTAAATTATCATATTATCTTGAAAATAAATCAAAACGCTAATGACATTTACTAGCTGATAAAAAAATCAATGCACATTTGAGGATAAAAGTGGGAAGCGGTTGATTAATACTAGAAGTAAAACACATATTGCAAATTGCATTTAATTTATTTTTCGTTCAACTTAAAACTTAATGAGTGATTAACAATCATTAATATTGCAGACTGTGACAAAAAAACCCTAAAACATAATCTGTAGAAACTCGTATTTTTAGCATTTTTCATTACATATTAAAATCAGTATTTATTCAATTATTGTATTGAAAATTTATCTCGAAGCGAAAAATATAATAAACAGATTTTTTCTAAATTACCCTCATAAAAAACACCAATAATTGAATTATATAATTCTAAGCCCATAATGATAAACTCTATGCAAATACATCAGTGTTGAATTCAATGGGACTACCTATCGATTTGTTGATTTACTATGAGAATAAATTGAGGGTATTAAATGTGGGCTTCAAAATAATATCATTGAGTTTTCTTCTGAAACTATTTTCTTCAATAGTAAAAAAAACTGGGATGTAATTTGAAAGAGAATGCCAAAAAAGTATTCTCAAACTTAATGCTTTTAAATGATATGAGCATATTTTTAACCAACTTTTACCAAACATTTGAAGTTGTTTAGATCCCAGATATTCTTTTATTATTGATTGACACAAAAGCTAAATAAGACAGAGTGCAATTTTTTAAGATGCAGAAAGATTTTTATTCAGTAAATATAGTTGTAATTGATTGTCAGTAGAAATTTGTATCATGCGTAGTTTTAACATAATTTATTGCTATGTTACATATTCATGTTTCTACCTTTATTGTGTGGAAAATATTCAAGATGAGTTATACATTTATTATAACATTATAATT
The DNA here is from genome assembly GCF_051122295.1 of Plectrocnemia conspersa. Classification (NCBI taxonomy): domain Eukaryota; kingdom Metazoa; phylum Arthropoda; class Insecta; order Trichoptera; family Polycentropodidae; genus Plectrocnemia; species Plectrocnemia conspersa. The sequence continues at coordinate 10,138,213 of NW_028277175.1, read as the reverse complement.
TATACAAAAAGCTAAAAATGATAAAAATACGGGTCTCTAATAATCGGTGAGGAATAGATTGAAGACAAACTAAAAAACTGTAAATCGTACGAATGTTTAAATTCAGACAAAAACCATCCTTGCGATTAATGTACATATCACATACGGGCAATAAAATGCCCAACATACCCTTGAACAATAACGTTTTAAAATGAAACGATGTGCTAAAAATCAAATGATAATTTCAACAACTATGTAAGAATCGGATAAACTAACCTTTGAAACGATTCCAAAGCAGACACCCTCTATTTAAAGCTCTTACAACTATATCAAAAATGAATGAGTTTTATATTTATATTTTTGAATAAAAATCAAATCAATCGACATAATAATACGTTTTTTATAAATTATTTAAAAAAATGTATTCAGTGCGTACGAGATAGAACGCAATAGTTTCCAAAATGCCTTGTTCGTTTTCTAGGAATTAACAAAGGCGTTTTTCGCAGTCTAGAAAAATATTTTAAGGTTACCCGAAGAGGGAGAGGCATTAGAATTAATCAATTAGATAATTAAAATTTAAAAATACAAGTTTGTACTTTAAAAAATACTTTTGGAAACTATTGAGTATCACCTCGTACATTATAGATATTGTCAGTTTGTTGCAAGAAGTCATTAGTATTTATGAATGGAAAACAGTGTTTTATTTGTAAAGTTGAATTATGCCAAAGCATATTTTAGCAGGAAACCTTTTTTGTAATTAACGAATTCTTGCAGCAAACAGTCGATATTATAAATTTTGATATTCACATCGTTTATTTGAAACGATCAAGAGCAAAGCTAGCATTATTGCGTCAAAATATACATTCTACGGGTTGTTTATGAGTTTTCAAAATATACATATTTATATATTAAATAGTGTCGGACATTGCGTATTCGACTAGTTGAGATGATCGCGTCGTTTGCGAATCGGCACTGACATAATTTGAGTCGAATCACCCTTAAAAAATGCATACGTTTGATACTGCGGCGCGATATTATAAATTAGTCTGTAGGCCTTTTCTCGCTATTCTTTTTAGTAAACTCTTCGGCGTTCTTCGTAAACTTCTTGCGATCCTTAAGATACTCTTCGGCTAAATCTGCTCTCAGAGGATGCTCCGGTTCCGGATCGTTCACGAGAGCCACTAACGCTTGAATGACTGAAAATCGATTCACGTTATCGACGAATATTAATACATATTGCGAATTATGTGAGAATAATTACCCTGATCTATTCTTGTGGCAGGTTTCCAATTTTCGGTACTAATAATCGGCAAGCATACTTGACCCTTCTCGTCTATATTTGGATGATAGATTTTTGTTTTGAAACTTATTTTAGGCGGCTTGAAGGGATACTCTGCCGGAAAGTTTATTTCGATTCTGAACGCTCCTTTGTTGTACGGTGGATTATCCTAATTGCGAAATGAAATCATACATTTAATGTTAAAATTAACTTTAGCTTGAAATGAAAATATATTTGTTATATACTCACTGGAACGATGAGCCCTTGCCATGTGAGAATATTATTATCGTCTACTTGAATATCTCTAAATGATTTCAGTCCGGACTGTTTAATATCACCGAGTTCCTGGAACGATACAAAAACATGCTTACAATCAATATTTGATAACAAATTTATCTTTATAGTCAACTCATTTAGCGCTCTAATAACCATCAATATGATTGCAAATATTAATGAAACAAACACAAAGGAAAAGATGAGTCATGTATATCGAAACATGTCGGTCATGGTTTACAATTCAATATAATGTAATAATAATCTCGTACATAGTATGAGTACAATACACTATTAAACAATTAATTAAATACATTTTAAGAAAATATTAAGATCGTTCTAGATTGATTTCAAACTGATTTTTACACAGTGACTGCAAACGAACGTATACAGGTGAAATTGTGATGAAACGAGTTTCGAATGACATGACATGACGAGTGTCAAAATGACGCTAATTCAGTACATGAGACTCGTTGCCGCGAGCGCCGGCGTTTCTTAATCAGAATCGATAATATAGTCGAAAAAATAAGCGTCACATCGCGCGCTCGCCGAAGTCGGGGAGCTTAGAATCGATCGTTACCTTTTGCAGGCGCCTGGTGGCCGCCATCTCTGTCTCCGGTGAGCCGCAGTCGCGCACCCCGTTGCCCGATAGGGATGTGACGACACCTGCGCTTGACGGCAGCCACCTGCGCTCGTTACATCGAGTTACGACATAAAAATATCAATATAGCAAATATCAATATAACCGACAGCGTTTATTTTCTACACTTTTAACTATATTACCATAGATAGCGCATATTGATGTTTTGTTTTTCAATATTTGGCCGAATTATCTCTAATAATGTGTCAAATGATTCTTGGTACATTCGAAAAATATGTTTCTAATCATCAGGCTTAGTTTCTTGTAAAATTGTTTTCAAATGCTCATGAGTGAAGCGGTACCTGAATTTGAAAAAAGGGTAACATAAATAGCACTTTGTAAGTACCCCCCGATGCATAGGAAAAAATATTTCTTTGCTGCGTAACGGTCGGAGGAACAAGAACATCGGAAGACAAAAATTATCATTAACCCGTTACAAATATGCCCATCAAGTAAATGTCACTTTATAGAGGCGTGGACATATTTCTTTGGTTGAATAAATGAGTATAACAATTGGCTGGATGGTCACTGCATGATTATGATTCGTGAAAAGCTTTGCAACCCTTGATATGGTCAGAGACCGCTCGGGACGAGAAACTGTAGACGGTGGACCACAAGGCCATGAACGGTCAGAGACTCGCATAGAGGATCGGACATCGACTACACCGACACTGCCACAACTACAACCTTTTTAACGAAAAATGCATCGCTAGTGAATATTAAATTACGATAAAGAATATTAGTTATTTAATTTAATTTATATCTCTGTAAAATACTATTTTCATAATATGTTGTAGCGATCTCTTTATATTTATATGTATATATATATTCATTCAGATTTTTCATTAGCAAAACTTAGCGGCACTCTGGTACCATTGGCGTAACGGTTTTTTCTCTCTACTGGCAACCTCATGCGTATAATTATTATATATATATTAAAGTATAATTATTAAATTTGTTATTTTTATTTATTTTGATGTATCGTTTTTTTTATTTAGTATAAATATTTGATTTCACTTACCGTATATTATGTATATTTTATATATGATGTAATGTATTATATAACCCGAGTGCTGCCAAGTGTGGCCATAATAAAATAAATACATATGTATATGTGGGGGCCCTATTATTCATTCATTGTGGCAAAAACTTGGTGGCACTTCGGTAACACTGACGTACCAGCGGCGGAGGGCATCACATACTTGGTGGACCTTGACAGGAAGACAACGGCCAGTGGTGCCTCGTCCACTGTTCACTCGCATATATTTCACTAGCAAACATGTAAGCTAGTACAAACTATTAATAACAAATTTTACTTTTAAATCACCGCCCGTCCACCATTTGTGTACGATTAAACACAAATTATTTCAGATCCTCGTAGTCATCTCGAAAACATCCGTGTTTGGCTAGTTTGTATAGGGCGGCCCTGAAGTTCTAACCGTAACACTCAAGAATTAAAGACGCAATCATGAATTTACTCTACAGCCCACAGCTAAAAATCTCTGAGCATTAACGGATTGCCGACTCCACCCCGCAGTAACTTCGATAAGTGCTTCATTTAATACAAGCTATGTGGAGAATATAATGAATCATTTTCCAACGCTCCTAGCACTAGGATATAATCTGTACACCTTTTTGTAGATATTTATATGTACACCTTTATGCTCAAACAACAAATAATGCTTCGATTTTAAATTAAATTACATCCTCCATTTAAAATAAAATTGGTTAAGAATTAAGCAAACTTTATGTTAAATCATGCCACTCCCAGATGTTATGAGTAGGTGAAATTTTAGTTAAAAAATAACCAGTTTTGCGAAATTAAAACAGAAATAACATGTGCCATTATATTTTCTATTTATTATTATTTATATGTTTACATATATTATAATATATTGCTGTTTTTTATATATATTATTACAAGCATCTATATTTTATATACATTTTCATAATATTAAAAAACTTAAATGACATCAGCATCGCTATGAGTTATCATATGGCGATAAATACCTTTTTTGGTTATAAAGGCTTTACCACATATTTTACATTTAAAATCACAAGAGTCGCTATGAGTTTTCAAATGTAGTGAAATAATAGCTCTAGTTTTAAATGTCTTACCACATTTTTCACATTCAAAGGTATATGCGGCACTATGAAGTTTTAAATGTTGTGTTAAATATCCTTTAGTTTTAAATGTTTTTTTACATTTTTCACATTCGAAATCGCGAGTATCGCTATGAGCTTTTATATGGCGAGAAAGAATGCTTTTAGTTTTAAAAGTTTTTCCACATTTTGTACATTTAAAGTCTAAAGAAATGCTATGACTTTTCATATGTTGGGAAATATATCCTTTAGTTTTAAATACTTTTCCACATTTTTTACATTCATAATTAAAAGCATCAGTGTGTTTTTTCATATGTTGTGAAATATTGTCTTTAGTTTTGAACACTTTGCCACAATTTTCACATTTAAAGTTACGAGCATTACTATGAACTTTCATATGGCGTGAAAGAATGAGTTTAGTTTTAAATGTTTTCCCACACGTTTTACATCCAAGATTACGAGCGTTGTGAGTTTTTAAATGTTGTAAAATATTTGCTTTAGCTTTAAATGCTTTTCCACATATTTTACAGTCAAAACCAAAGGCATCATTATGACTTTTCATATGTTTGGTAATATATCCTTTAGTTTTAAATATTTTTCCAAATTTTTTAAATTCACAGTTGAAAGCATCGATATGACTTTTAAAATGTTTTAAAATATTGTCTTTACTCTTGAACGCTTTTCCGCAATTTTCACATTCAAATTTACAAGTATGGCTATGCTTTACATGATGTGATAGAATGTCGTTAGTTTTAAATGTTGTTTCACATTGTTTACATTCAAAGTCAAAAGAATTGCTATGACTTTTCATATGTTGGGAAATATTACCTTTAGTTTTAAATACTTTATCACATATCTTACATTCAAAAGCAAAAGCAACGCTATGAGTTTTCATATGTTTCGTAATACTGTCTCTAGTTTTGAATGCTTTTCCACAATTTTCGCATACAAAGTTATGTGCATCGCTATGAATTTTCATATGATGTGGAATATTATTTTTAGTTTTAAATGTTTTTCCACATTGTTTACATCCAAAGTCACGGGCTTCGCTATGAGTTTTCATATGTTCAGAAATATATCCTTTAGTTTTAAGTACTTTTCCACATTTTTTACGTTCTGATACAAAAGAATCACTCCGACTTTTCATATAGTGAGTGAGATTTGTTTTAGTTTCGAAGGTTATTTCATCATAGTGAACTCTGGTATATCTTTCATTTTTTTCCTCTTTTCGTTTCTAAAATTTTGTTAAAATACGTTAAATAAAAAATTGTAATATTTTCAAAATGAAAAAATTATACAATTAACTTTTACTTGTGTTTCTATATCAGTATTTGAAATTTGTTGAGTTAAAACGTATATATTTTCAGTGTTTGCTTTTAGTACATCTTTTACATCGTGCGTTTCTGAAACGGTTAAAATAATAGTCTTTTTTATAAGTTATATTATAGTATTTAAAAAATAACCAACCCATTTCGAACATGTCTTGTACATCAATTACATTATTATCTTCACTCCTGTTATATTCTTTTTTAATATCTTCCAACTTAAAATAAAATATTTTAGTTTTAAGCAGTTTTATATTAATAAGGTGTAGGGTTTTATTTACCTCTACTTTATATTCAGTTTTGCTTGAAATATTGTTCTAAAAATAAGTATTTTTTAATTTTATTTGTTAAATAAAATTTGTAAAATTTATATAATGACAGCAAATTGACCGTTACTTGTGTTCCCATATCTGCATTTGAAATTTGGTGAGATATAACATTCACATCCAGAGTGTTCGTTATATCTTTAGCATTGTTCGTTTCTAAAATGGTTAACATTTATTTAAATTAATTAAAATGTAAAACAGCGGTTCTCAATTGATTTTGCGTGATAAAAACAATTTAAACAAACCAAAAATAAAAACTGGTTTACATCAATCTACAAAGGGTTTAAATTAAAGAATATTTGAGATTTTATTCCAAAAAATCGTAAGTGAACATGAAACACTATTGTTGCATTCCAAAGACTTTTTAAACTTTGATCGGAAATGCATGATTTCTTTACGATTCTAAATAAAAATTAGAATATATTTTTATTAAATAAACGTACTTGTCAACTGCTACTTATTAAATAATTGAAACTGTAAAAAAAGTAGCGATTAGTAAAGAATTAGAAAAACATATCTTAGACTATTATTAGTTTTTAAATGTTTTTACCAATGTACATGTCGAGTAAAATTATGTTTTACAATATATTAATAAATAACCTATTTCGACCATGTTGGGTACATCATTTATATTATTTTCTTCGCCGCTGTTATATTCTATTTTTATATCCTCCAACTTAAAAAAAGAATACACTTTTTTAAAATGAAAAATTAAATTGTATATAATAAAAGTATAGTTATTTCATTGACCTCTATTTTACATTCAACTTTATCAACATAAGCAAACGTCTCTTCATTGTTTTTAATGCCCGGTTCTGAAAATAGAAAGCGTAAAATTGTAATGTTATATAGAAAATATCTAGTAAAGCGTTTTAATAGTTAAGAAAAATATATAAATATTTAAGAATCGTTTGATGAAAAGTATACGTTTTTTATATGCGTCAATTCCAAAACTAATTCAATATGGTTTGTTTATGTATAATAACTTAATATGTATAACTTTCGATGTTAAGTTATAGACACTCGAAATGAATGCAATTGATTGACCACATACATATATATATATATAATATAATCAAAATAGTACCGGGTTTTAAAAAGATCGAAAACGTCATGACAGAAGTCGATATTGACGTCTTCAAATGTCACAAATTAAAGTAAACTTGTATTAAATTATTTTTTTGGTCCAAGCATCATATATTTTTAAACCAGGTGGAAATGTACAAGTATGTGTATGAACATATAGATATTTATAATTCTGATTTGACATTTTATGTTAAAATCTATCTGATTAATATTGACTAATTTCAACATTTTATATTAAATAATATTTTGACAGAAGTTTTACGATGTTTTTGTGGGATAGCCAGTATTGATAATTTTATTTCATACATTGTAATACATTGCAACAATAAGCACCAAGGCTCTGTTTGAGAAGATTAATAGTGCCAATACTCATTGGTAAGAATGAAATGCAATATTATCGGAAAATAATTTAGCGGCGCTTAAGAAAACCAATTTCGTCAATATTTATTGGTAAGAAAAATATAAAATATTATTGGAAAATAAAAATATTTTACGGATTTTCAACATCACTATATTTTTTACCGTTGTGAATTACTAAATGTGGTTAAATTCTTTTTTATATATCTTGAATGTTTGCTCAATTGCAGAATTTATTTTCATATTGATTTGGGATTTTTTTATATATATATCTGAGAACAAATTAAACTTAATAGAAACGATGTAAACTATTTTTAATGTAAGGTAATCTATATATCTCATTGAAATATATAAGCTCTTTTATTTAAAAAAAACGTGTTTTAAAATTCATGGTCAAAAACAATTTTGCTTAAACCATACCCATACGTCAAATTACTTCTTCATTTTTATAATATAACGACGTGTTTGTGTCAATAGATTCTGATCATAGAGCAAAATGTTTACAAAAAATTTCAAGTCAAAGGCATCCAATAACCTAAAATCTTCGTACAGGTAACCTTTTGTCTATTTATATTGTTTTCACATTGCATGTTTCAAAAAAAATATCTATAAAATTTATATTTATACGAATTACAGAAAAACTATGGTACAGAAGCTAAAAGAAAAGTATCCGGTTTTGACTGAAGATGATTTAAAAGAAATAATCCCGATTAAGGCGAGTCTTTGTGCCATTAAAATAGTTAATTCTGCTGGAGAATCAGCATGCGTGTACACAGTAGACAATGCTCCTTTTATTCTTGAAATGAACGATATTTTTTATCCCACGGTGTATGCTTTATGGAAGTGTCCACATATGCTCACTTCGATTATAGTAGAAAGTCATCTTGCACCAAAGGTAATATCTTATAATAAATTAATACATATATTTTAATTTAAAGTATAATATTATTAATGTGTTATAGTTGCAAGATGGTTTGATACACGTGCGAAGATCATTGTTGCCTTCATTCGGTAACAGAATACCTCATTTTCTAAAAGGAGCCGTTTTATCGGTGAATACTGAAGATAATGAAGCTGCAGTTTTAGTCGGTATTGCTCAATATTCGAGTAGCGACATTCTGATTGTTCAAAAGTATGATTATTATTAATTTTAAAATATTGAATTTTAAATAGTTACATAAATATTTATTTAATTTAAAGCGGAGTTTGTATTAAAACAATGAATATAGTTGGAGATTATTTGCTATCGCATGAAAAATTTGTAAAAATAGAAAGACCGCAACTGAAACCACCTTCGCCGTACTTTGCCAAACCAAATATTGAAAATAGTATCGAAGGAATAGCAAAGGTTGGTATTTATCGATATTACGATATTAATTTATTTGTATATTATTTAATAGTATTATTTGTATAGATGACGACTGATGATGTTGAACAATTAGAAACAGTAACTAATAATGTTAATAATGATGCTATGGAATATTTAGAAGATAATATAGAAACTGAAGAAAATGTTACTATGAATGAAACTGATATGACTATAAATAACAATGAGTTTCCGGATGATATGGACGGATTGTTGAAATACTGTTTATTGTGTGTTTTAAAAGTTAACGGAAAGAAACTGCAACTGCCGCTTAAAACAAATTTATTATATGCGTTAGTCATCTTGGTTATATTGAATAATAATTACAGTATTAATCGATTTAATTAATCTTTTCAGTAATCATATGGCATCATTTTGTCCTTCTGATAAGACTTTAGATGTTAAAAAATCTAGCCATAAAAAGATGGCCAAATTTTTAGAAGCTATGGAATCTGTAAGATTATTAATATTAAGTAAACAATATTTTTATTTTATCAATTATTTTACAAATTAAATATTTTAGGAAGGTTTCTTACAAATCAAAGAGATTGAAAAGGGAGTCGATGCTGTGATTAGTGTAAATTTAAACCACGAAGTCGTAAGGAATCATTACGTTATTTTCATCGAAGATAACGAACCACAAGCTAATGATTCTACTTTTAAACCACCGAGCGTGAGAGAAGTCTATAAAATAACTGCTGCAGTTGTACCGTTGTTCAAACATCACTAGTACTGTTTCGATATTATGGATATAATACATTATTTAAGATATATATTATTTAAAATTGATAATTTATGTTTAGTTTAAAAAAAGGACAAACAGTTCCGGCGTCCGATGTTCGTTCTTGTCTCGTTGATTACGTCAGATACAATAATTTGCAAGATTTAAATAATAAGAAGTATGGTAAATAAATAAATTTAACGTTTTTATAAATAATATTAATTAAAATCATTTTAGTTTGATAAAGATTGATCCATTCTTGGGAACTTTTACTAATTCGAGTACAACAATATCTTGGGAAGATATCATGTCGGCGATGTTAAAAAAAATGACAGCATATTCGGAGCTACGTTACGCTGATGGCAAAGCTAAGTTGCTTACCGGACAACTAAAGCATATAACGATGCAAGTGGCTAATAGATCAGGAAATAAAAAGGTCAATATTATATTTGAACATATAACATAACAGCAAGTATAGTTGCATTAATTTAAAAATAATTTAGGTAACTATTGTAAGTAATCTCGAAGATTACGGTATAAGCCTCACCGCTTTAAGTAAAGAGTGTCAGCATGGAGTTGCCGCCTCATGTTCGATAACTAGAACTCCGGGATCAAAAACTGATCAACTTCTTGTACAAGGAAATCAGGTTATTATCTAATTAAATTTATTATTATTTATAATGTTAATTTAAATGAATGATTTTTACAGCAATACTTCATAGCCAAACATTTAACTGAAGTTTACGGATTGCCCAAGAGATTTATAGACGGAGCTGATAAGATTTTGGCTAAAAAGAAGAAATAGACTTATGATGTAATATTTTAAGAAGTAAATCAATTAAAATTTGTATTAAAAATATTTTTTTATTAAGACGTCTATACAGATTTTTTACTTATGTTACTATATCCTATGCCCATACAAGTGAGAATGACTTTTTGAGAACCAGGCGGTCTATCGTCTTCGTCATCAGAGGAGTCTTCGTCGTTAGCTGATTTAGCAATTTCCAATTTGAAGGTGCAGCTGAAAAATTCTTTGAGATGTTGGAGAAATGATATTGTGTAATCTGAGAATGGTCCAACCTAAAAATATTAATGTTTATTTAGTCAATATATAACTAATTAGAAATAATCTAAAAATATATAAGATAAATAAATACATTAATATAATATGTATATCTACATTTGCCGAAGAGAAGTATATAAGAAAAATATTTGAAAATAAATTTAATAGTAATATGGGTTAAATTATATTTATTATAAAATTTATGACTGTCATTTCCAAGAAAAAAATACGATGTAATTTTTTGCATGCGTATAAAATGACGTTTTGATTTCGATTCAAAAAAAGGAAAAAACTAAAGTAATTTTTTTTATATAATACATTCATTTTAGTGGTTAAAAAATGTAGATTCTATCTAGTAGATTACGTGTTAAAATAACGAGTATTTTAATTTATAAAGAAACTTACAACGGCAGTGCTGACATCTTTTTGACCGAGAGCCATCCATAGGGCTAAAATCCATTGAAATGCTGAATCAACTGTTCCACCGCGATAAATTTCATCCAGTAGACTTTGAGCGCACTGTTTGCCTAAATCTTCAGGAACTGAATTTTCTACACCAGGTCCAGGTACAACAGATGCCTAAAAAATGATAAATATTTTTTCATTAAGAAATATGATTTCTATGGTACTACAATGATTATAAAAATTACCAATTCACTACAGTAAAATGTACCGGAATTAGTTTCAGCGGTGAGACTGATTCCAAATCCTGGACTTTTACCGGCTGAAGCTCCTTTGCATTGATCAGTATTGATATAAACATCAGGCAAAAAATTTAACATAACCTAAAAATACTTATATTAATTTACAATATTGAATTTAAGACGTTTGAGTCAATAAATAATTTTACCCCTTTTGAAGATTCAACCACTCTGTTAGCGATAGCCGGCGATATCCTCAAAGCATATACGACGCCTCTGATACGTTTCACGAGCCCCCATTTATCCCATTGCAACGGCCGCAACAATCTTCTGACGGGACATGTGAAATGAACTTCACCACCGCCCAACGGAGGAGCTCCTCTCCTATTGACCTTCAGAGACAATCCGTCGTCTACCAAAATGAACTTCAATAAGATGGGAAAAGCAGCAGCTTTGATTCTATCCACAGATACATCGACGGAACTTTGAGTAACGCCTCGTAAGATAACATCGATTGGTTCTTTACAAAAAGGCCCTAATGCTAACAGTACTTCCAGGTAATACCCTAAAAACGATAACAATTAATACATATTACATAGAAAAATAAAATAATTTTATTAAAAATTTACCAATTCCTCTTTGTATGCAGCAGTCGTGAGTGAAATTTCCACCGATTAATATACCTGGGTGGTAATACAAAGTCGTGCCTGTTTCGCTTAGTTCAACTTTGGTGCCGTTTGTGACTTTGTCAAAGAGTCTGATTAAGTTTATTTCGTATTCTTTTAAGCCAGGTTCATCTTCGCTGTTTCTAATGTCAATTATTCTAATCGGTTTGCCGCTCAACGTCGATAAGAGTAATCGTTGACGTAACAAATTGCATCCTTTGTACACGAACAAGTTGTTTTCTTTTGAAATAGCAGGCATTTTGATTTTTGTTGAACTTCGAATTTATGAAGCCATTGGTTTGGTTATAAACACGTGAAATTGACAGGACGCATTTTTTTAAACTTAACAGTATAAAATGCGGCCATATAGAAAATTTAACTTTAAACTTACATATCATCCAAATCATCGTCATCGTCACAACTCACCGAATGATGATTTTTGCAACACGCAAATATTAAATGACTTTTGACGTGGTTTTTTGACTTCTGAGAAATGATAATTGCTATTGACCAAAATTCGGTTTGAATACATTTTGACCAGTATTCTCATGTCATAAATCCGTGGCAATATCAATAAAGGTAGCTAACATATTTTTAAAACATAGTGTAATATCGAAGAGCAGACAAACTATAGAGCAACATGCGAGATGCAATTTTTCCATGAGAGTTGAGTTGGCTTATTTGTATTTTGGAATTGACTTAATGAAAATTAAATATTAGTTTTAGAACTTTCATTAGGTCAAGTTGGATTTGGTTAATTCGTGTAGGTTAGGTTTAGGTTTGAACAGAAAATAGACATTTCACACAAATTGTATTTCATAGACACTTTAGAGCAGCATATAATTTAATAGCGCATATTAAAATTTGTACATCGAATATAAATAAATAATGATAAATATAATATATATACTACGTATGGAAGAGTTGAAATGATATAATTTTACCACCTGGCATATAAATTATATTTTCACTGGTAAAATTATACATCTATCGATGAAAATGTATTCCGATGTAATTTCACTGAAATTAAATGTCTTAAAAAATATTTTCGGGATAGATTCTAAACAGTTAATTTAGATTTTATTTGAGAAATAACCCAAAAAAATGTTTGGTGTAGAGTGATGGAGGCAAAAGTTGGCCAATCAGTGATCGTTTTTATTACTATTTCGATTTCATTAAAATTCACAGTATTTCATTAAGTGTGTTGACGCCCGTTTCGCCGTTTGTACGCGTTCACGAACGCCGTCATACGGCGTTCGGGAAAGCCCCCAATTTTGACACCAGTCGGCTCCGATCGTCGTTACGAAGCGGTCGGACCACGCCGAGCTCAATAAAGCTTTTACACAAGCACACGTGCTTTTGGATTCAGACCTAAGAACTAACCAGCACGCGTATCCCTACACGCAACAAAGTGAAATGCATTTTTCCAGGCAAATTCAAGGGGGACAAATGCCTTTACCCGCCCCCTCTCTATATGACTTTTCGGTTTCAATGTCATAAATTCCTGAAATATCTTCAAACTTGTCTTTATTACCCTTAGTGATGATTAGAGGTGGGGCTATCTTGCCATCCAGACGATGGTATTTTGAAAAGTCGACGCTATCTACGAAAGACTTTAATGTTCAATAACTTATTAACATTATCTTCCAGCTTATTTCTTGAAACAATTTTTTTTTTATGGAGCAGAGCTTATTTTGCAAACGTCACACTAGTGCTTATTTTTTAAGTATGACATATTTTCGGGAAAACAGTAATATTATAAAAATAAAAAATGACAATACATTATATTTTTAATATAAAATAAATTTTCTAAAAAATATAAATTAATTAAAAAATTGAATCAAAGTCGTGTCATTTTAGGCGGAGTCGTATAAAATCTACTGGTTTCGACTACTTTTTTTCAATAACATTTTTTTTAAATACGTCATATAAAAAAGTAGGATTTTTAAAAACAATATAATATAATTTTGTTACTAAAAATATTTGTAAATTTTGAAAAAGTCACAACCAAAGAGTTTAATTAGTAAATGTTGCACTTTTTAATGTTTAGTGATTTTTAAATCTTGTTTTACCTTTTTTATGTTTTGAAAATCGTTATCATTATTTTTATTGCCATCAATTTTATACGCTGGCAAAAATGTTGATTTTATTAAAATTGTTAAAGTTTGAGTTGATTAATCTTTATGTGACGTCAGAGGCCTCTATTTAATAATTCATTCAATAAATTATTTAATTGACTTGCGATTTCTAACCCGTGAGATCCATTTGAAATTAAGTATTGTAGTTAATGTTTATTTGTACTTTTAACGATTTATGTTTTCTATCAGGGCTGTGGAGTCGGAGTCGGAGTCGGAGTTGGAGTCGTGGAGTCGTGGTGTGTTGGCCGGAGTTGGAGTCGGAGTCGGAGTCGTGAAAAATTAGCGACTCCGACCATTTTTTTAAATTATGAAATTTATGAATTTTTAATTGCTTAATAATGAATGTGTATATCGTATGAATATTAAACGTGTATAAAAACACCAAAAATACCTGATAAAATTAAACTTTTTTGAGTCGGAGTCGAAGTCGAAGTCGGAGTCGGAGTGGAGTCGTGTTGTTGGTAAATATCGGAGTCGGAGTCGGAGTGGAGTCGTGTTGTTGGTAAATATCGGAATCGGAGTCGGAGTCGGAGTCGTGTTTTTTTTTAACGACTCCACAGCCCTGTTTTCTATATTAACTGGAACAATCAAAAAAGTTATTCAATTAAATAAATTAATAATAAGAAACTTAATTCAGGTATTTTTTATAAACAATGCAGATACTATTTTACATAAAAATGCAGAGATTGCGTTCGCTGTGTAAATTAAAATGCATGTCTGTAAATAATGATAAGGCCAGGTGTTTTATTTTAGTGCTTAAATATTTATTTTTAATGAAGCTTTATTAGAGTTTTTGTTATTAAAAACTGTTTTTTTAAATAATATTTTATTGATTAATAGTTATGCTTAGTAAAAAATCACAAATATATAACCTTAATAAAATAATTGTTTTAATAAATAATAATAATACTTTTTTCATACGTAGGCGTTTATTAAATATAGAAAATTGAACTAAACCATTTATAATTTGGTACTTATTTATGATTTCATACATGATATTCTCAAATTAATGCTGAAAAAGATATCGGGAAATGTTTTGCTGTGCAACCGAATATTCCTTTCCAAAAATTATTGTTTTTTTTTTTATATTTTGAATTTGAAGACATTTTATATTTTAAAGAAGCATTTTATATATTACTTCAAATGCAGACGTGACATAAAAAGTTATAAAAAACATTTTTTTAAAGACCAGTGTTGGGTCACGTGATCACATTACATAAAACTATTATATTTTTATATTTATGAAATTAATCAAATATATTACAATTTTAGTCATAAAAAACACAACTTATTTTTTGTTGCATTTTTAAGAAAATAATTGGTAAGTATGTAATTTACAAGTAGGTGTATTATAGCATTTATAAACTTAAATAAATTAAGGTTATTCTAAAATATCATTTGCTAAGTTTACGAAATAATGTAATATTTGACATATGTAATTTTAGATTTTTTTATGGCAATATTATCTAAACAATTTTTGAGGAAATGTTACGCATTTATTTTGAATTTTTGCCACCATCCTAGAGCTGGCAACCCAAGCGACCGCTCCTCGAAAAGTCCACTCAAACCTTGAAAGCAACTAATTTTAAAAAACAGAAATGACCAAACACATTAGTAATTCAGTAGTTTACTTTTCAGACACTTACTTCATTCACAATAAAGTTGTGTTGTAAATAAATAATGACAGTATTTTATAAAGAACTGCCTGTACCCAGTAAATAACTACAGTATTACTGAGGTGGAAAAAATAACATTTTTTCCCTGTTATTTGCTTGATTATGTTTATTATTATTAATCTATATGTATACCGGAAAAGAATGTCGTTTATACGATAAGTTGTTATGCAAATCCAGCTATTCTCAATGTTTCTAACAATTTTGAACATGCTTAAAAAAATGTGTGGCTAGATGTCAGAATTAAAATCGAAATATTAGTCAATCACTATATGCGTAAATGGAAAATTGTATTTGAACCAAAATAAAACGTATCGTTATCGAACTATTAACGAAATGAAATGAAAACTAAACTAACCACAAACACAAAAAAAATTATCGTCTGTATAGTGGAAAAACTATTTCTTAATCATTTTCCGCTTGAACAAAAAAACAAAGAATAATAATCAAGTGTTTTTGCATCAATATAACGCACGTCTACTTTTTTAAAAAATACATATAATGTAATTAAAATTTAATTTGAAGTTATTTTAAAAAGAGTATTTCCTTCAGGTCGTTGTCAAGTTTTATGGAATGAACAGGATTGCCAGTAGTAAATAAAAAATGTCATTTTTTCTGTAAAAGTAGTCGGTCGACATATATTCAACATTTTTTTAGTCTCCAACTTTGGCTATTGACTAAATTTTATAGAACAGTATTTTTTTTTAAAAGCTGGTACTACTTTAAATTTTAATAAACATAGAGCATATGCTATTTTATGTATTTTAATATTTGCTTGTTACACATAATTATTTTACAATTGTTTTCTTCTACACACATTTATGTCAAGAATATGCTAATTTTGTGGAATAACACATTTTTGCTGTAAACGTTATATTTGGCTCCCTTAAAATATAACATATGTTTTAAGATAAGTTCATGCTGAATATTTCACATCTTTTCAATTTGTTTGATTTCTCATCGAATATACAGTGAACTACTTATTTGATATGTAGTTTTATAAGAGTTTCAAAAATTGTATGTGCTTCTCTTGCAATGGCAACACGGTAGCTATTTTTGTAAGAAAAGTAAGGGGTAAGTGGTCGAGTGGTGTGAATTTTCAGTCAGTTAGTTAGAGGAACAGCTGTTTGATATGTGGTTATATGGTAAAAATTGTGGTGTTAGTATCAAGTGTAGTGGTGAATAAAAAGGTAGCGCTACGACCACTGTCGACTAATGGTGTTTTTAACAATATACATATATGTATCTACATAATACATACATCAAAAACACATATTTATAATCGCACATATTTTAAAGTAGAAATCATATCCACGAATGCAGTGGTCGTACAACATTTTCAAAATATATTTTGAAAAAGTAAATTTACAACAAACAAATGTGAAATATTTTTATGCTTTTTTTGATACTAAAAATGTGAAATTTACATTTTATATTTACAAGTAGAGGTGCGCGCTCTGGAGCGAAAAAAGTGTCGGAGCGTCGCGTAGAACCGCGCTCATCCCACTACGCCACTACTCGTAATTGTAAAATTGAGTCTCTTTGATCTCTGATTCATTCTGGTCAGTTAGGTCTAATATGTAGCATGCGAATGTGTGGTTTCGTAAGTTTCTGAGTGGTGCTGTAATCAAGTGCCAAGTTCTTTATACTGAACCTTCGATGAAAAATGGGAAAGAAGGCAAATTTAGGACCAATTGCGTTATTGCTTAGCTCCGCTCCAACACATCCCTAGGTAAATGCGTAATTTACCAGATGGCCATTTTTGCTTATTTGTTATAGAATCGTTTTATTATGATATTCTCAGAATTTAAAAAATATTATGTAATTAGTAACACCTTGTTGAGTTATTCATATTATTATATACGCTTTATATAATAGGTAATTTTTTACAAAAAATGTCTATATGTATAATTAACATTCTACGTATGAAAGTAATTATTTTTAGGTTTACAACTATTTATAATTTTTAAATAGTGTGTAGAAAAAAACTGTGATAATTTCAATGTAAGTTTGCGGTCGCGGGTTTAACACGTCTGGTTAATAGCCGTCGGACTGACTGGTCGCAACTTTATATTTAGTTTGATACGATCAGTGGGGATTGGCCGTCCACAGCGGTCGCATGCGTTCGCTTCTCAAACGCAAAACCAAAATACGATATACTCAAAAAAGTATACAGAAACAAGTCAATGTGAAAGTTTTAAGACTCGCCGCCAATTTTACACCGGAAACGTTGGGAACAGTGTCGCCAGCGCAAATATAATTAAACTGTCCGGACTTTGTCACGTTGTTTACGGGCGGCCAACCTTAAAAAATAAAAACATGGTCGGATCGAATTATCCAGTGCGCTTATCTGTGTTTTGGTGATTGAAACAACAAATATAATCGACGCCATCAGTCGACGCTTCTGCTTCTTCGAGTCGTCTAACTAGGTAACTTTTAGAAACCGGATTTTTATTATGTACTTGTGGATGCATATATTCTGAATGGCAATTAGCATTGTCAACAACAGCTAGCAAATATTTTAAAATGCAATTAGAAGCTTTTCATCATTACCCCTATCGAATTCTTGCAAAGGTAGGGAAATGTAAATTAAATTCAAGACTTCCTTTAAGAAAAACGATTTCTTATTAGTTAATAAAAATACTAAATGTTATACACATGTTTCTAAAATGATAATCTGTTAAAATACAAAATAAAATATAATATTATATTTTTGGATTAATATGCAAAATTAACTAAATTTCAAAATGAAAAAAATAGGTGCGATTGAACAAGGAATTATTTTAAGAGATACGTGCATTTAAATAAATACTTTGTTGCATAAAACGAATTGTTTATGCATCTGTGTAAGGTAATTCTGTAAGGATTCGTTGCAGGGAGATATTCATGGGGTGTTCACTGATCTGCCCAACAGTAATGCACAAACAACTCCTTTTATGGTACGATTATTTTATATATTGCTCATCTAAATTGTTCTAAAAAAATTGCAAATTTGATATTCTTAAACAATTTAATAGTCAATATAGATATCAGTCAGTCATGTATTACAAATATTGTGTTTTTTTGCATAATATCGTTCTGTAAGGGAATTAAAATAAAGGTGAATATAAATATATAAAAGGAAAATATATGAATTCGTAAAAAAATACCAACTATGTAACAAGAATAACAATAACAAGTACATATATTTTTGGAAATACGTAGAATTTCAACAAAATAGATAAGTGACTAAAAACCCTGCATATTGTATATTTGATCATATAAAGATAAGAAACGCTAAAAACATATGTATTATACTTATGCATTTAATTATGAACAACTGATAATATATAAAGAACATTTGATTTATATAAATTGCTTTATAAAACAAGTTGGATATTTTAGGTAAACTTAATTTACTTACAGGCTAAATTTGACATGGACGCTTTTGGGAAGCAAATGTAAAAAGAAATGTATATTTTTACTTTTATAAAATATAATTTATAAAGAAGAAAGGGTGAATATTGCATGTTGAAGCCTAGTTACTCATCACAGCACTAAACAGCTAAATTATGAGACGAATTTTGAACAAATGTTCATTATTGAAATAACCGATGTCTTTAACATAAAGACATGTGTTAAATGGACATTGGTTATTTCACAAAGAAAGTTTTATTCTTAAAAACTTTCTACTTGACTAATTTATAATTTAGTGGTTCAAAAAACGACAATGAATGAACAAGTAAGACGTCCGAATCACTAACTACTTTTCCGGCTTTAAAGTATTAGGATTATAAAAATTTTCGACACCATCGTATTCTATTAAAACATGTCAAGGATTAAATAATTTAATATAATGAAAATCATCTCGTGTGCATTAGTTGTAAAAGATATAGCGAGAAAGTGCTATGAATGCATTGTGTGGTTTAAATTAGTTATTCGTCTTCCAAGGATATCTAACAATACGCCTCGCTCCGTGATTATTGCGCTATCGCATTGGCTCTTAAACTATTTTTATTAATAAATAATATAGTTTATACTACTATATATATATACACAGAAAAAATTGTTTTTGTCTGTAGTTAGAAATTAAAACATGGTTTAATAAATATGCTCGTGTAGTGACATTTTTATAATTAAATATTATATGACATGTTAGATTTTACGCTATTGTTTTAAATATTGATTTGTACTGCATACATAGACACATAGCCCTTACTACATATATATCAAATTCTGATGATCTAATCCGAGACCTAATCCTATAAGATTTTTTTCGACTAGTCGCGAACTGATCGCCGCTATCAAGCCTTAAAGAAGACCAACATTGAGCTAATTTGGCAGAGAAGCTTGTTAAATTGCCGCATAAATTCGATTAAAGGACTACATTTTTCAACGCAATCTGAGGATAATATCGCTAATTTAAGTATCGTTGGTAAGGTGTTTCAGCAAGGACTATCTAAATAATAGCAAGAACAAAAGTTTAGCTAAACAAAACTGAAGTAAAATCGGCATATCAGAACACCCAAGAATTGTAAAATAGCCACTAAGACATATGCATATCTAGAAAAAAATACGCTTGAATTGAATAAACACGATTGCACTAATCCTGTCTAATTATTGAACGATCACAAAGTTAGGCTTTCACTAAAGGACATAGGAGGCGGGGTTAAGAAAATACACGATAGGCTATAGCTTAATATAAAGAATGTGATAATTGGTAACATCACCAATTACTCAGTAAAATTACTTATGACACGAACTCACTTAATCTTACGATTCGAACTTACTTGACAATCATTCGGCAATTTTAATCTTGGACGAGAATCGCTCCTGAACTCGTCACTAGATCATAAATTCGTGTAGGAGCATCACTTAAAACACAAACCGGACTTTCAAGACTCATCAACTTGACTCAGCTGATAGACGAGGAACCAGGACTAGAGCGACTCGATTTTCACAACTACAGGGCTCTACGACTCTTTCTCATTCGACATCGCCGCTCGATACTGACACCAACATGTTAATTGTACATATATCGGTTTAAATTATATTTGTATGCAATAAAATGTGTGTCAAACAGCTCTTCCTGCGTCTAACTGATTGAAAAGTCACACTACTCAGCCATTAATCACAACATTTATTGTAAACTTCACTACCATGGGTTGTGTGGCACATCCCCTTTACTGGAAAATATTAACTCATTTTTTAATTCAAGATATAAAAACACTATGTAATAGTACGTACTTCATACTACAATATTTGAATAGGTCTCTACTATAAATTATTTAGAATAAATAACTAAGAACAGATGTTTCCCAATGCTAGACATAAAACATTAGGCTGCATAACTTTTTTTTTAAATGATTTTATTATATAACAAGTAGTAACGTCACTGGTTGAATATATGTGCAATAATTAATTATTTAGTAATTTACTTTAAAATAATAGCACATCTCACATTTAATATTTCAATAATATTAATCAATTTGGTAGATTTGGAATTAGATGTTTCAATTTAAAATACATTTATATTACAATTTTCTAATTGAAAATAAACGTGAGTACTGTTAAAAAACCTTGTTGTAAATACATTAAGCTATTTTATCTGATTACTATTAAATATTCACTGATGACCTTTCTTTAAGTCTCCTAATAAATCAAAATATGTTTTTTTGCCCTGCGTCCAAATTCGAACGTAGCTTAAAAGACACAAACATTAATGTTTGTCATACATTTGGTACATTAGACATCTCTGGGTCAGAGGAAAATAATGTTTTCAACTTGTTGTTTGTTATGATTTGTAAGTAAAATGTGAATAAAGCGATGATAATGACTTTCAGCAAATATGTAATCTATTTTTGTGTTTTGACTCTTTATTGTGTACATATTAGTATGCAAACGTATATAAAGCAATTGCTACAATGATGAGGATCAGAGTTAATTTGTATGATCCTCGATTCTGCAGTAATTTTGTTTAATTTGTAATTCAGGGTTTTGCGTGGTATACTCTGGAATTGATTTTATCTGAGCAGTTAATTTCAAACGTCGAGGACTTAAAGCAGTGCAGTCGTTATTGCTTAAACCAATTTAGAGCCAAGTCGCTTCTGACATTTGCACTCCTTTGCTACCAGTTTGTACTGGTTACTTAATAAATTTCAATTGTTAAAGACGACAGGGTTCGGACATTGCTAAGTAAAAATTTATTACACTTAAACATATGAGATATTTTATCTACTGCTTCGTTTAAATAATTAGTTAACACAAGAATAACTTATATCGTTTGATTTTAGCTTGACATCAGTACCTTTGTGACAAATTGAATCAATATACATGTCCATTTTTTAAGGTTTCTTTAATATGTATACAGAGATATGGAGAAAAAAGCATCTATAAGACTAGTTATTTATAAACAAGCAAATCATACATTTTCTTTTTAATAGAAATGTTTTAAATTTGTATTTAGCTTCAAATGTAGATATGTTTCAAGAAAAGTTATGCCAAACATTGATAAATGAACACAACCAATCAGAGAATAGAATTTGGTCACATAAACGGCCATAAATTTATGGAATTTTGTTTTCCTGATTCATTAGATGTTTTCTATTATGATTTAGTAATAATGATATAATTTCAACACACATTTAATAACTTAGGTTAGCTTCCAATTAAGATATATCTGGAATATTAAAATACAAATAAAAAAAAGCAATTAAAAATATAAATATTAAATGATAAATTATATACAATAATTTTTTGTCATTTTACTCTATAGTAAATAAATATTCATGTATATTTAGATTGTGCAATTAACATATAATATAATGATATAATATGTTTAATGAGCAGATATACAAAATAAATATTAAAGCATATTCAATGATTATTTGAGATTATTTACTAGTTATGCTTATCAAGTGTAACTGTTATTATCTCAAACTATTTCTACTCATACTATTTGGCTCTGTTTCAAGAAACTTATGTAGCAAGTATGCACATTTTAAATAGTAAACAATATATAAATAGAGCGGAATAGTCTGAGTATTGATTATTACTTATCGGGAATTTTCCTTAATTGACCACACATGGGTGTGCCTTTTGTAAACAAGGGTAAAAACACATAAGTTACGTAAATTGCTTACAGTTCTCTATTTATACTGACTGTGACATTTGCCCTTCTAACAGATATACAAGGTTAATCATTAAACAACATTATTTACTCATATATTTTTTGTTAAACAATTTGCTTGAGTTGTACTTTCTTATATATTCTCTTTTACTCTTTCAATATAATGTGCGCTACAAATAATGGACTATCTGAAACATTTACATAGTTATACACAAGTCTTTTTTCATATATCAGTCCTCTTACTTATAATACTTTTTTATTTGTTTGATAGCAGCGATTTTATTAGTACTACTAATGAAAAAAACTTTAGGTGAGTTTTTTAAGTTTTATTATATAGCGACAATGGTTTCTGATTTGAATTAAAAGTCAATCATTTTTTTTCCAAACTACTGTTGTGCTCATTACAATGGTGTCTCAAGCTTCAAATATAAAGCAGTTTAATTTAATTTACTTTAACTACAGCATTAAATATTTTCACTATAACAACACAAATTTAGTACATATTCAGAAGCATTTAAAAATAATACATACAAATCTTAACCTGTATAAATATTAAGTTATAGCAATATCCATTTTCACCCCTTATTTGAATATGTAACAGTCATTCCCTTTTTTTAAGCTAATCTTAATTTATACAGAAAATAGAAAAATAAAATTAGATAGAACAATTGTGAAACAACTTTTTTGTCGAATAAAAAACGTGTCTTTTCTATTTACATCTGCAATATTTATTTCTTCTTATGGGCTCTATTTAATTGTAGTTAATTATAATATGACACAAGATGTCTTTCATGTTAAACCAACTTCTTTATTTGCAGCTTTATTGCCTACGTTTTCTATATATTGACGGAATCTGTAGTGTAGTAGAAATAGGACATACAAATTGTTTACCACTTGTGTGCGATTAAGTTCATTGTTATTCATTTTATAATAAGAATTAAAGTGGTCTTCTTATTATAGAAAACATCATAAAATTACATTTTTCTTATGCTACTTGGTAAACTATTAGCAGATGACTACGCACACAGATTTAATTTTTTTTACTATCTGCAATGGAATCTATTTTAAGGAATACTTTAAGCTTTAAGGTCTAGAACTTGTAAAGAATTTAAGTCAAGAATTTGAAATTATAAATAACTTTATTAATATCAGTAATAAAAAGAATACATATTAGGGAGCTGAGATTAGAACCATGAGGAATTGCTGATGTGGCAATGGACGACTTGTGTAGCATATATTGACAATATGTGGACATGTGAAGCTTATATTCAGAATAACAGTGTGAAATAACTATCAAGTCGCTATCTAGTCATAATTTTCAACTCTCTACAATATAAAAATATTAACCATTTTCAGTTATTTCATATAAAAATATTAATACTATATTTGAGTTCTAATCGTCTTCTTCCAAACCAATAATATAATAACAATAACCTTGTTTTTTTTTACAGATATATCAAAATGTTGGTAATAGGAATATTGCTTTTATTGGCGACTGCAAGTCATGGTCGCTTAGCTGAAGATTTAATGAACAAAGAAGAAGCGCCGGCGATACCAGTCAGAGAGCAGATTGTTCCCACTCCGTTACCAGCTCTACCCGCTACTCCAGGACACTCGGCTACGTGCTTTCACGCCGACAGGATCCACTGTCCGAGAGCACCACAGAGCTGCGCCCGAGTGGCTCCAAATGCACTTTTATGCTGCGATGTGGACAATACTCGCGTTAAAGAAGGACTTTCGTCTGATTGTAAGTTCCTTTTGTATATTATTTTAATGTAAATATTTGAGAATTCTGAATATTTACGCCTGAATCAGTGTTCATTAGCACTGTTGCAATGTGTACAAACACTTTTGTGCGATATTTGAAGTGGTCAGTTAGCGTGTCGATTGTTAATAATTGCCATGTAAATTACTTCTTTTTTACTGCGAACAAGTTTTTGACCAATTTTCCGGTATGTTTGTTACAGTGATTTCAGGCAACCAAGAGATACAATCACTCCATGTTTTGAATGCAACGTTAGAGGAGCTGGATGTTTCTCAATCGACTTGGAGACGACTCATGTCCATATCTTTTACGGATGGCAATATAAAGCAAATTGTTGGTTAGTGCTATTATCATTTATGTTAAATTATGAATTTTATTTTATTTTAAAAAAAACAAAATTACACGTTTATCAAAATTTTTGATTATAATATTTATTTTAATATATTTCATATTTTAGGCGAATTCAGGAAGTATTCCCCTGCTGCTTGTTTAAACATATCAAATAATGGAATCATCAATATTACATCTAGAGCTCTGGTAAACTTGTTTAATCTCACAACTCTAGATATGTCAGGGAATAAACTCACTAGCATGCCTCGCTTTAAAGGCCGCGATAAAGATTTCTCTTTAGATATCAACGGTAAATAATACATTTACAAATAGAATGCTGATCTAAAAATAGACATTATTTCAGATAAACTTTAAAAATAACTATTTTTTAGGCAATAATGAAATGCTGTGTAAAAGTATATTGGACGCTCTCGGATTCGTTGGTCATCTGAAGTTCCTCAATAGTAATACGACATTTTGCACGTCTTCTAAAACATTCCAGTGGTTTAATTCTACTGAGCTAGTACCAATTAGACAAGTGGAATCGGTGCATGAGGTATTGAAACTGATTTTTTTATAATAATGTTCGATTTTATCATCTATCACAATTTGAATAAGGAAAAAGATGTTTTGTAGTTAAAAACATAAGATCACAGTTTCTGATGTGAAATATTTTTTATCATTTACAGTTGAAGAATGATTGCGCTAAACTTGAATTGGGTGGTACAAATTGCAATTGCGAACCAGTGAGATTAGATATAGTTGCCGGTAAGCTGCCAGCTTATTCAGTACGAGTCGATTGTTCAAATCGGAACTTGAAAAAATTGCCGACTAAACTACCACCAAATACCATTGAATTAAATGTTTCATATAATGAGGTAAGCTTAACAATCATAATTGCTGATATTTCAGAGAGTTCAAAGAATAATGCTGTTGTAAATAATGTGTACCTAATTATATACGTATGTACACATGTTTATCTGTGAATGTTGTTTTTTATGTTTTGCGATAAATATTTATAGTATAATGATAAGTTATAGGGTGCAACAAGTTTCTTGGTATAAATAGACAATAACCTGATTTTTGTATTATTATACAGTTTTTACTAGCATGTGTTTTTTTTGTTGTTGTCGATTTTAATTCATAAGTATCATATAATACTTTTGATTTTAAAAAGTACGTTTTTTAAATTTATTGAAACCGGTAACTACAGCAATATTCCGAACGGATATATTGTACATTATCCCGAGTTAAAGTATATCATCAAATAAATAAAAACGTGATTATCAAGAAAATGACTTACCATGAAATACTAATGAGCTCCAATGACTGAATTAACTAGATTTATTTTCAAGTGATCAAGAAATTGATCTTTGTTTTATTTTATTTTAATCATTCTTGAGTGTTTGAGGTTACATGGGTTATCATACTTATTATACTGGTAATAAATCTTTTCTAGTTAAAGCTAACATGATAAGAAGCAGATCAAAGTCACAACAAAAGTATACGGACGTGCAAATATTAGTATGGGATTTCTGCAATATATTGTCCACTTAAAACACTATATTAAATTTCTTCAAACTCTACAAAGAAAAATTTTGGTGGAGATTTTAAAATTTAATGTCTATACTAATATAAAGAGAAGATGATTATATAATTATAAACACAGAGTTCCAAATCTTGACAAATGTTATATAAAATTTCGGTGACTTGATATATTATTATTACTCTTAAAACATCTTATCATTGAGTGAAAAAATCATAAGAAAACAACCTCACTCAAGACTTGCCAAAAAACACACTGATTGGGAAAGCTTATAAAGGTAATTAGAACAACATACAAACCTAATAGTATCGTAAACATAAAAGCTCTGCTTGATGAGTTTGAAACTCTAGGCTAAACTAATATATAGTATAATATGCAAGAACATGTCTGAGACTATCGGATGTCTCGAAGGAAATAACTATATTATTGAGATAAAAGATATGGGTAGTAAGCTACTAAAAAGATAGGACTTCTAAAACAAATAGCTAATTTATTTATTTATTTTAAATCTTCCATTGCAGCATGCTTTACAAAGCCCAATGTGTTACAACAGGATAAACCCAATCAATTTTAAGACACCAGTCTGTAAATCAGTGATATCTATTTTATTAATTTTAATGTACTGTTGCAGCTCCCAATTAATATATGACACTATGCATGACTTCGCTCGATTTAATTTTAATTATCTATCCGTGAGATTGGGAAAAAATCCAGGAAGACCTAATCTGTGATGATCAATCAGCAATATAATAATCGAAAATTTCGATCTTCCAAATATGATACAAATTGAAAAATATTATGGTCTATATGCAGTGGTGTCACCCTAAGGTTTCCGACAACCCGTTGTTCGAAATCAGAAAATTCATGTAATTTTTGTTCAATATTTAATTTACACGAATGTTTTAAAATTATTTTTGACGATTACAACTTTGAAAACAAGTTACAGTAGATCCATAATTGAATACATAGCAGGTAGGAGGAGGACCTTCTATGCGTAAGCAAAGTTAGCTGTAAGTCATTCAATGTGAGCCGGGCTTATAGTCTTTCCCAGTAAAAAGTCAACTTTATTGTCCTAGTTGTGGTAATAACGGAAACCGAAAACCAGTCGATATTTTTTTTAATATTCAGATTTACTTCATCTTTCAGTTTAGCATATTATTTAAATCAAAATGGACAAGCAATAAAATCGCGATGACGCTGTCGCAGTGGTAATGCTTGGTAACAAGCAATCCCACTGCGACGGCACGATTTTATTGCTTTTGACATGGATTTTTGACTTCTGAGAAGGGATTATTGTTTTTTGCGCCCGCCTATTGGTTTAAATTCGGTTTAGATATGCTTCATTCGATTCTCATAATTCGAAATATTGTTACAAAAAGTTTTAATATGAATGCTAGATAACCGAGCGTTTCCACTGTGACAGCACGATTTTACTGCTCTCGAATTTGATTAGAAAAATGCGTCATTTAATGAAATACTAAGATAGCTGATGTAATTATAATACCAAAACCGGGAAAATCGATAAAATATCACTTCATATCAGTCAATATCGCATCTTTGAGTTATTTCTTAAGCCTTAGACCAATACTCAAAGACAAACAGCTAAATCTGTTTAGCTTCCAAGAGTTCTCAACAATAGAGAGTCGCAAGTGATAGAATATAAAAATAAAATAAAATTAAAACAATTTCTTAATTAAATTTGATTATTTTTTATAGCATTTATAATACACTTTCAGATTACATCTTTGGCTGCATTATCTGATGATCCATCTTATGAGAATGTTAGACAATTATATGCAGATCATAATTTAATACAATCCATATACGAATTGGAAGGAACTAAGTTTATAGAAAACTTTATGCATCTATCGTTAAAAGCTAATAAATTAAAAACAGTAAGTAAAAAATATATTATATATGAAAATATACAATATTTTCATTTATTATTCATTTTTAGTTACCGACCTATATTCTATCAGATACGTTTGATAGGAATTGGAGTCCAAGACACGTATTTTTAGCAAATAACGAACTACATTGTGGATGCAATACAGCAAAATTTTTAAAAGTAAATCTTATGAATGTTTTTTATACATATACATGCATTGTAGATATTAATGTTTTTTTTTATTTAAGACATGGCTGCTTAGTAAAACGAACAACGTACCAGATTACGATCAAGTCTTATGTGAAAATACTAAGGGACGAGTTATCGATTTGGCTGAGGATAAAGTTTGCCCTCAACAACACGATTGGACCGATTATATTTATTATATAATAACGGCTGAAGTTTTAATGTTGCTCGGCCTCGTGACCAAAGTGTCGTACGATTATTGGGTGTTCAAAAGTGCCGGATATTTACCGTGGCCTGCCAGCAAAATGCCTAAGCTACCTTGTGATTGGCTTTGCGAGTGAATCTTTAAAATGATCTGAAATTTGTAGAGTGCCATTCAAAATATTATTTACATTAGTGATTTATTTTTTGTGTAAATATAAGTAGGTATATTGAGAGGTTTCGAATATATAATAAATATCTAATATATCTATTGTAAAAATATTCTGTTTAAATTTGCTATAATTTTTATTTTGTGATATTTTTTATTTGTAATGATTGAAATGTTTTGGTGAACATGAACAAGACTGAATCTAATCTGCCGTTTTATTTTAAGTATCTTGTATCAGTTTATGTAAATCGAAGAAAAACCTAACCAATAAATAAAAGATTTATTTATTAATATTATTTATTTTATTTCTTATTCGGTCTGTGTTTTTGATGATTATTCATTTTCTCATTATGATGCTTCTTATTGTTCTTTTGTGAATTATTTTTATTGGCGTATTTTTCTTTTCCTTTTATATTACCAGCGTTTTCCGACGAACCGTCATTCAGCTTTCGTCTTTTCGGTTTTTCTGGCTCTCTATCTTCTCTTAATCTTCGTCTGAAAAAATAAATACAAAAATAAGTTAATTAAGCAATAATCAATAATTTTAATATAAACTGAAAAATATAGTACTTGATCGTTTCACGGTCTGGTAATTCAGTCGAAATATCTTCTCGTTTAGGAGCATATTTCAGCATTTGCTTACGATTCTTTCTTGTTTGTTTAAGCGTTAACATATACTCTGGAACTTCGCATCCTGATTGCTTCATAATCTTGACAATGCTATGGAATTAAAAAAATAAATTACACTGTACTACAAATTATAAATAAATGTAAAACAACCTTTTTAGATTAGGTATATCATCTTGAGTAAAAAAAGTCACAGCTTTTCCTTTCTGTCCTGCTCTTCCCGCTCTACCAATTCTAAAAAATATTTTAAAAAACATGCATTTATTAAGCTTCATCAATACAAACTAATTATTAACGGTAATTTTACTAACCTGTGAACGTATGAAATTGAGCTGGGTGGAAAATCATAATTTATAACTAAACTTACACCTCGGAAATCAATACCACGTCCCATCAATTCGGTACAAATCAATACCCAAATTTTACCAACTCTAAAGCTTCTCACAACATTATCTCGCTGTAAAAAAATAATTTAATAATATTTTTCTTAATATAAAATTGTATTATAAAAATAAAATATACTTGTAATTGTGTTCTATCTGCGTGAATAACATCTACATTAATTCCATCATATATCAACTCTTTGAATAATTGTTTAGCTCTATCTTTACTCTGAACAAAAACTGAAATATATATACATTTTTTATTAATAATTTTTATCAATTATTGTATTTCAAAATATTTTGATCGTACCTAAAACTGGTGGTTTAAGACCTTTTTGCACCAATTGTCTGAATGCTACGAGTTTACCATATTCATTCCCGACATATAACAATTCTTGTTCTACGAGTTCTGTAGCAGCATTTCTAGAATTAAATATATTTTTAATACGCAATTAAGTATAGTTATTAATAAGATTTTAATTATACTTTTGTCCAATTGTAATGCATAATAACTGGTCCATGTTACGTTTGCACCACTCATGTAAAATCGGCGTCTGAGTAGCACTGAAAAGCGATAGAGAAGCTTCCATAAAGCATTCCTTTAAAATCTTTTCCAACTGAGGACGAAAATTCGCTTCATTATCTTCAGATCCTTCAAAAAGCTTATCGGCTTCATCTATAACCAACCATTTGACTTTTGCTAAGCTTAATGGCGAATTTTCGTGATCAAGAAGATAGCATAGTCTATTAGGCGTACTGATAAGTAAATCTAAAATTAATTTGTAATTAAAATATCAATCAATTAATTTTATAAATTTAAAAAATATTAATACCAGTTTTTTGTAATAGTTTCTTTTTGCTTTCTATTTTATCTTGAGTAATTTTAGGAACAAAATTGATGATCAAATTTGTGCCGGCACTCAATCGGAGAGCTTCTCTATAAATCTGCTTTGATAATTCTCTCGTTGGACAGAGAATTAAGGCTCTCGGTCCACGTTGTGGAGCTTTCAATTCTTGCAACAGTGGAATGACGAAAGCGGCCGTTTTACCAGAACCTGTCGGAGCGCAAGCTAATATTTGACGATGCTGAAAGAAGATCAATTGTAAAATAAACATTATAAGCAATAAAAATATTAAAAACATACTTCTAACATCGACGTAATAGCTTGTCTTTGAATAGGCGTAGGTTCTACATATCCACATTGAGTCAAGTTATCAACTAATTGCTGCGATACTTCATATTTATCAGTCAAACTAGCAAAATCTTTTAACGGTGCGCTAGGATCCAAGCCTATAACTTTGATTCCGTGTTCGCTGCGAAATCGCCGTGCCTAATATACAACATAAGCAAAATAAATAAACATAAAAATACAATCTAAATAATGTATTATTTAAATCTACTTCTTCTAGCTCTATCGCGCTTTTTTTCTTCTCTGTGATCTTTTTCAACTTTTGCTTCTTTTTTTTCGATTTCTTAACGCCCGATTCAGTGACTTGGAAGTTGCTCATCATGTTGAATTCATAATTTTCGTCATTCTCAGCAACTGCTTCAGGTTCCGGTTGTTTATCTTCAAAAATTATATCTTCGTCGCTAAAAGGTTCTTCTACTACATCATTTATGATGTGTGATTCGATATTATTCTTTTGCTAAAATAATTATTTAACTTATTTGACGTTTATTTTTTTAGGTTAGTTCACGTGGATAAATTATTGAAAAAACGTACCTCTTGTTTATTTTTACCGATAGCTTTGCTCTTGAAAGTTAATCCTTTCGTTAATTTTCTAAATATATCGAGGGCATCCATGTTTTATACAACGGGCATACAGTTCTTAAGACACAATTCCCAACTCGAAACTTTTCATGACAGTGAACTGTCAAATACAACGCGCCGCCATAAAAGAAGCTACTAAAACTAAGAGCTAATTAGACGCTAAATTATTGTTAGCTTCTTCCACTTTTTGTTTTTATTTTTGAATCATATAATTGCCTTTTTGTAATTTTTAACTACAAATTTTTTATCTGTAATTTTAGATATATTTTAATATTATATCTAAAATATCCCATATTTTATCTAATTTCTGATAAATGAATGGCTTCTACTTTGTTGTTGATATTTAATTTTCACGCGCCTATATTATACCGCTTTGTCAGAAAATTTTGCAAGAAAAATATGGGTGAATATATTGGATGGTGAGTATACCCTCTTTTCTCTCGCACGGATTCGCTTGTACATGTGCGAGCGAGATGCACAAATGCGTGTGATAGAGCGAAAGAGCTAGAGGGCAAGTTATCTCACGCTCTGACTGGCTCTGATGTACGCATCAGACGGCGTTTCAATCGTGCGTCAGTATTTGTTTGCTTATCGTCGGGAGAGCTACGTCGTAGCGCAGACTATTTCTGCGCTTCTCAATTATATTTTACTTAACGAGTATATTTATTATTTTTCTTTCGTAAAATAATTTTAAACTAACTTTAGTTTAAATAATATTTATAGTGATGGCCGAAAGATATAGTGCTTCCGATTAATCGGATCTCAAAATTCTCTTGAATAACATAGACGTGATTGAAATGTTCGAATTAGAATAAGACGAAGATTATTGCAATTACGAAGTAAGTATTTTTCACATTTACATTTGAAATTATTATTTATTATAAAATAAGTAATATCAAATTTTCATTATATATAGTTTATATCAAATATGTTCGATTCACTGGAGTGTAATGAAAACACGAAACATCCGTATAATGTAAGTATGATATCCACATTTTGCAGGAAACATTTTATATATCGAAGTCGAGACATGTTTGAAGCTCATGTCCTTCAAATGATTCTGGCTATGTGCATGAACCTTTTTTATTAAATAGGAGTGTGAATATCTCAGCAATCGGAGATACCTTCCGCCTTTTCGTAACAAATGAAATCACAGAAGAGATTTGCTCCCATACTATATATATATATACATATTAATGCTAAGTAGTTTAGATTTAATTTTTATAGATATGTTTTTTTTTATCATTTACTTTTAATGTTACTATTTGTAAAAAAAAACATATTGTTTTTTATTGCGAATGTTTGAGAAACCGTTTGTGTGTGTGCATAAACAGTGACAAAATGGCATAAGATGGTCTCGTTCTACGTTCGATTAAAAATATTTCGGTCTCTCGACAGTCAATAAGGTGATCAGATTTTGAAAATATTAAAGAAAAGCATTGAAAATAAAAAGGCCATTTTAAAAATTTGCGTTCAAAGGCTATTTCGGAAATTTTTGTCCAAGAAAGATAAAAGAGGACAGATTGCTGTGGGAGCTAAATGAAGGCCTTTTCGATAAGGATAAAGAATGACAACATTTTGATGTAGACAATTCTCCTTAAAGGAGAACGCCTGATCATCTTGTATTAAACGTCACTTACGATGGAGTTCCGAAAACATATCATATACAAACATTTTTCTACATGAATACATACCTATGTATATAAAAACAATCTTTTGCTATAATGGGCACATCTTCGTTGGACCTCAACCATTTCCCTGCCGGTTTTTAGACGGTAAAAATATGTTATAATCAACAATTGAACAGATAATATAAGACTCTAAAATCCTCGTTCTTGCACAAACCTTTTATTTTTTTTATGTTTTCTCAAAATTGTTGTCCTCCTTTATTCTCTTTTACACGACAGATACAGCACATACTGCAAACGCACACGAAGAATAAGCAAGCAGTTTAGTGTTTATTTATTCTGAATAAAGAAAATACCAAAAAAGGTCAAATTTTATATATTTGTTTTTATCTGCATCTCTTACATATTAAAATATGTAAAAATACAATTTAAAAAAAAAAATGTTCATTCGTAAAAAAGTGTAAACAAAAGTTATTTTTAAAATTTATTTTTTAGTAAAAACAATGTGTAGAATTTTCATAAAAAAATTGTATCTGTGATGAACATGACAGTGCACGTGTTTATTGTTAAAATTATAAAAAATATATAAATTATTTTTTAATCAAAACAGTCTGAAATGTTGCTGTAAAATTTGTGTTCGCCGTTGTACTGCGTCACGTAGTCTGCAAGTAATATCGAAGATAGAGTTGGACTTTTGCGACTCAAGGTGGCTTAGCTGGATCAGATCGAGCGTTTGATGGAAAAACTGCTTATTCTCAGGATTTTAAATATCGTCTCGATCGACTCAGTCTGGCTCCGCTGGCACGAGCTCGGCAGACCTCTCGTTTACTCCAAGTCGGAAACGAAGTGGTAGTTCTGGATCATTATATACCCTTGGGGAAAAGGTCAAAGTCAAACGTCCCTTCCAGTCTTCGATCATCTGAGCAATGTCGATGATTCAGAGTGGAATCAGATTATTTGCTGTTAATACATATATCATTAGATCTGTGTAACGGTAGATTTCAAATCAAAGGTAGATATGCAACAATCTTTCCCTTTGTAAGCCGTTACTATGCAAGTGCTCCGCAACTGTTATTGGATACGGTGTTTCATTCTTCAAAATTCTGAACATAGGTAATTGTTTAATTGTTAAATATATTTTACTTTTAATTCTAACTGCTTAATACCAATGTAAATTACTTATATAATTATAAAATATTTTTAAAACATCTTTTAAAATTAAAATCAAATTAATATATGTTATACCTATAAACAAAGAATATTTTTTTATATATATTTGTGTATTCTTTTAGAAGATTCAAGGGACACAATCACGTAGTTTTATGCGAGACTCTTAGCAAGTTTTCATCGCAGCAATTATGGGTGGTCCGACACAACCATTATTAAATTTGCTGATATTATGACAGATACCAGATAACTTACTTTTCCATCTTGATTTATGACTTTCACAATTTGTTCACATACTTACTTTTACTCATCCTTCATTTTGCTTCTCATCGCATTGACTTTCAATAATCAGCTTGTTTGTATCTATTTAGGTATATATTTTTACTAGCTATACATTTTTAAAATGCAATTTTTGCGTTTTGGTGTAAAGATAATAAAGAATAATACAACAGTTTAATGGAATCATTTTGAGTTTTTAATATGGTTTAAATACACCAACAATGTGTTTCATGAAATATACTTAGTATTTAAAGTATTAAACAATAAAAGACACGATGAAATAAACAACATAGCAATATGAAAAATAATTCTAATAATAATAGACATATATTTTAATATAAACAATTTACAATTTCAAAACCACAACAATCATCGAGAAACAATAAATCAAGATAAATTGATTTATACACCATAATCAATCCTGAAAAATCAAATCTCTGATAAAGTAAAACTTAACCATAGTTGTTGGTTGATTGAAAATAATATGAATGCGTTTATTCCAATGAATATATTGTTAACATCAATAATATAAAACATCAATAATCATAAACAGATGCTTTTAATATACGCATTAAAGGGTTTGTATTAAATAATGCTGATGAATAATAAAAAACTAGATAATAAAATATAATAGCAGACATTTATTACCTTAAATACTATAAATATTTTGCTTATACCCATGACACCGATTCATCAAATTTTCACTTCTCAACAATATATAGGGCTTCCATACAACTTGCCGTATCGGTATACGATTTTAATGATAACAAAATTGTTTCATTAATCGTTAGTCTAAAAAATGATCAGACGAGAGTTATAAATTACGGCAAACGGTAGCCCTATATACATATATACGAATATATAACTGTGTGTATGTAAGTTCTTATATATAGGTATATATGTGTGTATATATAGCCATTTTCAAAGAAAGCTTTCGACATTGGTGATATCCTAATTAAAGGAAAAATGTTTATTAATTGGTTTGTTTTGATAAAAAATCTTGCTTTCATTCTCTAAGTACATATATTACCTAATCCTATTGCATGTATTTTTAAAATATGCTATATAATATAACATTTAGACTATTGCGTTTTCTATGGGGAGCTTTATAAAAAATATATGTATTTGTAGTTATATCCTGTGTTTAATAATAATATGTAAAAAACTTTGTGTGAACAATATTCTTAGAAAATGAGGTATTGTGGTAAATTGAGGTTAGCTGAAATTTGCAAGTGCACTCCGACCACCGTTCCAGTTGATGAACACATGCAAATCAGTCTAATTCAGTAACACTAATTTATTAATTAATTAGGCAGGTTAGTCATTATTGTTAATATTGTATAGAGATTGTTATGAAGGCAAACACTATACTCATATTGAAATGTTGTACTGTTTCAAAGGCATCTCGTTATCTTGTTATATCATATATAATTTATAAATCATTGCATCTTCTGTAGCAAAAAACTTTAATGAAAATGCAATCTACAAAATGTATTTGTAGGGTGACTAACTACTGTATTTACATATTTACTCCGATCGATCGTTTAATATTACAATACTTTGAATTTGGATTCGCCTCGAATGCTATACAAGCTAATGAGAAGTGATTTAAAACAAAAGGTAAATGTCCGAAGCTGCCTTACATACATACATTTTAGTGCAAATTGCATATAACATACGAAACGTATTTTATACCGAACGTGTAAGAGAAAACCGTGCTCTATTTAATATACATAAATTAGTACAAAGTAATAAAATTAAATTGTTAAAATATCAGTTGTTCTTACATACACATACAACTTGTTATGGAATATGTATGCACAACAATAAATTATTCGTATTCAATATTAAAAAAAAATAAACACCGTAAACATATCTGTGTGCTACTTAATACTAAAAAGTACGTAATAATCAATAGTATTAACTAATTAATTACAAATTTAAATTGGCCACAATTCCCTAAGTCGGTTTAAAACCGTACTCTTATAATTTGCATGCACTTTAATTAAGTTCAACTGCATGGTTATTTAACAAGAAGTGATACTTTAAGTCTTAAATTTATCTCTTGCCAAATTCTCAAAAATTCTAGATGTTATTTTACATAAAAATTTTAAAATATACTCCGTAATTAATATATATTTGTTTATTCGTATATTTTTTATAAATATTGAATAAAGCTAATATTTTTATTTACAAATGATAAAAAGAAGCGACAAATAATATGGAATTTTGAAGAAAAAAATATACACATTCATTATAAAATATAATTTAAATTAAATAATCATATTCAAGATTTTTTTTAGAGATCATTGTAATATCGAAATTCACAATAATTTTACACTAGTCGAAGAGTAAATTATAAAATTGACACTAATCATATTGTCGTTAACACCGATTCAGGTGTAAAAATCAACATTAAACATGTCGATAGCTCTAATGTTGTATTTTAATGTATCATTTGTTATATAAGGGTAGTAAGTACCGTCATTTTCACGTTGACCCTTGCAACATCATATACCGTTTGCATAATGAAATCAACATAAAAATGTATAAATATGTATATAAAATATGTTTTAAAATAAATTTACAAGAATACAACTAAATAATTGCGTTTACCGTTGAATATTTATACTATTATATAATAATTATGTTAGAAAAAAATATGTTATTAAATAAAGTAATTTAATGAAAAAATTACATATCATTAACTTATTGTGGATTAATACTGTTAAAATTGGTTAAAATGAATATGTATTTAATATAATAATATAATTGTTATATTGAGAAGCCAAATTATACTCATCAAAGAAATCAACTAACTACATACATATATATATGGCACAAATACACATGTATTCAATGTTATCAATATACATATAATAAAGTAATTGTAGCGTATAAATAAACCGAGTTCCCAAATCATATACATTATTTTATGTGCCATTAAATTTTGAGTAAAATTTTGTTTGGCAATTAGGGATTAAGTTTTGTATACGCTGATTGAAAATTTATATTAATGAAAAGTTATTAAAAAATTATCTAATGTATATTAGAATTATAAATTTTCTTTGGCTTTATACATTTATCACTAACAGAAATCACGGGATATATGATGAAACGAGTGCTTTGAGCTGTATGAGCATGCCGTAGATAGACAATAATATAAAACCTAACGTTTACGACAAATTACTTTAAAGTTTTTTTTTGACAAAAATTTTTTTCACAGCACATATTTTTTTAAAAAAAACGTATCACTTTTTAAAATTTTAAAACCAAAATTAGACGTTTAAGCTGTCTTTCATTTTTTTATATCAAATTAACATATCTTATATTTAACGTATAATGGAATATAATATATATACACATTAATTAATTCCAGCATCAAATTGGACACGAGTACTTAATAGAAAATAATTTGAGGTGAAATTATTTTACGTTAAAAATACGCCTCAGAGATTCCATAATTATGTCCAACGTTTTGTGACGATGTAATAATGTGAAAGATAAATCGTTAGCCTAAAATTATTTATTATGATATTAACATTGGCACATGATTCCAATACTTTTGATATATAATTTTAAATATATATATTTATGTATATTTTTATTCATATATATATATGTATAACAGGTAATATGTACAGAAAATTTTGATTTACTAATTAAGTGTTTACTAAAAACCCTGGAAAGATATGTTTTTAATTTCGAAAACCGCTTTCAAAATCAACGATAAGAAATTTCATTAATTTTAATTAATTTAGAGAGAAATTTAGAAATATCGAAAGTCTCGATCCGAATGATAATTTAATTTTTTCGAACAAATATACTAATAAATATATATATAAATATTTTCAATCGATATTTTTTTTTGATTCCTTAACTTTTATAAATCTGATAGTGAATACACCCACATTTGTAAAGAGTTTTGGTCGACATTTACATTAAGAATACATTTAAGATAAATATTTTAAGTTTTTATGATTTTAATGTTTTACAGTTAAGACTTAGGCAATACACTATACATTTTATGAGGTTTGAATTGGTCACAACTCTTTTTTTTTTTGTTATGCACGGGCCGATGAAATTTTGACAAAGTAGCATTATGTTCCCGCCCTCATGTCAATGTACGTTAATTAAGCTACACCTAGCGTATACTCCCTCGAATCTTCACATCACAGAACATTTAACACTTAACAGTTGAGAAGTTGTTTCCATTAAATATGTAGTTTATCGACTAAAAGTAGTACACGATTGGTAAATAAGATTAGAATTTTTGCACGATTTTATACACTTGTTCAATATCTTCATAAATTATAATTACGACAAATCAAAAATTCGGAGCACACAGCAAGTTTGACGATTCCGAATTAATGAATATTAAAAAAATATATATCTCAATAACGTATCGTACAATTTGATGTAAAATTAAAATAATACTGTATTTACTTGTGATGGAAACTGACATTAATACGCAGTTAAAAAACATTCAACGGAATTGTAACATATGTTATGCTTATAAAAAATCAATTTTCAAGATATGTAGAAAAATATACATTATATAATAATTCAGATCTTTTTACTAACAACAAAAAGATAATTTAACAAATACCTTTACTTTAAAAAAATATATTATACATATCCTTAAACGTTCGGATATGATTATGATAATATGTATGGCGAATGATATAAATTTTATATATTTGGTTAACCACAATTTTTTTGTAAGGTCCGACGAAACAAACTGGATATGTATACATACTTTTTTTTTCCACAGAGTAGACCGTATAATTGATTTAAAATATTGTTTACTTAAACACTTGATATGAATAATAGTCTAATGACTATAATTGTAAATATCTATTTTTATCTTATTTATATTTATTCTGATAGAGGTAGTTAATAGTTATTACATAGTCTATGGATTTAGCAAAAATAGTTTTTAACTTTTTATTCATGTCTAAGCAAAATTTTGTACTACGTTTTGTATTCAATTTTCATAATTGCGTTTTTTTTCCTCTCATATACACTGTCCAAATTTAAAAATGATATTTAATAATTGAAAATCAAGACATAGATTAAAAATAAGGGGCGCAGTACGAATACTGTTACTTAAATTAATGTGAACATCTCCTTTATATTTTTTTTTAAATTTATCAGAATTGAGGAAATGTTTACTGCATTTGGTCAAAGATCTAACAGATCTAACAGTCTGAAACCAAACACCATTGCTGCGGTGGTTGCAGCAATTGATAACAATTACGGTTTATCGACAAGATTAATATTTTAATATGTATCCGTATAAGATTCAATTAATAAGCCACTCGAATTTAAGTTTTGTTTAAAATTTGATAAACTGAATTAATTGAGATATAGTATGTGTAAACTGTACAAATCGCCATTCAAATCACCATAATTTAGATTACGTTAACAATGGTAATGAACGGTTTTTTGGTCAAATGCAGAGCTTGCATCAATATAAATGACATCAAAAGCAAATTATTTTTTAGTATAATGGAGATATTCACATTTATTTTTCCAACAAAATTCGCTCCTTACCTGTAAATTTTTATATATATATATAAAAATTTATTTATATATATATATATATATACTGAATTTGTGCACTGTTTCTTTTAACATGATAGCGACGAGTATTAAATAAAAAAGTGCAAAATTTAATATATATATGTATATATATACGTTAAGAAAAATTATAATAATCACTTATAATTATACCACATGTTGTATGAGGATATTGTTAAATTAGTCCAAAATCACTTTTTAGATAAACAACAGTTTTTGAGATAACATCTTATGATTATATATGTATATGTATAAAATAAATGTGAGGCAAGAAGCACTTCAACGTCGAGAGTCTTTTCACCTCTAAGTAAAACTAAGAGATACAATCAGTTATAACTAGGGGAAATTAACGTGCAGGCAGCGATCCACTGGCGTTATGTGAGTTGCAGTCATTGAATGCCCGGTGGCGGTTGCGTCCCCGGGTCCCCGGCGGCCGCCAGATCGAACAGGTGGTGCGGCGAAGGCGCCAAGGCGCTCTGCAGCGCCGACGTTTTCAGCAGGCGCTTGAGCATGCCACTCGAGCCGCGGTGTTGGAGGCTTTTGTGCGTCGTTAGGGAGTTTTTGGTCCTGTAACGTCTGTGACAGAATTCACAAACGTACAACGTGTCGGACTGTTCGTGCTTGTCTTGGAAATGCCTTTTGAGTGAGTAATAACACGAGAAGGTCCTTCGACAGTAAGGACATTCTTGCGGCTCGTTGATGCCTCCCGACGTAGGTGGCGGCATGCGTAGTCCTCCGCCTGCAAATACCATACCACCACAAGAAAAACAAAGATTAATCTTTGATATTAATGCGATTTGATAAGTTGTATATACAATACCGAACAGATTAATTGATATAATGAGCCACAACTATAAAAAATCTATAGTTTTGGTTACAAAATTATTATTACTATGGCATTGATTTAACTAGCTTTAGATATGTAGATATTCTACTTAAAGAAATATGATCTATCAATAATAATTAAAATAAGCTTATAATTAAGCCATAATGATCAGTTAGATTTCTGTATATTTTTTGTTAGACTGTGCACACCTTTAGTCGCTGACAGGCAACCATATTAGTCGCATTAAAAAGAACATGTTCTTTATTAGACTTTTGTAACAAACTTATGAGTGCTATGTAGATAACCAGCTTAGACTTTCAGCAAAATATTTTTATTAAATATACATTATTTTTTTCTAAAAAAATAATAGGAGCAGTAAAGTGCAACTTACAACTTAAATATATATGATCATAAATTAGTCTTCTCCTTTTTAACATTAACCAAACACCTTTTTTTGAAATATAGCACACAAAGCGCATTTGATCCTTTTTAATAAATTATTATATCACATCTTAAAAGTTGTAGGATGAAAGAGGAGTAAAATAGTAGTATTGGTACAGTGCAATAAATTTATAAGCTAGTTTTTTTCCTCACGGTGCCAAAAAAATCTGCGCTCCAGTGATGTACACTCAGTGTACATGTAAAGGTGTACAAAAAATAGTGATTTTAAAAATAATAATTATTGTAATATAAATACTGAAAACCGGTAATGTATTGGAAATTGCAATTATTCTGTATAAATGCAGAAATTAAACATATTGAATATTTGTTTAAAAAAATATATTGAAAATATACCGTACAAAGCAATTTACGCAATACGTTTGACTGTATTGGTGAATTGACACTTCGATTTTGATGATGGAATATTTATTTTTGTCATTTTCGATAATTACTTATATATCGTGTATCGCAGAAGAATAGCTCAACTATGAATATTTTATTCGATATATTTGTAGAGACCATTCACATAATAAGATGACATGTACACTTGGTGTACATCACAGTAAAGGAAAGATTAAGGGCATTTAAATAATCGGTTTATTCAACCCATAGCTATGATTCGGGACATAGAAATTATAGCTGCATTATTATTAAGAAAAATAACGTGAAATGTCACAGTAAATGGTCTAATTATTGCCGAGAAAATAAGTATAATAAAAAGATACTTTCCTTTAAGAAATATAAATCGTTAAATTTTACATGTCATCATTAATAATATCCTAACAATTTTAGAAGAAGAAAACTTATTTATTTAAAAACATAAAATTCTGATTACTTTTTATATAGAAGTTACTGCACTGGGTAAGAAATAATAAGCCTAATTTTTTCTTCTCATTTCCTCGAAATTGTGCAACATCATTGCTTATAGCACACATTTTTTAAAGTCTATTTATGCGACTTTTTAAGACATATTTATAAATTTATTATATTTGTTTATGATAATAATAATGTTTCGTACCATTAGGATCGCTAGATCAGTGGTGTAATTTAATGACTTACACCATAAAATCCTGGGCTTGAATCGTTGAATCCCACATAAATTTCAATCGTGTCTGGGAGATCGGAATTAGTAATTGGTTTAATTATGATTCCGATCGATCATCACAGATTCATTTTTCCTAGTTTTTTCGATTTCATGGATGAATATTGTGATGATTAATAAAAATTGAGCTACGCCGTGCATTTATGATGGCAAAAT
This sequence comes from Plectrocnemia conspersa, assembly GCF_051122295.1. Classification (NCBI taxonomy): domain Eukaryota; kingdom Metazoa; phylum Arthropoda; class Insecta; order Trichoptera; family Polycentropodidae; genus Plectrocnemia; species Plectrocnemia conspersa. The sequence continues at coordinate 10,095,421 of NW_028277175.1, read as the reverse complement.
ATCTAGTAATAAAGAGCTAATTATAGCTCGTAAGGAATATTACATTTGTATTTATATACATATATATAAAAAATATACGTTTTGTAAAATTGTGAATATTAATAATACTACCTATAAGCATTCCCGGTATTTAATTTTCAATGGATTTTTGGTTACCTTAGTGTTGTCAGTGTCTGTGCAGTGGTGACTTTTTGGAACATAACGTAAACAATTTCAATTTTTTAGACTAAGTCAATTAAAAAAATAATAATGTAATCTAAATGTCAAATTAGTTGAACCAATGCTTAAATTGTTTGTTTTTTTATATATATTTATAATAGTGGCTCGTCAATTCATCGAACCTATCCGGTAGTGTACATAAAGGATCTGAAATTAAAATTATTAATTAAAACAGTTCAATGTTATGAGTAATCGATACGTATAAACTGAACTCAAGCTTATGTAATTAATATTATATATAATATATATATCGAAAATGACATTTAACAATACCTAGACATTAAGCCGATATATGATAAAAGTAATGTCATAGTAACTACACAATCAGCACTTCACGTAGAGGGAACGACAGTGACATGTTTACAAATGAAAGAAGCATGCGGCAAGCAAACATTCAACAGTAATCTCATGTAGGAGGGACTCGGGACGGAGAAGCACATACAAAAACTATTTAAAATGAATACAGTCTGTTTTAAAAATATACACTTTTTATTAACCGATAAATGTATAATAAAAAATTGCCTTGGAGGTGCAATTAAAATCATGAATTGAAAATAAAAATAAAAAAAAGTTATGAAATCAAATTATAATAATGAAAGCAATGGCAAAATAAAATGGAAATATAAAGGGAATTATTATAAACAGAAAATGGACAGTCCTGAGTGTTCAATATAAAATATTAATAAAAGTTCAATTTCAAGTACTTATATATATATATATATATAGTAAAATAATATGTTCTTATAATATATATAACATAATGTATTAGTCTGTTTGCTACGTTATATAATTGAATTAAAATCGATATAGTACGCTGTTGCTCCGTTTCAATTAAACCCTTATTAAAAAAGCTCTAAAAAAACGTATCTAACCTTCAATGCTGCAATTATTCGCTGCATATAGATGTTGTTATTGAACCAGCTTTCCGTATTTGTCACACCAATGTCGCTTAGCCCGAGGTAATCACTAAAAAAACTTGTTGTCCAGCTCCCCAGGCCTGGACTTGTGGTATGTATAGATGTGTGTCATTAAGGAATTGCGTGAGCAGTAGACCCGCTCGCAGATGGCACATTTGTACTCCTCCTGTCTCTCGGCGTGCTTGTCCGCTATGTGCCGCTTGAGGGATGCCTTTGAGCAGAGCACTTTACCGCAGAGCTGGCACGAAAACAATTTCTTGCCTGCAAGCAGACAACGGAAACACCCCGACAATGCCCCAACGTCACACATATGCATTTTTATAGATGGACGAGCAATTCATACTAATTTTTATATATATAAGTATATATACATATGTAAGACGTCTATATACGTCCAGCCGTGACACCGTCTACTATTTCATGAATTGATCTCCGTGACCATCGTTTCTTAATTTACTTACTGTAAATAAAAGAGTTACATTTCGAATCAGCTCCACGTTTCCACATTGAACCGAACGCTTAAAATTAAAACTTAATATACAACCGAAATAATATATAATATATATATATTTTTATATTTAGTAATAACAGAACTGATCCAAAATATTATAATTCTCCTATTTACATCATATATTATAATATAATTGGAATCATTTCATAACAATGTAATGTATAATCATGACACAAGTAAGGTAAGCTATTCAAGAGATTTATGAAAACTGATTATATAATTTTATCGAAATTGTAAGCAAAATTTTTAATTACCTATTAAATATTAAAACTAAAGAGAGTGATTATGGGGTAAGTAAGAATATGTATGTTTTATATATATAAATATATAAATATGACGAAGACTTCTCATTCCCGTTGGCTTGCATGTGTATAATATATATATAGAAAATCTACATTGATGATTGTGAAAAAGCGGCGATTTTTGGCTAAATATAAAGGAAGATGATGTGTCATTTTTAGAAGCAATGATAAATTTGATCATAATGCATGTTTAGCACTATGTAAACTAATTTACACCCAGGACTAATAAATAATATTATAAAAATATTTATATATTTATATATCGAAGTTAATCAATAATGGCAAGGATGTAGATATAAATTATTTATTTAGAAAAAATAAATAAATAAAAAAAACATAAAAAAAGTATGTAAATAACAAAAAAAAAGCTTAATCAAAAAAGCGTCATATATAATATATAATAAATATATATATATGTATATATATATATATATAATTTTTTGTAAATAGTTAATCGATAACGAAAACCATATAACAGAAGTAAAAGAAAGCCACCTCGGAGAAGCATGCAGAATGGAAGTGTTACAAAATTTGCTAACGTACATATATGGTCCGTACACATTTTTTATAAATACTGAAGCTCATTAAAAACACATGCCTAATACAAAAAAACTTCAACGACATTCAATAATGTTACAGAATTAATGTAAAACACAATATAAACTATTAACTCATGTTGAAACAATGCTCTAGTTTATCTATAATTGTAAATAAATCATTTTTATAAAACAATTGTATGACTCACCATGAATTAAATTTATATTCCTACCATGCATACGATAACACTTGAACGATTACGTGAGATTGGGATTAAGTTTATATACTGGAAATGGAAAGGATTAAGTTTTATGTTTATATATATTATATAAATAGTAGTGCTAAATTAAAAAGCGTATATTATCATTTGAAAAAATATTATTATTTACGTTGTTGTAGTGAAAATATTAAATTAAAATATAAATAGTACAATAAATGATGTATTTAATCAAAACCACTTTTGCTCAATAATAACACAGGATAAAAAATAAATAAAAGTGTAACATTTCGCACATGTAAAAGGTTAAATTGTTAAAGAAAAGAAAAAAATGGAAAAAACGACAGAAGTAAAAAATGTTTTGAAATCAATTTCTTTATTATTTCTTTTTATTACCAATTTCATTTCAATCTTTAATTGTATTCAATATATTATAACTTTTCTTAATTGAATAATAGCAGTATAGTTTTTTTTTATTATAGACCTAAATGAAACATATAATATACGGCCTATACAATTACCTACTCAATATCAGTCCATTAAAGTTTAGGTTTGAGAAAAATATATAAATAAATATAATAATATATATAAAAAAATGTCATTAGAATAAAAAGAAGACTATGTTTCATAGCTGAATGAATGTAGTTTTGTTAAAAATATTAAATACAAATATAAATATTACCTGCATAGTATATAATATTCATTGAGAGATCAAGGACTGTAATTAAATACGTTGTAAGAATTACACTGATTCTGAACTTAAAATTAAATTTATTTAACAATAAACAATTTATGGCTGCATAATTTATGTGTTCTTAAAATTGTTCGTTTTTTATATATATATATTATAAATATAAATGCCCAACAAAATTGCAAAAGTTTAGCGACAAGATTAAAAATAATACAATAAACATTTTTTCCAACTTTTCTAACAATTCGTTATCACATATTTATTAGATACCCCATAAAGCTTTTTCATTTTTTTTGTATGCATGCTTCAAGCATGATATAAAATATTAATAACAATTCGTATGGGATGTAAATACAAAAAATATGATCTTGCAAATTAGTATTTTTTTATTTCAGATTTTATTGTCTACTTTCCTTATTCATATATATATATATATATATATATATTTAAAAGTAATGCCAATTTTTTTATTATTATTATTATTAAAACAGCGTTGAGCCATAAACATTTTATATAACGGAAACGTTAACGAGATTATCAACATTAATCAATGCATACAAGTTATGTATGATTATGACAGTTTAATATATAAATATTTCACAATAGAAATATCTAAATTGTGTGGCATAATTTTAAGGTTAATTTTGTTTTTTACCATACTTTACAATCAGTTCTAGAGAAACTCATTTTTGGCAATTTTTTAGAGAACATTTCTTCACACGTGATGAAACTTTTCAAGATGTTTCAAATAATAAATTATTATTTTATTTCATGTCATAATTATACTTGTGCGCTATTGAAAATAAGAGTTTAAAGTATGAAGAAGCAAGCAAAGACTGTTATTTGATTTATGTAATTGTAAAGGGCGTTCCATGTGTGTTTTTACATAGTTTTAGTTTTGTGAATAAAATCGTGAAATATATATTATGTATATAAATAAATATAAATTAGAAATATAAGTATAAGTTTAATTTAATCTAAAAACCCTAATTAAAAAAAATACGTAGCGTATTTCGACGTTGAACACATTAAGAATTTTGGTTAAGAGCATTTTTTTTCATTATTATGGAAACATCTTGTCAAGTTGATTTACATACATATAATAAATTTTTGAATAAAAATAACTAATATATTGAAAATGTAATAATAATTATAATAAAATAGATATTCCTTCTACTAAAAAATAATAATAAATTAGCAATTTAAAAATTTCAACTTTGACAATCATTAATTAAAAAATAATATTATCAATAATAAGGCAATAACAAGAGACATTTTTTAGAACAAGAATAATATTTAAAGAATGACAAAAATAATATATTAGACAATTTTATAAACAAATTTATATAAAATTTAAATAAAAAAAAGATAAAAACAGGTCACAGAAACAGTCTTAAAGAGTATTCAATCAATTAAAAATTAAAAGTATATAAGCGAGATATTACATCTATAAATTAAACGCCCCGATACCCTTTAAAGTAATTCTTAAATGGCAAAATCTGATAAAAAATATATATATTTTTATAATCATAACAAACTATTAGCCTATCTATTAAGTATGTAGTGTAAAAATTTAGGCGGAATGTCATCCTTGTAGGATATATTGCCCACACCTTAAGCCATTCAATATAATCAATTTCATTATACCTACAGATATATATATTTACAAATAATAGTTAAACAATTGTACTTCATAATAATAATAAAATAATAATTGTAACAAGAATAATGTTGACTGGAATATTGACAATTAATATTTAAAATCTTTTTACATTCAAATGTTTTAAATTAATTAATTAAATATAAAAATATCAACATTATTCTCATGTATAGGCAAAAAATAGTCATAAATGTAACCATTATAGGCTATGATGCATATTGAAATGTATTCGATACATATCATAGCCGTATATTTGGTGTAACGAGTGTACAATAGACATATAAGTTTTTCTTAGCTAAATAGTTAGCGTTTCACAAATTATTTAATAAAACGTATTAACAAACGTGTTTTGTAAAACTGTAAACCTTAAAATTATTCAATAATTCTAGTTTTAAATGTCAAAAAAATTAACTAATTAGAGTTATGAAAAAAAATTAAATTAAACTATAAATGGAAGTGGTCATGTAAATTATGAGTTAATAATCCAACATACAGTTTTATATGTATAATACACATATATTATAATAGTTATTGACATACATGGAATTTATTTAATTAAATATAGTTTTATATTAAAAATAAGTTCGTTTAACATTTAAAAATTCAAAATTTGGTCTAAATTGCTGGTTTATCACAAAATTTCGCCAATCGAAACTAAAATAATAAATCAAATAAAAAATAAAATTTTGTTAACCTTTCAATTTCAAATAGTTTTTTTTATCTATAAACATATATAAATTTTTTTTTGACTTAAAATATCTATAATATTATTTATATATACACAAACGTGTACGTATTTTTCATAGTTAAGAGTATTATTGTTTTATATATGAAAATAAAACACATTTAATTTAAGTAATAAAATATTTTTTATCATTATAATTAATAATATTTTCCGAATAAAAATTATATAAATATAACTAAAAAATAATAACAAAGAAAAGAAAAAAATCAACACAAATAACGCTTTATGGAAGGCCTGAATTATTTTAACTAATATATAATATTTGATAAATTTGATTATCACAATAGAGCGTTAATAAATATATTATATATATATATAATATATATATATATGTTTATATTGAAAATTTATAAAAAGCTACCACGCTCTCAAAACATAATAGTGTGAAACATTATCAAAAATGAAAAAAGGAAAACACCTAACTGACTTTGGAAAAGTGCTCAGTTTTTGCACCGACGACCATTTCCATGCTAGTTTACTCGTCGAAATCAACGTTACAAACCGATAATATCAAAATTAAAACTAAATCGCTACTAATATTTGAGTTTCCGTCGTATTCGCGCGAGTTTTAAGCGTCGAACTGATCTTTGAATTTGAAAAAGACATTGTCGAGGTGGTGGGGCGGGATCTTGATATCGGCCGGTGGTATTTGCGCCGGTTGTCCTTTCTGGCGCCGGTGATAGATGCTTTTGTGGTTGTTCAGAGAGTTCAGGGTACGAAATACTTTATGACAGAGGCTACAGCGTGCTGAATGAAGAGGTTGCAGGTGTTGTTGCTCTGTATGCCTTTTGAGCGTGAGGCGAGTAGAGAGCAGCTTACCGCAAACATCGCAGCGGTGGCCTGACCCCAGGGGTCCCACTGCGGACCCAACCACAAAGTCACGCATTAGTCACGAGATTTGATATGAGTTCAATTAGCTAAGTTTTGTTACAATTGAAGATTTTTAAATGCGGCCATATATATACATACACATGTATATATGATACGACTTACTGATATAGTTAAATAATAAATAATTGAAATCATAAATATAATTAACATTTAAAAATCTTCATTGATCAATGAAAATGTATATAAAATTAAAAAAAGCAATTTTTTTATATATATATTTATGCAATGTAAATGTATGCTGTAAAATGTAAAATTAAATTTCAATCGACCGTACAAAGTGAAGAAGAGAAAATTATTTAAAAATTTCTTATTCATCCATGTCCCAGGGAAGTACAAAGCGTTGGTAATATTTTCGTCAAAATAATATAGATATATATATATAAAAAAATATATAAACATAAGTGTAAATAGGATAATGTGAATCCAACACCAAAATAAAAGAGGACGTTTGCCTTTGAGCAAATCAACTCTGTAAGTTCACTAGAACTCTAAATAGACAGACATCTAAGTAGACAAAAACAATAAAAATATAAGCAGTGATGATATAAAATCCAACAGGTCCCAAAAAAGCGGAACCAATTGGTACAATTGTTGCCAAACGAAAGCAATTTGCACAACCTGGGAAGACGAATATATAAAATAAACGTTTTTTTCTCTCTCTCTCTCATATAATTTTCTCTTAAAGTTTTGCCAAAAAGATTTTCGGGAGACAAGTGCGCGCTTTGTGGTTGGGCCGTATATTTTTTTACATTGGGCATATTGTGCGTGTCCCAATTGGTTCCGACAATACACTAGTAATGTACATACTCAATGAACATATATGTATATAATAATATAAAATAAAAGCTGAAATTAGAACTGTTTATGTACAAAAAGCGATAACATATATATGATATCATCTTGTATATATATATATATAATATATTAATAACCATGGAGGCATAATTATAATAAAATGAAGATGCCATGCATGCTCGATACATCGCTCGCTCTGTGAGGATGAAGAGGAAAGATCGTTTACAATATTGTTTTGGATGGTAACATGCATGCTATTTGTTCATGTTTGAGTGATACAAAAGCAACGGCAGTATGTTTAACTAAATAATACAATCTAACTTAACTAAATAGTACACAATTTATGGATGATGTAGGTGTTGCTCACGAGAGGTGCAGTTAATCAGTTTTATTCGTTATATCTTAATACACATATAAATGAGATTGTGTAAATTGTGAAAAGTCATCAAAATATTTAAATTGTAGTAATTAATAATAAATCTAACCGTTGATCATTAAATTATATAGATAAAAAAACTGGACAATATCGCATTAGAAAATTTACTAACAAAAACATTAAAAAAAAGTTCAATACCAATATATTAAAATTTAGGCGAATATTGTAAGCAGTTATTACTAATGTTGATCGAATAAAATTAAAATATTAGGCTTGAAATAAAGTGTGCATATTTTGTATTTTTAATTTTGTTGATGTACAGAATAAGGCTAATAAAAATGGAACTTTTGAATGTTTATATTTCAGGAACGGTTAATACCATAGAAAAAAATATAGACATTTATAAAAGCTTATTGTAAGCTTTTTTGTCAATGTATAATTTCAATATAACGAGCAAAACAGTCGTTCGAAAAAAGTATCACAAAAAGTTAGATTTATAGATATTGTGTGACACGTTGATGCTACAGATGAAACAAAAGCTTAAGCCTTTACCATATTGAAACGCTTATTTGTTTTTCTGCAGAACCAACTGTTCGTAGGATATATCAAAAATACAACTTTTTTGCAGTACTTTTCTAAAAATTCTGCCCTGCCCATTACAATGCTGCCATGAAGTTATTAATGCATTTGATAAAAAAAAGTAAAATGAAGCTAATTTTGTATTTTTTCTATTGCATAAATCTAACATATTTATTTCTCTACGACTGTAATAGTAAATATATTATTGTTTTAAAAAAAATATTGAATGCTTGTATTTGGTGAAAAAAATCTTATTTCAAGAACATTTTATTACCATAATATCACCCAAATGAGTTAAGAAGCCATTAAAAAAATATTTTTAATATCTTGTGAATCATTGAAATGTGAAACGAAAGCTCATTATTTATGATAAATTTTTTCAAAGGCTGCTCTGCCTATTGCAATGCTGCCATGAAGTTCAATCATACACTGATAGAAGGTGCTCAAATTAATCTAATTTTTTATAGCATGGACAGTACATTAGATATAACATTTAAAAATGAAATACAATGTATTGTTATGACATTTAACATGCTTATATTTTAGAAACTGTTGACGCTATAGAAAAAATAAAAACATTGTATAAAAGAGCAACTTGAGTTATTTTAATCGGCATATGACTTCAAGATTATAGTATCATTGTAAGAGCACACCAGTCGTTTTAAAAAAATAGTACAAAAAAATAGATTTTAAGATATCTCCATCAACTGGCAATAGTAGAATTTTTTTTTAGTAATATACTATTATTTAGCTTATATTCTTTACCATAATGATCTTGAAATAAGTTAGTTTTTAATTATTTTCTGTAGTATTATCGACTCATGTAATATCTTAGAAGTGCGATTTATTTTGCTTTACATTTTCTAAATAGCTGCCGTGCCTATTGCAATGGTGCTATGATTTTAAAATATATAAATACATTAAACTATATTTAATGTTTTTATTTTTACTTTAGCATTAATATAAGCGCTTTTATATGTAGCTATATCTACAGTTAAATAAGTTAATTCACAATTTGTGATAGTTTGAAGAAATTAAAATATTTTGGTTTTTATATAATATGAATGTAACTATGCAGCACCCCTCGCAAGTATTCGATGGACTCATCTCATGAGATAATGAGTAGAATAACAATTTAAATGTACGCCAAAATGATTGCTACGTTCCTGCCTTTGTTTTTGCACCGCTCGTTTACAATATTTTCTTGAATAGCACCATGCATGCCGTCAGTCCGTCTGTCAGTATTCGACTCAATATTTTGAAAATAAACACGGGTGAAGCATAATGTTCATTAGAAAGATAATAACTATAAAAATATGTCATTTCGTATCGGATCCGATCGATCAGTTAATGGGGAAGTAGGGCGCTGCATTCGTGGGATGTATTGGCGTGGGTGGGGGGGCGGACTGCTTGCGGTGATAGATGCTCTTGTGGTTGCGAAGGCTGTTGAGGCTGGAGTAGACTCGTCGGCATATATTGCAGACTGGTTCGCGAGACGGCCGCATGTGAACATTCTGGATGTGCCTTTTCAGGCGGGTCAGAGAGGAAAGGCTCTTGTTGCACGGCTCGCATCGGTATTCGTCCGGGGGAGCACCACCTGGTGGGCACACAACCACAGCACTTTAGCACTCCGCTCTCATCATCTTTCTGTATTTTTTTGGGTTTTTAATGGTTTCAGCCCATTGTCTATTTATTATGCATTCGTGTCTCCGTCGACAACGGCGATAACATTTCGATCACAGGTCACATGGGTTTTTTGATTGGTTATTATAATAAAAAGCACCGCCACCCCCCCTGTATTCTCACATCTGATCAATCCACTTTTAGGATATTCTAGTACTAGCACATTCCTCGACCAGTTTCCAGTTTGGTTATTTTTTTTATATATATATATAAAAGTATATTTTTAGCATTAGTTTGTGGTGTTGAAAATTTTATTTTTATTGTATTAATCATAATCATGCTTTTGAACAAATTTAAAATAGGCGTATATGTATTTATGTATATATATAGTGTGTATGTTCGGGTTAAGCTAATTATTACTTTCTAATAATATAATATTAAAATATACATATCTCGGATGAGTCTCAACCAACACCCTCTTACTACTATGTTACGTACAATATACAAATGACATATTTTTATAATTTTGAAACAAATTTAAATTTTGAAAAGTAAAACATCATCAAGTTCAAACAACTTCACACTGATATGTTTATTTAAACATTATTTAATAAAAGTTATATTTATATAATATAAAAATGAACAGATTGGACGGAAATTATTTATACGTCTATGTTAATACATAGATTAACCTTTAAATGCCATTACGTCGATTTAATAAATAATAATATAATATATGAAATATATACAAAAGACCATGTAATATATATTTTACCTTTTGATTTTCAGCTCATTGATTATAAATATCAAAAATTGATGAAAACCATCAAATTTATTCATTTAAATTATATATTTCACACATTTGAAGTATATAATTTAGAATCACATTTTTCTAGCATACACTAACTCTTAAAATACTTTAAAAAAATATGCTTCACCCACGTGCCTAAATCGTGAGAAAAGTACAATATATATTATTCCCTAGAAATATTTATTTACAAGAAATATTTACATGTATTAATGAACAGTCACATTTTCCATTCAAATGATAATACTGTGATTAATGTAGCTAAAAATGATATAATATAATATATGATATATATTTTTAAAAAGCAGTTTAAGAAATCATGCATTATGTTATATTAGAAGAGCAATCACCACGTGTTTTAAAAGTATTATTAGTTATCGTTTTATAATATATATATATTATAATATAATATGTACATTTTTTTCTCTCTAAAATGATAAAAGAAGAGGTCCAAGGGATAGAAGTTTTGATATTAGTATTGGAATGTGCAAAATAGGTACATCACAGTATCATATATAAGCTATCACAAAAAAACACTATGCATAAGCATGCATCCACTTTTCCAATTACCATTATAACAATAAGATGCGTCTGAAGGATAAGAATGAAAAAATCTCGTTAAATTACAAGTTTATAACATTATTTTTTTGATTAACAAGATGTTTTCACATTTTATATGAAGTATAAGCATATTTTTGAAACAGGTTTCAATTAAATTTATCACTGCTTTTGTATTGTTATAACATTAATTGTAAAATGCGTGAATGACACAGTGATAAGAGTTGATGGCGAAGGAAGGGACATGGCATGACATGATTTTATGAGACGCTATGAATATGTCCTATCAGAGGAAGTATATTAGAAACAAAGAAAAATGTGAAAGCTTTGATGGAAATCATCACTCACCTTGAGAAGTACCGGCGAGGCCGTCTGGAGTGAGCGACGGGCTGCCTAGACCTGATAAAATAAATAAATACAGTCAATAAATGCATTCAACGATTGATAAGTTTATTAATGTGACAATGTTTGTTTACCAAATTTAATACCTGCAAGTGGTGAATGGTCGGCTAGAGATGCCATGCCGAAATTAAATGAACCTCCCGGGTTGAATAACTTAGAATCTGACGGCGACAAAAAAGGTGGCGGTGGTGGCGGAAGCGGTGGCGGAGTTCTTTCGTCGGCCTCTGCCGAAGACCCTCTCGACGAAGGTCCCAACTGCAATAAAATAATATTATCATTATAAATATGGAACAATACTATTATATAATAACATGTAAAGATAAAGGTAATGTTATTTTGGCAACTTTTAAAAAATCGTTGTTTTAAAGATTTTGTGCTATAATAAGGTGACCAGATTCTTAAAATATCAAATATCAGTTTTTGTTCAAGGAGGATAAAATTGGTGACTACGGAAATTTTCGTTCATAGACCATCTCGGAATTTTTTTTTCGAGGATAAAAGGCGGACAATCCTCTTCAAAAGAGGACGTCTGGCCACCTTAGCTACCAGCAAAATATTTATTTAATATAATGCAAAAATTTGTAGAAAACATATTATAAAAATTATAGTCAAATTTAATTATTAAAATGTGATTTATTTGTTGACCAGAGTAAGTAACGCAATGAAAAAAACACTGAAAAAGCTCTTTCATTATTGTATTTACTAAACGGGCAAAATATCTGCCGAATGCACGAATAAAATTACTCACTGGTCGTTGAACATATTTAACGATTTGAATTCAAACTTCATGTTGATACTCGCCAAATTTGACTGTACGAGTTTGACTGTTGTGGCAACAACAACCTAAATATCGACCATTATTTATAAAATTTAATTTATATAAAAAAAATAAGTTATCTAAATGTATACTTTATTAAATCAAGGCACGTATCATTTATTCATACATTCAGTAACGTAATCTTTGTTTTATTTAAACTATAATATATAATATATAAACAAAGTAGCAATGTAGCAATAAGAGTGCGGATAATCGATTAAATATCTTTAAAATACATTAAAACACATAGAGATCGCCAAAAATGTAGTAAATTGAATATTGGTGGGGCATTTGATTATTATTTAAGGTAATATAAGATGACCAGATCAGGGAGGTCATTTGAAGGGAGGGGGGAGGAGATAAGTGAGAGCATTTGCCTCCCATTGAATTTACCCAGAAAAGTGCATGTCATTTAATAAAATCGAAATATTAAAAAAACACCACTGACTGGACATCTTTTGCCCCACTCTGGAAATAGCTGAAAGGACGTCCCTGATTCTAAACCAGAAATTCTCAGATTATCTTTCAAAAAAAATAGTCTGGAATCTATCCCAAAAAAATATTTTTAAAATTGTCATTTCAGGTAAATCATATTGGAATACTTTTTCACCGGCAGATATATATTTTTACCGTGAAAATACAACTTTTATGGCAGATGCTAGTAAAATTATATGATTTAAACTTTTCCATAAATAGTAATATATACACTTACATACTTATCATTATTTATTTAGATGCGATGTATAAATTCTACAGTTAATGTATATTTTTCGGTAAAGCTATATTTTCACTAGTCCCGAATTCACTTTCACCAGTAGATATATATTTAGACTAGCGAAAATATAATTTAACTGATAGGCGTTAATGAAATTATATGCTGCTCTGAAATGTTTATGAAACTTAAATTGACAGTTGCGAAACACACATTTGCTATTCAAACACAAACCTAATCTAATGAAAGTTCTAAAACTAATTATAGTTTTAGAACTTTTATTTGCTAAAGGCTAAAATACAAATTATGGCAACTCATCTCAGGGGAAATTAAGCGGAAGAAGTATAGACAGACGACGCATCTTGCATATTGCTCTATAGTTTGTTTGGATTTCGATTTGCGCAAAAACAATTATCACTTCTCAGAAGTCAAAAATTCACGTCAAAAGTAATAAAATCGTACCGGCGCCGTCAGGTGGAGGCATTTGCCTACCTCTTTAAACTTACCCAGAAAAATTAATGTCATTTAATGAAATACTATGAATCTTATGAATACTATGAAATATTAAAAAAACGAATTTTGAATACTATGAAATATTAAAAAAACGACCACTGATTGGTCAACTTTTGGAAAAAGCTGAAATGACGCCCCTGGACAAAATTTTGAAAATATCAAAGCACACTAGAAAAAATATTTGAAAATTTTTGTTCGAGAAGGATAAAGGGGGAGAAATTGCTATGTGAGCTAAAAAATGGGTCTGATTACCTTAGGTAATATAAAATTAATGGTTTACCGTAAAACATTTAAACAACACACAACAAACTAGTCAACTGACCACTTTTTCTTTATTATAATTAATTTAATTATAGAGTTACAATAAAATTTGTATAATTATTAATAATGCTAAAACACGAATGATGGCACGAAAATGAATCTAATGCCAAATTATTAATATTTTTTTTTGTTTAAAATGATCATAATTAATTATGCAATTAAAAGTTTGTATTTATGTTTTGGAGAACATCTAAGAGGGAAATAAATCCCAATGCTCAATGGTAGACAAGTATATATATATAATAAATTTGATTAAAAATTTATCATATTTATATCAATTCTGATAAAGTTAGTTGAAAATCAGATATTACATAATCCATACTTCGCAAAAGTAGTTTTTAATTCTTTTCTCACGTCTAAGCAAAGTTTTGTATCTTATATTTTCTCTCCTATATAATACTGTTTAACTTAATAATTTAATATTTGATTAAATTTTCTATATCCAAATAGTAAATACTATTGCTGCAGTGTTTGCAGCTATTAATAATAATCTTAGTTTGTCAATAAGACAATTGTTGTTAAACAAAGTTGTTAATACAAAGATGTGCATTTGTTTCCATTAACTATCAAAGTACTTGAATTTTGAAAGAATCTTTAGCCTCATGATTTCCAAATCTGGCTGCTCTTGTTTTTTATTTATAGGTAAATAAATCTAAGCCATATAAAAAGTATGAGCAAAAACATCTTCAAGGACCATTATTGAAGCAATACCTTGGAGCATATTGACAACAATGATGAATTTTTGATTAAATGATATAAATTTACTTACATGTGGTCTGTGATGTGACGGTGGCGGTGAATCATCGTTGCGATCAAGATCGGCAGCTCCGCAGAGTAAGTCAATCGGCTCGTGCTTAACGTCGTCTAAGAGTCTCGGCGAAGGGCTTCCGCTCGAGTTGGAGACTCCGTTGCCGTTGTTCCCGGCCGAGTCTGCCGAGTGGTTGATCCGTGAGTTATTGTTCGAGTTGTGGTGCTTCGTGGAGAAGTCCGTCGGGGTGACTTGAGGCATGTGTGACAGAATGTCCGTGTTGTTGTTGTCGTGCCTCGGCCGCTTGGGTCCGTCGGGTGAGTTGTCGGAGCTGCGGGACACACGACGGGGCTGGTGGTTCGCGCGCCGCAGTAGATGATGAGGGTGGTGTGGCGCGTGGGGCGCTAGCAGCGCTTCTTCCAGCTTGTCGCAGTAGGGGGGACCCAGAGGTGCCGGTGGGGCCGGGGGCGGCGTCGCAGGAGTGACCGCTGCCGCTGCACGAGCCATGCTTTGTACTTGAGCGAGCTAAAAAGCAAATATAAACATCAATATTCAACATTGTAAAGTGATATATTAATCAGTCTTTGTAAAAGCGCTATCAGTTACAACATATTTATATAAATAAAAATGAAATTGTAAAGTATTTAAATTGAAAATCAACTAGAAAGATTCATTATATGTGCATGAAAACTTGTGATAACAATTCGAAACATGGTTCTATTGTTCTGTAAATTGGCAGCAGTGTTACATATAGTTTGAAGAGTAGTTAACAGATGGCAGTATGAATTAAGCTTGTAACATGAAAGCACAGCAGTAGTTAAAGGTGGCTGTTGTACTTGCAACATGTATCAGATAAGTAATGGAGCCATTGAAATTTACCGAAGAATGAAAGATCAGTATTATGATCGAGTTAGGCATACTGTGTAATGATTTTTATTTATGTAGACCTCATATTGAGCAACAATGAGTACTATTCTGTATTATTTATGTTACTAGTTCTTGAAAATCAGTGTTTGTTTATTACTTTTTCTTAATGAATTTTATAGGTTCAGGGTTTTAAATAAATTCTAAATTTAGGTTTTTATTTTATATGTAATATTAAAGGAGTTAAATATGTAAACCAATGAGTATACTTAATAAGATTAACTTATTATGCTTATTATAATACTAAGTTTTAAAAGTTCTTTTGCAGAGACTGATTCATATATGGATAAAGTAAAATAAAAAAATAAAAAGAAAAAAAATATAGTACATGTGAACGTACTCCTTGAGCATCTTCATGTTGCGTCAAGCCGGACACTCTCAGGACTTCGGCCGTTTTGAGAAAGCTACTCAGCGACCGTTGGTGTACGTTTACTTCTCCGTGATAAATGAACTCCACAAGAGCGTGCAGGTCGGTGAATGCAACATCTTGTAGTACAATAACCGGATGTTTGCAAGGCGTCGACTGAAATTGAAACGTAGAGAAATTTCATTATGTGTATTTTAAAAAATGCAAGTAATAAAAAACGATTGCTCGATGCATACCTTCAGAAGTTCTCTGAAGTAAGGGCTGCAGGCAGATAGCACAACCCTGTGCGCCTTCAGGCTTTTGCCGTCGCAGGCCAATGTCACGTCTACAAAATCTTCATCGTCCCTGAGATTTTCAAACGCTGATGTGATGCTGCTCTGGTAGTTGTTCCAGCGCAGACAAAAATGTTGCGTGTCTACCATTGTTGCTAATTACTTTACTGAAAAGATAAAAGAAAATATATTGTGAAAAAATGTAGATACATAAACTGTGTGGGCGTGCCGCAATGTTGCAATTTGATTTTAAATATATTATTTTATGCAATAAAAGTTTGTGGTAAACTATAATTGCAAAACAATATATTAAACTAGATGAGTCATAATTAGAAATAGAATTATTCTAATAATAAAAACATGGATAAGAAATTGGTTTTATTGTTTCAATTAAAATTGTTTCCTTTTTATTTATATTTATTTAATCACTTAAGTGAAATATTGATTCATTTATACTGATATACTAAAAATAATTAGCTACTATTTGTGGGATCTACCTTGAGTTTCCCTCTAATTACTCATGTTTCCATAGTAATTAAATAAAAATACAGAATATTTATAAAATACATATTAAAAAAGATATACTGTCAAAGTTGTAATATAACTGGCATTGTTATTTTTAGTTCCCTTTTAAATTAGTGATATGGATGTGCAGGAACGAGTTTTTGTAATAATGTGTAATTGAAAAAAGACAAGATTAGCAATTTCAGAGAATATATTTAAAAAATTATTTGTGAACATTCGATTTTGAGTTTAGTGAACAGGAGATCGCTTTAAGCTCTATAGAGGCATTGATGGTGACCATATAAAATAATGTTTCTAGATTGATGTATGTTTTTTTAATTCCCATTATTTTTTGGAATAGTCAACATAGAAAACAAGACAGGTGCATTATAAATATACATTTTATATAGTACAACAATAATATTTTCGAATAAAACTAATTAAGTTATTATTGAAATAATTAATAATATAATTATTTGTATATTCTTTTCATGTAAGTCATTGCTTACCAATTAAAATGCCATTTGTTCGAATCTCGCATTAGTTTCATAATGTTTTAAATTGTTTCGTGTTCTGGATCTTGGAATTATTATTATAATCACCTCAGATGATTTTTTTATCTTACGGATGATTAACTATAGCCGTATTATGCCGTTATAACATTGTAAAAAATATTTATAAAATTACTATATAATAAAAAAAATACAAGTTAATCACTACGCGGCCTATTTTCGTACAATATATCCGAGTCGTACAATATGGCTAGGTTTGTTTTGAATTTATGAAACTCCCGTCGATTATCAACGGTCTGACACACTATTTTAGTCTAAAAACCACATTAAAAGTAATTTTAGATGTTCGCAACATTTGAATAAATTTTGCACGTTTAGTTTGCGCTTTATAAACATAGAAAAGTTATGTGCTTTTTCTAGTAATTTCATAGCTTTTCAGTTTATACGTTACCAATTTAGAGGCCGTCTGTTCTTAATGACGCAGATAGAAGGAACATTTTCATAATCTTGAAAAAACGTATTTTTTGTTATAAAATAAACAAAACAAAAGAGTTTAGGTCAGTTAACACAAAAATATATTAACTAACATTTTTATAGAAAAATAAAAAATGAACAACAATATTTTCTTCAAATATTGAAATGAAAATTAATTTAACATGAAAATACGTAAAATAACACATCCACGTATTTTTATTACCAAATTAAAAAAAAATACAGAATAATTTATAAATGCTTTGATATCTGATATTTTTATTTATAGATTTTAGTTAAAATTAACTGCTTTAAATCTATTACAAATTCTGAATAAAAAATTAGATAATCGATATTTGTATTTTAGTATGTTCAGATCGTATGTGAAAATAGTTTTTCATATAAATATTGTAAGTAACAAGAGTAGAATAAATTATTTTTATGCAAATATCTTCGGATTTAAAAAATAAAATGTTTGCTTTTATCGAATCAAATGAAAGCAATTTGAGAACCGCTGAACGAATTGGAACGACGGATGGAAAAGTGTTGACGCAAGAGCCTTGAAAATTATACAAAACAATGGATTAGTGGAATCGATGATAGGAATTGATATAATAAAAAATGTTACTAGCGAATATTAAAATATGATACGTCGAAAATTATTTGTATAGCGATCGAGTTATAAATTAAAAAAACTGATGACTTACATACCTCAAAAATAATCTTAATAATAGTTAAACACTGTTGTATTTAGCAAGGATACTTTTATTACTAACTAGATAATATTATTATAAGAGAGAATATTTTTCAAAGTCGTTTAGCTACATCTCATTCTATTACTCGTTGACGTATCAGACTGATGAAATTTAAATTTTGTTCAATATTAAATTTACTAATGTAATTTAATTATTATTAACGATATTTTAGAAACTCCAGTTATATTTTATTACAGTCAATCTCATTTTGGATTAGTTAATAGCTGATTCAATTTCGGTTGGATGAACTGAAACTTTATTTTGTAAGGTTTTTGACAAGATAATATTTTCTATTGAGGTAGATATAGACACATCAGTATCCAAGAAGACCAACATGGAGCTTATTTGGCAGAGAAGCTGGTTGAATTATACAATTTCGAGATTAGGATGAAAATAGTGCTATACGCACGGTTAATTTCACTGCTATGGCTTGTGTGGCACACATTTTTTAGTTAGCGATACATTGAATATAATAGACATATATCCATAGAACTATCAAGACATCATCGCCTTATTATATTATTCTATAAATCAAGAAACGCGATGGAATAGTACGAATGTCATGCTAGAAGATCTGCAACTATTAGAATTTAGAGCAGAACTGTCAACTGCAGAGCATCAATAGTAAAATATTCATTATTGCATCAACTATCAAGATAAAATAGACACAAAATTAACTAAAATGTAATATTTTTATTTAGAAAAAAGTGTGGGCGGAGTTATGTACGTATCACCTAATATTTCATTGGTAGATGGTTATATTTCAAGATTAATATGTTCCAATAAGGGCGTGGACAACGTAACCGATTAGAGTGATTAGACTACACAGTAAACGCATACAGAATTTAGGATTTCGTTCAATTTGGCCGTCAGATAAGAATAATCTTGAAGGAGGGGCGCGGGGGGCATTGATTGAGCGATAAATGCAGTAATTTTCGTTAGTCAGATTAGATAACGATAATATGCAACAGATAAACCAACTGACCTTTTTATAAGCAGCTAGCACCGTATCCGCCGAAAAATCAACTGAGAGTTTTTAATATAACATTTATAAATTAACAGCTAGGTAAACCGACAAGATTACACCGAAGATTAAATGAAATATGTTACATTAAATCATATATATATATATATATATATATATATATATATATATATATATATATATATATATATATATATATATATATATATATATATCAACGCACATACACCTCTAGCCGTTTATTTATATTATATTATAAGTGATATTACGGTGTAGCTCACATATTGCACATTCGTGTTTAATCAACTAATGTCGCTCTATTTTTAATTGCGTTTTTTTCTCCTGATATAAATTGGATACTTTCTCCGTGACCTTTCTGAGTTATCATCGTACTTTCTTTGCCCCTGTATCGTCTTAAATATTATCTAGAACGCACAGATATGATATTAAAAATAAACAATACCGACCACAAAAAAATCACGCATATCCATAAAAAATAGAGTGTGATGTAAATGATGGGATATTTTGATGTAGATCAATCGATACTGAGACTTTTGAGCTCTTGAGCATTGATTTGTGTTGACAGAGTACATTTTCTATTATTATATTTACTGAAGATAGCAGGAACGATTGTTACCATGCAATGATTATTTTTATAAGATCATAATTCGGCAAGGACAATATGTATGTGGTTTTCTGTTAGCTTTAAGATTATGAAAAAGAGTAGTTGAGAAGTTGATGCGATTCAATTTTTTAAGTCTCGTTTTGGAATATGTTATCAATTTAGAGAGAGATACAACAATTCCAGTGACTCAACTAATAATAGTTGTAAAGGAAAACCGCAATTTTTTATATATACAAATCGTATATCTAATATGTCACGTTTAATTTAGTCTATAATTAATAAAATTATCACAATGTGTATAATTTTTTTGATAGAGCGCTTTTCGGCAATACTTTGGCTACACGTCTGTGTAATCTATGAGGTGTTGTTAGATAATAGAGAAGCCAATGCATACGTTCAAGTGTTGCTAATACAAATGCAGCTCACTTTTAGTATGGGTTTGATTAAACTCAAGGTCGGATAATTTCTTTATCAGTCAATGCTCAGTTCTCACTTTCGGCTATTGCTGTCTGCTGACCCATATTGTTCCTGATGGCTCTTGTTCAATTGGATGAGCGATGTGATTTTTTATTCTAAACCTATGCTTGATCGACTAGTGTGTTAAAGAAATATAATGTAGTTAAAATAGAAGAGGAACTTACTACCCTTAAAAACAAGTATTTACAATAGTGTGGTAAAATATATACATGTATATGTAATATAAAGATGTTCTTCACTAATTAAATTGTCTCAATCAAATGATACAAATTATTAAAAATAAATAATAAATCTTGACCTATGCAAATAAAACAATTAAATAGTAATAAAATTGTAAATGTATAAAATACAATGTATAAACTCAAAATTATTTTAACTAAAAATAGCTATATATTATACTAATTTAAACTCATTTGAACATGGTTTATATAACTAGTACATCTACTGATTTGATTCAATATTTATTATTAAACTAATTTAAGATGATTGCTAACATATTTTACATGTATGCTTTTTTATGTGGGACAACAAAGTGTAATCAAAATAATCGGTTCAAGTGAAATTATAGAATTCTTGAACCATTCAATCAGTATTTCATCAAGCTTACAAAAAATATGTATTGAAAAAGATTTCTTATTATATTATTTGAGTGATTCTAGCTTTTGACAATTTAATTTAATTGAGTATCCTTATGTAAATATTTTTTTAGGTAATCCAGAAACCAATGTAATTTTTTTTAAATTAAGTTTAAGTTAAATTTAACAGTCACTATTATTTTGGTCGTTGAGTACGTATTTTGTAATATCTATTAAAAGTATTTAACAAAACTGCTTGTTATATGAATATTAAAAAAAAAAATACCAACCACAGTCAATAAAATCATTTTTAATTATTAGATACTTATTAATAAAAAATTAAGATATAAATTTATTTCTGGATATGAGAGACCAGCAAATGTAAGCAAATCCTGATCAAAACTATTCATCAGCTAGCTGAGCTACTAAGCCTGTCCGATTAAACAGTGCATAGATGCATAAACAAATTGGGAAGGCTTGGAGACAAGTCGAATGGGTTCCACACAGATTGAGCGAAGAAAACAAAATGAGAAATGTTATACGACAACAATCGCCGTAGAAGAGAGTGTTTATTTAAAAGTCAAGCAGTAAAACCTATCTGAGGCCTGGGCTAATTATAAAAAAAATATTTTGTGTGTAGTGTGGCGCCGTCGCAGTGGGAACGCTCGGTAATGAGCGTTCCCACTGAAAAAATCATGATAAATATAATGAGTAGATATTTTTTAATGCCTAAAAATATATTTCGCATAAAATATGATTTCAGAAAATATGTCGCAACGGTGGCTAATTTTTATATTTATTTGTAGCACAGAAAGAGTTATTTTGTACCTATTATTATTTATTCAAGAAATTATTTTACGATGTTAAAAAATATATAAAATGCCATTTTTGTCATGATTACTGTTTTTCCAGGATTGTTATAGCAAATTGCATTTATATTTTTATATATTATACATAAAACATATCCACATTATTCTCCAGACCTTGCTCCTTCCGACTATTATTTATTTCGATCAGTAACACTTTCTAGGTGGAAAAAAAATCAAAATACAGACGATGTGAAAAGGGGACAATGGGAATATTTTGCATCAAAGCTTCTCAACATTTTATGCTCCTAACTTTTTTTTTTTGGATAGATATAATAAGGGTATATCTTTAAAATAAAATTATAATTTAATCGTTAAAATCAAAATTGAATTTTTTGCCTTAAAAATTGATATAAAATTATAACTTAGTTATAGAATTCTTGATCCATTTTAGTAAGCTTATACTCAAATATAGTTTTATATTATTTTATTTTTTATGCGAGCTAGAAATATATGTTTATATATTATTGTATATATAAACATATAAAATTATAGGTTCAATCTGCGGCTATTTTATTAAAACATTGTTGAACATTGTATTTTTCACGGCGTCGAAACATAATACATACAACCACGTTGTTAATTATTGTTAAAGCTGAACTTTGCTTTCACTCTGCGGAAAAACATTTGGGAAGCCATAAAAAGGAACCTGTAATTAAGAACCATCTCGAATATGAGAAACTTTGAGTAAACAGCTAGAGGGATTACCGTATTTTCGCATTATGTTTTATATTAATTCGCAAAAAGCTACATAATTAACATAAACTCGTTTTACGTTAACCGTAAAGCGTGGCTTGATTTTGATCTAATCATTCCGAGTTTGAAACTTTCGGGCGCCCTGTAATAAATTTATAATAATTATTCTCGATATGAAATTAATAGTTGTCTTAAGTGAACTTCTACTATCGCAAAATATATTGAAATAAAATGCGTCGTAGTATACAAATATATTCTGCACGTGTTTGATGTATTAAACTATGTTTTGTGTATCTATATCGGAAGGTTCATCATAAATTGGCAGCACTTGTACAAATATGGAAAATTTCCTGGACGATCTTTTATATGAGCAAACAGAACGCTCATCTAAAAATACATAGATATATTACTATATATGTATGTTATATTGGCAAACAAAAACGTATCGGATGGCGCAGAGATGAGCGTTATTATCTTTTTTAATTCGATATTGATTTTGATTGTATGTTGTAATTAATTAAACCTAATTAGTAAAAAAAATATTAACAGCCTTATTCTATTAATATATAATCTTAAAATACATAGGACAGAGAGATTATGATTAAAATAAGCTATAAAGACCATTTTTCCATATTTATCCGCAATATATGTATGTTTTTTTATACATCGAATAAGTTTATTTTTATTTAGCTAGCATGTATATCATATTTGTTGGTATTCTATAATTGGAAAATTCGCAGGGGTCTTTTTGTAATTATTAAGCATTAGGAAAATATATAATATAGTCCACTTTTATATAAATATATTTATTATGTAATGTTCTTAAAATAGGTATAAACCGCGTTGACTTTTGCGTAATGTGGTAAACAATTTCATTTTTGTTTACCGGCTCATAAAAAAATAGTTTATTTCTTATTTATAGAAATGTTCACAGTATTTGCGAATAGTTGAAAAAACGTAGCCAAAAGTTTATCTCTCTATTAATAAAAGTTATCAAGAGTAAAAGAGGGACGGAGAGAGTCTTATCGCAAAATTTCACTACTATTGCGAATATCGCCGTTGCTTGGTTAAACACATGTTAAAAATATTTTTCTATTCAATGTAACATATACAAAATAACAAGTAATTATTTACGTATTGCTACATATGCAACTATTTGATGAAACATTCCAAAATAAAACTTACATCACGTAAATGTTATATGTTACTTTATTTCTGTGATTTATCTAAATCGATAATCCCCTGAAACATATTAAAAGATATACGCACACATGTTTGCGTACTGTATATATTATTATGTACATACACGTACACTTTAGCGCAATAGTGTTAGCGGATAAAATAGATAGTGATATAAGCTGCAAAATTTAGGCACTCAAATGCACATGAGCTAGGTCACTATGTTTGATAACGATGTAGCCAAATCTCACGTAGACCAGTACAAAGTGCGATTTTTTTTAGATTTTTTCTATATAAATTTTAGTGCACTCTTACAAATTAACATTAAAATAGTGCATGGCGAAATCGGATGTTTAAGGAATGTATAATATAATAATATTATGCAGAGTGTTTTATCGAGTTACGTGATTCGCTAAAAATATAATTAAAAACTCTATCAAAAAGTGCAAAAGCCTTGACACTACTCATAGCAAATGATAAGATATGCGTTTTTTTGCAAGTTGTCCGAAACAGATCTCGTCAAGAGCGAATATTATTTTATCGCTAATCCTATTATGGCAACGGAGCAATCTCTCGCATGCAACTTTATCAGTTCTCTAATTGGGAGAAAATTGACAGTGATAATGTGTGATTGCAATTATTAGCACATGTTGTTACGTGTTAAAAATCAAGTGGATGAAATAGCGTCACTATTATTTTATATTAGATATATTAGGGATTAGACTATGACATTGTATTATTACTGGTACAATATCCGTTGATTACATTAAAAAGTATAGATTAATCGCACGCTTAAAAATATTTATAATTTAAAAAATCCATATCTGATATTCGATAGACGTATGCTTAAAATGCGCCCAATACTTTAGGTGTATGTTTAAAACGAGGACAATAAATAAGCAATAATATAAAATAATTATTCCATAAAATGAATAGTTTGTGCATTACTGTTGGACAGATTAGGTGCGAGTGAGTATTGATCAGAGCAGTAAGCACCTTATGAATAACTCTTCATCAAAGATGTACCTTACATAAATGCACAAAAAAATATTTTTATAAAACAAAGCATTTATTTAAATGCACATATATCTTAAAATAATGCATATTAAATCGCATTCATTTAAAATGCGTCCTATTGCTACAAATATAATATATTGTTGTACGTAATTACTATATCAAATAAAGGCACTTATGTACTTATTTTGTGAATTTTTGATTTTACTATATCGCCACTGATCATGCTTTATTTTTGTTTTTATTAAAATAAGATAGTAAGTTTTAAATTTTAAAGCTGTATATATGATAGTTACCATTAACTGACATGTCTGAGAGTAAAATTAAAATTAAAATATTTAATAAAATATATTATTTAAAAGATACATTGGATTTTTTCATGTTTTTGTGTATTACCTAAATGTAAGATCAATCTTCAAGTCAGAAACAAATTTCAGACACATTTTTTTTCAGAAAAAAAGTCATCACAAATATATTATAGTCAATGATTTAAGAAAATATGGATTATACTACTCACAAATAAGTAGAGTAACTATTTTTTAAGCAAGAGTAAAATAAATATAATATTAAAATAAATATAATTAATTACATGTATACTAATATAATTATAATAATTAACTCTCAAATATACTTTTCAACATATATCGCTAATTAGAGGTGATATTTATTTATCCGTATAATATTGTACATGTAAAAACAACGCACAAATATCACCTTTGTTGCGTAATGCGAGTAAATTTAAATTTCTTTGTAGTGTGCATATCGATATTGTTTTGCGTGGGTATTTTTTATAAATTTTATATTTTGCGTTATAAATGTGCGATTTATCATTTTTAAATACGATAGTAGAACATTATCAAAACTAGCAAGCGGTGCAGGACCTATTTGACATGCCTTTTTTCGTTTTATCGTGAAATATACTTTCACTGTGACATTGGACAGTTGATAAATGGAATTAGATGTGCAAATATAATTTTTATTACGTGTTACGTATGAATGTTTTATATGCGCACGAGTACATTATGTACAATAATTACTTTAATTAATTCAAGGCTAATTTATTAAATGCACCTATGGATATATATACACACATATTTATATAATATATACACACATATGCCTAAATCAGTTGTCATGTTCCTATTGCTTACTTACAATACAAAATAAAACACTGATGTAATAAATAACTGAAATTATTATAATCATTTTATTAAGAAAAAAATCTTGGTTTTAATAATAGATATATGTATGTAATTATGACATTTTAAAAATAAGAAACATGGTACAATATTATATTATATTCAAATATAATTTTAATTTTGCAACACAGGTGTCTCTGGCTTCCATGTCCTTTAATAATTATGTTTCCTAAAAATAACTCATTGAGAGAAAGGTTGATATAAAATTAATACTATTACAAATTGTTATATGGGATACTAATTTTCGGTAAGAGTGGGAAAGGGGTAATTTGAAACACCTGTATATACTATATATAACATATAATTTAACGCTATACGTATTTTTTTATTATTACAATTTTGCTATAGATGTCAATTAATGATTTTTTAAAAATATAAGACAAATAAAATAATATGAGCTACAGCAATTTATAAATTACTAGCTTTATATATATTCAATCTCATTCTATATTCATTACTTTAAACAATATTTTTAGTATCTTGTCTTTTCGTATTGCAATATCATCACGTCGCTGTTCAGCTCAACTTTTAAATTAAATGACGGAAGTTTAATAGTACAGTTGACTTAGAAATGGCAGAAAAATGATATGCGCAAGTGTCACGTTGCTGCTGCTTACCATTTGGGAGCAGTACTTCTGACATACATTTTTTGTTTTATAGTACAGATAAAATGGATTTATATTTTTATATATTATACATAATACATTAACAAAATATAAAGAGTATTTCATACATATATAATATGTACATATTAGTAACTGTTCGTATTTTTTTTCTGGTGTAAAAATTGTTTGCAATCTATTTTTTAACACATTTTCGAAAACTGTGAAACTACACGAACTAACTGAAAAGCAAAAGCTCCATTAGTTCTTAGAAAAGTATAGAATCATTACCTGTTAAGATATATGGATTATCTACGATAAGTAAAAGATCAGGAAAATTGTTAGATAGTATATTCCAAAATATACTCCGTATCCTAAAATATTATGGTGACAGTACTGTGGTATTTAGGGGGAATTATTAATCGATCATTTACTTAATCAGGCAGGACTAATACTAATGCATAGAAAATTAACCATAAAACTTATTTCTTAGATTTATTATTTACTAATTCGCCATATTTCTCTGACCTTTCCCCTATAGATTATTTTTTTAAATATAGACATTTTTTATTACAAATACAAAATTCGAATTAACATGCTTTAATTTTTTTTTTACTAGTGTTATATTATTAGCAAAAAATTATTTTTATTTATAAAGCATAACAAAAGTGTTTCACTAAAATAATCTGTCATTTAATATAAAAACAAAGTTATTATTAAACGGCCGAAAATGTCATTTATTACTTTTTAATGTTTCATATTAAAATTATTAGTATTCATTTTTAAGTAAGTTAAATAAATATGTCTGTATAAAACATTTCATTAAATTACTTTATTACAAAAATAGTATTACATGTTCCGAACTCAGAAAATAGATTGACTTTATTTTAGTCGCAATGAATTATTAATCTAAAAAATAATATATTTTAGACTAAATATTTTTTTTTACAAATCTGACAGATTTTCCTAATGCGTAATAATGGCTTTTATACAAATAATAAAATAGTGATGGTGTATACCTAAAATATATTATATGAGCATCATCTCACATACATTTAAAAACAATAGTAAGCTTGCTAAGTAGCTAGAAGGCTTGTGAAATTGAATCGTTCTCAAGCGCTGACGTCTTGGCCGCAACGGGTAAGAATAAGGAATGCGATCGCAACTCTCTAGGGCGAATCATAATCGACATAAGTAGATATTTTAAGATTAAGTTATTGTATCTTTAAAACACCCCTATATTTATTTATCAAGAGTAACTGCTTTATTGAGAATATTTTTTGAGATTGTTAATAAAATTAATCGATTGTTAAAAAATCGTA
The DNA here is from genome assembly GCF_051122295.1 of Plectrocnemia conspersa. NCBI lineage: Eukaryota > Metazoa > Arthropoda > Insecta > Trichoptera > Polycentropodidae > Plectrocnemia > Plectrocnemia conspersa. The sequence goes on along the minus strand of NW_028277175.1, from coordinate 10,067,134 downwards.
CCCATACGATTTTTTCTAATGAGTTAATCAGTGATAGCAAATGGTATTCTAATCCTTTATGGATCATGAACGGTTTTTAATACTATTTATATAAACAGAAACATATTAGCGAATAATTTTAGCAGCAGTTTCTCATTTCTCCACAGAAGAAACTGAATCATTGGATTTGCTGCGATTAAGCACGAGTTAAAAATTCGTGCCTGTTCCAAGGCTTAACTTTACAAATTGAATATCCTTTCGTAAATTAAAAAAAAAAACTTTTCTTTTGTTTTCAAAGTATATGAATATGATTTTTTATTGAATTACTATTAATTACTTTAATATTAATAGCACAAGCTTTTATTTGTATTAGCAAAATAAAAATATAAATAATTAACATTTTCTCACAGACAAAATCCTCAAGAAGCTCGCCCGCCAGGTGACAAATCGGAGCAACCCTCTCGCGGTTAATCGCTCTGTTAACTAATTAACCGACAGTCACGTCGCCCGCGGGTACGTGTTGGTGTCGCGGTTAACTTGCACGAACTGATCATGCCCGACGCCTCGTAATAATTATCCGATGATGATATGATTTCGGACGTGTGTATGTGTGTTGACAATTTCTAAACAAGCGATTCTTTCACACGCGTTAAAACAAACGATAGAAGCGCCTCTGTGTGTCTTATCGATCGTTTGTCCTGGACGAGCTTAACGCCAATAAACAATCGGATAGCCGCAAAACAATAATGTTTTGTCTGGTGCGTGTGATAGAGGCGTCGGATGACTATCACTTAGTACGAACATAAGAAAAAAATATGACTAATCACAATCCGTCGTACTGAAATAGTTCGAAGAGGGCATATTGAGGAACGCTGGTTAAGTTAAACACGCGAAGATGCGCCTTATATTTTTTGGCAGGACTACAGCAATCGTTAAACAGAAACTAGAAAGCGTATCGAATCAGAGGAAAAGGAGAATCGTAATAAAAATAATTAATAAATATAGTGAGGTATGTAAATGTTATCTAATAAATAGCAGGAACATATTTTTAGATCATAGAATACAAGAAAAATACTAATATGAAAGTTATTAAATTTTGTTACATATATTGAAAGGCGGATTTTTAGAAAGAGTAGGCAAAACTATTTTTAAGCTTACTTTAAAAGCACACTCGTTAAAAAACGCAACGGAAATGACAAAGAATTTCGCAATATGATGATTATGGGGATTCTATATGATACACATTACTAATTTAATTTAAGCAGGGTCCTTAATAGTAACTATGCAAAATTATATTTTGATCGTTCAGATGATGATTTTTTAAGATATAGTATAGATACATTGATACATATGTACTTATATTTGATACATAAAGGTTTCAAATGCTCATCAGTTTATCTTATTTTCCTTAACTTTTTCGTATAATTTAGTGCAAAACATAAATTTGTGTATTTTTTATAAAAAATAGTTTTATATCGGTATACTACATAATATATACTTTTTTAGATTTTTTCATCTTTCTGAAATGCTGCGAATGTTAAATACGGAACGGACCATGGCTGCCTGAATTTTACAATCTTATTTATTTATGAAAGGGTGCTTCCGCAATAGTTGAAATAGCCCATCATTTACTATGGTTTAATTTTTTATGCATTTAAACTCATTATAATTTTACATAGTTACTCTATAGGACCCTATTTAAAATAATGCAAAATCCTTAGTCGCTTCCTACATTTTACTTGCGAATTAAGATAATACTGGAATAGCGTAATAAATTATTTGTATTCAAAACAATTATTATTTAATATTAATCCCTAATTTTGCTCTTCCAGATATGTAGTATATAAATTAAAAAAACATTAGAACCTAAGTCTTTCAGGTATTAATCAACAACTTATACCACTGTTATTTAAAAAAAATCAGGGACGTCATTTCAGCTCTTTGCAAGGAGCAGATAAAAATCGGCCATTTTTTTTAATATTTCAATTTCATTAAGATTCATAGTATTTCATTAGATGTCATGTATTGTTCTTGCAAAGGGGGGGAGGGGGTTAAGCCAGGAGATCAGTTAAACTATTTTTGATATTGAAAATATATCTATATTAAAAAATAAACATTCACTGTAACATCTGTATGTATGTAAATGTATATATTACTATATAGTACATTTTATATAAAATTTGAAATCAATATAATTTTACTAGCACCTGGCAGATAAATTATATTTTCACCGGTAAAAGTTTATATCTACCGTTGAAAATGTATTCTGATATGATTTCTCTGAAATGACATAATTTAAAAAATATTTTCGGAATAGATTCGACTGTTTTTTTTAGATTTTCTTTGCAGGGTAACAAAAGAATTTAAAGTTTAGAATCAGGGACGTCATTTTAGCTGTTTTCAGGAAGAGGGTCAAAATTTGGTTAGCCAGTGATCGATTTTTTAATATTTCAATTTTATTAAGATTCATGGTATGCATTTTAATTGAATGACATGCACATAAACGAAACACATAACGAAATATTCTCCACTTACATTACTCGAATGCTATGTACATATTTTTTGCATATCCAAGATGTTTATATACTATTGCCAGGCATTTGAGACGTCCTTCTCTATACGAGCTCTGCTCCTACATCGAGTAGTGTCGAACTCATCATTCCTATCAATGTTTTCGATTGATGAAGCGTGGGATCGCGATTAAAACTGGCGATTCGATTCGTCGCGAGACGTCGTTAATTTTTATGCTCCTTTTTCAATATTGACTCACTGCTCGAGTTACCACCCGGTGTACGTTCACCATTGACACGTAGATAATGAGAATGGTATTTCAAACATCGTTAATTTTAACGCGGCCCGATTCCGATTAATCGTTAAGCGAGCCGATCGTAAACAAGGAGGGGCGATGCGTCCCGATTTTGATCCTAGGCGGGATGCAACCTGTTGAATGTACCACGTGCTGTGGCATATTGTGCAATGTAGTAGCAACCGTAGACCTTATATTGCGCAATCTTCCACGAGTTGAATTTCGCTGGATGTTTGCGTGAACATAAAAGTACGATCGCTGCTGCAGTAACAGCTCTGATTATCGATATGATCCGAAAGACAATTTCCTGTTTGTGTTTTTATGTATAAAAATAATTACTTGACACATAAAAATAAAGTCTATTACAGCACTCTCGCATTTTTTTATCAAGTCTATTGAACTTTAAAAAATCGCTAGCTTTGCGCGCAAACAATGCTTAGTGAACGATAAAAAATATATTTATATACATTTTTGCATAACAGTATATGATTTATGGCTAATAAAAATATTAATTTATATAGTAAATATCTATTTGGAAAGTCAAGATATAAGAATGAGTAAAAATATAAGCGACTTTTCCTCGTTTGCGAAAGCGAGCTTTGTGAAAAATTGTTTATAAAATTCGTTTCAGAAAAATAGTGCAGAAGTACTACTTTATTTAATATCAACTGTAGTTCAAATGAAAGTAAACGGTAGTGTATATAATTTGCTATATTAATATCATACATTGAATTACATATGTATGGAGCCAGTCATAGCAATTTGTTAAAGATCCAATAGATACAACGTATATCAAATATTATGTTGTAAAATAAAGTCGATTCTAATTCATCTAAAATTCATCAAAACAATTCTCCGAATCACAATAATATTTGCGGTAAATAATATTAAAAATACAAATTTAACAAATATATTCACATCAACAAACCAAATTATGCAGAATTTATGGTTAAACTTGTGGTTTTAATATAGATTTATGGTTTGATCTAGTTAAAGCATGCAGTAGTGATATGAACGTTAATTTCAAAGTAATGAATCTATTTTATGTGTATTATATGAATGTTTATATGTGTCATGTATATAAATAGGGTGTCAAACGATTGATGTTTACAGCAAAAAATATTAAACTTTACACAGTCAAGCTATATTTAATTATAAACAAGCGTATTTACTTTTTCAGTAACGTTTATTTTTAGACACACCTTACAAATTTAACTTATATTTAAAATATATATATAATACACCTTAAAATACTTTAAAGTTTTAAGTCGTTGATGAGCAATAAATACATATGATGAATTAGTAAGGTGCAACAAAAAATTAATATGCATCATACAGAGCCGTAAAAAATATAAATATAAATGTAATTGATTGCCATTTGTTTAATTTTTTCTCAGTTATACTATAGGACACTGTAAAAAATATAGCTTGAAAAAATATACTATGAAAAAATGTAGTTTCCATTAATTTATTTTGTATCGTTGTGTATACAATGAAATAAAATATATCGCTTAAATTATAGTTATAAAAGAGCCTCTTTCGGATCTATGTTTGTACATACAATAAGAACGACTGTTTCTAATTTATCACGAAGTTACTTGCGTTAAATCTTAACTAGTTCTAAATATTACTACGAGTATCATAATTAAAATAAGCATATCCTAATAAATTGGGTATTTTCTCAGCAAATATTTTTTTCTACATTAAAGTAAAAATATTCGCATTAAAAATAATATATAAATAAGATATCATTAAAAATAATAAGAAAAACTAATAAAGTCAGTGTTTAAATGCTACAGTGTAAGTAATGTCTATATATTATTTTTGTTTAAAATACTTAAATTTTGCTATAGCGTTCATTGCATACTAATCGCATATTTTTTAATAAATACTAAATTAAAATTGACAGTAAAGGCTTATCCAACTTTATCTCGTTCTTTTATGGCGCGACTATTAACACACGTGAAATAGTTAATTACATAAAAGATTGCTTTACTTTAACTAAAAGTGAATCGTCTATCTTCTCAACAATTTTAAAACTAAACATACATCTAAAAGTACGTTTTTAACATGCATATACTTGCAGTAAAAAATGATTAATTACATCCTGTCAATTATTTTTTTTATGTCAAATTGATAAATAACATTTTCGCAGTAATCGGACATGTCTTTGTATACGGCAAATATTCCGCTCGAATCTAATGTTTTTCATACGGTTTTTGATGTATAATATATACCCTTGAACTATATAACACTTCGCCTAGGTTTAGCAGTAGTTTCACTTGTTCAAATAGTGCGATTTAGATAATGATTTGCCAAATATTACGCACACACTTTGACGCGCGCGCAAAACACACTTTCGCATACATTTTTTATCTCCTCTTAGATAATTCCATTTTTGCAAATTTGTGCGCGTGCGTGTGTCGTTTATACATCGGAATAGATAAATCATAGATCGTCCTAATTTTCGACAAGGTCTAGTGTAGTCGTTATGTCTTTTTAATTTAAATAATAATAAGACAATCGCAAACATTTGGATCAGGAAGTAGTGTACTATTTTTTTATGATGATAAAATAAATCATCGCGAAAATATTTATTTGAATAGATAATTCTAGCGAAAATAAACGCAATAGTAATAATTCACCAGCTCTTTAAATAAATAGTAATATGTTTATAGAATGATACATATACATAATATGGTACTTCTTGGAAATCTGTCGAGTATTCTTATATAAGTTTCTTTAACTAAAATTTTATTAAAGCAATAAATGTATTTTAATAAATTGCATGTATACATTTTCACGTAAAAGACGTAAAAAACGCAGTGTCAAAGACTTATATTCTTCAATGACCTTAAACACTATTTTAAATCAATAATAGACACGTGTATGCAAAAATCTATAGAATTAATTAATAAATATCAATAATGAAACGTACAAGAGCAAATATTTTATCAGGCAATAGAATTTTTTAATAGATCATTTTTTTGAAGCTGCGATATATTAATTACACAAAATTAGTTTTTTGTCTTAATATCTCGAACTGTGAATCTACGACTATAATTAGACAGGCGCAATGCGTTACACTGGGTATTTTTTATTAATTAATAAATATCACTTCGTAATACTGATCATTTTTTAATAAGTGATACATATTTTTCTAATCAATTATTGTATACGAAGTCGAAAGCCTTGAAGAAGAAAACAAATCGCGATATTCTCAGCTCATGGACTACTTTTATTTATTTACACAGCTGTCAGACCAATAAGTATTTTGTGTATTTTGCACTAGGATTTGATTTTTTTTCGTATAAGATTCAACTTACAATCGGACGAATTGAAGATTGAAAAAAATTGAAATTAAATAAAATATATATTTATACTTAAAATTATACTAAATATATGAAATACAGAAAAATATATTTAAAAAGAAGTACAATAAGTGATAATATTTTTTGGCCAAAAAGATCCAATAATTTTTAAAGTTTTTTTGTTTACACTTTTTAATTGAAAAAATATATAAAATTATATTTTGATAATTATTTATAACAAAATAAATAAAATATACGCATATTTATTTATTTAAAAATTTTTTTGAAAAAAAACGTGTGTTTTATTACACTTTTATGATTGATAAGTAAAAAATATATAATTTTAAGTTTCATTTTAAAAAGCAGTATTATATTAGTATTGTAAAATATAATTGAATACTAAATATTTTTTTTTTATTTATCATTCGACTGATATTGCAATTTTATGCCACAAAAATTCATATGTAAAATTATATGCTCCTTTTAATTATGTTCATATTATTTTGTTACAGTTGATTTTATCTTTAAGATTTATTTTATCCTTAAAGAGAAAAAGTGACTTAAATATATTATACATTTCTGTTAGGTTTTAAAGTAAAGATGCTGCTGGGGATTGCAAAATCTAACAACTTTTTACCACAAAAAATACCTAAGGGTCTAAAGAATATTTATAGATCATTTATATCTGTTATATGGAAATCTAGTCAATCTAGATCAATATAGATATATGCGATAGGTAGAAAAATATCATACATTTACCAATCTAACATTTATTATTTTATTGGTAGTTTAAAATGCACCAGTTCATCTGCCATGTGACTAATAAAAATATAATAATATTTTTTCTTCTGAATATATAGACCACATTTAGGCTGGCATTTAGAGCTATTAACGGATATAACGGCAGATTGTTAACGCAATTCTGGAAAGAGTATGACATTTATAAGGCTGTTAAAAAGATAAGTAATAAGTGGAGAGAGATTTCAATATCTACGATGAGTAACGTATGGAATAAACGCACTTATTATGCAGACTGAAGAAGTTGAAGATGTTTTTAGCGAACTAGTCGAAATGATCAAAGAACTGGGTCTGAATACGAAAAAAGAGTTTTTCGTTTTTAGCGGAAACGAGTAACGAAAATCGGATAGAATTTTAGAATTAGAAAATAGAGGACTCTTTTTCAGAATAATAGCGAGAAAATGAGCAATTAAAACTGTTATTTACCAAGAAGATTTGTTAAAGTGTCAAAAGAAGTGGATGATGCAATTACGCGCTATATATTAATTTTTAAAGAAAAAGGGCTACTAAAATAAAATATTATATTAACTATAAACTACATACTTTTAATGAGCATATTTTACTTAAATGTATGTTCATACGATTTTTTTAATATTATGTACGCATATGAATAAAAAAATAACTTATTTTGTTTCTTGTTTGACTTACACTAAAACCATACAATCAATTTATCGCGTAAATCGAAGAATTACTGTATTGAAAGTTATAGCTTACCTGGAAATATTTTATTCAGAATATTTTACAAGAAAATAAGTTATTCTAAAGCTACAGCTAAGTTATTTTGTAGTGTAATATGTTCGATAAAAGGCGAAGGCATTCATATAATTTTAGAATTAAGGTATTATAGTGATTTATATTTTTTTTTTATTGCCGATTAGATCTATTTTACGGATACTTGTGACGCGTAGTTATCCGATTTATATGTATTGTGAGGCATTTTTTTCAATACCAGTTATTTGTCTGTACAAAATAAGTATTATTGCCCACCACTAAAATCATCATAAAATTTTACTTATAAATAATTGTAGTATTAAGTTATATTCAGGTTTAATTGCAGCGAAAAATATGCATATACATATAGAATATATATAATTGTATAAAAATAACACTTAATTGTATGGAATATCATACCAAAAAATATTGCTACTGAAAAAAAATTATAAAATATAATTTATTTCATATAGAAAAACGCAGATGTAAATGAGCTTAAAATATTCTAAATATCATATCAGTATATTATAGACAATCATATTTAATTTTTAATTTTACTTTTTCTACTTTAAAAATATACAATAGTAATTTAGTTTTTATTTTAAATAAAAAAAATATACCATGCATATATCATAAAAATGTATTTTAACATATTGCTGAAAAGAGCTTGTAATCTTTGCGGTAAAAATATAATATTAATAGTAAATACCTTCAGTCATTTGTAGATGATCATCGCCTAGCAGCGCGCAGCTTCCGCGAATATTTTCAAGCTCGACACGATCACCATTGTCATTGGATTTTACCCGTAATCACACACGAAAGCGCGTTAATGTCTCGTTTAATCGGATCGAAAGTTAGTGAAACAACCTGGGAAAGAACGCACCGCACGTGTCACTTCTTGCGTAATTTTTGCATAACTGCATATGCATTTGCACACGAGCGCCGCGCGAACTAAGCTCCGAAAGCTCAGATAAGAGTTAGAAGCGTCGCATTCGTTAAAGGTTGTGACGTCACGCCGAATTCGGTCGGTTATCTCGAACCCGTGTTGACGCTCTCGCGTCCGAACATCGACTATTTCAAAAAATGCCGCCATGTTTTTCCCGCGCGACGGCGATTAGCGAGACTCCACCCCTTGGACGCTTTTTAAATTTGGCCGCAGCGCGACCTTTCGCGCCCGTGTCCGTCGTCGAACGTCAAACGGGGGGAAATGTGGTAGCTCTATTTTTTTAATTTTAACTTATTAAAATGCCATTCATTTTTTTTAAAATAACATAAATAATTTATACATATTAAAATTAGGCACTTTTTAATACTGCATATAGTAGATCCCCATTTATATTGCGCGGCTCGGCATTACTCAGCCGCGCAGCGAAAAATTTATGAATTTTTCTCATAAAACCGTTTTAATGCATATTATTATAAAAACCTGCTGTTTATAATATATTATATTTCTAGTTGATTTAATTAAGATTATTTCTATACATTTGGAACAAGTTGCACCTAATGTATTGAAATAATCATTATTTAAAAAAATATGTAGCTACCATTAATTAAACAATTTCTTCCAAAAAATATCGTAAGAATCAAATAAATTTAGTTTTACAAAAAATGTGTAGATGTATTTCAATTTTAAAATATATGTTTTTCTTTTTTCTATAATATTTACTACTGGAGTTACATTTTTCATTTCTTTAATAACGGCCTATAATAAGACTGATCAACGAATTAAGCCAAAATATTTCAAATGCCTATTTTTATATTTATAATAGAAATTTAATCAAAAATACGGCAGTTACCGTTTCCTCAAAAACCGTCATATCATATAAATAAATATGACAAAAAACAGCTTTTTTCTTTAAATGTTTCTAATGAAGTTACGATTTTTTTGAATATGTGTTATTTTGTAAGAATATATATTATATATAGAACATATTTAATGTGTCTATTGAAATCATTTGTTGTGTTATGAGACCCTATATTAATATTTTTTTAATAAAATGAAACTAAAAAATGCATTTGAGCATGGAATGTAATTTTTTGTATATTTTAATTTAAAATGCTGTTGCTCGTAAAGATGTCGCAAAGTGTTAACATTTTGGATATTGAATTTGGAAAAGCTACGATTTTTGAAAAATTTTATTAATAAACTTACATTTTACATTGTAAAAATGTATTTTTATTATAAAAAAATAATGTATATCGAATTTTACTAATTAACAAAAAAAAGATACGCAAACATAAATTTTATTTTATACGAATAAATTGTGAATCTGCCGTTTTATGTAAGAAACAACTTAATTCATTATATTTTTCGGGGATTGCGAACCGAGTAATTAATAAATAATGACCAGCGAGCCGCGTTAGGACTTCGGGCCGCAGATTGATTTCTTATATGTGATATGACACTAATATTTTTTGATACTTTATCTATTTGAATTCGGCATCTCTGTGCCTACGCACCTGTTGAACCTGCATAGATTTTACAATATACTACAAATCAAGCAAATATTGAATATTTTTTCTCTGTACTTTGCTCGTTTGCTATACATTTTTATGTATGTAATTAGAAATCAATAAAGTAAGCTCTTTATTGGAAGTGAAACATTCTTAAAGTTAATGCAAATTGTTTTTGTATAATTATAGAACATTTAATCCTACCAACGTTATTATCAGAAACAAAAATACTTGCTTGTTGTCATCGAAACTAGTAATTTAGCTATTTAAGTCATTATACTGAATAATTTCAAGTCATATTATTAGTGTATTAAAAATGTACATATACCATTTCTGCACTCGATGAATCATTTTGTAGTACGCTAAACTATTATTATACAATACATATGTAATAAGTAAATATTTCATTAGTTAATTATTTACTACATATATAATTTTATTAAAAAAATTAGAGCTACCACCTTTTTGCACCTGCGTCTTCGGTTCGATTGCACTTTTTTAATTTGGCCGTAACCTGAGATTTTGCGTCTATTGAATTTAAATAATGAAAGCGAATGCATGCATTGCTGTGGGAATGAATGCGTAAAAATCGGCGTTATCTCCGTGTAAAAAATTGCACAGTTCCGAAAATAGTGCGGCGCGATAACGAACATGTACGCTGTGCGGTTACAATGAAGTATTTTTGCAAAGCGTCACGACTATGGTCCGAAACGTCACCGTTATGGCCAAAGCCGGGGGTCGCGGAAAGCGCTTTTCCGGCGTCGCGCGTCGACATCGCCGCGGCGGCGGTCGTCGATCGTCTGAGGGGCGCATTCCTCGTCGCGACAGGCGCCGGTCATTTTTTTCGCACGGCGGCCCACTGGCGACATCTGTGGCCAAAAAATTGCAATCGGCCGGCTCCGTACGTGATATAGTATATTTTTAGAGCGACACGTGCATTTGTTTACGTTTTCTATTGTTTTTTATTATTATTATTTTGAATGAAATTAAATGTAATCCTGTCTCACGAGTATTTGCGAGTGTGAAAAATAGCTTTTTCGTCAATATTTCGCGGTGTGAAAAGTAAATATCACAATTATTTTTTAATAATTTATTATGTAAAATACTTTTTTCACTCACATAAAAAATAATTATGATTTTTAAATATTATTGTTGAAACATTAGGCATATTATATTGAGATACTTTTTACGCACTATTATTTTATTCTCTTAATAAATAATTAAATGAGGCTTAAAATGTATAAATATTATTAACATTAAAAAAAAATATTTTCGTTCAGGATCATTTTCTGCGTATCCCAAATAAACGTTCTCTTTAACTCAAAAGTTGATATTGATCGATTAAGAAACTTTTGAGTCAAAGACGCGATATATTTACATAATCCGAGTTTGAAATAAAACAAATTTTGACTGGCATGTTTTTAGAACTCTGCCGATAATATGAATTTTTAACTTAATATGTATCAATTATTCCTAATGCATAATTAAATTTTATAAATATGTATTGTATTTTATTAAAACAAACATATAAATTTACTATTAATATGCAATTAAAATATTTTTTATAATAAAGATTAAAAGATGCTTTTAGGTTTTTATTATTAGTTTTTTTGCCATTTTCTTGATTTTTTAAATGCGCAATTTATATACGAAATTGTTTTTTTACTCAATTATAAACATCATTGAAATTAAATATTATTACATTTTTTTTATTGCTAATAAATAGGTCTTTGATTTTTTAATGAATATTTTTTACCTTTTTTAATAGCCACTATTTTGAAACAACAATATAGAACAATATAACGAACTTATTTACAATACTACTATTTTTTTTAGAAAAATTAACTTTTTTGTGTGATATGAGTATTTTATAAAAATTTACTTTAAAATATGAATAATAATATAAATAATAGATTCATTTTTCTTATAGTTATTTTTTCAATGTATTTTGGAAAATAATTTTAACTCAATACAATTATTTTTAGTTTATCAAATACATATCTAACCATTAAATTTATTATTTCAAAACGATTCACAACACTAATTCACCACTTTTCAGCTAAATACGACACTTTTAAAACTAAATTGCAAAAACGGAATAATGCCGAATTCACTATTTTATTATTTTTATGGAGTGGAAAAAGTTATAAAAAAGGATAAATACTCGTGAGACAATCGGCGGGGGCGAAAAGATGACGTTGAAAAAAAAAGTTACGCGAACCGGAAGTGCGGCGGTGCCGATCGGCGCCGGGCGCCCGTTTGAACAGAGGCGGCCGTTGAGCCGGCGTCGCGCGAGACATCTGCCGTAATCAGCGGCCACTAAAAAATAGTGCGTGAGCTTTCGAGGGAGGCGGCGCGAGAGAGCGGGGCGCGGAAAAACCGGCGAGCGCTCTCTTTCCGCCCCACCACGCGGATAAATAACAAGGTTGCACGGGGAAATGAGAGGGATACGAGTGCAGAGCCGAGCGCGCAACCCCCCACCCCGACACCATTTTTACACACACACAGACGCGCCGGTGGAGTGGGGTGGGAGCGAGGGGGGGGGCACTACCCGAGCTATTGCAATTAAAATATAAAATGTGCCACGGAGTTCGGCTCCATCTGCGGCTGTGTGGGAGGACGCCACCACCACCCCCCACCGCCGGTGGCGGAGCAGAGCGCCCTGCCCCCACCCCCCGTTCGCCCCCTACCACCCGTCCGCATCTGAATTTTGACTGCTCGGGCACGCGCTTTTTCATATATATTTTTTTCACTTCCTAATTGTGGGGATGAGACCCGGATATGCGCCGCTTTTAAGCGCGCGCACGCGGCCGCCGTACGCGCGTACATCGGTCGGTGCGCATTTGTTATTAATAGTAATTATGATTGATAATTATCGCTTTTGAATCGCTTCTATTGGTCGGATTCGAAAACCGTTGCGTTAAAGCTCAGGCCGCACTGCAGGTACTTGGACTGGAAGGAACAGTGCGCCCAGCGGCATCTAGAATGCACGTGATTGGAACATACAAACTATATACCTGTTACACTCTAGATCTTCCGAGCCTTTTAAATTGTTTGAGTTTATGCGTATTACACACATCTTCTATTGATTTTTTATTATATAAATATATTATTAAAAAAAAACAATACTATAAAATATGAGACCATTATTTTTGACAGTAAAAAAAATAATATTAAAATATTAAAGGTAATTTATTTAAAAAAATACTGTCATAGTATGGTTAGTATATTTTTTTTAATAAACATAATAATGAGCAAGATTTTAAATAGGGGTTACCATCGGAAATGCCAATTGATGCTTGGACTTTACAAGTCTTACCGAGAATAACAATCTTTTAAAGTTAAAATGTATGTCGACCGGTATTGACGTACTTTAAAATTAAATTGAGTAGAGAAATTCCATTTGGTATAAAATAATATATGAACTCCTAATATTTTCTGTTAAATAGAAACTCTTATTTGTGTTTGGTTATTATCACAACGTATGCAAAAAAGTTTTTTGCATTAAATAATATTCTCTTTTTTTAATAAAAAATAAACCTATTCGTTAAAAGCATTCATAAAATTAATTGTTGAGCGCAATAAATATAAAAATACCGTTCTGATTGAATCCCCAAGTCAACTCAGGTTGTCATATCAGATTTCGATAGATGAAGTTTAAAATTAATAACATATATTCAAACATCTTATAATATGAGCTAATATTTGTAATTTAATTATTGTATTATTTATTGCTTTAACGAGCGAACATGAGCGATTTATAAAAAACACAATTTATTCACATAATTGCTGCATTTCTTAAAACGCATAAAACAAATTTATAAGATGATGTTTAGATTTAACTCATTTATGTAATTATATTTTTATTTATAGTTATTAGTATTAAAATGAATTGCATTTTTAATACATCTTCTAACCATAATTTTTTAGTCCCATAAAACTCAAATTTATATTTTTCTGAAATCAGTATATATTTTAATAATTGTATATATTACCTATACAAATCTTTTTTTTTAATAATGATTTCCGAAATTTCTACAATTTATAATTGAAATGTCGATTTTAATGGCTTTAATTTACCAATATTGCAAACAAGCAAACATATTGTTGTATTTTATTGTAATAGACTGTTTAAAATAATAAAATTAAAACTGCCTTATGAAATTAAATTAATTTGTTCCTATTTAAAAATACATTTAATAAAAACACTTTTAAGGATATTAAAATATTTTGTAAATAAAGTTAAGCAAGTTTTAAAATCATATTTAAAAAAATGTATGTATTACTTCCTGTGATACATATGTTTCATATAAATAAAAATGTAACATACTGTATTATATGTAATGACTAAAATTATTTTAAATAAAAGAAATAGCAATTCCGTTTAGATAAGTATTAAATTCAATTAGTAAGTCTTTTCATGTTTAAATTCCATTTACTGTATTTTTAGATATAACTACATATATTCTTTCATTTAAAAACATTTACACAATAAAAATTCACTTTTTACTGAAAGATTTATAGAATCTGGATAAGCATAAGATAAATTTTAAATAGCATATGTAGTGTTGGTGGAATTGAGGCAAAAAGTATTTAAATTTTTTTTTATTTATAATTAGAAATAATAATGCTGTTCTGAAAAATATAATGTCTATATTTTATTTATTATTAACATAAAAATAATATTAAATATGTATATGACTTTTAAAAAATATCAAAATATCTTATTAATTATTAGCTATAAGACTATTATTCTCAATTAAATTAATAGATATCATAAATTGTATATAAATATATATATATATAGTATGAAATATATTTTGCTAAAATGTAAATATAATAAAAAAAATATGTATGTATTGGATATAAAATCTATTCAAATTATTACTTGGTGTGAAGATAACTTAAAGAAGATTACGATAGTGGAGAGCATCGGAGGAAGAGGAATAGGGTGGCTGTCGAAGAGATGGAGAGGTCGAAAGAGATATAAATTTTCTTGCCCGGTCTGAAGCAGCAACTGGGTTTTTTGTAACAAAAAAATGTCTATGGTCATGATTTTTTTATAAAGCCACATTTTCATTAATTAAAATATTGTAGTAGTATACATAATTAAACTTGTGTATCATAAATTATTATTATTATTATTGTCTAAAGGATTTTACACGGTACACTGCGCCCGTATTAATTACAGTTTCGTCCACTTTAAACGAAGATTTATATCGTACGCAGAAATTTACTCAACAAAAGTGATTCTTATGCCAATGTCGCGAAGGGTATGTCACTTACCCTCTTGTGAACTGTCAACAAAGTTTGTATAAGCGAAAGCCGAATTCAAACTACACACACACACATGAGTTGAGTTTGCACGGGCGAAACACAACCCGTATAAGTTTTATCAGATAAAAGATTAATGCACGACGATCGGGTTTACAAGTTTAAGGACACGATATAAAAATGTGATATATTTTAATAACTGTTAATTAAATTGCATCCTTAGTAGGTCGGAATGTTAGCAATTGATTTTCTGGATGCAAAAAAGCCACCGGAGCAACACGAGACTAAATGGGTCAAAAACGGGGCAAGGGGAGTCTCAGACGTCGGATGTAAGTCGTAAACCATTCTGGATACGGGGGATTGTTCCGTCAATTGGACTACCCTCAAGATGCTCTCAGGTCCTCGCGGATTCCCCTAGCTAATTTTTCGACAATTTATACTTCTTCCAAAAGGGTTATACTGTGCTATATTGTGTGTGTATATTTAACTGAACTTATCATATCATAACATTTTATATATGTATGTATGTGCATAAATATATGAGCAAGTCTACGCGAAATATATTTTTATTTATTTATTTTGTGTTGTCTGGCAATAAAATACCAAACTAAAATTATAATAAATGTTTTTTTTAAGAAGTAATGCTATATTTATAAAGAATGCTTCGTATTTTAAGATATTAAAAATACTTGAAATCAGAAAAAAATAATATGCTTCAATCTTATTTCACAAGCGCTTTTTATTTATAATCATACATACCAACCTTTGAATTAAAAAAATATTTGAAGAAGACACTACATTATGTTAAAGAGATATAATAGATGCAGTGACTTAAAAAACTGAACGATTAGTAAGTAAAGTAATTGCTTAGGACAAAAATAAAAAACTATAAGAAAGTTAATTTAAGTCCTTTTTAGTTGTAAAGCTAAATCATTATTCAATATATCAATATCTGAAACTAAACATAATATTATATTAATCCATTATTAATTTTTTTTAATAATATTCATTTTATCTCATCATACTTAAAGCTATAAAAATATTATAATTCAAAAATTGCAAATGAGCATAAAAAAGCGTGTAAAGAAAAATCACTGAAAAATTAAAAAATAGCGCTGTTTACGACTATTATAAAAAAAGTCTACAAAAATAAAGTAAAGAAAATTGTGCTTAGAAGAAAGACAAAAATTGAATTATAGTCATCCATATTTGTGTTTTCTATTAAGTGATCAAATTTGATATTTCGTTCTAGATTAGATATTCGTAATCTAATGTTAAGTAGGTGATGTATTAACACAAATTAAATTTATCGAGAATATTTGTTCGCCAAAAAGTTCATATGTCAGATTGTCCTTGATGTCCACCATACGTAAGAAAATGCCGCTGTATTAGGAAACTTGGCACGCAATCATAGAATAAGATTAAATTATCTAGCGGATAACTTCTGTTTAATAACGACCCCAGAGAGCCTTAATCTTTTTTATTCGTCTCTATAAACCCTAAAAATAAATTTAATTTATCTCCTATTTTTATCAATAAAAATATTTGAAGAAGACTATGTTTTAAGACATGTTTAAAATTTCCATGACTTACAATCAAATTGTGCATATATTAAACTTGGTACATAGTTATGAATAATGATATGGAAAGAATAATTATACGGCAAATTATTTCAGATACTACCACAAAATATTGTATACGAGGTCTGATTAAAAAGTATTAGTAGCTTTTTGCACTAAAAAGTTGCACCACAGGGTCGATTGTGAGATAATAAGATGCTTATTTAGTATTATTTATAATTTATATTTATAAAATAACTACTAAAATATAAGACAATCAGAAAATTTTGTGCACGTTGGGTTTCAAAAAAGGGAGAAAGACTTATACTATTTTTTCATAAGTTCACTAAATGTATTAAAAGTCAATTTAAAAATGTTTCGTACACTTTTTTAATGCACTTGAGAATATCCTCGTATTAAGAGTACTGTGTAAAAACTATTTAAATAATATATTATCGATGATCATTTACGACGTCTGGTCAGAAACTGTTGATACTTTATTTTTTGTATCTACTAATCGCTTAGTATTAGGACTATAAATATTAATATGCTATTTAAGGACACGGATGAAATAAAAACTAATGCAGATAATAATTTCAGATTCTTACAGGAAGTGGAAGGAGGGGCAAAAGTTAGCCAGTCAGTGGTCACTTTCTTAATATTTTATTTTTATTGGAATTTGTAGTATTTCTATAAATGGCTGTTTAGAATCCACGTCAAAAGCAATAAAATCAACAGCAAAATATTAAGACTTTTTATAACAATATTACGACTTATAATAAGTGAGAATCGAATAAAGCATATCTAAACAAAATTTTAGCCAACATGAGTGCGTAAAAAATAATTATCCCTTCTCAGAAGTCAAAAATACACGTCAAAAGCAATAAAATCGTGCCGTGGCAGTGGAAACGCTTTGTTGTTTCTAGTGTTTTATAATTATATTACGACTTACAATAAGTGAGAATCGAATGAAGCATATCTAAACCAAATTTTGACTAATAGGAGGGCGCAAAAAACAATTATCTTTTCACAGAAGTCAAAAATTCATGTCAAAAACAATAAAATCGTGTCGGAGCCATCGCAGTGTGAACGCTCAGTAACGAGCGTTCCCACTGAAACAGCGCCGACACGATTTTATTGCGTTTGACATGAATTTTTGACTTCTGAGAAGTGATATTTTTTTGCGCCCTTCTATTGACCAAAATACGGTTTGAATTCACTTTGACCATTACTCATAAAACCATAGTAATATCGGTAAGGATAGCTATCGTAATTTTGAAACATAGTGCAGACTAACTATGGAGCAATATGCGAGATACGACGACTGTCTGTACCTATTCTAGTCTGTATTTTGGACTTGATTTAATGAAAGTTCTAAAACTATAGTTAGTTTTAGAACTTTCATTAAGTTTGGTTTGGGTTAGAACAGCAAAAGAACGTTTCGAAACTGTCAAATTAAGATTCATAGATATTTTAAAGCAGCATTTATATCAGTTAAATTATATTTTCGCTAATAGAAATATATATCTACTGGTGAAAATGTATTTGGACTTCACTGAAAAATATAAATTCACTGTAACATTTATACATTGTATGTACACGTAATGATAAGTATGTATTACCTGTCAGATAAATTACATTTACACTGGTAAAAATATATATCTAACGGTGAGAATGTATTCCGGTATGATTTCACTGAAATGACATATTTTAAATATCACAAGAATTTATGGTTTAGAAACAGGGATGTTATTTCAGATTTTATTATTATTTCTATTTCATTAAGTTCACAGTATTTATTTAAATAACATGCATTAGTAGTTAAATAGTAGTTATTTAAATTTTATTAAGGGTATTTTATTCGATTTTTCAACTTTTATTAGTGCAGCCCCTCCACTACAAATTTTTACGGGCCGCCACTTAATGCAACAAATGGCTTTTAAAGTAATGCTTGGAGTAGTGTGTTCAATTTTGAACGTAATCGATACAATTTGTGAATAACATTATAAGGTAATCGATTTTTTATGCGAGCGTTGGGTGTTAAAGAAGAGTGCATGTATTATACCTTTTTGTTTTTAAATTCACCAAATATATTTTAAGTTAAACCTAAAATAACACTATTTAGAAATATTTTATGAGCTCTGTGTATGCACTTGAATAATATCTTTGCATTAATAAAAAAAACTGTTTCTAGAATATTTTTACGAGTTGTATACACGACGTCTGATCAAAAAGCATTGGTACTCGATTTTTTGTATCAACCAGTCGCTTAGTATCAGGACTAAGATTCCAAAATTCCAATAAAAGGGATGAGTATACATGACTTATGAAACAAACGCATGATAAAGTTTGCAAAATAATTCGGGGAGTAGTGTGCTAACTTTTGAACGTAAGTTATATTTTTCGTACCTAAGTTCAGATACTTTTTGATCAGCATATATGTATGTACGTTCACGGGCGCCACGTGTCCGCCAATTACGGTTTGTTTACGCGTCAAAGAAAAAAATGCCAAGCAGTAGTAAATCGCCACTACCATATAGTTATCTGTCAAAGATCAAAGTTGCATATCTGTTGAGGGTGGTGGGTGGTGTTAATGAGGGCGCCCTCCGCGAATCCGAACCGGGGAAGGGTGTAGCGGGGCGCCCCGCTCTCCGCCCCCGCGCCCCTCTCTCCGCGAATATAAATTCATCGCCAAAAAATCATTACGCTTGGCAGGGTGGAATTACCCCATCCCCGGATTTTACAGGGGTACATGGCACACAGATCTGTGTGGGGCCTTCCTCTCTCTTCCTGGTTGCCAGATCTGCACTGTTGTACTGCGGGCGCGCGTGTGTGCGAGTCAAGGATGGCGCCCCCGTCGCCTGCCCCCGGGGCCGCCGCCCCCGCAGTGGTGTGGGGGGTCGGCGTGGAGTTTTTCGTGGATGTTGTAGAGTTTTCCGGGGGAGCATCGGGGGGCGGCAGAAGGGCCGGTAGTTAGTCACCTCCTCCCTTCGGCGTGGAGATGGAAATATTGGGGCTGTCAGAAGAATTTGTATACCGCACAACTCGTGGAGGAAATGAGCCGCCATCGAATTTTAGCAATGTTTCCAAACAACTTATTTATATCTTGATTTCGTTCGACGTTTTTTTCTCTCTTTGCTCTCCCGATACACGGTCCCTAGCGACTTTCATGTGGGTGTGTGTGAAAAGTGATTCTTATTAATGACGCAATATTTTTAATACGTAACAAAATTTAATAATTAATTAGCAAAAAGAGTTACATCAAAAATAATATTTTTCTATATAAAAACCATAGAAATGTATTTTTAAGGCTTTTGTTGTATTTAAAAATAAGTTATTATTTTCGTTCTATCATAATAGGTATTGTATGGTAAATAGAAATCAAGAGCGTGAATAAATTATCCGAATGTTGTTCAACGATCATATAATTGTATATTTTTATATTTTCTATAATTAGAAGGCAATCTGATATTTATGTTAAAAAAAATTAATTAAGATTTTGTAACAGCAACAAGAAAAAAAAATTACATCTAAATAATACAATACAATCATTTTTATCGGAATTAATGTACTATTGTATTTAAAAATAATACATATAAATAAATAAGTCATTTTATCGTATTGTTTATTTACTAAGTTACTTATATTTAATTTATTTATTGTATTTATCAATTTATTTTTTACAATTTCATTTACATTGAATTATTACTACAAAAATAATACGTAATTTTTATATATAATATGTTCTTTTAATAAATTATATATTAAAACGGAGTATGTTTAATAATTTTTATTTACAATTATCATTTGTTTTAAGCAAATAAAAATAATTTTATAGCTAGAACATTTATATTAAATCGCTAATAGTATTTAAAATATTATTATAGCGGCGAATAAAAAAAGAAAAAAAAGTACTTATATATTATTATATGTTATTAATAAAAACAAATTATAAATAATTACTTTATTTAAAAAATCATGTTATTGTAAAATGATAACTACTACCGTGTAAATATCAACAACCAGCTAGATATTATTTAAAATAAAATCAAATTGAAATGATTTTTTCTCTCCTATCTAGAATCGATTAAACATTTTTTTATATAAATTAAATTCTTTATGTAGCAATTATAATTCTTTTTTATAACAAATACGTATGATTTAGCTCAATTCAAATTAATCATAACGATATTCTCCCACAAGGTTAGAAAAGTCTGTGAAATTCAAATTTATTTATTGTAAAAATTCTGTTTTTTCGTTAGCATTACAACGAAGTAAAATCAGTCAGAAACTACTAATTAGTGAAATATCAGACAGAAAGCAAAATATGTAAATTAGTGACATAAGTTTTAATAATTATTAACTTATATTAAAGCTAATAATCCATAAATATCACTTATTTATCACGATATTCATTCGTGAGATTCGGAAAATCTGTGAAAACCTAATCTGTTATAATCGATATAATAAACACAATATATTGTTGAGGTTAAAATATTATTATTATGTTAATAAGAGTTAAGTTATACGGAAATATGACTCAAATTTTGAATAATATTATAAAATAAAATGTTTAATTATAATTATTTGGTAAAAAATTAGGCCTTAATATTTGATTTTATTTGAAACATGAGGCATTGATTCAATACGTTACAACGGTGTAAATGCAAATTAGTGTTATCTATTTTATTTATTTTAAACTATTATTGAAGCTTAAAATTAATATTTGTCATTATGCACAACTTGGCTCGATTTTATTTGAATTATTCATCAAAAGATTTATTCGTTAGAATAGGAAAATTTAGGAAATCAATCAAAATTAAAACTATTTAATAATCACTAATTTCGATCTCTCAGTCACTATAGAAATAAAAAAAATACAAAGGTTCATATGACACATTAATGTATTGCATAGGTGATAACATTAAAGAAATTGTAAATAATTTAAATAATGAATTAAGTATATTAGAAATATGGTTACAGAATAATGTACTTAAATTAAATGAGAATAAAACTAAATGTATGTTTATTAATTATAAAAATGTGTTAGATAATAGTACCAAAATAGTAATAAATAACTCTAGTATAGAAATAGTGGATAATATAAAATATTTAGGAGTAATTGTTGATACAAAATTAAATTTTAAAGAACAGTGTAATTACATATTAAAAAAAATTAGTAGAAAAATAGGTTTATTATCTAGATTAAGAAATATATTAAGTATAAATACAAAAAAAAAATTTAAAATAGTATAATATTGCCCCATTTTAATTATTGTGCAACACTATTAAATATGTTAAATAAATTAGATAAAAAAATGTTGCAAAAATTACAAAATAGGGCAATGAGAGTAATCTTAAATAAAAATAGATTAACTAATTGTAAAAGTATGATTGATAGATTAGAATGGTTGAATGTTCAAGAAATATTGAGTATGAATGTTTTAGTATTTATATATAAGTTAGAAAATAATATGTTACCAAAATATTTTAATAAGTATTTAATAAGAAATAAAGATGTACATAAATATAATACTAGAAATAAAGAAAATTTTAAGATAATTAGGTATAAGAAAACGAGTACGGCTAGGGGAATTATGTACGGAGGTTTTGATTTATATAATAGTCTTCCAAGAGAAATCCGAAACAGCAAAAATATAACGGGATTCATAAATGGAATAAAAAAACACCTTCGTACATATAGAAATAAATTATAATATTAAGACTTTATTATTGTATATTTTTATTTTTTCTTTCTGTTATGTATTTTTTATATATTTTTATATATGTTTACTAAATTTGTTAGATGTGAAGATTAGCTATTAAGCTAAATAAATTAATAAAATAAATAAATAAATAAATATGTGATTTGAACCCAGACTAATCGTGTTTTAGTCACCGACTATATAGAATATACATATATATTATACCTGAAAAATATAATTAATTTAAGCACTGCGGAAATAATATAATAAAGTGATGCAGTTGAGAGAAATATCAGTTAATAAAAAAATAATTACATATCATGAACCATAGAGTTTTTCAATTTATATCTTAAATGGGAGTTTTAAATTAGTGTTTATTATACAAGTATAATTCCGAAGGATCATCACATATTCAATTTTCCTAGATTTTCCTAATTTCACGGAGGAATAATTGAATAAAATCGAGCTAAGTCGTGCATAAGTTTTATGTTAGCTGTAAGTTTATAATTCATCAAATAGATGACACTGATTTCCAGCTGTTTTCAACTATTTATTTAGTAGTTATCGCTTTTTTTGTATCCTGTTGTAACGCATTAGGTTAATGCATGTCATGTTACAACAGAACAATAAAAAAAATCGAAAATTGAAATTAATGTTTAATATGCGATTTATCCACTCGGCTTGATATATTATATATTAAAAAAATGTTGGATAAAACGATATTTTACTCTAAAGTATGTATCTGGGCTTTTTAAAGAAGAGTTTTCTTTCTTCGCTAGATACAATAATTCTCACTAATAAAAATGCGGATATATCGGACTTTGGCAAGCATAGGTTAAAAATATCATAAAATATTCTAAAAAAAAATGTTTCGCTATTCAAGAATATTGCGCTGCACTTTTAAATAAATTTATTTTTATTTAAAATATTTTTATTGATTTTACAAAATATGTTTAAAGCATTTTTGTAGGCTAATTTTGAGAGAGATTTGTTAGAGAATGTTCTTTAAAGCATGGCTATCCATATATAAAGTTTCATTTAATGTATTGAGGTCAAGATGGTCTTCATTTAATTTATATAAATAAATTTAAGCACTCTTACGTATGTCTAAGCATACACAGCACGTAGTCAACTAAAAAGCACGTGAAAACAAGCTTATGGTTGAATTCATGTGTCACAAAAGTTTAAAGAACAGCAGAAAAAGAAATGCGGAAGAAGAGAAGAAGGCACCGCTGTGTTAATAAACAATTTGCGTCGAAGAACAAGAAGCGTCTATTTTTAACGTCGAAGCCGTGGGCGTGCAAAAAAAATAAAAAATACCGGGGCGCCCTTTGATGAAAAAACCTCGCCGCCACTGCGCGCTCCCCCGCGCCTACCTATGATTAAATACTCGAAAATAGTAGAGTAGTACAGTAGTACTCGACAGTATATTCATTCCATCGGCGATGTTTTTGGGTTTTTGCGCATGTACTGATTCCCCGTGCTGCCTACCCGGGGCAGGGTACGGGGACGGCGGGCGCTCCGGTTGCAGGGGCCCCCATCACGCCGCCCACTTTTTTTATAT
This sequence comes from Plectrocnemia conspersa, assembly GCF_051122295.1. Classification (NCBI taxonomy): domain Eukaryota; kingdom Metazoa; phylum Arthropoda; class Insecta; order Trichoptera; family Polycentropodidae; genus Plectrocnemia; species Plectrocnemia conspersa. Next base: position 10,042,973 of record NW_028277175.1, on the reverse strand, counting down.
AATCTAGAAATATAAGTAAGTTTCGGTTTGTGCAAATATTGTGTAATGTGTATCGGGAAGGCTGCTGGGGCGCCCCCGGGTGGGACGGGAGGCGCGGCCCTGTACTCCATCCATTGTTTGTGTGTGTGTGTGTCTGTTCTCGCGCGCCCCCAGAAATATTATAAAATTACGCCAGTGTAAGTTTGGAGAATGAGCTTAAAGCTCATTGCGCTCCGGCTAAATTATCAATAAACGAAAAAGACGAGAGTTGCCATATACACCCACAGGCACACATACGCATAAGTACAGCTGGAAACAAAATTACATATTCATAATGATACGTTCCAATATGTTACCTGCGTCTCAATCAATATGTTCCTGAAACACTCAATTCATATACCATGTTATTAAAATAACTTCATTAATGCTGCGGTACAGTCCCCTATTTTTCTTAATCGGAGGGTTGTGATTAATTGCCACGTGATGGGATCTTCAAGGAAACGGTTCCATTTAGCAGTCCAATATTGACTTGTCCACCTGATTTTATATTAAGTCATTAACAAATTAGGCTATTAAAATATTATATTCAATGTGCATATATTTATTTATTTTAAGACTTGCATTAGTCCAATGTATTACAACGAGCTAATCACAATCAACAATTTTGAAATCTAAGATAATCGAAGTACTACTTGTTAATGAAAATCTCTATGAGCCGCATTCTAATTTATATTCTAGTGCTTTTTTGCTAAAGGCGTTGAGGTACAATACGATGCATTATACACGTTGCATCTACTCAATAAAGCACTTCTTAAAGTTATTAATGGGTGGTGTCAAAAATTTGTCAAAGCTCGGTAATTTTTTATTGCAAACGAGAGTCGCGATCGTGTCCCTTATTCTTGTCCGTCACGACTAGGATGTCAGCGCTTGAGAACGCTCTTCTTGCACAAGTCATATAGCCTCTCAATGAGTCTGCCATTTTTCGGTTATAGATATGAGCAGCTGAAAAACATTATATGAGATGGTGCTCATATATTTTAAGTGCGCATGGTGCACACCTAAAATACAATAGTCAAAATCAGATTTTTAATTAAAAAATATTAAATAACCTTAAGTAAGTAGTGAGATGTCAGACTAATTTCAGTCTATAAATCAGTGACATCTAATTAATTAATTAAAATCAATATATGCCACTACTTGAATTTTTCATCATGGTATTATATTTATTCGCAAGTTGAGGAAAACCAAAGAAAACCTAATCTGTGATATAAAAACATACCTATTTACAAAACCATTCAGGATTTTTGTGATTATGAACTAGCGTAGATGATTAAGTTTTTATACAAAGATACATAAAAATTTTTAAGCATATCGAATGGCAGTTCTTCAGAAAGAGTAGACGCAACGTAAAAACGATTTATAAGAAAAATCAATAAAAAATAAGTAGCAAATAAAAAAATAGGATATTATAATTTTAATCACATAAAAGTAAAAACTGTATCATAACAGACTCAAAATTAATTATGTATTGCGTTTTTATTACAAAAAAAAATCTGCTGCTAGAATCAAACTTACAGGTCTGAATTATTAGTCTAGCGGCTTATATAACACGCTATTCCAGCTTTATTTTAAAGGAAGATGATTAAAACTTATGAAATTATATCATTTAAATACACTTACATATACAGATCAAGAGAAGGGGGCGAAAATTTTGGATTTTGGCATGTTTTGGTCAGGGTCCTAGAGAGTAACTATGCATAAGTTTATTTGTGCTTATAAATAAAAAAACGATAGACCATTGAAATAAGTTGTGTTTAATAAAACTTGAGTTTGAGTCCTATATAAACACTTCTATCGTGTTTTCAGGATCAGAATTAGTAAATAAAATTTAAAAATAATTCCTAGATTTTCCTAATCTTACGGATGAATAATGAAAATTAAATCGAGCTAGATTGTCCATAGTGACATATATTGTTTGACGATACCTGATAATTTTTAAAAATAGTCTGATGTCTCACTACATACTTATAAGTTGTTGATTGTGTTTACTCCGTTGAAACGTATTGGGCTAACGCATGTCTTACAATAAATAAATATATGCATCGCGCTTGGAATATATAAATTTAAAAGCATTTGTTAATTACCTAGCATAAAATGTCAGGTGGACAAGATATGCTTTCAGTCTGGTGTCTCACTACATACTTAGTGGTTGTTAATAATGTATTGGTTGCAACATATATTAAAATATTGAAAACAAGTTTTAATAAATATTTAATTTCAAATACTTTATTTAATAAAAATAATAAATATATACCTATAAATATTGAAATTTTAGCGATATTTTTGTATAATTGTGAATTAATAATAACATCCGTGTATTTTTTATTATACTTAGTGCTACAAGATTTATTTTACTACTGGTAAAAAAAAACACTCGAAAAAATACATATGTAATATTTTAAATTTGATTAATTAAAATTAACTAATGTTTAGAAAAACTATATTAGGTAGGCATTTTTGATTATCATCTGCTTAAACTTTCTTTAATGAAATCTGGACATTTAAAATGAAATTTAAGATTCAAACGCTTTTCAGTTCAGATTTTTATTCATGTTATAAAATTATATTCATAAAAATCGAAGCACTTTAATTTCATTACTGTGATACAGATAATCTCAAATAGCGCCGGATGTGAATCGGTGGAATATTCTCAAGTCAATGCTCCCATAAAATCAGTAACCCCTGAAACTCAAATATGAAATACAGACGCACAATTCAATAGATAAAAGATAATAGCTTCAAGAATTAATATTTTTTTTATTTAAACACAATTTTATTTTCAAAGAAAATATAATATTGTTATTTTAAAATTAAATGATAAAATTTCACGTAACATCTTGAACTCTCTCGTATAAGTAGTACTATAAAAGATACCTATACAATCGTAAAATATTCTCCATCTACTTTTTTTATGAATATATCATGTTACGTGTTTGTCGTTGAGGGTGTAAATATGCGATTCCGTACCGTAAAGGGTTGTATAACGGTCGGCCAACTTTATTGAACATATGAGTCGAACATCATAATCTCAAAGGTTAGATAGTAAAAAGAGGCAGTGCTCTAAACATTTTTAACGCCAATTAATAAATTATATTATTATATATGTATTCATATTTTTTTATATAAACATGTATTGAACTTTTTGTGTATGATTTATTATACCTCCTACAATTATTTCTAGGCGTTAGTTAAAAACAAAGATAGAAATAAACTTTCAATAACAATTTTCGAATGAAAGTGCTTACATAAAAATTAAAACAATGAAGAGACTAATGAATTAAAGTCTTTCAACAAACTTTATATACAATTATATTTAAAAATTGCTCTTTATTGTAATATATATGTAGTTTAATTTGTATTGAATAATTTACGATTTACTGGAAATTTAATGGGAAAGTCAAGCTTATGTTGATGGGTTTTTGACTGTTGGGCTTACTTACTGATTATAGTATCATTATGAATTATTTAATATTTATTACAGTTTTTCATTAAATTAAGGTTAAAAGCCATTTATTATAATTTAAATAAATTTTAAGCCCTGGAGCTATTATTACCTCGTAAAAATATTTAATTTTGAAATATATATTTAGATGTTATAATTTGAACTCATTTCTTATGTAAAGTGAGCTCGTTAATGAAATCCCTGAAAAATAACTATTCAAATCTTCATTCGCATTTCTCGCTAACCTCTAATTCGATCCTTGGCTATTTTAAAAAGTTCGATTAAGCTATAAATACTCTCCATTGTAACAATTATATAAAATGATTATATTTAAAACTATGTAGGCGATGGTGTGCATTACGTATATTTTTACAATTTCGCATCGAATCGAACTGCGACCTTTGAATAATTGCGTGCGACCTTTGACATTTTCGTTTCGAATATTTCGTAATTTTATCCATTTTTCGCGCAAATTCTATATTTTGGCTGTACATTACTATATAAATAACACCTAATTGTTTACGTTAGTAAAAAAACACTAATATAATCGATGTGTATATTAGTGTTATTTTTATATTAACCAATATTTTTTTATATAATACATTATAACTAAAATTTATTTCAACCAAAAATTAATATAACAACATTTACTTAACATATTGATTTTGAAAGTTGACTACCCTGTAAGAATTATGAATGCAGTCGGAAAGTTTCAGGCGTCTGACTTCGATAAAGGGAGAATTATAAAACGTAAATTAATAGCTTAACGGAATATCAAAAATCGGTCTTGATTTGAAAGCATGTTTTTTACTGTGAAAATATATAAGAAAAAGTAATTCGAATAAGGGTTCATGTCTTCTAATATATTTATATAGTAAGTGTGAAATTCTTACAGGCAAAAAAATTAAAATGCAGTTACGTTATAAAACAAATAATATTTAAAAATAATAGAAAAATTAGTGATGGCAAACTTATAGTTAAAGTTAGCTGAAGTATTGTATTTCAGGTTTTTAAATATATGAATTTATCTCAATTTTAGTATTGCGATTATACATATTATGTTTTCCCTGATCAGTTAATTCTATTAAACTCAAGACCTTTATTAATAATTAAAGAAAAGCTAAGAGTTCTAAAAATTATGTTATAAAGACCCTGTTGTACATTTATAGGAATAAAAACTTTTTTAGCTACTTTGACATAATTTTTTAGCTTTTCATAGTAAACTTTTAATGTATTGTTGATTCTCTTCTATTGTTCGTTTACTCGAGTAAACGTTTCTAGCATTTCCAGTAAAATTATATTTTAATATAAAAACTTTAAGACAAGATCATGTAACTGACATTATTGTCGAAATTGAGTTTTGTGTGCTATTTTAAATAAACACTCAAAGATATTAATTTTTTATATATAATATATATATTTAATTTAAAATATATCTAAGCAAAAATAAATCAAAAATTTTACTATGATTTAATTGATTTATTACAAACTGTTTATTTTATAATTCATTAAATCATTACACATTTAATAATAATATTAATATAATTTCATCATCGAGTATATTCAAAGGATATTTTAATACTGGTTGTCAAGGTAGCATCCCTAGCAGCCAAAACGTAATCTTAAGATGGGTGGGAAAGTTTAGAGGGACAGCATTTGGTTTATAAAAGAAACCACCTGGCGAGCTCGAAGCATCAGAAAAAGTTGAGAGTCACTAGGAGTCTTCGTCTTAAATTTGACAAATTTTAGATTTATCTTAAAAAATGGCATAAACCATAATATAATATATTAGCAACATCCATATTACGTAAATGTAATTGCGTTATGCTCTATGTATCTGATTAAAAATACAAGAAAGGTTAAATCGTTTCCTAACCACCCTGCCTTTTTTTTGCGAAATAATAAATCGTTTTACGTAGTGTATCGATACTCGCCACCAAGATGCAGAACACGAAGTGCGAAAATAAAGCAAATGACACACTTTCCATGAAAACGGCACACATATTTTTATTCCGAGGGTAAATTCGTTTTTTACATCTCTTCTCTCCTCTTCTTCCTTCTGCTCTGCAGATTTCGTAAATGTGGCACATGCCCCAACTCACTTTTACAAATATCGCGATATGATAAAAAATTAAACAAACGCACCGTCAGACAAGACGATAGAGGACGATATGACTAATTATAAGAAAACTCTTTCTTACATAATTTTTCAGTCATTACGAAGTCAATTTTAATGTATTACTCTCGTTTTATTACAGTTTCATAGAAATATATTTTTTATTATTGTAAATCATCTGTTAGAACATGACAGGCGTTAGCTCAATGCATTACAACGAGTAAACACAATCATCAACTACTAAGTAAGCAGTGAGACACCAGACTGAAAGCAATTTATTTAAATCAGTGACATATATTTTAATTAACTATTGTTGAAGCTTACAATCAACATATGTCACTATGCACTACATAGCTCGACTTTATTTTGAAAATTTATCCGCTATATAAGGAAAATCTAGAAAAACCTAGTCTGGAATATTGGATCAAAATTATTATTATTTAATATTAATTAATTCAATATCTCCCAGACACGATAAAAATTAAAAAAAATAAAAACATATGTAGAACTACTAAGTGAAAAACATGTTAACTCAACTTTTTTTATTGCAACCTAGAATAATGTGTGCATAGGATAACATTCATGGCAGGTAGTTTATCACATTGTTGTGTAAATTATATATTTGATTCTTTTTATTGTTTCAAAGGTGACAGTAACACGTAAAGCTGTTCAGTGTTAATTTGAAAAAGCGCATGAAAGTAAGACTATAGTGAATATTTGGGGCGGTGTCGACAATCCGTTAATAGTCGGCGACTTTTAAAAAGAAAATATCTATACAGTGTATAGAATTCAAACGTAAAAAAATAGTATATGTACACATTATTTTTATACTTATTTAAAGTCGTATTCAAATAATAAAAAAACTGATTTCATAGTTTATTTATAAGAAGCAAGACTACCTAAATATATTTTAATTATAGTGTAAATAAATTTTATTTAATTATGTAAAATATTTGTATAGTATATTAAAAATCTCTGAATAGTTATTATCAACGCGAGTGAAATAATATGTTTTTTAAATATGATTCATTAGTTAAATTTATTACTTATTATAATATTTTATATATAAATATTAGCAAAAATAAAAATAAAGTTATTAAAAACTTTAATTTATTGATTAAATGCAATTTAAAAAGTCTATTTTTATAAAATACAACATATTAAAAAAAATGTTTTATTTGAATCAAATACAAAAAAACTTTGGTTTATTATTGCTAATTTTATTTATATTTATATTTTAACTGTTGTTTGCAATAATATCTGAGAAATAAGGGAGGATTATAGTGTTACATTTGGTATTATATTATATGAAAAAATCATAATTTGAATATAAAAAAATATATTCACGGTGACTGTACCCTTAAAATTCATCTGTAGCCAGTGGCGGCGCGTGAATTGCGGAATCGAATCTCTTGTACACATTTTTCAGTGCTGCCATCATAACCACCACGGCCATTGGCGCGAGTGTGCGTGACGGGAACCGGAACTAGTCGGATGGAGGGGGGTTTATGAGGGGATGGGGTGGGGGGATGCTGTGCCGCATTTGTATCGATAATTGAATTAATTTTAAATTTTCGCTAAAATCGTAATCGGTTTTTAATTATGAAACCGTGTGCGGTCTATAATTGGGCGTGTGTGTGTTTTTAATTTCACGTATAAGGGAGGGGTTAGGGGGAGTTTGTATGAAGTTTAAAAAATAAAGGTACTCTACTAGGTTTATCTGATTTAAGCTCGTAAACATTCATTGGTCTCCGGAGACGAAAGAGCGGCAAAGAAGAAATGTTTGAAAACATGTAAAGTTTCTTAATCCTTGATTGCACGAGCATGATACATAAGAATGACGAACGGCAGGGCTTTAAACATTATTTTTTTTTTAATGTATTTTAAATAAAAAAAAGATAAAGTCTAATTCATATGGAAAAAATACGCTCGCTTGTGAAAGTATGATTTAAAGTTATAATGCGCTAATGTAGATCATTTAAATAATTTACAATATTACTAAACACTTTTATTCATAACTAATCTAAACGACAATAAACCATGCATGTAATAGTAATGTAACTGAGTTAATCGGTAATTAACTACGCAATTACTAACTTAATACTCCATTACTTTAACCATTATATTTAAAAAGTGTTTTTGGTAAGGTAATATAAAACTAATACATAGGGCTGCTTTATATTTTAGATTTAGTGATTAATTAGAAATGAGAAATGAAAATAATAAATTTAATTTAAATGCTAATTATAAATCCTGGAAAAATATGGCATTATTAAATTTCGTCTATGATTAATCATTGGTAGCTATTGATAAAATAATTAAATTATTTTTTTATTGAAACGTTTATTTAATATTTAAAAAAAAATGTATAAGATCACTTGCGACTAACTTCAGAGTGTTTTAACAAATCTATGTAATTATTATCACGTATCAAAAATTTTATTCTTGATTATTTAAAAAAAATTTTTTAGAAAATTTTCAGTGTTTTAGTACTAGACTAACACTAAAATTATCATTTTACGACAATTACTTTGCATCAGTATTTAACATTATTAAATCGTTCATTATACTAAAGAAAATAATATCAAAAGTAGCAATCTATTAAAACAGTCCCTAATCGAAACAGAGTCAATTTCTGGACATTTTAGATTTTTGCATAATTTTTCAATAATTAAAAATGATTAATCAATAAAAATTAAAGCTATATTTTTAATTGTTTCGAATGCAAGCGCGCCTCGGCGATGCGGGGGCGCGGATCGCGGAGCTTGCCCCCCTACGTGTGCCCCCCTATATAACACACAGTTCAGTTCGGAAAGTTACCCTGTAGCGCTCGTCGGGCGTCTCTTTCTAGTTTTCTAACGCGCACTCTTTTCCGGGCCCCCAACCCCGGGGCGGCAGCCTCCGGGGGGCGGCGGGGTGGCGCCGCGTGGGGTGCTCCGCGCACCGCTGCCGGTATATTCTTTTCATCATCTCTCTCCGCCTCCCCCAAAACGATGCTAGTGTACCACAATGGCTTAAGCCACATTTTCATTAACTGAGAGGGTAATATTTTATTTTTTTGTGAAGCAAAAATATAAAAAATGAAGTCTATATTACAACAAATAGATGGTTGACAATTAAACTTGCGTAATCGTGCGAATTGTCATAAATTCGATCAAAGGTCGCGCGTTCATTAATGATTCGGTGCCCTGGCCGCATTATTTTTATTTATATTTATTCTGTCTCCTATGAATTATATAGAATTGAGTAAGACATGATTTATACCTCATGATTGCCACTGCCGTGATTCCCCTCTATATTTTTTTTTCACTTAAATTGTGAAAGATTTTATGTTTACATTTTTTTTATCAAACTGTAGCTTATAATAAATTGTGAATATGCAAAAAACCAGTAGCATGTATATATTATATATAAATTAGCATGTCTATAAAATTATTTATATTATTGAAATAAACATATTAAAAAATAAACTGTCATTATGATTTAGGATTTAAAGCAGTTTATAAATATTTTGACTAATTATTTAATAAATTAATGGTAATAAAATAATAAAAAGCAAAAGCTCTTAAATTTACTTTCAGTAAATAAACATATATTGTATAGAAATGTGGGTTAATACATTTATTGATTATTTTTAAATACTTTAAGTACTTATGTATTGTCTGTTTATTTTTCATTTTTGGTAATTATAGAAAAGTTTTATCAATTTTTTTTAATTATAAATGTTCCCTTTAAAAACTTTCTGCTTATGCATAAGTTGAAGAAAACATAAAATTTCTCAGAATTCAGTCTTTTACTTATAGAAATATGCTTTTTTTATAAAAAAAACATGTCTGTTCAGTTTTAAGCTCATCTTTAAGTAAATATATTTTTTCGGCTTACTCCACATATCGAATAACGTACTCCAAGTATTATAAAAGACTACTGCCAAATTAATCGAATAAGATGAAATGATATATTTTTGATACATAAATATATAATATTTTAGTTACTTTTTAATTTAAAATATCATATAGATATTATATTAATGGTCATAAACCATATTGAAGCAATATTACACGAACACAAAAAAATATTCGTCACAAGACGAGGCGTAAAGATACCCGCATTATGAAAAGGGTGAATGAGGAGCTATCGTCGTTGACCCGGTTCGAATGTTTTGAAAATACATGTTTAGGCCATTTTTCATTGCAATAGATGAGAGGTTCTATGCTTTAGGGGGGTGGCGCTCCCCATCCACGGGGGCCCACCAATACTCCGGCAATCGTGCCAGAAAATTCCCGTCATTTATACGGGAATATTTTATACGAGTACATCCGCACAAAGTACCGCGATGATATAAAAGTTTCATACTCGAGCTATAATTTTCATACAACTTTGAGGGTGTATCTGCAAAATATGTATGTGGGTGTATGTGTATGTGTGTATGTATTTATATGTATACTTTTAGAAGCTGCGCGGGGGTGGGTGGTCGGGTTTTGAGGAAGTTACAGCGAAAAAGGATTTCATACGCAGCTCGGCTGTATGATATATTTTATTGATTGGATAATCAATACGGGGAGAGGTTTTACTACACTTTTAGGCGCGGAGCCGTATGCCTCGTGTTTTTCATAACTTTATGCGAATTTTACAAAGTCCGCGCGCGCGTGAAGGGGGCAGCGCCAGTGGGGGCGCGTGCACGCGTGCGGGCTCCCCATGCGCCCCCTAGAGTGGGTCCCGCACGCTGCTGTCCGTTTATGACGCGGACATTAGTGGACGATGCGAAAAATAACGCGTGCATTAAAATATAAAATAAAAACAGGAGCGACGCCATTTTTTTCAACTCGACTGTGAGTTCTATTCAGACAGTGATTCATTATATTTATCTACTCAAACATTGACATGTGTCAAATACACTGTTTTATTATTGAAAGGATAAACTGACGTAGTTAGGGACGCTGGACAGTATTGTATTGTTGTTTAAGAAACTAAGAACTTCAAGAATGATTTTCTTGTTTATTTATATTGGTTTGCTGACTTTTGCAAGTAAATAGAATATGTTTTTTTTTTCTTTTTTTTATAATGTTCACATGATTTACTGTGTAACAGTTGCAGTTAAACAATAAACTTACTATGGACTACGAAACAGTTAAGAATTCTGTGTCGAGAAAATGTGCCGTCATGTATCCTGGGAGCAGTGCTTAAAAAATAAGCAGCTTATTTTTTTAATACATTTTTGTACAAAAGTACGCCAATGAAAACTTTTTGAAGTAGCTCCCGAAAAAAATATTACGATAGTGGAATAGATTTAATAGAACGACTTTTTTCAGATACAAAAATATTTTTTTATTATAATACTAAAAACAATTTCATTAGTATGACACTCGTAATCGAAAAATAGTTAAACACATAACTAATAAATTAGTAAAAATAATAATTTAGTCGAAGAAATAAATTTAAAATTCTTTATATAAATATTTGCTCACAGTTAAGCCAACATCAACGGAAAGCGAACGAGTATTTTCAAAGGCGGAAATATTTACTATGCAGAAATATTAGAAGTCTAGTCTAGAACTTTTCTCTTAGCTTATGAAATGCACTGAGATTCATTATTATTACTGAAAAAATTAAAGTCAGTCCCAAAATAAAATACATTAAAAATATTTTATAGACTTTATATGCCATTTTTACATTGTAGTAAGTATATCTGTAACACAGCATTTTTTTAAACTGTAGCGTTGTCATTACGATTGACTTATTTTTATTAGAAACGTTTTGGTTGTGCATTATTTTGGTGTTTTTTTTTTTAATATTCAAGTAACAGTTTATATATATATATATATATATATATATATATATATATATATATATATATATATATATATATATATATATATATTAATAATTTAGTTATATATATATATATATATATATATATATATATATATATATATATATATATATATATATATATATATATATATATATATATATATATATATATATATATATATATATATATATATATATATATATTAATAATTTAGTTATATATATATTTGAAATTCTAGGTTACTTATATGTACTTAGTGAAAATATTTAATATGTAAATAATAAAAAAAAACAATATTTATTGTTCATACTGAAGGCATTAAATTTTTATTATAATGTCGATCTTAATTTTGTTCGACATAAAAAAGTACATAAAAATTATATTAAATATTTTTATAGCAGTTTTTTACGCATCTCCTCATCCCAAATTTAAGATTTTTGTAATTTGCATATTAAGCAATAAATTAAAAATCTCATTTTATTAATCAGATTTACAGATTAAATATTATTGTTAAAAACTATATTACCGGAAAGGTATATATTTTTATTACTCATTTAAAATATATTTCTTCTGAAAAGATATTATTTAATTCAAAAAATTACATCTTTTACTAAATATCTGTTATAAAAAACGCGAAAATATTAATGTTTTATTTTTATAAATTAGTAAAGTTTATTCTTATATTTATATTTGATTTAAAAAATATTGATATGGGAGTACTAGATTGACATAATAATAAAAAGTCTGAAAAACACGTAAATATCGAAATATCTGGTTTTGTACATATGTATGTATATAAAATATGCATTTGATGCAAAACGTTGCTATAAAAATAGAATTTCGTTATACATGTATTCACACATTTTACATATACATGTTAATGTTAAAAACCCCTCAATGTAACTTAGTACTTTCGCGTTATGGCCAATTTTTGTTCAGATATTTCATTATTTGACAGATTGGCTGTCATTTTTGACAGACGGATGGCCCTCAATTAATTCATGGATTGTGATAAATTCTGAGATTTTCCACGTCCTTTTTTTAAAAATGTTACTCATACGCATGCCTAAATTATTAATCAATATCCACACATTTATTAGAATTACGACACAAAGCAAGTGCGTATGTACAAATATGTTTATCTCAATCTAAGTAGCGCATATGTATAATCTTCTAATATATCATTTATAGTTGAGATATAGTAACGCGTGTGGAATACAACGAGGCATTTGGGTTTTCTTAAGCGATGTTAACAAACATTACCCTCCAGAGGCTACTTAACTAATACTATTTGCCCCGCGTGCGCGTGTTGAGAACCGCTGGCGGGTTATTAATCACGCGAACGTGATTTACCAACTGGTGTTTCATGGGTGAAACACCCAGGTGTCAAATTGACGGTTCGAATGGCGTTGCCCCAGATGTCAATAACTCCATCAACTATACTGTAATGATTAAAGAGGAATTGAATTTTCATTTATAGTAGAAAGAAAGCTCAAGGTATAAGAATAGGGGGCATTTATGGCAACATTTACTACTTCTCCTTAGGGTGCCGTCACTAGACTTCTTACATGTGGTAAATGACTTACTTTGTAACAATAAACTTAATATAGTAAGGGGTTTAAATTATTATTTTTTATATGTATTAAGAACTGGATACAAAAGGAAAATATGTATATTGGAACACCGTAACTGAACTGATTAAAGACCTATTCAAACACTCATGGAAGAGAGCAGGATAAATAACTCGCCCAAAAATAAAGATAAATAGAATATACAAAAGTTGAGCTAACATTTTTATTGAATTGGACTATACTATTTATTAATTATTTATTGTCAATCATTCAATGTAACATTGACAGTGGTTTAACAGTATCTAATGTTGCTTCATACAAATTTAAAGATTTAATTTAAATATTTTTACAGATATAAACCAATATTTTATTCAAAACAACGTTTTAGCGCGAAATACTATGCATATATCATATAAAGCACGGGTGACCGCAAATAGTTTCGCGATCGACTGGTCGATTACGATCAACTTAATGTCAACCTATGGTTTCAATGATTTTAGTCTTTCGTTGAAATTTAAGCAAAGACATATAAACACCATATTTTATAAGAAATGTCTAACGAAATCTGAACAAATGGCACGCATGAAACACATATTTTTTAAGTAAAATAAGATCATGTCATACTTCATTCTTGTGTCTTTCACATATTCAATAAATACAATAACCTTTTTCTTCCTCTTAATTTATTTTAGATAATAAAATAATCAACAGTGTTTATAGTAAAACACACGTATGGCATCAAAGTGTTAACTATGTAGTTTAATACACGTACAGTTAACAACTTCTTAGTTTACTAGTTTTGCGTATTTTAACCATTTTCATTAGTTAGAGCATACGAACTTTAAACTAATGTGTATTGTACCAACACAATATACCTGTGGCATAAGTCGGTGAGTAATATCTGAAAGATCTGGGTTTGAATCCTACATAACTCGAGGGTTTTTTTCCATCGTATCTAAGTAATCGAACTTAGTGATTAATATATACTTATAATTCCGATCGATCATCACAGGTAAAGTTTTTCTAAATTTTCCTAATTTCACGGATGAATTTTTAAAATAGAAGTCGTACGTAGTGACATATATTGATAATTACTAATTATTAAAATATATTACTGATTTAGAGGCTTTGCCTGTTGTCTCACTATTTACTAAGTAGTCGTTGATTGTGTATATCCTATTGTAACGCATTGGACTAACATAAAGGAGGATTTACAATAAATTAATATGCGATTTTTTTTGGCAATAATTGTTTCAATATTGTTTTATTTTATAAAAATATATAATTTTATTTTATAAATCTATATTAAAATAGAAAATAAGTAAATTTATGCGTTATTAATTAATATTAATTCAATGTTAAAAATATACTGTGAAATGAATATAACTGTTTTTGTGCAACTCTACATAAAAAATGGGCGCAAATTCAAAAAAATAACTTATTAACTAGAAATCTTTTTTAAAACATTGTCTATAATTGAAAATATAACATTATAGTGGTGTGGGTTTGACGTTTGGTGTGATTTTAAATGTATAATATATAGTTAATGGCATCATTTATGAATCTTGAACCATACTATTAAACTAATTGTAAACATTTACCCTTGTCATACCTTCAAGATCTATGTACCACCTCTTATGTACATATAGCAATCATTCATATCAACAACCACACAAGTTCAATAGCATATATAGGAATTTAAATTGTAGTCTTGAAATTTTTGAGTTACACTATCACGTATGTCTTAGATATCAAATATATTTCTCTACACTCCGCTCGAAAACGTCTTAAATTAAAAAGTTATATTGTTGCAAAAGCTACGTTCTCCGGTTCTCTAAACCTCCTCCCTTTGCCTCCATCCATCATACCCTTTCCCACGTTCCGGTGCCAAACAAGCGCAGTAGAACCAGGAGAAGAAACATGCATAGTGTTGAACTCACCCTAGTATTTGTAATTCAACATAAACAAGCGTACTTCTGACGGCGTTTTAAACGCAGAAATATGTATGAAGTCCCCCACCTGCCCCGTTCCTGGTCGCGGGAGTTCCCGGGTGTGGGGCGCGGCTCCTGGGGGCCGCGATGGGGGCGCGGGAGGAATTAGAAGTTTCCTAAGACGTTGCCCCAAGCGCCTTGGCCCCCCTTTTTACATCCACCCCTGATGAAGGCACAGCACTACTTCTTCTTCCGCAACGGAGGGAGGGAGGCCAACAACCACCGTCTTCTTCCTCGCCCCGGCGGCAATACGTACAAATGTTCGGATAAAACGAATTCATTAGAAATTTTCAGCTTGCATGTAAAAACACGCCGTTACGTAAGCACTGCGATACGAACGAAAATTCATCATTTTTGTGAAGAAATTTCTGAAAACTCAGACTAAACATCAACCCACATTATGTCTATGTTTATATGAATATATATATATATATACATATATATATATATATATATATATATATATATATATATATATATATATATATTCCCTAAAATAGGGTTTACCATTAAGGCTAATTCTCAGTGCTATTAACGCACCCACTCAAAAACTAGTAAAATATATAGCAAAAGATTTCAAGCAGAGAAAATGGCTTCTTATGTAAAAACCTCCTTCGATTTTATAGATAAAATTCGTAAAATAAAAGTATACGATCAAGATCTCTTGTTAAGTTTTGATGTTTTCTCGCTGTTTACAAGTATTCCCATTTCGGAATCCCTTAACCACATTGTTAACCCTTTGATCAGTATCGCCGTACTGTACGGCGGTCGATATTTCACTGTTTTGAGGTACTCCAGACAGTTCTTGAGTTATTTATGTATTCACATAAATAGCTCAAGAAATATTAATATTTAAAAAAAAATATATTATTAAATAATTAATAAGAGAGCACGTAAATGAACCATAACAAAAAACATATAATATTAATTTCATAAAAAAACATTGAGAGCCTTTAAATTGATATTAAAAATCCACGAAAGTCGAAAAACATATAAAAAGTATGTAAAATAAATTAACGAAATAATTTATTAAAACACACTAATACAAAAAAGTAGTAAAATCAATCAAAGCAATTAAACGTTGAGAAACCTGATTTTTTCTATAAATAAATATACTAAAAAATTAACAAATGTGTTAAAATTAACTCACTACTCAAAGGGTTAAGAAGCCTAAATACTTTATAATAGTGCTTTAATTACGTATTCAAATACCTAATTTTTTATACACTGTAACTGAAAATTTTTTAAAATGGATGTCATTCCATATATTTTAAGCATGGTCCTGAAGAGCAACTAAGCAAAATTTTATTTATATCAGTGACTGAATTTTGATTAAATATAAAATATAGATGCATACATCCATTTAATTTGATGTAGGTAAATTATTTACAATTTAAAAAAAAAGTAGGAGTGTGCTTATTTTTTAGGCGGATCTGAAAGAGTGACATTTAGGTGGATCTATTATAAATGAGTAAACATATATTTATTGAAAATGCACTTGAGGTCAATATTACATTATTAAACTTTGTAATTTTATACCTAAACATCTTACCCTGTTAATATTTCATCCAAATTGGTCAGCCGAGCGAGTGCATAGTTCTTCCAAGCGAAGAGAACTATGGAAATACACAAAAAAATAAAGACGTCGAGGGAAACAGAAGGGAGAGTCACTCTTGAAATTGTTCATAGATGCGTGATACAATATGGCAATGCTGCCATTACCACAGGATTATATTAAATACTTATTACAAAGGTAGTGAAACTTTGAAGTAGATCTTAATACATTTTTATGCCTTTAAATACTGATTTATAAATATTTATACTAAACATATTTTCATCAAGTTCTCCAAATACTTCATTAGTGTAGTTTTGTCATCGTAGCTAATGGGTTTTTTTAATACGCAGTACATGTTCAAAAAAAGTAACTGTGTTAGAATTTATGATCATTCGGCAATAAATACAACTTACGTTTTTTTTTAGAAAAAATAATTTATTCCGAGAGGTTTTTGACTCAAATCATCTCGCGTATAGATGACTACGAATCGAAGTGATTAAAATGCACCCTCTTTGACATTGGTGCTAAGAATTCGTTTGATGCATTTGAAATGGTACTTCTGTACATTTTTTTTATTCTCAGAGACAATGCAACGCATTTGAAAATACAAATGAGTCGTTTGATTACATTTACATTTGATTATTATTTTCTAGAGAAGCTAAAAACGTGCCGTACTCGAACAAAGAGTTCTTTCATACGAAATTTTACATTAGGAATTCAGCAAAAATTTGATTTTGGAAAATATCACTCTCTCAATCGCTGACCTATATAAAAATAATCTGCAGAGTTGTATAAAAATCAGGTCATGGTAATATCACTTCTTAATAATTATGTTAAGTATAAAAATAATTTAAATGAAGAAATTTGGTTTATAGCATCAGATTTATTGATCATTAAAGAAACGATAAATGCATATAATGCCGATTAATAAACTTTTATATTATCGCAACAAAGCTTTTATCGCCAATATAATTTAAAAATACATAAAATAGCTAAAAAATATTTACCTTTTAAGGCGTGTGAACATTCAGTCAATAATACACACACTTGCATAATTAAGAGATTATTCATTAACAAATAAAATAACAGGGACTGTTTTTATAAAAAATAAAAATAAAATGGAGCGAATTTGCTACCCGTCCGACACAG
The DNA here is from genome assembly GCF_051122295.1 of Plectrocnemia conspersa. Taxonomy (NCBI): domain Eukaryota; kingdom Metazoa; phylum Arthropoda; class Insecta; order Trichoptera; family Polycentropodidae; genus Plectrocnemia; species Plectrocnemia conspersa. The sequence continues at coordinate 10,025,298 of NW_028277175.1, read as the reverse complement.
TTCCGTTTTCGAAGCGCACTATTTTTGAAATTGGAATCTATACGCGGTCATGTTTTTTTTTCTTATGCGAACTTACGACGTTGTGTTGGCCAAAGAACGCAGTGATACGAAATTAAAAAATAAAAGAGACGAACACAAAAAGGATGCCTCGAAAAATAATATTGACGCTGGAGACAGGGAAGCAGAACCATCATTAAAAATAACGAATATATCTATTGCCAAATTATATAAAAAGTAACTATAGATATTTTTCAGTATTACATAAAAAAACAAGTTGATCAATATAAATAAAAATATCAGTTGCAACACGTTCATTATATTTAATTGCCAATATAATGGACGAAGAAATTTAGTTTTGAAGACCATTACGCAAAATAACACTTCTCTAAAAAAAATCTATAAAAGTGTTAAAAAAATGAACTTTTTAAATTTTGAATAATGATGAAATGAATAGCTCTCAAACTGACTGTATTAACACAAATATAGTATAGGTATATTGATTGTATGTTGCGATAATAGGTTTTAATTAATAAAATAAATGTGGCTAAATTACAGACTTTAAATTTAGTCTTGTATCTCAATACTTATTTAGTAGTTATTGATTTTGTTTACTTCGTTGTAACGCATTTTGTTAACGCCTGTAAATTCACAACGAAATTAGAAAAAAAACACATGTGCTAACACGTAATTATTTTTCTAAAACTATTTTGATTAAAAACCACTAGTTTGTAAAGAATTTCAATTTGAAATACACAATTTGTCTTGTGAGTTGTTTAATTGAATCAATTGTCAATAATATTTACAAAATACTAATAAGGGACTTAGTTTTGCTTTTTGCTTAGTTTATTTATTGCAATGTGGCAGACGTTAATCCAATGCGTTACAACGGGGACACAATCAACAACTACTTAATAAGTATTGAGACATTAGACTGAAATCAAAGTTTGTAAATCAGTGATATATATATATATATTATTTTTTAATTTAAATTTAATAAATTTAAATTTATTATTACAATATTCATCCATGATAATAGGAAAATCTAAGAAAACAATAATTGTAATAATCTATTGAAATTATAATTATATAATAAATAATACTTCCGATCTATCAAACATGACTAAAATTGAAAAATACAAAGGTTCATATGGGATCTGAACCCATAACTTTTAGGGTAATAATCATCGATTATAAACCGTAAATTGAGAGCTTCTAGTGCCTATATGGGATTTGAACTCAAGTCTTTGAGTAAAATAATTCAGTTACTATCAATTTGTTAGGGGTTAATGGTACAAAATGTTTTTAACACAAAATTTATAATGATTTGTATATTAAAAAGTATGTTGAAAATACTAGGAACGACATCTGCCACGACACAAGAGTTTATCAGGTCTCAGTTGCAGCGTTATGTTTTAAATGATCATGTCAGAAACATATCAGAAACAAGTGATGTTTATGATGGAAAAGGTAGAGGGAGATTGTTTGTTGTTACTGATGAACTCATTCAACAAAATCATTAAAAACAATATTGATGAAATTTATAAGCGGCTGAATTATAAGATAGTTATAAGTCAATATTAATATAAAATGCTTACGAAAACCCGAAATTTCCGATCGCTGATTCAGGCCCTCATCTTATTAGCGAAAATGCATTTATGTAGTTGTAAACACTACCAACGCACAGGAATAAAAACCCGCAACGTATTATTTTTTCAAATAAAACAAAAACAAATAGCGATACACACATGTGCGTGTAAGTTTCGTATAAAAATAAACAATGCATTCTTAGAGAGACATTAAATATAATCCTATAGACGGAAATCGATCTATGTCTGCTAATTCCAAATAATCAAAGAGTACACACGTATGTACTAAGATAAACGAACAAGTCGAAGATAAATTTGGAAGTTGGCGTTTTAAAATATTCGCCGAGAGTATCGTGTAGCACACTGACATGCATAAAGGATTTGCAACAAAAAAACTGCATACGTGGCTCACTCTATCCGCCGAGGGTCAATGTGTAGATCTAAAAGTGCAATGGCACTGCATTCGGCAATGTGTGTGGGTTGTGTGCATGTCGTATAGTGTATATTGGCCAGCCGAAAAGTAATAAAAAAAATTCACGACGATATGCGTCATGGTGTTATATCCGCTCAAGATTTAAAAATTATACACGCGCCCATATACATAGAAACATACACATGCATATGTTAAAGATTCGCATCACAAGTATCTTATTTTATACAAGGATTTTCTATTTTTATTAAAATAAGAGCTATTGAAATTGTCACGAAAAAATCGAAGATTGGTTCCCTAAATTTAAAAAACCGTGTTATTTGAAAAATCAACAACACTGTAGTATAGAAAATCGTGTAAAAAAGGTAATAAATATTTATTAATTTTTAAATAAATAATATTTAATACTAATAAAAACTAATGCATCAAGTGTATTATTGTGCATCGAACTTTTGTACAAAAAATATTTGCAACGTTCGCTCACGGTTGTTGTTGATTTAATTGTTAATAAGGAATTATTTATTTTTTTGTGATCTTCAGTACATTGTTTAGTAAATATATTTAAATAATTAAAATATATTTTTAGTTGAAATGATTCCTTGGAAACGACTTTCACTTCTGGAACAGTCATAATGGATGATATACTTTTACGCATTTCCATAATTAAGGAGTTGAGGTAATGAGGCAAGGAATCTTATCGCGTTGTTTTGTGCGTTATTTATAATTTTTGAGAAATAAATTTAGATTTAAAATAATCGTAAAAAAACGGTTAATCGAATAAAAAAACCAGTTAATTAGTTGAATCTTAACCAGTTTGGAAACCCTAGCTTCATTGTATATGATTTGAGTGTCATATTTCAAGCAGACTACAGATTTCATCAGCTTATAGAAAACATATGTAATAAATCATCTAAGATTTTAGAATTTGTCTTGTGATACGCGCATCAGTTAAGAAGCTAGAAGGCACTGTGTGCTTTGTATAATCACCTAATACGCAGCATCAAGCTACCAAATAATGCAATTGACATATTTTTTAATAGAAAAGGTGCTAAAACAGTTTTTAGCTATTATACATATACACGAGGAAATATAAATATTATTCATTTTTATTACCCACAAGCTTCCTATAAGTAAACTTAGGAAAACACTTCTTCAAACTGCTGGTAGGTAATTTATACAATCCAGAGACTGGAAGAACTTTGTAAAAGTACCACACGCAAGAATGAGAATATTAGACAACTTTCTAATAAGCACAGCTATCAGATTTTTTAACCATCTCTCAGATAGTATTACTTTGTTCTCATCTAAGTACTCGCAGTTGGTGGACGCTTTGTGATTAAGTTATTATTTTCAATATTTAATAAGATTTTTTTTTATTCAATTGGCATTGGCGTAAAAGTGTTTTGTAAATAAATAAATATTATAGTCAATTCCGCTTAATTATTCCACTGGTTTATCGGGACAGCCAGTTATTTTGGCCAAATCTCAAGGAACAGAAGCCAAATAAGGGAACTAAGTTATCTGGGATGCCACGCCTTTTAATTAAGACACTCAGTTTTAATAATGAATAGATTTTACGAGCTCCAATTGTTAATTATCTGATTTTTTGACAGTTTAGTATGTTGCAATGAAAATTAAGACGGTGTAGATGCAATTTTTGGAGTCATTAATTCAAAGCATTAAACAGTAATCGAAAATGACGACAGTGATGATGAATATCCCCTTGTCCGTGTGACTAACTAGAATGCAAAAAATGTATCAGCTAATTGCAGCATTATTTTATGCAAGTTTTTAATGACGGTAGCCTAACATCTGCACTGAATACCTGTGTTGATTTTGTACAATTGAAACTCTACAAAAAACATATTTAGGGAGTAGGGGCATTTAACATATTTTTTGAATTGTCTAAAAAAATGTATGCCATTTACTTAAATACTATGAATCTTTATGAAATCGAAATATTAAGAAACTCATTGATTCTAGACCAGAAATTCACGGTATATCCATTAAAGATATCTAAAACAAAACAGTCTTGAATCTATTCCGAAAATAGTTTTTAAAATATGTTGTTTCAGTGAAAGCATATTAGAATACATTTTCACTAATAAATATATATTTTTATCAGTGAAAATATAATTTATCTGTCAGGGGCTAGTAAAATTATATGATTTAAATTTTTCATTAGATAGCAATGATGAAAGAACATATATTTTTGCTAGCGAAGAATATATTTTTTGTTAAATGTAATGTAGGAATATAAGAGGCATTATTGTGCGCAGATATACATTTTTAGAACAAGTAGTGGCCTACATTAAATTATATAAAAGCCTGAATAGCGTAGTACGTAAGGTGTACTTTTCTTATATAACGCATGGGGTCTTGATTTTGAAAGTAAAATGCATAATGGCATTGACGTCTTCAATTACAATGTTTTTATAAGTCTAATGAAAATATACCCCTTCTCTTTCCTTCTCCTATCTTCGTCTCTATGTGTGAATTTAATTTTAAATTAATTTGATATATTTATTAATACCTTTATATATAAATATTATTTTTAATATCTAATAGTGCATAATGTTTGATTCCAATTTGACGTTTGATTTAGCTCAAAATATGCGCGTTATGGCCAAGAGAGAAACGAGAGCGCCCGCCGTCGAACGGGTTATCGAGATGTTTTTTTTGTCCGCATGCACAAAAATTGCATACACACATATAATGATGTATGCGCAATTTCGACGGTCGAACGCACAGACGCATACAGCCAAAAATCGCACATACACACACACGCGCGCAAGCGCACGTCCTAAAAATAGTGTTTGTGTATAAATTAAAACTTTCGAATGCGTACGGGCGACGTAACGCGATATGAAATTATTTTTTTAAGGTCATAAATATGTTTTAATGCACGCATATTGTGGCATTTGGGCAATGATGTGCCGATGGGTGTATGTGTGTGTGAGTCGCTTTCAGGATGCGCCCCGCGTGCGAATCTACAGGTGGTTTCGTTCGTATCGTGCGGACGCACTATACATTTTTTTAAGCCTTGGGAATTTCTCCCATCAAATCTGTTACATTGTAGCATTTTTCGCAATTTATTCGAATACAATTATTTATCATAAATACAATGCGCAATATTTGTAATTTAAAACATGTTATGGTAAATGATTAAGTTTTATTGGTGTTTTGTCGGGTTCTGTTCGAACGCACTATACAAACGAGTCGCGATTTTCGAGCTGCTGCACTAGCCAAAATGCACTAGCATGAAATTTGTTGGCCATTGACCCGTTTTTAAAAAATATATGCACTCTTTTATATTGCGCGGCCAGCGCTTCTCAACTTTTTGTATATAAATAAATATTTTCACATTTTTTTGCACAAAATATTTGGCATGCTTTCACACTAGTATGCAAATACTTTTTCGATATATATGTAAGTACTAGTTACTTATATAAAATTAAGTCTTAATAAGTCATTGAAATATTTTATAGCAAGAAGTTATTTTAGTGATATGTATTTTAATTGTATGAACAATGTGGAGAAATCAGTAATTCTTATCCAAAAATGTAATTGGCTAATTTACATAGCAATAAAAAAGCTTAACTCATAGTTTTTTTTGATACTTTTTAAATTCAATGTATAATTTATGTATTGTATATTTATATCTAGTTAGTTAACATTGCCACATTGCTCCTGTGGTTCTGATACATATCCTATATAATTCTAACATCTTTAAAATAAGTATTCCTAAAGAGGTGTCTAAAAAAAAATTCTACTTAAATGATATTTTAAATGAGCAATTTATCCATTCTAAGATAAATACAAGTGTTTATACATATGTATAATAAATAATTCCAACTAATATTTGTCCTTTATGTATTCTTCACTTTTTGTTTAAAATGACTTATTATTTAATACATTTGCTTTAAAATTACTATATCTTAAAAATGCAGTTTATAATATTTTTTACAAAAGGCAACTTCTAAAATGGGCTACTTTATATACTTGCATACCTGTGTGAAAATAAACTGTACATACATATGTATTGTATATGATTTTTTTTAAATTTGTTGTCAAAAAAAGGGGAAAAAATCAGGTTAGTCTAAAAGTATCCAAACAGAATTCAGAGTAACTAGTAGTCTGAAAAGTTATAGATTGCGCTATTTCGTCCTTCAAGTGAAAACTTTGTTATGTTAATGAAAAAATTGTCATTAAAAAGAGAGGAGAAAAAATCGAAATTAGTGTAAAAATCCCAAAGCACTACATATGCTTTTTGTAAATTTTATTTTTGGCTGTAAATATTTTACTAGTGTCACTTTGCTTCCATACTTCTGATACATATACTATAAAATTCTTATATCTAAAAAAAACGTCTCAAGAACATTTCTATTACACAGTTCTACTATTTTGTTTGCAGATCAATGGGAAAATAATGTATTTTCATATGTATATTAACTAATAAAAAAATTGTAAGCAAAAAGAACTATGAAAAAATCCAAAGGCAACCAAAGAGCATTTGTTATTCATGTTGAAGCTTTGTTCCCTAATTAAAATATCTATGCGTTGAAATACTTATATATAAAAAATACCATATATTATTGTATATGCGTTTCAAGAAAATTTATGATTGAAAGCAAATCCTATAATTTGCAAATCAATGACATAATTAAGTTTGCATACATATGTATGTGAACTAATGAAAAAAGAGATCTAGATTAGTCTTAAAGCATCCAAATAGTATTCGTCTATCTTATAAGCTTTACTTTTGGCTAAAAATAACTTAATAGTGTCACTGTGCTTCTATAATTCTAATACATATGTTTTCAAATTTTTATATATAAAAAAATAACAAGTATTTCTAAAATGCATTTAAAGAAAATTGTCACTATAAAAAAATCGGAAAATGGGTAATTTTATTGTTTTGTTTATAGATCAATGAAAAAATAAAATGTACATACATATGTATATTTTATTGTTATCTAAAATATGGAAGAAGTACACAGACAGTATTTGTCTTTTTTGTAAATTTTTCTATTGACTGAAAATTGCTTAATAGTGTCATTATGCTCCCATAATTCTAATACTTATGCTTCAAATTTTATATATAAAAAATACATAATATTCTTAAAAAACGTCTCAAGAAAATAAAATGTACATGTATGTATATAAAGTAATTAAAAAATACAGAAGAAAAGCAAATAGAAAATATACAGATTACATAGTCATTATTGATCTCACGATTTTTACACGTATTCTATTAAAATCTCACACCGATATAGATATGTATTTTAATAAAAATAACATATTATCAATAACCTAATCAATCTTTAAATCTGTATTTTATGGAAGAAATTGAGGGGGAGAGAAAAAAGCTCTACTTTCTTGTAAATTTTATATAGATAAATATATAATGTATAATAAATGATTTTTTTACATTGACTTTTATAATAAATTAAGTAAGTAAGCATATCTTTATATTTTACTGAATTACTTTTGAATATATACCAGTTCTTTAAAGTTCGACGATCGCCTGCATAGTCACTAGCTAAATTTATTTTCAGCGGTTAGAGGCCGTTTTGGGCAGGGCAAAGACTCATTGTTTGTCATCGGCCCTGAAACATCATTTTAGACGGGGGCCATTGAGCTCTAATAGGAAAATAAATACCAGGACTCGGGTCATTCCGGTCGGCGCGTTTCGCACGTTTACACTTTACGTCACAATCTAAAAATTCTTATTAAAAACGTACTTTACATGATTCTAAAGAATAAAGTCTGTACCATGTGTTTATTTTTAATGTAAAAAGAAGAATCCGGTGTATTATTTTGGCATAGTCGCTGACGTTTCCTTGACCGCAAAATTTCGGGTAGACGAAAAGGGAGGTCTTTTGCGCGAATCATGAGATTCGAGGCGAGCTTTGCAAAAATAAATAAAGCGAAAGCATAAAAAATACACAAAACACTTCCTGCATCTGGCGAGGACGATGAAAACCTGCTGTGCGTAATTATGGCCTTTATTTTTTTTCAGTTTCCGATTGAAATTTCGGATCGTTATGTCGAAATTGGCCGACATCACGCGATTCTCACTCAACGCATAGATTGTTCCGCGAATCCGAGATGTTTTTCGGAGAATTTGAAAGATTGATTGATCAGTGGTAAAAGTTTTTTAACCAATTGAACGGTATAATTTTCAATGCAAATCTTGACTTCTTTAATATTTTTTGTATCTGGGAAAAATAAAGAGTATTAACATATTATAGAGCAGGGTTTCCCAAACTTTTTGAGCGACGGAACACTTCGCAAATCCGAAAATTTTGGCGGAACACTTAGCTTATTTTGCTGTACCCAACTTCTAGGTACTAAAATCTTCGCCTTCATTATGAAGTAGAATATGTTCATTCTTTTAATTTACTCCAAATTTTTGTGAAATATCTATTTAGGCTCCATGGAACACATATTTTGGATTCGCAGAACACCAGTGTTCCGCGGAACATAGTTTGGGAAACCATGTTATAGAGCATATGCAAGATTAACATAATGTGTGAAAAATACGTATACAAATCTAAAAAAGTTTTTTGTTTAAAATTAAACCTTGTCATAATTGCAATAGCGATTCAATGGCAATGTCTATTTATAAAGTTATATAAAAATGTTTTGTAAACGTAATAAAAAATGTTATGAAAGTCACAATTTTTAAACAAAACATGACCCTTTTTAAGTTTAATTACGTGAAATTACGTGATGGTGAAAATATAATTCATTGTAGAATTGTCGCTCTTAAGTACTTTAAGTGGCTTCTTATTTATGACAAAAAAAGGAATTTATGTAAGGAGAAAAATCTGAGTATTTGTGTGTAATATATAGAATATTTTAAACCTTGAAGCTATACAAAATACGCTTATTAAAAAAACTTAAATTTTTAGTAAATATGAAAATTGCTTAAAACTGAGATTTGCTGCCAAAAATTAAAAAAAATAATATTTAGTTTTAACAGCGAATTCAATCGAGATTATACATTTCTCTCTTTGACATTTTGTGTAATATATCGCTCTGTTTACATTATATAAAAAAATATTACCCGGTACGTCGATGAGGTAACAACGGGTTTCTATTTGTGATTGAAAACATTTATATAAACCGACACCGGGGGCGAGTTTTATTTATACGCGTTCTAAAAGCCCCAGAAAATTGTGAAAAGGAGTCATTTTATGTAACTTTGCTGTTACCGCGCAATGATGTAAGGCTTACTTATAATATTGCAAAAAAACACCATGGGGTGGCTAGTCTTTTTTTAGCGCAAAGCATTCCGCAAATAAAAAATAACAAATAAAAATAAGTATTATGAAAGTTTGATAATCGCCGCTGGGGCGAATTTCACTCTACGGCTTCTAATATCACTCTGCGCATTTTAATTTCAATATTTTATTTTTACGCATTCTAATTTAGTATACGTTTGATTGTTTGAGCACCATTCATTAATATTTTTGTACTGTTCATTTATTATTCGCACGTTGCTAATACTATTTGTGTGCAAAATCGATTTTATTTCATTGTTACTAATATTACTTCATTATATCTTTCGATCAGTTATGAATTATCATTTTTATATTAAGAAAAAAGTGACACATAAAGCGATTTGCTCCAAGGCTCTGACCTGAATTTACTCGTGAGTTGTCGTTTTACTGTTTACCGCTTTTACAACTGCATCATTGACACGTTAAATAAATTTGAAGTGTCAATTTGGGCTTCCAAGAACTCATCAAGCGAAGGCTGCGAAAGTACCAGACGATTTTGTGAGTGGGTGCTTCGTCTGGTTAGTGTTGTAGAAAATTTCACAGAACACATTTCTGCGGTAGACTATAAGTATTAGAGAGCCGAGAAAGAATGTTCTTTTTTGCAATGAAAAAGGATGCTTATAAACCTACACATGAGCTGCAGTGCATTAAGCAAATTTCGTATGCGAAGAATGAGGTCACGATTAAAATGCAACATAAAAGTTAACCTTGTGTTATTTTTTTGTGAATGTTTAATACTAACATTGCTTTCACTGAAAATACTAATAATATTTATTAATCGAATTTCAGGAATTTCTATATACATACTAACTATTTAGACTGGTATTAAAAATACTTTTCTGAAAGTCACAGTTCCATATTCAAATAATTTAATGGAGCGTTACAATATCCATGAAGCGTGTATTACGAATCGTTTCTCCTAAAACCCTTACCTCGAAATAATTAGAAGTTGAGGTTTTCTTGTTTTTTGGCGTCTAGCATGAGCGACCATCCCAGTAAGCGATAAAGATTACAATGGAGTGTGTATGTATATATTTTATATATCCTTTCGTCAAGTCAATTTAGCGTCAAGGTTTTGTTCTTATTTTGGCAACTAGCATGAGCGACAATGCACGAATTCCAGTAAACGATAAAGAAGCCAGTGTACAAGTTCTGTGCAAAAATCGGTTCGGTTCTGGCCGGATGCAGAACCGGCTCGACGATAACCATAAAACTTGCAGTTGCAGACGGAGCCTAATTGCGCGACCTATTTCGCCGGTCAGATTAGCGGTTGAAGTTGAAAAGGACGAAGAATGGATGTTAATCAATTTGGGGTCAAACGCTCGCATTACGTCATCAGGCGGTGCAATTCAGTGTTTAAGTTCTACGAATATTATAGGACCTACAATAGATATAACAATAAAAATATTAATGATTTAATTACTAAATTTCGGTAGTCAATTGCATCTCTATTGTAGAGCTTCTCTTTTAAGTATTAAATTTTGTACTATTTAAGATTTTCTAGAGAAATATTTTTTGCTCTAGAAAATTTAAAAATATTTCTCCTTTATTTTTAACGAGTTAAATTAGGTGAATATAATATTTCTATATAAACTTAAAGAGGCGTAAATTCTACGCTTTCAGATGAGTGAAAAAGTTACAAAAAATGAGTAGGTAAAATTGCTAAGTAAGTCTATGTTAATTTTCATTACAAAGCATATGTCAGATCAATTTTTTAAACACGAAAAAAATAATACATAGTAAGGAAGAAAACATCATAATATATTAAAACAAAGAGGTAAATCACAAATATATAAATATATAAACAAATTTCGTGAAATTGTAGTATTTCTAATATGATTTTAGTTTGAGGTTATTTTAGGTATAAATAAGTTGATCGCAGACCTCAGGCTATGAATCTCTGATCTAATGAGACCGACAAAGATATCGATTGAACAATTTCAAGTCATATTTGATTACTCTACGGTGTCAAAAGCAGTTGGTGTCAAAATGGCAAATAAATTAGACAATAAGAAGAGAGCTCAAACGAAATTTTTGAGGCAACAGGTAAAGTGACACAAAATATTTCTTCAATGATAGAACTTTGTGTTATTTTGTTTGTAAATGTACTAACTAACATATTGAACCTTAAGTAGATATATTTTAAATATTTTTACATATACATAAATGCTTTAAATCTAATACAAAGAGGAACAATTTGCTACCTCAACAGGCTATTGGCTAAAAATATCTCTCTTCTCAAAATCTAAAGTTCAAATAGCTAAATGGATTGTTGTAATAAACTTCTACTAATAGTTTCTGTTAAACCTGTACCTTAAAACAATTCTTTAGTGTTAAATTTAACCAGCAGGATAAACGAGTGGTATACGTCTCTGACTATTGATCTGAAAGACCTGGGTTCAAATCACATAAATTGTTTATTTAAAAAAATATAACTGGTGCCTACTGTCCAGGGCTTATGGTTTTAAAACGGACCTGGATATATGTAGTAAATATATCTATGTTTTAGGGCGTGTCGCATACAAATTCGTCTATGCTCGAATGGTTGGATTTACGCTCAAGCGATTTAGGATGTGTGCAGATTTGGCTCAGACTAGACGGCTCCAGACGCAATTACAAATCGTGTTTGGCTCTGCTTAGCAATCATACCAAAATTGTAACAAAGAAGATGTTTATAGGATTCCAGTATCTATACATAGACGTCTTCTATTCTGTCTGTCAGTTGTCTGTTTTTTTTTTGCAACGAAGTTCCGATCCGGTTTCCTACCGAGCGGGCAACCGGAGACGGTGAAAGGTGTGCCATTCCCGGTGTCCCAGGATGACGGGGTGTCCTTTAAAGGACAAAGTGGCAACGACCTTTTCGGCTCGATCGAATCGTACGCCCTTTAACCGCATGTCAAGGTTTTCCTTACTTTCGTACTTTCTTTAGTGATGCAACAATCGCTAGTGATTAATGGCACTTCCTGAACTTCCACATTCATGCACTTTCTCTTTCTTAGGACGACTTTTAAATTCTTTGTCTGAAGACACATTTAAGCAGTATGGATGTCTAAGTGCATATAAAATTAGCCCGCTTAAGAATGATTAGATTTCATATATTGAAGGAGCAAGAAATTCTTCAAATCTACCTTATTTTTTTGATTGAAGAACTATTCATGTGGCTGTAAATTAATTATTTAATATAAAGTATATCTTAAATAAGTTATGAATGGTAATTAAATGCAACGTAAAAATCTAATCTGTAATGATTGATCAGTAATAATTTCCCAGATACGATAGAAATTGATCGTCGAGTTATGAATTTAGGGCTTCAACATTTATACCAGAATCGTCGAGAAAATTATCAATAACACTTGTTGCTACATTAGATTTATATTTCGAACAATATGATAAACAACCTATTTGGATTATTGAAAAAAAAGATTTAAGGTTCCCGACAGGTGTAACTCTGTGAAAAGCTCCCACAATTTTTAAAGATCTGGTAATTCCCACGCCAAACTATTTTTTCTTATTTGATTATTGATGTTGGTCTTGGATTACAAATCAAAAATTACGCCGATTGGAGTGGTTGAGAATATCGTAAACAATATTTTGCCATTTTCTGATAAATGCTTTTAAGAAAGCATGCATATTATCATACATCTGGCACGGACACACACTCAAATTTTATGGCGTTAATCTGTGGAAAGACTCCATACATTTTTAGAAATCTGCCGAGTGGCTTCTTCTTATCTGATTATTAATATAGATTATCAGGGCAACCATAAGGCAGATAAAAAAGTTGTAAAAAATGTAAATAATTTGTTGACATTTATATTTTTTTGCCATTGACATTTATATTTACATTTATATTTTTATCTAATCATGCATAATTTTAAGCATCTGACACGGACTCGCCTTTTTTATGCAGTGGTATAAAAAAATGTAGCAATAAAAAATTTTCGTTCAAATTAAATTCTTAATAAAAAAAGGCTCTATGAAAATTCTTAAAATATTACCAAATTTCTATATATTTTTTAGGAGAAAAACTAGTTTAATTCATTTGAATGCAAAATGATAATAATTGCTTTATAAATAGTGAAAATACATTGAAATAAAATATATATATATTGGTAATTATGATTTTTGACATTTTTCATAATTCGAACAATATGTGATAAAAAACTAAAGCTAAGGATTATTGAAAAATTGAGATTGAAGTTTGCTGACAGGCAAGTTTTATGGCGTAGCTCTGTTAAAGCCATCATACATTTTTGCAATCTGCCCATTACCACGCGTAGTTGTTTCTGTTCATCTGATTTTTAATGTAGTCATTAGATTATAAATGCTAAGATAAGGCTAACTAGAATAGTAAGGTAAATTGTAAACATTTTGTAATATTTAAGTAATTTTTACCTCTAATAAAACCTTCCAAGAAAACATGCATATTTTCAAACATCTGGCACAGATCTATCCTTTCTTATGCATGTATATAAATAGTAAATTGGTATATAAAAAGTAAAAATATCTTTAAATTAAATATATATATTGTTAATAATGTTTTTTTACATTTTTTATAGTTCGAACAAGATAATGCTAAAAAACTTCTTTGGTAAATTACAAAAACGAGATTAAAGTTTGCCGACAGGCAAGTTTTATGGCGTAACTCAGTGGAAAGTCCCCATAATATTTTGCAATCTGCCGTTTTTCACGCTTTAATTTAGAATATTTTTTTTATTTCAATATATTTTTTTTTATATAAAAAAATCACATTTTAATAGGAAGATACATATTCAAGTATCAAGATTTTAATTTTACTGTGAGAAGTTAGCATATTTACACTTCAGGATATTGATATATGCACATATTTTCTTCTCAGAATCGACTGGAAGCTAGATTCATAGCTGTATTTTAAATAAATTGTGAGATATAAAGTAGACAATATTTAAAGCTTCGAATTCTATGATGCATTTTTAATGATGACCGCACGCAGAAGTGCATTAGTAAAAAAACAACAATGGCCGCCACATCACCAACCGACGCTCCGTGCGAAAATACAATTTTGAAGGTTTCGTCTTTTTTCGGTCGAATAGTCGCTTGTCTATGCGACTCACGCACACATTCTCGGATTTGCAAACACACGCATAGATGCACCGATGCGAAAAAATGCATTAGTCGAGTGTGGGTGCGCCTTTATATTATACATAATTCGAATGCACATGTGTGTAGGTACGCACACAGTCTCGTTTATTTAGTGGGTCCTCGCCATCGCTGAGGGAGCACAATAAAGAGGACGTTGTCCCTCTCTACTCAAGGACATTCGAATTCGAAAAGTGCAATGTGCACGCTGGCGGTGCGGTGAGTTGGGGCCCCCGAAACTATCGTCGGCGGACCAAGTTCAAAAACCCGAAACGACGCCGGTGACGCCAGGCGTCATGCGATTTTCCTGTCAGGGAGAATCGTCATCGTCGGCATCGACGCGTCGAGGCCATTAGTACGCGCGGTCCATCGGCGAAAATCGAACTTCACTGTATTACATTAAAATATGTTGTAACATAGCCCTTTGCTTACTTTTTGATGTTAATAAAAATTTTCAACTCTACTTCTTTCTCTTAAATTATAATAAGTTAAAGTGTTAAATTTAGATAAAGTATACAATGACTAGGTAAAGTATGCACTAACAATGAGTTTTAGTTAATGCTTTTAATGTTACAATTCTTGTATACTTTCCCTTGATAATGCATGCTTTAACTAGTGAGTGTGTGAACTCTTCGACATAAGCTAGGTACATCGTCAACGGACAAGATTTGGCAGATGAGCATGTTTGAAAACCAACATAATAGCAAATAACTAATCGTAGAGCCAATAAAAAATAGCGTTGATCTGAGCAGTGATCACCCCATGAGTAACTCTCTGAAAATAATATATCTAAAAGGAGGATTATATAAACTAGCAACAAGATATACCTAATATAAATTAATAAAATACCTATTAAATATATTCATTTTGATACTTTGATTAACACACAACAGTGAGAACATACAATGATTAATTACAGTGTTCCTAAATTATTTTGTGTGAATTGTGACTGAATTTGTCAGTGCAAACATTAACCAACATGTAAAGGTCTCTTGCTTCTCAGAGATTCATAAGATATTAAACAAGATGGGGTAAATCTGTACCAATTGAGTAAGTCAATACAAGTAAGTATTAACCATCAGACTGAAAGTCTGAGAATCGGTGACATCTATATTAATAATTATAAATTAATATGTATAATATAATTTATAATTAATAGATTAAACCACAGCTTGAGCCGTTTTTTTTAATAGCGGATTTTTTATAAATAAAAATTCAAGTCTCGAACCAGCAACTTCACAATTACTAATCTGAGACGTTACGGACTGCGCTATTATGTCAGTTTTATTTTGCAATATTACGTGCGGAGCATCTAAAAAATCTATTTATGTATTGTAAATCTTGCAATGAAACATAATTGCGTGAGACCAATGCGTTACAACGTGGCAACTAAGTAAGTAGTTTTACAATAGATTGAAATCAAGGTCGCTTTATTAGTAGTATATATTTTATCAATAAAAAACTAATATAATTTAAAATCTTGGCTTCATTTTATTTAAACAATTCATTTGTGAGATAAAGAAAATCTGGGAAAACCAGAATTATAGTTATATAATACATACGATAATATATGATATCGTAGACAGGATGAAAATTTAAATGTAGTACTTTAGTTTATATGAGACTCGAACGATGTACATCACTATTCGAACGTGGTGATTTGAAGAAACGATGGAAAGTATAAAATAGGTTCAAAGAAATTAATACAGTTTGAATACTATAATTGAGCATTATAAATAATTAGGGTAATCTATAAAAAACGATTGACGTATTAAATTTTGATTTATGTATATTATAAATAAATTATACAGAAATTTTATACTGAATGAATTTTCAAAATATTGTTGGGGTTGATTTAAGTTGGCAACAGTAGGTTTGGCGACGCGATGGGAGAATTTCTTAAGATGTAATATTTTAAACGGTAAATAAATCTTCTGTAGTCGTTAATCTGTGAGATATTACAAACACTAAAATTACCATTAAATTCATATTGTATGGAGATGTGAATTTTTAGATTAAAAATTCAAGGATAATCTGCAAAAATAAAAATGAATCGCGTTTCCTCAACTAAATAAAGAAACACCTTCGTGTAATAAGAAATAAATTAAATTAATAAAGTATTTTTATTAATTCTGTATATTTTATCTATGTATAAACAATTAGGTATATTAGCTAAATAAATCAATAAAAATTAAACATACAATAAAATGAATATTATCTTGAGTTTTATGTATTACATATGATACAAAAATTTACATCTCCAAGAATATTCTAGATATTAAAAATATTTAAAAATAGACTACACTATCTCAACTGTCAGAAAATCTAAGTGGATGAACTTATTGCCTCTGATAAAGAGATTTTAAACGTATACATCCAGAAGATTATACTATCACTTTAATTTATTTAAGTGAACCGAAATGTTTGTTGTATTTTTTATAAGATTGGCAATCACAGAATTAGCAAATTTACATTAAAAGTCATTAATATACACATTTTATTCGCAAAAATGAATAAATAAACTAGATTCTAAAAATATTTTTTCATTCCTCTTTTTTAAACGTTGTTTTATTTATTAAAATTTTGTCAACACTAAATATTTATATATTTACAGAAAAAAATATGCATATTAAATATAAAATAAATCTTGTAATTATTTTTCTTAAGGAAAAGGGAGAAAAAAGTATTCCACAGTAAAACAGTAACAACTTTCAATAAAAGTTATGTAACACCAATATATTTCTAAAATATATTATTCAAGGTCATAATGTAACTAAGAAGTGCAGTAATCGAGACAATTCCACGCGAAATATATGTACTGATAACGTATTGTTTTAAATATATTTTTATAAATAAGTCTTTTCTAATATATATTTGTAAACATGTCAATGTCTATAGTACGTCATTTTTAAATATGGCTATATAAACCAAACGATTAAAATAAGGAAAATATACAAAAAAAATGCTGCTTATATTTATCTATTATCTGTTAAATATCTTAATATTTATATGTTTATAAATAAACAGACAATGTCTTGTGACACAAAATAGAATATATTAATGACGCATAAGCTCATAAGGTCGTATATTGAGAGCATTTTTCTTAAGATCATAACATATGGAAATGGCAAGAGGTAAAAATACTATCATGATCGTATAACCTATTTTTGGCACCACCCATAATGCATAGCATAAAACAAATTTCGGCGAGTGATGACCCCAGCCGATCGGTGCAATAACATAACGAGAGATGACTGCACTGAACGGAACGCTACTAATTGAACCGAGTCATTTTTTGGCGACCGGTATTGTGAAATAATTCACCAACAAAGACGATGTTAATTAATGAGGATTGAAATATAAGAAAAATAAAAACAAAACACAGTTATTAGCTCCAAAGAGTTACGAGCGCGAGTGCAGAAGTAACAGATTTGTCAGGACGCAAATATACTGCAGTCTCATTAGCGTCGACCTTGATCGTTCTTTATGGACTCATGCGAGCATTGATTGCTGTTTTATTAAGCATTTAATGTTTTAGGTGGATGTGCTATTGAATGTTTATGTTATCCATCAGCTCCAATCAGTCTGATACCGAAATGATAAACAAATTTATGTAACTCGCATACGAATACCTCACTCATTCGATATTCGTTATCTCCGTGCAAACTCAATAAAATCATTTTTAATTACGTCTATATCTGATTTCAACTAATCTTATGAACAACTATGCACTGTTTGTGTGGTGAACGTTAATGAACCATGGAATTGTGATTGTCTGTATTGATTCTGATAAGAAATATCTCAAGATTTATGTGTGTATATATAGAGATAATTGAAACGCAGTGACGAAACGTGACGCTATATAATAACTGATTAGGGAACCAATGTATACATTAACGAAATACCGAAACACTATGCCTTAATGATCTACTCAAGATTATGATTTTCAATTTCTGTTGAACAATGTCGGTAATATGTTATTTTGTAATTTATTTATCTAAATTAAATTAAGATCATTGTGACCTAATATACGCACGTCACGATGGTCAAAAAACAATACATTGTATAAATACCATACACAACAAATATAATGCAAGTAAGATAAAAATTAATGCATATTAAAAAATAAAAATAAATAAATAGTAAAATTAAATGATATTATTTAAGAAAAAATATTATGATCCATAGTATTTAATGCACAATTTGTCAGTCTTTTTATGAATACGGATGACTTTTACGCACTTGAGAATCAGATAAAAAAAAGACTTCGCAACCCTTCAAAATGCTTAAAAATATTTACTTACAATAGTTAAGGAGCTATTTTAATATTGTGTTGAATATACAGCAGTTGTCAGCCGATATGTTGACAGTATGTCAGCCAGTGTATACGATTTTTGTTCTTTGCAAAAAATATGTATCTACGTAAGTGGACGCGTGTTTTTCCAAATGAAACTTTGTTGTCGAGAATTGGTCGCGTGTTGGCCAAATTCGGACCACTTTTAATACAAACAGACACACGCGTGTGACGTATGGCTGATGGAGCCGTAAAACACAAATAAAAAAAACGAGTCAACAACCCGAATATAATTTTTGCGCGAACTTCCCCGAACACATAATGGGCGAGAGTGCATCGATTCGACGCCCGCCGGAATTACGCGCCGTGTTCTTTTTTTAGCCGCTGGTCTAAAATATAATAATAAATAAAGAACGCGCTGGCGGAAAAAAATGCACGCGAAACGATGCATTTCTGTGCAATCAGTCACGGGCGCATTAGCACCGAATTTGATGCGCTGTATGTATTTCTTTTTTTGCTTCATCATTTTTTGGTCTCTTTAGTGGTACGTATGTATACGACGAATGCATAAATTATTCAAAGTGTGTAAGCAATGAAGAGGCTGGCGGCTGAACGGGAATGAAGTGGGGATGATGGGTGAGAGATAACGAAGCAATATATAATGCATAGAAAGTAGACCTTTGAAGACGTGACGGTGATGCTTCCGCGTTATTTTTACGGATATTTATGTTATGATGTTCTAGGGTTGCTGAATTTCGATTAGCAAAATGAGGATGATTTTAAAAATCTTTCCTATAACTGTTGCATGTATGTTTTAAAAGAGGACTTGCAATGGAATGCATTAGTTATAAAGGCATTGAACACATTGTGTAGTACATAAATGTGGCAACAGCTTTTATTGCCACGTTAAAAATCTTGAATATGTTATTCGCTTTAAGCTACTTCAATCCGCAATTTTTGTCATGACAATAGTCAAGTCACTCTATGAGATTTTATTTTTTATATATTTATTAAAAATTATGAAAAAATAGAAACATGAAATTAGAAGAGATACAAATCACATCATCAGGTGTGCATTATTCCATATAATATGCACAATAAAATATCAACATGCACAGTAACAGTCGGACGGCCTTAGCCAGAAAAATATTGGCAGGTGTCCGAGTGCTAGCATTTACAAGAAAGAACAGAGGACGTAACTGTGAACTATGAACACCTCCTAAACCCACCGTGCTGCTCGAGCACCGAAGGGTTGTTATTAACTGAGAAATTTATATAGGTGTTTAGTTACATAAGCACTTTGTGAGTTGCCGATGAAACGTATCTTAGCGCTCCCAAAATAAAATCACTAGGAAACGGATCCGAAAAAATCGCATAAAAAAACTAGTCGCCTGCATATAGAGTCTCCAATTCAGTAATCGATTACTCGATACTCGAGTATTTTTGTCTATTTTTCAAGTACTTGATAATCGAGTATTTTGAAAATTACTCGATTAATACTCGAAATTAAAAAAATTTGAAATATTTCAGAAACAAAAATAACTTTAACTCGTTCCGGTAAAGGTTAACGTCTTGCTTTTATTTGGCGTTTATGCCCGAAGTCCCGAGTTAGAGCGGTTACTATCAGGTATAATTTTTTCATAGTTCCATAGTGGCATAGTTCCGGTCGTCGGCTATGTTAGTGGGTACGACGGAGAAATTTCTTTTGTGTTTTCTGTTCGACAGTCCCGACTTATCTAATTTATGGCAATGAACAATATGAAATATCAACAAAAATTTTTTTTAGGTTTTATGACTATGCAGTTGTAGCGTAAAGTGTTGTCAATTGTTTATACTGATCCCTCAGCTTAAAATATAAATCAAAACAATTGTGTGTTTTAAAGGCATTTAAAGTAAAGTCAGTTCTTTGCGAACCGTTTAGCTCTAGAGTGAAAGGGATTCACCCAAATACATCTTCGAAGGATATAGATTTAAATTCTTTGCATCAATCAGAAGGAGTAGAATATTGTATATTGTTAAAAAAAAAATCTATTCAACAAGAATTACAAAATACTATTTTGTCAATAGTCGAAAGAAATAAGAGAAAAGCAGAGAAGGGAATGAAAGAAGAGAACATAAAAAGAGAGTTCAAAAAATTTTATATCTATAAAAAGCGAACAGATATAAATTAGAAGCCTTATCCAACGCGTTAATGACAATAAGACCAACATTAACAGCAACGGAAAGGGTTTTTTCCATAACGGGAATAATAAAACCAAAGGCTAGCAGTAATATTAAATTCGAGACACTTTTTGCATTATTGTTTTTAAAAAGTATGTTCGTGAAGTTAAAATAATTGTAAAAATAAACATACCAAGTATTTTATTTATTTATTTATATGTGCACGAATTTGAATAATAGCTATTTTGGTACATTTGGTAAATACTCGAAAGTACTCGAGTACTCGAGTATTTTAAAATTTTAATATTCGATACTCGAGTAGTTGATGGTTCGAGTAATTGGAGACTCTATCTGCATATAATAATAAAAAAACCCAGTAACGAACAATAAAAACAGAAAATTCTTGGGGTTCTCCAGTAGAGGAATTATATCGTTCTTGAAATAAGTTTTCATTCTTGACGATTTTATCAGTCAAGTAATTTGAGATCAATTTTATGAGACCTTCGGAAAATCTAACGTTTTTAATTAAATAGTAGCTTAAAACGAGTTTTGCTTGTGTGGGAGCCCTATTACACACCAATTAAAAAAGTGTGCCGGAAACATTTGAGGACTATCTGAATTATTTGAGGAGTGATGCACAACTTCGAATGTATATTTTTAACTCACGTATTTAGTGATCATTCATCCGAATGCATCGTTTGCAATTCCAAGCTTTGATCCGTGATTAAAAAAGGGGATTGTAACAATGAAAAAAAATACACACTCCAAATATTTCCTGATGAAAATTGCGTAGAAACGCCGACGCTCTTTTGCGAAAACAATGTACTCGGATCGAAATATATTTCGAGACGTGCAGAAATATACGATAAACAAAGCGTATTTTTGCATAAATGAAATTATGCATAAGGCTTCTTTAATTTTATTATGTACATATCGAAGAGCTTGATTTCGTCTAGGGAGGGATGCATTTCACGAGGATTGGGGCTGTCGAACCCCTCTAAATTCCATGCCAATTTCGAACCGAGCCCTTCGTTAAAACAAAGCGAAGGAAATTATTGTTTAGCTTTTGAAAATACACATAAATATACCTATGTGCGTAATTTAAGTGAGCGATTTTTTACAATGGTAACTTTATACTCTCTTAGTTTTAATGAAATATCAAATATACATAGATACATAAATTGTATATTTTGAAGATGATATACAATTCATATGTACGAATGAATATTAAACATTCCAAGAACGATACAGACGCAATAGGTTTCAATAAGAGTGAAGTATTTTATAAGAAAATCAACACACGTTTTGGAGTATTTGAAATATTATTAAAAGCCTCTTATATTTTATCTTTAATACATATGCAAATTTTATGGGTATTTAAATTTTAAGTACAACTATAAATACATTTATTTATTCGCTAATTAAATAATTTAAGGCAAATGTAAAAGTTGTACAATAACTTGAAAGTTTCATTTGTAGTAATTTATTTATTAAGCATAGTTTTTAATAAAATATTTTATAGTGTGAACTAATTCTTATTTAAAACAATGTTTGGTTGGTGAAAGTAACGCAATGTTAATATGTATTTTAAGTAAAGTATAGTATGCCAGTTAAAATATATCAAACAATGATTTGCAATTTCAGTGCATAGGATGTGATGATCTTGTACGCATATTTTGATCGTTAGATCGTAAGACAAAATACTACAATATTTAAAATAAATTATATTAAACCAAAATCTTACTTAATGAAAGTTTAAAAACTATAGTTAATTATTAGCGCCTCTCAGTTAAATTATATTTTCACTAATAGAAATATATATCTTAGAACAAAATTACGGTTGCGAATTTGAACTATTGTTTAATTATCATAAATCTTAGATTAAAAGTTTTCTATATATGTTTTTATTATTAGTATTGCTTTAATACTTGTTGGTCAATTGCTATGTGTATATATTTCTATAATCATATACCTCAAGATATGTAGTTGGAAAAATCTGAAAGAGTAATATATGGGTTAGGAGATTAATATTACAGCACCATTAAACGACGCTTCTCAGGAAACGCCATAAAAAACATGTTTAGACACAATTTGTATGTATATCTTCGTAGAGGCGAAACACAATAAAAAGCATGAATATTGTACGACCCGTTTTGAGTGTGCGACGACATTTGTCGCAAAAACTACGACCCCGGGCGGTGACCCTCGTCAAAACCGCTGCGAAAACTGCTGACAAATAATGATGGCATAGCTGAACATTGACCCAATATGTGGCCGTAATCTGCCCTATAAAATCGGTATCATCATCAATCACTGACCTCTCGTCGAGACGGAGGGCTTTCGCAGGGGGTTGTGGGTGGTAGACTGGGAGGACGAAAGCGCCACCCCCTCGGTAAGAATAGCAACAGGTTGGGGTCGCAAGACGCACACCCGGCTAGCCTTATGTGAAAAGCCCCGTTTTCACGGAGCTTTGGGAAAGTGTGTGTGAGAGAGGGACCCTTTCACAACAAAAGTACCCGCAATATCCCCGCCGGTATTGTCGGGGATGTACGATTAGCGTTTCTTGTGTTAAATCTGCCCTATATTTATTGATGCGAGTTTGGATTCTGATCTTTTGGGTGTTTGCGTAATATCTTATACAGATGCTAGGCAACCAGTTTTTATTTGTTGTATTTCATATACACGTTTTATAGGTAAGAATAGTAGTATACTTTTTACTGTTTTATTATCTACAATATTATACAAAGTAAAATTTAAGCGCAATTTAAAGATAATTATGCATTTCATATATTTATAATTTATAGTATTTTATACCAGGATGGAAATGCTGATGTAACGTGTAACAGTACAGAATAAATACAATTGTGTGTCGAAATAAAACTTTAAGACAACAAAGCATGCAGAAGATCATATATGCGAATTGCTAAAAGCCGTAGTATTTATTAAATAAACTAGGGATGCATAAACTTTTAAGGAACAATAACATTTTTTTGTTTATTTCACTATCAATTGTATTTTTCGTAAAAATAATGTCAAGATACAGTACTAATTTATTAGTGAACTGCTATTTTTTTTAGGAAAATGACAAGTAAAAGTCCCAAAGATTTTTAATAATTTGTTATATTTTTAAGTATATGCAGAGGTGAATTTTTCGGTGAATTTTATTAATATATGTTATAGTTTAAATGTTAATTTTTAGCAATTTAAGAACGGAATAGCGTAGTTTATAACGTCCGAGATTAGTAACTCTAAGGTTGCGGGTTCAAGGGGCACTAAAAAATTAAAATTTAAGCGCAATTTAATGTAAAAATTAAAAAAAAAATGCCCACTGCTGCAGTGACATTTATTAGTTATAATTTATATCACACATACTAATTTATAGATATTTAAATATATGTCACCGATTCCCAGACGTTAATACTTGTAGGTATTCGCTATATCTGATTGACCTACTCAGTTGGTACAGATTTACATCTGTCAGGTTACAACGATTGATTTATTTTAAATAAATAAATAAATGGATTAGAAGTTTTAGTTAAAACTTACATTATTATATTCCACGTTTACTTTAAGGCAATGCATAAATTAACTAGTCAGTGTATACACTATGGAACATGCTAGTTAAAGCGTAAATAAATCGATCGTCTATAATTTTAGTGACTGGCAACACCGATATAATAAATGTCATTGTGATGCAATTAGATAAGATAATAGTTGTTGACATCAATAAAAATAAAACTTAGCTTTCGTACGAGCTGCTCTTTGTTTTATGTCGGGCAACATGCCATAATTTCAATGATAAAAAAATAAAATAATTTTAGAAAAAAAACTAAACCTAATGCCTTAACAATAATTTATTAAAAATACAATTTTGAAGTTATATCAGATAATAATTAACAAGATCGGCGCGATTACAAACAGCGCTAAAGATCTGATGTCTGGCACTATATAATTCATTCATAGGGTTGCATGATTGTTTTTAAATACTATAACTACGTATGTATAATTAATGTATGCAATGACTAGTTAAACTGTTTACTGATTCTTCTCAGTATATTGTAAGTGTCTAAGTTAGACAATGCATAGATTGAGCAAGTGTATTATTGTGACAGTCATATATTTGTAAACAACCATATATATGCCATGACATGGTTAGTATCATTTAAACAGTTTACTTTGATTTCCACGCTATTAAAATAGGGATACATGTGAATTTAATAACTACAGAGGGTACTAAAATCTATGTTTAGAACATTCAAAGCGTAAACGTTTACACTTGATTTAAACAAAGCTCTCTTTTCTATCCCTATTCTTTATCCTCTTTTCAGCGCCATTGAACTAGATACAACCTTTCGTTGCGAGTACAATAGGATATATTAGGGTTATATTTATATATACATATATGATAATATCCGACTTTATGGAATTTCTAAATAATATGAGAGGGGAAACGAATTAAGTAATGGTGCGCGGTATTAGGCCGATAAGTCGGGTGCTTAGACCACTAATCCAGAACGACCACTAAATCACTTTAAGGTTGTATATTGTTCATTGGGTCAAATAGTTTTAGTAGTAATTATGTAATATGAATGAATGAATAAATAGGTACGTTTAAAAAAAATCGGCATTTTAATGTATCATTTTGTATAATAATGAATTGTTCTATAGGTAGATGCTATAAAAAGTAACTCCGTTAATATAAAAAACGTCGATATTCAAGCGTTAAACTTTGACGTTCAGAGCGCGCGTCAAAGTGAAAATGAAAAAAACGGACGCTCGTCCCTTTTCCCGGTGTTGCCATCGCAAAATATACGCGCACCTGTTGAAGCGACGAAAGAGGGGCGGCGAGAGGAGCTCGTTTATATTCAACAATACAACAATGTGTATGTTAAAATCTTTTATCAGGACACAAGGACCTCCTTGCAGATCGTCACTCTCCGAAGATGCAACAAGCGACACAAAAACGGCTCAATTTCGCATTCGAGTCACGCGCCACCTGTGTTTTACACCTCGCTCCGTCGTTTTCCCATTGTTTATGTTCGCCAAAAACACACAGACACACACGAAGCAGAGAAGAGCAAAAATAAGATTTCCATTTCTGGGAACGAGACACAAAATTTATATGCATTTTTAACTGCACCAAACGTGCAATTTTTTAATTAATATTTTTTTGGTGAAATTATCGCATGAATCGTTGCATTTTTTTAATGTTAACAATGATCAATTATGTTGCATTGTAACACCACAGTAAAAGATCGACGGAAAAAATAGCGTGATGCTATTTAATTGCATCAATTATAAAATTAAGATTAATTCAATACAAATTCGGTTATTGCACCATGCATATACAAAAAATATATAAATAAAAATATATATGTAGGTCAGAGACTTTGCGTTATAACACTTTGAATTGGTAATATTGCGTTATAAATGTATCGCCCTTGTCGATTGACCTCAAAGATTTTTGCGAGCTTTTGCTTATGTAATATTTATTTTAGTTTATTACGAATCCTTCGTAATTCGACGATATTTATAGTTGTTTACTATTTTTTTTTATATTTCAAGCCCATTTAAAAATGTATTAAAATAGCTTCATAATTAAAATGGAACATAGAAATAAACAATAAAAAATCCTTGAATTTTATGTTTATTTAAAGCTTATTTTTGATGTAAGCAGTATTGATTTTACTTGTAATCCAACCCCTTTTAAATTCACTATATTATATGATGAATAATTTAGAATACAAAGAATCGAGTTATTTTTAAATTCGACGCAATACTTTTCTTGTGTAATGTATCTATTTAATAATACATATTATCATTTAAATCCTAATCAAGATTTTAAGTAGTGAGTAAGTAAATCGACTAATCAGTGACTATTTTATTAATTATAAACTAATAATTCTGGTTATAATCAATAGATTTCACTATGCACGAGCAATGATTTTATTTTAATTCTTCATCACGATATATGTTCCTGAGATTAGGAAATTTAGGAAAACATAATATGTGATAATTATATAATAATCACTTATTATGCTTATTGTTAAAATATAATAAAATGTGTATTGTATACTGTGATAAATATTTGTATACGAAACACAAAAATATATTGAATAGCTATTAATAAAAATTATTACTCGTTGATTTTTACTGTGAGATTTTTTTGTAGCAATTTTTATAGTTTGTTATACCAAAATTTTAATATTTAGTGTAATATAGCTTTTAAAGAAAGTTATGATAAAATAAATAAGCAATTATTGGGCTTTTAAGGTAGTTATATGTATTTTCAATTGTACGGAAAAGTAAAAAGTTTATTAGTAAACACCAGTCTAATTGATGTTTTCTCCAACTTTATGCCGACTCAGATTTTATATACCTTCTAAATGTCTCCATTTAAAAACTAGGTAACTATGATTGATCGTCCAAGTCTTGGATCATTAAAAATCTGAGAAAAAAATCAGCAGCATGTAAACTTTGCCAAAAAGAGTAAAACTCTGTGCGCGAAATGACTCAGTCCGATCAAGGTCCTTCTCCGAAGGGTCACTAACATTTTTTCGAACCAAAGCTTTAAATGTCCATACTTATACACTTTAAAAAATGGAAATTATCTTCGACACGAAACACAATGTGACACGTCGATAATTTTGGGAGTGCGAATTAGGCGTACAGCGTCGTTGCAGTCAGCGCAATGCAACTTGCATTCCTTATTAGTATATCTGCATAACGAATTGTATTTGGTCAATGTGCATTTGACGGGGTGCACACACATACATGTACAACAACGCCATTATGAATTCATGGGGCCCCTATTGTTGTGGCGAAACTCTTTTTATTTCTGCCACTTTTCGCCAGGCGAAAATGTATTAATGGAGCCATTGATCGTCGGTGGTTTTTGATGGTCAATAACCTCGTGTGTAATTTAAAAAAAGTGGATTTCACGTTAAAAATGTATTATATATATATATATATATACTCGAAAGTGAGACACTTTTTCAAGTATTTTTAAATAGAGCACATAAAAAACATATATTTGTGGGTCAGTTTTTGAGTACACAAAATTTAGTCTAGAATAGTATGTATTTTATATACAATATTATCGTAGTTTTATAGTTCAATTATAGCTCATAGTCCGTGAAATTTTGGCAGGAGTGACTAAGTCACATTGTCGAGCCCGAACAATGAATGATGCAGGTGAAAATGAGTATTTTTGAAAGTCACCGAGTTGCATTCGACGTCACATAATTGCATCCGGATGCATACATTTGTATAAATTTACAAAAATTTTAAAGTAAAAAAAACGCAATGGCGGCGCCTGACCTTAATTGTTCGTTGCACAATTTCTAAATTCAAAAATTCGTTTTAAAAAACTTTTCGATAAAAAAAGACTGGCACGCAAAGGTCGCGACAAAGGGACCTTTGGCGTTTTTGCACCGCTATCGGTGTTTTATCGCTGAAAAGTGGCTGAACTACTATTGCTAACGACCGGCAACGACCAAAAGTGAATTTGACAATCCTAAAAATAGAAAGCGATATGTGCTCGGTATATGCAGTATGCAAATTAGGGACAGTGGCTTGGCGCGCCTGTTACTGACTTCCATTGTAGGCGATTGACCCACTGGAAAACCCTTATTCATAAATAATTTTAAAAAAATTGGGAAATATAAAAGCAATTACAATTTAAGCATTGATCATTAAAATTTAAAAAATATTAATCTGACATATTTCGAAACAATGACATTTTAACATTGTAAATTGGGTTACATAATTTTATTTAGCTATTTTGATACATATGCTATAAAAAGCTCACATCTTTAAACAAGCATTTAATCCTAAATGAAGTAATAACTTGTTACTGAGAGCAACACTAATAAGGCTACTTTGTGCTCGAATCTACGAAAAAATACAAAAATGTAAGAATGTGCTTGTAAAAAGACAAAGAAGAAGGAAAAATCCAGATAAATTTTAATTTAAAATGTCGATATTTTATTAATAAAAATAAATTTATATATTATTAATTTAAAGAATTACTCTACATGTACTACATAGATATATTCATACGTATTTATTAAATATTAAAAAATATTTATTCGGGTAAATATATAAGTATCGGTTTACTTTAAAGAGCTCTTAAAAATACTGTAAAATATGTAATTCCAATACTTTGTTTGCAGAATCTGAAAAAAAGTATATGTAGAAAGTTTAATGAGATTTTCTATTGGAAAAAAACCCCTAAAGTATCGATGTTTTTCGTAAGAAGGTAAAATAATAAAATATAGCTTTATATAAAAAATCCTTTAATTGATGTATTGGTAATTTAAAGATTCACTCTATTTAATATACATTTAAATGCACTACATATAATCAAATGTATTGATTAAATATTAAAAATTATTTATTCGGGCTACTTTTAAATGTCATGATACTTTAATGTACGTCTCAAAAAAAAAAACTCTGCAAATTGTGTAATCTGAAGAAATTAAAATTAAAATAATTTATAAAAAGTGTTCTAACTTTTTTATAGCTTTATTGTCACTAAAAGCATTACTAAAAAATGTGTAATTTTAAAATAATTAAAAAAAAAATTATAGAATTTGAAAATATCCCGAAAAATAAGTATACGTAAAAACACTAATATAAATTTTGCATATTTAGTTCTATTAAAAAAATAGAGGTACGTAGATGATTTTTTTTTAAAACTACAGAAAAAACAGTATTGATATTTTTCTTAAAAAAATGAACTACAAAAATAATAAAATATATAGTTACATATAAATAAATCTTAGAATTAATATATAATAATATAAATTAAAGATATTTTTTTAATATACTAGATTTAAACGCGTAACATAACATTATAAATTTAGTATCTTTTAAAAACTGGAAAATATTTTTATGGGCTACTTTTAAGTGTCTGGTTACTTGAAAGTGCGTCTCATTAAAAATACTGCATTTTTTGCAGAATAATCTAAAAAAAATGTGTACGTAAAATTCTAATACAATATTTGCCAACAAAAAATAAAAAAAATCTGTCTTTTTTCTAAGAAAACAGTTTGATGGTTTAATATACTGCTTTGAAATGCGGCATTTAACGTAATTAAAAAGTATTTATTAACAACTAAAAATAATTTATACGGGTATTTAAAAACGCGTTTTAAAAGAATTACTCTGAAAATTTTGTATTTGAAAAGAACCCAAGAAATATAAAAATATTTGTATTGTATCTAAAAATATGGAATTTTTCAAGAACAAAAAACTACAATTATAATAAAATTGAGTCACACCTTAATTATTGGTGATTTAAAATATAATACTATTTAATAAACATATAACGTTTAATTGCGTTATATAATATCACAAATTAGTTATTGATTAAAAAAATACTTATACGGGCTACTCTTAAGTGCCGAGTTACTTAAATACGCGTCTCAAAAATTTGTAAATACACAATTTTCGGCAGATTTATCTGGAAAAAAAGTATACCTAGAAGGACTAATACATTTTTGACTATGTATTAAATATATATTTTTAAGTACATTAACTACAATAATATAAAAAAGTACTATTCCTAAATAAATAATTACTATATTTAATATACTACATTCAAATGCAGCATATATAAATATATATTTATTATCTAAAAAAGACCGGAAATTATTATTTTGGGCTACTTTTAACTGCCGAGTAACTTAATAACGCGTCAATGTGAAATCCCACCATTTTGTTTAAATATTTATCTGGAAAAAAGTATACATAGAAGTACTGATAAAAATGACACGTAGGAAAATATTAAAAAGTCATTTGGCTTAAAAATTTTCTTAAGCATATTAACTACAATAATAATAAAAAGTGCTATATCTAAATAAATGTTAGAATTTATATTTACTACATTTAAATGCATCATATACTATGTATAATCATTGAAAATATATTAGACTGGAATTATTTATTTAGTCCACTCTGTGTCAAGCTACTTAAAAGAGAGCCTCAAAAAATTATATTTCATTATTACTGAAAGAACAAGAGATTCAGTCAAATTATACAATCTAAATATTGCTTATTAAAATTAATTATAATGGGCTTCTTTTAAATGCGCTTTGACAAAATTATGGTCAAAGTATTTAATAAACTATATTGAAATGCGCCACATACTGATTTAGATTAACTTTATATATATATGGATAATATTTTAAGCCGTATCAAAATTATGAGGAAATCAGAGGCGTATCTAATAATTATTAAGCACGCCCCCTAAATTAACGACGCCATTTTGTTTCTAAAATTGACGCCTAATAACTCAAAGCTTATAGCTGCGTAAAACAATTTTGATCCGACGAAAGTTTCCGCCACTTTCCATCGTGTAAATATTCCAGCGCCGCTTAATCCTTATTTATTTATTTCATTCACCTCTCGTCCTTGCGCCATTTTGGCGCCACCGATTCGTGATGCAACTTTGTAATAAACGCATAAAAAATAAATGAAATGGAGCGTCTCTCGTGATTTATGATGTAAAAAACAGGATACGCAATCAATAAACCATATTATTTCGAGGAACTGCCGAAGATTCTCGGAATTGAAGAAGAGGGTTATATAATGCGTTGGTCATAATGCGCAGTACAAATGTCAAACAAAAATTGGCCACAGCACTAAATTTACTGTGCAATTGAAAAGAAGCTAAACGTCAATAATAAATAATGTAAAAGAGCTTTCGAGTTAGCGCCACGTTTTACGCTGGAAAATATATGTAGGTTTATAGTAGCGGCGCGGGCCGGCTACGGGAAACCACCTGTTGAGCGCTACACGCCTACGATAGGTACGCGCGTACGCTACTACTCGTAGTGGCTGTGTCTACGATAGCGCTACGTGTCTGAGCGTCGCCCCGAGCGCTTTACTATTTTCACACGTAGCGCCCCGACACGCTCGGGGATCCCGGCCGGATGTATCAAATAAACATACGCGCAGCTTTTCGCCGTTCGGAATAACCCCACATCCCCTTATAAAATAATAAATAAAATACTCACCGAACTTTTCGATGATGATGATGAAAATGACACGTCACACTTAATCAGTTTTTGTCTTTATCGACGATTGTTTAAATTATTAAATTATAAAAAAATAACACTGATAGTCTTGAACTGCACGAAAATGTTTATTTGTTTGTGGTATTGCACTTTGTGGTGGTGGTCTTGATGGAAGCCGCTACGTCACCGTTGCACATTGTATTCTGATTTGATGAATCTGTAAAAGTAATAAGATTAAATATATACAAATACACGAACACTTAAAAATAAATATTTTTGGACTAATTGAAAGGGGTAAAATGATTATTTATAACTTGTATAACAAATATTTGTATTAAGTAACTATTTAAAAATTAAAATATTAAAAAATTATGTTTAAGTTATTATAGATGAGAGTTTAAGACTCTTGAAAAATTCAAGGGGTTAGAATTTGAATAAAAGTTGAAAATGGAAAAATAGGGTTTAGAAAATATTTGTTAGATTAGAAGTAGAGTATGTAAGTGTACGGGGGTGGTCGCGCGCAGATAAGGGCAAAAGTTAGTGCAGGGGGATGGCGTGGTGTGGGGTGGCGTGTAACCTGTGCTCGCGGCGCGGCGCTCCCGTGTGCAGTGCGGCCGCGGCCGGTGGCTGGCGGACATCTATGTGCGCGCTAGCCGCTCTCACTTGCCGCCGCTAAAAAATAATGGACGAAATTGAGAAGAAAAAAGGCGCGGGGCGGCGGGCGGGCCCTGCCACCACCGAAAACCGACCGCTTAGCTACGCGTGGCGCACCGTCGCCGTAACACTGCCACAACGGCGAAAGGGTTAACACGCGAATACGTTTCCGATGAGACGTCTCGCGCGGACCCGATGAGTACGAAATATATAAATTCTATGCAATATATACTTTTGCAGTATAATAAAATAATAATAAAAATAAAGTGGTAAAAATATTTCTTTATTTATTTGAATTAGTCATCCCAATGCATCACGATATTATGGTATTATAATGAGATGAAACGAGTCGGACCAGCTCCTCGTAGCTGACATTAAATATATCAGCATATTATGGAGTTAGATGGCAACAATCAAAGGTGAGTCTAACAATGTAGATGTCCTGGCTCTAAAAAGCATCATAATAGTGACTCTAGTACGGCACTCAGTACGAAACCCAATTTCTCGATAGTTAAATTCAAAAGTTTGAAAAAATATATAAAAATTTTTGCGAGAACTCAGCGAATCGTATCCCAATGCTCCTAAAATTAAGGCGATGGGATACAAGAATGGGTAATTTACTAGTGATAGGACCGAAGTTGAGTGTAACCAAGCGTACACGGATTGTAGACACCGCCCCCCAGTATTATTTAAAAGTGCTGCATTGAGTACATACTACGAGACTAGAATTCAATGAATTGTACACATACGCTCATACAAATATAGTTTTTATATTTAGTATTACTTGCTATGTATACAGAGTTCCATTTAATATTAAATATTAATAAAAATATATATACAAATACTTATTTTTTACACAATCGACACATTTCATAGGGAATACCGTGTAAAAAAGCTTTTTTAATAAAAATCAAAGCTGTTTACTGAAAGTAAATTTATTAAAGAATGTCTGAAATGCGTAGCTGAAATAATTTCTTTTTAAAAATCGATAATGAGTATATAGAAAAATCTATAAAAATGGCTTAAAATATTAGTGTTCCACATCAAAGTTTTATTTCATAGCTTTAGATGAAAGCTCTGATGCCACATTTATAATTTAAATTGTAACATACAAGATATATTTAGGGTAGTAACAAATTTATTTGTATTCAAATAGTGTTTTTGTTCTAGTTTCACTGAAGGGCACGACTAAAATGTGATGTTGCGTATCGGTGACATCTATATAATTAATAATAAATACTTGAGTGAATTAAGTATAATTAATAAGCAAAACAGGTCAGTTTTTAATAATAGTGAATTTTCATAAATAAAAAATTAAGTTTGTTACAGGGGCCTGAACTTACGTTCTCTGTGTTACCATTCTAGGCCATACAGATTACGTTTTTCTAATAAAATAAATCGAGATTGTTTTTATATAAAACATTAAAAACATTTGCAAAATTATGCTTGATCATCAAAAAACCAGCACAATAGATGAGTGGTGTCGGTTCCTAATACCTGAAAGACTTAGATTTTAATATTATTTAAAGACCTAACGCTTTGCAATTTTTATATAATTATAATTCTTATTGAACATCACGAATTAGTTATTTTTTTAAATTTGACTAATCTTGCGAATGAATATCATAATGAATAATTAAAATTAAACTAAACTAGGTATATAAAGTGACATATATAGTTTGTAATCAATAATAATGTCCTTAATTTACAGACTTTAATTCATTATGATGTCTCACTGTTATTCCGTTAATTTTAAATTGTTCCGTTTATTTCATTGTAATTGTAACGCATTGCTCAGCTTTATTTTAACAAGGAAGGACTAACGAAACTAGTGAGTGACGATGTAAAAAAATTATTAAAACTGAATTTTACGTTAGGAAAACGACTTTTGAATGCACAATTATATAAACACACAATTTAAATAAACGATACTTTCTTTTTACTAGTGTAGTTACCAGCGAATAGCGGTTATTGATTTTTTTAATATCAGTGTATATTATATTATGGTAGGGCTTAAATGCTGCTAATGATAATGAATTAAAGATTGCATCGAAAATTTTTCCGCTCTGTGAGAAATTTATCAATGTTTCAACAATTTTTTTAATAAATAATTATATTATTTAATTTGGAGTAACTCACTTGTTTTTGTCATCATTTTTGGAATCACAATAATTATTATTATGCTTCGTGAACAATTCGTCGTCAAATAAGTCTTTTAAAGACTTCGGTGTTTGAAGAGTTGTTGTAGTGTTACGTTTGTCGAACGAATTGTCGAAAGCAGTCGCGGCGCGGCATACCAGAGTACTTGCCAAACTTGTGGAGGTACGCACACATTCGCACATATAGTGCATAAGTGTGTCCGTGCGCCTTTGCTTGGTTGCTTGTGTGTGTGCGTGCACACGTTATGCACTCGGATGCATAGCACGGCACCGGGTGACCGCGACGCCTTTTCCCGAACGAAGCCTTTTCGTTTCGTTTTTTTTTCGTTTTCATTCACTCTCGCCTGAACTTTATGCAGCTTTCAACCGCACATGGTGTGTGGATATATCACGTGAACTGTTGAGGTATAAAGCTTTATTTTTGAATTCTGATATAATAATTTCTCGACTAATTAATGAATGAGCTTTGGTCAGAACAATGATGTATAAAAATAAACAAAATATATAAACATATGAATAAATATTTTTTTAAATAAATTTGACCCCCGATAACGGAAAAGTACCTAAAGAGCTCATCTTTTAATTCAATAATTATTAAAAAATGATGAAATGAAGGATTTATTAGCAAATTGTTGTGATAACAAAAGTTGATGTAACCAATTTACTTTTACATCAAACCTCCATATAATATAATTTAACACGGAGTTGGAAGCTTTCTAGGGTCATTTTTTTATAATACACAAATGCTTATTTTGTGTGTTTCTTCTCGAGTATTTTTCAAGAAAAGTGCCAAATTTAAAATTCTCATTTTTCCAAAAAAACTGCTGATGTTTCAAAAATTTTTATGGAGCCTTTTTTGTTAAAAATAAATCTGTACAAATATTTTAGAATGTTTTTAAACCGCTGCATTTTTTTAATACAGCTGCACAAGAAAAAATATGTCTGTGCTTGATGCTTTTGAAGTATTTGATTGGCAAAAAAATCTTTACGATTTTTTTAACTACATATTTTAAATCGGTCTTACTTAATAATAATGCTTTAATGATCTAAGAACTACATTAATAATTAGATAAAAAAAGACATTAGGAATTGTATTAGGGCTTTTCATAGAATTACACTATAAAATTTGCCTGTCGGAGAATTTAAATCTCGTTTTATCAACTACCTTTATCTTATTCCTAATAAGGAAAATGTTATTGACAATTTTCTCTTTAACTATATGGGTATTCGATTGTTCTGATCCTTTGATTATTCGCGTTCATTATAAGAAATCATCATCTTATTAAAGTTTATTTCCTCAAATGACCATCCAATTCTTTGTTAATCAGTAATATAGGATATTTACAATAATTCATTTTTTTTATTATTTTCACGTACATATATTTTTTATTAATAAAAAAATCTCTAGGATTCTCAAAAAAATCAAGAAAAGAAAGTAAGAATTTTAATTTCTTTAGAAATAAAAAACATTGATAAACTAAAATGCTTCTTATGGTTTAACAAAATTAAAAAAAAATATATTACAGTAATTCATTTTTTTTAAATATCATATTTTTAAGATGTAGAAAATTACATTTATAAAATGTAGGATATATATTTTATTGTCAACTTAAATTTAATGAATATATCTTAGAACTTCTAGACCTTGTGTCATAAAAATATGTATAGACTAAAGATATATATTTAATATAAATAGCGCAAAAACTAGACAAAAATTTAGTAAAGCCTTTGAAATAATTTAATTTAAAAAATAATAATAAACAACATTTATCAACGATTAAAAAGCACACTAGAAAATAAATATTTAGCGTAACCGCATTAACTTATTAATCTCAAATATTATTAAATACTACGAAAAGAAGAAAGAAAGGGAAATTTAAATATAAGCGCATATTGTTTTTGAAGTACATAAGTGGCTAGCAAATATATCTTAATAAGTCCTTTTATCTGTTTAACCCTTTTATTGTAACAACTATTTTTTCTTTTAAATATCATTATTTGTAATAAAATATTACAGTACCATCTTTTTTATTTACATTTTATTTATATAATAATAAAGTAACCTTTGATAAAAATAGAAAAACCATGGAAATTATTTTAAGGCTAAGGGAGAAATCTGGAATTACTAAAAAAATGAGAAACTTATAGTCAGCTATAGCTGGTTTAAACATCACTATAGTAGGCAAGTGCAGAATAAATGAAAGGGATAGAAAGCTTTTTGACTGTTCTTGCAGGCAGTTCTAAAAAAATTATAGCTTATAAGAAAAACGCTATTTCTGTGCTTTAAGTGAAAAAGAAGAAATTCTGTAGATCTATCGATTTAAATACTAATCCCCCTGTGTAAGACAAAGTTCATATTCCATGCTAAGGTACAATACCTATCTAACGATTATTCGCTTCAGCAATACTTGTGAACTTTGATCGTAGAAAAAACACCTTAGCATTGAAACATAACACATTTAATTTAACCAATGGACGCATATGTGATTTAAAAATTCAA
This sequence comes from Plectrocnemia conspersa, assembly GCF_051122295.1. Taxonomy (NCBI): domain Eukaryota; kingdom Metazoa; phylum Arthropoda; class Insecta; order Trichoptera; family Polycentropodidae; genus Plectrocnemia; species Plectrocnemia conspersa. The sequence goes on along the minus strand of NW_028277175.1, from coordinate 9,988,087 downwards.
TTTAGCTATTCTTTTTTTGTCTTTTGAACAGTGAGATAAACATTGCATTCTTATTAATTAAAAAAATTCTGAAATATTTTATAGGCTTATTTTAAAATGTAATATTCATCATTAATTTAATTGTCGTTGCGGTCAAAATAGACGCAGGAGAAGCTGGTTACAGTTTATTTTTTAAACATATATAAAATACCACATGTATATAGATACATGTATGGGCCCCTATTAGGCGGTGGAATTGAAATGGCAGGTCTTGGAAGTTGTAGAGTCTTCGCAGGCGTGTCGAGTTGTATTATTATCGACTGTGATTTTGTGGAGTAGCTGGGATCGTTATGCTATGGATCCAGCCACGGAGATATGACAATCTCTCCTAGTACGTTACGTTTCTCACCGAACTTCTGTCTTTGTGACAAAGTATCACATATTTTATAATACTGATTCGAGACAACTCTAGCAAATCGCAGATAAGAATATTTGTGAGACAATTTCTGTATTTATACCTTCAAATAGAAACCGTGCAGATGACCATTCCGGTGATCAGTAACCAAAGGGCCGAAGAACAATATTATGCGCAGGGTAGAACGCACTGTCTAGCGCGCATCCTTTCCAAACAAAGAGTAATCTTTTAGCTGTACTTATAAGTGTTTACCATCTTGGGATAGATATGCTATTAGGTGATCTGTGAATTATTTCCAATTATTAATAAAATCGTAAGTCACGATATTTTATTTCCATTGCTGTAAAAATACTGGATGTGGCCTTAGAATGACCTCAAAGTTATAACTAGTTGTGCGTGTGGTTCAGACACACATAATATCATGGCATCTATTGCTTATAAATTATATTACACATATTTTTTTATAATTAATAATATACGTATATGTCACCGATTCACAGACTTTCAGTCTGATGGTTAATACTTACTTGTAGGTAATCATTATGATTGATCCAGTTAGTACAGATTTACCCCGTTGTAATGCATTGGGCTTACGCCTGTCAAATTAAAACGGAATATTATATATATAAACAAACACAACAGCAGAAAAATGTAAGAAAAAATGTATACAGGCGTAAATTAATAATAATTTCACAAGCCAATTAATGGAGTGAATAACTACGTATTAAATATTAAATATGCCTAAAATAAGGATCAAATTCAAACAGTAATTAAATTGTAGTATAAAAAGCTTAAAGCTAGTAATAAGTAAATCTTATGTTCTTTGTTTTATGTTTGCCTTTATTCGGTTTTCGTATGGTAGTGTTTATAATTTATTAAGGTACAACACATTGCTCGTTAACTATTTTTTTATTTTAATTTAACATGAAATTTTTAACATTTTTGTTTATAATTATAAGAAGAATTGAATTGTAATGTTATATCAGCATATGATCAATAAGATTAATCTAAATTAAATCTTGATGTGTATATTGAATAATAAAAAAATAGTAATAATATAGAGAGACAAATAGGTATGGGAAAATAAATGTTTTTTGAGGTTGAAGAATATTACAAAATGAACAGGGATTGGCACACTCAAGTAGTTTATCTACTTTGCAAAAAACAGGTGATACTTTTTGGAGTTTTTTAGACATCATGAAGAGTATACGTCAAAGTCAAACACATGTAATATGCATCTCTTATCTGCCTTAAAATGCAATAACTGACTCAAATGTGTTTTAGAATAAGCTCAAAATAAATACATATATACGTATCAATAGTATGCACTAAAAATAATAAGTTGTTTGTGGACATTTTAAGCGAATCAGAGTTTCTGGATAAATGTGTTAGATACGACACAGTTATTTGCGTTCCCAAATTATCTAATATTATAAAACTGTTCAAGGTTTGTATTAGATAATTTTACGATACAGCTATACTAACTGTAGGAAAAATTTCATTGTGACTTAAAAAGTATTACAACTAATTTTGCAAGTTTGTGTAAAATATTTATTAATTACAATTAAAGTTATTTTGCTATACCGCATTTAAATGATTAAGAGATATCGAATAGAGAGGGAATGATTATTAATTTATTCGAAAAAATTAAGAGGCGACTTTGTGAACACCGAGTGCCAAATAAACTGCGAATTGAGTACAAGTTTCGGAGGGCCAAAAGGTGTATCCACGTCTGTCAGTGCATTCACACTAACACGCGGACCTCCGTCACACACACAAACTTACAACAACACACACATACACACAAATACAAACGTCTGTTCCTCCGGACAGGCCCTCTCAACCTCGACGAGTCCTTTAAACAGGACAAACCAGGATACGTAACGTGAGTGTATCATCAATTATGTCAATCACCGCCACAGATAGGGCCAACTCTTTAATGATTTCGAACTCTTTTGAATACCTTTTTTATTATTTATATATTCACTGGTGGTATTTTTAATCACACGTAATATTTTATTAAAACAGATAATATTTTTGCGAAGGTATTATAATGTAATATATTTTTAGGTGAAGTAATTATAATAAGAACACATTTGTGTTTATAAATAATTTATTAAAAATATAAAAAATAATATTCAGATTAATTAAACACCTCTGATTGATGAGAATGTGTGCTTGTGTAACATAACCAATCCTATTGCATAGAATCTTGAGGTGAAATGGACGTAAAGGGTTAACAACGCACATTTTTTTGGGAACGCATTAAAAATTTAAGAAATACATTTATACATACGTATAATAGATTAGATATGCAGATATATATTATGCAACATTAAAAATATATATTTAAATTAAGGTATATTAATATGTAGAATAATAAATATAAAAAATATCTTTGGCTCATTAGATAGCATTCCAGCTCTCCAAATGATACATCAAATAAATATATCTGTATAGTTATCTTGTTAATGAGTCAGATGACTTTTGCTAAAGTTTAATTTATTAGTATACTAGTTCTTAAAACTTTTAAGATAAACAATATTTTATTAGGTGATTATAGAAAAGCTACGTGAATCGTTGATATTTAAAGGGAAGATAAAATAATAAATATCAAAAATATTAGGTAATCCCAAGATAAATTACGTTTTTTAATGATTAAAAAAACACATTTGTGTATCTATTTTAATTTTAATAATGCAAAATATAATTTATTTCTAAAGACTCCTCCAATTTCTCGAATACGTTTTTATTCCATTAACATTAAATTTTGAAGGTGTTGAGATTATTTTCCGATTCTTTTTTACACCGCCTGCATTTTGAAGTAGTAGTCGAAAGGAGCAAGGTCTGAAGAATAAGGTGAATGCAATAAAACCTTACAGCCAAGTTACTCTATTTTATCGAAAGTCAATTTTGCCATATGGAGGCGCGCATTATCGTGTTGACAGATTCAAAGCTATTTTTAATTTCTTGGGTAAAAAAAAATTATAGTGAATCTCCCACATCCAGCTAACGTAACTTCTTATATATATTTTAATATTTGGATATGGAGTCCAGATTTAACACAAATATAACAAAATACATACTTAGGTATTAACGGCCAAAATACGACTGACAAATATTTCGGAATTACCGAATAAATAATTACAAACATTTTATTAAACTAAGAGAAAATTGTACAAAATTTTAAAATGTCAAATATTTTACAGCAATAATAAAAAATTAAAAATACAAACATTAAATTAAAAAATAATTCAATGATATTGTATTATTATAAACTTTTAGGTTTACCTAAATACGGAAAAAGTGTGGTTACGATATTTATTAACTATGCTACACTTTAATTATAAAATTCAAGAATTACTGTTCAGATTTTCACAGGTAGTATAAAAAAGTTACATCGAAAATAGTTATGGGTTATGATATTTAAAAATTTATATATGTAATAAAATAATATCACCAGAGAAATTCAATATCGCCACTTCCTTCACCTACTAATTCATCAACATTTTGTTTTGATTTGTGAATTCCGTCCACAGGATGTAGATCTTCTGAATACAGAAGTTCTTCAACATCTAATTTTTGTAAATCTTGCATTTTATGTTTTACAGGTGCTTCATTTCCTGATGCTGAAAGTTTTTGCCATGAAACTGAATTTGCTGTTTAAATACAAATACATAAAATTATAAGTATATATATTTAAAAAAAATACAATTTTAAAGGCTGATAAATTAAAAATAAAATAAAGCGAAAATTATACACGTTTCTATTTATATAGAGATACATACCCAAACTTTTAATCAGTAACCTTTCGTATGGATTATAAGTATTTGCTTTACTTAAACCAATGAATAAAGCAAAAGCAAGTAAAATTTTAAGTACACCCATTGCAAAATAATGATATATAATATCAACAACACAACACTGCTATTAATATAGTAATGATTTAGATCATAACATCTCAATGTCTTATATAGCTTACATATTGTATTACGCGTAGTATATATATTATATGATATATATATATATATATATATGACGTCATACTAATCTACTCTACATCAATTAACATATTAAATCATGTATATCTAGTAAATAATGAAATAAGTAAATGGCGATTTACGCCTTTATACGTTGTCCTGATGTAAATATTGTAGAATGACGTATTATAAGGTCAAAAATGCATTTAAATTAACAGTGGTACCGTAAGTGGTAAGTAGTAGTAGATCTTAATGCGACGATGCAAAAATTAAAATAATCCTATAGAATATGTATGGGCTGCTTAACATTTTAAAATGCGACCAGTATTTGTTACGTTTTTCACGTTTGCCTTGAGCGTTGATATTTTACTGTTATATATTTTGTAATCTATTATATATCTTATAATTATTATTGAAATATATCTTTAAAATTATTATTATAAATAATAAAAAAATATTTTTGTAAGTGAGGGTTTTTTATATTTAAAATAATAAAATCATATTTTTTAAGCTTCGTAATTTCTTATTATATTGAAAATATTGAAAATTTGTATAGGACAGATCAATAATAGATATATAATAATAATACATTTAAAGAATTTAATAATTGTTAGAAAAAAATAATTATTTTTTTAGAAAAAGATACTGTTGTTTGTGAGTTAAAGTTAAGACGTGATTTTTACAGTAATTTTGTAAATTTTCAATATCCTTTAAAACTTATAAGCGTTATATGAAAAGTCACATTGTTTAAAAAATAATGTTAAGCTTAACCATTAAATGCTTTACAAAAAACTAAAATAAAGTTTAATTTTAGTTATACAATATTTATCAATGATTAATTATGTATTAGTATAATAGGTAAAACTTGGACAGTTGATGATAATACAAATATGTAATCATACTTATAAGCCCTTAAAAATATTTAAAAAAATACGTATATATTTTTGGCAATAACGTACAATTATAAGTTAAAATAGTTTTGAATTAAGAGCTCAGTTTTTTAACAGCATCAATTACATTTATCAGGTAATACCGAAATGAATGTCGTTTTTATTTATTTAGGTCTTAAAAACCAGTCGTGTCGTATGACCGTTGATACCTTAGTACGTATTTTGTTGAATCAGAGTTGATACATTCTGTCATTGAGAAAAAATAATTATGCTCTAAAATTTACAATGGCAAAATTTTTACCAAATAAATAATTAATACAAAATTGCATGCTATACGAGTTTCTTAAAAAAATCAGCAACTAACACCACTAAAAATATTTGTGAAGTATTCATTAGATATCCTTTAATGTCAAAGATAGGTTAAAGAAAATCGAACGGGAGATTACAATATTAAAAATAGTCCTGAACGTGAGATATCAGTAAAGATAGGCTGCAGAAATTGAAGCAAATCTCATCATTTGGTCGTAACAGTACACAAACACTTGAGAAGGCTTGGAAACAATGTGTATGTATTTCCCACGAATTGAGCCAAGAAAACTAGTAGGCGTATATCGACATATTTTGAATCTTGTTGCCTTTTCTCGATCATTTTTTAACCGGAGATGAAGAATGGCTGTTGTACGAAAACAATCGCTTTAAAAGACAGTGGTTATCCACAGATCAAGTAGCAAAACCTAGTAGTCAAGGCTTAATCATCTGGATCATTTGCATGAGGTAGTAAAAAATGCCTGTATTTGTCAACAAAAGTCGAATAGTTTTACAACACGACAATGTGCTTTCTTATTTTGCGAATTGACTCTTGATAAAATCAAGGAAGCTCGCTGGAAGGTTTTTTCTTATCTACCTTATTCTCTAGCCCTCGCTTTTTTCGATTTATTTATTTTGATTGATGAAAACGATGTGAAAAGGGACTATTGGAATATTTTGCATCAAAGCCAGAAACATTAAATGCTAATGGAATAAAAAAGTTGACCGAGAAGTGGTAAAAGTTTATATCTTTAAAATTAAATTATATTTTCAATCGTTAAAATAATAATAAACATTGAAAGTGAAAAAGTTGTTTTTTAGTCAATTGTGTATAAAAATGTCTATTTAATATAATTTTATATAAATTTAATGTATCAATTTAGAAAAGAAGTTGATTATTTAATTCATTAGATAATTTTAATATTATTGTAACTATTTAGCTTAAGAACAATATTTCAAATGAAACAGTTATTTACTACCAATTAATTAATATTATTATTGTACAAGTTTTAGTTATTATTATTAATAGATCAATTCAACATTGTCTATATGCATCGTTTATATACTCATTGTTGCGTATTATTGCGAGCTAAGTAGAATATTTTTTGCATCGATCTCGAGATGCGTGCAAGATTGGTAGTCTCTATTGAGGTAGAGTAGTGTATGAAATAAATAAAAAACGAGCAAGATTCGTCTCTGAATGGAATTCTATTTATGCCGGTTCCAATTAGCAATAGGCTCTTTGCTATAAGACCAAAGAGGTTCGCTTTGTCCGCATTTCGGTTCTATTGTTTGAGCAGCCCGCCCGTCTGTCTGCCAAATGTATTTCGGTTTTGTTCCGAAATTCTCTCACATGCCCTCCCCTATGAGGTTTTGCCACTGAAATCAGACGTTTTCAATTTTATTCGCACAATAAAATATTGATCTATGGGATTGGTCATTTAAAAAACGTCTGTATAAACAATTATTGCATATCGAATTGGCATTGCTTACATATTTTTAAGGGTGGCAAAATAACGCCAATGATATTTTTACTACTAATAAAGGACTATGGAGATATAATTAGGGTTTGAAGTACTTAAGACTTTTAATAATAATAATAAAAAATCTGTACTTTGTGAATCGATAGTAATGTTTAAAAATTCATGTTATGCATGTAACAAATTTATTTAAATTAACCAAAAGTTTTCTATATGTATTACACAGCAAAAATACTTTATTTAAAATACATAATTTTACTAGTATAAACTTATTTTAATGATTGTTTCAATATCAAGTATTATAGCTTAATTCTAAGCATTCTGGTTTCAATGTTTTTTATTTCTCGAGAAATCAGAATTCTTATTTTCTATATTTATACCAGAATCGTAGAGAAATTTAACTATTATAGCTATTTCTACTCTAGATTTATTAAATTTTGAATAAGATACAAATATACAACCTCTTTAAATTATTAAGAAATAAGATTTTGGTTCGCTGACAGACAAATTATATGGTGTAGCTCTGTGGAAAGCCCCCATATATTTTTGCAATCTGCCGATTCCCACGCGGAGTGGAAATCGGCAGAGATCTTATTTTGTTACTAATATAGATTTTAGATTACCAAATAAAAGTGATCAATTAGAGTGGTTAAGAAAATTGTACATAATTTTGCCATTCTTTCAACCTCTATTAAAAAAATTTAAAAAAGCATGAATATTTTTTTAATTTTGGCATAAACTTTATTATTTAGTGGTATATAAAAATACAGTGGTAATAAAATATTTCTAAAATTTTAATTTTTAACAAAATAGAGCTCTCTGAAAATTCTTAATATATATCAGCAAATTTCTAGATATTATTTAATACAAAAACTAGTTCAATCCATCTGAATGAAAAAATAATAGCTGCTTACAAAAATAGTGATAATATCTTTAAATTAATTGAACATATATTGTTTGCAATTATATATACCTAATAATATGATTGTTAGACTATAGATATGGATTGTAAAAATAGATACAGTAAAAATTTTAGTACAAAATACAGATTTTTTAGTATTGTTTTATAATAAAATAAAATTAAAAACTTATAATTATACATTATTTAAAGACAAAGATTTGTTTTATTTGAGAGATAAATTAATTAATTACTAAATTTTTATATATTAAACTGGCTATTTTAAATTCATTTACAATTACATAAGAGTCAAAAATTTATTGACCGTAATAAAAAAAATACTAGCCGTTTATAATTATTAACTGACCACACAATAATTACATTACTGATAGTTTATATTTTGCATTATTAATATATGGTCAGTTACTAATTCTATATGTTCGGTAGCATCGTCATAAATTGTCAGTAATATTATAAAAAATGTTATTGACTAACCATAGAAATAATACTAAAACTTTTTTTACTAAATATCATATTATTATTAGAAATATTGTGCGTGATTTTAGTACACAAATATCTTAGTCGAGTCCATTTTTATGGATCAATTTTTAATCGATCTTAGTCATAAATTTGTCATAGTACCTATACTAAATATGTTTTATTTTTATATACATACTAACAATTTAATTAAATAAATATTTTGATTTCTGGTTAAATATATTTTATATTTTATTTGTACGAATCATTATATTTATTGTATAGCAACGCAAATTATTATTCTCTCTTAAAACACCCCATCTGGTCAAAATATAACTAAATATATAAATTAAAAACAATACCTGTATTATTAAAAAATATTCGATTAATTAAGTTACTGACCCAATATATACAAGACAATTAAAATGCTTGTCAAAGAAAAATTGTTGATAAAAGTACCATTTAAAAACTGATTTATCTTATCTTTATTTATTTCGCATTTTAAAGTACTACTTTTTTCTTTAAATCTTCGATTATAAATTAAATTTATTAACAAATATATTACGTTTATAAACTCACACGTAATATGCTCATTAAAGTGCACATATGTACGTATTATGTTACACGTAACACTTCTCAATGAAGCTATCGCGTGATCTCGCAATATAACGGAAACTCCTGAAACGGCCACAAGATTGAGCAGTCATGGTCGGAACCTTGAACCTGAAATAGGTTACCTCACGGCCAAGGAGGAGGGCGAGTATCCAGCAGCGCAGCAGCAGCCCTAAGCTCCCTTTCGCGGGACCTATTGTGCGCAGTCTGCAGCAGGTCCCCATTGTTTGTTTTTCGGGAGACCTCTTGCAAACATCGCCGAGCTACTGACAAATGGGCCTCGGTTTCTATTGCTCTGCATACTAATGCTATGCTTCTAAGCAAAGCTCTCTTTGCAAAAAGCTCTGGCTCTCGACCTTGGGCATCCGAGCGGAACTCGTTCAGGAACTATGTACTGCTGACGCGCTTTTTCTCCAGCCTATGTGAAATAAAAAAATGTATTATATGAATATTTTTTCACATACATAGGTCGATCGTCGCTTGTTCTCGTTCTTGTACAATAAGAGAAGAGGACTTTTGTATGTTAACTGACCTACTCAAACGTGAATATATTTAGAACATTACAATAAATTTTGCAAAAAAATATAGTACTGCATGCTAGACATTGTAAATGACAGAAACGAATAAATAATTACACTTATCAAACCCCTATTAGCAAAAGAGATGCTTTTTACTAATTTAAAAGAAAAATAATACCTTTAAAGATAAAAGTTGATATAAATGAAAAGCTTTTAAAAATATATTGTTTTTAAAAAAATTGTAAAGGCAAAACTATTGCAAAATCGTTTTACATAAGTCATTATGGATTTTTATTATTTTAACCCTTTGAGTGGTATCGCCGTACATGTACGGCAGTCGATCTTTCATTGTTTTAAGGTACCCCAGATAGTACAAAGAAATAATAAATAAAGAGCATTATATTATATGTATATATTATTTTTTTAAATTTGGTTTATTGTAAATAATTACCATAGAAAGTAATATCATATAAAAATAAACATTACAATTTTTATTTATTAATAATTTTATAACAAATATTTAGAGATTCTAAAATGATATAAAAAAATCCACAAAAGTCGAATAATATAAAGAAAAGATGTAAACTAAATTAACAAAATTTAATATTAGAAAAGTGTTAAAAAAAATATTAATAGATAATAATAAATCAAAGCAATAAAACGTTGAAAATCGCTAATCTTTTTTATAATTTACTATAAGTGCAATATAAAACAATAATAAATAAATAACAACAGAAATATAAACGGAAAAATACGTAAAATTAACTCACTCTCAGATGTATATAAATTAACTCAACGGATTAAGAAATCTAATATTCAGTATTCATTAACATTAATCACTGTTTGTTTACTTTATTTTTTATTTTATTATTTAAAAATTGTCGGACCTCGTTTGCCGGATGATTTAACTCGGTTATTATCGGGTTATTTGAGCGATCGTAGACAGTTTGTAGCACATAGTGACCAAATGTCATAATAAAAATAGTAAGTTTCATTAATATACGAGTGGCAAATTTGATGGGCAAATGTCACTCAGAATCATCAACTATCACAGAATGTTCACACGAAGGTAAATAATGACCACTAGCGCAAGATTAGATCCAGATGATATTAGAGGAGGGTATTTTTTCTTGCATGAATAAGGTTTGGGGAGTAAATTAAAGAATTATGCAAAATATTTGACGCTAAACAGCGTGGAAAGGGTCGGTTTGCAAACAATTTGCATAATGGACAAACGCGCGATGCTACAAAACTCGTTCTATACAAACGGACAAATGCGATCTCGTTATTATATACACATAGTATAAATGTGTATAGTCTTTTTTCAGGCTCTGGGATGCTGGGTTCGATCATTAAAATATACATTTTTCGCTCATCTCCAATGTTACTTTTGTGCGTTGTCGGTGAGATAAGCTTTGCTTTTTCGACTTTTAGAGGGTCGTCGAGAATATTTGACCACAAAAGAGTTTAGTAATCCAAATATTATATAAATGTATGTATGTGTAAGTATTATCTATATATGTAATACAGCTGCTTAAGCACAAAGCTTCCACCCTCATGAGAGATTTGAATTATAAAGTTGTTTTATAATATATTATTATCAATTAAACGTAATAATAATATATTCAATGAAATAAATATTAGTTACAGATAAAAAAAACTTAAGATTGACATATTTTGTAGCAATAACAGTTATTAAACAGAAAATAATGTCCTGTATTGGTCGTTTTTAAGCATAAATTTAATTATACAGGTAAACAAATGCAATATGAGACAAGGCTAGATAGTTCATTGCAATCTATTGTGTGGCACATATTATTTTCCTTTCATGTGCTAAGTTTACTGAGCAAGTAAATATACATATTTAACCAAGTATCAAGATACATTTTTTTCTGAGTTATTTCCTGATTTGTTATATAGAAACGCAATATTACATATCTCGTTTGTCTGGAAATAATGGAAAGTGATAAGATAGAACTGCCAAATAAACTGTGGGATTTACTAAAATACATTGTTAACAGGTTATACTGGTTACGAGCAAAACTCAAAAATATTAAATAAAAGTTATTTATTAATTGATACAGCTGTTTATAATATTTATTTGTCCTAGACGTTGATGAATATTAAAATATGCCACACAAGTATTTAGAATAGGTATTTGCTTATTATCTTTATGCTTTAACCTTGTAATATTATTGCAGTTATTAATGCAGCTCCATTAAATCAATCAGTTCAAATCAGTCAATTATTTTTTAGATATGCTAGAAGAAGAACTAAATATAACTAAAGACGATACAACTGTTGAGTTAAGGGTTTTTAATAAGTTAAAATTACCATTGTCAGTGTCCTTAATTTTAATTTTAAATCCATCGTGGGTATGTCCAATCCTTTCCAGTGCATCAAAAACCAAGATGAGGTTTATTCCAACAATGCATTAACAAGCTTTGACGATTTCACGCCTTTAAAATGCATTCATTCATCGACCGAGCGACATGATACGCATATGAATCTCATCTTAACCCTATATTATTGAATTAATGATATTACCATAACCTGTTGCCTTGCTGCTATTTCGATTCCGAGGGTGAAGACAACGCCTGACCCCCGATAGCCAGGACCTTGCGTCTAATTAATATGCAAATGTCCTGGGATCGGGGTCGATGGGTTATCGCCTTTTTCTTCGACCATCCCTAAATTTGACATTCACAAAACGATCGGGGGCAAAATGACCCACGAATAGAACGAGCTGGTGTGCTATTGTTAATGGGTCTATTTTATAATAGTACAAACGCGACAATGCAGCTACATTATTGTATTTTCAACGTATTGTAATTATTGTGGAGAAGATGAAAGTGAGATGAGAGGTGAAAAAATGGTATAACTGTTTAAGTTATATAATTTTTTATTGGTTTTATTTATTATATTATCGCCTTATTATTTTTTTTAATTTATACTATATTAATTTGATGACTTTGTTTAAGAAGTTTGACAATCTGTTATTTATTCGCGACTTCTATGACACTTTGGTTCGCAGCATTTTTAAATCGAGACCTTGAATTAGGAATCCCCGAATAATCAAATACTCACTCTTAATCAAAAAAGGTTCTTGAGATACTTTTATAAGTAGACTTAGTACCATAATATTTTTTTCTCAAACCGAAACAATCTTAGGATTTTGCTTAGTCTTTTAGTTAAAGTACTAATTTTTTTTTAATTTTTAACGAAAGAACGCAATTTCAAAATTTCATAAATTTGGCATAGATAAATCAATTTTAAATTATATTTTTCATATAAATAAACTTCAAATCATCATCATTATATTTTTAGAAGTAATCAGTAAATCAGTAGTTTTGCAACAACTGTCGTTAACGGGCGTGTAAATTGTTTCGTTATATTTTTCTCGAAAAAGAGTTTTTGTTCATATTTTTTTATAATAATATCCCTTTCAATGTTTTTAATTATTGTGCATTATAAAGTGACTACATATAATGAATATTTAACCATTTCAATAGTGCTTAATTTTGTGTTATTATTCTAGTGTTTTCATTCATAATTTTAAAATAATTAATTCATTCCTTTATTTTAAATTATTGTGTATTAAAAAGAAATTTTAAATATTATCTAACCATTGCTATATATATATATATATATATATATATATATATTTAAAAATACGTTAGGGAATATATGATTTTTGTGATTTCGTCTTAATTTTATTAAATAATATTTTCATTCGTACATTTTAACCTTTTGTGCTCGTAAGTCGACAATGTGTCGACATCGTATTTCAAGCGTTGCACTCGTACGTCGAAAATATGTCGACAAAACTTTGAATGCATTTATTCGCTTTGTGTTCAAGCAAATTTTGCCAATTTTAATTTATTAATGGTAAAAACTTCTGTTAAACACATTTCAGTAATATTGAATTTTTAACTTATGCAAATAACTCAATAATATTAAATTTACGAGTGTAAGTTTATTGTAAAATTTTTCATCGGTACATGGCCAGATCGTTCGGTATTAAGACTACGACGCGCAATGCTTGACAGTTATACGTTGTCATTATTCCGCTAAAACTGATTTTTTTTGCCTTAAACTCTTAAACTGAAAAGAAACAATTTACATGTGCAAAAAATGTCAAGTTCCTTTGCACATCGGGGAGTGTTTCTCAGCATATCATTTAAACAATAAATATTAGTATTTTGTGCTCTAAATATAAACAAATTTCAGATGTGTTAGAATTAAGCAGTGTATAATTAAAATTAGTGTTTATAATAAATTTTAGTGTATATAACTATATAATTTAGTGTATGTGTTAGAATTAAGCAGTGTTTAATTAAAATAAGTGTTTATAATAGTGTTTATACAAATATAAAAAGTGTTACAACAATTTGTTATTTGTCTACTACGTACAAAAATATGAGGCGCTTCTTTCTGGTGAGTGTCAAAATAAAAAATTTGCCTAATCTAATGTGTTTCCAATAATTCGTTGGTTATAATATTTTATGACTAACTTCAGTACTGTTGAGAACCGTTGAATAAAAACGGAATTCAATTTTTGTTAGTATTATTAGTTTAGGTTTCATAAGTTTTTTTTATTTTGGATTTTTTTAAATAACATCTAATTATTATATCCACTCTCGACGACTAAAATTTTTCACCAAACATCCAAAACAAGTTTATGTATTAGTGAAGCTAAAAAACAAATAAAAAGTTCGATTCGCACGTAACGACAATTTGAAAGTGTGAATGACTCGGGTCAATCACACACCAACCAAAACCGACAGTCAACCAACCAACCGCCTTTTCAGCTGTTCGGAACGTTGAACCACATGTCGAGATGTAACAGCCGGCCCCGACTCGGTGCATTGATAAACGAAATTGTCACGACCGATTTATGTACTGTAGTAACAAATTATACACCACCATACGCACTCACACACTAGCGAGGCTAACTAACGAAAAAAAAGATTCGGTGATGCAAAATATTGCATCGGCTATGGCCGCAGAATGTCGTGCGTAGGCCAACGTAGATGCATTCGAGACGCGTAACCTAAAAATTTGCCATATTATGCCTCATAAATTATTACAATTAGAATTTATATTTCCATTGCTTTTATAAGTTTTATAAATAGTTGTCAAAAAAAATAAAAAAAATACAAATCTCGGATTTCAGCAATTATACCTTATAGGACTTGTCTCGAAGTCCAATAGTTCATAGGCCATCTGTAGCTTACCATAATATGATATCATAAAAAAATAGAAATAAAAACACTTTTTATAAATCATTGAGCATTAAAAGGATCTGTTTTAAACCAAATGATTTATGTATTTTTTAAGAAACAATATAATCAAAATAATTGCATTTTCATGGTTAAGATATATATTATTTAATTTGAATTATTAATCGTTTGTTAGAAAATTGTATAGTCAGTTTTAAATTTGAACGACATTTGCTCAGTATTTTTTTTATAAGTGTGTTTGCGATTTGTGTGGCGTTTGTGTGTATGTGTGCGTGTTGCAGTTTTTCGACCGAGCTCTTTGCTCATATATGTAGGTGTTAGTGCGATGGTGCAAAAATTGGTGAATGCACTTGGTGCGTCTGTATTGGTGAGTGCACGCAACTTGTTTTTTGGCAGTGCATTGGCCTAGCCCACTAGTTGCCTGGCAGGGAATGCTGGCCAGTGCCACTACGTAGGTGCATAGCCGCCTTTTGCATCGTTTTCGGCATTATTAGCAATGCTTTTTTGCTTAAAAAATAATCAAAACAAATTAAGTTTAGTCACAGTGTTATTAAAAAGTGATCACTTGTCATGCGAATGAGAAATTATCGACACTGTTTTGATTATTAATAAAAAATATTTTTCTTTCATCAAGGTCATACTTTTTAGCGTATTTTTTGTTTATACACAACATTGGATATGCATTAAATAAAAATATTTAAATTTTTGTTTTTTATCAGTTACATAAATAGTAAAGATAACAACTATGATTGATAGTTTTTTGAAGAGTAAAAGAACGGAATCTATTAAAATGCATCAACGGATCAATGTTCAGTATGATGATGTATGCCTGCCACACTCCAGCAAGTGTACGAATGGAGTGTGGCAAAAACTTACCAAATTACATGAGTAATATAGTTAATTTATTTCTACCAAGCACTGCAGCAGTTGAAATCCTCATAATGGAAAATCACTGTTACTCTATATATATATTAGTTTTTTATATAATTAATCAGCGTAAACGAAAATAACTAACAAGTAATGGCATTAAACCTTCTTACTAAAACTGTATACTATTTTTTACGATTATCTGAGAAAAAGAGTTTGCTGATTTTATTTTGAGATGATTGATTATTTTTTGTATTTTTTGATGTCGCAGCAGAAACGCTAGTTAACCAGCGTACCCACTGCGCCGGCACAATTTTATTGCTTTTGACGTGGATTTTTGACTTCTGAGAAAGGATAATTGGTTTTTGCGTCTTCCTATTGGTCAAAATTTGGTTTTGACATGCTAAGTAATAAGCAATATATTGATATTAGTCTCAATATGAACACTGGATAACCTTGCGTTTCCACAGTGACGTAACGATTTTATTGCTCTTGGTGTATATTCTAATAACGGATTCTCTTAAATTTTGTCATTCATTGCAATTGTATGAATCCTAATGTAATATAAATACATAATAAAAATGACCAATGAGGCTAACTTTAGTCCCGTCTCTCGAAAAAGCTGAAATGACGTCCCTGCACTTAAGTAGAGAAATGTAAATGCCGTTATCAGGCAGTGGAATTTAAATGGCAGGTCTAGAAAGTCAGAAAACTTTCGCTGGAGTGTAAAGCTGAATTATTGTTGGCTGTGATCTGTCGTGATGTAATATTGTAATGCTGCTGATGTGTCTCGCGTCCATGTTTTTGTTTTTGTCGTGATGTTTTCGGGCAAATAGCATCGCTTCTTGGTCACATAAATGGTTTAGATGGCTACTCTGGTGATCGTCAAGCAAGTAATATTGCCTAGCTAGCATAATGACACATAAATATAATGATCTTTCATCCATGAGCTAGCATCCTTTCCAAACAAATAGTAATTTTGAGGGGTACTTATGCGTGATTAAGTAAGTAGTCCGTAAAATATTTTCAATTATTTACGTAATTGTTTAGTCACGAGATCTATCTTCCATGGTAGTGAAAAATACACTGTGTAGCCTAACTTTGGCATTGATTGAGACATTGTTTGTATCTCTTGTCGTTAGAATGGCTTCTTAATTATAATAAATCGTGCAGGTGGTTGAAACCATCACATAGTAGTATTAATTTTAATCACTTTCATATTGATCTAGAAAATTAGCGAATTTATTTATTTAAAATTTTTGCTTTGTATGTGATTCTTCTTTTGTTCTCTTAGTAGTATTTGACACTAGCTATTCAAATCAAGTAGCATTATCAGTATACGAAATATATTTTTTTAATAACAAAATATAATTTTGTAAATCAAAATTCTTAATTTAATACAACAGAACTCTTTCTTAGGAACTTTGTTATTATTAAATTTAGTTTAAATATAATTATTATAAATGCAAACAAAAAATATCTAGGATTTTGACTCATTGTTTCAATGTGCTGATTGTTATAATATTCCTTGTGCGGATTTTAACCTTTATATAGACAGTTTTTCAGATATCATTCAAAAGTATTTGTTATTAAACTTAGAATATAATGCATGTATGTATTTATGTGTATATTTCTTAATTACTTATTTTTTTTAGTTTTTGGAAATGGGACCACAGTTAATTAAGCGTTTAGTGAAAATAAATTAAAATAAAACAGGATTTTTATCATCGTTTTATATCGAGAATGTCGACAGGAAGGTTGAACGCATAAAACTGGCGATAAAGACGCCTTTGAAAACTTCCACGCCGTTTGACGATAGCGTAATTTCACGAAATAATATAATGCACGGTCGTCCGCTCTCGAAAATCTCACTGTCGTTACAACCGAGATCCATTGTCTGAGTTTTGGTGACGTCACTGCCGAAATTATTCTATCAGCGAGAAAAAGAATCCCACGGCCAATGACTGCGTCGAAGGTTTTAACTTGTGCACATATAGACAGAGAGATGCGCGGATGATGCGCTAATTGCGCGTCCGGTGCATCAGAGGCGCTACTTTTGGTGGTCTTGCGAAATCTCAAGGACATACCAACTAATGGATCAGATTTCTTATCACATCCTGTATACATATCTCGTATCATAATGCATCCTGTATATGCAATGGTCTAATGGTTTTGTGAGGTAGTTTCATACTACTTAACAAAAAAAAATTCTAAGAACATCTTGATAATATTGTAAATTTTTTGTTTTGAAAATAGAACTTACAATAGTAATACTATATATTATGTTTGTAAGTTTCATTTTTCATTAAAAAAATCAAAAATCACTCTTTTAACTGAAAATGTGTTATTATATTTAATAGACTAAGTTTCACAGGTTCTTTCATATCAACTAGTATTGTTTGAAAATGGCTAGAACCATAAACCAGCATATAAACAATATGTTAATCGTACTTTTAATGGGAGCCAAATATATAGGGATTCATTGTCGTACTTATAACAAAATTAGGTGTACTATATTTTATTTAATTAATGATCAAAATTAATTAATTAATATCATATTGTTATTAGTAGTTTCATAGGTAATGTATAAATGCGGGTTTAACACATAGCACAACATATAATATGATTAATTATTAAAAAAACCACTCCCACATATACGATCAAAGTCATAAAACTATTAATCATCAAGACCCTTGTCTCTTTAATTGACAATTTGAGCTAGTTAGCAAACCCTTCCGTTAAAGGGACCGCAAAAAGTTATCCGCATCCGGTTCGTCTATTTTAATATTTAACGACGTCGCGTTGTCAGCTCTTTGGCAAAAAATCCGTTCAATTATTAATCGCAATCGTTTAATAGACACGTCCTTGCGATTGCGGTTTTTCCTAATTACCTAACCCTTGTAAGCGTATTTTTGCAGCCATTGCGCGAAGTTATCAAGAATATGCTAAACACTGCGGCTGAAAGCGTGAAAAGGGTCGTGTCCCTATTTGCACGGCTCGGCGTTGATTTTTGAATAAATTAAGAGGACGAAACCGGGATCCCTCTGCCACATTACAAGGAATTATCCCGACATTAGGGCGGACCATCTGGCTGCCGGCGACCTTGGCAACCCTTCGAATTACTCCCGAGACCTGATCGGAATACGGTGGCGGTCCTAATTAATTCCTCCGCTTTTGACTTGACACAAACACGCACATGAGAGAATGTTTTGACTTATACTCAAGAAATCGTAGGGATTTGAAGATTATTTTCGTCTACAAGCTATGTATACTATTTCAATTACATAATCTAAGGATTATAAATTTAGCTGTACAACGATGTTGTATTTATTTGGGTCACAAAATTAAAATACTGCAATTAACATATAAAATTATAAGTTTATTTAAAACGTATCTGTAGTTTTTGCAGTTGTTGATTTTATTTAAAAAAAATATAGGGTTACAACCCGTTCTTAACTGCTTTTTCCCCCATGATAAATAATTTGCTAATTATATTTTTATAATTAATTAAAATATAATATGATACAAAGTACATATTAAACTAAAGTTTGAACCTATGTAGAAATAAACATTTATTAAAATTATTTATTTTTATATTTATACATTTATAAAAATAAAATTATGATAGGTTTTTGCCACTTATATATTTTTTATTCATATGTGCGCTGATTTTAAGTCTTTTAATGAGTCCCTTTAAAGAAAAAAATACTCAAACTAGCAAAAAAACAGACAATAGTTTTTAAATTAGGGTAAATATTCACGTATAAATTTGCTTATTCATTACTTTTAGCAAAAATGAAATATCAATAAATTTAATTTTTGGCACTTTAATTAATTTAATAAATATTAAAATTAGATTTTACTAAATTCATGAATTTAATAAATTCCTAATTCTTAAATAAATTATTAACTTTGATAAATTTAATGAAGTAAATAAACTTTAATAAAATAAATTTCAATAATTTAGCCAGCACTACGTAATACGCTAAGTTTTAATCAAAATGTTGAAAAATAACATTAATAAAAAAGTTATAAATGCTAGCAAAAAAATAACTACAGAAGTAGACTATTTACATAAATTATATTAAGTTTATAAAAAAATTTACTAAACAATTTTTTATCTTAATTTTAATGCTAAAATATTTTTTTTAAGAAATAAATAGATAATGTAACTTAATTAAATTGTGTTTAATAAACACTATAGTTTTATCAAGCAGTTATAAAATGCAATGAAAAATAAAAGCAAAATCATAAAAGTTATTTATACATAAGCAGCATGTAATTTTACTTTATCTTCTATTTTATTATCTTATTTTCATGGCAAAATGTATGTATGGCTTTTAACTATTATTTGTAAAATTGTAAATATTAAACACAACCCATTTTTTATATTGTTTAGTTTTTCCAATACACTTAAGATATTTTGTATGAGCTGAAGCAGCTCATTTTTAGTGAATTTTCAATACCTAATATGTACGACATTTAATTTTTTTCTTAAAAATTATATATATAGCTTTGCATTTTCAACGTTTTGATCTTAAATTCCTAAAAAATAGATGTGATGCTACATATGGAGATTACATAAGAGCACATTCTTATTATCAAAAATTGTGATTTTATTATACTCTGAAATGATTGATGATGGAGACTTTCGTTTGGTTTTTGTTTATAATTAAATCAGAAAAAACTGTTTTCTAATATTCAGATGTTGCTTGTTGCTAACTAATTTGAGTACCAAAACCTCTAAAATAGGATCAAATACTGGAAAGTGGTACAAAATAACCCTATTCAAATTTGAGTGTAATTAAACTAAAAGTTACTACTGTTTATTGAATATATTAAATTTCAGCTACATATTATTATTGTTTAATGAATGGTTTAACTAATAAGAATTTTGGGGTTCAACTGTACCCCGCTTAGGGATGGGAGAATTATTTAACATATTTTTTATTTTTATAAAAATATTAAATATTATAAAAAATAATGTCAAGTAAGTGTCCCTTAAATGGAGCACGGAAATCAGATATCGCGAATAGTCTTCGAACATCGCGTTTTGGCCAAAAACAGGGCCCTTCACGCTCGGCTGCTTGTCATGTCTAGATGTCGCGATTGTTGGCCGCAGACCTGCCTTTAGTCACACTCGGCTGCCGAAAATTCGTCTACCTAGACGCCGATGCACTCTGCAAAGGTCAAGGGAACTGCAGCGGTTCCGAAACGATGCACTTTTGCAACGAATCGCGTTTTTTGGCAAGCACCAGCGAAAAATCATAAAAATTAAACAGAATTAAAATTATAGTAATAAAAATGATAATCTTTTACAAAGCATTATACTGTATAACTGAATTTGCTGAAGAATGGCAAATAATATTTCAGATAAAAAAAAACTATATTGATCAATTTTTGGTTAGTAAATTTAAATATAATACGTATGATTAAAAATATTATTTTGCCAATTTTATTATTCAGAAATATTTACAACTTAAAAAGTATATTTTTGAAGATACTATCACTCGATATTACCATAAAAAATAACATTTTATATAAGTTTGGTTGATACAGCAATGCTAAATAAAACATGATTTTGAGATCGGAGTTAATGATTATTATATAATTGTAATTCCGATCGATCATCACATATTATGGTCTACTTAGATTTTCCTGATCTCACGAATGAATATTGTAATAGATAATTCAAGCTAGATTCAGCGGCGTAGCTAGGGTATGTGTCGCCCAGGGCGATCCTTAAAATTGCCGCCCCCCCCATACATTTTTTGCAGGGTCATAAAATCAGCATTTCTTAAAATAATAAATAAATTATTATTAAGTTCTTGTTATTCGTGGATTAATATATGTTTTAGTACATTCAGGGTTAAGAACCGCACTAGACGATCCCATCGCGAATATGCCGCTCCCAAGCAAGTGCCGCTCGGGGCTCTGGCAAGATTTTACATATACGGTATTAAAAAAAAAATCTCTAATAATTTGCTACTTTAGCTAATAAAGAATATTTAAATGTATTAAAAAATAAAATAAAAAGATCAATTTAAAAAAAATCGGAATTTGAATATTAACGATAATTTAGACACCATGATTTATAAAATGGTAATTATATAATTTTTTATTACGTTCAAGTTGTATTACTTATAAAATAAAAAATATGTAAAAATTCAGATTTACTGATAGTGTTTCTTCTGGAAAATTTCTCGAGAAAATGCAAAATGAAACGATTTTTGATAAAAATTTAATTTATATAAATAATTTGCGATTTGCAAACAAGTAGTGGTTCCATGAATTCACAGCTGCATTCATTGCAGATAGTACAAAAAGGGACAGAGATTTTAAACAACTTAATATACCATTTTTTTTAAATTAGAAAATATCGAGGAATGAAAAACACTAATTACTAAACATATATTGATGATATTATTGACTGTTTTTTTTAAGTTTACTATTTAATAAATATGTTGGCATTCATTATTCGTTTTTATGACTTTTACAAATCCCATATAAGGCTTACGAACTTATATAATCTTATTTTATAGGTACGATAAATTTAGTAGTTTATTAAAAATGGCAAAATGTGCCATGTAGTGTAATGCTTACAATTTTATATATGAAAATATTAAAATAAAGTTAAAAAAAAAATGCCATATTAATTTTTTTTTAATGTACTTTTTATTAAATGTGGCACGAAATCGAAACTATTTTATTAAAAGATACAATATTGACGGAGAAGGCTTGAATATAGCTTTTGATGTAAATTTTATAGTAAGATATTAGCATTTAAATTGTAGTTCTATTTTTTGCCCAACTCAGTGTATAAACATAAATTAATTGCCAAATAGTTTTTAGATTAATATTGATAAGATGAAACACGTATTTTTGGCAACGATCATAATTTATTAAAGTATTTTTTTATGAATTCAATTGCTTAAATTTGGCACAATATATCAGAGATAATTTATTTATTGTAATATGATTTTCCTTAAAAATCATGTTTATTTTTTGTAGTTGTTTTTCCGGTTTGAACAGATAATATTATTCTTCAAAAAAATTAGTGCTTATTGCAATATTAAATTTTTATTAAACTAGATAAAATATGCTAAAAAAAATTCATTATATGATATTAATTTTTCGATAGCATCAAAGAAAATTACATTTTCATATACCTTTTATGCATATGTTATTTTTTTAATAACAATGCATTGTAGAAAAAAATCCATTAAGCATATTGAGCGTAAAAAATATTTTGATAAATAATAAATTAAACGCTAATAAAAAAAGAGATTTTTGTAGAATTTATTTTTCGTTATTTTAAAAAATAATTTTACTAAAAAAATATTATACATTTAACCTAACACAGATTTTAAAATTATATGTTTATTTAGCATTTAAATTGTTAGTCATAATAGAGGTGATGTTATGCGTTGGACACATCAGATTTTTTAAGCATATGCTAATCGAGTAATCTTCCTGAAGCGAAAGAATGCAACGACTCATATTCGAGAGTGCATTAGCCCAAGTGCACGAGCTATAAATCATATTGATTCATTCAACGACCGAAAAAGTCGTTCGCCTCTCGCGTATTGAATTTGTCATTATTTACATTTGAAAAAAAAAATGGTGGTCGTTCGCCGAAGAGTGTTAAAAATCTTTATAGAAGGAAGAGAGAGAAGAGCAAAAAAATATATGCATGTGTTTGGAAGGAACAAAAGGCGAGCGCGGAGCGATGGGATTATGTACACAGCCAAGTTCCTTGCCCTCTAGGGCCGAGTTCAAAATTCACCAAATAAAAACGAACAAAACGAGCGCAAGAAGGAGGGAGAAGAAAAATAACACAAAAAAGAAGCAAAACGCCAAGCGTCCATCGCCAAACATCACGGTCCGCGAAAGTTGTTCTTAGGCAACTACAACACAAAACGCACACACTTACTAGAAAGAGTGTGGTGGTGTTTGCTTGCCGAAAAGTCTTCATGTGTGTGCGTGAGTTCACGTGTGTGAGCAAACGCCTTTTAGAGCTTGAAAATCCAACATGGCGGATGAAAACGGCGGATGAGGTTTCGCGCTCGCCCGCCCGTCGAAAGCTTTCGGTTCCGTCATTGACGAAATTGACATTAATTAATGAGGACCCTGCGTGTTTTTCTGATTGGGGAAAAAGCGTAAAGATACGTCGTGTATTTATGATAATCGAAATAATTGATATCGTTGTATATTAAGTGAAAAAATCACGCGATTAAATTGCTGCTTTACCACTTCCGGTTAACGATGATGGAAAGGGTGTATTTTTTATAATTGAATAACAATAAGATGCAGTGGTTTTGAAACTTTATTTGAAACAATTAATTATTTGATAATAAATCTGGAATACTATAAGTAATTAGTTATCGAATTATGATATCTTAAAGTAGGTAATCGTATGATTTAGTGTTTCAGGATAATTTTTTTACTGACTATTTATTTCAAACACCTTTTACTAAGTCTATTAGATGTCCACACATTTTTTCATTCTTTCAAATATCTGTGTGAAGTAGTAATTATATAATAAAATAAAAAGGCTCTCAGAAAAAAAAACTATTGGCGTAATATTCCAATTTTTTAACTGTAAATTAAAATGTTAATATATCACGAATTGTTAGTTAAATAAACTATAGCTTAATTATATATTTTTTAATTAATAGTAAAGAAGCTAAAGAATAAGAGTAGGAATATATTTCAGGACATTTTCATTCAATCATCTACTATTATCATCTAATACAATACAGATTTTTTCCTTTTTTATAAAAAAAAATATTTTTCGATTCAAAATATATAAATACCATAAATATTATAAAATTAAGTACGAATTTCTGTTCTAATTTTTCTTAATTAGCTATAAAAATGTAATTTTATTTATTTTATTGTATAACTGATTATATATACATACATATACATTGGTATACCAATAGATACCATTACTTTATTTTTATAAAAAATACTTCTTTAATTTTTTTAGTTCTTAATTCAATATGTATAGTATATAAGCGTTATCAGAAAATATTAACAACACTTTTGATATTTAAAAATTAATATCTTAATGGAAAAATATTATTTAAGATTAGCATGGAATTTAAGCATAAATCTTATTTGTGGAAATATTTTGACCTTGAAATTAAATAAATTATGACAAAGACTAGACATAATATTTGTAGAGTTGACTTAGGTACAGCTTTTGGAGTATTATTTTTTTTATATTGAGAGATTAGCATTTAAATGGTAATTCTATTTTTCATACATGTATATTTTCTGCTGAATAGTTTTTAGTTTACTACTGATAAGATAAAAAACATACTTTTAGCAATGATCAGAGTTTATTTTTAGTAGTTTTTTATTGTCTTAGTTTGATTTAATATAAACATATATATATATATATATATATAGTATGTATGTTTATATATTGTTAAATATTTTAAAATTAGTTTGCTTATATTTGTTATTGAAATTCAAAGTTATACCCACTTGGAAAAAATAAAATAAAAAATTACCTTTAATAATTTAATAAGGACTATTTTCTATATTAATGAACACACACTTTTCATATGCTACGCTTAAAAATATGCACCAAAATTAATTGACATGCGATTTACACGATTTACGACTTTCTACATGTACTTGATTATGCATGTAATAAGAGAAGATATTGAATGCCTAATAAATGGCATTATCATTAATTTACATACTATTAAAATAATGTATCACTTTATAATTAATATTAATAATCACTTAACAGCTTAACCTTTGTACAAAATATATTTGAAAAACACCGTCGTTTATGACTATCGGCACAAATTATTTATCAAAGCCTTTACAAATAATCATGACCTCAAGTCACAGTGGAAAACCGGATGACCTAATCTCAGAGATGGTCCTCTGTCTTGAATTTGGCCACGAAAACGATCGATGTGCCCACGCTTTTGTACTTGTTACTATTATCAGATCAGGTTTTTTGTTTCTGTATGCGTGCGGGGAGAAATCGTCTTGCGGCCATTTATTTGGCCATAAATCATTGAAACTTTCCCATTCGCCATTTTCTCGTGCTAAATTGTCTGTGGCGAACCGATGCGATGCAACGACGACAGTGCTTTTGGGTATTGGCATTTACACGTTTGTTTCGGCACAGTGACACTGCCCCGTCGTTTGGGGGACACTGTCATCTGTGGTTAAACAGGGTTACCAACAATGAATTATAAGGTTCATAGGATTATTAAACCGAAACGAGAAAAGTATTTTATATAGATTATCTGCTTGATCTAATAATTGCATTTGATCCTCTCTATTTGGTATTTTACAGTTTAATCAGAAATCAAAACTAGAAACATTCTGCTTTAGCCAGTTTTAGTTTAACACTTTGAGTAGTGAGTTGCTTTAACACACTTGTTAATTTGTTAGTATACACCTGGGAGTGTGTTAATCTTTTGTTATTTATTTATTAATATTTTATATTGCATTTGTAGTAAATTATAAAGAAAAAAATTAATGATTTTAATGTTTTATTGTAAGATTTGTTTTACTACTTTTTTGTATTAGTATGTTTTAATAAAATTTCTTAACGCTTTTCTATTATTAAATTTCGTTAATTTATTTTACATATTTTTCATATAATATTCGACTTTTTTGTTTTTTTTTTATTAATTTAATAGTTCTCAATATTTTTTATAAAATTAATATAAAATATGATTGTTAATATTATGTATTTTTCTTCAGTAATATATATGTAAATACATAGCTCTCTGGGGTACCTTAAAATAGTGAACGTTTGATCGCCGTACATGTACGGCGATCAAACGTTCACTATTTCATCAGTTTAGTTTCGTTGAAGACAGTAAAAACTGCTCTATTTCTTAAGCATAATGTTAATTTTATAAGTTTAAAGTTATTTTTATTGAGCAATAAATAATATATTGCAAATCGTATTTAATTTTAATTTTTTTTTGTAATGTTTCTTTCATTATTAAAAATATATTTTTTTTTGTTACTAATTTATGGCCAATTTAATGTTTACATTTAGTTTTTAGCTACAATTTAAGTGAAAGAAAAAAAATTGGAAATAACAATAGATTAAGTAATAATTTAAGTACATTTATATAAAGATTTGGAACCATTGATATGTTGTCTTTAGGCTATAAAACAATATGTGTTTTGACATTTGGGCTTATATTTAAATATAAGGTCGTTGTTTTTGGTTATATTTGGTATGAAAATAACAGTGTTCTTTAATTGTTGGTATTGCAATGCAATTATGATGTTTTTTAAGATTAGTATTTAAAAGTGTATTTTATATTATTCTTATAGCTTTATTTTGGATGACATATGTTAAAATGCGTCTGAAAAATTGTATATATATATTAGATTATTTTTTGTAGTAAAAGCGCTCTTTCTGTTAGATATCGGTCTAAGGATCGCAATGATGACAAGCCCTTTAGAGCAAAGTACTAAAGTATGTTATTAAATTTAAGCTTAGAGTCTAGATGTGAGCCTAATATTTAACGCTTGTTTTTCATTCTAAGTTACTGCTCGGCGTATTTAAATTTAATTGCTTAATTTTTCTGGGAAATTCTAATTTTCCACCTCTTACAATATTTATTTAAGATTTTAGAAGATTTATGTAATAGTTTCGCGGTTAATTAAAGATAATGAGCACTTGATAAAATTGTCAACAGAACCCTCATTAGAAATGTTAAGTGACATACAAATATTTGCGAGAACTCAGTGAATTGCATTCCTTCAAACCTGGGATATAAAAACGGATAATCACAAAGGTATTTCAAAAATCTTTTCTAAACTTTTCCAACTAAAAGTGAGTATTTGGTTATTAGGGAACTTCAAATTATAGATCCCGATTCAAAAATCCTGCAAACTATAGCTCTATAGAGGTCACGAAAAACTGATGGATCATCAAAGTAAAACGCGTTCTTCATAACAAAGCCGAGCACCTTGAATTTTTTTTTGCATACGTCGTTTACGTTTTGAGAAAACCTCTACTCAAAAGTAATTCAGGAATCTTTAATACAAGTTTCTCTAGCCTAAATGCTTACACCAAGATCGTAGCAATAATACTATGGCGAATGAGATAGAAAAAATTACACAATATGATACTTTCAGAAATTAAAGGGCAGACGGTTGATGGAAGCATATCTCCATAGAGAATCTAAATCATTCTGTAGAAGTCCGCAGTAGATCTAATGCATTTAAACAATTTTAAAACATATACATACGGAAGAAAATGATTTGTATCTGCCGAATATATTTCAGTAATAAATAACGTGTAAATTTTTCATAAAAGGTTGCCAGACCCATTTTATAAATAATTAAAATAAAATTATTTATTTACCTGATATTACTTTATCTTAGACAGTATATATATTTTTAACAACTCGAATACACATAAACAATTCTTACATATTTCTATTATTGTTTCGAGAAGAGTATACAAAATATGAAATACTTTAAAAAAATAGTTTATACTAGAACTATGCTAAAATTTTACCTTATGGTAAGTTTTTAAGACTTGAAAGATTATATTGAATATTTCAATATTTCGATTATTTTTTAAGCAAGATTAAGATATGTGTATCGACTCTAAAAATACTTGTTTATTGTTGCATGTTTTCAACATGAAAAAAATGTTTATGTGTACAATTTTTCCGCTCAGAGTACGTAGAACTTTTGTACGCAGAATTTTAGATCAATGACCACGATGAGTTGATAAAATTTTCGTAACTTTCAATTGGCGCAATTTGTTTATCGTGCACATAAATAAACCGTAGGGTTAAACGACAGTTTAAATATGTACGTATGTGTATGAATAAATAGCAATTGCTCATCGCAATTTGATATAAGTATTAAATGATGAGTTTGATGTGTTAAATAACATTTCTCTCTCTCTCTCTTATTTTTTTAATTATATTGTTATCTATATAACTTCGCGACAGTTATCGCTAATTGAAATGAGAGGTCAGAGAGTCTTTATCTTTGAAATTTTATATTTAAATGACCAAGACTGTTTCGTTCGATTTTGCGCAGTGAATCATCTCGAATTTCTTAGACAGGAAAATTAAAAAAAATGTTTTTATTTAGTTGATTGAAAAATAATACTATACAATTTTACAACTATAAAAGAACAATATTTTAACAGTATTAAAAAAAAAATTTTCGAAATTTAATTTTATAAAATTATAACTGCTTTTCATAATGAAACGATTGTTGTAGTTTAATGGTTTTATACCTTTTTTATATTTTCATTAAAATTTCTGTGGTATATAAGGGTTAGTTTTGTAACTTAGCTATTTATCCCTATGACTTAATTTTAATATATAAGAAACAACTAAACATGTTAAATAACAACCGAATTTAAGGCTTTACATAGCAACAAAGATGATGAAAAGTATTTGAAGTAAATAATTTTCTTTTACCATGATTACGCAAAATAAGAAACAAATAAAACACTGGTTCTCAAAAATTATCATCATTTTTTTATATTATCAACGTTTTTTGTGAATACTGAATTATTCGTGTGTATACTAAATTTTCTCAAATTTTCGTCGTCGACAACCCTGTTTGGTTCTTATCCACGTCTAGTTTTTTTAGCATTCGAACACGCAGGTGTTTGCTAGCTCCCTAAAGTTTTGCAACGAAGGGAAGAGCAGGAAAGGGCTAAGTGCACACAACTGCCTCATATCTCGTTTTTTGCAATCTTTATTGCGCTCCAAAGTCCCGTGCGAGCCGGTGCTCGATTTGACCTCAACGGAAGCTTATAGCTAAGCAACCTCATGGGCGCATCTGTTGATTTCACATCTGAAATTCTATGCGCATAGATCAAAGCGATTATAATGCGATCATTATTTCTCGTGATATTTTGTGGGTTTTTCGTACAAAAGGGGATGAGAGGAGTTCCGCGCGTGAGCTACCGCACAGTGAGCTGAACATTTATATCGTATCATAATCTTAGCATTAGCCATATATATATACTTATATATATATATATATATTATACATATAATGATCAACTTTAATAAGTAAGAATAATAAAAGCTTTAATTATATTACACCACATTTTTCTAGATTAAAAATATGTAGAATCACACGCTCATTTTAACTGTGTGTTTCTTGAAAAGTCATGTTTTCAGAGTTTTGACACTAAAATTCATTGTGCTTTGAAACTTTGGCTTTGACAAGAGACATAAAATTATTTTTAATTAGGTTGTATGTTGTATACGTTAAACTATTTTCAAGTCTGTGGCTTAATTTGTTTTTACAATACAAAAAGTGAGTTTTCTGACACATATTTATTTACCTAATTTATATGTTAATTAGCAATTGATTGATATTTTTTTTGTCTTTTTAAATATGTATTGTATTTTAAAATATTTTTTCTTTATGCTATTGGGTGAGGTGAAGGGTGAGGGATGACTTATTAATAAAAATGGCGGAAAATTGAGATAACAGTCGCAGTTGTGCCACATATAATAACTAAAAACATTTTAGAAAAAGATAAATACTAAAGTTCGTGGGAAATTTTTTTTTTTAAATAAAGTAAATATATCTAAGAAACAATATTTATATCAGCATTTAATATCAAATAAAAAACTAGATTATTTGACTATAAAGTGTTATTTTTGGTAAAAGATGAGTCATTTAAAATGGAGAGTAACTGATTTGCTAAAATTAGTTCAGCTAACTTTTGGAAGACTAACCATGCCGAAGAATGAGGAGTAATACAATTTCAAGTTAAGTAAAGTAAGAACCGTTTATCTCAGGATATCGGCTGTTTTGCCACACTGTGCCCCAAGCCGACAAAAATATGAGAAATAAATAATAAGGTCACTAGACCTCCGGAAACGTGGGGGCAAGCGGGAGCGATTCGCTTTGATCGCATTATATAAATCCCGAGAGCGAAGGATAACGCCGGGATACCTGCGCGTTTACAAATGTATCGGTATTAATAGGGAAGCTGCGGGTTTACGGATGATAAACTCGCGCGAGATGAACACAACACGAGCGATGGGCGGGCCTCGCGTGGGGGTGAGTAAAAATAAACAAATTCAACTACCCCGTAGATCCTCCCGAACCACAGGGTGGAGGTGGTTGGGGTACATAATTCTCGGCCAGCACGTGGCAAAAAGTTGCGATTTGTTTGCGTGGAAACGATTAAGATTTTAAAGTTTTTCAGTGAGAATCAAGCGGAATTTGAATCATTTGACAGAGTGAAAAGTTGAAATCTTAGTTTCGAAGAGTGTATTGTTTTTAATTAAAAACAAACGTGCCGAATGCTAATAAGTATATATTGTATATAAGGACACCGATTGCAAATACAATTTTAAAATATCAATTTTACATTAAAATGTGCTACAAGGGTAGATAGTTATACTACATAAAAAATTCTTATATAATATTTAAAAAATAGTGTTAGTTTTAGTTATGTGTATAAAGTATTGTCAAAGTTTTTAAATTTAGCATAATTTATTAATAATAATAATTAATAATTAGTTTGTCATTCTGTTAAAGGCTTATTTTTGTCCTTAAAAAAATATTTTATTGTAAAACTATTGCTTAATTATTATTATACCTAACTATAAGAGACATAAGTGTGTTTTATTTCTCAAAAAAATAAAATGTTAAATTTTTTAACCTTTAAAAAATAATAACTATACGATTACAATAGTACGAAATCTATTCTTATATCAGGTATTGTATTAAAAAAGCTTTGAAACTACGTTGCAGTCTATGTATCTTAATTTTTTAATGATAAATTCATCTACTAGCTATTTATATAGATTGTCCAAAATACCAAAATAATGTGGTTTATTTAAAATTTTTTTTAAATTTAAATATTACAATCGTCTGAAAAATGTTAAAAAAATATGTTTTTTTTTTTTATTTAACATTTACATTTTAAGAAAATTTATAAATGTTAAAATATACAAATACCATACTTTTAGTGTAAAAATCACTATCATTTAAAAAATATTAATTTAAAAAATATTATTATATTATATTAATCCGTTCAGAAGCTTAAGTAGAAATAATTGATAAGAATATTTATTATGTTACTTCTATGATTAAATAAATACCGAGATAGTGAGAAAAATTAGAAATTACTAATAAGCTTTATTTTCAAGAAGATATGTGGAACAGATATTTTAATTAAATCAAATAAAGTTGAGCACATTTTCAATGGCAAGCAGCTCCAAAAAACCGCTCGCTAACTATGCGCAACTAGTTGGGTAGGAACCGGCAATTGCAGTTTTCGGTTTTTGCCAATGTGTTGGTAAGTGCATTTAGGCAATACCTGTTTTCGCACACACACATTCACAAGTAAGGAACACTCGCATCCGCTTCAAAGTTTCTCTCGTTGTTCCGACGACAACCTTCGACTAGCCAAGGGCGAAATTCATATTTGCCCTAACGATTGCGTCCGCCTTTCGAGACTTCTTTTCCCAGGGAATTAATACGATTTTAATGATACATAGTATTAAAGGTCGTTGAGCGGCTTCTTATTTTGGCTACGTACGAATTTTTCGATGTTTGCTTTTGTGCACTTGAGTGTGTATGTGTGCGAGTGATTTGAGGAGCTTTCTACTGCACCTACACCTGTTTGCTTCAGCAGATTGCAGGTAATTTGCAAAATAAGTATTACACGTCGTTTATTACAGATTATTGCTGTGTTTAATGAAATTGTAGTTTTTTATGCAAAGTGACATTATTCATATTTTTATAATAATTTTGCTACAATATTTTTTTATTACGAAACTCATATATTGTACTTCTTAATATATAAAGCTTTGCGCGTTACTTTTTTTACCTAATAATCAGTGTTTCTTAATGTATTTATCAGAAAAAAGATTAATTTAATTTAGCGTTTTTTTCAAACTTAATTTCAAGTAAAACTTATAAAGACTAATAAAGAATTTGATCTCGTTTGTCTGAAAAATATGAAGCGGATGTGACAACAAAATTGTAAAATAATTCTGCACTACAACCAAATAAAGACAATTAACTGACCCAAGCTTAATATTGCGTGATGTCAATAAGAATTTGTCCCATTTAGGATGCTTATGAAAATCAAAAAAAAATTATGCACCTTAAATTATTGACTTTCAGACAATATTTTTAGGTGCATAAAATGAAAGGAGTATCGTAGCCAAAAATAAATATTCATAAGCGTGTTAGCAATAAATCTGGTATACATCCTCTGAATAGCAGTAGCATTTTTCTAAAGTCCGCGAGTTAAGAGTAAAAGGAAAGACCTAGAATATTCCAATTTTAAAACAATTTTCTGAATAAAAATTATTTGGGACAAATTATATGTTTTCTTGCCTTAATAAAATATCTGTTACATTATGATATAAAATTATCTTTTCATATTATTTTATACTATAATTAATTTTATAATTCATAGAAAAAATATCAGTAATTTTATAAAGTACTACTATTATTAAATTGAACTTATTTTATATATTATATTCAGATGCAAAAGATGGTAAAACGACAAATTCTATTTTGTCTAAAAATCAATAATATATTTGTGTTACAAATTTTGTTATTCTTGAGAATTTCTGCATTTCAGAATTTATGCTATAGATGTATTTAATATTTACTTCTTATTTTTTGTAGTAATGTGTTATTTATAAAAGGTGAAATATTACAAACGTACTTTTGGATGAAATATATGTTGCAATCACTTAAAAAAATATAATTTTTTCGTTTATAGAGATATAATATTTATACAATTCATGAGATTTTAAGCCCTAACACACCACAAGGAAGGCTTAATTAAGTCAACAGCAAATTTAAAAAAAATCAAAATATCAAAAAAATCAAAAAAAAAGAAGACAAAAACAGAGCTTTTGGTCGAAATTGCAGTAGCAAGAAATTCAAAGCAGGAAGAAACAGGAAGAAGTCTTCGTCATAATTTGCAATATTTTGATCTTTGATCTACACATTCGACTTCGGTTGATCCTTTAACTATATGAAGACAGTTATTTAAAATACAGTACGGCTAAAAATATGTTTATTGAGTAATTATAAGCGATAGCTTCCGAATAATGAAAAAAAATAAAGATCTAAAATTGGAAAGAATCAACATTTAGGAATAGATGGACAAAAAAATTCTCAAACAAAATTGTGAGCAAGTAAAATTTAAACACGGTATTTAACAGTAAAGGGTTTAAAATATATTTTGATGACTTATTTACGCAATGAAAATAATGGATTAAAGGTGCTCGAAGGAGAAAAAATAATATATTCTAGAAATAAACGTTTAGAAAAATATCAGAGTGAGTTATTGCTGTTATAATATTTTTTTTTTCATTTTTAACCATTAAACATAGTAACTTTATATTTTTAGGTAAGGTGCTATTTTTCGGCATTTTGAGTTAAAGGTTTAGTCATAATCAAAAAATCATTAGATGCAAAAAAATATTTGTAAATTATTAAACATCACCCACGACTAGGGATTCCAATCCCGGGATCCCGGATCCTGGGATCCCGGGATCCCGAACGATTTTCAATACCCGATGAGTCCCGGGATTATAAAACATATTCCCGAATTTTTTGGATTGTTTGATTTATCAAGCACAATCGAATTATTATTTTAAAAATAGTTATATTTCGTGTACAAACTTGCGCCAGTTGCACGTGTCATCTGTGAATCTTTGAGGCTGTGAGTCTGAAGTGCTTTTTCAGCAGCAGGCTGCTTAGGAACCAAAATCAGATCAAGGCTAAATGATGAAACGCTTGATGCTTTGATGTTACTTCGTGAGTTGTATTCAAATTAATGTTTTCCATTAATTGTGTTTATGAATGTACATTGTACATACATTGTCAAAAGTTAAATTTTTATCTTCTCAAATAAATATATAAGACCTTCCCTTTTTTATTTTTATTATATTATTTTCTATTTTTAGCCCAAGACTAAAATTATATGTACTTTATACATTGTACGCTATAAAAAACAGATGTAAAAATATATCGTATTATTCATTTTAAATTATTTTTATCGATAAAATAACAGGAAAATTATCCCGGGACTGGTCCCGGGATCCCGGGATCGACTAATTGCAATACCGAAATCCTGGGATTCAAATTTTGGCCCGGGATTGGAATCCCTACCCACAACCATCTATGCCCTTATTTAAATTTTTAGTGAGATAGCGACTTCAAACACACAGTGAAAATGATAGTAAACATTAAGAACCTAGTTATGGCCATTACAAAACCCTACTTTTAATATGATCAAGTTTTATGGAAACACTAATTAAGGTTGGAAAAAAGAGCACTACAAAACAATAAATAAATGATTGTAAGTTTTTGCAAAAAAATGGCTAACAATATTAAGAAATACAATACAAAAACGTATCTGATTGAAAACTGCTTGTTACAGACAAATGGTCGACAAACGCGATTTTATTTTTAGTTAGGTTTTATATATTTTTTATAAGATATTTATACTTAATAAATAATAATTTACCGTTATTTTTAATTATACTTTTTATACACAGTTGTGCCAGGTGGCCCCTTACTTTTGCACAAAAGTACTAACGATTGGTTTAAGCCCGTTAGCAGCTACTTTAGTTTTAGTTTAAAACGTTGATATGCTTGTGATTATATTATTTAATTTTAGAATGGTATTCGTGTGTATGATAAACAGAAACGGCTCGAAAAAACTTCACTAAAAAACTCCTGAAAAATACGACCGTCATACCACACTTTTTCGAAAGTTTTTTTTTATCTCAAAATTAGGGGCCTTTCGATTTTCATATTTTTTTAATATATCAGTGCACTGACGATGAAAATATTAGGAATATAAAATAAATTGTTAGTGATTTTAATTTAAATAAAAAAAATTAAAATCCTTTTACAATTTTTACAAAATAAAAAGAAAGATATAGGAAAAAAATTTCAATTAATTACGTGATAATTTGGGTACTTTTCAATAAAAGATCTGGAACCATTGATATGTTGCTTATAGCCTCTAAAGCAATATGTATATGCTTTGGTATTTTGTGCTTGTATTTATTTTAATTTAATTTAATTGTTGGCAATTAAAGGCTATCATGTTTTTAAAGATAAGTATAAAAAGGTGTATTAAATAATATGCTTAAAGCTTTATTTTAAATGACTTTCAATTTTGAAAAAATGTTTTACTGTTGCAACACTGAGCAAGCACATGTTAAAATATGTCTGAAAAATTGTTTATAAATTTAAAAAATGCGTTTTGTAGTTGCCGCGTTTTTTTTAATAAATATCAGTTTAATGGCCGCAATAGCGGCAAGCCTTTTAGAGCAAAGTTGCAAAATATATTTATTAAATTTAAGCCTAGAGTCTACGTATAAGCATAGTATTTAAAGCTTGTTTTCTTTGAAACTTTATTGCCCTGCTCATTTTAGAAAGGGAGTAGCAGAGTTTGTCTATATTTTGTTAATATAATTGCATCTGTGTTAATTTGGTTAGTTTTAATTTACCGTCTCCCAAAATATTAAATAAAGATTTTAAAAAAATTATAATTTATTCGCGATTGGTTTAAGACTATAAGAACTTAATTAGTGAAACAACATAGCATTTGCTTCTCATGTATGAGCTTATTAAGCGTTGCAGATTTTCGGGGCTTTTGTATTTGTATAGTTTTATGCCATGTCAAAAGCTTTTTCTATATCTAACTATTTGTTAATAATTGTATTCTATAAAGATTTTCAAAAAAGCATAAGGATTATTTTTTTGAATATTGTACAGAATAACGGTAACAAATTGATGGGGCGATAATTAATCGCAATTGTAGGATCTTTGTCGATTTTTTATTAGATTCAAATGGTTGAAATGTACCCAAAAATATATGCAGGCGTTAAAGATGTTTGTTATGTAATAAATGCAGATTCCAAAAATTATTCAATATGTCAATTCCAGGACTTCTTTTATCAAGTTTCAATGACATTTATAATTTCCCGTGAGCTAATTTTGTGAATTGCATCATTATATATCGCGGATGAATGAAATTGGTTATTAAATAATTATTAATAGTAGTTTAATTTCATCATTAATTACCATAAATAGTATATATCTAATTTTACAAACCATATTCTTATGTAAACATTCCTGATTTACGAAAATATGTCGCAACACAACGCAATCGTTTTTGTTTATTATTTAATGAATAGCTATTGTTATTTTGTTTTAGGTCCTTAAAATACTGAAAATCCATTGTATAAAGCATCTTGCTGAAATAATTTTATAACCGAAAATATGTTACAAAATTCACGTTACTGCGTAATAAATTTACATCAAAAGATTTTGTTTGGCCAAAAATATGCAATAATATGTTTTGGGCGGTGATTTGTTAAAGAATTTTTGTTCTATTTCGCAACGGCCTTTTTCATTATTCTTTACTCAAATCAAAAATAAATTAACAAAACAAACAAACAAGCTTTCTCCGTACGAAAGTGTTTACGGATGGTCAAAGCTTTAATTTTAATATATCCGAGGCATGTAGGTGGCAGGTGCTATATTTATATAGCCGTGACAAGTGTCACGAGGGAGTCTCGTAATCGAAAACGTAATAACGAAAATAAACGGTATCATTTATGAGCATTGTTATGCAATCGATTATGGTAATGGCGGTTAAGTAAATTTAGATCAGAAGGTTCTCGTCTCGGCTTGTTTTTCATCAAGAGCTTTTCCGTGAAAAATAGTGCGAGCTTGAAATAGATTTTCCGACGGCGCTCGTTACGGCCTTTTACGGCTTATCAATGAAAGTGAACTTTTGACGGAACGTAATTCATTAATCAAGTTAAATAATATCAATTTTGGTTAAATTAGAGTAGAAAAGGCTTACAAAGCAAGAGCTCTTTAATTATTAACTTTCATTGTATTCATTTTTGAAAATTTCTATATTTAGTAAATTACACAGTTTTGCCACTTTGACTTGAGTTTTTATAAAATCAAGCTTACAATAGAAACACTTGGATCGTAATTATGATGACATAAGGAAACGACTCAATATTATTTTGTATTCATAACAAATATTATGTAAAATTATTATTAGATTAAATTCAGTGCAAATATTAATTAAGTTTTTATAAATATAATATACAATATTTTTATATAAAGCTTTTACAAGAAAATAATAATATTATTGAAGTTTTTTTTGAAATGTGAAATAATTTCATTACCATTAAAACTATACGATAGTTTTAAATAGCTTTAAATGTTTCGTAACTTTTAATGAGACATAGTATATGGTTAGTTAATAATTGTTAAATTTTATTAACTGTGTCATAAATGGTCAGTAATTTGCTAATAATGCTTAATAAAGCAATAAAATAATATAATTATTATAGAATGTGAAGTGGGGAATTCTACAGGGTTTTATTTTGGTACCATTATTATTTAATTTATACATAAATGCTTTAACCCTATGTAAGCTTCCAGAAAGAATTCAACTATATGAAAATGATACAGTTCTAATATATAAGACATGCAAAGAAACATGCCAAATAATATAATCCATATTAGTGAAGAGATGAGATTAAATAAATTAATAAATATTGAAATAAAAACACCTATATAATATTTAATAATAATTTTGATATTACAATCATTGAAAATAATTCTCTCATTACAAAAAGTAATAATATAAAATTCTTTGATCAACTTCTAGATAGAATTTTTAATTTTTATTACCATATTGATTATATAATTTAAAAAAATAAAATTATATTGATAAATAATACATATATCAAATTACTAAATAATTGTTTTTTTCCCTTTAACATGCCTTTTATTTTTCTATTTTTTTTTTTAATTTAATAATAAATATTTTATTTGTATTTTCTATATTTTTCTAAATGTGTATGTATTAAATTTATATATTTTAATTTTTATTTTTAAGTTATTTCTTACTTATGCAGAATTACATAAAAAAATAATAAAAATATGTGATCTTAGTAAATAAATATATTATAGTGGATTATAGGAGCAATTTTATATTTCTTAGAGTACAGCATATTATTGTTCTCTGATTAAATATCAAAACATAACTACCATTGAATTTAAATGCAGAATATTAAATATCAAAAATTGACCATTTAATAATTTCTAGCCATTCAATTTTAATACTAATAGTTAAAAATATTTTTGCCATAATTGCGCTTGAAGTCTAGTATTTTACTTTTTAAATTGTGTTTTGGTATTTTAAAATAGCAGTCAATAAATAAACAATCTTTACATAAAGAAAAAAATACTTACCAAATAAAATTGAGCTTTGAATTTAATAAAATATATTATAGATGTATAAACATATAAGATTATTATATTGATTAGTGTTTTATGTGCTTTTTCTATGTAAATAAAAGTTAATTTTAAGATAAAAATTGGGGTATTAAACTTCACTCTAATACGTTTATTAAACGTGTTTTAATAATATTTTTATTATACACTATTTTTACCCTTATTTTTTAAAAACACTGACCATTTAATAAAATTACTGACACAATAAATCTAACTAATTTTATTTATAATTATAATTATCTGTTCATTAGTTCTCCGCTAATAATTCACTTCTGGATATTTTGGTTGTGGCAAATATTACCTAAATATTATTTTGGTGGTTTACAAATTTTGATATATGTAAATACAGTTAAATGCGTAATTAAAATTTTTGCTCTCAATGAAAAAATGAAACTAAATCCTAACTTGAACTTTAAATTTTTATTTAACTTTGTTTTTGATATAGTTGAATATAGAATAATAAATAAATATTACTATATTAGCAATTTCTAAATGCTTTCCTGTCCTTTTATTATCTTTCAGTGCCTTAATAGTAATGTAAACAACCCTTATTTTCAGTAACTCGTAAAATATGCTTAAGATTACACCGACTAGCTGTTTTATAAACTATTCAACAATAAATGCATTACTTATCAATTAATACTACGGGATTAAGGAAGAGGTTCTTCTACTGCACTTTGAAAAATATATTTTTAATGAGAAGCTGGAAAAAGATAAATATCATTGATAAATTTCATATATTTATTTAGAATAAAATAAACTTTGATATTTGTCAAAGACGCGTTTAAAGTGCAATAGTTATTTTTTACATCGTGTTTTAAAAACGTTATCACTGATATAGGTTATATAATATAAGGTGCAGTAGCTTTTAAAAAAATAATAGTAAATAAATAAATATTTTTTTTTAGAATAACAATTACTAAGTAAATAAAATAAGTGTTAAATTTAATAAGCATGTTTAGTATACTAAGGTATACTGTAAATTTATTCTAGGTTTTCCAAGCATTTTCTATTTTCCCGGATTTAAATTAAAGTAGAATAAAATCTATTAAAAATGCCTTGATCATATTTTTTAAATTATAATTTTATAGTACTATATGTTTATACAATAGTATATAAAAAATAATGAAAGCTTTATACAAAATCCTTTAATTTGGTTTATAATAAAACTCTAAATATAATTTAATCTATTTATATATGTGTTATTATATTATTAATACATTCTTGGTAATGATTTTTTTCAGAAATGTAATCCCCTCAAGACATTTATTCAATGTATATTTATATCGACACAAAAATTAAAATTACATAAAACTCCATTGCGTTTTTACTTATATAATTTTACCCTTTTGCTATTATACGTTCTAAAAATATATTTAGATTACGTGTTATGTTTTTAAGCTGAGTTTTTCGTGTAGCTTTTTAATTTGATTTAAATTTGATTAACGATATACATTCATCGATACTTAAATTGTATTATACATGTACATTATTTTAATTTGATTGATTGAGTCGACAGTTTTTTGATAATAATTTATAGCTTTTGAGCTTAATGAGCAATAATAAAAATGCAAATCGGTTCGATTATCGACTTATAAATCATTCCGTCTATTAACTCATTTCGTTCGATTTATTTTCGCCGCTCGTGAGCTCACTGGGGAATCTCACACCCATGACCCTCGCGGAGAGCGAAAGCGGCTTAATGCGAGAGAGAAAAAACTACAAATTCTATAGATTTAGCGTCACAAGTATACACATATAAACGAGCAAATCCTCTTGTCATATGTTTGCAGAGCATTGTTGCCGGAAAAACCGGGTAAAAGAGCGGTTGGGGTTATGGGGGCGCCGGGTTGCGGTGGGGCCCCGGGAGGGCGCGAGCCCCGGCCCCGGACCGAGGGGGCCCGACAAAAAAGCGGGGCAAACGCCCCCTGTAATTCCGTTACCCGCATCCGTGTACGGTATTAATTGTTACACGTGCCACACTAATACGCAATAGGTGGATGTGCGTGTGTTATGGTTTTTTGGTTATGTTTTAGTCATTTTTGTTGTGTTGATTGAAAAAATGGTACGGGTCACATTGGTAAAAATACTTTTTTTTTACTAAACATAATCATATCTAATTGTTTTAATAATATTTTTTTTTATTACCGATTAAATACTTTTTCTCAGTAAATTTAATATTTATGAGCTATAAAATCGTTATAAATCTGAAAGTTGTGTTTATTTGATTATATTGTATTGCACCATTTAAACAATTACATTATAATGGTTTTAAATTAAAAAAATGATTTAATTTTAGTAATATCAGTATCTTTAAAATCAAAAATATAAATATAGTAGAGTTGATTACATAGTATACATATTATTTATACAATGATATTTATTTTTACACAGTCATGTTTTTTTCTAAATCATCACTTTTATTTTCTACACTAAACTAAAATTATTTTTTACGATATACATAGTAAATGTTTAATTAATAAAATTAAAAATATATAATAGTAAATTTTAAAAATAAAAATATTTTCTTAGTAATAAACTTGCTATATATAGTTGTTAAGTATGTGTTTAAAAATTAGTCATTATTATTATTGTAGTTAAGCATAAAATTAAAAACTTTTGTAGGTTTAATTACGTACAATTTTTGTTCTAATTTCTTAGAATAAACTTAATGAATAGTATATTTAAATATGTTTAGTTTTACATATGTCTCCTAATTAAATATATGCGGCAAAAAAAATCATGGTGAAATATAATGAATATAGATATTAAATAATAATTAAATAATATAATGAATATTAAAAGCATAAAAATAGCTATATTTAAAAAAAATTATCATGCTGTGCTACAGTGAATGTCCATAACCAGTAAAGTTATATTTTTACAGGCGTTTCAGTGCAATTATATTTTAGTACATTTTCACCAGTAGATATATAAATTTCTACTAGCAAAAATATATTTTAACCGAGAAGCGCTAGTCAAATTATATGTTGCTCTAAACTGTCGTTGAAACTCAATTTAAAAGTTGCCAAATTTTAAACCCAAA
Source organism: Plectrocnemia conspersa (assembly GCF_051122295.1). Taxonomy (NCBI): domain Eukaryota; kingdom Metazoa; phylum Arthropoda; class Insecta; order Trichoptera; family Polycentropodidae; genus Plectrocnemia; species Plectrocnemia conspersa. Next base: position 9,946,059 of record NW_028277175.1, on the reverse strand, counting down.
ACCACCCTCAACAAATTAACCAAACCCGATTTGATCTATTGTAAGTTCCAAGCCCTTTATGGGTAAATTATATTTTTTAAATATAACCTTTTTCAAACGTACCGGATAAATACAGCTTCACTGATATTGACTGTTGAAATTAAAAATTAATTGCTTGATATATAATATATTATCTGGCCTAGTTAGTGAAATTATATTTATTTTAATAAAAATATTACAGTTACATATACACTTATATAAAAAAAAAAATTTTAGTGAATTTATTATATTATAATTCATCCCAAATCATAATTAAGATTAAATTTAAATTTAGTTTTAGTAAAATTGATGTTTAATGTTATTGTTAAATAATATAAATGTACAGTGTTTATCATTATTAATTATAAAACTTAATAATACATTTAATCATAGGCCAGAAATAATTTCAAAAGCTTTTATGAATATTTATGTCTTTGTGAATCATACATTTTTAATAGAATCTTATAATAAATATCCTTATTATTTGTGTTAAAAATTGTTTCACTTTTCGCTTATATGGTTAGTTATTATTGACATATTATTAATCTTTGTTCAGTTAGTATGTGTTATAATACTTGAATAGCGCGTATTTTAAAATATATCATTATGTGCTTCTTTTGTGTAACACAATGTTCCATTTTCTTTTCATAAAAACAAGTAATGTATGATTATAACAAGAGGATAATATACATTGTAGTATAGAGCAATGAAGTATATTTTTTTAAAGAAACCATGTGAATTTAATAATAAAAAAATTAAAAATAATTTAATACAAAGAAATAACTGTAGTTATTAATAAATAATCTTTTATAAAATAAAACTGTGCTTTGTTATATTAGTCATTAAAGACATGTTTATTGTTTGTATGTAAAAGATAATTTGTCGTTTTTAGATAAATTATAATTATGCTTTTTATTAAAAAAATAATTTTGTTTATTGACTTACATGGTTGTGAAATTTTCTAATAAATACATGAGCTTGATTTCACTACATTTAAAAAAAATGTTAAATAACTCAATTTAACAATATTTTATATGCTGATTTTATCTGTAATTATAAATTAACTACACTAGTGGACCATATACTAATAATTATATTTTTTTATAATTTTTTTCTAAATAAATAATATAAATTTTGAAGAAATCGCATATAATAGATTACTCTAATATTTCTTAATGTGTAATGTTCAGTTTAAAAGAAGCCTACTATATTAAAATTTATGATTGCTTGTAAAAACATATTTTTCTTTTTAAAAACAGTAAAAAAGTTCTTTGAAGACAATGAAGACAACTTTGCCTTATTATATTTTTTTGTACAAAAATGTAATAAGTTATAATAGTTTAGATATTTAAAAAGTCTTTATAGTTATATTTGTGTATATTTTAATACAAACATCACAAAAAATACAAATTTCGTTTTAAGCAAGCTAATTATTAAGCAGCTCAATTAATTAGTATAAAAATATTTGCTTTTATAGTATAGTTAACTGAATAATCTAAAATATATATTGATCATATTCTATCTAAAGCATAAAAAATAATAGTGTAATTCTGCGCAAATTTGTCAAACTAAGCTAAGCTTGTTTTTTTTCTAATTTGCAATCCTGTTTTTTTAAAAAAGAAGTTTCTGCAAGAATAAATGTATATTTTTCATATAAACGCCTTTGCTATTATAGTTTAAGAGCTGTCAGTTGCTGTTATAATTAACGACTAAGCAAAAAATACATATAAAAATATAATTAATTTACCCTTTTCTAGTGTTATTAAAATATATAAAGAAAAACTTCAAGAAAAGACAAAAAGGAATATATAAAAATATTTACTAACATCAAAATGTTATCTAATGATAGTTACATTCTAAAAATATATGGGTAAAAAATATGACGAAATGTTAAAAATCATATATTTAATCATGTATATTGATTTTTTAATTATGAAGCATTACGAATAAGCCTTTTTGATAACTTTCGAATGCGATTATAATAAAGGTAATATATTTGTATTTTTAATTTAAAAATCACATATGGTAAAAATACATTTTAGACTCTTTCAATGTTATTGCTATAGATATTAAAAATTTAAGATTAGCCAAAAAATTTTTATTCTAGTTCACTTTTAACTAAAAATGCATATAATATGATTATTTTTAAATAGTCTGTAAGATCTTTAAATAATACCTAATATATTTACATTAGTAAAATAATGAGGTTATTTATAAAAAAATTATGCCACTGTAATAAAAAATTTGATTTTAAATTGATAAAAACATAAGATACTCTCAGTCAAGTGTCCAGAAACACATATATAAAAACAAGCATTTTTTTATTTTATTTTTTTCCGCAGAATCCTTTTTAGTGATTTTTCGTATAAGAATTTTTTCAAACGTTATACCAAATATTTTTTAACATTGGGAGAAGGAGATTGTATGTATTTTTTTTCGTTAATATTTTTTTGCAGTTAATATCAGCTTTACGATAGAATATCGCTAGTTTTAATGTGTCACGCTATATTTATTACATATATTAATATAAACAAATAAAATATCAAATGTACGCATTTCAGGCGGGTAACGTAATAACGCGTGCGGCACAGCCTCCCCAGTGGAGCAACAGCCGCTCTACGCATAGAAACGCAATAAATTAATTTCCAGAGTCGTTCGTGGGGCCGAGGGGGTGGCCTGGGGGCTCGGCCCCCTGAATCTGCCGGGGGACGGGGGCACCAGTGAAAAAAGGGGGGCACAGCGCCTGTTGAAACTGGAGCGCGCAGGGCCGCCTGTACACTGTTAATTGGAAATTAATAATATTCTATACACAAAACGAGTTTCGAGCCGTTTTTACGCACATGCGTATACTCGTAAAAATTGTATTATTATTATTATTGAAGAAATACTATAAATGCGTAAATTAAATGTTTATAATGTTGCAGCACATAACATTAAGGATTACTATATTTAAAATTGATATGATTAGCATATTAGTGATCATTTTTTTTAATGCTAATTAACTTTTTTAATAATTAATTATATTTTTTTTAAAAATATTATTAGCTATATATAGTAACTATTTAATTCAATGTTTTTTTAATACATAATAACGTATAAGAAATTGTGTTTATAATTTTTTTTTCGTAATTTGATTGCTTGCGATAATAATTATATTAAAAATAAATGATCTTGGATAAAAAAAATACAATACAAATAGTATATGATATTATATTAAACATTTTAAATCTCAATTTTTTTAATAATGACTAGAATTGAGTCAATAATATTTATTAATATTTATTTGAATAAAAAGTAGTAGTAAAAAATTTGTTTAACCCACATAATCTACAGCTACAAAATACATGGTTTTTCATGTTTAAATAATAACTTAATGATATATGTTTCATCAATAAATTAATACTATTTTTTATTCGAAAAGAACTTAATATAAGTTGTAAATAATACTATTTCTGCATTTTAATAAATTATTCACGAAAAATATTGTACGCTAAAAAACAATAATGAGTATAAGAATTAACATAAAATGTCCTATATTAATTTAAAAAATATAATTTTTGTAAAATACTTAATGTTTAATTAATAAACAGTTTAATATAAATATAAATAATATTATATTACAAATATGCAAACGTATAAAAATAAAATTATACAATAATATTGAAATATTTAACTAATCAAAAATTATATTTTAATATTTCAAGTATAATGCCTAGAATATTTAAAGTATTCATATTTTAATCTATCAATTTGAGTATTGTTTTCTTGAACCTTTTTTTTCATATACTTTTACTAATAAATGTAGCAATACATACATAATATTTTATTTATTTACTGACTCTAATGCTTCTTTGAGTTTAAATATCAATTTGGATCATGCTTTAATTTATTTGCGTTTTATTTAAAGGTGATAGCAACAAATATATTATTACGAGTATAATGCGTAATTTTGTCATCCCTGTTTAAAAATATTGATGCAATGGAGAAAATTATTCAATAAAATATCTGTTAAATATAGATCATTAATAATTAATTACATAGAAAATAAAAATAAAACATTTGTATATTTTTAGTAGCTGTTTCTAAAAATATTATTTAAATCTTGAACTTGTACAATTTCACTGGATCGTTAATGATACAGAGAAACTTTTTCGTAAAACAATATCAAATTAATATTAACTAAATAAAATGCGGGATTACAACAATATTTTATTATTTTAGGCTAATCAACCTATAAATTATACTGAAATACGTGTTTTTGTTTATTGTTATATTCAGTGAATTGTATATCATTGAGTGACTAAGACATTATAAACGATTGATTAATTTCTATAAACTTTTGAAGCTTTTCATGAATTATTTAATATTAAAATATAAATAAATGTTATTTTCAATATAATTTTTCAGAAATAACAATCATATTTCAAAATAAAATGATTTTTCATATTTATTTAATCTAAAATTCGCATATTTGACAACGGAAACATTAAAGCTCCCGCGGCGTTTGTCCGCGTCGTCAAAAAATCAGTATCGGCCATAAAAGCTCGCAAACAAAACACCGACCCATTATTATTATTATCATTTTTAATTAAAGTTGCAAAAATTAACAAAAAAACTCACACATACATACATTTTACGGCGTACGGCATTAGTTCGCAGATTTCCCGGGGCTCGTCCGTGTTTTCATATCTGGCAAATGCCATTTTGTATATTTGCAACACAAAGCGAAAAACTTCCTTGTTGGCTGTACAAGTTTCGCCTACGCACAGTAATTTCTGGCCGGGTGGTTGGGGGCAAAGGGAGGAAGGATCCCATCCCTTAAACCCAAACCACCCTACCCCCTCGCACCCACCGAAAAAAACCTCCTAACCCCATTATAAGTACCATTATACGACTATGCGATTTCCATAGCGTCTCTCTTTTTAACCCCCGCTCGTGTGGATGCGGGGCGAGGGGGAGGCTAAAAAAGCTCACTCCCCCGCGCCTCTAAAAAAGCTCGCCTCTGCCCCTGGACCTGGCTGATGAACCTTCGAAGGCTGTGCGTATCTCTCTCTACGACACACCTGTAGCGGGGGTACCCTCTCCGTAGCTTAATTCGGATCCGCACTTAATTTCACTTTTGGTCCTGTTCTTTTTTTGCTTTTAATAGTTATTTGCGTGTTTTGTGTTCGAATATATATTATATTTTTATAAATTATATATATTGCGTAAATTATTTGGTGCATATGTATATAAACATGCATTGAGACTAATATTTTTATATTTTTTCGACAGTGACAGTTTGCCGTAAAATTGCATCACATGTAACTTCTCTGCTAACTTTTATTATTAATTATTAATGAATCCTTTGCTTAGTAAAATTATTTTTAGAGAATGCTTAGAAAATAATTGTAATATACAAATTAATTTTAAGAAAATGTATATTAAGTAATATTTATTTTCTGTCAAATATAATCTTTAAAAATGTAATATCAGTAAATACAGTTGGCATTAATTATTTGTGTGATTATAATGAGATATTAAAGTCTAATTATTATTTTAAAATGTGCTGTATACATATGAATATATTTTTACATAAAAATCGCATATTTGCAATATAAAAATATTAGTTAAATATTAAATAACAATTACAATCTACAATGTTTTTGAAAGTCTAGTTATATCAAATATTAATTAGTAACGCCTGAATTATGATTTAATTAAATTACCTTAGTTTATAATTATAGAATAAATATAAATATTAATTTGAATGTATTTATAGTGAAAATGTTTGTAAAGACCTCTTAGCAATCAACATTAATAATTAGTACATTATATGTTATAGGTTAAATATATTTTGCAAAGATATATTTGTGCGCACATTATTTCTTCAAAGTAAACTCATGTATTATTTTCAGATTACAACTTTATGTATTATTTTGACATATTATTCAATAGTTAATTGAGATATTGTAACTGTGTTTTATTTTATATTATAGAAATAGCTTACAGTCTACAAAGTATATCAATAAGCGGTAAAATCTTAATCTTTAAACGATTTAGCGCATCTGTTTACTTATGTAGCATTTAAATGATATTTAACGAAAAAATAAACTAATAATAAATTAAAAATAAATTAAGTCAAGAGAACCTTTTAAATATTTGTTAGGCGGTCGAAAAAGTATAGAGCCGATTTTAACTGCGCGCTTGTGGTCTTTAACTATTTTTTTTGAAAAATGACGCTTAGCAAAATATAATACTTATGTAGCTTGTAAAGGCAGCAAATTAAAATCAGAAGCACCGCTTAAACATTTCTTAGGCGGTCGAAATAAGATAGAGCCGATTCTGACCGCGCTCTTGTGGTCTTTAAGCATTTTTTTTGAAAAATAATATATAGCAAAAAATATTAGTTAGTATTTAAGTTAGCTTGTCAAGGCAGCAAATTAAAATCAAGTGCACCGTTTGTTAGGCGGTCGAAATAAGATAGAGCCGATTCTGACCGCGCGGTTGTTGTTGTTTACCTATTTTCTTAAGCCTTAATCGTCATGCCACAAAATCTTAAATTTTAAGGCTTTGTATAGAATACATAGTATTAGACAATTTCTCAAGATTTAATAGGTAACTCTAAAAAAATACAATATTTTAAGACGGAATACCGAAATGTACATATGTAATAATTATTGCACTTTCACAATAGTAATAACTACGTTGGCCGATTAAAAGTTGGAATTATTAGATATCTCGTAAACTTTTCATACAACAAATAAGCAACAACGATAAAAATAGTTTTATAATATATTCGCTTAATTTTTGTTTGTATCATATAAACCCATATTTTCATATTTTTTTTATATATATATTTATATAATATATATAGAAATCTACAATATGAATATAAAAAATCAATAAAATATCTTATATTTCACTTAGAATTAATATTATTATCTTCAATAAGATAAGATATAAGATTTAGTATATCAGTCTTGCACAAATTTGTATGTGTGAATGAAAAAAACAATAATCTGAATATATTATAAAATAATATAAAAAAACGATTCTATTGAGAAATTTTAAGGTTTTTAAATTGGGCCAATTTTTTATAAATCCAATTAAATAAAAGCTAAATGCGCAATAAACACCAGAGAACTGTGGCTTACTAATAGCACTAAATTATATATTGTTTCCTTAAAAACACGTGGTCGAGAATCTAAACGTGTTATTACGAGCATTAATTAATTATTGTATTACTTGTATAATGTTGAATAAAAACCTATTTCTGTATTTTACGCATTGTGAAAATATAAATAAAGATTTTTTAAATATGATTCAACTCTGGTATTATAAAATACAAAGTAATATTATATTAAATATTTTTTTATTCTCTTTTGCTTAAAAAATATTTTTCCTAGAAAATAATATTATTTTGCCTTAATTTTAACGTGCGCTTTTAATACCAGTACTCCGTTTAAATATTTAAAATGAAAATACTGGTATTTTAGTATTTATAATTTAACTTATTTTATGTGTAGTACGTAGCAATTTATTATTGGTACATTGTATATATTACCAAATGTTTATTACGAAATAAAAAATTCGCTCTTTTAAAGATAATCTCGTGCAAATATGTTATTTTTTTTATGTAATTGCGTATAACTGGAATGCCTTTGTATGATTTTTAAAGAACAGAGGATACAAAAATAGTTGTAGTTTTCAACTAAATATAATTTGAACGGTGTAAACCCTCAACGTGATAACTGTAATTGTAAATAAACTATAAATGTGAGTCAATAGAATGGTTGGTCTCGTAACTAGTACTTATCAACATTCAGCTTATTTAACGGAGCATCGACACCACTCTACACAACAAACATAACGTTTGTTATGTAGGGTGGTGTCGACAATCCGTTGATGCTCAGCGATTTTCAGCTGTGGACTTTAGAGTGGCATAGAGCATCGCGATCGCGTCCCTTATTCTTGACTGACTTCAGCTGCAGTGACATATATTGGTTATAAATTATATTACACATAATAATTTATAATTACTAATATAGGAATTACATAATAATTTATAATTACTAATATAGAGTGCACCGATTCCAAGAGTTTTATTATGGTGGTTAATACTTACTTGTAGGTATTGATTATATCTGACTGACTTACTCAGTCGATACAGATTTTCCCCGTGGTAACGCATTGGGCTTATGCCTGTCAGGTAACATAAAAATTAGTAAATATAGAGAGAAATCATAAATATATTTGTACGTTTATTTCAATCATATAAATAATTTTATAGACGTACTAATTATATATAATATAATATACATGTTACTGGTTTATAACCATTTTTATGTTTAAAATTAGTGATTAAATTAATTTAATAAAAAAAAAATACATATAAGATAAAACGTATGTGGTTATATAATTTAGGACAAAAATTAAAAAACCTTTTAGAATTTAAGCGAAAAAAATATAATAAAAACAATAAATTTAGTGACTGAGTACATTTCATTAAAGAAATATAATTATTGATATGTTGTCTCTAAAGCAATATGTGCTTTGGAATTTTGTGCTTATATTTAATTTTAAAGTTTTTTTTATCGTAGTGACCAATAAATGAGATCAATGGGTTAGTGTGGTTTTGTGAGATATTTTTATTATATTTTCTGGTATGAAAATGATTTAGATGATATTATTTTTATAGCTTTGTTATGTGTTATTCCACACCAGGCATATATTAAAATGAGTCTAATTAATTGTTTATAAATTAAAATTTTATTTTTATATTTAATATCGGTCTAGAAGCCGCAATAGCGGCAAGCCCCTTAGAGGGAAGTTCTAAAATATGTTTATTAAATTCAAGCTTGGAATCCAGATGTAAGCCCAGGTATTTGACGCTTGTTTTAAATTTTACGTTATTGTCCTCTTCATTTAAGAGAGGTGGTGGTTTTGTAAAAGTAATTGCTTCTGTTTTAATTCCGTTGATTTTAATTTTCTACCTCGCAAAATATTTATTTAAGATTTAAAAAGACTTTTGTAATTTATTCGCGATTGGTTTAAGATCGTAAGCACTAGTTAAAATAGTTGTATCGTCTGCATAAATAGATAATGCATATTTTTCATTTTTGGTATAACGTTCGTATATAAGACAAACAGGAACGGCCCGAGCAAACTTACCTGAGGATCTCCAGCTGGAATCTTACGCGAATTCGAGTATTAGTTATTTAGTGAAATAACATAGCTTTTACGTTTGACAAGAGTTTTGTTTTTATATAGTTTATGAATCAAACCGTTATGCCATACCGTGTCGAAGGCTTTTTCTATATCTAACATTAAAAGTCAAGTGTTTTTTTTCATTTTAAAATTATCCGTTAAACTATTAAGCTGATGTGTTGTCGAGTGACTCGCGGAAAACATACTGTTCGTTAATAATATTATTCTTCAAAGATTCTTTTAAATGCATAAGGATTATTTTTTTAAATACTTTACTAAATGACGGCGATAACTAATCGAGTGTTTTTTTGGAAATACTCAAAATATAAACAGGCGTTAAAGGTGCTTGTCAAGTAATGTATGAAAATTCCAGAAAAGTGTTTAATCAATGTGTTAATCCAATTTGATTTTTTTTCATGTTTTTAATAACATTTAAAATTTCCCGTGAGCTAATTTTGCAAAGTAAATCCTTATCTACCGAGGGAGAGAAGTCATGATCTTATCAACTTTGACGCAGATTTTCTTTTTGCATCGTTTTGGATTTGAATGGCTTTCTAATTTATTATAATTTTGCAATATTTAGGCTCATCTTTTTATAGAGTAATAAGTTATATTTGAAAAAAAAAATCTTTTACTCTCTTAGAAAATATTTTGTATTGCACTTCTTGAAATTTAGTTATTCATTTTTTCAACACGTAGGAAATGTTCGAAAATCAAAAGAATAAAAGAAATAATAAAAATATATTATTTGAATCATAAAAATAAATATACATTTCCTTATAATCCTTATAAAAAAATCTGTTGCTTTGAAAAAAATATTCAGAAGAAAAAAATATTGTGTCTGTGGCGAAATAAAGGAATTATATAGGTTGATAGGAGATTTATACCCGTATATATTCATCAAAACACCTCATATATAAACACACATACACAGAAACGTACGCATGCAAAAGTTTACAAATATGCCGAGTGTTTGTTGATGTAAAATCTATGCGTGGGGGTGGTGTACGTTCCGAAAACGTTCACGGTCGTTTACGTTTGTGTGCCGGGTCGCTCCGCCCCCTATCCTTTCAGGTTTCATTCAGCCGACGAGCCCGGTGACCGGTTTTCAGATTTTGCCTTACTCCTTCGATCCTACTGGATGGGACCACTCACTATTAATAATCATACCTTTCCACGTATCCTCCCACTTTCCACATTTATACCAATGCCCAAATTATACATAATATAAACATGCCGCCTGCCTGCCTACCTGTGTGTAACTTTCTACGCTGCACGTGTATTTGAAAGGTTCTATTTTAATGTGTGTATATGTGTAGTACATGCACGATCGCTTTTCGCAATTTGCAAATATTGAGATGTATCAATAAAATATGTTTATTCGAGGGAATATCTATATTTCTAACGTTATTTATTAATGAAAACTAAAATGATTTGGCTTGACTTATTACTCCATTTTCAGGTCGACTCTTATATGTATTTATTAATTATTAATTATTTTCAATCTAAATTGCCTTTTTTATTTTTGGTCAAAAGCGAAACGTCACTTAATGTTTAATAATACTTTAAATCAAACAATCCTACATTTCACAGAAAGAGTATTTTACTTATTTTTATCTAAGCAATCTCTTGTCTACATAGATTTATTCAATTGAACTAAACAGCTGTTCACTGTTGCTGATAAGTACTTAACTGCAGGTGGTCTTAGTACAGTGTAGGGATTGAAAAGATTTTTGTTTATATATTGATAGTAAATATATATTTACTTTTAAGTAATAATGTAGTTTTTAGTATAGTTGATGAGGTTATTGTTAAGACAGAATCAGATGTATGACGTTTAAAGCCAAATAGGCAACAGACATGCGGCAAAAAACAGCATCATCCTCTTTCGACCGCCTAATCTAAAAATAAATACGACATTGACTTTGATTTTAGTAAGCTCTACATACATATAATAACAAAAAATCTGATTTTATAAATATATAAAATAATATTGCAATTTTTAAGCCTCAAAATAAATAAAATTCATTTGTTTTAGAAATAATTTAGTCTGTGAATAATATACGATATAAGTTTTAAGATTTGTTTATATTACTTGTATGTACCTTTTGTTGATTTTGTAACTTGTAGTACAATAGTTACAATATGAACATGATACGTAAATGTGTGATTAAAAACAACATATTATTTGTTCAAATCAATATGCATTAATTGTTTCCAATTTAGTTCTTGATTTATTTATAAGATATATTTTACAACACCCTTTATTGACCTACTTTTCTTGAGTGAATGAGTATAAATGCATAAATATAAGGTATAATTACTTATTAAAGCGCGTGTCAGTGAAAATTTAGTTACATATTGTGGCGCTAATGGCTACTTTAATATTAAGGATATTTAGATACTCTAGTTTTAAAGGGGTATAACTGAAAATCAGGGTTGCTGAAAAAATTCATAAAATTCACGTAAATTTATAATTAAATAAAATGGGGATTGATATGGGAGTTATATTATTATGTTTATTTGTTTTTATTTAATAAAAACAAACTTTTTATTATTATTTATAATTTTTTAATAAATATTGCAGAGTAGTCGATAATAATTATTTGTTTTATTGTTATATACAAATAAAAAAAGAATGCAATTGAATTAAAATATTTAAAATTATTTTTTTAATAAGCACTCCTATCGGCAACTTGCGAAAGCTTCATTGAAAAATAATAAATAGCTTTTAGATAATTTATGATTATTTAAATATTAATAAATAATAATACATTAACTGTTATAAACCTCATAACAATTTAATAAAAATAATATATTTAATTTTGTAGATTTAGATGAATAATAAATAATTTGTGTTATATTAAAATATAATAATTTTCTATGTTTTATTTTGTAGAAATAAATAATAACTATATATAGTTAAGATACAGGAGAATATACTCTTATAAATTTATGTATACAATGCAACATATTTATAAATATATTTAGTGTATTAAAACATAGTTGACTTTTTAATAAATAACTAAATTTACACGATTATATTATTTTATATGAAAAAACTGTCTATTACCTTTTTTAAACGTTGCTAAAAATTTTCTTATTTTTATAAATTTTTACATATATGAAACTGGTATTTTATTTTTATCTATTCATAAAAAGCGTTTAACAGTAAGCAGACAATATTAAAAAAAATGCTACATAAATGCATAAAATCCAATCGACACTAAAGGTGAAGTATTTTAGATTAAAAAAGTGCTGTTTTATAAAAACAGTAAAATAATATTATTTGGGTCAAATAAGGATGCACTATGTTTGTTGTCAAAAAATAGAAAAGAATGTCTTAGGAGTATAGTGCAAAATCCAGAAAAATAAATTATCTGGGATATTTTATTATATTCCATGATAGACTCTATCGAGGAAAAATTAAATCCAGTGGGTTATATACAGTGCAACCATCCCATTTTTTTTTATTTTTCCATGAAGTCATTGTTGTTAAACACTTTATTTTCTTAATCGAACAAAATTCCCACAGTTGAGTTAAAAAACCTTCGAATTTTTGGAATCTGGGTCTATTTAAGTTCATACGAAATCGAGCGTGGATTTCGAATGAATCCCTGACATTCCAGCTCGCTTTTCTGCAATCTCGTACATTTTAATGAACACGTACGTGCCCCGGTAATAAATTGAGATTTTGTGCTAAAACTTTACCATCAAACGCTCCACGGTTAAGGTCAACGTAATAAATAAACTAAATGCAACAACGTTCTGATAAATATATAAAAAGTATGTATTCTTTATACATAAGGAAATTGCTAGAAATATGACAGCACATTATGCGTGGTAACATATTTTGCTTCTATTTACGCATTCGCCTAACTTTTTCTTTATGACTTTTTCTTGCTCAATTTTGCTCATGTTGTTTATTGTTTTGCTACATACTACATACAAAATATAGCATTTACTTAATATGTTTCAATGTAATAAAAATATTATATTTTATCCTAAGAGCTTATTTATACCGACAAGTATATATACAAATATAATAATATGCAAATGTACGAATACTTCATTGTACTTTTATTAATATTTTTTCTAAGATCACGTACGATAATGATTTATAAATAATATCTCTCTTTAAAAAAAATGTATATCATAAAAATATGTATTTAATAAGGGTTTGTTTATAAATTTTACTATTTTGATTTATAAATATAAGTTCATTTTAATAAATGCGTTAAGTTCAAGGTATTGCACAATAAAAAATAAAATCTCATAAATAATTAATGGGACGAAAATTCGTAAATAATTGATATTTCTAATGAATTTTTTTTAAATTTAATCTAAAAAAATAAAAACCGTTTAAATTTTAAAAAACAGTTGTTTTATATTTCTTTATTATGGGTAATTAAACAAATCAGATTATTATTATTTTTTAATTTACAGCTGCATTCTGTACAGCTCAATTGTACTCATTTTGATTCTATGAATTTAATTTTTTATGATTATTTTATTTAAAATAAGAAAATAAAGACTTTTTAACTGCCTAAATTCCAGAAATTACTTTTATTTTTAAACCAATATTGGCAGCTGTAGACTTTCTTATTGACTGGTATTAATAAAATAATGTTGAATTTGAAGTCTGTCTAAAATAATTTAAGACGGCAAAATACGGCAAAATTTTTAGGCATATCGAGCTGTAGTATTTTTTTGCAGGTTTAATTATAATTAAAGCTTAAAATAATTAATGCTCTATTTTTTTAATCAAAAATAAATAATCTTGATACGTTTTGTTTATTTATTTTTTTATTTTTTATTAAATTTTTCGTTGTAACTTGACAGGCGTAAGCCTAATGCATTACAACGGCGTAAATCTGTATAAACTGAGCTAGTCAATTAGATATAATTAAACCTACAAGTAAGCATTAACCACCAGACTAGAAGTCTGGGAATCACTGACATTTATAATAATAATTATAAATTAATATGTGTAATATAATTTATAACCAATAGAGTCAGTTTTTTTTAAATATCGCATTTTTTTAAATAAAAATTTGAGTGCTGCTGCCGGAGCTCGAACCTACAACCTCAGAGTTACTAGTTTTAGACGTTACGGATACGCTATTCCGTCCTTGACATGTGTATAAACACGATTCGATTCTTCATAACTTTAGGAATATAAACGTATATTTTGATATTTTATCGTTTACTATTCAATATTAGAATAGATAAATATGAAAAATATTAGGTATTTTCACTATATGTATTCTAGTTTATATTGATTATGTTAAAAAATATGTCAAGGGGTGTTTTTGATATATATTAAATTAGCTTCGAAATAAAATTATTTAGAAATATTTCATAATATCCCTCGAACACACGAAGAAAGTTTAATTACAACATAATTAATTATAAATTTCCTTAATAAAGTTTAATAGTTAACGACACGTGTATTATATATACGATTGCATGTTAAACTGTAAAAAATCATATTATTGTTTGGCATTGACTGTTGGATTTAATTTGTGATTAATAAATCATAATTGTATATGATTAAACGGATAATTTATGGTTGTGTTGAAAGTATAATGTATAAAGAAAACTACTCGAATTTGGATTACGATTGTATAATTTTTACTATTGCGTGCGTTATTAGTTAACAAAACGCTGATTTTTCATCTGATTTATTATACATATACATGTATATGTTATTTAATTTTGCCTTTAAAATTTATCGAGTTTTATTTATATTATTAAGTCATTTTGAAGCGATTGTGATTTTATTAAAAATATTTTAATAAAAATATATAATTTTATTCTTAAGATTTCTTTGTCCCACCTCTCGGTTTATTTTTTAATTTCATTACCATAAAATGTTTGATACTTTGATTCAAGATATTCCGATAGCCCCCTTTATACATCGTCTGCATTTTAATTTTTTTCTGTCTAGGAAATGTTGCATCCATCAAAATAAATAATAGTCGGAAGGAAAAAAGTCTGGATGATAGTAAACATTTCAGGCAAGTTCCTAGATTTATCGAGAATCAATTTCGTCACATGAGGACGCACATTGTTGTGTTGTAAAATTATTCGAATTCTGTAGCCATATGCAAGCCTATTTTTTGTTACTTTTATATACAAACGATTAAACTGATCACAATATAGACTTGTGGATTTTGCTTGGCAAGGCTTAGAAGTTTCATAATCTATTTTTCCAGGCTTTAAAGTAGATTTTGACACTCAACCTTTAGATAAGTACGGTCTTCTACGATTATTGTAGTCATACAACTCCTATTTACGCCAGTTATCAAATTATCGAAAAATGGCGACCAACTT
Source organism: Plectrocnemia conspersa (assembly GCF_051122295.1). Lineage (NCBI taxonomy): Eukaryota > Metazoa > Arthropoda > Insecta > Trichoptera > Polycentropodidae > Plectrocnemia > Plectrocnemia conspersa. The sequence continues at coordinate 9,930,516 of NW_028277175.1, read as the reverse complement.
AATGATTCAGAATATATTGGTGTATGATCTTGAGATATACAGATATCCACCGACTTGTTTTCTTCGTTCAATTTGTGTAAAATTCATACTTTTGGTGTTCAAGCATTTCTAATTTGTTTAATACATTTATACGCTATTGAATCGGACAGACTTAGTTTCTCAGGCAGTTAATAGATAATTTGAGTAGGATTTGATTTGATTTAGGCAGCCAGGACATCATTGTCACCTACATCTAGGACTATTCTTGATGTCGCAATATCCCATCACTTCACAAATGTTTTTAGTATCCGTAGTTGCTCATTTTTAAATAAATTTATTTAACATGAAATGATGTATAAATTGTAAACTTAAAAATATTTTACCATCGTAAATTTTACATCCCAATTTTTTTAAATTTTATAAATTGCAGTCATAGATATACGGCCATAGCACTACTAACTGGCAAATCCTAAATTTAAGTAAAATTACATTTATTTTGGGATCACTAAATATATTTTTTAATGACAGATAAATTAAAAATTTAATTTACATACATTTTTAGTGAATTTTATTTAAAAAAATATATAAGTACGTAGAAAGCGCAACAAGCATTAGAGAACTGAAGGAGAGTTTTCTTATTTTAAGACAATGTTCGACCAAACGTTTCTTAATTGACGCTCTAAACTCTGAAGCTTAATGAATTGCGTTACGAAATTTTACCCTTTGGAAAATAACAAAGAATGTCATTTCTCCGAGTTTTGCAATTTTAAGTATTGCATGAAAAGCAATGTATTTAAGAAAATGTTATGCTTCTCGTCTCTTACATTGAATTGTATAACATGACAATTTCACTATTAATTGAAATATTTTCATAGAGAAAAAATATGATGACCAAAAATGTTGAACGAGTATAATCTGAATGACAAAATGAGTGTTTGATAACATCCCAATCGATTTATTTCAACTTTAAAATTCTAAGCATATTTTTTACTAAATCAAGTATATATTTTTAAGGTCAATATTTAATTTTTAATATAATTGTTTTGTAGCTGTATTTGCTACTAAGCATTACCTTATTTGTTTTTAGAAGCATCTAGTAGAACTTTGCGTTACATGTTTTAAAAAAAATCTTGTTTTATTAAACCTGACAACCAAAAATTTTGTATCGTTAAAACCATATATATTTTAACATAAGTCAGAAATTATTATGATCCTAAATTTCTCAATATAAGGTTTTATTATTAAATAGTCAATGAAGTTTTGATACCACTACCGAGTCCGTTTCAAAAAAAAAATGCACATTCTCTATAAACTCAATTCACAGACGAAACAAAAACCAAGATGTATTAAAAATATTTAAGATGCACTTCATTCATTTTATACAACTTTGTTGTATTAAGAATGTAATAGATAAGTGCACAATAATTTTGATTAAATTTAAAATAAAGAAATTAGTCATACAAATATAAGTTTAGGAAAATTGTAATTTAGTTGAAAGTGTAATTGCATATATTTAAATTAAATTGAACTTTTAAAAGGCCAGGTTAACGGCCTTTTTTCAAATGCATTTTACCCTTCCATGATACAAATGTTTTTTGGATAAAACCAAACTGGACAGAGGGGGAGAAATGAATAGGGTTCTCTAATGAATGTTGTGTACTTATGTACATATATCGTAGTGTCAGTTTATTTGTGTATTACTGCACATACACTTTTGCATTTTATAAATTTGTTTTTGATTTATTTTACTGCTTAATATGCAAACCAACAGTGGTTTAACTGTAACGCTACTTTATATAATCATATAAGTATGAAACAGACGTTATTTTAACGCGCATTTTCCGCTGCTTTTTCTACGTTAGGATTCCCGAAGTCCTTTTTATTTATCTGAATAGAGTAAATAAAAAGGTGTTAATGGTAATAACAATCGCAGATTTTTTAAAACTCGTGAGTTATAAAAGATCATGCAAATAAAAGTCAAATGTGCAAATACTTTCGGTCTCTTTTTGATCAAGGTTTGTCGAGGCGAGCTACGCATTTTTAATGTTAATTGACAATATTTTTTTACAATCCCAAAATATCGTAATGATCGATAAATGAAATGTGACTCCTAAAATAAAAAATATATTCGAGAACTGCATCCACTAGATACAATGCATTACTTTTAATTTAATTGTGTCAATATACGATAGTATTTACAATTCAATTTTTAATTGCATTGTTTTTGCAAAACCTTATAAATAATTGAGTTATCAGATATCGGGTAAAATATTTATTAGTAATTCATCAAATTTATGACAAAATTCATTATATTTATTATAAAAATACTAACCTTATCATAAAGCTAGACATAATCGAGTGTTGTAGCCAAAGAAATGTGTCTTGAGAAAATATATACATATGTATATATTTCAATCTTTCATCCTTTCGGTGAGAACAGTTGCTAGAAGGGTTGAGCACACTATGAATAACATCAATAGCCAAGCAAATGATTTCGAGTGTTTGAAAAGTTTAAGACGCTTGTGAAAATTTTAGGTGTTCAAGGCCAGGAGATTCTTTGTGGAAATATTTCGAACTATTAATAGCTGGTTGTCAGTTGAACTTTATTCGCTTTTGTAGAATTAATATTTTTTATCAGAAATGGATACCATGAATATCTTGACTAACAGAAATTTGATTTTCTGTCATACTATACAGCATTATGATGGTTGAGTCACCATTAAGTTTTATTGTTTTTTTAACTCGAAAGAGCGATTAAAATTTTTCTCAACAAAAAACTGGCGATAAATATAGCACAACCTAAAGGAAAGAAAGACAGAATTGCATTCGTACCAAAAAAATACAGGAAAGAAACTATGAAGAAGTATTAAAAAATTTATGTTTATCATTTGACCAGGAATCTTTAAAGGAAGAACTAAAAGATAAATGTCATGTTGTAAGAAAAATCTTATTTTACAAAAAATAACAAAAAAAACACTATCACTTGTTTACATCGATCTAGAACCAAAATAAAATAATAAAGATGATGTATATAAAATATAATTATTAATAAATACGGTTGTAAAATTTGAAGCTCCACACGTTAATAAAATAAATACCACAATGTATGAAAAGCCAAACATATGGTCACACTAAAAATATTGTAATAAATCACCAAGGTGTGTCAAGTGTGCAGGGATGCATTTAACTAGCGAATGTCAAAGGAAAGACTAATTGCAAAGATGACAAAAATGTAATGGAAACTATCCAGCAAATTATACAGGTTTTCTGGTATATAAGCAACTCCAACAAAAACAGCATCCACAACTTTGAACAAAAAAATACAAATAGAACCAACCGATGCAACTGTGTTAACCGAGAAAAAACCAACAAGTGGACAGACAGTTAGAAAAGACGCTAAACAACCGACCGACATTTTAAAATAAAATAATGAATGATAAAAGAGCTAATACAACAAATGAGTACTGTGCTTAACCTATAACCAGTAGTTGTTTTTAAAATTGCTAAATATTCGTCTTACTACATATTGCCGTATGGAACGCCAACGGTATATCGCAACACACACAATAATTTTTTTTCTCGAACAACACAAAATATAAGTTTATCTGTTCTCCGAAACTCATTCTGTACTGTCTAAAATATTCGAAAATCTGTTACTTTAAGTAATAAATCCGATAATTGAAAAGAAAATAATTATTCTAGATCACCAATTTGGATTAAGAAATCGTTACGAGACTATAGAGCAAGTTCATAAGATTATAAAACCAATCACAAACATATTAAGATTAAATTTAGCCAAAACTGTATTTAAGTAATTTATATACTATAAACGTACATTTATGTATATATATATATTTTATTAAAAATCAGCGGTTAAAAACTTTTATTTCAATTATTCTCAAAGCGACGATTTACCAGTTTTAATAACAATAGTTATTTTTAATAATTAATAATGAATAAATTTGAAAAGGGTAAATTTGTTTTTGCTGCGGATCTCAAATGTAATCTGATATCTTAATTGTTCCTTGCAAAGATTGTTGAATATTTTTTTGATTTTTAGTTTGAAAATTATTTTAAATATTTTTTAAAAGTCTACGAATCATTATGCCATTGTCGCGTATTTTTAAAATAATACACGAAAGAGTCGAACGTGCGTGTAAACACGTGTTTATATTTATGTGTACATCTGTAGAAGCGCGCCTGTGTGCGTCGCGCAGGAAGCTGGCGCGCTCTCATTTGGGGCGCATTTCCCGGCCACTAATACAAAACTGGTTCGCGGAAAAACCGCCCGAAACATAATGATATAAATAATACCGGGACAGTGCCAGAGGCTCGGGGGGCGCACTCCCTTATCGGCGGGACGGGACGGGGTTCGGCGTGGCGTGGGGCGGCATGGGGTGGCGTCGGCGCCGGGAGTGACACGGGGAGAGGCAAATTGCGCTAGTGTTAAAAAGTGCCGATCGATAAGGAAATGCCTCTCGCCGGCGGTGATGCTGTTTAAAATTGTGTGAGTAAGATTTTATTTCAAAAGTCGCGGCGCGCGCGGGTGTGCGTGCGGCGTGCGCGTCGGTGAGCGTGTACGCAGTGCATGTGAGCGAGTGTGCGTCGTGTAATGAGGGCCGCGCGTGGCACTGCGTGGGATGAGGCCCCCTCTCCCCACCACTCTCAATATTATTATTTTGTATTGATGTGCGTTCAATATTCATCTCAGGTTGCTGTCACTCGTCATAAAATGGTAGGCGACTTACTTTGTAACAGTTTGCTACACAGTAAGCTAACAGAAAACTTGTCCTTAAACTTCCTCCTATTGTCATTGAAAGAAATTTTTTTTCCTAATAGTGATAATCCTAAAATAATATTACTTAAATTTGGATGCAGTAAAACTAAACTATTTTACTAAAAAGCATTAAGTTAAAACTTTTATTAATTATTATTATATTTTTTTATCATAAACAAATAATAATACTGTACGAAAAGTGATATGACCCGAATAAACCCCAGAAACCTAAAAATATTGTCTCTGATACATATTGATCATTGTGAAAGCTTACTAAAAAATGAAATCTTTTAAAGTTAAAAGGCACGATTTTTGATATTTTTTTTTTTTAGCACGGGTAATTAAAAATTTTGCCTCAATTAAAACTGGTAGCAATGTTAAAATATAGTATAAAAAAAATATTATTTTTTAACTGCAACTAAATTGTCAAGAAACTCTATGGGAAAGTGTACTATTTGTTTACCATAAAGTTTTTAAATATTCGATTTTTTAAGCTATTAAAATTTTAAATAATGAATTATTCATATATTCGAACATATTTGTAAAGATATGAAGAATAGAAAAAATACAGTTGGAATATTTTTTTAACGTAAAACGTTTATTTAATTAATATAAATGAATTTACAAACATACTACAATATTATATACAACACATGTTACTGGGCTAAAACTATTTTTATGTTTACAATATGGTGTTAGCTATAAAAAGTAAGTGGTATAATTTAAAGGAAAAATTTGAATAACCTTTTACAGTTAAAGTGAAAGAAACAACAAAAAAAACAATTAATCAAATGTTAATTTAAGTACATTTAGCTGAAGATTTGGAGCCATTAATCTCTAGCCTCTAAAGCAATATGTGCTTTGATATTTTGTGTTTATATTTAAATTTAAGTATACGAGATTAATGATATTATTATAAATAAAAATAAAAATGTTTTCGTATTTATATACGAAAACATTTTTTAAATGTTTCTATTTAAAGGCTATTTTAAAGTTTTTTTAAAATTAAGTAAAAATGTAAATATTGGTCTTAGGGCAACAACAGCGGCAAATCTATTAGAGCAAAGTTTCAAAATATGTTTATTAAATTAAATCTCAGAATCCAGGTGTTAGTTCAGGTATTTAACACTTGATTTCCATTTAATGTTACTGTCCTGTTATTTCAAAGAGGCGGTAGCAAACTTTGTCTACGTTATATAAATATAATTTATTCTGTTTTATTTTTTCACTTCACGAAATATTTATTAAGTATGCCAAAAGATTTTTTCAATTTATTCGCGATTGGTTTTAGACTTTAGGCACTTGTTAAAACATATGTATCTTCAGCTTTAGAGATTCTGTACCCGAGATTTCGGATTTGTTGCTGTTTTGAATTCCGGGAATTAAAAACAAAACGAAAATCGATACTTTTAAAATGTATATAATATTTTGTACATGTAATGATTTTAATAAAATCTGCATAGTAGAAACACGTACATAATCTGTACTCACTCGGTCGACAATGATAAAGAAAAAAATCTTTTATATTTAGATATTTATCAATCGACAAAAAATATTCTGAAAGAAGCAGATAATGATTTGTTACGACAGGGAATTCTTTCGTATTAACAATAAATCTTTTGATGTTGTTTGTAAAGTACGAGTATCACTATATAAATAAATTAAAAAAAGGCAATATTTTGAACTTCACGATCGTTTTCGGCAAGTAATATAAAGTACGATGCACGTGTTATACACCTAGAACGATTCAAAAGAAAAATATTCTAAGAAAATTGCTTTTGTTTATTGAATGTTTTCTGCTTTTAGTCAAATACGTTCTGTGCTTAATGATCTTCGACCGTATAATTGTGAACACAGATTTCAGAGTAAAATTTTGAAGGTTACTATTCTTTTATCTTATTTACAACGGCCATTTACAATACGTTCAGTATTATTTTTATAATTCAACAATTTTCCTAATGATTATTTTATATTTTATCATAATAAATAAATGTCAATCGGAAGTTTAAAGGCATTTAAAACAACTGGAAAAGAAATAAAGTCAGCTCAATGCATTTACTGTCTGAAGCAGATTTCGAGTAAGGGATCAAATCAAGTGGATTATTGATATAAAATTCACATTGGAAAAAACCAAAAAATCATCGAAAATTTAAGAAACAGAATGCCTTATCTATGCAAAAATAATGAGATTAAAACATTACTATCAAATTGCGTGAAAAAAATCGCTCAATGAAATGGTCGTTTACAAGTACGTTCGTTCGAGGATTCTACAGAAAAAAATAAATTAAATTGTTGAGAGATATTATAAAATTTATTTTAAAATTTTATAACCGTTTAAAAGAATTTGGAACTATGTTGAAACCCGACAGTGTGTAAACAACAACTAATGGAACCAGTGTAATGAAAGAATCCGGGCAAAAATTAACTATGCATAAATCATGAAATCCATTTAGTCGTAATAAATGTTTTATACCGAAAAGAGGATGAATATCAATCAGATGAAAATACTGATGAAAAGGAAGACGACAACGATGAACGAGATAATCTGGAAAGACTTTGAAAAAAATGTAGTTTCAGAAATTACAAATAAAAAACTACGCTTAAAACTGAGCTTTAATAACGCTTTAAATACAACTCGTGAAATTATGAAATAATTTCAAAAAAGTTCCATGAAAAATGCAATTTTACAAAAAATTCGAAAAGAGTAAATTGATTATCAAAATATTTTTTTATTAAGATGTGATTTCTTGTGTGTAAGACGGTGATTTCTAAGTTCCGATGATCGAAAGATTTTTAAAATTACGAAATTCCATTTAGAAATTTTTGATTGATACTGCTGAAATTTGGCATGAATAGAACATTCGCGTATTGATAAATATTTCTGATGTATAGACACCCAAAAAATAGAGGTTAAAGCTCTGAGTTGCCAAGATGTTAATTTCTTTATTTAAGACCAGCTTTTACTTATTTTCGTGACATCTAAATAAATGATTCACTATTCTAGAAAGATGCCTTTTTTATACTTCATAAATACATTTTTTTCTAATTTATTTATTATAGTGGATATTGTATTGTCAAGTTTGAGCGTTTAAAAATAACTATAGCGTATCATAAATTGTCAGCATTTTTTTAGTTATATTTTGATAGTGTTTTCAGTCTTTTTTTTATATAATATTTATATGTAATTTTATCTATAAGCTAAATTAGCTTATTATTTAGTATATTTTTATAGTACATGCGCAATTTAGCTTGATTTTAATTAAACTTTGCAATTAAAATTTATCAGCAAAATAAGAAAATTCTAAGAAAACAAATCTGTGATTATTGATTGAAATTATAATTATATAACAATCACTTATTCCGAATTCTTAGACATTATTTAATCACCACTTTTGGTTTTTACCCTTTAGGATCATTCTTCAGAGCAAACTTTTAAATTAAAATACAAATACAAAAAATATTTTTGTAAAATACATACTTTTTTTTTATTTGGAATACATTTTTCAATTGCAAATTAAAATGTTTTATTACTTTTTCAAGGTGTTTAAAAATTCTCACTACTTTCAAAAGAATTAATACGAAATTCAAGACTCTAAGATTTGAATACATGCTATGCAACATATACTAACAACTGATAGTAAACAATTGTCAATATTAAAAATGAATCAAATCTTTCTCTTATTAAATAAAATATATTTGACGTGGCACACAAACAAGTATAATATATGCAATAATAAATATAAATTAATCCTCAATTAATAACCAAACAACATAAAATATTTTGAACAAGATGGTTTTAATGGCAAACAAGGGTTAAGTTTTAGTAAAATTTATTATAAATATTTATGATAAAATTTAGTCATATATTGTAAAATATAACAATAAAATAATTTGCCATAAGATTAAATTATTTTGATTTACTCACGGTATTTAAAATCAAGTAAAAGCAAAATATATTTTGTACTATTTTAAAAAAATATTTAAAGGCTCGTTTTAGTAATAAGTATTAGTTTGTTCCTTGATTTCAGTCAAATACGTTATTATTTTATTTTGCTATCAGACTTATGTTGGTACTGAAGATTTTTAAAATTTTGAACAGTTAATATTATATTTATTGATCTTACATTTATATCAGTTTTATTAACTCGCTTTAAGACTTTATTTTAATGTTTATTTAAGCCTATAATTAATATAAATCAATCCAAAGTTTCGAAACATCTCAAAAACTTACTCAAAAGGATACACCCACTTTACAAAACAAATCTCTTGGTGGTCAAATACAAGCGTATTGAAAAGACACTTCCAAAGTGTTCACCAAATACACATACATTAAACTAAAATACGGAATACTCAAATAGTGGCAAAAAATTAAACCTCGATATTTAATTAGATGAAAAAATCACTTTCTAAAATTTTTGCCAAACTAGCTACTAAAGGTGAAAAAAATATTTTAATTCGTAAATATATAATATTTTGCTAGGGGGAGTAAAATTGTCAAATTATGAATTGTACATCATGAAGATATGAAATTTTAGGACAAAAAATATATAAATAAATACCAAATAAATGCTTGGTTTTAATTTAACCATAGATGAAATAACAGGTTTGATAAATATAATATATTTTAATTTTGTCGTACAAGCTAAAAACAATACCACTAATTAAGGTTGTACATATCAGGAAAATGTGATTATTTCCATCTTTGAAAAACTGTGGAAAACCGCTTAAAATGGAATACAATGAGAAATAAAGTAAAACTTTTAAACTTTTACAGTTTAGCACTCTCATCAATAGTAATTATGAAAATAGTTGTTTGTTATTTTATTTAAATATTACACAAACTAATTGCTTTATCCATTTAACGTAATAATTTTTTTTAATTTAATCGCATCATAAAAATAACAAAATAATTAATTTTTTAACATTTTAAGTATCGATAAAAAATCGAAAATTGTTATTTATTATAAAAAATTGTTATAAAAAATTATTAATTAATTAATGCTATATAAAAAATATTTCATTATTAAAACTTATTTTAAGAATGAACAGTATAAACATGTTAAAAAATCCACGTGTACTTAAAATCACATAAATGTGGGCTTGTAGGTAATTATGACTGCAGAAATATTTGTATGTAATTTTCGTGTGTTTTATTTTTCGATGAGCATTAAAATTACTCAATTTGTGTATTTAAAAATATTTATTATTTTTTTATAACTACAACGTAATCTTAATTATCCGGGTATGGATTATCCGTGCCTGAAATATTTTTTTCTTAAGTATTTAAATTTAATTAATTTCAATATTGTATGAATAAAAATAAGCGTCGTTTTTTAAAATAAGTAAACGGTTGCTACAGATAGCAGTATTGTAAATAAGAAACATAATGCTTTTTTTCATCCGTATGAAAGTATTTTGAAAATAAATGATGTTTTTATCACTGAATTTTTTGTAACCTCTAATGTTACAAGCTTAATTTAACCCATTAAAAATGTGCTATATCATAAATGAGGTTTAAGGTGCTGATCTTTTCGAAACTCATGCTAAATAAGATAATGGCTTGATAAATTTCTGGAAAGAAATGACGACATTGGATGCTATACATCTTGGTAAAAAAAAGAAATAGCACAATCTCGGTCAAAAGAAAAGCAAGTAACACTTGTTCGATAATGGGGAAAAATTCTTCCCAGCATGGCGATAAATGTATTGGGTTCTAAAGAGACTAAGGCAAATAATATATAAGTTTTTTTTACCCATAACTCTTACTGAATTATTTTCTATTAATTCAATATTGGTATTTTGTTACTAAAGTTGTTTTATAATACTAATTGCATATGGTATATCAATAAATTCATAACTATATAGCTGAATAGAATCAAAAATTGTTTTTGAAAGCAGATTATCAGATGAAACTAATGTTATTTTTATCAAGTTGTATCTATCTAAGAAAGATTTATTTTTAGTCATACTATATAAATTTTAAAATCCACAGTCAAGATTTAATTTTGTCTTGAAACCAAAGTAAGATAGTAAGAATGGCAAAGAAATATTTCAGAACCACTCATGTTTCTCCCTTTGTCCGTGGACGTTGGACAATTTTAATATATAAATTTGCTTGTCGTAAAAACACGTGAGACGTCTTACCCGTCCCAATATATTGTTGACTACAAAAATGTGTTTCTACTATAAGTCAAAAATTGAAATGAAACTTTATGAAATGCTAACTATTGTCAACATTTTCGGATTATAAACTTGAAAGCATCATAAGATTTTGAATGAAAATTTTATAATCTTCTATTTATGAATCACATTTTTTTATTAACCAGCAAATGCCGAAATAAAATGTGTTTGCTTATCAAATCATGAAACTACCAGTGTAAAAAAATACTTATGAACTGTAAAATAGGAATTTCTTATCCCTTTTCGATACACCGCTCTCACTACCTGGTCTGAATGCAGCTGTGAATTCAGCGGACTTTCTAGAAGCACCAAATATTGTTGCGGGAAAAGGTGCAATAAATCTCTAAATGCGTTTTACAAATTAAGAGAATATCCGGAAAATTTTGCAACTAAAAAAATTGTGTGAGATATATACATATATAAATATAAATGTGTAGTTTCTTGGATATTATCTAATAGACGACATTTTTCAATGAATAAAATATGTGATTGCATACCTGGAATAAGTTGCAAACCTATTTTTTTATTTAAAAAAAATATATTATATTTAAATTCAATGACAAAATAACAGGGTTTTCGGTTCCTTCAAAAACGTATGGGTATCAGGGTCCCACTCCATTTTCTCTCAAAAGTGATTTAAAGATCTTTGGTTAAAGTTTCTCTAGCCAAAATTTTACTACCGAGTCGGAAGAATAAACTGATGGTGAACGGAGTCGAGAAAATGACACAGAATGGCACTTTACAACACTAAAGAGCAGACGGTTGACGGAAGCCCATCTCCATAGATAAACTAAATCACTCTGTAGAGAGAAGTCTGTAACAATTTAAATGCATTTAAACAATTTTAAATCATCGACAAACAGACGAAAACTTGAATTTGTAAGTGCCGTATTTATGTCATTAATAAATAACGTGAAGAGCAGAGGGCCCAGCTTGGACCTTCGAGTAACCCCCGAAGGGATGAAATACTCTTGCGACAATCGGCCGCCATTATATTAAAGAACTTAACACAAACCTTACCCTTATACTTACATTGAGATTTTTAATATATAAATAAATAATTTATGGATAGAAATATGTGTATTGATCTTAATTAGATTTAAACCACGACTTTGAAGAAATAAAGATGTCATTATACATTCATGGTGAAAAATAATTTAGAACTTCTAACTTCTTCATAAATATAATATAAGTTCTGAAATTCTATTTAATACATTTATTAACTATTGTAACATGAAATTATGTATGGCGCTACATCTGAAACATAATGTTGTCTGATAATGCATAAGAAAATTTCAAGATGCTGTAATAATATACAGTTTACTTAATAGTATCACCATTTTAAACAAAACTGTATATCCACAACGATCTATATTATCTAATTTTCGTCTATTAGATAACGTCCAAGAAACTACACATTTATAAGCTATATATATAGCATTCCCACTGCGTCAGCACCGATTTGATCGACATTAACTTTCAATCCTCATACATACTAATGATATATTACACGTTCACGTTTAAAATGTACCTGGTTTATTTGCAATTCTTAAAATCTAACGTATATGTGCATTAAATCGGAAGCAATGATAATGTTTATGTAATATGAAAAGAAAAACTCACGTTTCGGCCTCAGAGTCCGGCGACGGGAATTCAGAATTTGAAGATTTCATTACGAAAATTGTTTTATGATTGTTTATCTAATTTAATCAATGTATTCTTCTTATCCTAAACACATTATGTATATATTTAATTTTCATAGTTATAACACACCTAGTTAATTTGCAATCCGATTATTTATAAAAGGAAAAACTCACTTTTCGGCCTTGGAGTCCGTTGCTGGGAATTCAAAATTTGAAGATTTCATTACGAAGATTGTTTTACGATTGTTTATCTAGTATAATCAATGTATTCTTCTAATCCTCAACACATTATGTATATATTTAATTTTCATAGTTATAGCACACCTAGTTAATTTGCAATCTAATTATTTATATTCAGTCAAATAGAACAACGCACATGACGAATTAATGAAAATTATTGTCGCGTAGCAAAATTTTATTAATAAATAATAATTATTTAAAACTGTTGTCATAGTACTGTCAGCCATCTTGTTTTATATTTGAATGCTTATTTTTTATTGGTCGAAACAACAGAATAAATTACGTAGCAAATTCAATTTTTATTTTTATTTTAATAATTAAATATATTTCCTTTGTTTACGTGTATTATTATAAACACCGTTCATACAAAGCGATACGATTTACAAAGTAGAAAATTGAGCATAGAATATTTCATTTTAAGTTATGCGCGTCCGGAAGCGGAAGCGGAAGCGACGGCTTAGAACAATTATATATAAGGTATTTTTCTAAATGTATACGTATTCAATTTATAATTATAATGTATTAATTTGTTACTGCATATTGAATTATTTGTTAGTCATGCGGATTTACGTAAATAAATAATAAAAAAAATAAAAGAATAGAAAGGATAGGCTTTTGTAAAATATCCAGAGGCGATAATTTAATTGATATTTTTTTCATATTCAATAAAATATATCAAACGTTCGATTATTAAAAAAAATCCGCAGATATCCTTTAATTTGTGTTTTATTAAAGAAAGTTTGGAAACTCAAGCTAGAACATCCTTTATTATCAACTAACTATTTAAAATAATTTTATGTTAATTATTTAAAGGAAGTGTACAGTGGGAGACTTTCTACATGTTATTCATATTTTTCCTTTCTCAAAAATAATGAATTATGTACATATATTTAAGAATTGCTTATTGTTTAAATATACGAATTGCATTTAAATATATGTAAAAAAATACTACCAAGCTTGTTTACTACTAGATTATGAACTACTTATTTGATGTGTCACACGAGAATTTTTAAATAAAAGAAAAAACTACGTTGTTTAATTGTTGTGCGTTATAAAAAAAGTCCTCCTTTAAATCGGGAATAATTCATTTATGCGAATCATGTGAGCGAGTGTGCGTCGTGTAATGAGGGCCGCGCGTGGGGTCGCGCGGTATGGGGCGCGGTGGCGGCGCTACCCTCCCACCACCACTCCCAATATTATTATTTTGTATTGATGTGCGTTCAATAATGCCGTGTATTTTTCCGCATGCCGCGGCGGCGGCGCGGTGCGCACACTCATTTCAGATTCATTAGAAAAAAGCGCGATTCGAAAATTTATGCGCACCCCCTCTCGTCCCCCGCATGAAAAGCGCGCGCCCGGGTCCGCCTCTATGACGGATGACGTAGTACGTAGTACGCGCACCGACACACAATTAGCCAATTACGCGCGCGCTTCACGGAAACAGCTCCTGTCTTGTTCTCGCGCCATAGGGCTCGGAGGCTTCCGGTCAGATGACGTAGCACCGCTTCGATATGATAAGGCGCAAACTTTTCACAAACAACTTTTTGAGTTACACATTTTCACGTTAATTGATTATATAGAACATTTTTTATCTTGGCAGTGAGGATATAAACCTTAATCTCTTAAACTTAGGGATCAGATTTTCTATATCAGTTCTAATTTTAGATGTGTGCGTTGCCAATTTGCGATATAAATTGTATTATGTTTATCAATTAACAGTTTATATTAAACAACAAAGATTAAGGTGGTAGTTGTTGTGTAGCTAATAGCCAAGATGATGCACAAATTTTATTTCTACTTAAAAATTTTCGCGTGACACATCAAATGAGTAGTTTAAAAGCTAGTAATAAACAAGCCTTGAGGTTTTTTTATATGTATTAAAATGCAATCAGTATATTATAATAAAAATGATGTATAAAATTCATTATTTTTTGGAAAAAAAAGATGAATAGCATGTAGAAAGTCTCCCATTGGTGGCTTTCTTTAAATAATAAAACAAAAAAATCAGAGTATGTTAAATAAAATTAAATTAAAATATCATTAATATTATATGTTAGTTGAAAATGGTGATATAACTTTAGTTTTCGATTTTTTTTAAAACATTAATTTAACATAAATTATGTTTCATTAATTATGAAAAAACTATTAAATAAATAGCCGCCTCTAAAAATTTTTCAGCAGGCTATTATTTTAATTTAATTTTTGATTAATTGATCGTACATTACAGATGTTGGTTTTTATGTGCTCCAACGATTCGTGTTTGTCGGCGTAGACACGACTCTTAGCGTAACCCTACAAAAAATTAACAGCGTATAACGCATAATCTTAGCGGCTATTTGACGTCACCAAAACGTAACATATTGCGACCTGGAAACTTTTAATGCAAAACATCCAACATTGCACCCGATGTTTAAAAAATTGCGCTGTATTGTAAAAACCACATATCATCAACAGAAATTTCTTCAATTTCGTGCTAAAAATAATAAGTTACCATGCGTCTACAGCGCTCAACATGAACTGTTACAGTCCGACATTCATTATTTTCAAAAAAGTAAGACGCAATGACGCTGCCCGACTACCATGTGCACCAAGCAGTCATTTTTTATTCATGTTATGCTCTTTCGTAAATCACATGATAAATTTTCTTATCCCATATATTAAAATTTTACTTATTAGCATATCCAGATCAATAAAAATATACCTCATCAAAAAAATATATTTTTGAAAAATCAGCATCAACTTCCTGCTGCTCTAACACTTAATCTACCTGTATTCTTCACTGTCAAAACAATGACTTGGCAGCTTTGTCTCCCTTCCAAAAAAAAATCTGTAACGAAAGCTATCTTTATCTATATTACTATGGATTTATGATATAAGAGTATTGGTCAAAGGGTATTCAAACCGAATTTTGATGAATAGGAGGGCGCAAAAATCAATTAACCCTTCTCAGAAGTCAAAAATCCACGTCAAAAGCAATAAAATCGTGCCGTCGCCGTCGCAGTGGGAACGCTCGGTAACGAGCGTTCCCACTGCGACGGCGACGGCACGATTTTATTGCTTTTGACGTGGATTTTTGACTTCTGAGAAGGGTTAATTGATTTTTGTGACCTACTATTGGTCAAAATTTGGTTTAGGTATGCTTTATTCTATTCTCACTAATTGTAAGTCGTGATATTTATTTAAAAAAATGTTATTAGATAACCGAGCGTTACTACTGCAATGGTGACGGTACTATTTTATTACTTTTGACGTGGATTTTAAGCAGATTAAATTATATAGTAAAACAACAGACTATATTATGTAAACTATTATATATAACAAAACTTGGAACTGAAGAAATAAAATTTAATCTTTCGGATCAGATTTTTCTTATTTATTCTAATTTTAGATATATCATGTTTATCAATTATCAATTTGTATTACACAACAAAGATTTAATTAATTGTCTTAAGTCGGTAGTATGTCTTCATAGGTCCAGTCGTTATTGTAGTGAATAGTATTAATTTCATTATCAAACTCTAGTTACTTCTTGGGTTTTATTAAAATCCAAAGAGCACTGTCTGACTGCCTAAGCCTGAATATAATTGTATTGTTTGAAGCGGAATATTATCTTTTATACTCAAAATCTCTTTCGTTGCGAAAAGATAAAGTTTATTTGCCAATTCGTGCTTCTTAATAATCAATGATATTTTTAGCAAAATAACATTTATTAAGAAGTGTTAGATATTAGTTAAATTGACTCGATATTATTCCTGTCGTTGTAAAATGGGTTTAAAGTGGTATAACATTTTCTTTGTTGTTGTATTTCTTGCTCCTTTTTATTGTTTTTAATTAATCATTTTCTTGTCAAATATTAAATATGATAAAAAAATATAAGCAATTTTTTTGGAACAATAAGTATAGGAAAGTATAATTTTATCGAAACATAGTTTTTGATCAACCGCGCTTAGATCCTTACCAAATATTTATAATAATGATCAAAGCCTTACTTGACAATTTATTTTAATAAAATATATTTTGTCAGTCACAATTATTAAAAATAACCTTAAGAGAATTTTAAATCCGATTGCTTAATATGCGACATATTTTTTCCTAAAAACAGATTTATGTTATTGATGATTGTGATATTTATGTGATTGAGATGTAATTTATTTATATAATAATATATTTATTATTGCACATTTATTATTAATTTTAAAATATCAAAATAATATTTATTTTTGCAAGATTTAACTTTCTATATATTATTATTCTGCATAATATTATTCTATTTTGATATCCTACGCCGATAACACTATTTAGGTTAATCCCTTACAATAAAAACATTATTTTATTCTTCGCTTCTGCTTTCGAACAATCTAGTCATTTTCGTTTTAGTAGTTTTAAGCCACGGAGATGGCATTTTAAACAAATAAAATGTATGGATCTGAAAATGGAGGTGGAAAAAGAGCGGTACTAGTTTTTCATTTTGTAATACCCGTATCGATAATATTATATCCCGAGTCGCCGCTTTATATTAGCTGTAAAATATATGAGGGATTATTTTATACTTATTGTTTTATTTATGATGTAAATATATTGATTTTGTATTCAAATACTAATTAAACTATCAAAATTCTTGCGTAATTCGCATTTCGTTCAACATGATCGAATAACATAACTTACAATTTGTCGTTAATGCAAGATGATAAAATAATATGGATGCTGTCAGGGAATGTGTCTAAGAATCGTTTAGTAATATACAAATATGTTTTTAAAAATGTCAATATATATTCAAGTATTGATTACTAGCACGTTCACTATCCTTTGACTACTATTGTTTTAAAATTTAACATATGCATTGTATAGCCAGATATGTAAAAATATTTTTATTCAGTTTAACGGATATCTCAAAATGTTTCTAAATAAGGGTTTGACCGCATGATTTGGACTTTTTTACTTCTGTGCCTTTAGGCGCTGTACAATTTACAAAAAAAACAATTGAGCCCCAAATTTGTTTAATAAATGTAGAGAAAATTTAGAAACAGAATATTTTTATTTTATCTCAACATTTTAATTTTTTTAAAACAGTAATTTATTGTTTTTTTATTTGAAAATTTTTAAAATAAATACAATATAGTTTTTGTGTTGCATGACCAATTACATTTTTTTGCTAGAAAATAGCAGTTTTTAAAATTCTTTAGTTGTTCTTGTTTAAATAAAAAAAATCAATAAAATTATCAAAAAATATATTTTTTGTGTAAAAAATAAATTAAGATCCACCATTAAATTCATTAAATTTGTTTTCATAAATAATTTTTAAATTCTAAAAACTAAAACTGCTACAATTAATATTTCTTTTATTATACTAATTTTAATGTGATTTATAAAAAAAAACATTTATAATATAATATTAAAATAAACCACAAAAACATAGTTTATCGATTTCAAATTCGAAAAAATAATAAGTTATGATAATTAATATATACTAAGTTATGACAAAGATTAAAAAAAGTTTATTGTCCTTAAAAGTCCTATTGTATTGAAATAAAATAAAATTTAAATAATTATTTCTGCAAAGTTCAAAATATTATTTATGTAGAAACATTTATTTAGATTTTTTTTTACTTCATTAAAATGCAATCTGTCTATTTATACAATAGTAAAAATTTTAGACAATAAGCAAGTCTTATAATATAATATACGTATGCAGTTACTTTTCTCTTTTTTCCCCAGCAACAATGAATTAGAAAAAAAGTCTTCTACTAGATGGTAAAAATATTATATAAAATTATAGTATATTTCATTGAGTAGAATTACAGTCGTATCTTTATCTTTTTAAATGTTAGTTGGCAGTACTTTTTGCATATAACATTAATGATATATTCTAGTTTGGAAGTCTATATCTTTAAGGTAAGATTGGATTATTATAAAGATATGTGAAAGCAGTCTCTTAAGTTGTAGTAGAGTACCATACTTTGTCAAAAATCTTGTAGTATTTACTTTTTATTTTTTATTAAGTCATTATTGCTTTATTTTGCCAAGCAATGCACTTCCACTGTGTAAAGTGTTTATTTCTAAATCCAAATTAATAATTTGGTAAAAGATTAGGTTTTTCTATTAGCTTAATTATTTTTAATAGTACTTTTTTGAATTATTATCAATATTCTAATATTTTATAATGGAAATAAAAATATTTATAAATATTATTTTAATTAGAGATATTCAAGAAATTGGAAATTAAAGTAAGGTCCTTGCATGCAACAACTAAAAAGAAATTACGCAAAGTGAAATTGGTTATAAAAATAATAATATATAATACAATATATTATAAAACAATACCAACCCATATAAGTTTTCTAAGAAGTTTCTCTACTGTTGAGTCTGATTCAAATATTTCTAATATCCTAATTTTCCTATGACTTAAAATTGTTAGTGTTCACAAATTTTATTATTACCTTATATTGCGTAATATGTTTAATTAAAAAATGCAATGTATAGTTTTTTGCGTAATTCATCCTTACACATTTAAAAATAATTTATAATATTATTATTATTAAAATATAATATTATAAATTAAAGCTGACACGTTTTTGCTGAATTGCGTGCTTCATACTAAAGCCAAAAGTCTTTAAAACTTTGAAATAACTTGATCAAAGCGATGGCCTATTTGATAAATAGTTTATTAATTATTTAACCGCTTTGACGGATAGAAAAGTTTGTTTTATAAATGGTCTAGTTCGATAAAAACTACTTTTTAGAATTTCACAAATATTTAATATATTTTAATAACATAAATCATAATAAAGCCATTTTTAACCATGCATGTACATTATATCAGAAATTTAGTTTATTCTTACCTTTTAGCAGATTAACCCATAGGAAGTATTTATGCATATGAGTAGTATGTAAATATAAATACTACTTGCAAGGTATACAGGTGGATTTATTTTTATTTCCTGTAACGTAATATGAATCCATTGAGTCACGTCAACGTATAATTATATAATTAACCACTTCTCTAATACGTTATTCAAAGTATCGAGTGCCACTAACGCTTGCATTCATTTTTATTATATAATTTTCCAATAAATTTTAAATTAACTGAATATTTTTAATTTATTCTTAGTAAATAGAAGCACTCATATATTTGCTTAGCTTTAAGCTCTTGTTATTATTTAATTTTATATTAGCATGTTTGCCTTTTTACACACCATCTTAACTTTATATTTTTTTCATTTTATGTTTACGATTTTTACTTTTCATGAAATAAATAAAAACAAACGAATTTTAAATTGTTGAATATATTGTTTTATTAAATATATAATTATACTTTTTCTAAATCTCTATGGATTAGAACTCAATAGCTCTTTCTAATCACACCGATTCTTATGCATATTAATAAATAAAGTTAAGTTGGAATGTCTTATACATAATATATTAATAAATTATATGATTAATAGCTAAATATAACTTATGAGAGTACTATATATACATTTATAAAAAATAAAAATTAATCCCAGTGATGACTCTTCATAAAAAAAATCCCATACACAACTCTTACGCATAGTGACGAGTGAAAAAGCCGATAGGTCTCCGTGTGTCGGTGATATTGGTTATTTGTCGTCGGGGCCCCCGTGTCATACGTCAAAGGGGGGCACATACTCCCCCCCTAGCAGAGCCTCACATCCTCATTTTTGGGCGCTATGTGTGTGTGTGCGCGAAACGAAAGCCCGCATTTTAAGTGCGTAATGCGTAATCAGCGCCCGCGGCCCGGATCGCCTCCACACCCCTGCACGTGCCAAGCCACAGATTCACAAATCTCATACTAAACATTATTATTTCAAACAGAATCGATACATTTTTACGCACACACACATACACTCGCAAGCAGAGCGGGAAAGCGGGAAGCAATGAAAAGCTCGCGAGGTGGCTGTGGCTCTCTCTCGCTCTCTCGGTTCGCTGTAAAGTATTATTTATTAAAAACGCGCATATCAAAGTGTGCTCGTTTTTTGGCCGACCCAAAAAAACGAATTAAAATTAGCAGCGTTAGTAGAAAAAATGGAAATGTACAAATATACCGGTGCATCTGCAAGAATTACAGAATTCGTAATCATTTTTTTATTTATCATCATGAATAGATTACACAAAAGCGTCACGATATTCTTTATATAAACTAGTTTAAACATTGCATATCATGTCGCCCACACATAACAGTGATGTGCACCATACCATACTAAATAAATTGTTCCAGCTCCTCGTAGCTATCGTCAAACACATCACTGTGCCTGGCAAGCTCGTTAAAAGTTAGCGCCCTGATCATCATAACGAAAAGTAGGCATCTGAAAAAAGTTAAGCTTCAACGGATTGTCGACACCTTTATCAACAATTTTCAAGAATATTTATTTAACACACTATATCAATATTTCAATCAATAATTAAACCAAACGCTTTTAGCAGAGAAGAACTATAATACGGAAATGATTCATACTTTCTTTTGGTAATATATCTAAGACATATTTTATCTACTCTATAAAATAATTCTCTCTATATTTGAGGACGTTACAAACTAACATATTGTATAAAATGCTAATTGCAAATACATTGTTAGAGTGACACGCGCTCCGCGTAATGAAGCCGAGTATTTTTTATATAAGGACGCAATAGCGCATACCGCCTCTAGTAACTCTTACATTATATTAAACCCATTTGCAAACAGTGCACAATTTTATATAAAAAATCTAGTTATGGAAACTTTGTACTAATTATTTTGCTTTTAAAGACATTTTTAAAACGTGTAGCAAAAAATTGTAACAATAGTAATTCTTATAAATCTCCACAGTAACTTTTATTTCAAAAAAATTACTACAGTGTTTATTTATTAAAACAAAAACTTGTGACTTATGTAGCCTGTAAAATATATCTCAAAACATCTAAAATTGCAAAGATTATATATTTCCTAATATTTAAAAGTTTTTAAGTTATTTAATATTAAGTTATTCAATTCAATATCGATTTTAAAATTAAAATTAGTAATTAGTAAAGGAAATATTGTTACAGTAAAAATGTATTTTTCAGTAAAACTGTATTTTCACTAGTAGAAATACTATTAAACTTACTATGCCATCAAACAATCACTTGTTAATATCAGTGAAACTGTATTGTTCACAACATTGTAGCCTAAAAATATGATGTGACCCTTTACTGTCGTTAAAACTCATTTGCAAGTTGCGATATGTCCATTTGCTAATCAAACCCAAACGAATATAATATTAATATATTGGTTAAATCATTTTAGTATATTTTAGCTTTAAACCACATATTCTAATTCTTAAAACACACGTTAATTTACTGTAAACAAAATGATCATCCAGCAGCAAGTTAATAGCGTAAAGAATTGGGACCACACAATAGCCCTCGTTACGACCAGAAAAAATCGCATAAATAACACGCAAGTGTTCTTACTGTAAATATTCTCCGTCATTAAAAGACTATTTCTTTGTTATGAAACGGTCACGGATATAATAAATCATCGGAACCACAATATTTCCGTTGCAGTATACAACCTTAGATAATGCCCATCAAGCAAATGTAGCTTTCTAAAGGCGTATATACATTTCACTGTTTTAAGAAAGTACATTTGTGATTAATTGGCAAGCTTTGCAGCCCTGGATACTTTAGCCTGGACTCCAATGAGGAGAGGTCATTTGCAGACTCGGCAGACATTTAAAGAGACTAGCGAAGATACAACCTGAGACTCACAAGGGCGATCATCACAGCAAGAGAAACAACCTCCAGACGCTTTCACTGCATTCACTGACATCATCCTTCCGCCGGCTTCTCCGCAACTGCTCGGAAAAAAACATCAACATGTAATATAATCTAATATAATTTTAACTGCGTCTCACTGGCTACGAAGTCACACGATTTAAAATGAGATAAAATTTTATTTTCGCTTGTAGCAATATGTATCTACTAGTAAAAATGTATTAAGATATTATTTCACTACACATATAACTTTAATACACATTTACTGCAACATACATTGTATATACTTTTATAATATTTAACATACCAGTAGTGTTATAGCAAAATATAAATGGAAACTATTGAGTCTGAAGACTATGAAGGTTATTTAAAAGCTATTTAAAAATGATTAAAACAATATTTAACCTATTTTTGTAATATCTAAAAAAAATGACAGTAATATTTATATGAATTTGTGATTTTTATGAGTTGTACGTTTTATATATTTTTTTAATATATATACATACATTAAATTAGTGACTCATGAAATATTTTTTAAAAATTCTAAAATTTTTTAATTATCTAGATTATTTATAGATTTAATATATATTTTTTGTAAAATAACATTAATTTTCGAAAGAAGGTTATATGATATGATGGATTATTATGATGCTTTATGAAAAGATAAAAGTATGTTTGTATATATTATTTAGAATAATTCATGTTGGTATCTTAAAACACAAAATGCTCATTGTATTCTCGCTTTGATATCAAATATCAAAATTTCGAATTCTAAACAAATTCACGAAATAGACTACTGTATAACTCGACGTTATCTACATAATTCAAAACAACAATGAAATGCCGATAGCAACCAGCTTCTTTTATTATTTAACGTAGCGTTTTATATCTCGAGAGCACATTGTCAAGATATTGAGATGTGTAAGCATAACATGCCACACAATAAACGCGTATTAAATAATACATGTGATTATTAATAGACAAAGTTTTGGAACCGCCCTTCAATCGGTGGGGATGAAAATTTTTGCGTGGGCGGATGCAAAATAAAAACGGGAGCGAACAGCCTTTACCATATGGTACAATACTTGTTTACTAGTTAGGTACAACTACATAAAGGGTCCCTTTTCATAATATTCCTTTTTTATATCATCTTTTTTTCGTATTTAAAAAAAAAACACACTGGGAAAATTCGTGAACGAAAACCCTCGTTTATACCATTTTTCACAATCGCGAACGGCTCCGGCTTCCTGTTCATTTTCGCCCTTAACACACTCAAATGGGCTAAAGAATTTTTCCTCCTTTATTTCTCGACTCTCGTGTTATTTTAATGTTCAACTTTTGCTATTATATATATGTATATATATAAAATAATAATATAAAAGTGGGGTTTCGGTTATATGTATTGGTTCAAAACATAATTACGTTTTATTATGCGGAAGCGTCGACGTTAAAATTCAGCACTCGGATACCAAATTAACTCCGTTTTTAGAGTTATTCGTCGTATTTCAGTCTCTTCCTGGTTAATATAATATCTTTTGTTCTATTAATATTTAGGGCAGCGATCGATTCTATTTGTGTAAACAATAACATAAATATGTGCTTAACGTATTTTTATTTTGTTTTAATAAAGTTTATCCCCGCTTTCCAAGTTGAGGTTCAAGATTTTAGTTATTCAATTAACGTGGTACGAGAAAGAATTTCAAGTATGAAAACTAGGATCCATCTTTCGTTAAAGTTTTCGTTGCGAAAATAATTTACGTTAATATTCGTTTAATTAAAAATTAGGCATTTAAATATATTATATATACAAAAGAACAAATAATAATAATAATATTTATACTTAATTTAATAATTATTAATATGTATTATAAAAAAATTAATTATAATTATAAATAAATATTAAATCCTTACTAACTAAATACTAACTCAACATATTTTAATCTAAAATATTTATTTCATATAATATTTAGATTTAGTTGATTTGTTTCAAAGTAATTTTCGAAATTAAGTTAAAGTGAAATATGTATATTAAAATATAAGAGATTTTGATAAATATAAGATTAAGTATATTTAAAAAGAAAATATTTTATTTTAATACATCAGTAAATGCATTTTCATATATGTATATATTGCATTATTTGCTTCATTTTTTAATAATAAAAAAATTAAATCAACAATATTGCTCTTTAAATGTATATAAATCATATACATGTACATAATTTATGTATTCTATAAAAAAACATATTACCTTTTAAAAATAAAATCAAGGCCATAACTTATGTCAAAGCTAATTAATTTATTTTTGTGGTAATTTATATTTTGAATAATCGTTAACAAAATACAATATGTTAAAACGCTAGTAACGAGCGTTCCCACTGCGACGGCGTTGATACGATTTTATTGCTTTTGACATGAATTTTTAGCTTCTGAGAAGTGATAATTATTTGTGTGCCCTCCTGTTGACCAAAGTTCTAAACCAAAGAATGAAGCATATCTAAACCAAATTTTGACCAATAGTAGGTCGCAAAAAACAATTATCCCTTCTCAGAAGTCAAAAATCCACGTCAAAAGCAATAAAATCCGCAAGTTACCGAGCGCTCCCACTGCGACGGCGCTGACACGATTTTATTGCTTTTGACGTGGATTTTTGACTTATGAGAAGTGATAATTGTTTCTGCGCCCTCCTATTGACCAAAATTCGGTTTGATTACACTTTTACCAATACTCTTTTATCAAAACACCATAATAATATTAGTAAGGATCGCAGCGGGAATGCCTATTACCGAATGTTCTCACTGCGACGACGTCGACACGATTTTATTGCTTTTGACGTAAATTTTCGACTTCTGAGAAGTCATTGTTTTTACGTCCTCCTATTGATCAAAATGCAGTTTAGAGCAACGCTTTTATATCAGAAGTGGTTTAAATATAATTTGATAAGCACTCTTATATCTATGGAACAATATGTGAGATATTATACCTGTCTTCCATTTATTTTCCCCAGAGAAATGAGTTGGCTTAATTTGTATTTTAGACTTGACCTAATAAAAGCTTTAAAACTATAATTAGTCTTAGAAAATAGATTTTTTGTGTCAATCAAATTGAATTTTATAGACATTTAGGAGCAGATTTTAATTTCACTAGCAGAAGTATATTTTCACTAATTAAAAAATATATCTACCGATGAAAATGTATTTGGACTTTACTAGAGAAAATATAACTTCACTGAAAGATAAGCATTCACTGTGAGCATGTAAATACATAATGTATATAATACTACATATAATTTTACTAATACCTGCCAGATAAATTATATTTTCACTGGTAAAAATATATATTTACCGAAGAAAAATGAAATATTTTAACAAATATTTTCAGGGTAGATTTTTTTAAATAAAAAATGGTTCTTTCAATATTTTTTTCACAGTTTTTCTGTATGACTTTAGACTTTGTCTGGTAGTAAATACTTACTTGTAGGTACTCATTATGTCTGATTGATTTACTCAGTTGGTACAGATCTACCTCATCTGTCAAGTTAGCAGGGAAAAATTTTAAATAAATAAATGTTTGGTTGAAATAGATAATTTGTTGACTTAATTATTTTTGTATATATATTTTTTCATCCCTTGTTTTAAAAGTCACGGCACGCCACTGTAATAGTATCATTGAATTCCTTCAGTGAAATATTTAATACTTAAAAATATACTTCTAAATTTATTTGACATCAAAAATGGACTAATTTAAACGAAAGACCAACCCGTTGTTTCGCAGAACATACGTTAATAATAAAAGGGTGGATTTGACAAAATTTACCAGTTGAAACGCTTCCACACACATACACATATATATGTATGTAAAAGAGTGTTTGTACTTAAAATAAAAGCTCGCGCTTGCGTTCGGTAGAAACGGTAGAGAGATAAAATGTAAATAAACGGCCGTAGCCATGTTGAAGGGTGTCCTGTTAATCTTGTAATCGTTATCCGAGCCGACCGGAACACGACAAAGTACAAAGTATGACGACCCTTTTCTATCGGCATGCGAATTGCCCTTCGCACTACCGAACGGGGATTTCCGGGCACCGAACGGACGGAGCGGATTAGGGGAGGGTTTTTGTGAAAACTCGCGATTAAAACTGACGCGCACATACTAAACACACAACATTACACAAGAATAAATTTTTACGATTTTTCCTTTTAATTTGCTTACTCAAATATTATTATTTGTAGAAAATTTAAATTTTATTGATAGGCTTAATTTGAGTTTGCTTTTATTCAAAAATAATTACATCATTATAGGTTTTCTCTAGCTCTTTTTATGCTAATAAAGAAATATCTCTAAAAACTACTAAAAAAATCCCGTGTTTTTATTATATTATATGATATGCGCTCTACAATGAAAATGTCAATACCATATATAAAATATAATAAGTACATAAACAAATTTTTATTAGTTTTTCACTACTTCATAGAGATATTTTAAAAACATATTAAAACCAATTATAATGAATAATAACGAGAAAAAATTCAACACACAATTTGCTGGGAGTCTTAAAGAAAATTGAACTTTTAAATTACGTTTTACATATTTTTGATGCAAAGATTTGATCCAAATATAAAAAGATACGTTGATTACAAATGTTATTATTTCTTTCCTTTAAGGTGCCTTCGTAAAACTTTTTGGCAAAAGTCTTAGATTCTTGTTCTTGATTGCATTTTATTATTAACTAAGATACATATTATATTGGTCTAAAGGTTAAGTTTTATTTAATATTTATATGTTTTAAGTAAAATAATTAATATTAAATAAAATCATTTAAATCCAATTTTTTATTTATTTTAGTAGTATGAAAAATATATATATATATATAAAGTATGAGAAATACAAATTACTAGTTTTTAACTATTTTTATATTTATGGTTGTAATATTTTTAGAAAGAAAATAATCATAAAAAAATGAAAACATAGCTCGTTACAATTAAACCCAAATAATTCCTTTATAATGAAGTAGATTAAAAAATAACAAAGATTTATGATGTATTTAGCTATTGATGGTATTGTGTTTCGACTTTTTTTACGACCTTCTGTTGTTGACGTTTTTAGGATTCCAGATTAGCTATAAAATATAGATGACTTGTTACTTCACAAGCTTTATACAATCATAATAGACTAGTGATATAACTCAGTGACTAATATTGTACTTATAATACCTGGATTTCAATTTCATATAAGCCCAAGTGTTTTTTTAATTTTAATCACGTCTGTTAGATCAGAAATAGTGATTATTATGATATTATTAAAATTTTGATCGATTTTAACAAAAAAGTTTTCCTTGGTTTTCCAAATATCACGGATGAATATCGTGAAAAATAACTTAAATAAAATCCAGCTAGGTCGTGCATAGTAAAAATATATTAAAATTATTAAAATATAAGTAACTGATTTACAGACTTATTTTAGTCGTATCTCACAATATTATTTGTTGAGTTATTTAATTTTATTATATTTGCCCCATTGTAACGTATTGAACTAACGCCTGTTATGTTTTATGAAAATATTGACAGTAAATAGATTGTTCAAAATGGTCTGATATTTTTTGTTTAGATATACAATCAATAATTTAATTTTAATGAAGAAGTGTAATATTTTTTATTTTTTATTGTAAGTCTTTTTTTCTTTATTTGCAAAAGGTTTTGTATTATTTTTAAATCTAAACTAAATTATAAAATTGCATTTCTACAATTTATTTGAAAACAATAAAATGGTTATAAACCAGTACCTTGTATTTTATTACATAAATGTAAAAAAAATATTGCATAAAAATTTTTTTTTTTACTTTACGCGCAATTTTTATAAATTTTGCTTTTTTAAAGCGCAATATAAATTAATATCAAGTAATCAATACATATATAATTTATTTTTATACATTTAGAAAATTTTTAATCTTTAATTTTAATTATATATTATTTTTCTACATGCGATTGATTATATTCGTAGTAAGCACTCGTTATGTTTATTTTGCAAACGCATAAATAAAATCACATATTTTAAGATGAAATTAATATTTTTATTAAGACGGAATAGCGTAGTCTGTAACGTCTCAGACTAGTAACCTTGAGGTTGCGGGCTCGAGCCCCAGCGACAGCAATCGTATTTTTATTTATAAAAAATGATTAAATCATAATAAAAACCAGCCATATAAATTATTTTACACATAATAATTTATTAATAAATTAATATAGATGTCACCAATTCCCAGGATTTCCCAGTGATAAATACTTACTTGTAGGTATTCATTATCTCTGATTGACTTACTCAATTGGTACAGATTTACCCCGTTATAACGCATTGGGCTTACGCCTGTCAAATTACAACGGAAGATTTAATAAAAAATAAATAAATATGTATAATATATCAGCATTTTCCAAACTATGTTTCGTGTAACGCTTATGTTCCGTCTAATGTAAATTAATATTTTGTTAAAAATTAGCAAATAAATAAAGTACAGAATTTAAATATAATAAAACTTTCCCAAAAATATTGATAAAACACAATTACTTTAACATAAAGAGTAGCAAGAATCATTGCTGACAAATCTATGATTTGAGTATAAATGGAATTACAAACTATGCTTTCTTTAAAATCTAATTATTACAGACAAAATGGAAATATTTAGTATATTAGCTAAAACACGTGCTTCTAATGTGCTTTATGTTATAAAATACTTGTTCAAATTTAAATATTAATATATTTATGGTTCTTTAGCTAAATTTCTTATTCACTTCGAATACACAATACATATTAATTACAAAGAAAAAGTCATAAATTTTTAAATGACTCACTAACATGGTTATAAACTCAACGTTGAATGATTACAACTATAACTGACAATCTCATCAGCCGTATGTAAAAAAATAAACGAGCAGGATGCCAAAAAATTTGCAGTACAATATAATATTTTTTTTATGTAGATATAAATTATAAAACGACGACTTCTAACATTGTATTAAGATCGCATGCCACGCGAAGAGCGATTTGATGCAAACGATTATTATTTATTTCATGAAATCTAAGAGCATGAAGATTTTGACTGGGTGGTTGTACCTAGCGTATAATATAGCCGTAAATATTCGATTGAAATACAGGATTTGTCAAGTGTTCCATCGTAAAATAAGTTGGAGAAACCGTGTTGTATAATATAGCGAAACGAGATTTTCACGGAGTATTAATTGTTTATTATTAAGGACAATTTTTATTTCTAATTTTTAGAAATAATATATGAAGCTTAGGAATTAGATGTTTTATATATGTATATTTCGTAAATCAAATCAAATCTTTAAAAAAAACATATTTTTTCAATATAATTATTAACGCAAATTACCCTAAATAATACATTTATAGAAAAGGTTTGGATGTTATTAATATTCAATACAATTAAGGTCATTCAGGTATTGATTATTAAACAATGAATATTCTATAAATAAGGAAGGATTGTGCTTAAAAATAAACAGTATTTTGATTTTGTTAAAAAGAACAATAAAAATAATATTTTGCATTCAAACCTTAATATATAATTCATATTTTCATTTTTACAAAATACCTGTTTTTGATTTTGATTGGTACAATTTGCTATTGTATTTAAATATAACTCAAAATAAAGTAACATGTTTTTGCAGATAACAATAATGACATAACAAAGTGCTATTTTGATTCTTTATTAAAAAATGAAAATTATATTTTTATAAATTTTGTTAAAACCTAATTAAGCTTGATTTAAAACCGGTATCCAAGTATGCGAAATTACTCAGTTTAGTTTTCAAATATAAAATAAGTCTATGTATAGTTGAAACCAGCAAAATGATTTTATATTTTGTACATTTATAATAAAGGATAATAAAAGCGTCCACTTACGTCATTATATAAATTTACCAATGATATATTTATTATTCTCAAAATCCGAAACTTAATAATTCAATTCAATCAAAATTGTTAATTTTGTTACAAATATAACAATGAAGTATTGTTTTCGATGAAAATCTTATGAAAATAACCGCGATATCGAGTGTCTCAGCCACTGCTGAAAATAATAATTATGTATTTTTAAATTAGATAACGTTTCATCTGCGCGTTATTATTACATGTTGATATAAAATAATTTAATTATTGAGAACTTATTGTTTTACAATTTATTTTAAAACATATAATGCAAATAAAACTGATTTTGGGTATACTAGTTAAGGGTTTGTTGTGCACTCGCTCGTCGAAGTCTCCATATTGTTTTTCTTCTATGGAAACTATCCTCACACTAGGCGCACAAAGTGGACGAGAAATCATGTTTTATTTTTTAAGCTAATAGCTATTTATTCATATTATTATTTACTATTGTAATATGACAAACGTGAGCCTAATGCGTTGTAACTGGGTATAAATAGTATACAAAGCCCAAGAATCAGAGACATTATTTCTAAATAGATGTTTATTTGTAGCTACGGTACGTTTGTATTAATAACTTGTATACAAGTATTATTAACTGATTCTCATGATATGAATCAAATTCGGAAACCTTAGTAACGTTTTGAAATATGAATTTATATTATTATTATTGTATACGTTGATTTTATACAAAATAAACAATAATTGACGTAATATGAATGCTAATACAAAATACCTGTAATTTAAAAATAAGATAATGATATTGCTTATTAGTTTGTAATTTTTTTAATAAAATAAATAATAATATACCTAGTTTTAACATATTTTTAATTTTGATTAAATTTATTCTTTATTAAATTATTATATAGTAATAATTTAATTACGATTGAACTTCTAAGAAATATTTATTGGTAATTAGAGTACTTGAATAAATAATAAGTATATCAATCAATTCATGAGTAGCTTAAAAACAAAACAGTACAAGTTATAAATATAAATATAATAGATTGTTATGTAATAAACTTTTATATTTAATACATAAATATTTTGGCAATTTTTTTATATTTTCCCGAATTATAATTATTAATATTTTAGCAAGAAAAATATGATCTTCATAACAGAAAGATTTGTTACGTGATGGATATATGTATTGCACGTTTTAACTAATAGATTATATAAAGAATCGAATCTATGCTTAAATGAGTTCTTAAATAAAGTAATTTTATATTTTAGAATAGCATATATCTGAACTATATTCAGATAGTATGGAAATATCTTTGTCCAATGTCAATAAAACATATTCTTAAGATATAAAGTAGATAAATATTATATTTGAGCTTCTTTGCTATCAAATTATTATATGCCTATGATATTTTTTGAAGAAAAAATACGTAATATACAATTAATTAGTTATGTTATTTTTATTATACAATTTCATATAATATTTTGACATACTTGTGGTTTAATCACAGAAAATAACTTATGTTATGGTTTTCTTTAGTTGCTGGTTATTCTAAACATCGTTAATATCTTAAAATAACATTTTATTTTTTTAACCGGATAGTATTTTATTAGTTTATTTTATTAGACATGCTATTGATATTAGGCACATTGGCAACCTAGTCTTAAATAAAATACAGCTTCATCACGCTGTTTGCTGAAAAACTACGCAAAGCTTTGGCTTTCATTGTTTAAATACACTTAGTCGTATAGTAATTTTAGATATTCGAATATGGATGCAATAAAATTTACTTTAATGTAAATTAGCTGCAAAATTAAATAGGAGGGGTATTATTAGATTTAAAATTAAAAATGGTAAACATTTAAGAAAATCATTCTTTTTTACAAAATGGGTAATGATGATTCAAAATGAAGCTATTTTTTGCTATTTTTACTAAATGATTTACTTATGATGAGAAATAGGTTCATTACTATTAGTCTGATTTAAAAAAATAATTGTAATAGTGAAAAACTTAAGGTTGACCGCCTCTTAAAAAACTTTCGCTGGTAAAGTAATTATTGATGGTGATAAAACATGACAAAACTAATCTAACCTGTTATTCGAATAAATAAAAATAAAGCAACTAAAATTATTCATGTTCCATCACGATGACTGAAATTTATTTGTGCAAATTAAAATTTTTAACTTGTAATTCATAAATTTAAACACATATATTTATAAGCTTCAGTAAATACTTGAGAAAGCATTGTTTTTCGTCACTGAAAAAGTTGTAGCAGTTAATACTTAAAATAATAATATTTTAAAAAATATTGTAAAAAATAATAATATTTTTTTTTTGTGTTGGGTTGTAAAGTTATGACTTTTTAATGTTTACTAATTAAGTGATTATTATTGTTCTATCAAAATAAAAACACATTATTAGTTTTATTTTATATTAATAATTTAATGTATATTTTGTAAGCAAATATCCAAGTTATTTAATTGTAAAGTTTGAATTTCTCTGTATAGATTTTATATATTTATTTTATTCAATAAAACGAATAAGAAAAAAGTGCCTCTACAAAACTTTGAGGTATTTCAAAATTATTTGGCAAAACTTATAAATATTATTGCTTATTAATTAATACTTCCTTAAGCTCCTTATTACCAAAAATGAATCATGTTTAAGCTCTTTATTACCCAAAAATTATAACTTTTACTTTATTTGGAACAATTATTAAGCACGTTGAAACTATTACACTCACTATTTATTAATTAAAAATCTCATCACTTTTTAGTGAATTAAATTTTAAAATACTTAAATACCCAGAGAATGACCTGATAATAAAATTTAGCCTGGAAAGTGCATATTAAGACTCTTGCTTTTAAACGCGGGGTGGGTTGTCGTGCCGTAAATTATCTCGAGTGCGCCCTCGCGGCCGCGAGCGCACCCCTAAGGGCACCAGTACCCTAGTTTGCTAAAGTGGCTACTGCATCTGAATGGCCTATATTTTTATAAAATAAAAATCAATTCTGAAAATAAACAATTCCATTAATTACGTGTTGAGTTTGCTGAACTTTTGACAAAATAAAATATGTATATAATGCGACAAAAAAACTGGGCATCAAAAGTCGGCCGAGTGTACGAATGCAAATAACAAGCGGAATATTAATTTAAAAATAAATCCAGGTTTCATAGCGCAGGCCCCGAGCGCAGGGTGGCGAAACGCGGGGGCCGCGGACCGGAGCCGGGGGCGCTAGTAAAAAATGCGTAGTTTTAGCTAATCTGCATGGGTTTTGCGCAGAATTTGCGCTCTGTGCGAGCCCCCGGTGTGAGTTAAAAAGGGAGTCAGCACCCGTCCGGGAGGCGACTTTCCCACACCGCTCCGGAGGCTTCGGCGGGGTGGCTTTTTTAACGAGGGCGGGATGGATTTAGGATACGCGGGGCGGCGGGGGGTGGGGGCGCCGGCGGAATGGTGGGCTTTTATGTTTTAAACCTAGTTTTTCGGCGGTGGGGTGAGGTGCGAATGAAAGTGGGTACATCCCGGGTGAAAAATTATACGTTGCTTTGTATAGAGGGGCGATGAGCGAGGGGAGCGGGGGAGGCGAGAGGGGCGAAGCGCTCGGATGAAATATACCCCCGCGCGCATGCCTATGTATTGTCGTACATAATTGTGAACTTTTGTAGATTTTCTCTTTTTGCTTATTATTTCTGTTTGTTGTGTACGGCGGCGCGAATGGGGCCCCGCCGAAAGGGGAGCAATGTGAAGCGCCCCGGAGACATTAAGCGCACGGCTTTATCCTTTTCTCCCTGTGCTGTATACGCAACATGTACAATTAGCAAATATATTTTCTTTTATATGCATGATGAAACGTTCTTGTCGTGAGAGTGAATCAGATTCAAAGCGAAATATCATCTCTTTTGTATCGGACCTATCGCGTTTCAACTTCACCATCACCTCTGCCGTCAAAGCCCTGAAAACGACCAAAAGAATTTTTATCATTCTACCGAATGGAAAAAAACAAAATTAATAACGAATAAGAAGGAGTTAACAAATTTTTTGTAACAATTTTGACAAAATTTATATTAGAATTAAAATTTCACAAAAAAAGACAAAACGCGATAAAATGCTTTGATTAAAAATCAATTTTAGCAAATCACACTTTCAATGAAAATATCATATAAACTTTGATACCACTAAAACTTTATGCAAAATTAAAAAAATAAATGTAAAAAATTAAAGATAAGCAATTGAAATCGAAATTAAAATAAAACTAGCAATTAATAAAAAAGATGATGCGAAAACAATTGCAGATACTTGGTTACCAGATTTAAACCAAGCTAAATTAAATTTAAACAAAATTAATAAAACTATAAATTTATTTAAACAAACCAAATCGAAAATTAATGCACGTAAGTGCACAGTAGCAAAAAAACAGGAAAATACTCTTCGAAACGTCAGACACTCGCGATGGCATCCGTAACCAATATTTATAAATATATTAGTTATGTATTGTATATGTATTGAAGAGTACGTGTCTAGCGTCTTCGTGCGTCAGTAGGTCCTTAATACTTATTGAAGTCGTTAGTACTTGTTCTCGAGCGAGTGTCCTGTAAGTTAGGTTCAAACATATAGCTAGACATACGTAATTCCGTGGAGAGAAGTAGTAGTCCGAGTCGAGTGAGTCTGGTGCAGATTTGTGCTGCATTATATACACCGTCGTGCAAGTAAGCCGAATCTCCACCACATACGCTAGAGAAGATAGTAAGAAAGATTACTATTCAACGGCTGTTAGGTCCGCAGACACAGCTCGGAAGCTCTCAAACGCGCGTGCCCCGTATCTCTTGACTTTTGTTAATATATTTGAGTCGCTACAATATAATTTATATACATTAGAATCGCTTCTAAAAAATAATATTTTAGATATATGACATTTAATAAGTAATGATATAATTATTTATTTATTACAAATCTGACCGATATGACCGTGTTTTTCTATGCGTCATGATGGCTTTGTGCTTATATAAATATGCAAAACTATACTTAAATATACACTCGCATACATACAGACACATATTTAATTATATTATTTATACGTATATAAAAAAAATATAGTGCATACTTTTCATCCAAAATAAATTATAACAGCTCATAACTATCGCCAAAACAGTTTTTGTAAGATAGAAATTTTCAAGCTCTGACTTTCTGGAGTAAAGGATACGATAGTGACTCTCTAGCATTGTGGTCTTAAAACTAGTTTGACTTGTTCGCCTAAAACAAATATAGTACATACCATTAAATATATACATTGCTAAGAAAATCAAATTTTGCTACATAGATTTGTTTTATAACTATTTTACGAGCATCTAATAGCATCGCAGCTGGTAAAATCGCATTTGTTTAATGTTTACAATCATCTAAGGTACTCTATATTGTGTAGCTAAAATTTGCAGAGCACTAGCGGATTGTCGACACCGCCCCCCATCAACTTTAAAACAACAAGAAATACTATACGAACAAGCGTATCGCACAGAATGCAAATCTTCAGTAAAATGACACACGTTCCGCATAACAAAGTAGAGGATTCTCGTCTACTCAAGATTATTATTGATATGTTTGTTTATAAATATTTTTTCTATATTTTAAATTACCATAAGATATATACGCATAAAATGGATTACACAATATTAATCAAATAATTCTCTGCAATTTAGGATAAATAAATTAAATGCATAAAATTTAAGCTGGATTTTTATTATAAAGACATCTATCGAGCGTGCATATTATATTGTTATGGATAACATGTGCCAATATGATAAATTAGAAGATACTCGTACATTTATACATATGTATATTATAACTAACTCGCATTCTGTGTTGTTTTATATTCATGGCATCGTTGGAAAAACGCCAAATATGCAAAGGGATGAAACGTCATAGCGGATGTGGGGTACAATGTAACACTTTATTAATCAATATGTTTTTTTAAATGCAAAATATACACACAAATAAATATTTTAAGCCATTTCACATCGTCGTTTGTTTGTGTGTAAATTTCCCCCCCGATTCTTAAGGTTGTATATTTTCGCCGGAAAAACGCTTTCATTCATTCACGGTCTTGAAGGCGCTTAAGTTGCGTAAGACTTTTCTACGTCGTATTTTCGTTATTATAATAAATAAATAATGTAGTACACGTGTCTCTATATTTAAATGATTTTAATTTGACATCAGCATTTATATAACATATACATATAAACAGAGTATTAAAATATGTTGAAAATAAATACGTCGTTAATTTTTCCTTATATTGTGACAATATTTAATACTGCGTATAAAATATAATATTAGGTAATATTTTGTAGATTTAATTCAGCAAATACAGTGAGTGTTTATACTTTAAATTTCTGAAGTAATCTTGAAGCTCTTATATTATAGGTTCAATTATTATAATTTCACCTTGCTATAAAATCTCATCTACAAATCCTTTATAAATTGTTGAATGTTAAAATATTTTATTGAATTGGTGCTTTAATTTAAATTCAAGTTCATGATTTTTTTAAATTATCGTTGAAATCGATTACGACTGATACTGAATGCAAATATAAATTAACAGTAGCAAGCCGCATTTAAGAATAAGCTCGCAATTTGCAATCGAAAACGGTCCATTTTTGACGGTTTATCTGTTACGGGCGGACATTAGATTTTTATTATATCCATTTTCTTATAATTAAATTTCGATTTAAACAGATATCTCTAATGGTTTGATCAGGCCCATCTACCCATAAATTTAAGGGATGTATCGTGTCCCCTCTACACTGTTTGAAACACAATATCATCGGATTTAAATTGTAGGTTTTTAACTTGGAAGCACTTGGCCACCGCCAGTGGCATTTGAAGTGGTCCTGCAGAGCGTGAACGAAGATCACATGGTGGGTTATCTGACGAGTACCGATTCGATTAAATTTCAAATTATCCGTCATGTGAAAAAACCTTTTAATTGAAAATAGCTCGTGATTCGCCAAAGGCAGGTCGGTAAGTCTTTTCGCGTCTCTTCTTTCGGGGGGGTGCGTATTTTCGTTGTCGTTTGCATATTTTTAGACTTCGGGGCAATTCGTATATTGTGTTCATATGTTATTTTCTACAATTTAAGATATGTCATTGGATGATTAAATATATTGTTTTGATAGGTTATTCCATAAATATAAAAAATAGTCGAACTTAACAATCAATTTATTTAGGGCAACGATACTTTGAAACAATTGGAATAGTACTTTAATGAGTTATTATGATTTTTCAAGATGAACTACATTTATTTACTATGACACACGAAGTCAAGCTAAACTTGTATTTGCATAATGCAAAGGAAGATTTTAAATATTATTTTAGCAAGAGAAATTGACTAAGTATGTCAAAGAGAAACAATTGCTATTCATATAACGTATAGTTCATATTTGGAATCAATGTGTAATAAAATTGTAAATAAGGCAAAGATAAAAATACAAATTTTATGCATTTTAGCTATTTATGTATTATTTAATTATTTATTGCGTTTTTCTAAATATTTTTTTTCTTGGGTTTTTTTTATTTAAATATTTTTTATTTAAATAACTTTTTAATGATAATGTTTATTATAAAAGTTTTAGCTGTTTTGTATAAATTATATGTAATGGTAATTGTTTAAGAGAAAATTTTAGTAACCTATTATATTTCTTTATTTTATTACTAATAACGATTGACAATATAATTTAAAAATTTTCAGGAAAATTATGACATTTTATTCTTCACTTAAGTATGTAAAAAAAATTTAAGAATAATAAATAGATCTGTACTTTTATATATAATTGATAATTAAAATTAGTAAGTAATTGGTTTCAACATTTTTTATTATAAATCACAAATATTTTAATGTAGTATTGTACATTAGGTGTTTTTTACAATCTTTTACTAAAATAGTTATATTAACACATTATAATCCGTTCACACGTTTTCGCGTGGATAGCGATTTTTTGTGGTTAGTCCGTTCACCCATTTTCGAGGGTTAAAATAATGTAGCTCAAGCTTACAAAAATATTGCGCAAATTTAAAATTCCACAAAAATCAGTCCGTAGTGTGTTAATAATAATTCAATAAATAAATAAAAATAAACTTTTAAGTTTATTTTCAATTCCTGATTTTAAATTAATAAATTATTAAGAAAGCGCTTAAATTATTAAATTATAAAATATTGTATTTTTAGTTACTTTGGTTTCACACTGTGCAAAAAATATCACAAATTTTTAGTATTATAAAGTTTATTTAACATGTCATAAGTTCCACTGACCATTGTTTATTTTTTTTTACTTTTCTGTATATTTAAATAAATATGCATTAATATAATAAGAATAATAGTAATAACATAATTACCTTTTATTATATAATTATATAAAATATATACTTACTTAAAAAAAAAATAAAATAATAAAACATTTCTTTCAGCCTATTTTTTTCTTAGAAAGTTGTAATTGAAAAAAAATATTTAACAACCTAAAAGCATAAAAAATTGCCTGTTTATTTAAAAAATAATGTTAATAAATGATTCATAATATTACATATTTTTCGTATTATATACAATTGTTTTTACAACCATGTTACCATATTTATCATCCGCGTATTTAATTTTATTTATTATGCATACTTAATTTTATTTAAATTAGGTTGCAAATTATTAACTTATTACTTTTTACAAATTTGTTTTTATATGTATATATCATATTTTTTTTAACATAAGTTTTTGTATTTAAACTTGAACATAACTGAATATGTTATTTAAGTAGTTTATTTAAATTTATATTTTATATGATATATAAATGTACAAATATTAAATTATAAATATGTTTGAGTCCTACAGTAATTGACAAATTAAAAATAAAATTTTGCATTTATAGTTTTTAGAACATTGCCTACAAATAAATATAAAATACATTGCCCCTTAGTTAATCCAACTCATATGTATTTAAATTTAATTAAAATCGGGAATCAAATCTAAAAAAGAATTTGTCTAAACCCAATTTTCTATACAATAAACAGATAACATAATATGTATAGTAACTATCATTTATTTTCTCAATTATGACCTTAAAGTATTCTTCAAAATAAATTTTATAAAATTGATGTGCGTGTTCACCTGTTAATTGCCTATTTAGTATTGAAAAATATGAAATCGGTAACAATGTGTTTCATCACACAGAAGTAGTAACTGAGCTGTGTATCATATTTCAAACGGATTACAGATTCCATCAACATATGCAATAAATCCTCTAAGGTGTGTTGAGAATAATTTTGCGATAAGATTCGAGGACATTGTGCTTTGTATAATTACTTCTCTGGTCTGGTCGCTAAATAAGTTTGATAGAAACGATCTAAAATAGTTTTCTCTGATATCTGTATATAAGGGGTTTTAAATATCATCTATTTCTTATTTCCTACAAATTACTATTAGGTATATTGAGGTATGATTACCTTGAGTTGACTAGTGTACTCGTAAAAGCACTTCTTTAAACTCCTAGTAAAGAATATACACAATTTGGATATTCTAGTTTTTGAATGCCACTATAATTCCTAGTGCTTTGATATTGATTTTTTCTCATCCAGGTACTCGCAGTTAGTATGTGCATTATGGTATAGCTATTATTATGAATTTATTATTATTTGAAATAGTTTTAAATGTTTTTTTTTTGTGCGGGGTTTATTGGAGTACATGGATATTAATAAATAAGTATGTTAATGAACAATTAAAATAAATAAATTTACATTTCTCTATTATGTATCGGTGTCTATTTTTTGTCGCAGCTATAAGAAATTTGCTTACAACAAATTTTTTTGCAAAGCATTAAAAAAAGGTAAGCCTTTTCTGAAGAACTGATTTTTGGTCCATGTATGTAAATATACCCATAATGGTTTTCTCAAATATAAGATTTTTCTGCGTTAAGTCTTAAGCCTTGGCAACAAGGGGTACGGATCGCTGGTGAGAAATATATACATATATGTATCTAAATATATATTGACCGTAAAAAAAAATATATGTCATAATGTTTTACCGTTAAAAAATAGTAAAAAATATTACATAATCCGTAAGGTTCCCGTACCATTTTTACAATTATGCTAAAGACTAGAATAAAACCATATTTTTGATTTGTATTATCATCATTCAATAAGTTATTATCATTCAAGCAGCGTTATGTTTTATTTTTGTACCTGTGTTTCAGATCTTGATTAAAAAACTTAAAATCAAAATACAAATTAAAAACTGTATTATTTAATTATAGTTAATAAAAAATATTTTTTTCGGAAAACTATAAATTAAAATTTATTATTGCTAAATTTTATTTTGTAAGGCTGTAATATAATAATAACAGATTCACAAAATCTTATTCAAACTATTTTTTTTAAAAAGTGTTAATTAGGTTGTAGATGCTGCAACTTTTCGTACCAATTTGATAGGTTGTAAGTCGCCCCACACACGCCGCAGCGCCCGTTCATAACCGCGGCCACCCACACACGTTCCATATCCGCTATGTAATGTTTAATTTACCCTTTTATTTACTTTTTGCCATGTTTTTTGTCATGTACATTCGTCTCTTCTCGCTCGCACCTCCCGCTCGAGCCTCCCCCACCACCTCTGCCCCTCACCTCTGCCACCGGTCGACTAATCATATAAACGTACGCAAATTTTTCGTACAAACACACACACGAACACGTGTGCAGGTTGACCAAAAATACATGCAAAAAAAAAGGTTCATCTGCGATGATAATATTTTTTTGGTTTAAATTTGAGTTAAAAAAATGGGATATTTACATTTTTGAAATTGAATTTTAATAAAACTTAGATAAGGGCAAATCGCTTGACCCTATCTACCAGTAGAAGCGACTTGGTGATCTATAAATTATGACTGTTTTACCCTTAGATTTTATTAACGACTATTTTCTATTATAATAATCGTTTCTAATTATCACTTTCGCTTTGATAAAATACTTCAAAATAATCTGTTGCGGACTCCTTCTCTTTACAGAGAGATTTAGATTCTCTATAGAGCTTCTTTTGACCGTCTGCCTTTTAA
Source organism: Plectrocnemia conspersa (assembly GCF_051122295.1). Classification (NCBI taxonomy): domain Eukaryota; kingdom Metazoa; phylum Arthropoda; class Insecta; order Trichoptera; family Polycentropodidae; genus Plectrocnemia; species Plectrocnemia conspersa. Next base: position 9,888,982 of record NW_028277175.1, on the reverse strand, counting down.
TGTTGGAAATTGATATACTGTGTAATTTTATCAACCCAGTTCGCCATCAGTTTATTCTCGGTACTTTTAAGAGCAACTGGGGATTCTCTCTACACGTAAACGACGTCCGCGATAATTTGTATAAGATGCTCGGTTTTGTTATGAGGAACGCATTTCACTTTAACGATCCGTCAGTTTCTGTGCCACTTTAATTTGCAGAATTCTCAAATCTAGATCTATAAATTTTAATTTTAAATAACCAAATACTTTCGCTCAATCGACTTTAGAAAAGGTTCTTAATGAACATTAATAATTGATTATGTGGTTATTATCCATTTTTGTATCCTAGCGGTTTTCTTTTAGGAGCGTTGGGATACGATTCACTGAGTTCTCGCAAAAAGCTTAATGCTTCTAAACATAACTTCAAACTACTGACAATCTAATTATTTTTAGGAATCCCGGTCTTAGGTTCCAGAACGTCTTTAAGAATTACGATCGCGACGACCTATAGCTGATTTATTAGAACGATTTTTTTAAATTTATATAGCTCAGAATCGGATACATTAATAAATAATTTAAAGAATACTGATTATGGTAATATTTATATAACATTCACAAGCACAAAATAATTGAACAAGCAAGTAATTAGTCACCAGAATATTTCTTCAAAAAAATTTATAAATGTAGTCGACGATATGAATTTGAAATTTTGCAACCAACTGGAGAACGGATTAAAAATCTAAATATATATAAATCTTTGCTCATTAAGTCAACATCAACAGAAAGCAAGTGAGTATTCACAACGTAAGAAATATTTACTAACATAATTAGAAATAGACTGATTGGTTGCTAAATGCCTTAATTTATCTAAAAAAAATTATTCAGCAAAAATAAAATATGTAATTTTATTTTTTTAAATATAATTATACAATTACTGCTTTGTATATATTATTTAAATTGCGTTTTTTGTAGTTGTTATAAATATTAAATAAAAATAGCTAAAAAAATATAATTTTAAACTATTTTTATAATAAATTAATATATTTATTTATTAACAATAGTTTTTTACAATGATTTTACTGATAAGCGAATCTAGGTCTAGATTCTTGGTAATTCTTTAGACTTAAACAAAGCCGAGACTAAAAGCTTATTTAAGTTGTCGATAGTCGGATTACGCAGGTAATAAAATTGAAAAAAAAAAGTTATTTTTTCGGGTCACTCTGCATGTATACTAATACAAATGGCGCAAATCGACGGCGGGGGTCGTTTTTCCGCAAAAGCCTCCGCACGCACACAGGCGTCGGGGCGCTGACCACAGCCTCCCGCGGGTCCAAAATGGGATATAAAATTATAACGGCATTCGGATGACGCACATAGACTTTTTATTATTCTTTTTTTTTGTAGCCACCCCTCGCTACCCCCATTTACGAGCGCTTATTTATTCACGGAATTATTGAACCAGAAGGGACACGCCGTCAATATTGACCGGTGACGAATCATTTTTGACGATGCGGCATGTTATGTAATAATATAAAATATATATAGCAAATGCACATGTGCAAAAGCTTGCCAATCTATTTAAAAAATAAAAAATAAAATAAAAAAAACCATTTAGATGGCAAAAACTAAAGATGAGTTGCTACAAAATACTGAACTCGGTTTAATCATTTACTATCTAAGTAAGTCAGTCAGTATGAAATAAAAATAGATCAAAGACAATATTTCTGGTTGTAAACAGACTGTTACGTAGTTTGTTTATCCTAGATAAATTATGGCTATCTTCAAAATATAAAAAAAACGAATCGGGATGGCAAAAATTCAATGCTATTTAAATATTAAAATGCAACGAATGTTGCATTTTAATTTTTTTTAAATGCAACATTTGTTGCATTTTAATATTTAAATAGCATTGAATTTTTGCCATCCCGATTCGCATTTAAAAAAAAATAAAATGCAACTAAAAATAAAAGACATTACAAAAAAGATTCCTAAAAATTCTGGTTAAGATGTTTTTAGCAAAGACTTAAGTGTATATACATACATATGTGTAAAAATCTTGATAAGAGCCATTAAATCCTGAACTTATTAAAAATGCTAAAGCACAAATAGATCGATTCTTCTTATCAGGTTAAATTTTAAAATTACAGAAAACTCACTTCACATGTCTTTGTAACAGCATATATAATTGCAAAGATGAGAAAGTCTAACAAAATTATCAAATAGAATACAACTCAGCTATACTCCTAATTACAATAATAATAACAATGCTTATTCCTTTCTATCGTGATCCACTAAAACTGTATTTTAACAATTTTGCCCTATAGGTAAAAAAAATATTTTTCATACATTATTAATATTTTCCGGGCCTTGGAGTCAGATGTGTTTATTTTCTAAACATAAATATTGTTGCGCAACAATTGATACGTATGATCCGTGGGTACGTCCGTAGGCTGCAGGCGTCTCCGAAATTGGTTTGCTTTGGATTCCAGAGGCAGAGCTAAACTAGTGAGGCTTTTGCTATTTTCGACAGGTCTGAAGTTGAGTCGGCCTCCTCTCGGTTGCAGTATAAGTTGAAAGTCTCTTGAAGATCTGGTCTTGAACTCCCATGTGGAGATTAAAGTGTAATGTCAGAGAAAATCTCAGCCCACGTTTTAGTATTTATGTAGATGAACTCCTCCATTGTAGATTTATTTGTCTGCTCCTTTTTCGCTGAAACGACAGATAACAGAAGGGTGTTTAGTTTTTTAAATACAAATACCCATTGGCTGCTAAGGCAGGTCAGAAATGGTCGTTTAAATAATAAACCCAAATTCATGGGTTATCTTTTCTCAAAGCGACGGATTTTAAAATCCTTTCTAATTTATTCCGTGTAGCGTAATCCGTTAAAAGGTTTTCCATTGTGTTTTATTTTAACGAATAAACCATTTTTTTTGTTAAATGGTTAAAATGCTTTATTACTTTTCATACCGGGTTTTTATGATTAATAGTATAAGTTATTTTTTCGAATTGTAAATAAAGAAGTCGTTTAATTAATGAACCCGACAATATATGTTGTGGGGGGCAATTTATTTGGCCATGACGGCACTCATGTAGCGGCGGCGAGAACAACATTCTTCTGGCAACAGGAGCACGGCGTCAGACGGCGCCTCGTCTGCCAATCTCAACCATAACGTTCATTGACATTCTTATAAATTGGCGGTGCGTCGAAGTAAATTTGGCTTTAGAGCTTTGGTGAAAGACAAAAATATGTTGGATTTATATGGTGATATATCTTTTCCAACTTCTGGCCAACTCCTGGCCAAAACTATATAAGTTTTGGCCAGTAGTTGAAGATGCATTACATAAAAGTGTACTGAGCGCGTATTATTGAATTAAAATTTTATATATTTTTTGACAGTAATATTTTTTTATTTTTTATTTCAGTCTAAAAAGTGTAGAATCGAAAAATGTAGTAATAAAAAGTGGAAAGGAAAGAAATCTTTTAAGTCGTTCGGAAAACACTAAAATAACTGAAAATAACGGGTATTAAATATTTATTAACCCTTTGGAAGCGTTAATCAAAAATAAATATTAAATTATTTTTTTGAAAAAATGCAAATTTTACCTTGATTCTGTGTTTAAATGTTCTGATTTTTTTATATTTTTTTTTAATAATAATTGAGGTTTATTCACAAAAACCTTTTTTTTCTACTAATTTTTGCGTAAAAAGGTAAAAAACTAATTGGGCGACTTTAGTCGTAGCTTTAGTAAAAAATATGATATGTAATTTTTTGACACGTAAGAAGAAAAAGAGATTTTTCAGATACATTTATTGATATTATGTATGAAAAAGATTGACTAATCATTTAACTGGTTTATCCATAATAAATTAATCTTTAGTAAGGCGAAGTATCTGAAGTGGAGAGCCATAGAAAATGGATCAAGACCATCTGCAATGAAGAAAACGACGGAGAAGAATAACTCTCAATTAAATTTGGTAGTAATAAAATAAAACTTGAAATTCTTTTATATTATATTTTTTAACTATATGTTTTTATAATTAATATTTGATATTTTAATTATATATATTTTTTAATACGAAAATGCCAATATAAATTTAAAAAAAAACAATGGACAATAAAATATCAATGTTGTTGCGCAATCTGAAACTAAAGCGGATAACCGAAAAAGTAATAATGAATAAATTCGCATCGCATTCGCATTAATTCTGCTAAATATGGTAAAATTTGTAAGATATGTGAAAACTTGAATATATGTAGTTCGAAAGTTTCAAACTTTATATGGCGACGGTGGCGCCACGAGTAGATACAAATTGAAACGTATGGCTGAGCTTTAAATTGTTATAAATAATTTAATAATAATAGCATTTTTTTGTGAAATGATAATTAATCACGATATGTTAAAAATAATTGGATTATTTTTAATTTGTAATCATAAATTATATTTATAAATGTTTGTTAAAAATATTATTTATATTATTATCATATTTATATATGTGGTATGTGCTTGGTTTTATTTTTAATTATTATTATTAGATTTATAAATAATTAGATACAACAGTAAATTTATACGGAGACATCTGTAGGAAAATAATGTAATCTATGAAATTATCTAATTCGGAAAATCTATGCGCCATATTTTACTATTATAGATAGGTTTTGGAAAATGCCGCTAGATGTCTCAAAATAAAATAAAAAAAATATATGAATTTATTATAATATTCCTTTTTTTAAATTTCAATACATTATTACGAATTTAATTCTTAGGATTTAGGTTATCAAAGTTTTATTATTGATTTTTTTCATGTAAAATTAACTAATTATAAAATTTGTAAATTAACTCATCTATCCCATTTATTAAGTTTTCCGTGCAAAATTAATATTATTATTTTACTATCGACTAAAAAAAGCTCATTTAAATGCAATTACAAACTCTTCATTTGCACATAAAAACTGTATTTTTTTTCTATGAAAAAAGCTATAATTTAATCAACAGCAATTTTTTTTTACTTATCATTTTGAGTAGAAATATAATATATAAATTAGCTTATCAATTCTATTGATAAAATTTTGAGCATATTTATTATATTTTAATCATTTAATTATAACTAAACAGAAAAATTGGTACCAAAAGATTGATTTATCGTATACGTATAATTAATTAAATTATTTGATTTATATGCCATAAAAAAACATTAAGTCATACGGACCCGATTCTTTACTATTTTAAAAAAATTTGAACTAGGAAAACTTAAATATCTTCAATAATATATGCTTCTCTGTAAAAATACACCACAACCCTTACTTTATTTATTCCCTTACCAAAAAAGTCCAATTCGAAATTATGCAGCGACTTCAGACTTAACAGCTTAGCTCATCTGTAACTCTTTGAAAATACTGTTTTCTGAAAAATCATACAATGAAGAATTCACACACGTTGAAAAGTAGCTATTAGCTGGAAATAATTTGGATTTAGGAAAAGCCAAGGTATACGAGAAGCGCTCTTCTGCATGCATGTGCAAAGATGTTACGAAGTTCTTAGACCTGTTCTTCGTATATTTTGATGAAGCATTCGACAGCGCAAAACATGATAAACCACTGTATTAAATTCAATTAAGATATTTCAGATATGTTTCAGACAGAGATGCGCTCTTTCTTCTACTATTTTAAATTTATACTGTAAAACCATATTAAAAAAAATCACGCAAAGGAAAAATTAAATAAAATCGACGAAAAGACTATTAACAATATTCGTTATGCTGATGACACGGAAATATTTTCTGAGACTTCTGAGCTTGCTTATAACCATATAATTTTTTTATTGATGTTTATTCGTGAGTCAATTTTCAGAATAAATTAAACTTTTTGTATGATCTTAACCTCCAAAAATATTCACAACATTAGATCTTAAAACAAAATTTTAATATTTTCTTTATTGTAAGACAACTGTACTTATAAGAACAGTTTGACAAAGAATTATATAAATAAAATATTATGATATTGTACCAGTATTTCATAGACTGCAGTATTAATTATTACTATTTTTAATTGAAGAAAGGGCTCAACAAAAAAACAATATATAAATGCTCTTATTAGTAAGGGTCCTTCAAATATTAAAAATACTATTGCTACCAAAGGCACATACAATTAAAATAAAATATAATCTTATGAATAATTTTCCTGTATATCCTATAAAAAAATCTGTATATAAGGCAATAGAAAACCATTACCTGATCCTGTACTTTTCCATAATAGCTTTTTTATTTATTTTATATATTTAAGACAAATTATCAATGAGATTAATAGTTAAAATATTTTTTTATAACTTTGTAAGACTAGTGACGCTGTGAATAATATATTTATAAATTATTTTTTGATCTCAATGAATGTTCTTTAAGCTATAAAATAAAATAAAAATCTATTTTGAATAAAAAAAATTGTAATTGCTTTCTCTTTTATAAAGATTAATGAATTTATTTTAAAGAACATAAATTAAATTTGTATTATTGTATCTAAATTCGAGTTTATTATTTGATGGGTAAGTGTTGAATATGATTTTTTTGGTCTAAATGATATTAGTCAAAATATTATGATATAAATTATGTTTTTATTTTTTATTTACCGTTACAGCTGCATACGAAATTAAAACAATCTAAATTGATTCGAGATGAAAAGGAGCATCATTATATTTTATGCATTTATTGCACATAATAACACACCATCTTCGGATAAGTTCGCGTTGTAATAAAAATAACGGTTAAGCGCCATGTTCATAGTTAATTTATTTTTGCTTCATTAATATTTATAAACTGTCGTTTATCATATTATGTTTTCTATACATAGTAATAGTTTATGAAATTACACGTTCTAAAGATACAATATAGTATTCATAATAATTCACAAAATATTTCGATTTTTCATATAATTTATTATCCAATCGTTTCAGATTCTACTTATGCTAATGCCAAATAATGGAGAAATTTTCATTAATTCTAGTCATAAAACATCAAAAGCTGAAAAGGCTCGTTTTTAACCATATTGACAACATTTTGCTTCGCCCTTTAGGATAAAATTAATATTTTTCCGATTGACTCTGAGAAAAATATAAAAATACGCTACCTAACATTACTATCTATTTATATTTTCTCATTAAAACCTATGCAATTTTATTAATATATTTACATTTACGCTTTATTAAGAAATAATTGGTGCAATATTAGGAAAATATATAGTGATTTCCTTAATCTTTTCTTCGCTAGGAATTTTATCGTATTTGGTATATATGTAGTTCATTTAGTACTAAAACAAACTATTTTACGTTGTTTAATAGAAGACGAATTTAGTTAGATTATCTATCTAATGAAATAATAGTTTTCTTTTTTTAGTTAAATTATTTTGGACGGGCAACAAAGCAGTATATAAATGTTTTCCATATACAATCACAAAAAAGCTTCTGGTGTACTTTCACAAGTTATTTAAAAAATGAACTAATAAATACATAATTTTGGTCTTTGCAATAAAAAGTTATTTATGACATTAAAATACAATACAAAAAAGTCTTTTCACAATATGTAATGTTGGTTATATCAGCTTTGGATTCGTCGTAGGGGAAGATGCCACTACGGGGTGTTTATCAAAAAATATTGCAAAATTGTACATTTCGTATTGGCGAAGTTTAGTTATTTAAAAATAGTTAACTAATGAAATATTTTTTAATATTTATAATATAGTTTTTTTTATTAAATGTATTCAAACACTTATTTGAGATAAAAAAAATCACGCTACACATTGACAAACACGATTCTTTAAATTATACAATAGAGAATAAAATAAAAAGTACGATAAACATTTTCTAAAGCTATGGTAACAAATATTTGGCACTAAATTCATCACAACACCAAAGATTGGTGTATTGTTCATTACATATTGAAGTTTTTCTCATTCATGCACAATCATGTACAATGAACAGCAGCCACTTATATACAAAAATATATTTATATTTCCTATTACTGGCAACTTCCCCTTTTGTTAAAACAGTCAACTTAACTAGCTGCCACGTCTTCGGTAGAGTTAAATATATTTTCAGCTTCTTCGGTAACGGTTATCAACGGTGGGCCTATGTTTGGCTTTTCTCCGTTGCTCTCCATCGGCGAATTTTCATTATTGAACTTCTCAAACTTTGGCGATAGATTAGGAAGAATATTTTTCGTTGTTTCCTTCAAAGTCGTGTACAAATCTGGCGTGATTATGGGGAGAGACGCTCTTTTGCCTTTCATTCCAGTTGGCATTCTAGAACCCAGCAACGGAGAGCCTGAAGCTATATCGCCAGGAAAGCAATCGCTGCTGTTTTCTTCTTCGATAGTATCAAAATCGTCTTCATCCACATTATTCTGCTTTTTACATTCGTCCTTCAATCTCGGCGGAAGACTATCTGCCCTATGAAGGCATTGATTCGATTTATCGTGGTTAATTTCAACGACAGTCTGTTCTTTTTTAGCCACACCGTTACCCAACTGTCTCTGTTGTTCTTGATAACGATCTTCTTCAGTATCAGAAGAAGGAACACTATCAATATTCGCTATAACCCTCGTTTGATGCTCTATTTTATCTTGCAACTTATGAAGACTGACTTCTCTTGCTTGTATGTCAGATAGCAAAGGACCGTCCGTTGAACCTTCGATACTATATACAGGAGGCTTGACAATTTCATCTCCAGCTATGATAGAATCTTGTTTGAATATAGCCGCTGTTATCACTGGTTTATCCGGATCGGTGGGAGTCTTCGTCACCAAAGGCTCACAAGATGATTCATAGGGAATGCGAGATTTAGGTGGCAGCACATATCCGGTATAAACTGGGTATCCATAATGTCCTTGTTCATATCCAACTTGATTACCATACGAATAACTAGGATTGTGGGAGCTCGTCGATGAGAGACTCAAGTCCGAAGTGGATAATCCCGTATTACTGTTTGCAATCGGTCTGTTTTTAGAACCACTGTCGGATTCTATGAAGTTTGTTTCTTCTTCTCCTTCGGTCGATCCGTGTATAGGAAGAGGAGATCTGTGAACTTGGACGCGTTGCTGAGGAGATCTCCTGAACTTTTCATTGCTTTGCTGAACCTCCACGACGAATACTCCATCGTTGTTGGCCGAATACTTCATCTTTGTCTCGCGAGCCCCATGAGCGATATCCTGAAAGCAAAAAACATATTTTATAAATTTACTGTAGCGCTATAACCCAAATTTTAACGTCCGTATACATCGACAACGTTAATAAATATTTAATTTAATACCCCATAAATAATCTGAATATATGTTTTGTAACGTATATCAAATTTTACGATACCTTAAATCATTTAGGCACATGCGTTTATCCTACGAAGAGTTTCCGTTTAAAATGATTTATAATTAGGCTTAATATGTCTCAAAATATGAATAACTTTTGAAAGTATAATCACAAAGCTATAAATAATACATTAACATAATAAATGACTTTTTTTTTCAATAAAAATAATTATTTTTATCTTAGCTTATATATATCTATATAATTTACAATTTTTTTTAATACATAACTGCGTTATAAATTCTTGTAATAATAAATATTAGCTTGTTTATATTTTTAATTATTGATATCAACAAACAACTTTTACTGATAAGCTTAAAATATACTTCATACGCTATCAATACATCAATATATGTATGTACATAATTAATTCTCTGCCAGAATTATACCTCAGATAATTAGAGATTTTGTGTCGGTACAATTCTGTATCGATTTATTTATTAAATCAATATTTTTTTTAATCAGCAATAATATTTATTAAAATATTTAAATAAAACAGGATCTACTTTATTATATAATATATAATAGGTTCCATGGAATATCGACATAATTACTGTTTTTACTCAAAAATAATTTCTCGAATATTTCTCGAAAAAAATTCTATATCGATTTTAACTTCGTCTTTTTTTGTTGAAAAAATATTTTGTTTATATATTTTTTAATGTATTAAAACTGCTGCATTTTTTTAAACCGCTGCATAAAAAGAGTGGATCCGTGCCAGATGTTTAAAAATATGCATGCTTTTATTTGAGATTGAAAGTCTTTGAATGCTAAAAAATAGTTTACAATTTTCTCAACTACTCTAATCGTCTTTATCTTTGCTATGGTAATCACATAAATAATCAGATTAAAAACGCTTAACATGGAAATCGGCAGATTGCAAAAATGTATGGTGGCTTTCCATGGATTTTACGTAATAAAACTTGTCTGTAAGCAAACTTAACCCTTGTTTTTTTTTCAATAAAATATAAGATTTTTGTATCTTGTTCAATATATGAAACATCTAAAGTAACAACTAATAGCTGTAATTTTTAATTTTCGCAAAATTATTTTGTAATTCCTAATCGATGTAGGTGTAGACCGATCCGTTCTGGCATTTGATTATTCGCGTTATTACAAAAAATCATTATCCTATTGCAGTTGTTTTTCTTTAACGATCATCTAATTAAGTGTTAATTTTATTTAACAAAATTTCTCGAGAAAATCGGAAACTAAAAATAAAATTTCTCATTCTTAGAGAAATGAAAAATTTTATTTCTCTAAAAATGCATTGTGCATCACAGCATTGTAAAATATGTGACACTACAGCAGCAGAAATAAGCTAAGTGACCCTATCCACACGCTAAATATCCAGAGAGCATCACGAGAACACATCACGATAATTCCAGCCGTTCTACTGAAATTTCACACAGCCGACAATAATACAACTTTCATAACCTGCCATTATAACTTCACCACCTGATAACGGCATCTTTATTTCTATACATATATATGTCTATAAAATAAACTGTTACTAGCTTTTCCGGGGTTTATTTAGCTGCAAAGTCACGCCCCTTCAGCTTAAAAAACTGAAAATGCCGTTTAACTATTATTTAAAAATAAATTAATACGTGTGTTTTTTTTTACAAATATATACACAAAAATCAACTTTGATTATTCAGTGCGCATTTTTTATAGCTTTAACTGTCCATTATATGTTCATAAGCTTTCAAAAACATATGTATTTGACAAACACCATTAAACGTACATGACATGACACGAGTTAAACATCGTGTGACTAGCAAAAAAATCATCGTCAGGTCTATCATGTATTTTTTTTACTCTACTTCCGGCTTGTCCATCCATCATGGTGCCACTGTTCCAACAAAAAATTCCAGCGCTTGTGAGTTGGGAATAAATTGCCAGAAAAAAATTAGCAATATCAATTTAGTGGAGCAATCTCGTTGCGGTTTGATACTCTAGCTGCGTTGTAATCCGATTGGACTTTGACAAATGGCTGAACAGCAGTATTACAATACATCATAACGAGGATGTATATAGGAAGCGTGACGTTTGGAAACAGACGCAAGTAAACTATGTTGAATATTATTATTAATTACAATCAAAAGAAAAAAAGTATGTTTTAATATATATGTAATTTCACGCTAATTTTGGTTAAATACGATATTTCGATTTAAATTTGATATTCTTTTAATTCATAAATGATCAAAATAAATACAGTACTAATACATCTAATTTTATAAAATACAACAATACTATTCTTACACGTTTTTATCGATCAAGAAATACTTAAACATAAGTTTATTAAAACTCATTCAAAAATAAATATTGGATTAAATTAAATATTATAAATATTAATAAAATATTATTAGAGCTCATAATTTATTTTTATCAAATACTGACGAAAAAGTAGATAAAATAATTAATAAATAAAAAGGGTAAGAAAAGTCAGTTTGTAGAAGTAATCATTATACAAAAAAAAAAACATTGCTTACAACTGCGAATACTGTAATGTAATCTAATATGTTGGAAACAAGATATGACTACATAAAATAAATACACTAAATACTATCATGGTGAAAAGGTTTTACACAGCCAATTATATGTGAGATCTACAAAAGGTTAAGTTAGCTATAATGTATGGTTATGTAATGAAAAATGATTTGATTAATAATCTTCATTACTCTCGAATGGCGAATGTTACGTCCGATACAATATTTTGTATCCGTGTTACTCACGTTGCGAACTTCCGTTTCCACAATAAGGTGGTTGTTCTTCAAGGTCATAGTGATGATCGATCCGTTGGCTGGAGGCTGTGACGGTTGATCTTCTCTTCCGTCTCCGGTCTCTTCGTTGGCGTCGTTCCCTCCGGAATATCCAGATTCTGCAGCTTTAAGCTGAAAGGTAGAAAGTCGAGCATGATTTATGATGTCTAAAGAGCAGGTGTGTTGTTTAAAATAAAATTGTGAAAAAAGCATCTAACGAACATTGGAGTTAAATTCGTATTCAGCGCATCTGATACTTTATCAATGAGTGATATCTTTGGCCGGGGCCTTTGCGTAATGGCCAAACCCTGAAGGGCCCCTAATGACATGAGTGCAATCTGCGAGGAATCCGCTTATCGTCGTCCGCTGCAGCTGCCTCAAGCAAGTGCAAAATTGCACGAGGTGCCGTTATGTGAATAAAATCAAATTTCTTTATAAGATCAACTGGCAGGACCGAATTGTAAATATACAGTATTTCTAATTGTATAAAATGATTATTAAAAATAAGGTATATGAAAGAGTTAAATATAATAATTTGACTCTTTTATATAAATTGTTTAAAAACCTTTCGAAAAATGTACATTGTGCAATCATGCAAAATATATGTGAGGATTTTCTACGCAAGAAATTCAAACCATAAAGTACTACTTCAATTTTGTTATTCTCTATGTCTGTGCCACTAAATACTAGGAGCATTTTTTATTTAATATGACTTCTTAAAATTATATTGTGTATGTAATATCAATATAATTGATGTATAAACATAATTTTCATTATTTTTTTGGTGTTGTTTAAATTAATAACATATTCTATATTCAATAAAGTTTTTTATGCTTTTTGAAATAAAAAAATACTCAAACAGGTGCCCTAACATTTCATACATCTGGTATAAAAAAAATCTTAACTAACCTGAACAAAACATATGCTTGTATTTTTTAATTGGGATAATAAAATATCTACAATAAAGGAACATTAAATAACGTTTCTTTTATTGTGTTATAAAATATTAAAATACATGTCAATATATCTTGACTACTACTTTTATGTCAGTTTCCATCTGCTTGGAGAAGCAGAAATAATGTGAAAGATAATATATTAAATTTATGTTTGTTGTAATTTAAAAGGAATTTACAATTAACAAAACAATAAAAAAAGTCTAACCAACAACAACGGGAGAGAGATCGTGTGACCAAAGAATTGCGTTAATAATTAAAAATAATGCATCGTATAAAATAATAAATAAAATATTGACAGCGTTATTAATTTATTTTTATTAAATTTTCCGTTGTAACCTGATAGGTGTAAATCCAATGTGTTACAATGGGGGTATATATATTCCAACTGGGTAAGTCAATCAGAGGTAATGAATTAATTACCAAGCAGACATTTTATCGTCATGTATTGCAGTGTTACGTTACGGCACTTTTTACAGTATTTTTAATGTTAAATAACATTGACAATCTGCGTAAAATTTAATTTCTTTATTTTTACGTAAATATGACGTCATTGTTTTTAAGTGTAAAAGTTTAAAAGTTTGGTATTTTCTCAATCGCCGGTCCCACTAAAAAAGGACCAAAACAATAACAGAAAATATGTAAATATTAGTATGATTAGAAGCTATGTAATATATGGATATGTGGCGACCACACAAATAGGTCCAGATTTAAAAGAGTAATTGTCTCATTGTTGATAACCGTGACCAAAAACGTTCATTTATTAACAATGAGACAAATATCATGGCACAAGAGGGATTTCTTTTGACCATACAACACGAGTCGTTAAGAGAATCCCTTTTGTGACAAAACGGTACGGACGATGCAATAAATCACCACATCGCAAACCCTTTCCGAAGAATTCGAAAGACTGGACAAGCAAAAAAACTTGCTTTCGAAAATACAACATCCGATTTCTCGAGTTCCAAGAAGCAACTGCAACGATTGGCTAGGAGATCGATGCACAATCGCGATTGGCCAGCAAGCGTGCAACCCCTAAAGGATATAAGCACGGACTCCGATGAGGAGAGGGCAGACGATCGGAGGCACCATACGAGACGGCTGAGGCACCAGACAGGCCCAGAAAAGCAGAGAGCCAGCGACGCAGACTGCTTGGAGACAGCAGAGACGGGCACAGACGACCAGAGAGGCAAAATCTACCAGCAGCCATCCGGAGGAACCAGGCTCGCGCCCCAACCGACAAACCATAAAATCACTCCTGGAACTCCAGAACCACTCGCCGCACGCAGCCACAAGAGCCCAGAGCATCATCTACGGCCATCATCACCTGCGCCACCTTCACCTTCATCGCGAGAAACGTCACGCCGTAATCGTCCATTTGTCAAATGTAATTATAACTTAATAAAAAAGCCATCTAGATTCACCGAAGAGTCTCATTGGCCGCGAGGTCAACCATCCCTAGGGCTACGCCCGCTAAAGATACAAAATATGTAAAGTAACACCTTATTTTACAATATTACGATTTTAAATGGTTAAGAATCAAATGAAGAACATCTAAACCGAATTTTGACCAATAGGATTGGGCAAAAAATAATTATAACAATAACAATAAAATAGCAACAACAAAGACAAGTGATACCTTTTTTCTTCGTCACGAACGCACATTTTATCATGTTAATATGAACATAATACAACTTAATACGTTTTAACCCTATCGATCGAGTCAAGCATCTTTTCGTAAAGATATTGTTAACTTTGACATAAATGTCCATTTTGTATTGATTGTGCTTTTTTTTATAAAAATCACACACTCTATCTATATTAACATCGGCAGATTTTTATCATTCCTAAAAGAAAGCTTTCGGGACGTAAAATATATTAAGGGAAATATAGCTGCTGAATTTAAGTCGTTACATATTTCAGCTCATAACTGTTTCATAACTATTTTTTTAAACGTATTTTTATCGTCGGTTCTATTTGAAAACAGCAAAGAAACTACTAAAACACACGTTTGTTTTTATTGGACCATCTTGTATATTACACAAGATTGTAATATGAGTATAAGATCCATTTCTCTTACAATTTATTACCTAGTAATACGGAATACGACCAGTTAATTTGCATATATAGTCTATTAGCCATCTGAAAACAGAGTTATGTATATATTTAGATTTATTGATACCCTATTTGAGATACTAAGCATCTATTATGTACGATATTACGATGCTTTAGAATGATTTATCCACTGTTACCCAGTATATTATATGTATTATTACCTCCATTTTATAAATATTGTATAAGCTTTAACTAAAACACTATTTCATTCATTTTAAACTTTTGAAAAAAATCGAACTGCTTTAACACACAATTGAAATTTGTGCCAGTTACTGGCTTATCGGATTCACATTGTTGGAAAAGTTTGGACAATCGTTTGAATAGTGCCGATTTTGGAAACGGATATTCCATTATTACACCGCAACGACTAATCCACAATTGGGGCGAATGGATCTGATCCGTTTGCATTTGCAGTTATTGTTTCGAATCGGGCGATGCGGTAAGCCTAAATGCAAACATGAACAAGCAAAACCGAATTTGAAATCTATATATAAAATATTAATACGACGTTGTTTTAGTCAAATTGCTAAATCGACCAACTATGCTTAACATAGATGATATTACATAGGAGTGACATAGCTATTGAGGAATACACTTAACTCGATATTCATCAGCAAAATTGAATTTAACCGGCAAACTTAGTGTAGTGTATTTTATTAAGGAAGAAGTGATATTTATTGTGAAGGAGTTACAGGTTATTTTTAAATGTTTATTAACAATGCAAATAGGTGTAAGAAATAATTATTTATAAAACGATTGCCGAAGCATAATTCTCTACGAACTAGTTCTTAGCTCAAAAGTAGATTAAAATATTTGCGACATTGTCGTTTATTATTTTGCAACATCCTTTAAGTCTTTATTTTGTACATCGATAATGTAATGCCATGATTCTGATCTCATATAATTTTTTATAAACGAAAATCGATGCCTTCTTAGTTATTTTTTGAGGTTCGGAAATACATGTAAGTCTAATGGATCTGGTTTAAAAGGAGGATGAGATATTTCTGAAGGGTTATCCGGATGGAACAGTATCTTTTGCAAACATTTCAGGTCCCTTTATTTTTTATTTATTCACAAAGTTAATTAAACAAAATAGAGTAGTCGCTATATTATTGTATTCCCTAAAAATGTAATTTAGTAGCAATAATCAATATTTCTTTCGCGTCCAGAAAAGAGAAGCTAGCGAATTTGTTTGGAGGTGACCAATCCTTATTTTTTATCTGTTTCGGCTAATAGTGATAAACATTTAGAACAAGTCTAATCAGTAGGAACAACTCTATACTATAAAACAATAAATTCATGTTGCTGTATTTATGTATTAAACAGATCAGTCCGTAACGTCTCAGGAACACTAAGGTGGCGGGTACAAGCCTCAGCAGCACACTAAAATTTGTATTAATAAAAAATGCGCTATTATTAAAAAAACCGTCCACAGCTGCAGTGATATCTATTGGTTATAAATTTTAATACCAATTCGCAGACTTTCTAAGTGAGATTTTCAACTTTTGTACATGGGTTAATAATAATGTAGTTCAGGATATTTCTCTTTTCGTTGTTCAATTGATCGTTATAGTGCCCTTGTAATTATAATTATTGTGGTTACTGTGATTTTAGCTTTTCACTATTATTTCAGACTTGTCAAACTTATTCTACAGTTTGCTGCATTAAATGTTTTTGTGCTCGACTGGTCTGTTAAATAAGAATGATCAAGGTTGATTTATTGAGCTCAACTAGAAATACTACATACTACAAATCAATCGATTTGTAGTATGTAGTATTGTAGTATGTAGTATTGTTTATGAATATTTGTTCAAATTCGGCCCTGTGCCTTTCGCTGCGTCTTAGCCCATAAAAGTGTCGACTAAAATCGACTGAAAGGTAATGCGGCCCATACACGCTTTCCGTTTTTTTTCATTCGACTAACTAGCCAAGGCCCGAGAGTTTCGGCCCTCCTACGAAAAGTTGTCAGGGCGTTAACCCTACGCCTCGCGGATCTTTTATGTGCTCGCCAAGATCACGTTTAGACCAAAGTACCAAATTAACAAGTTTCGCTCGGAACGAATTCAATTTTGGTACGAAAGCGCAGTGTGGGAAAACAGGCGTGAAGATCGCAGCAAAATTTTCATGCTATTACGGCGCATTTTTGTGAACAGACACAAACATTTTGTGGTGATTTTGTCAAAAATAATCAGTTTTATTTTATGAAGATCTGAGACATCATAATATATGTTAAAATATGTTGGTGTCAAACAGAACCTATTCTTTGGTTGTATTACAAAATATTTAATAAATATTATACAGAAATATGTAATATATCTGTTATATTTTTTATATTACATTTATTCAAATGAAAGTTCTTTGGAAATACATATTATTATATAGTTCCTAGAAATATTTTTCCTACAATTATTTTTGAAAAAAAAAATATGATTTCAAAAAAATCATATTTTTTGTTGCTTTTTTTTTGTGGGATGAATACATCGCTTGATTATTCAACTAACAAAATATGTTTTCACCTTCAAGTATAACTTTTGAATATCGTTAATTCAAGGGATATATGACAATAACGGTTTTTACTCAGATAGACGCATTGTCTATCACGCATACATTACAAAAGGGTAGTTTTTCTGATTCTAACGAGTGGTTAACGATACGGATGTGCTAGCATGTAGATGATTTGTGAAATATCTAATTAATACGCAAATGTGGTATTGAGTATTATTATCTATTTTTAAACCTTTTATCTGGCGAATTTCCTTTTCATAAAATTTAATATGGTCGTTAGACGTCACAATAGCAATCTTAAAATACTTCATAATAGCAACAATGAAAAAACAATATCTTTAGATCTTTAACTATGTAAATGTACTTTAATTTAATGCATATTTTTTCTTTTACTTGAATTATAAAAGTTTCTAGTTTATTTTTCTCTTAAATTATAACCACCAACGTTTTATACTATATTCATATTTTTTATTATATAATATTAAAAAAAAAATTTTTATTAATTGGTAACATGTATTATATATAAAGTTTGGTTTTATAAAAAACAATCGTTTTATAAATAAAAAATTAGATACGATCTTTTGAAAATGATTTTCGATTTTTTTAAGCAAAAGTATAAAATAGTTCAACAGCATATATATAACTTTTAAGAAATACCTCTATAACTATGTTAGTAAAACTGAGGAATAAGGAAATAAAAATGTGTATTATCAAATCCAATTTTATAAAAAAAATAAGCAATTAATAATTGCTAAGTCAATTTATTATAAATAAATAACCGACTTTAAGGAAAATTAAAAAGTTAGTGTATTGTAATATTATGCAATAATTTTTAATTTATATGATATACAATCATAAAATGTTTTGAAAATCATAACGATATAAATTCTGGTTTTGTCATTTTTAACCACTATAATGAAAGAAGAACAACCCACAAAGCAAAACGTACGAAACAGTTACAAATTCCAATTAAAAGTTTAATGAAAAATCGCGTCACATGTTCAATATTTAATACAATAAAGAATTTATTTTTTGTATGAAAAAATTGTTTGTAAACGCATTTCAACCCTACACATTATTTTTTTTATTTCTATTGAATACAAAGAAAAAAGTCAGTTACTTTTATTACACATTCAACGGTTTGAATAATAAATAGTAATATTTATTCTTGGTTTTAAAAACATCCTTTTGGTTCAATGAATATTTTATGCTCAATCATGCCTATGAAATTTTTATGATGCATAAACGATAGTTAACAAAGCGGTTTTAAAAATATAATCCTTTTTTTCGTGTACGTGTTTAAGTGGTAATGAATTTTATATTGTGGTTTAACTTTGCCTTTCACTAAAAAAAACTATTATTTGATAAAACATGACATCCCTTTGACCAACATTAATTTTATTAATTATCTTAATTATACTTTTATTTTTGAATTTTGACTATAAATAATTTTAACAGATATACATATATAATAAAATTATTTAAATAAAATTTTTCCGTTCTGCGATTATTCGTTATAAATCCGACATAAAGCACGCCCGCACACGTTCCATACAATAATTTGCATAAAAACGGTCCAGAAAATCTGCGTAATTGCGCCGACCTAAACTGCTTTAATACCATCTCGTCGCCATAACCGCGATTATATTAATTGCACAATGGCTTCCTCTGAATCCCCATTTTAATTAACATATGAGTGTAAAATTTTAGCGACGCCGTTAATTTTCGAGCGCAAACAAAGATGCATACGAATTCCACATTACAACGAAATAAATATGTGCGCGACGTACACGTGAAATTATTACGTGTTTTTTTGTCGTACTTTTATGTCATGTGATAAATTTAATTATTTCTAATTATTTCTGGTGCAGAGTCAAACCGAAGGTATTGCAGCCGTTTTAAGCTGAAGTGTAAATCATGGGAAGGGATGGGAGGCGAATATATAATAGATAAGAAATCTGGAGTAAAATCTCATATTAGGTTGCAAGCTCTTAAAACGCATTTATTTATTTGTTAAAATATACGTGACTGATATTGATTTTATATGTGATTGTGCCACAAATAATTATTTTCTCAAATTATATGTAACTATCAGGATAATTTACGACAGATATTAAATATGACGTGCATTGAAAATTTGTATAACAGTCATTTATTTAACACATAGTGAATAAATTATATGAAAATATGATACAAAAAAATATTTTGTATATAAAGAAAAAAGCTAAATGTAAAATGTTGCACTTAAGTACATAGTTATGCAGATGCACGTACGTTTGTAAATAGGTATGTCCAAAAGAAAATTAATGTTTGTTTTTTTGCTAACAAAGAACTGCATCTGGTGTATTTAACTTCCTGTCATAATAAACAAGCACCTGCAAATAAATTATACTGTGTATATAGTATATATATATATATATATATAGTTTTAATTAAAAACAAGCAATTGTATAAATATAATGTGATACATTATGAGTTGCGTTTCAAACAAATATTAATGATTAAAATTTTATTTTCAATTAATTTTTTTGACATACTTAATATTTATATTATATATAATTGGTTAAATGATTACGCCTTCAAATTTTAAATATAAAATCAATGCAAAATAAGTACTAAAGACAAATCATTTGTAAAATTTTGGAAATTATTTTGTATCAAATATTTCTCTTTATCCACCCTAAAAATTTCAATCAAAAGCATACAAATCTGGTTTTAAATACATTTAGGATAAATAATTTAAATAAGCATAGTCTGATATTGTTTTAACATAATAAGTTGTTAAATCGTTTATGTAAAAAAATACAACATATCATTAGATTATAAAAACAGATTATGACAAAAATGTATGTATTTTTACATCAAGGATGTATCTGTTAAAAAATTTTTATTCGCTCTAAATTTAACATTAGACATTAAAAACATCGTTAGAATATTAAAAAATATTTCTTTTTGCAAAAAATATATTGTTACGATTATTAGCGATTTTTATACAAAAAAAAATAATTAAAAAATATAAAGAATAAATTAGCTTGAAATCAAATCAATATTATTTTAATTAATTAAAAATAATTCTCTACCATTTTGAAGTCACAAAAATAAAATAAATTCAGCTGAACTAAAGCAGCGTTTTCACCTTATATTTATGGCAGCATTTTCAAGAGATGACAAATTTAAATAAAACTTTTTTATAGTTATTCCCCAGGGCCCTGATGAAAATATAGGCCGACTCTCAGCTCTCATCTTCTGATTTTGTGTCTTTAAATTTGGGGGTGTGTCTTTTAACCCTTTGTTAGTCTGAATCACCACGCTTCGCTTTTGTTAGTACTCAGATGGTTCATCAGAATCAATCAATGAGAAAAACTTGTCGCATAATACTCATTAAAAACGCAATTTACGAATCATAGAATGCCTTTTTTATGCATACCAAGAGCTAAAATCGCATATTTAGTATCTTTACACATACACAAAATGTATTATATTGGCAAGGGTAATGCAAAATGATAAGTAAAAGATTGCTAAATGCTTTAATTATTTAAAATCCAACGGTCATAAAATAACATATATATAAATGGAAATGTAGCTGCCGTTATCAGGCGGTGGAGTTGAAATAGCTGGACTTAAAAGTTGAATAGACTTCGAGTATCGAGTTGAATTATCTGACATGGAGCAGTGAGAAGTTTTTTATGATGATGCTAGACGATCCGCTAGTGCTGAGACTCATTAGAGTTAAGTCTTGAGAAGTTTTTTCTGCATCGTCTGCATCTCTGTGACCAGGTGTCGCATCTTTTATATTGCTGATTTGAGACGGCTCTATCGAATCGCAGATGAGGATGTTGGTGGGCCAATTGCATTATCTTTTGAACATATTTACAAAATATGTTTACGACTTTAAGTTAGCCATCGTAAAATTACAAATGTATTTTTACACAGGGTAAAACGCATTGTATATCACTCAAGTTTTTCACGCAAAATGCTTGTTTTACTAGTACTTATGGGGGATTATAAGTGATTAACGTCTAGGAACAGATGTGGTTCGTAAATCTAAACAGTTATTAACTATTTCATTGTTATGCCTAACTTTTTAGAGGAGTTAATATATTTTTATTTGTTACAAATGCCTTATAGAATGCTAATTGTGGAGGTGGTTGGAACCTCCAGAATAATTTACCAAACTCACACTAAGAAACTGAGAAGACCGCGGAAGCATCCGCTTCCCTCTTCACGTAAGGCTACGAGAATTTTGTGTATTTATAGTGAATATTCAAACTGTAAGTGTATAAAAAAATACACAATATTAATCATTTATAAAAAAATAATATTTTGACACTTAATAGGTCAAGGCAAAACACTACTTTTATAATATTAAAACTATTTTTTATGACTGTCTCGCTTTAGAGTAAAATCGAAGCAGGTAATTGATTATTGCTACAAAAAAATGACTATTAGAAAATTTTTACAAATATGGTTAAGTTTCCCTACCCTTATTATTATTATGACTGTACATTTATATATATGTTTAGTATAGTCAACCTCTTTGCTTCTATGCGCTGAATGTGAATCAGAAGATGCAACGAATTGTCTCTAAAATTTGAGTTTTAAGAATTTAATAAAAGTAAGAATGAATATTTAGTCTATACTCTATTTGCGTTACACAGTCAGTTCTAGAGCTATCCATTTCATAATTATTTATAATTGAGAAAGAGATGGCAAGTTTGAGTTTACGCCCTAATATTAGCTCTAAAGCACACGATACGGATATACGTTCAATCATTACTCCATTAAAAGCATAAATGATAAGTATATCGAACGTATATCAGTAACTTGTGCTATAGAGATATTAGTAGAGGCGAAATGATGAAATGAATAGCTCTCGAACTGACTGTGCTAACTCGAATAGAGTATAGTAGAACACATTACAACAACAACAACAACAAAAACTCTTCTCTCAAGTCAAGAATTTATGTCAAAAGAAGTGAGAATGCTTTGTTATATTGTATGTATGTATAACATGTACATCTTAAGTCTATACAATCCCAAAAATATTCAGAAAAAATAATCAACTAGACTTTCATACGTTCAAAGCTTTCATAGGTGTAGATGTTTCATAGCGAGAAACAAAATAAAAATCACAAACTATGGCAGCCATTATTTTGGAAAGCTGCATACACACGGTCCGATTGCAATCAATTGGGACAAGTTGCGCGCATTGCCAAATTAGAGTGCATTCTGGAGCCGGTCCTGGCAGTTGCTAGTTCGTCGGGTCGACGACCTGCCTTCTCTCTGTTGGCAACACCACAAATCAACTTATTTACCAGACTGTGAAGCGGCCATTGTTTGGCCGCTTTGGCCCGCAGATTCGAAGGTACTCGAGTGCGGCAGATGGGACCGCAGATTTGGGAATCACTCAAGTATATTTCAATGTCAACGTGGAGCGAGAATGCAATTATAACACACATGTGATATAATATATTTTTATGAACACCCATCGACCCCTTGAAATTCCAACGTAGCTGTTTATTTTAATTATCAAATGATAATAATGAGACAGCTACCCAATTGGCCACGTTGGGATCTTTATAGCTTGATCTTTTATTTCACAACATGAATTTCTCTTTTACAAAATTCATCATCTCTCAGATCGACGTCAATATGGATATATATATAAATTTGGAATACATCGTCTGAATACACTGTTACTATTAAGGATCTACTCTTTGTTTAACTCCGGTTAAAATTTATTATTTATATTAAATATCAAGAGTGAATCATCTCCACAATACATATGTATATATGTACATAGACTGAAAGACGGTTCTTTATGAATAATTCATATGTATGTATAACTCTATTTTACATTAGATACATTATCAAATAATATTTTATTTATTTTAATATATTCAACATTTAATATGTTTTATGCACTCGAATTAATAAAATAAATGTTTTGCGTATCTCTATACACAAAAGCCTCAATTTCCACTCCAATCAAAATAAAAAATCCTGCAATAATAAATAACGCTTTTTCATCGCATATTTCACCCTCGAAAACTGGGGTTGATGCATCATAAAATTTTTATGAAATTATTCCTGCACCCTCAAACCAACCCAGGCGCGTTCACCTCGCCATCAAGCCAAACACTGCGCTTTAAA
The DNA here is from genome assembly GCF_051122295.1 of Plectrocnemia conspersa. Classification (NCBI taxonomy): domain Eukaryota; kingdom Metazoa; phylum Arthropoda; class Insecta; order Trichoptera; family Polycentropodidae; genus Plectrocnemia; species Plectrocnemia conspersa. Next base: position 9,865,168 of record NW_028277175.1, on the reverse strand, counting down.
CGCGAATATAACTATATTTGCTACACAGTCTGTATAAAGTGCACACATAAACATTTCTGAGCCACCCAGTAGTGGCGATAAAGATTGATATCTGTGCTGCAAATGTGCTCGGCGGAATATTCGATGCCATATTTCGCCAGTGCATCCAATGTCGAGTTATTTGCGCCGAAGTCGGATGCTGTCTTCAGTTTGATTTATACGGTGCACTTGCGAAACCTTGGCGAAGCAGAAGAAAGAATACAAAAATCTAATGCATCTGCGGGGGATGGTTCCACTTATCACTCCAGGCTGGAGAGTGTTAAATAATATAATGCAGTACAGTCCGTTGAGTAGTGGTGGAAATAAATAAATGATTCTAGATAAAGTGATGTGTAAGTGGTCTTAGAGTATGTATTTTTTTCTGTATAGGACCAGTGGCGTGCTATGTATGAAAAAAAATATATAAAAAAATAAAAATATGAACAACAATCGGGATTCATAGAAAAACATTGCACTGAGACTGCATTACAAGTAGTTATATTTGATTGATTATTAGGCAAGGATGCAAACAAAATCAATTAAAAATATATTAAATATATATGTATAAGTTAAATAGTTTAATAATTATTTAAAAAAAAGCAAAAAGTTGAAAAAAATTATGCGTATTCTAAAGAGAAAATAAAATGTCACGGTGTACCACAGAGGTCTAAATTCGGACCATTACTGTTTATATTATATATTAATATTATAAAAAATTGTATGACACATTAAAATATTGCATATTTGTTAATGTTAAAGAAGTTATAGATAATTTAAATAATGTATTAAGTGTAATAGAAATATGCTTTAAAAATAATGTACTAAAACTAAACAACTATAAAACTGAAGGTATGTTTAATAATTATTAATAATTATGAAAATATGTTAGATAATTCTAAAAAAATAGTATTAGATAACTCTATGATAGAAATAGTTGATAATATAAAATATTTAAAAGTAATTGTAGATAAAAAAAATTTTTCAAGAACACTGTAATTATCTATTTAAAAAAATGTAGAAAAATAGGATTATTATCCAGAATTAAAAATATATTAAGTATAATGACAAAAAAATGCAATAGTATTATATTGCCACATTTTAATTAGTTTGCAACAATATTAGATATGTTTAATAAATTAGATAAAATTTATTGCAAAAATTACAAAATAGGGCAATAAAATTGGAATGGTTTAAGAAGTATTTAAGATCAATGTTTTAGTATTTATATATAATGAGTATTTTAATCCCTATGTATAATAATATTCCTAGAACAATCCGAAAAAATAAAACTGTAGCGTGTTTTCTAAATGGAATAAAGAAACACCTTCGTGCATTAAGAAATAAATTATTAATGCACGAAGTAAATATTTTTATGTTTAGTTAAAATTTCTTTAGTGTAAAAATTAGCTATATTACCTAAATAAATTATTAAAATAATAATAATAATCCCTGATTATTATATGATGATAATTAATTTAAATCGAGTTTATATTAGGTATAACTTTTTTAATAATGAGAATAATATAAAAAAACGTAATTGGGTCTAAACTATGCAAGAAAAAAGTAAGCGAAATTTTGTTCTTCTCTTCATAAAAAATTAAGCGTTAATAATATTAAGTGAAAATTTTACAAATAGGTGTTTTAAGTGTTATAGTATAAATATTAAATGCTAACTTTTTTGGTAAATGAAAAGTTTTTCATGTACTAGAGTACAAGTTTGCTTATTATTTTATAAACATTTACAGGTATATTATAGAACGATTTTTTACTATGCTGCTCTTCAAGTTTTAATTATTAATATTATTTAATAAAAATATTACTTTTTTGAGTATATGCTTGTAACACTAAACATCCTTAATATTATCAATTTTTTATCATCATCATCACCACCATGATACATTTTTAGTATATTTTTAAAGATTATAAAGAGACATATTAATTTAAAAATAACTAAATATTTAGATGGCAATTATATCAGTTAAAATTAGCTTATAAAGAAGTCCAATCCTGATTTTTGCATAGTTTGATATGAAGCATAATTTTGTTGAGATCAAATAATCGCATATTTATCGCAATGTTTTCTAATAGACTATTTGTGAGAAATTTTATTAAGACTGCCTATCTACCTGTCTACTATGATATTCTTTTTCAACTTTCTAAGCAAATATACATCAATAGATGATATAAACTACAGCAAAAAAATGTTTTTAGCTTTAAATATTTACAGATACTTTAAACTGGTCACAAAATAAAATCATTTGAATTAAATAAATGGTTCAGTCTTAGTATTATTGAACTCATTCTAGATTTTTAATATTATTTTTTCTTTAAGCTTTTTTTGGCTTAAGTAGAGCTTTGAAACCTCTCGATCCTATTGCTTTACTTTTAGAATTTTATAGCTTATCCTTAAAAAGGTATGTCAGACTTTTTTTACCGCATACTAATGTTTGTACAATATATTACACAAGGCTGGAGTTTATTGTGTACGTAGTCTTTTATATAGCGATTGATGCTTTTTTTCTCATATAAGTCGAATACCGAAATTTATGTATGTTTCATAGCATCATACAATCAGGCTAATTAAAAAATTTAGATATGCTTCGCATTTACTGTAATTTTTAATACAAAAATGCTTATTATTGTTCCTATTTTATAATATATATTGATAGTTTCAATGGGTATTTATTCCATTCTTTCATGGTTGAAAATAAATGTGAGACTTTTTCCGCAGATATTTCATATTAAACTAGCTATAAATAATATAGTAAAAATTTGCATTTTCAATTTAATTTAATTAGTAATAAATTTAATATATATTTAGTGTTGAATATTATATAAAACAATTAAATATTTTCATGATAAATTATGTAATGCTCTTATTGTATTTTAAGATACTTTAAATCTATCATAGAATACTCCTACTTAAATAATAATGTGAAAAAATATGTTAAACTAACTAAGCTCCAAAGCTCTTACTTAGTACCTAGTCCTTCTAGAAGGCTTTCACGCGTCTCTGTAGCCAATTTTAGACTGAGATTTGGCTTTCGGGTTCGTTGTCCGGTCGACGACCGCCGAACACATCCCAGCCGGTCCAAAAGCTCTATCGCCACGTAGACGACCCACAAAACCAGGTGCAACAGGATGCAATTGAAACACTTGACCAAAAACCCGTTCGCCATTTATTTTGCCAAAGGCGACCGGTTTGAATAGGAGCCCCGAAAACTTAACTCTCGACTTGCATCGTCATTATTATATTGTGTGCGTCTGTGTATTTTTGTTAAAGCACTATAATTATATAGTGAGTATAACACTAATATCATCCACTTCGTGCTGCACTTGAGCTTTCTCTTGTAAAGCTTGAAACTCGACTCGGTCTGCGGAGAGCTTTAGAAAAAGCTCTATGCATTTTTCTTGCGAGTTTTTATCTGTGCATATAAACCTTATTAGCATTCATTGTGTGCTAGTCATTTTTAAAAATAATAGGACTTGTGTGTACAATTATTACACAGTATGTTTTTGTAAAATAAATTATTATTTTATTTTCTTACAAATATGTGTCGCTTTATATCTCCTTTTCTAAATGTGAAAAATTGCTACTATTTGCGGTCCAGAACGTTGAAAGCTGCTACAATATAACATATTGTATTATATGAAGCATGCGGTATGAGCGAGCTTTTCATATATTTAATATCGTACAATGCTTTTATTCGTTTTGCGACGCCATTGCGATTATATGCAAGAAGAAGTCAAGCATCTATACAAAGTGCATAGAAATATTTATTACGTATTTACGAATGCTTTATGTAGCATATAACTCGATTTCTATCATACTAAATTGTAAAATATGACTTTTGCCTTACAGATAATTAAATTTTAATAATACTCTTTTGGTTTAAATCTTCCAATGTCGTATAACAATTGGTAATATATAATATAGGTATAAAATTAATGTTAATTAAGTTGAGAACTAGTTATGTTATTAAAAATAATATATCATATAAATATTATGAATTATATATCATATTTACTGGAATAAATACAGTAATAATATATAAAGTTGAAGGATACTGATTAAAGTATTAAATTCATATAAACATTTTTTTAAATATTTTTAAGAATCTTTAAAGATTTATTATTATTAATTAGAATTACATCAACTTAAACATTTTTTGCTAAACTATTTTTTTATGTGATAAAAGTAAATAAATCAGGAAGCGGTCTTTAGCTGCCCTAATATCTAATGATTAACCAAGAGGACTAGACAATGCTTTTCAATGCAATAATAACGGTAGTTTTTTATGCTGCAGTAATGGGTTATTAATGGCTTTTGAAAGTTTGTGGTTATTATGCAATACTAGGTGTCCTGCACATTTTTATTATTTGTTGACGCACTATTGTGGTTTCAAAGTCTGTTGTTATATGTTAATTTTTGCTTGATTTTTAAGTTCATTATATGTTACAAACTATTGTTATTTAAAATATTCAATTTTTATTGTTAAATGCCTTCATTGATGTTTCTAAAATTCATAAAATTATAATTAAAACCTGTAAATTTACTTTTTAAAACAATACGATATTGATCCACGAGATTAGAAAAATCAAGGTAAATGATGATTAATTGCAATAAAAATTATATATCAGTCTCTAATTTTATTATTTTAATTTCAAACCCAGGTCATGTTTAATAACATTAAAGGACAATACCTAACCTGTAATAATCGATTTTAAATATAGTTATATAATAATTAAAAATTATTATGGAAAACTGTATATGTGATTCAAACCTAGATATTTCAGGCATTAATAATCTGACTTCAATAACTAGTCTTTCATGCTAGTTTTAGCTGTATTCGATAAATGCGAGCTCTTCAAAAATTATATACGAAAATTCGTTTGATATTACAACTCGTATTTGAAAAAATATTACTTTACAACCCTTGGGAGCTTAAAATATTTTCATATTGATAAAATTATTTACTTGATTTATACTCAACGATAATAAAAATTGCCTTTTTACAAAAAAATATTTATAATATATATTATTCGATTTTGAAAGCATCTAAAAATAGAAAGAGCAAAAAAGAATCAAGAAAGTTTTAGTATACCCAAGTTAAAAAAAACTAAAATTATTATCATTAGGTACTACTTATCAACATAAAAGAAAAGAAACCAAAAAAACGTTTTTCAATAATTCATATCTATTCTTAAAACGTATATATTTTATAAATAAGCACAGTAGATCAATCGTTTATTTAATACATTTAACCTGAAAGAGTAAGGTTCGAATCCCATATGAACTCTAGTCAGTGGCGTAGCTTTGGGGGGGGGGGGCCGCCCCGGGCGGCACTTGCTTGGGGGCGGCATATTCGCGATGGGATCGTCTAGTGTGGTTCTTAACCCTGAATGCACAATAACATATCTAAATCCACGAATAACAAGAGCTTAATAATAACCAATTTATTATTTTAAGAAATGCTGATTTTATGACCCTGCAAAAAATGTATGGGGGGCGGCAATTTTAAGGATCGCCCTGGGCGGCACATACCCTAGTATCTGTTTAATGTTTCGTAGCACTTCATTTTAGAACTTTTTTTATTCAGATATAAAAACAAAAAATACTATTTTTGCTTTTTTACCCAAGTATTTTCTTACATTCCTTAGACTAAATAAGTGCAGTAGTTAGGTACCAAATAATTTAGACATGGCCAAAATGTTTTTATATAATTGGCTTCGTAGACAACGGAGGAAGAAAGTAGGCGAAGTTTGGCTCAGTAGAATATAGTCATAAGTACAGACAACTATATTTAGACCTTCAGGCAAACACCTTTAAATTTCGCACCTTGACAGCTGAGCTGTGGGATTCAATCAATCAATAGCGTATGTATCAAATATCGCATGACACAACTGTTTATTAGGTTGATATACCTACGCCACTAATAAGTAAACATTATAATGCTAATACCGTATAGATTACATATTGTTTGGTTAATAATTATTAGCATTTTCATGCAAGATTTATTCTAAACATTTTTTTTCCTTATTTCTAAATTCTTGAACATACACTGTGAGTTGCCCCAAAGGGAGTAAGTATAAAAATTGTGTTACATAAATTTAGATTCCTTTTGTTGAGCCAATCAGGAAATAAATTGCCACACCTCGTATCTCACATAAGTGAATTTCATAAAGCCCCTCCAGTACGTACATAGAAGTCAGAAAGAAGTTGAGCGTTAAATCAAATCATTCTGCAAACGCGAGACCGTCCATATTCGCGCCGCTGTGTTCCGGTCCGCAGAAAAGAACGACGGTTCCAAAATTTAATACGTCACGCCGCGTTAAAGCTCAATGAGTTCACAAAAATGACCGCCGCTCGCGAATCTCCCGTTCGCTCGTAAAGTATAATCGCGAGCGCGCATCATAGAGCGGACGCTAGCGATCGTAAACGTTTATGAGCTCGCGAAAAACCGCGTCAAAACGCGCAGAGCGTTTGAAAAATATAAACTTGCCTTTTTTTATACAATTGTAACCGAAAAGGTTACGAACTACAATTGTGCTGCGTGATATACGTTTGATACTTTCAGATTTTAGGGCTGAGTTAATGTGACTTTGTCAACTAGTGAGATGCTTAAAGTTATGTTTACTAAAAAAATATACAATATATAAATTAAAAATCAGGAGTCATTGGAGTGAGGATATCTATGCGCTGTTTGAAATACAAGTACAGAATTGTCTTTGACAAATAGTGAACGGGTTTATTTTTGCAAATCAATCAGAAGCAACTTTTTTTTTGTAACATTTTTGAACTTTTTTCAGAGGTAAATTTAAATTTTAAAACCAAAAAATTTAGCACGTCACATTTTTTAGTTGAAATTATATACACATATTTTATATGTATATGTATGTAGGCTATAATTTTTCATTTTTGCATCAATCATGAAATATTTTTATTAACTATTTTATTTATATTTGCAACACAGTAATATTGGCAACACTACTGTCAACTGACAGACAGATTGATTTTCAGTCTTAGTGAGAAAATGCACCTTAAAATAATACGTCAAATCAGTAAAATGTTCAAGGGCAACTCAAGACACTGCAAGACAGTTTTTATTACATATATGGAACATATATATCTGTCAAACAGAAAAATAATATAATTTCAAAGATTAAAACTGCATATTTTCACTACTTCGAGTGCTATATTGGCAAATCATGGGCTCCTCATGTTTGCTGCATACCTTGTAAGGTAAACCTATCTCAGCGATTACATGGAAAAGGAAGAATGATGTCATTTGGTGTTCCAATGGTGCGGAGAGAAACAAGATATCATATAACACATTACTATTTCTGCCTCAAGTAAAAATAAACATTGCAATTTGTTTCCGAACCATCCATCTGCCATAAGACCAGATTTACATAGTTCTGAAATACCAGTGCCTACTCCGCCATTCAATATAGAAGATATTCTTTTCCATGAAGAACCTATTGCTTCTACCTCGAAGAAACTGTCAATAAAAGCTATGACAACGAAAAGCAACCACATTAAATTCAACGAAGTGAGTTTAATAATCTGATAAGGGACCTTAATGTATCAAAGCAACAAGCTGAATTGCTCGGCTCAAGACTGAAACAATAGAATTTACTTTCAACTGAAAAATTAATGAAAACCTTACTGTTTATTTTGATATGAAGGGTGGCGTTTTTTATTGCAAGGTATACGTGGATTACTCTAAGAAATGAACGAAGAATATGATCCTGGTGATTGGCAACTGTGCATAGATTCACCTAAAAGCAAATAAAAAACAATTCACTCTAATAGCTCATGCCGTCAATTAGAATGTAACCTACGACGGTATGTCTCTTCTGATGAGTTCGATAAAATACAATGATTTCCAATGAAATATTTGTGGAAACTTATTGCCTTACTGCTAAGTTTGCAAGGAGGATTTATAAAGTATTGCTGCTTTTTGTATTTATAGAATAGCAGAGCAACACATGGACATTATAAAATAATAACATGGCTCTAGAGAATAGAAGTTGTGCCTGGAAAAGACAATATTAAATTTAAGCTAATTGTAAATTCAGAGTAAGTTTTCTTACCACCTTGACACATAAAGCTTGGTCTCATAAAAAATGTTGTAAAGGCGTTAAACGAAAAATCTAGAGGCAGTAAGTGAGTGATTCCATCAAGATATGGCTATTATAGAAAACCGTTTTTAAGGGAAATGTATTGCTGAAATGATAGCAGATTACTGCTGGTTCCTGCAAAGAAAAACTGACTAAGTAGAACATAAGGGAAGAAAATATCCTAAGAAGCATTTTTAATTCTGTTTTAAATTGATGTTTATCTTTATACACTTGTGATCGTTTTTAATATGAACTATTAAATATATTATCTACTATAAAAACATTCCTATGTACCAATCAGAGGTACATGTTTAATGTATGTGGTCACCAATGATACTGACTATGTATGTATGATAAACTTTGTCCAAATCAGTCATCAAAATCCTAATTACAAAATTTTTGATCACCAGTGTAATTTTAAATATAAAAAGGGCCATAAAACAATGCCTTCATGATTGCCACTTCCAAATATGTATTTGAGTTCGTTCCCAAAATAATAAAAATCGAAAACGGTAAATATATGCCTTCGTGAGACCTGAGCCTGAGGTCGCCATCTGCAAGCTCTGCTGCTGACCTCACGAATTCAACTCGACTCGACATAGTTCTGTCGGTTAACACTTAACACCGCAAAACTTTTCGCTTCCGCAACTATTTCGCCAACTTTCAGACCTGCACCCAAAGTTTGGCAAACCACGAAAAAAAGCATCCATCATAGAACACGGCTACCTCGTGACTTATAGCTATCTATAATACATTGCTCGTATATCGATATATGTTAATATAACACGCATCAAAGACCTTAAGTGTAAATTAGCCAACTTTATGATTTGATAATTCAACTTTGCTCCCATAAGCTATAAAAATCTCGCAGGAAATTCTGTAATAAAAAATATAAAACAACCAGATATTTTCCAAAACTTGATTCAAAATCATCTATTTCACAGATCAGTGCTTTTCTTCTCATGTTCATTATTTAAAGACGAGATGTTTTTAAAGCGTTGGCCAAATACTTTGTTGTCAAGTTATTTTTGTAAATGTATTTGCTCGCTACATGGTGTTTAATTTTTTTTATTTTGGACTGAATACTTGACTTATGAAAATTACATAAAACTTCTAAGAGACATTAATGATAATTAAAAAAACCTCATTATCTCTTCGTTGTAGTAGATCTAAAACTGCGGCCTAACTTTGTAATAGAAACCAATATTGTAACTTGGTACAATGGTAACTAAAATAATAGCGAAAATATTACAATGAACCATTACTAGCCAACAAAGCTCAGCTAAAAGCTGAACCCAGGGTTTCATTCTAAGGAATGCACTTCTTGTCTTTCCATTAGAGCTCTTGCTTCTTAAGACAACATTATGTCATAAAGCACTTCTTATCAAGAAAAAACTGATTCTTTTTTGGTATTTTAAATATCATTTTCCCAAGCTTCTTTATCTAAAAATATTTTGCCATTTCTTTCTTTTAGTATAGATTATATTTTATTTTTGCTATTAATTAAAGTTTCTTTAATTTAAAAAATATATTTGGTATACGTTAAATCAAGTCTAAAATAGGTATAATAAATATATTTAATTTATAGTAACTTTATTATCAACAACGATTGATGTATTTATAAAGTAAATAAATAAAATATATTTGTTGCGACCTCTCCCCTTTGGAGATGGCCGTCTTTTCTTTTCGAAGAACCACCGTCTCTCGACGGAATTAAACGCCTCTAACCATAGAAATGCTTTATTATCAGAGTTTACATCCTCAGAATCCTTGCTGACGCACGACCACACGCCGTGACAGCTGAGGCGTCTTCAGGTTATTTATACACAAAAAACCACGCACGGCCATAACACACTTTTATTCGGCCATGCATAAATATATGTAAAATTGTCGGAACATTCTCCCCCCTTGAAGGAACGTACATACTTTGAACAAGGGAAAAGTATTGTTCTTTCAAAACACTAGTTGAACAAACTTATTGAAAAACAGTTGGCTGAACGCAATTATATTAACTAATAAAAAAGGTTAGCCACTCGGCTAAATAAAAACTCTGCCACATAGGCGCAGAAATTATAACACATGAGTATTCCCAACCGAAAAACAATACCAAATTATATACAACAAAAATTATAATACACAAGTATACAGAACAGATAACACGTACAAACATTGTAACATATGAACATTGCAAAAACTTATGTTTGGACATTTTTTCCTCCCTACACTTCAAGTAGCTTTGTATCTTATTTTGAAACGATACTTGTTTACTCACTATTTTCTAATTTCATCGCCTGAGCGATGTTTACGCTCATTTGTTTTATTACACTGTGTCCTGTTGCTGCTCCACTGGTAAGAGTGCTAGCCTGCTGACTGCACGTTTGGTGATGCCGCTAGGCGTTTTTACCGAGACAACGCGTACAACTCCATCTTCTCCTGGCTGCAACCCGATCACCCGTCCAAGTTGCCATTGAAGAGGAGGCAGATTGTCCTCCCTCAACAACACCATGTCGCCAATGTCAGGATTGGAGGAACCCGATCTGAAGCTGCGCTGCTGCATCAATGTCACATACTCCTTGGACCACCTGGCCCAGAAGTGCTGCACCAGCTGCTGCAAACGTCTGTACTGAGACAGCCGTGACTCCGGCACGTCGTGCACGTTTTCCTGGGGACAAGCAGTTAGTGGCTCGCCGATAAGGAAATGACCAGGAGTCAATGGAATGAGGTCATTTGGATCATTGGAACTTGGAGTGAGCGGACGCGAATTTAATACTGACTCGATCTGCGCAACGACGGTACTGAAGGCCTCGTATGTTAAGGACGCGTTTCCCACTACCCTTACCAGATGTCGCTTGGCTGATTTGACAGCCGCTTCCCACAGACCGCCAAAATGCGGTGACCGTGGTGGTATGAATCTCCATTTAATCCCTTGTTCAGCTAACGAAGCCGGAACTTCCTTGAAGTCGGCAGATCTTAGAAGCCTTCCTAGCTGACGAGAGGCTCCCACAAAATTCGTGGCATTATCGGAGTGCAACTCGGCAGGTTTGCCCCTCCTCGCGATAAATCGTCTCAAGGTGTTCATGAACTCATTTGTAGTGAGTCCCGTGATAACCTCCAGGTGCACTGCCTTTGTCACAAAACACACAAAGACACACACATAGCCCTTCACCATTGATCGGTTCCAATATGCTTTGATGGACGCATCGCAGAATCCGACCAATTTGATCTTAGACAGACACTGCGCAAACCCATGGCGTGGGACAACTATTGCCTTTAGGCCATTTAAACCCCCGTACAACAATTGCCATGAGCTGAATAAAGAGCTGGGGACTTTATCATCCCAGCCAAGCTTCTCCTTCCACAACTGCTGCATGTATATTTTTAATATTACAACAACGGGACCGACTAGACCCAGTGGATCAAAAATTTGTGCGATCGACTTGAGGATCTCCCTTTTGGTCACTGGGACTGTCTCCGGGAAAGCTGCCATAAAAAATAACCTATCTGTTCTCGTTTCCCAGCCCATTCCCAGTGTCGTTGACTCATTCGTCTCAATGATATGGTGAGAGATCTGTCCCTTTGCGTCCTCCTTGAGATCGCTTATCACCCTCGGCTCGTTTGACAGCCATTTTCTCAGGGTGAAACAGCCCTTTCTCAATATGACGTCAATTTGAGACCGTAATGCCTTAAGGGCTACAATGGAATCTGCTCCGGTGAGCAGGTCATCAACATAGAAATCATTTTTTATGACTGCAGAGGCTGCAGGAAAATCAACCTCTGCCTCAGCTGCAAGTTGATGCAGGCAACGCACCGACAAAAATGAAGCTGGAGCTGTCCCGTACGTTACTGTGTTCAGCTGGAACGATTTCACGTCGTCCCGTGGGTCAGATCGCCACAAGATTTTTTGAAATCTCCTATGGGAGGCGTGAACCTGAACCTGCCGGTACATTTTCTCTATGTCAGCCGTAATGACATACGTGAACCGACGAAAACGAATCAACACGACAAAAATATTCTGCTGTAGTTTTGGACCAACCATCAGTAGATCATTGAGCGAGGCACCGTTGCTGGACTTGAACGATGCATCGAAAACCACTCGGAGCTTGGTTGTGAGGCTACTTTCCTTTATCACAGCATGGTGTGGAATGTAGTAACCCTCGTCCCTTATGGACGGATCGGTGGGAAGCTCAGACATGTGACCAAGAGAGATATACTCTTTAATAAAGTCAGTATACTCATCCCGAATCTTTATAGACTTCGCCAGCTTTCTCTCTAAAGCAAAGAACCGTTTAAGCGCTGGCTCGTATGATACACCCAAAGTGCGGTCATCAGTTTTGAATGGAAGGCGTACAACAAATCTACCTTCCGTTGTACGACTTGTTGAACCCTTGAATTCTTCCTCGCACTTGTCGCTGTGACTAGCTCTTAGGTCATTATTGACCTCTTCGAGCTCCCAGAACTTTTTTAACTGCCTGTCCATCTGCACCAAGCTAAGATTGCAGGCAGGATCTTTAGCGGCCGGTGCTAAGATGCTACCTGACACTATCCACCCAAATGTGGAATTTGCCAGAATTACTACTGACCCATCCTCAAGTTTGATTCTTTTGCGCCCATTGCGCATTGATTCAAAGAACCAACTTGCGTTAAGGATGACATCCACCTCTCCCGGCAAGTCAAATTCATTGTCTGCCAGTTGAATATATCTAGGGATGGCCCTACGTACATTGCTGTTGGCCATGCTTGGAATTTTTGCAGTCAATTTCGGCATGACCATAGCGTCAATTACCGACCACTGCGTTTCCTTCCTCGACGCTATTTTTAGCTTTACAGAGCCTTGACTAGCAGCCACAGACTCCGCTACACCCACTATGTTGGCGCTAGATTTGCGGATGTTCAAACCCAGCCTGTCAACCAGTGCACATGATACAAGGTTCGTCTCAGCGCCAGTGTCAAGAAGGGCACGGCAGACTTGCGTGGAATCATTTCGACCCCGGATGGATAATTTTACCGTCGAAAGTAAAGCTATTTGCGATACTACCTTACCGGTTTGACCTGGCCGGCAGGCCATTACAGTGGACATTGTCGCTTTTGGAGCTTCTGCTCGATCCCTATCTTCATGGAGCAAAAAGTGATGCCTTTTTGCACACACTGAGCAGCAACTGCCCCTGCAATTACCAGCACTATGACCTTTCCGCAGGCAATTAAAACATAGTGCGTTTCGTTTCACGATGACCCACCTTTTATGGACATGCAATTGTTTGAAACTGGGGCACTCACCCAACTTGTGAGTCCCCTTGCACTGAGGACATACCTCGCGCAACGGCTGATGGCTCACTTGGTGAACAACTTTAGGCTCCTTAATGGGGACCTGAGTCGGGATAATTGTGTTTTCCAACACTTGATGTTTCGTTTTTAGGAATGTTAACAACGCCTCGAACGTTGTCAATTTGATTGTTAGTGCTGTCGCTTCCCATTCGCGGGCCAGCACCACTGCCAATTTTGACACGATGACCTGCACTAGGACAAAATCCCAATGCTGCACTGGCAGCCCAAGACCTTCCAGTGCTCTTACGTGCAACGTAGCCGCATCGATCAGCTTCCTTAACCCCACATGGGAGCTGGCGCTAACCGTCGAAATACTGAGCAGTGCTCTCCAGTGCTCAGTGGCCAAAATTTTCGGGTTGTCGAACCGTGATCGCAACAACTCCCATGCGAGATCAAATGACTGACCTGCGGACTCTATACCGCGAAGGACCTCAGCGGCTTCTCCCTTGACCGAAGTCAACAAATAGTGGACTTTCTCTTCATCTGATATGTTTGCCTTTCGGCAAACAATATTTAGAAAAAGGCTAGAGAAATGCGGCCAATCTTTGTAGTTACCTTCAAATGAAGGCAACCGTAGGGCAGGTAATGAAACATTAGTAGGCGGCGCGACTGTTGGGAGGGGGGGTTGCCCCCGTGCATATTGCACTATTAACTCTTTCGCGGCGTAAATGGCTTTGTAATAATCCCTTTCGAACGCCGAGGTAGCTTCATCGTCCACCTCACCTATGGTGCATTCGATGTCTTCCTGGACCTGCCTGAAGGTCCTTAAGACATCCACAACGTCATCAAGATGTACTTGAAGACCCGACGCGTCTCCTTTCGACACGCAGCCCTCAACAGCGTCGGCAAATCGCTTAAGCTGCGACTGCAGCCTAGAACGCTTCAGTATGTCGCGTTTCGACATATTGACTCAAGGGAAAAGTTTGAGGTTAGGAAATAACAAGTGGGGAACGGCTAACCACTAACCTAAATGTCCTCTCCTCCGTCTGCGCAGCTTCTCGACCCGGCGGCTTCCCTGTGATGCCCCGCAGTTGCTCAGCTGCTGTTGCCCCGAATACTTCCTCAGCGAAGCTCTGGTGGTCCATCCGGCTCGTAGGACCAAATGTTGCGACCTCTCCCCTTTGGAGATGGCCGTCTTTTCTTTTCGAAGGACCACCGTCTCTCGACGGAATTAAACGCCTCTAACCATAGAAATGCTTTATTATCAGAGTTTACATCCTCAGAATCCTTGCTGACGCACGACCACACGCCGTGACAGCTGAGGCGTCTTCAGGTTATTTATACACAAAAAACCACGCACGGCCATAACACACTTTTATTCGGCCATGCATAAATATATGTAAAATTGTCGGAACAATATTATTGTAATCAACTATGGGCTATGTGTTGTTTTTATTTAGCAAACATATCACGTGGTCTTTCATAAAGGCTCTACCCATTTCCTCGATTGTCCAGAACGAATTCTAGGATAATTACAAGATATTTGTGGAGGCCATAAATTATCACATCCCTCCAATCTCAAATGGCCTATTCCCTACGTAACGATCGGAATTGCCAAATTAGAGAAGATGGGAAAAAAACATATAATACAATAACGACTTCCCCATATAATCAAGTGTCTGATTACAACGAGGGTTTTTTTTATGTACTTCTTTATTAAGACTTATTACGGGAAATATATTTATAAGGGTTATTTCAATATTTGTTCGAATAGTTAAACTTAAACGATTTCTCGAAATGGAATGATGAAAAAGTGTGCGTGCTTTTTGTTGTTCAACTTGTTCAACACACACGTACTCCGCGAAGAATGCATGTCCAGTACTAAATTTCTCCATAAAACCACACGCAATAAGTCTTTAAATTTGGTCAAACACAAAAAAGCTGCCGGCCGAGTATTTGAGCAAGTAATGATGGCGGGTGAAGTTGTATTAAAAGTGCATCGCCCTCGACCAAACAGTGCAACTGCCCTAACCGCACTACACCAGTGACGACTCGTTAAATGAAATCATATTATTTTTAACAGTTTTTTTTCATTGAAAAGTAATTAATAAATTCAGATTATATTTTGAATAACTATAGATAGGTTATCGATTAATAAAATATAACTAAAATAAACCTACAGCTAATTTAAAAGATACGTTCCTGTATTATTTACATACATATATTTAAAAGCAGTTTTTAAGAAAGAGTACACGAAACAAATTTATCATAAAAATATCGAAGAAAAGCAGAGGTTTCTTTATATTTTGTTAGAATTAAATACGTAAACAATTATATATTTTTTTCTCAAAATCCAAGTTTAACTCGCAAATTAATTACTATAAATTTTTGTATTTTATTCTTCACTCATTCTATCAATTCTTTATTTGCTCTTATCATAGATTCGAGCCAAACTAATTTTTTTATACTTTTCTTATAAGTTTTGGTCTTAATTGCCAAATAAGTCATTATTGTTATATTTTATAAATATTTTTGTAGTAGTAATATATACAACTAATATTAAAAAAAATTGGGCTAAATACTGTGGGTTTAACTTTTTTATAGTAAGTAGTTTGCTTATACGACTTGACTCGAATGACCTCTAAATTATAAAAGTACATAAAGTGCCAAAGTTTAACGTTCTTTAAAACAGTTTATGTTTCCTAAACATTTAAGATTCATAAGGATGTGCGCTTTTTTAAGTCACCTGTGTATAAAAACTTCGGGTTTGGCTATTTTATTCCAATTGTAATATTTCATACCTTGATACTTAAGCCGATTATTATAAAAGTGGAACAAATCATAAACATGTATATTGTTTTAAAATAATTACACTTCTTTTTAATTATACTACTTCAATAAATAGATATAGTATATACGATAATTAGCATTATATTCTAAGTAATCTTTGATGCTTTGGCCGTTTAAACCTAAGTACTTCTTTAGATATTAAATCTATGTTAGTGCACATCTAAACTCAATATTCTAATATTAAAAAAAAATAAGCTGCAAAATTTTTACCAAATAAACAATTAAAAAAAATTGTATGATATATAAAATTCTTTAAAAAAATGGATACTATCAAGAAGCCATCAAGAAATTTGAACGATTTTTGAAAATTAGAATATCATGAATAATCCTGACTAGCAAAGAGAGATGATAATTTTTTGGCAGCAGAAATGGAATCAAATCGTACTCAAACTACCTATTAGCTAACCGAGAAATAAAATCAATCCGATTCAAAAGTTCTACAAAACATGTTGCAAAATTGCCTCTCAATAAAATCAAAGAACTAGGTTGATTCAGACGATGTTAAAAAGCGCCTATCGAAATATTTTCAGACGCAACAAAGCCACATTATCACAGACGAGAGACTGCATCGACACAAGAGACACAAAAAAAAGATTCAGAGAGCATTGCCGGAACACACACGACAAATCCAGCTGCTCTACAGAATTTACAGCCGACAATAATACAACTTGACACGCCAGCAAAGACTCTACGACTTCCAATAGCTAAAATTTTAACTTCATTGCTTGTAAGAGAAATTACTATATCTGGTATTTTAAATGTGTTTATAAAATAAACTATTATTAGATTTTCCGGTGTTTATTTTGTTTGCAAAGTAACAACTATTTGGCTTTAAAACACGAAAGTATTACTAAATAAAATTATTTGTTATTATTATTGACATTAAAAATTAAAAATGAATATATTTAGAATTTCAATAGATCTCTTTAGCTATGTTTTTTTCTGTTCTCAAGAATTAATATGAATATGATTAAATAAAGCAATATCGCTATATTTTTAGTGCGATGTAACAGTATTGCAAATTTATCCAATGTTCTGGTAAATATTTATATATGTTATTTAGATTGCTTTTATTGTATATTTGCAAAAAAAGTCATCCAAATGTTATTAACCCAAATACATTAAAGTTTCTATTTTTATTGAATTTGTCTTGAAGTAAAAAACAAGTAGGAAATTAATAAAAAATCGTATAAAGTTACGAGACCTAGAAATGTTTTATTATGAATTTGTTCGAAAATGTTTTATCTGTTTTTTATATGAAAACTTCTTGTTGAGTAAAAATCAAGAATTTATACATTTCTTACATAATTAAGAAAAGTGTTGTTAAGCTCTTAAATTTCTTTGGAATTTTTCTCCAGCTTCCAAATAAAAATATATACATATATATTATATAATATATATAAGATGTTTTTAAAGTAATTATTTTAATATAATTTTTACGTTATTATTAAAATTACTTATTTTGGTTTTAGTGACGGTATATATTTCTATATAAGTTTGGATTTAAAATTAACGCATACAAAACAATGAAAGCCGAAATTTTAGTAATGTTCATTAACATACCAAGAACATATTAATTTTGCTCAAAAATAATATACTAAATAGTTTATATACGTATATATATTATATATATTCTCGATATAAATGTAATTTAACGTTCAATTGCAAAGGCTCAAGATTTTATATGATATTTGTAATAATAACAAAGCACCTAATTCACAAATAAATTAAACTTTAAAAAATTAGGTGAATCGTGAATTTATTTGGCAAAAAATATTACGCATATTTCTTGTATTTTTATTGTATAATAAAAATATTAGCTAATCAACAGATAACATGTTGTTTGTAAGTTAACTACAGATTGCTTACCAAAAATTTGAAAAATATATTGTTTTGGTCCTTTTACCAGAAATTTTGTATTATATTATTTATTACATATTGCATTGTATTTTTATTACAATTTATTTTATTAATTGTCTCCAAACGAAAATTTTCAATATTGTTTTCAAGTGCAAGAAATAATTAGGTATCCAAGAGA
Source organism: Plectrocnemia conspersa (assembly GCF_051122295.1). Lineage (NCBI taxonomy): Eukaryota > Metazoa > Arthropoda > Insecta > Trichoptera > Polycentropodidae > Plectrocnemia > Plectrocnemia conspersa. The sequence continues at coordinate 9,846,876 of NW_028277175.1, read as the reverse complement.
ATTACATTTTATAATGCATAAAATTGCTTGTAATCCCATGAGTGTATATGTTTGCAATTTCATTTCATCATAAAGAGAAGTTTGAATTTATCATTATGCATAAAATTTGCAAGGATACCACAACTCCTTCTGCTACGGACGTTGACAAAATTATATAAGCAATTTTCGACGACGACGACGATGGCGTTATTGCAAGTATGCAAATCCGCATCACCGAAAGAATATAACAAAATTCTTATTTTCCCTCTAGCATTTCAAGTGAGTTTTTTTTGTACAAGTCATATTATACGTTACACTGCATACATGCACGCCGATGCGAAATACTAAAATTTAATACATGACCTCACATTAAACACTCGAAGGCTTTGGAGGACCCTCGATCGAGAGAAGAGTTCCCAGAAGCGAGCGCCGGCAAACCATGAAATTTGACAGCGAGGAACCAAAGGTTGTGTGTCTCGTTTTATTTTTGGGATCGGCATTGATCGATGGCCGAACTCTGATGATGGACGATCTCATTTTCCGGATGAACGCCGATTCATATTTCATACTGATTGCACGTGTTGTGTTTTTCTCCTGTGCGAATGTTTCGATTAAATAATAATGGATTAACATTTTAGATGCTCTTTCGATTGAAATTATCCACACGTATATATTAATACGCAGGTATAATTAAATTTATTTTTCCAGTTGGCTTTATTGTGATAATATTATTATATAATTAAAAATTTGTATTTGTATCTATATAATATCATTTAATATTCCAGGCACTAATACTAATTAATTTATATATTTGATTGTAATAAACAAATTTGAATAACAACAAGCACACTACTATCAAAACAACATAAACGTCCTTTTGACAGTATCATAGGCTAACAGACGCGACAGGCTGTAACGGATTAAGGAAATTATGTAGGTTGATATTACATTTATTGTATTACCATTTGTAACTGTATCACGTTTGAACTAAACCACAATTAAATTATAGTACTATTATACATATGAATTTGTAGATACGTCTCGCTTGGAAATCTTTACATAATAGACGTAGCTCAAAGTTGAATATATACATACACAGAGTGTGCGAAAAGTTGAGTCGGGACGAGCGAAACTTATATTCCTTTAGCTAGCTAGCTAGTTGCTCGTCTTCCGGTCCAACTATTCCCAAAGTTATCCCATCTAGGACGTTTTCGAATAAAATGAACCCAGACGTTTTCTAGGGCGCGGTCGAATTCTATTTGCATATCTCTCGCTCTCTCGGTTAATCTATCCCTTATAAATGGAAAAACGACTTTTAAAACTGCTGTCAATTTCATGTTTAAAATTGTATTTATAGTAGTAATAATCTATACTCCTTTTTAATTTAAAATATGTATAGTATAGTTAAAATATTTTATTTATATTGATATTGATACTCTATTCTTTAAAAGCAACCACATGCGTGAAATTAATAATCCCATCCGATTTTTTTTTATTAATCTCATCGAAAGAGATGAGCGCACAAAACGACGTGGAATCAAGCTATCCGAAATCTTAATGAAGAAATCCGAAATATCAAAACAGAATCAGTCAAATCTTACCCAAGCGAACTGTCAGCCGAACGTTGCACAAATTACTCGCTATGGAAAGCAATGAAATGGATCAAACGTCTCATCCTACAAGCACCGCCACACAAAATGGATTGATGACAAACAAAGTAAAGCTTATCTCTACGCAGATTATTTATCTGACATTTTCACACCTAACCCAGGTAAAGAAAACGAACAATTCAGTGCTCCATTACAAGACACATAAATAATAATTCACAGAGACACAATCAAAGAAGTACAAAAAATGATGAGATCCGTTATCAACCCAAATGAATCCCTTGGCTATGACTCAATCACTATACAGATATTAAAGGAGCTACCAGGTAAATTGTGAAAAAAAGTGTAAGGTCGCGGAAGTAATCATGATCCCTAAACCAGGAAAACCGCCGAGTGAACTCACATCACATCACAAGCCAATATCCCTGCTACCATTACCATTACTTTTGTAAAAAATTAGCTATAAAGCTAAATAAATAAATACTCTCCAAATTATTCGCAAAAAATTAACACCCATAGCAGAAGATAGAAATTGAATTGGTTGTCAACTCCTTGTGGCGTAAGCTTCGGCGCGCACACTTTGAACGTTTGGACCTGAGTGGACAGTGTGACATACGCTGATTCGCGCACACTTATGTCTAAAAATCCTCGAGCATTTGACATCTAACACATCCCGCAACAATAAGCGTACATTTAAGGTTACCAGATGTTCTCCCTTAAGGAGGATTGTCCTACTTTGTTCTACTCGAACAAAAAAATCCGAGATTGCCTTTTAACAAAAATTTTCCTTTATCCTGTTTGAACAAAAATTTTTGAGATGAAATTCATACATATTAGAAAATAAATATATTTCACAACAGCATCTATTACTTTTTATAGTATTATTTTTTATTTTAGAGTACGCTCGGGATAAGGATTCCGGTTTGTTATTGTGTGCGTGAACTGTGTGGCTCAAAACAATTTCGCTCAGAATATTTTTTTTTTTTATTTTAAAAGAAATTATATGTTTATTTAACATACATACATCTGAGCTAAGTTGAAAATTTCAACGGACAATTAAAAATATATTATATAATCGAAGAAACCAGACATTGATGTCATTAATTAAATATTTGCAAAATTCAAAATCTTTCACTAGTCAAAAAAATAATGAAGTCTTTAGCTATTCTTCAACGGCAAAAAGATATAAAATGGGGAAAGAAATTATTCGCAGATTGTTTAATGGCTCGACGACTCTATTAAATCATTAGAATCCATTGAATAAATTAAAAAATTATCATTGACGCAACGATAAGAATAATGACTTTTTTAAGCCTTACAGAGAATAGTGTAAAAAAACCAACAACAAAAATAATTAAAATATTTTAATCCACGGGTAAGAGAACGAATAACTTACAGTGTATATTTGAAGCCTTGATATCAATTAACCCAGATATGCCCAAGAAATTTTGTTTTCTTAAAATTTCATTTATAAATAAAAAACAGTGGCACGAGTTTAGTGACCTACCCATGGGACAGTGGGCATATCTGGGTTAAACCAATATCAACACAAAATTATTTAAAATTCATTACTAGAGAAGATCGAACTTCTGTGCGCCACACTGCACTTTAATGACGAATACCAGCGTTGACGAATCAGCGACTGTCCTTAAAAGAGAAAGCGAGACAACGAAGTACACGCTACATCACCTCTCCTTCTCATATACATGTACACGCACACAATAACAAACCAGCATCCTTATCCCGAGCGTACTCTACAGGTAAAATCTGTTATTTTTTACCTGCAGGACTCGGGATAAATCACTATTGTGCAGGACTGTCCCGTCCATTGCTGGATGCCTTGCAACCAGCAATGCACGGGATATGACACATAATAAATATTAAATAGTAAATTAGTAGATTTAAATAAATTTGTATTATTTAAAATAAATTATATTTTGTAAAAATACATATGGATGTTTTTTTACATGCCAAAATCACAATAAAAAAAATACGTTTTGTTGGTTAGAAATTTTTTATAATTTAAAAAAGTTAAGGACTATATTAAAAACTGAATTTAAATCTTAAAAAAAGTTTTCATTTTTAATTAAAATGAGCAGCGAAGTTTTTATGAAACTTTAGGCAACCGAAAAAAAAACTGGTTTAAAAAAATAGCAAGAAAATGAGAGGTCAAATAAATTTTAACCTAGAATATAACTTAACATTTAAAAATGATTGAGAACAGCTTGTGAAAGTGTCAAAAGCATTTCATGAATAAACTTAATTTATATGAAAAAAACATTGCATACATATACATACAAGCTACATGTTTTTTCAACTAACATTTCTTATAAGAAATGTTTTATAGGTGGCGTAGCGAGATTTTTTGTAATTTAGCTCATAAAATTTTTAATTTATTAAAAGCCGATAAACGTATTGTATGGATTATTTAAATTCACACGCCACATAAATATAAATAGCATTAAAAATAAATTTAATCTTTTTTTTTTTATATTTTGCCGGTTGCTAATGTCTTTGTGGTAGGAGTCATTATTAGTATTGGAACGTTAAGCAATTACTGATTTATGAAAAATAGGATTTATATTTTTTTTACAAGGAGCAGTTAATATTTTTTCAAAAGCATTTTTTTATAAATATAGTTTTAGAAACAGTTAGTCAAACATAAATCAATACCCTAATTTATAATGTACTTATATACATATAGTTTGTGATTTTTATTTATACAAAAACCTTTGTGCGAAAATTGCCAAATTTTCAGACTTATTGGACAGTTTTATTCCCACGGGTTACCTAAAAGTATTGGTGGTCGACAGTACAACCGCGGTCGACGTCTTAGCAACCCCTGCTTTATTTCATAATAATTCATTCAGGATCGAGTGCAAAAAATATTATAGGGTATAAAATCGTTACGCGGAAAAATGTCAATTAAAAGTTTTTAATTAAAGTCCGAAGCTAATTGTGTTCGGATGTTGCTGCTAAAACTAAGCGGGAAATTTTTCGTTTGAAAAATGTGTCGCAGTTAGCGCCAGCGTTAAAAGTTTCAGTCAGCGTCGCGAGTTTAAAAATTAATTTATTAGAAATATAAAAATATTTTAATAGATCGTTATTTACGCTCTGTTGGATTTTATCGAAAAGGGTTTAAGCTATATGAAATTCGGTGAATTTTCGGCTGCGTAATAAATTTTCCTTATTATCAAAATATTTACGCAACAATCGGAAACCATTGTGTTGTAAAAGCATACCGTGTTGAGCAATTATCAAAAATTGATTATTAAGAACTATGAGCAAATAGTTTTAAAATATGTATCATATAACCTAATTTTATCTACTGAGTTATTAATTTCTGGGAAAGGAACAGGCTGTCAAAACATAGTCAAGAAGACGATACGTCAAGACCAATACAAAAAGGTATTGCAGATACACCTTCTTCCACAACTCGAAGATTTTGTATAAATAAATTTGGAGAGGTGTTTAATGAGACATGCCAATACCGTAAACAAAATTGTTATATATAAAAAAAGATTTTAAATAAATATATATTAATAAAAAATACACAACCAATTTTCATTCATTATTTTTATACAAAATTGACTTCGTCATATTACTGTGACTAAATTCTACTCACATCACATAAATAGATAGAACTTTATAGATACCCTGTGTTAGATTTAAATATTAACGAACGCCACTAAAGGGCTCAAAGTGGCCTTGTCTAGTCTGCGTGTAGACAAAGAATACGTAGTATGTATATAGCAAAGTCCCGTTTTCGCACAACACCTCTCAATGAAAATGTAAATTTGCCGTCACGAAATTGCGAGGTCGATAGCGTAGCTACGGGTCCAAAATTTGGTCTCTCACCGGAGGTCGAGGTCCGCTGGGAAGGGTTTAGTGCTTATTGTGGCTTTGTGAGCCGGAGGATGGCTCCAGCCCGACAAGGCCCGTTGTCTGACCTCGTTCTCTAACGACGCAGGAAAAGGTCTCCATTGTGCCTTTGCATTGTGAGGCGGCCTTTCGCCGAGAGGAAAAAATATTTACAAGAAACGCACGCAATCTCGCAAAACAAAGGTACTCGCCGATGATTGCATCCTGGATATCTTCTTCTTTTGGGTGCCGTGCTCGGACGCTGGTGACTATCTGCATATTTATTTTATGACTGAGAAACAGGCTTTTTACACTATGATCATTTTTAAAGCCACTAAAAGATTCTCAAAATTTAAAAGAATCAATTGTCGCTAAATTCTAAATAGTATTTAGTTTGAATTTGATATTTGGGTTTGGATTATGGTTAACAATATATTTTTTACATTTATCTAGTACATAAAAAGTTTCGTTTTTAGTACAAGAAAACATTTTTTTTTTAAAAAATCAAATTTAAATTCATTTATATTTGCGCCAAAAATATTGATGTACAAGGTACGGTGAATGAATTTTTATAGCAGCAACTGCATTCGCTACATTCATTTGAAGTCATAAGTCCGATTGCTTGATCCGTTGAGATAGTCAGTGTCACGTTTGATCAAGTTTGTGACTTGTTAGCCGGCTTGAGTGGGATCGTTTTTACCGTGTCTGTCGCGCATCATGGATTTCGAACAACGCGCTTACATTAAGTTGCAGAAAAGTACCAAAAAATTAAGATCAGTGTATTGCGATAACGCGGTGACTCTGAAGACTGTTTACAAGTGGTATGAGCAATTTAAAAGCTGAAATTAGTCGGTTGAAGACGAGCAATGGTTGGGACGCCTTTTGCCCTTAAAAACAGACAAAAACATGTAAAAAGGTTCGTTCAAACAGGAGATTGACTATTCAAGAGCTTACCGAAGAACTAACAACCTCGTACGGTTCCGTGAGATCATTAAAAATGAGACGAGTGAATGCGAAATTTGTTCCTAAACTTTTGACTGGCGAACAGAAGGAAAATCGTGTGTCAGATTGCACGGAATTGAAGGATCGGCTTGATGCAGATCCGGACTTCATGGTTAAAATTATAACTGGAGATGAAAGTTGGGTGTATGGCTATAACCCTGAGACAAAAATGCAAGGTTCCCAATGGAAAACTGGTGGGTCTCTTCGCCCTAAGAAGTCGAACCTCTACTTTTTTTTTCGATAGTGAGGGCTAAGTTCGTTTCAAGAGAAACCACCGTAAACTCCGAATATTAGTAGGGAATACTGCAACGTTTTCGAAACAATGTACGGAGAAAAAGACCAAAAAAATGAGTCAATGGCGCTCCTTCATCACGACAACGCGCCGTGCCACACCTCACTTCTGAACTGCAAATGTGCGAAAAAAAGGTTACTGCCTGTCCACATCTACTTCGGACTTAGCACCATGCGACTTCTCAAAAATAAAAACCATGCTAAAAGGAAACGTTTTGCCACCATTTCTGCCTTCTAAAAATGCTTCTAATCATGCAATCGAGGATCGGATAAGTGCATCGCTAGCCAAGGAGAGTACTTTGAAGGAGACTAATTCAAATATGATCTAAGCTTATTACTTTGTTCGTAATAAAATTATTCACCGTACTTTTTAATCACACCTCGTACATATAGCAATATTTACTCATTATTGTTGATCGTTGCTGTTGAATATTTGATTTAAAATTTTAAAGGATTCAAGAAATACTTCTTAATGACCTTTTAAAAAATGTAAAATAATGGAAAAACTAAACTTATTTATACTAAAATATCCAAAATGTATATTAACAACAAAACCATTTGCTTATATAATATCGTAACCGAAAAAACCCAATTGTTAATAAAAATATATATAAATTTATACATAAAATATGCATAAGGTACGCTACTAATATTTACGAGCCTTCAAGGATAAACAAACAAAATAATAATATGTAAACAATTTCCATAAGAAAAACTTTTTATTTATACTCAAAAGGGACATATTTGTTGCTTTAGTATATATTTACGCACTTAAGCTAGTAAAAAAGTAATTTGTTTATCGACTTAAAATAAACATGTAAAAATAGTCGTAAGTAAATATATTTTAGGATTTGTATATAAAAAGTACCGATATCCGTATAAGTATTTTTTGTTAATAGATGTCTACATATACGAAAAAAATATTTTATTTTACATTAAGCTGCAAACAGTGCAGTTTTTTGCATAAAGTACAACAATATTTGAACATATTTAAGTACGTATAATTGTAAACAATTTTTCAGATTCAGGCTCATCTAGATATATTTTGTCAATCCAATGAATTATACTGCTTGAAAATGGATCTGTGCCACTCCTATTTTTTCCCAGGCTCAATATAGTAATAAAAAAAAGAAAAGCATTCAATGAATATCTCAAAACAGTTATCAATAAACTAAAAAGACTATGATGAATATTCTCTATGAGCTGAAGTAGTTCATTGTTCGATCATTTTCAATACCTAATATGTATGACCTAGCTCGATTTTAATTATTCATCCGTGAGATGAGGAAAATCTAAATAAACATTATCTGTTATGATCGATCGGAATTTTAATTATATAATAATTAATAGTTCTGATCTCTCAGACACGATAGAAATTTAAAAAAATTTAATATAATGCTTAAATATATTATAGTCAGAGACTTATAATATATTTAAGCATTATATTAAAATTATTTATAAAAAATTAGAAGCGAGTTAAAAAAGCGTTTAACTATTGTCCGACAACATGACATGAAACTAAAATAAAAAAGTAAGCAACTTATTTTTTCTAGCTTAGGGCTAAATACTTTTTGATAAGCATATGTGTGTATAATTGTATTTATTTTCGTTTATTTATGGATTATAACTGCAAATTGCATAATTGGCTTTAAATTATATTACACATACATTATAAGGGGAATTTCCGCATCTTTGGAACAGCACCTGGATTTTGCGGTTTTCGTTCAGTCGTAGCAGTTTCAACGTTTAAACCGTCGTTAGCAAGGGTTGCCTTGTATTGCTATGCTAGTTTAATATATCAACTGCAATCTTGCAAAGCAACTTATCATAGAACTTTGCCACGTGTTGATATCATGGAAAAACAAAAATTCTATAGACAATATTAGGTATTAAAAAGCTAAATTTTATATGCATTATATACAGCACATATATATATTTCTACTAGTGAAAATATAATTTAACTTATAGGCGCTAATATGATGTAACTCAATTTGACAGTTGCGAAACGTCCATTTACTGTTCAAATCCAAATCTAAAAAAATCTAAGGGTCAAGTCTAAAATATAATACAAACAAAGCCAACTTATCTTTCAAGGGAAAATAAGAAAAAGAATAAGTACAAACAGACATCGAATCTCACATATTGCTCCATAGTTTGTCTGCATTTCGATATTTCACTATCTATCCTTACTGATACTATGGACCTCTAATATAAAAGAGCTGATTTAAGTATTTTCAAACCGAATTTTGGTCAATAGGAGAGCGCAAAAACAATTATCACTTCTCAGATGGCAAAAATTCACGTTAAAAGCAATAAAATCGTGTTGGCGCCGTCGCAGTGGGAACGCTCGGTAACGAGCGTTCCCACTGCGACGGCGTCGGCATGATTTTATTGCTTTTGACGTGAATTTTTGACTCTGAGAAGTGATGATTGTTTTTTGCGCTCTTCTATTGGGCAAAATTCGGTTTAGATGTACTTAATTCGATTTTCACTCGTAATATTGTTATAAAAAGTCTTGATATCCTAGCTGCAGAAATGCTAATAAATTAGGGTTTGCTTGCATTTCTGCAGCTTGGACATCATCGTCTATCATTGCTGATCTCTCACATCTAGGGCCGCCGAGAGCGAACCCGGACCCTGGGAAAACGATGATTCCGGGCCTCATGACAAAAATAGCATTTTATATATTTTTTAACATCGTAATATAATTTCTTGAATGGTCTAATCCTAATCTAACAATCCATCAGCTGCCCGAGGAACTAAAACAATCTGATTCAACAGTACATAGATCCATTAAGAGGCAATGTATATAGATTCCACACGAATTAAGCAAAGAAAACAAGTCGGTTTGTATCTGCATTTTCCAACAGCTTTAAGCTGAGTATTTTTTTATTGATCATATGGTAACCAGATTTAGGAAATAAGTGTTGTACAACAACAATCGTAAAAATGGCCTGCACTTGTCAACAGAATTCGAATAGTTCTACAACGTTAATCAAGGAATTTTGATGATATGTTTTATCTCATTTGACTGATTCTGCAGAATTTATTCATTCCCACTACAGTTTATTTCGATCGATGCAACACTTTCTGGACGAAAAAAAAACAAGGGTGCTTGCTAACGGAATATTTTAAATCAAAGCCTCCAACATTTTATGCTAATGGAATTTAAAAATTGACCGAAAGGTGTGAGAAGGTTATACCTTCAAAAGAAAATTATTTTTTGAATCATTAAAATTAAAATAAACATTTTAAAGTGATTTTTTATTTTATTAAAAAACGACATTTATTTCGCGATTATTTAATATAATACATCATTCAATTTTATATATCCAAGATATTCAATCAAAAAGTATCTAAAGCTTAATAAATAATATTAAAACTTTTATTTATTGGTATACTAAATCCTAATTTCCTAAGTACAATAATCAAGTTACGATAAAATAATCAAGTTATGATAAAATAGTATTGCCCTTAAAAATTAAAAATTTACATAAAAAAAAATCTGAAATTTAATGAACTGATTTTTTTCTAAAAAGAATACTCAATTAATTTAAAAAATCATAATAAATCTAACTTTTATTTAGAACCACCGATATGTATGTTTGTATATATTTAATTTAATTATAATACATCATACATATATGTTCCGATTTTATTAATTATAAAAATATTAGATTAGAAACTATTGCTTAACGTCTAAAAATAACGTATCATGAAAATAATTTATTATATTATATCACGAATTAATGTGACTTGTGAAGAGACTGCGCCAAAAGCTCGCATGTGTAAGTCATCATCACGCTGAGATTCCCAGTTACAAACTTTCGAGGATTTTGAAAGTGCATGCAAATTCTTCTCTCTCTCTCTCTCTTTCAACACATAATCATAGTGCATTAAATATAAGCATTTTTCATCGTCGTAGCAATTTTTCCTCGACGCCTCCTCGCTTCTCGCGCACGCCTTCTACTGTATTTTTCTTTCTTTTTCGCACTTCAAATTTCTCTTCGACTTACAAAGCTGCTGCCTTGTCCCGCTAGTTTACCGTTAACTCGCCATTACTTTGAGAACCATGCGGGGCCAGAAACAAGGCACATTCCGCGTACGCATTCAATTTTGCTTCAAACTCAATTAAGACGTAATTACCGTCACGAAAGGCGTCTTATATATTATATATCAAGGTTCTACATTGTGAAATTAAAAAATAATGATGGCTTACTTATTAAATAATAACGATATTACAAGTCACATTAATAATCATATGATTCTGTAGAATATAATTTCTAAGAGATAAATGCGAATGGAACACTACAATATTTTTTATAGGACGTTTTACTGTAAATTTCAAGAGCAAGGCGATTTTGTATGTACTAAGATGATTATTTAAATTTCATGTAAGTACTAATACAATTATTTTCATTACAACGATAATGTGTAGATCATAAAATCTCATTAATAATTCCCTAATACTATATTTCTGTAGAACTATATTAACCCCCAAAATAAGTAACAAAAATTATTATTACCACATATAATAATCAATACATTAACAAAAATTTAGACTATTTTACTTTCAGTTAACTGAACTGAATACCTTAAATAAAATTTACAAAAAATGTTTTTCATTAAAACTGCAATGCGGCGTAAAATATAGGAAACATTCATAATCGTAAGATTCGTTAAAAGATTTTTTTACCTCTGCGTTTGCAAAGAAATGGTGTTTTAGCAGCCTCACTAAAAGGAATTTTAGGACAGAATAACACCAGCTACGTGTCTTATTGCTTAAAGCCAGTACCGCTAAAACAGTATTTATATTGTGAATGACTTAAATAGCGAACAAATATAAATGGAACACAAAAAAAAACGTTCTCCGATAGTAAAACTACCAATTCCATTGTTGCCGGATTTAAGCAACATCATAACAAAATAATTTATTTAAACAACTAGAGGGACTACAAATATATTCATTAGATGAAATCTGAGCTTGCAGTTTGATCACAAGCGTCTGTTTTATATTTGTGTAAACCTATAATTGAGGAGCTGTTCTTGGTATATTTTTTTCTTATTGATGCCATCTGATACGTAAAAAAAGTGATCAAAACAAATCTAACTCTTCAGCACACGGGGAAGTATAAGAAATATATGCAAATCAGTACTGTATAAACGTTACAAACATTTCTTTAATTTACAATAGAAAAAAATATTTTTTTCGTTGCACAACCATTTAGAAAGATTAAATTTTATTAACCGATAAATAATGAACTTGTGATGATAATTATGGCTACTAATATCGGGTCTAATGGCTGCTAAACTGTTATATCTTCATTGAATTTGAGTCAAATAATATCAGAGTGAATTTCACTAATGAGAATTTGATTGGTAATAATTTATTTCGCAAGGTAAACTGCCGTTATAGTTTTTTGTATTAGGTAAGTAAAAGCGTACTGTTTGACAGAAATAAGGAACAGTTCATTAATTAGAAGTTAGAAAAATGTAGGAGTGGCGTCTTTTGTTGATTTTGGAGTCATAAAAAAAATGTTCCAAAAAATTATGTATATATTTTTATAAATATTTTATACCCTTAGTGGGTAATTAACCTCGGTTAGCCGACCACTGCCCTAGTGTATATAAACAGTAACGTTTTTTTACCATGACGTATATAAACAGGAACTTCTCACTTCGTTTTTAATTTAAAATATGCAAAAAATCAGCCTTCAACTTACATTTAGTACAGCTGTACCCAAATCATCCATATAATGTTCCATTACGTTCGCTGTATCTGTCTGATTCAAATAGTTACAATAAATCTTAAATAGCTGAGCTCAATAAGCGATACAACTTAAAGATCTTAAAGTTTTTTGCTTCAAAACAAGCGATGTATCAGCTCGATTGGACCCCCATACGAGCCATTTTGAGACTTTCAGAAGAATTAACGCTCTTAAGTGTTTAGTTTTAAAGATTAAAAATTACATTTTTGGTGTCGTATAGAACTACCGAGCACCCCCTATACGTTCTGTATGAAAAAAAAACTATAATTTTTTTTTACAAAATGGCGGCCAATGTAAAAATTAAAAGTGTCATAACTTTGCAAAATAAAATCTTATTGAAAAATATCGTAAGCAAAAAGTGTTTAAAAGCTTAATTTTCATTTAAAAAAAAAATTAATTATTTTTTTTAATAAAAAACGACTCTTATAGTAAATTGACCGGGCCCCCGTGAAACATTTTCAAGTCATCAGTAAATAATAAATATTCCGAGTGAATAATTGCTGCATGTATGTCGTAAATAAAAATCAAAAAGAGCAGAGGATCCAGATTGTATCTCTGTGGTACTCCAGAATGAGCGAAATATTCATCGGAGCAACGATTGCCATAGCTCATATTGACGGTGGCAAGAATGTGATTATTAAGGCAAGGAAGTTTCTAAGGGTCTGCATTTTTTAAGTGACTATGCTCTTTTGTGTATATCTGTTTTTCACAGACGGATCTCCCAAAATATATATTTATATTTAAAAAAATTGTTGCATTACCAGCACGTCTTTCTTTATGAAAATATATTACATGTATTTTGATATAAATATATACATGTTTATTTTTTATTTTTGCACGCTTATAAAATCCCACATCGAAGTAACTTTCTCTCCGGTGTTTCCTTCAAGCGCTAAATATCTGTGACGACTAAGCCACTGCAACATCACTGTAGATGCATATTTATGATAATGCAGCAACACGAGAAACGTTGCACGCGACCGAACATTACAATATTTCTTTTCGCCCAAAAAGACCGTTCAGATTTTCTTTTATTTTGCCATTCTGTTCTTACGACTTCAATTGAAACAAAGAATCGCATTGAACATAAGAACGACGTTGACGAATTGTTTCGTTCGGAGAGCGAAAAGAAAAGACTTTTATATAGTAACATAAATCAGCAACGACGAAAAAAACATACGCGTGTATTTTGTATAAGGAATAAAATAAAATTATACACAGCAACGTTTATTAGGTTTGATAAAAAAATAATATAGGGTGGACCAAAATATTAGTATTTCTGGTACTATATAGAATCATTTAATCATAGAAAAAACAGGTGTATTATATATTAGTTAATAATATTAAAAATTACTTGTTGGTACTTAGTAAGCTATAAATAAATTTAAAATAAATTAAATCAAAGAACACAGTTTTGATTATTGATATTAAGATGTATCCTGATTTATTTCTCAGGAGTATTTATTTTTTTATGACAGAGTTTGCTGTTATTTAATTTTTATGCAAGAATTGAGATCATCACGTACAGTACATGAAATTTTATATGATGCGTACGTAAGCTCCCTGGACCAAGGGATGCGAAGAGAGAAGCGGCAGCTTCTGCCGTCTTCTATGGTTTAAAATTGGGTCGTTTATTTGAAGTTCGTACAACCATAATGAATCCAAGTTAAGGAACTCGTAAATTTCTAATACTTTGAATCACAAAGTAGTGTGAATGTCACAGAGGGAATATCTGATAAAGTGATCGTTGGTTGCGCACGTTCTTGTATTTATTCCTATGGCATTCTCCATGGGAGGTTTTGTTTTTCGCTCTTTTCGATAAAACGAATTTAAAAAAGTTACGAAACTTAAATATGAACATAGCAATCCCGAATGTACGTGCTATTCTTTCTCGAGTTTTTAATGATGTATAATTTTCATTTTTTCTGATTTATATCAATTACTTAATCCGCAAAAAGGTTTGCTCACGGTGGTGTCCCATTTTAACGAAAAAGATCCTTTATTGTCGCCCGCGTTTCCGTGTTTATACCTATTACCCCCTTCACAAAATATGTTTATTCTGCCCCTTATAAAACGATGGTTTTTAAAAAAAATCGTTCCCCGCTAAAGCATATTTTAAACGGCGTTTTTATGACAATCATAAATGCACATACTTTTTATCACAAAGCATTTGCGAAGGACACTTAATCTGTCCAATTCATGGCGATTACTTTAATTTAATCAGCAAAAAGTCTCATTTTAAGATTTTTTTTGGTTTAAGACGTTTAAAATATGTCTTTGTAAATCATTATACCGGGGTTTATGACTGAATAGCATAATATTTGTATTTTCACGCCTATAAATATTGCTAAAATTTTATTGACCGTTTTTAGCCTTGCGGATTTATTCCTTCCATTGTAGGCAAATTAATGAATGGAAGGGTGTTCTATTAATGAACACGATAAGTGTATAAATGGATTAGGTTTGTAACTATATATTTATGCAGGGATTTTTTTTAAACAAAAAGTGTCAAAACTCACTTCTTGTCAAGCGTTTTACTAAAAATAATTATTAATATAATTTATAATAGAATTAAAACAGTGCATAAAAAAATATATGAGAGATTTATTTATTTCAAAATTTATTGATATTGGGAGTACTGGTCAGTGTATTGAAACCAAATTTTGGTCAAAAGGAGGGCGCAAAAACAATTATCACTTCTCAGAAGTCAAAAATTTACGTCAAAAGCAATAAAATCGAATCGGCGATGTCGCAGTGGTAACGCTGGTTCTCACTGCGATATTAAAATAAATAAATTTGTGAGAGAGAATATGCAAATATAAATAAATAAAGTGTGAGAGAGAATATGAAGATAAGCATATTTTTTTATTTTAATATTATTTGATTATAGGTCGTTAAAAATATATTTGAATAACTTGATAGTTATAAATAATTATTTACAATACTAATAACATAAAAAAATAATTATATAAGAAGATAAAACAGTCTTTTCTATACAAAATTGTTAATATGAATAATTAATTGCCAAAACAATTCAAGAAACCCAAATACTTGACCATCTCTATTAAAGGATTGAATACCATACAGAGAGAAATATATTTTATAATATACATTTAGGTGTGTATATACGCATAATATGATTTATATTAAGCGTATTTATTTACATTGTAAAATAAAAAGATATAATGTTTTATTTAAAGAAGAGGAAAATACTTCTGAGTATTGTGATACATCCTGTCAATATATGAATGAAAGTAAAATACGATAAAGAATTTCTTAGACTCGTTATTAATAAATTGTTATTTTTAATCACAGGACTAAAATATGCTGCAGGATTTTCTGTGTGATGTATATATATATTTAGCATATAAGTATAACACATGACATATTCATAAAACAGTTAATTTTAATGTGAAAACTGACCTTTACCTCGTATTTTTTACGACTTGTAATCATTTACGAATTTGTTCATGCGTCGAAATTATGTATGAATGCAAAATGTAAATATAGAGCTTGGCGCATATCAACTTTCGTATGTAGACTGAAATTTGCATAATGTTTGCATTGAAATGAACTGGCCCCGGGCGAAACACCAGGTTCATTAGACATATTTGGAGATATGAAAAGTTCTTATTTTATTTTTTGATTACTGAATAACCCGCTTTGGGTCTGATAAACGTTCGCGTTAGCAAATTGTTGTGCCAAAGCGCATAATACAACACATTTCAATTTTAATAATATGATATTTCTATTATAAGCTTACATCTGATCGATTTGAAGCATCAAACCTATATAAATATGAGAATTTTTGTAATGCATGTGCCTTTCTGTCTTTTTTATATAAAAATTTAATAATACTTCATAAAATTCTCGAGTACTTTACGTTTATAAATGTGTATAAAACCGGCATTACTCTTTGAAAGTGGTGCTTCAAATCTGTTGAATATTGACCTGATAAACATTTCGAATAAAATATTATTAATTTAGTTCAGGGCTATTTTATCAACTGCCATCCAAATAAACGATTTATATAAGTTATGAAGCCATTCATGATGTTCCAAATTAATTTAGTGAAAGATATTGGGGATTAAAGACTGTTTTAGATTCGTTATTAATATAAATACTTGTAACGTGAAAAAAATTATAAATTTTACTACAAATATATTATTAAAAACATTTTACTGCGAATATTTAGCTGAAAAAAGCAAGAATATGTAAAAAATTTAATTATAAAGCACAGATGTGTCAAAAATTTGAAAATAAACAATGCTACTACATACATATTAAATTCTTACAAAATAGTGTAATATTTTTTTAAAGTAAAAACTCATATTTTAAAAAGTATGCATTACATACACAGTATTTAATAAAAAAATATTGTAGTAATTTTTAATATTATTATAAAATGCTAATAAAATCCACTTGAATTGAGCCAGGAAAGTAATCCGCATATCACAAGACCTTCTGAATTTTGAAGCTGGTCATCTTTTCTCGATCATATGATAACCAAAAATAAGAAATGGGTGTTGTACGATAACAATCGTAGTGATTATCCAAAGGTCAAATAGTAAAAGCCCGAGCTCACTATAAAAAAATATTTTGTTTGTGTGGTGGGATTGTAAAAAGACTGTGCATTATGAAACTCTTAAATCTGGCCTAACAATAACATCAAGCTTTTATTGTGATCCGCTGGATCGCTTTCACAAGTAAATAAAAAATAGGCTTGCATTTTTCAATGTGTCGAATAGTTTAACAACACGACAATGCGCGTCCCCATGTAAAATTGACTTTTGATAAAATCAAGGATCTTGGTTGAAATGTTTTATCTCATCCACCTTATTCTACAGACCTTGCTCCTTCCAATTAACATTTATTTCAATCGATGCAACACTTCTTAGATGAAAAAAAAACAAAATTTAAACGATGTGAAAAAGTGACTATCGGAATATTTTTATCAAAGTTTCCAACATTTTATGTTCATGGAATTAAAAAATGAGCAATAATATAATTTTTTTTTTAATTTTTGATTTATAGATTCTAGTGCTTGATATCAAATAACGTATATTTTTTATGGTCAAAGCAAAAGTGATTTACAAATATATTTTTTACTGGCAAATACTTTTTCTAAAAATTAAATAACAATGTAACCAAATTAATTTATTTGTGACAAATAGTGCAAAAAATATAATAATAGTAGATATGAATAAACAATTGAATACAAAATGATTCAAAATAATAATAAAAAAACAATAATATATCAGAAATATATAGACATCTGTGGCTGAAAATTCGCACTTCAATATTATATTTATAAATTTAATTTCTGATCAACAGATGGATTTTATTTTTGCAAAATATTTAAGACTACATTCCATTATTATATAAAAATATAAATAAAAACATAATCTTCACAGCCGTTTATAAAGTTCGATTCGTCAAAGTTAATCGTGCCGTCATTGACATGTCGTTTTATCGCCAAACCGTTAATCCTGTTTAATGCCAACTTCCAAAGGCGACGTTCGAACGGATAATACACAAAATAAAATTCCCAACAGCGAATTCCGGTTCGATTTAACCTTTTCAGCTTAAAAGATTAATGCTGTCGCAGCGTTTCCGAAAAACAATGAGAGACTTCGACGTTAATTTAAACAAAGTCTCTCTTCGACGACGTTCAACGGAGAGAGGAGAAAAAATCAAGTACCAAGCTCCCTGAATAAAAATAGTGTGCGCTCAAGAGATAAAATATGCAAAAACACTAGATTATGGACGACCCTAATATGTCAAGTGTGTTCCAAAGGCCGCAAATCCGACCTGGATTATATCAGAATATTGCGGTGGAAAAACAGCACTAAATCGCGATCAGGGTTGCGACGATATGGTAATTTTTTTTAGAAAAATACTATGAAAACAGAGCAATTTTTAGAAATTTCGTAGACTAATATCTGTACTATTGCGTTTATAATAAATTGACGTATCATAAAATAACAATTTATGCATTTAAAAGCACCTTTTTAGCAATGAAAAAGTCATGAAAATTCACCGAGTAACAGGAAAAAATAGCTAAACATCTGATGAAATTAAATAACCAATTCTGAAGCTATTAGTCTGTTTACGAAAGAATTCGGTATATTCTATTATCTAAGCACCGTTTCCAAAAGTCCATTAGTAAGAAAAATGCTGCTTTAGCCCATGATTGCTTATATTTACGCACTAAACGTAATGAAATCGTTTTTTGTAATATAAAATGCACCTCTTTTTTCATCGACATGGTAACATTTCGTACTTTTCAAGAATGTTTACTCGTAAGCGTTATTTATTATTCAGTTGTAATGCATTATACTAGCGCCTTTAATATTTTATTTATAGATTTATAATAGATACATATACATATATGATTATATTTTAATTTAAGATCACCAATATATACATAAATCATACTATAAATCAATAACTCCTCCCAAACAGTAGTAACGTGACATTTGCACATTTCATTTTGATAGGTGCAAATGTCATGTCGCTATTTCTGTGTCAATTGTGCTATTTAACTTTTAACTTTTAAGTTTAAAATTGAACTGATTACGTGCTACTGCAATAAGTGTAAATAAAACTGCTGAAGAAACTGCACAACGACGTGTTTATGACTGATTATGTGATACTGCAAAATGAGAAGAGTTTAAAAATATTTTATATATCTAAGTATTGAAATAAATTTGTAATAACAGGATGAATAAATTTAAATAAAATTAATAATTTATTCAACTTAGGACCACTATTATAACTAATGTTAATAAATGACGTAGACACTGCCATTAAAAACTTGAACTTTCTATTGTATGCCAATGACTTGAGGGTGTTTTTTTTAAAAACGATTTCCAAATCAATGTCTTTGCAGATTTATCTGGATTATTTGTAAAAATGAACTGCAGAAATAGTTCACCTTTCAGTATTAAAAATTGTCATGTCATTTCGTTTTATAAATCTTTATTGCCAGTAGAGTTTTATTTCTGCTTAAGTGAAATTGGATACAAAAATCACCAAAGACATTGAAATTCTGTTCAAAAGAAAGTAGAAATTCTTTACTTTGTTCTACTCTTGACTTTGTTCTATTGATCTTTCACTTTGATAATATATCAGTGATTTGCATTCTTTATCACATTTACAACCGTAGCCATTTAGGAGCAGAACGGTTAATTTAAGATCCTTGGAAGGCCAAATATTATCTCATGATTAGGAAAATTATGAAATGCTTTCCGAAATAACTCTGTATAGGGAATTTTTATTATTTATTACCATAGAAAGGCAAACATTTCTCAAAATTCTGAAACATCCTTGAGCAACGCGTTCAAGGCAGCAGTTTTCCTGACAGTTTCGACGAGGACAGCTTCTTTATAATTAATTATTTTCTGATAAGGTGTGTCGCTCTATTTAATGTCTGCTATGAGGAGCTTGTCTGATTAATTTAATATATTTTTTTTCTTTAATTTTAAATAAATATTTCATGTTCAAACTTATTATGTTATTTTTTTTAGATCACCGTGACGCATGTAATCTTTAAGCCATGATGACTGTATTTTAATAAATAAATAAATAAATGTAATTGATTTTTGATTATATGGGAGAAGAGTATATGCGGAATTTTGTTTTCCACACATCAGCGAAGAGAGTATATTCGCCAGAACTTCACATTACATATTAAGTTTAGCTGGATAGTTCACAAATATTTCACTAACCATCAAAACAATGCCGATTCAGTCGAGTTCAGACCTTTAGGCACATTGCACACACCTAACTTCAAGCTCAATCACTTAAGAGCAGCCAATATGTGCTTTTGTACATCTGATACTATCATACTGTACTAACAAATCTTTTAAAAATATAAATTCACAGCAGAGCAGAGTTTTTATTTAGATAGGCCAACAAATAAACTTTAACCACAAGTGTAAAATGACTAACCCTAATTACAAAACATATATAATGCTACTTTACTCTACCCGGTTTAATAGATTTGAATACATTTTATTCCTTAGCATTACAACATCTCTTTTAAGGCCTCTTTTTATTTTCTTGAGTAGTTTTGATTAGTCAATTATCATTGCATTCTCATCAGAGCCTTTGCGCCTTACAATTATATTTATATATATGTTATTTTATCCTAATTTGTATGCTATTAAAATTCATTCTTTTAATATATGCAGTAATCACAATAACAGCATCTTTGAAAAATAAAAAATCTGCATTTCTTACATTTAAAGTAAGTGTGCATTAATGAACTAAAAAAACTTTAACGAATAAATCTATAATACCATACTATTACTTGCTTTTAATAAATTAAAATAAACATACAGTTTTTTCCCCGTAAAGTTTTAGACAATTTACATTGAGAGTTGTCGATGTATAAGTATTATACGAGCTATATTTACAAATACGGAAAAAACTTTACCGATTGTACTCAAAAGCCTCTGTAAAGTTCTCCCTGAACCACTTGAACTTTACTTACTGATCCAGATACGCATACCCTTATTTTTGATTCATCTATTTAAATCACAATATAGCATAGCTTTTCGTTGTCGATGTTATCATTCACCTTACGACAGTTGAAACAAAGTTACAATGTAACTAATCCATACAAATGAAACGCAGAGATCTTTATCATTTTACTAAAATATACGTTTTATTTAATTGAGTAAGGTATAACATTTTGATCTGATAACAGTATGTTTGTATACTTTTATGTATTATAAAGATATTAATTTCAGGGTTAATTCTCACAATGGTACAACATCGAAAAACGTTTTATATGCAAATTAAATAATGAACGTTTTTTAGTGCGACTTGCTTAATCTGCATTGATACATAAAAATTTAACAGTTCACTCATTAATGAATAATTCATTACTTTAAGCTCTTGTATACATCACAAGCTTTTTGTATCGAGTCAAAGAAATAAATTTAAATAAACTCTTTTTGCTTGTCTTTTTAATCTCTTTGAAGTAACGGTATATACAGCGTGGCGCGTAAGCGCATTCTATGTGTATTTTCCGCAGGTAGCTTTTCAAATTAACGGAAAGGCACGTGAAAAGCTCTCAATCGCAGCGCATCTCGAAATGTTTACCCTGTGCGGAAAATGCATTCAAAGGCATTGATTTGAATTTTAAATCTTGAGTGCGCCCCTGACGCAAGCCAATTGAAATTCAACGGCCGTGAGAAAAATCCTTGTATTACTTAAATATGTATGTAATATGAACAGAGCCGTACTAAGGATTTTTAATAGCCCTAATTTTGAATTACAAAATACCTATTTGCCTAATCTCACAATATTGCCGTATAAATAACACTTCTAAGCATTGTTCATAAGATGTATAAATTAAAGAGTCCATCAAAAATATTTTTCCACATTGCCATAAACGAAAAGTAGAACGGACATATTTGCTGCGATGCTGCAACACGCAGGATCTAACATAAATATCGTTTTCATTTTAACTTTCCGAATTCACATCGAATCAAGGGTTTGCTTTTATAGCTAATTCAAATTAATTCTAAAGTCATTATATACCCATAAACCACCTTATACCGATACCCAAACATAAAACGAACTATACAACATAATCCGAAAATCTATACACATGCTGCGACAAAAGGCGAGCAATAAAAATTATATTGTTATGATCGTTAAAATTATATAGAGCGGAAGTTATTTTTATATCCGGAAAGGACGAGATTTGTTGCCGCCTTCGGAAAGCTGCGTTTTTATTTATTTATACATAAAATATGAATGAAGGAATGCCCCACGTAGGGGCGAAGGGCGGGCATACCGCCCTCGGGGAAAGCGCAGGTCTACTTTATTTGTTTACTACCTCCGAACAAAGCCTCCTTCGGAGATACGGGTAACATACATACTGTATAGATATGCTTCTCAAGTATACGTTCCGTAGCATCTTGGCCGCCTAAGCGAATTAGGGCGGAATCTCGATCGGATAGGCTTAATTAAACGTCAGGTTCAACAGTGACCTGGTGGCGAGGAGATAGCAAGACGAGGTGTTGAATTTTCTCTACTCTCGGTCCTTGGTGTGCAATTGACGAAATCGGATCGGTGTGTAAATTTCGGATCTGTTGAATAATGCAAAAGGATGACTAGGCTTTTGAACGTGGCGATTTTCGATCTAAAATAGTATCATACACTGCATAAGAATCTTGAATGTTGACTCTTATATTGAACATTAATAATTCATCTGAATATATTGTGAAATCTAAGTGGCCCAAGATATTTGGGCACAATAATATGTATTATACTGCAAGATGATATATTAAAAAGTATTTAATTCAATCTAATTATATTAACAAATTATTTTAAAGCATTTAAGGTAAACATATATGTCATTAAAATGGCTACTAATAGGCTCTGGCAACTTGAAAACAAATATGGTAATTTAGTAAAACGCATTAACACATATTGCATTTATTGTGATGCAATTAGTGTTTTGTGATAATATAACAAAAAATATGCAGTACAAATTTCTAAGGGATTTTTATTCCTTCGAAACTCTACAAAAGCCTTTGGGTATCCTTTTTCAAGGCAGAGTTACGACAATGATAAAAATATACTAGCATTACTCCGACCTTGAGTATATATTTTTTAAATAAGTATGGAATAATAAATACATAAAGATTATATTTAAAATCTTTTTTTTTTCAAAATTTTTGTAATAGATTCTAAATATATATTATACTATAACTTCGCAATTTGTGTTTCTTCTTAAGAAATATTTTTAAGAAGAAATGATCGAATTTACATTTAATTATCATTAAATTAAAAATATCATATTTAAATGGGTTAAAAAAAATAATGAATTTAATTCACAAAATTCACAGCTGCATTCAGAGCAGATAGTACGAGAAGGGACAAATATTTCAGAAAACTCTAAAAATTTGACAATAATTTTATGAACGACTGTGTATTACGATTTGCTAAAACTTCGTTTTAACTTCTTTGAACCTTGCTGTTCAATAAAAAAAAATAGGAATGCAATGATCAAGAACGCAGGAAGGCAAGTTTATAAGACTAAACTAGCTTTAAAATATCATTAAAAGTTTTTAAACTCTAGATATTATTTTATTAATAAAGTATAAATAGTTTGCTTATAATTTAATAATTTACTTTGTCGCTGTGCGAATCTCATAGAAGCACAAATATTTTTAATCAGTATAATATAGATATAACTGATCGTCTTACTATTTTAATCTGTAAAAACTTACACGATACTTTTTAAATTTTAATTTAAAGCAATGTTTTTGCTTTTTTTATTTTAACATATTGATTAATTTGTGTTTAGAACACCTGCATCATTAATCACAAATTGAGAGATCACCAAAACGATCACTTGAACAACGAAAAAAATATTCACCCACACTACAAAATTACAAATGTTAAGACCTCACACATCATACAACAGAAGAGATTACTATCACAGACAAGCATCAACAAAGAAAATATTTTATTCAACGTTAGACGTTAACCCTCCATTACCACCGCCAATAAAAACAATCATGTGTATGAGAAGAAGCGCGCTAGAGACAATACATTTGTTTTCTCTTAAGGTGTGAACACATTTTGGAGGCGTATTCAAGAAGCAATGCATTTGGTTCCTCAACATTCTTAGAACTATATATATACTACGATTCGCTAGAACTATCCCGAACGATCAATATAAGATATGTGATACTAGGTCACATCAGGGGCAGACTCTATAGAGGCTTTGAGGCGAAGACTCGAACAGACAAGAGCAGAGCAAACGAACGACATAGACAGATTGACACAAAAGACTTCACGGTGACAATCCTAGCTACTCTTCCTATACTCAGCCAATATTTCTTATATTTAATAAAAAGTTGTTGCTATTAAATAAACTGTTATCATATTTTTAGACGCCTATACAAAGTCACACCCTTCAGTCTCAAAACCCATAAACTTATTATCATTTAAATGCATCATTGTTTTGCCTGCTATCTTAATTAATAATAAATTTAAACTTAAAGGTATCTTTACTTTAAAATTCATGTTAAATATAAATATAAATGCTAAATAGATATTTAATACAATATTTTAAATGCCTAATATATAACGCAAAAATGTAAATTTTTCTAACGGAACTATTATACATGACCAGGTAAAACACTTTTTTAAATACGCATTGACCGTGAAATTGCACTTGTCGAATATAAGTGGTAAAAGTGCAATAAAAAAATTTAAAATAATCTTCACACTCGCCAGTAAGTTTATTTATATGTTATAAGAGAATCCAGGGATTTAGCATCCAAAAATGCATCAACAACATCCGTTCGTAATTTTTACAAAAACAAAAATAAATATGACATTGATAGGTGTTTTTTTTTTTAATATTGTCAAATCTCTTCCTGTTTTAACTCAAACGGTCACAGCGCGACGGAAATAAAAATTATAATTAACCTCGCAAATGAGAGTTTATCCGAACTCATTCCAAACAATGTTACGCCAAATATAGACCGAAAAAGCTGCCGCTCTTTTTCCCGACAACTCTAGACCAAAATCCAGAGTTTATCATAATAATAGACGTTACATAAAAATATATTTTATGTACATACTACATAGTTATATTCCGAAAAAGATTTTCTTTATGTAGCATTCGCAAAGATATCAAAGATCCGCCTATAAAACACATAATTATTTGAATTCAATAAATATATTTCATCTTGTAAAATCCAAAAAATATTAAAATATAAATTTGACATATTGAGATATATTATATTTCAATTCTTACAGCACTCGTTAAAAAAAGTCGTGAAAATCTGAAAAATTGTAATATAGTGTTTTCCACGAACAAGCGAACAGAGAAAAAAAGGAAATATTGAAACAATATATTATAAAAGAAACCTTCATAAATTTAATCATATTAATTGGCACAAGATGGAAATATAATACTTGCTGAAAAAGGCTTTGCACGATGACGACTTGAGTACGACGCAAAAAATACATAAAATTTTGCGCGAGACATTTTTAATCTTTCAAGCTCGTAGTTTTTAATTTTGCGTTGCTGCAAAGTCTCAGGACAGAGAAATTTGATTTCTGACTATGTAATAATTTCACATTACACTTAAACGAGAAATTAAGGACTTTATTCTTATATGAAAAATGTTACTTTAATGTATATTTTTATACGTTTAAAAAACGTATGTATGTATACATTATACAATGATGCGAATTTAATATAATATTTTTTTAATTATATTCACCGAAATTGACAGGGTGCCATAAATTACTTTCCCCAGTATGGTAATTACCCATTATTGATAGCGAAAGTCGTTAAACGAAGACTTTCAGCGGGAGATAAAGGCAAACGACAGTGTAGACGATTTTTCTTCATTTTCCCACACCAAGTTTATTCCTATATTATTTTCTTCTTCGTCTTTACTCTCTCGCCTCTCTTCTCCTAGTAAGGATCGGCATTTCATTCAAGACGTCCGTCAAACGTGACAAAAGATCACATCTCGTCGCCTAGTGACGAGACGTGACCTTTCATCATTTGGCCCGTTTGTTTCGTATTGGGTTACATGTAAAAGATATTTTTTAGAATACTCCGAATAGGCGTATTTAGTAGTTCCTATATTTAGAATAAAATTACTTAATTATTTTTAACAATGATACGTCACGTGGTACATGAGCCCGTAATAAATGTTTAAAAATATACATACTTTCTTAGAAGCTTATAAAAATATTCGAATAGTAAAATATTTTTTATGATTTTCTTTACTACCCTAGTCAGCCTTATCTTTGCTTTAATAATCTAAAAACTAGATACATTAATAATCTGACAAGAAGAAACCGATCATTGTGGGAATCGGCAGATTTCAAAAATGTATGGAGGCTTTCCACGAAATTACGCCATAAATTTTCCTGTTAGTGAACCTTAATTTCTTAATTAGCAATATCTGTTATTAAGATTTTTTGTTTACGATTCGGGTATAAATACATAAAGCTAAAATTTCCTCGCAACTTGACGCTCTGCAATTAATCAAAAAAGATCAATACGTTACAAATTGATCTACTACGTTAGGGATACAAATTTAACGGGCTTATTGCCATTGCAGACCTATGAACGATATTTAACAGAAAAAGCGCATTAACAATATTATTATCAATAATATTTAATGACAACTAATTAAGCAAATAATAATATATATGTAATACAAACTTCATGAAATTAAAAATCAAGTAATAAAAATAATATATGCGGCATTTAAAATTAAAATAAAAATATATATAAATCAGAACTCTCGAAAAGTAATACTTATTCTATATTACTATTATAGACTTTCTAAATAATGAGTTTAGAAATACTTCAGATGATTATTTCGGTCAAGTCTGTTGATCGATACGAAAACAACCAAAAGCAAATTTGTCAGTAAAATAGATATTAAAAAGCACAAAACTTTGTTATGTTTGAAACATACAATACATGCTGCTTTAGGTTTAACTATAACTATATAGTTATTTAGAACGTTTTGTTTTTTAGCAGACATTGATAAGTTTATCAATATCTTATTTCATCATTTAAAAACTACATTATTTATACAGTTAGTATTTAACTGTTTAATAAATGATTTTGTGTTTGAATTACGATGTCCCTTAGTGCAATTTAAGATTTAGTCTGTAATATATTACAATTATGTTACTGAAGTGTCTTTGGTGGTTATTTAAAATGTAATAAGAGGTAAGAAATAGCTGTTATTTAAAAACAATAAAATATATAGAAGGTTGTATATGAACGTATTTAATTTATTCAATTCTTATACAAATCTATTTTAGATGTTGTCATTTTCTTTAACCTTTATATTTCTACATATACAAAGTCTGCCTCTAGACGAATAAAATAATATATAATCCAGTTCTATAAATTTAATAATATTATTAATTAAAAATATATTTGATTAAGCTCAAATAATCAGACTACCTTTACTTAAGATGAATTTTATACATAAATGTAATTTTTAAAAACTCATTTTTTTTTTTAAAAAAAGTGACATTGAATGAAAAATTAAATGCAGCAATCTGAACCATCTCATATTGCAATCTTCAGACTACAAACCAAAGTAATTGGACACGATTCTTATTGCAACGTTTGAATATTCTCGGGAGCTTTTAAAGCTTTCGCAAAAGCTGACCGGATTTCGTCGCATTTTTGAGCCACAGTCGGAGTTTTGTTTCAAATTTTCCCAAATATCGACACGACCACCACCCCTCGTTGGGAGCCGTGAGTCGAATTTCAAACGAACACACAAACACACGCCCATCCCAAATTCTCCGATGCGCCAATAGCTTTTACGGAATACATTTTCCAGTTTTCCTCTAATTTTTACCCTCCGATAATCGAATAGCTCTTTTAATGCGCTTCCTAATTGGAACACAAGCGGATTTCGAATAAAAAAAATATCGCTAATTTTTTGTCAAGGGTCAAATTAATTGGTTTAGTACTCGAAAAATTGACTTTTGAAATGGTTCATCTTCCATCTTTGAATATAGATCCTAATTTAATTAAATGATTCGCTATTTAGCCACTTAGCCCGTTTTACCTCTGAACATCTCATATGTAGTATATCGACCGCCTTTAAGCTCGCCTGCGAATGAAAGCTTTTCAAGGTCATTCGCACGGAAATTAAACGATATATGGTCGTATAAAGAGAGAAATAGTTTATAAATAAGAGAGAAATATTTTCAAGGTCATTTCGAGGATGAAAATTGTTTTACATTACGCAACATTTTCTCTTGCCTTATTTTCTTACACAAAATGTAATTTATGTTTAAAAAGTAAATTTAACGCTCAAGCGAAATTGGTTTTTAAAATCAAAGCATATTTTCAATACCGGTATTTCAGTATTTTTAAAATTAATAAAACAAATGGACAATAAAAAAATTACGTAGATAAAATAAACACAATAATGAAGTTACTACTATTTATTAAAAAAAATATTTTTTTAAAAATATTATGCAAACTTTTGCTAGTTAGTAACAATTTTGATCTTGTTTTTATTTTTTTCCCAAAGAAGGTAATATAAATGAAATTACTACACTTATAACATTGTCAAGGTTCAACCACCAGCGCAATTATTTTTAATTTAAATGTAATTTTAACAGACATTCAAGAAGATCAAAACTCGAAATAAAGCGCACAACAATAGAAGAGAGATCTTGCGACCAAATATTTGCGCTAATAATTGGAATATTATACAGACCGTACTTAAATGTTACTATCCATATTATCGCTAAAAAACTACTTTTTGTTTGGAAAGGACGCGCGCTAGACCTGTGCTATTGAAACTTTTTTTTAAATAATGTATTTATGTAAATTGTTTGCTGTCGATTATTCTGAGAGCAAGGGACCCTTTTTGGGTTAAAACTCAAACCCTTGAGAAAAAGTGACCTCTCGGGCTAACCGTCTGAAGTAGAGCGCGTACCTTACTTTGGAGATACACACATTATTATTATTCTTTTACTTTGATTACCGATCGCTGAAGTGTCCATCTAGATAATTTCACTTGAAGCGTAAATCTTAAGTTTTAAATCTTAAGAAAAATCAGCACGTCTCAAAAGTAAGGTCACATAGTATTTTAGACACCAATAAGATAAAAATTTCATAACCAAAATATTGCGTTAATTTGTTTTTAAAGGACTCGCGCTAGCTAGACGATACATTATACTTTTCGAATAATACCCATTGGTTCCTGATCGCTGGGGTGGCCATCTGGATCGTTTCTTATTTAGGCGTGAACACATTTCATGGGTGGGTCTAAGAAGCTTTTGGAAGCAATTGGCTCAAAGACTGTCTCAAACCAGCATTATAAAATAAGTGACATTTGGTCACAAAAGAATTGCAAAAAATAGATGACACGAAGACATCATGGAAAAACAGTAAAAGACGAGCAAAGACGAACCAAGACAACATATCGAGCCCAAAGAAATCAGCAGATTGTTCATAGAGTATCACGAGTACACATCACGACAGATCCCAATTATGCCATTAAAATCTCAGCCGACAATAATACAACTTGACACGCCAGCAAAGAATCTTTGTATTCCATCGCCTGATAGTAGCATCTACATGTCTATATATATTATAACTCATGAATGTTAAATATAAAATAAACTGCGACTAGCTTTTCCGGCGTCTTTTTGGCTACAAAATCAAATCCCTTCAGCCTTTAAGCCCAAAAAGTATTAAATATAAACATTCTATGTAGTCAACCACATAGTATGTTTGTGTAATTATTTATAAATATCAATAAAGTACTTTATTGTATTTTTGTAACAAACAAAGGTTTGCTATATAACCGTTATTTATGAAAATATGTTGAATTATACTTTAACTTATTTGTTGTTTTAATCCAATTATTTTATGAAATTGAAACTAATATTTTGTTAGTTATATAGCCATTAATACAATATTTATTATTTCACTTATGACTAAACTAATAAAAGCGTTCCCATTTATTTTGTAATAATATTTTACGTGATCATAAACATACGTATTTTTTACGCATTTTTACGCATATAAATTATAAACATTAATAATAATAATATTTTGATTTTTTACAGGCTACAAAACTATTTTTTTATTTACAAATTACTACCCACTTCTAATTCATTGTTATTGAAATATAATACGGTAAATATATCGAACACAATGAGTATCAAATTATTGCTAAAGACATCTTATAAATAAGAGATCTTGAGAAACATGTGGATGATTCACGAGAGATAATACTGTTACACATCTCGCTAGGTAAACAAGCGCAGATCTTCCTCTGATCTAATATACAAATAAATTTGGGAAAGAAAACAAATTTGTTTGTTATACTACGCACTCGTGTTCCGATCCCAATTCAAATGACATCTCATTATTCACAAGCAAAAACACACAGCGTGCGGAAAGTCTTTGCGATTGTGACCCGAAATCTATTTCATGATATTCACCGATACTTTTTTGTATGACTCGAACGAAAAATCGGTAAAAGTTTTGAAAAACATTAAAGTAAACATAGCTGGAAATATCAAGGAGTCTGCTCTATGAATTGCTCCATTGGAAAAATAATAAAAATTCACGTTTATTGTATTTTTCATGAACGCGAAAAACGTATCGCGTATCGAAAATATAGACTACGCATATAAAGTACGTTATTATGACACGTATTTGAAGAGGAATGTTCTGTGGAACAGCGTTCGATATATTATTATGTACGACATGTGTATGTTTACTGTAGAATACATCAAATCAGTAGTAGTTATGACTTGGTTTATTGCAGCTAAATAACGTTGGATTCAATACAATGCATTTTATGTTACTAATATACTGCTAATCTATGAATATGACATTAATAATAAAAATTAAGAAACCTTTCAAGTAATTAAACTTTGAGATAGATAAAAAAAATGTAACGGACATGCGAGAACCTATTTATTATTGCCAAAACTAGGCAAAACTCTGGCAACAAATTCTTTGGCGGGTCTCAACGGTAAGATGACGATCGGCGGGACCTCGTCCACCGATCTCTCAAATTATTATCCAACATATAACTAATTAAAAACTATAACATTTGATTTAATAAATAATACTGCAGCGGCTCAATTGTGTATAATTGCCACTCGTCTGTCAAATACATTTTTTTATATTACAGTTCATATTAAAATTAACTAAAATAATTTAAAGTGTATGATAGTAATATAGTGTCACATAAAGTTACATATTTTTCTTTAAGGCAAAAATAAGCTTATTTTTTTAAATGAAACACCACCATGGCACAACCTTTTTCTGCAGATTACGTCATAAAAAATAAAAATTAAATAAATCCGACGCAAATGCCTTGACGAAAGATAACCAGTGGAAATTTGTTATATATTCTATAAAACTACGCAGCGGCCACCCTTTCGTAATTGTCCATCCCATAGAAAGAGGCAGAAAAAAACTTTTACCAAGAGGAAGCCGACCTAATTTCGAGAAATCTAAAATCACAAAAGCCACCGCTTCTCTCTTCGCATCATCGGGTCTAACTTGACGTACTAAATTCAGAGTTAAACCAGCTTTTAAAACATCTATAACCTATGGACGCATCCATGGAAATTTTACGTTTAACTAACATAATTAAATATAAACTACGTGACGATTTTAATTGGTACACAAAGCTAAAATAATTACAAACCACGAACTTAAAAATAAAAATAAACACCACTGACAGAAATATATGGGCATATATGATTTTATTATTAGACCGCGTATTAAATAATGTTTTTGTCAGATAACATTATATTCTAAATTTATATGTAAATCTGTAAAAAAAAATTAAAATTAAATGATATATTTTTCACTGCAAGTGTCTAATGAGTTACAACAAGGTAAATACGATTAAACAACACTACTAAATAAGTAGTAAAGCATCAAGCTGAAATCGAAGTCAGTATATCAGTGATATCTATTTTAGTAATTATAAACTATAATTAACTAATAATCAACAAATATCGCTATGCACGACCTAGCTTGATTTTATATTTATTATTTATCTGAGAGATTAAAAAAACATTGATTGTAATTAAGAGTATATTATAGTCGATACTTTCGATCTACCAAATATAATATAAATTAAAAAATACTAAGTAGTACATCTGCGATTAAAAAAAAACACAGGACTTTCTTGTATTATTCACCAATTTATGCTATTACGCTATTGTTCTGGATATACATATATAATATATGTATGTATATATATATAGATATATATTTATAATTGCCAACCACATTATGCAAACACTGATTTATTTAAGACGTGCCGTTATTTTCTTAATGGTTTGCATAAAAGCTTTTCTTGAAAGCTTATTTTTATAAAGCTAACTTTAATATTTTTTGTGCTATAGGTACAATATTAATCTTCAACAATCAAATAAGTACTTTTTCATAAGCGAATAATTGAAGATAAGATTTTTATTGGATGTTTTGTAATGTGATATTATAATCTAATCGTATACTTTGTTATTGCAAACAATACTATTTTTGTGTTTCTTAATTTTCCCTTATTTATGTAAAGCTTAATAAACGAAAAAAATCAACTATATCACTTTGTGGGATTTAAGAAACAACCACAACAAAGTCGCGCACAAGGCTTAAAATTAAAACATAATTTGGATTGTTTTTATTAATTGTTTAGGTAAAAACATCGTTTAGTGATAATTATTTTTTTTAATTAAGACTGAATTTTGTAATATTTTTAAGGTATATATCTATATATAAATTTGTTATTAAGCAAATGTATACAATAAATTTAGTCGAAAAAGGCTATATATATATTATAAATATAAATAATCACTTCAATCAACCCTTTCACTTTCAATCCGCAAACTTTTTGACATCTCCTCGTAAATACAAAGGTACTTGTGTCCAAATCGAATACAGAAATAAATTAGGTAGAAATGGGCTTTTTTTATTGAATCGTCAAATGTGCGTAAGGTCATCTAAGGGTCCCACAAATAGGTTTCCATCATCAGAAAGCGATTTGTGCGGGTGATAAGCCTTCCTTCGATTGAATGCGCAGCTTCATCCAGACGCGATCCGGCGTATCGCTAGCCCTAGGGACATTTTCCCTATCCGCCGACAAGAAACTCCTCTACTTTCTGAGAAACGAGAAATTGAAACGGAAAACATTGTGTTCCGTGTGGAAGTGCATGACCTCGAAAAAAAATGGAATTCTCTTTGCGCAGCGCGTTTAATA
The DNA here is from genome assembly GCF_051122295.1 of Plectrocnemia conspersa. Classification (NCBI taxonomy): domain Eukaryota; kingdom Metazoa; phylum Arthropoda; class Insecta; order Trichoptera; family Polycentropodidae; genus Plectrocnemia; species Plectrocnemia conspersa. The sequence goes on along the minus strand of NW_028277175.1, from coordinate 9,813,585 downwards.
TTTCAAAGTCGCTTTGAAAACATTCGCGTTGGTAATCGTTCAAATTTCGCCTGTTTTTCGTCGGAGTTGCCTCTGGAACGTAATAAAGTGACAGAATTTACTGCTTGGATTTTGCGCAGACGAGGAGACAAAAAATAGACTTAGTTATTTGCGAAAATTGCTGGAAAACATTTAAACGTCTTCCGTCTCTGCTAATTTTCTCGCCTACATTTGTTTAAAATTTATGTCGACTGTTATTGTATAAATTATTTAAGTTAAAGTTTAAATGATAATATTTTTTTAAACTAGATTAATTGAATAAATCAAGATAATATATCTCTTAATAAATGTATCAACGTAATCTTGAACGAATTTCCGTTATTCCCATAGATAATCGAATTTCGCACTTTTTGCAATTATAAATTGGCTGGTAAACTATGTATTAAATTTTCGACTATCTTTCGATGTTAAATGTAAGTTTTTTATTATTTAGTTGCTTTATATAAACTAAGTTTGCAAGTATTGCAGCATCACAATACGAATGTGTATTTTTAAACCCTGTGAAGTAATAGCTACAAAATATGTGAATTAAATATACGACTAAAAACTCGCATTAAAAAGCGATTCAGTTCAGCTGAAATAAGTTATTTTATGTTTATCCTGGACTTAACAAAAACCAGAAAAAGAAAGAATTCATTTTTAAATGCAATTAGGTTTATGAGAAAGCCATTTATATATCAATATACAATTAAATAAGTGTATATACTATTTACTGTCTAATTAACTTCACAAACTTAAATCGGTATAAACAAAAGTTATTCTTCAGAACCTTGCTATAAATGCTAACTTTTCATTCGTAACTTTTAATTAATACAGTGATATTATTTTTAATTTAAACTATCACTTTAATTTTCATGTTTACAAGCTCATGTATTTACTAAAAAAGTAAAAAGTTCCACGGTAAAAAGGTATTACTGTAATATGTACACAGTGAAACAGACACGGTAAGAATTCGGGAGTTTTTTATATATTATTTTATTTTTCAATAATATTATCCCATTTTCTCTTTATTTATTATTTATTTTAAGGAACCATTTATTATATACAATTTATAATTCAGTATTTTATATCCATTAATTAATCAATTTAAAACCTTTTGACTACATCCACAATATTATTCATAAGTATCACAAACCGTAATGGACACAACTAGGGTTTTTCTTTAGGCAAAAAAGGTGCCGGAACCTACTACTTGTCACACATTTTACAAAAAAAAATATATTCAAATATCATTTTAATTAAATTAAAAGCAGCTTTTTTTATGCCACAAAGCTCATAAAAAAAAATATTCCTGTTTTTAAAGAATAACTAAATAAGTCATACTTTTTTGACTAGTGAAAGATTCTGGATTTTGCAAATATTTAATAAATGACATCAATGTCTGTTTTTTCGATTATATAATTTATCTTCAATTACCCGTCGAAATTTCGGGCTTAGCTCAGAATTGATATTTTCTAATTGTTCTAACAAAAAAAATTAAGGTCCATTCGACTGTCAATAATAATCGTGAATCAATTGTTAAAAACAACTGTTCCTACTTTACAAAAACATAATATAAAACCGGTTGGATTATCGAAAAAGAAAATATCCCCAAATCGTTATGCATTCTGCCGATTCCCATGCGTATTTTTTTCTTATCGGAGCGGATTTTTAGATCACCATAGCAAAGATAAATCCACCGGCCGGTTAGAGTAATATAAAATTACAATAAAATATCCAAATACTTTCAATCTTCCGAGAAAGTATGCATTTTTTCAAACATCTGCCACGAATACCTTCGGAAAGGTTTCTTATCCGAGTGTCTTTATTTATTACTTAAGCAAAAATAAACAATTTTTCGTTATTCCCAGACCCCTATTAAAACCTTTCAAGAAGTCTGCATATTAGGCTTAAGCCCACCTTTAATTATGCAGCGTTATAAAAAGGCAGTGGTTATAAGCCTTTTAAAAATATTAATATAAAAAATGCTTTATAAAATTGGATCGAGAATCGAGAATTCTTGATTTAACATTTTTCTCAAGAAATATTTCTCAATAAAAAATAAATTTGTCCAGAAAAATTTATGTCATTTGATAGATACTAAGAATCTAAATTAAATCCAAATAATAATAAAAAACGCTTAATGTTGTTTTTTTTATTTTTGGATTCCCTCCCCCCCCCCATCCTGGAAAAAACGGGAAGGACGTCAATCTAAAAAAATATTATTTAAATTGTAATTTCAATAAAATTAAATTAAAATACATTTTCACCGGTATATTGTAGTTTTACCAGTAAAAATATATTTTATCTGGCAAGTTATATTTTCACTAGCGAAGTCAAAATACATTTTCACTAATAGTTATATATTTCTATTAGTGAAAATATAATTTAACTTGTAAAATTATTGCTATTTTATAACGTATGTCGCGAAACGTCTATTCGCTGCTCAAACCCAAACCTAACATAATAAAAATTCTAAAACGAATTATGGTTTTAGAATTGTTATTTGGTCTCATTGGAATAGTTATTAAGTCTAAAATACAAGCAATATTAGCGGAAGAGGAAATATAGACAGATGTCGCATCTCGCATATTGGCCATATGCTTTAAAAATATGATCGCAGTCCCCACTGATATTTCTACAGATTTCTGATATGAGAAAGTGTATTCAAACTGAATTTTGGTCAATAAGAGAGCGCAAAAACAATTATCACTTCTCAGAAGTAAAAAATTCACGTCAAAAGCAATAAAATCGTGTCGGCGTCGCAGTGGAAACGCTCTTTACCGAGCGTTACTGCGAAAATCTCACTCCATCCTAATGGCATATATTCTAAATATTTCTCAGTCTTAAAGGCCATACGAAAATATTGTCGCGCTCTCATCCTCAATAAAATAAAAGCTTATATCATTACTCTTAAATACTAATGCAAAATAATTATGAGGAAATAGTTATTACTTATACTGTCGAATTTATAACAGGTTTATTAGCATTTAATCTTGATCCCTAGCAACTATAAGTATAGACTACTTGTATATTATTTAAGAAAAATGTAGCACACCAAATTAATAGTAAATATTATTTATGAATTAATAAACTGTAAATTTATTAAATTAAAACAATACTTTTGCTGTATCTGATAATTATCTAATAAAAACGTCAAAAAATAACCAAACTCTTGCCTAACTTGAGTACATTTCAGTAATAATATGTAATTGTATATTGTGCCTAATTGAATTTCACCAAAACGTAACAAAGTGACAAAACTTACCGCCGAGTTTCCCGCAGACAACTCTGAAGGAAAAAAATCGCACTTCGTTATTTGCGAAAATTGGGGAGCAAACAAATTTGCACAATTAAATAATTAAACAGCTACAGGCGGTTAATTTGCCCGTTTCCATTTATTTTGGACTAACGGAACGTCTTGAAGCGCTTCTTTTTCTGGATAACGAATGTCAAGATAGAATTTATAACTGTTGCGAAAAAAACACAAAAAGATGTGTAAATGTACACTAAGTTAATCGAATTAAAACGAAACTTATTTTTGTACTCATTGTGAAAAAAATAGTTATTTAACTTTTGAAAACAGAGAGATAGTGGCGGCTCTTGATAAAACATGCACAGCTTTTCTATGAAATGCTGAGAGTTTTAAAATAACTGAAGCAGCTTACTAATTGCTCAGGTGCTCTAACGTCATTAAATACAATTTTTAATAAATGAAATATGTCTGAATTATATTTTACTAATAAGCTTCAAGTTTTTTTGCACTTGAATCGAATTATTTTATAAATGAGGAATTTTCAAGTGGTCCACTTAATATTCACCCGTCACGAAAATTCAAACAGAAAATTTGTCACATCACATTTAGATCAATAACCATCGAATTTCCGACTACGTCAAAGCCGTGCCTAATAACGACTGGAGAGAGAGAGAGAAATCGAATCGCGAAATTATTTAATATTTACGCTTCGATTTGCGAGCTTATAAACGCGTACATTTGAATAAACGATATATTTATGAGCGATGAAGAAAAAAATGCTTCTCACCTCGGTAGCCGGAGAATGGGGCTTTTTATCTGGGAGAGGATCTGCGCTTCCTCCTCTCAAACCACCCTGATAACCAGTTCCTCTTCGATCTCGACGATAGCGTCGCCATATAAATCTGGAAAAAAAATATTACATCATTATAATGTTTGTGACCTTTGTGTGACCTACAAATAAATTTAATTGAATACAAGTATCTAAATATATATTTTAGAATTCAATGATAAATGCGATTCTATTGAATGTGATTTACTATGAAAAATATATAAATCTTATATTTTGTACAAAAATGAAAGATAAAGTTATATATCTAATAGGTTGTAGTTTATATTATTTTCATATTTTATTTTAAAGATCGTTTTTTGTGGAATTTTAAGCATGTCATATAAACTTATTTATACATTACTATCACATATAATTCGAAACATATACAAAAGCTTGAGATGATCAAGAACACTTAATTTAAAAAAAAAAAAAACGCTTTTTAGACAAATCCTCACTGAGGATAAAAATTGATCCAATATAACGTTAATTTGGAAAAAATAATATTTCTACTAAGCACCACTTACAATTAACGAAACTGAAAATAGCAACAGACAGTAAAAGAACAGAGTTATCCGGTTGAAAGAGAATTGAGTTTCACCATAACAATGGCAAATAAAAATTGTTACAACTAAACTGTACTTTTTTATGCATCCTCGCATATTTAAGCTCTTATTAACTTAGGGAAGAATCCTCTTACTGCTTAAATTTTTTAGATTTAAGCTGACATAATCACTGAAATATGCTTGAAATTTATCAGAAGTGAATCCTTAAGCTATCACAAAAATGTAAGCAGGTTATCGGTCAAAAAAGTACATACATAATTAATTTAAATTATTTTTTAATTTACAAATAAATCATTTAAAAAACATATATAGTTGATTAATAATTTTTTATAATCAAAATTACCTATAATTTTTTAAGCATATTACAACTTTTTATTCTAGGGAGATGTTCTTACTAATGTAATGAATTTATTTAAAATATTCACTAAATACGTACTATTTAAAAAAATAAAAATAATAGATTGGCTATTCTCACCCAGTAGTACGCTAACCACTTGTAGTACTTTAGGGAAAAGTAGGTGGTACATAAAATATAAACAGGTCGAACCAAAAAAAATATGTTTGTAGTATATTTGATACTTCTAAGCTATAGCTATAACCCAGAATCTGGGTTTAAGGCACACGGGCACGTAGGGTTGTCAATTTACAAAAAATGTGTTTGGTAAAAAAAAATCCAACATACGTTTATTTTCAGATCTAAAAATTCTTTTATAACCCGATCTTATTTAAATTAAAATATGTTAAGAAATGAGAATTAAACATAATATCTGGAAAATATAAAACTACTGAAAGATTATATGCTTTATTTAAGTAATGTTTAAGTCGTGATTTCGATTTTTTTTAAGGAATCAAATTCATACTTTTGAAACCATATAAAAACCAAGAATTATCACAAAAAAAAAGTATTGTGCTTCTTTTTATAAATTTAAAAAAAGAAAAAGAAAAGCTGTAACACGCTCCTACATTTCCAATTTGTGACTTATCGCATTTTTCCCTTCAACGGCTTTATATCTGATTAAGTATCCAGTTAAATCCAACGTATAATCAACTCTATTTGTGTTTAAGAATTTAATTTCAAAAATAAATTTGACACAATTACAGAACCAAATCAATAAGGCTAAATATATCGAATAACGATTCAGTTAAAAATAACTGTTCACCTATTTTACTTCCGCATCGTTTAACCGGAACCCCTGATCATTGTAATTATCTGAAATTTCAAGCTCAATTGAACGAGTTTATTCAAGAGTCGATGGTTAGCTCTTAAATTAATCTATATTTTATAATATAAAATCATATTGTTTGATGCAAATTTAATAAATAAAATCATACATATTGATATTTAAAACGATAGTTTTAGTTAATAATTTGTAGCTATTGAATAATTATATATAAAATGTTGTATCTTGATTATTAAATATGCATTTAAACAATATTTTTACATCTTTGAATTATTTATGCAATTCAATGTATTTTAATAATACTTATATATGTGAATATAACACATCATGTATTCAAAAGGAGCAACTTTAATTTGCTCTAAATTTAACATATTAACCATTATATACTTAGTAACTTTTTAACTTAAAACAAGTGTGACCTACATTTATACAAGCGCTTAAAGTAAACCAAATACATGGATTAAACTGCTCTTTTACACCACAACATGCAGCAGCTCAAAATTAAACACAAAGTTTCCGTATATGCAAATGTTAGATGCATAGCCATGTTAGTTAACTATGAGAAAATGTTTGCAAGTGACTTTTTAATTGCTTCTGATTTATTTAAATATAATAAGTTTGTATTAATAATACTCCATTTGTAATATAAAAATATATTTTGGGATAAAAAAATTACTTGCTTTGATGCTGCAAATATTACTTTTAAATAGCAATCTCAATTTTTTTACGATAGCCTTTAGCTGATTTTTTTACTGACTTTCTAAAGCTCATAATATTTTATATGCTTTATACAAAGACAAATACTAAAGCTCATAATATTTAATATGCTTTATACAAACACATTGAAAACACCTAATATAACTTACAGTCAATAATTGCAAAAAATGCTTATATTTTAATCTTTAATTATAGAAATACCTTGAATTAACAGCCAACAGTTGATAAAACACTCAATGTCGTATCTTCGAAACTTAAGTAAAACTTTAATTTTAATTTTAAGAAAATAGTCCTATTTAAAAATTGTAAAATAATATATTTTTTAACTAGGATAAAGCTATTGTGGATAAAGATTTAATCTATCACATGGGTATAGTAGAAAGCTAAAAAGGTAAACACGAAAAAAGTGAATGTTAGAAAAGAATAAAATAAAATATCAAATGAATATTTTATTTATGTTTCAAATACAAAAAATATATTAATATTGGAAATTACGAACATCTTTAAATTGCAAATTCTATTAAATATAATTAAAGACAAATCTGTACCCCCTCCCCTACATGATTAAAACGTCATGTTTATTAAATATTAGTTCGAATAAATAATAACAAAACTTTGTTCTTGAATTTTATCAAGTTAGATAAAATTAATACCTACATTAAATGAGTTCAAGTGCATTGAACGGTTTTTCAAAAATATTGAATATAAGAAAGAACGTATTATATATAAAAGATGTTTTAAAAATAGCATAAAACCATATGAATATTATCAAAATAGGGTTCTTCGAAGAGCAAAAAATATTATTTTGTTTATAAGTATTTCTTAAAGATGGTATATTTTACTTATTATGCAAAAGTATAAAATATTTTTTCGCTAATTGATGGTCTACAAAATTAAATAAGTAATAATAATATGTAAGAAGTTGACCCAGTTGTCACGTTAAGGCAATATTGGTAACACTGCAGAGGTGGAAAGACTCGTTTAGTGACGCGACGGAAGGACGTCTTCTACTTTTATAACCAACAATAAATATTCCGTAGTGCTAACCTGTGTTTTATTGTCAACACAACACATTCGTCAAAACTAATTTTATTTTGAAAGTATCTATAGTTATGTGTATTTTATTTTTAATAAAAATAAGCAGGCGTATAAGATTTTTTCCAATGCGTCATGCTGGTAATATTTTACACAAATATTATTTATATCGTATTTTTTTATTAAAAAAAATTAAAACAATAAATTATCCTGAACCCCCTAAATAAATTAGCACTATCTCACATATATTTTTTTAGCTTCTCAAAGCTGTCGCCGAAAACATCCTTGTGTTTGTCAAGCTCGTTGAGAAGCTATATGGCTCGTATAAAAGGAGCGTTCTCGAGCGTTAACATCATGGCCGCAACGGTCAAGAATAAGGGACGCGCTCTAAATCTTGAAACTAAAAGTCGCCAAATATTGTCGAATTGTCTACATTTCCTCATGGAAACGCCTTAAACGTTACGCTAAATATTAAATTTTTGTATCTCTAAGCACATATCAAAAAGCACTAGGGATGAACCATACTTTTTCTTGTGTCGCTTTTTTTAAATGTTCTTTATCAACAAGGAGTACTTTCTTTCTTTTTTTTCATTTTACATTTTAATACGCTACTGAAAGTGAATCGTCAATAAATGATTTACGTTACAGGCGCTCCACATAACAACCCCGATGTTTTATCGAAAACTTCTGCCTAGAAAATCTCTATCTTTGATCGAACGTCACTTACAAGATATGGACGAAAGTATTTTTGCTTAAATCACCTCTGCTCAAGCTGTAAAAGAATTACACCGGGCGAGAGAATATAAATAATGTGACAACATGACAATTAACGATGTCAAAAGAAAGTTTTTTGTCAAACAATCATTTCCATGGTGACTCAAAGTATTTTTGTAAAGAGAGCGAATTTAAATTTTAATATTCTAAAATACTTTCAGTTCATCAGTATATATTGAATACTCAGAATTATGAGAAGTTGTACTCCAGATTGAGCTAAATATTAATCGGAGCGACAAATACCATAGTTTACATACATTCAGTGGCAAATTAAGTAACTTGAAAGAAAACTAATCAGACTATTCGACAAACCAAGGTTGCTTAACTTTCAAAGAAGTATATTATGACAAACTTTGCTGAATACTTTTGTAAAGTCGGTTTTCACTACATCAACCTAAATTTTAAAATCGATGGATTTTGTCACCACAAAAGGTTAGCAACTGTGGACACGGAATAAATTCGTACTTTTAGTCTACTAACGCTCGTCGAAAATATGCAATAGAATAATTCATTGTTCGGGAGATTTTTTTGTATAATATCATATGATATTAAAGAAAAATCTCATCTAATTAAATAGTAACCCTTTTATTTTCCAGTTTATTTTTATCGTTACAGATTATTTTATCTCAAATATAAATTTATCTCGTATCACAAAATTGTATTTTAAACTTTTCCGATCCAATTATCCTGTGCGTGTTATTAAATAAATATTTACATTTATAATTTCTTCATTATCGAAACTCGTGTCCCTTTCCATAGCAACATTATCGACCCAAAGGGCGTCAAGGGTTCATAACGACTATCTTCCTCGAAAATTTATTTAAATCAACCAAAAAAATACTCACACGTGTGTTTCTGCGTTGGAACAGTAAGGTTTCGCGAATTAGCGGCGTAAAGAAAAATAACATAATGGAGCCGAAGCGAAAGCTTAATCCCAATATTTTTCAGCCAAAAAAAATACCCCGGCTCATAATTTATGGGCCGACATAATATTGCGAAAAAATGTGTACGTATTAAAATTTCTCGAATTATTCATCGTATTTTCGTTGCTTCAATTTCAGTGCTCAGATTAAACTTGGTGCCGAGTCCGCGTTATTCATAAATCTTTTCCGCTGAGCGCCAAAAACGAAAATATTAAATCAACGCATAGATTTTCATAATTTTAGGGAGCGATATTTCGCTTTAAATAAATGTGCTATATATGTATTATAAATACTGATATTTTAAAGCTAATAATATTTTTTATTGCATTTTATTTGTTTAAATGCTGTTTGAAACAATGCAAAAACTTACAACGTTACTTTACAGCGCCTGAAAGGGAAAGCGTGTCGGATTTGGCCATCTGCCATCTTTTGCCTCTAAAAGCAGTACTCAGAGAATGTTCACAGTGAATTTCACTATATTTTTTGGCATGGACTTGAACTCTTAAACCATACACAAAAAAAACATAAATAGAAATAAAAAAGTAAATGCTCTTAATTTTAACTTTCTTTGTATATGTGATACATAAATAAAAAACATTTTTTTAATACCGCTGATTCACTTAATAAATAAATATTTTTTTAAATTTTTATTCAGTTAAATTATAACATACTGTGATCGGTTAATTCTTGTGCATAATTAGATATTATATATTATAAATTTTAATTTTAATTTAATATTATTATGTTTTAACCTCAATAGTTATAACAATATGTACTACTTTTCGCATGTTACATAAAATATTTATAGTGTGGGAAACATCTGGTTTAATAATTACTTGTAAAGAGTTGCTTATGAAAGGTTCTGTAACATATTTAAAATATTATATTTTGTATTACTTTTGATAATAAAAAGATGACATCTATAATAAACACAGTTTTTGCTTTGACGTATGATATAATACATATGTTATGCTTTTATTTTATAATGGGTTTAAACCAAACTAGATTAATTTATAAATTATTTTAATATTTCTGTATCTTCATAGATAGCAATATTAATTCACCTGGGAAAGATTGGAGTTCACTTTACTCAAAATATATAGTTCTTTTGGAGAAGCATTTACACAATAATTAAACATCATAATCTCATCTAGAATAAATAATAGCAGCAAGCTTTTCTTGCAAATAATATGCAGGCGTTTCAGGCAAAGTATTGCAAAATTCATTGATAAAGCTTCTTACGATTATATACAAGGCAATGACATTTTTGTGTTGGGTGGCATTAAGACATACATAGGTTAATAAATTATTTACTTTAACTAATTGTATTTTTTTTATTTTATAAACTTTATTAAATTATAATAAGAGTTTACTCAAAAATAATTGTAACAATCAGTGAAATAATTAAATGCTGATCGGTGAGGCACCAACCGGCGGAAGATTCTTATATAAAAATAACGGTTATAAATAGACCATTAGTTTAACAAATACATATAGTTTTTATTTTTTAATGACGTACCTAATACCTATTCAGTATTAGCTATATATATATATTTTTTACGTCTTAGATTCACAATACATTTTTGAGAAAAAAATACTCTACGTGTCTCTTTCATGCAATTTCAACTTCATGTTTATGATTTTGCTACTTCTTCTTCTGAGTTTTCAAATGATAATCTCAGTGATAATTTCTCAACATATTTATTTTAATAAAATTGGTTTACTATTTTAATTTTATTTAAACTTTTTATATATATTAAACATTTTTTTCAACCAAATAAAAATACACAATACGGGTGTCAGTACCGGGCGGAGGTGTCGAATTAGTTAGAGTCAGGTTGCTCTAAAAGAAGAAGAAACATGCAGTTGGAAACGATGTAAAGTAGTAGAGCAGTGTTTTTTTTTAATATGGTTGTAGTCAAGTCACATAGTGTTCTAATTGTCAAGTATTTTATACGTTTTTTGACGTACATTTTAAGTTTTTATACTGCGGTAATGGATCAATGTGATTTTTGGTTATTGTGCAATATTTGGTGTCCCGCACAATTTTAATATTTACCCAGTGCTTCCACCAAAATCTCTATAATATCTCTTTTTTATTGTTTAAAGTTTAAAAAAACATAAAAAAAAATATTGTCATCCTCAAGATCTTTATTTCATTGTTTAGCGCCATTTGTCGCTTCCAGGATCTAACTTTTACTAATTAAAACCCCACATCACACCGTAATTAATGATAATAGCTTTCTAGATGTCTTCGTGTCTGCGTGGCTAATGTGAGTGGTTAACCACTCATTAAATTCTTAAGTAAGCTAAAATGACGTTTTCATTCCTGTTTTGTTTGTCAGTAGATAATACCACAAGAAAGAACCTATTTTATTTATTTTGTTGTTTCTTGCGTTTCGTGCCAGTTTTAACAGCACTTAACTTCGTTACTCTTCAGCTGGTAAATATTTAAAATGAAAACATTGAACGTTGAATACGTAATAATAGAAGAAACACTGCTGCTGAATCATAAATAGCTACTACACTGTTTAAAGTTTTATCCTTATTTTTTTCTCTTTAAGATAGTAAGATCTAATAATATTTTTTAGATTGAAAATGCAACCTTAAATGCACACACTCATATATTACAAAGATCGAAGCACAAATTACATGTGCTTTAATACAACTGATAACACAAATTGTCACAAACGCTATTAAGCGATTTACATTCAAGTTATAACTTCTACTCATAAAAATTTTGCCTTCACTATTTCTATGCGTCTTGGGTTTAATTTATTTTAAATATTGTAGTATTTTTTCAGTGAAATTATATTTATACAAGTGAAAATTTACCTTCACTGATAATACACATTCACTGAAAAATTATTTTTATAATCTCTACTTCATTTTTTAAACTTAAAACATAACAATATTTTAAATCATTCATATCTATAGAAGATAAAATCCTGTAACGGCTTTTTAACGAGAATCGTAAATACTTAATATCGAATACGTGCAAATCACGACAAATCGAATATTAGATAATATTAAATCGGTATTTGAAGCGGATCATAAATTAAACATTCCGATCAAATCTTCGAAAGAGAAAGGGTAAGTGGAAATCAATGATACGCTCCAAATAAACTTGTGTAAGTAACTAGTTCAAATACGTATGATAGATAAGTCAATTTAACTAATGGCAAAAATTGAATAATAATATTGTATTTACCTCAATCCACAGGCCAAAAACAGCGCTATTAGTAGCGGTACTAGTGTTGCAAAACAGGCCAAGAACAGCGTTTGAAGATCGGTGAATCCTGCGAACAATGCGAAAACTGTGCGAGAATAAAAATGTCATAATAATTCAGAAAATCAAGCAATTGCATATATTTTTATGGTTTAGTAAAATCTGTTTAATATTTTTTTACGGTTAAAACGCTCGAGATTGCAAAAGATTTATTTTTCATTAGTCGCATTTTAATGAAAATCGGCCATCGTAAAATTAATTTCTTTTGGGGCATTCGACTTAATTAAAGTCGAAGGGTTTTTTCATGAAAGAATTTATTTTTAATATTGAATTCTACGATTTAGCAATCTAAAGGCAAATTTTGGATATAAATGATAATATTTATATAAAAACATATATTAGATAAGAGAAGAATATATTAATTGATGCCGATATTTTAAATACATACTTTGTCTCATTTTTATAAGCTTAAAAATTCAATGTTATAATAATAAATTTTTACACATTAAACGATACTACAATATTATTTTTTTATTAACTTTTTCAATATCTGGATGATTTTTGTATAAAAATGTAATTTTTCAAAAGATACTGAATTATTTAATATATAAAATTTTCCACTAAAAAATACTATTTTTTAGTAATAAACAATATATTGATAAAGTATTCTCCTTATAATTTAAACTCATACAAAATATATATTTCACTCCAAATAATTTCTAACGGTGTTTCTATTATACGAAGGGTAACAAAGGTGAGTGAACACTACTCAATGCTTAACTATACAAAATGTATGAATCTGAGGTCGAAGTTTTAAATATTAAAAAATTAAATACATTAATAAAGCATTTTAAAAATTTTTTTTCACTTTAATCAATTTTATTTAATAAATGTATAATTATTTCATAAGCTTTATTAAATTTTAATAAGAGTTTATCAAATAAAAATACTACATTAAATTATAGTATCAACATTCAAGTACAAGCAAGCAATATATGTTTTATGTAAAGAAAAGAAGACTTAGTCTCAAATATATAATAGCAGAATATTATTTTGGAATAAAATTGTATCGATATTTACAACCTTTATTATAGAAGTTCAAAGGAAGAGAAAGAGTTGTGAACAGTTCAAAGCTATATATTATATTTAGGAGTTACAAAAGATATGTTCTAGAAAATATTTTCTCGGAGGGGAGACATCAATTCGCCTCCCTAGAGTCCAGATTTACACCACAAGATTTTTTGTGGAGATGTCTCAGATAAATCAAAAACAAGGTGTACCATAAATAAACCAACAGACTAGCCAATTGAAACACAATATCCGTGTAGATATTGAGAGGTTTCCAAGCGAAATGTATCGACGCGTCATCCAAAATTTATTTCATCGGCTTAAAGCTACCATTCCCAAAATGGTTGACATTTCAATGACGTATTTTTTCCACAGAAATTTAAAAATATTTGTTTTAATAATTTTGCTATACAACAAATATTTATATATTATAATGTAAATTCTGAATATAACATCATATAATATGTTCAGATATGCTTAGCCTTAACCCAATCTTGTCACAGGAAACGTATGAAAATAATATTCTACATGCATTTCGTAATAGTGGGGTTTGAAAAAAAATCTTTCCGCCTACCAACCCTCATCAGAAGCTCACATAAATTACAATATATAATTTTTGTATAAACTTTCTTTACGCGAAAAACGTTTTACGGTGCTTCCAGATTTCACGGGAGCGTGTTTGCGCTTAATTTCATACTCTGTGTTTATATTGTCAATATACGCGAACGTATAAAATAAATAATAAAACCTTACGTGTAACTCAAAGTTTGATACATAACACATAAAAAATAATAAATTATGAGATTCTGATAATATATAAAAATGCAATATGTATGTTAAAACAGTGGTGCTTATTTCAATGCGATATTAAAATGTATGTAAACAAAATTAAGTAGAAAGCAAAGTTTGAACACACCAAAGCAAATATGCTTGTTTACATATTTGTTTTTATTGGAATACCTTTGAAAGTTTCATTTGCTCGCTAACCACTCGTCGATTAAAAATTTTATTTACACATAACAATGAAAACTGGTTGAGCTATTATTTGATTCGAAAACATTTTGGTTATTTATGTCGTTATATTAATATTTAATAAGATTATTTGGTATCATAATAATCGGATTTATATATTATAATATATACAATAATACCAAATAATACCATCAAATGTTTACTATAATATAATAATCTTAAAACTTGTCGTTATATTTGTTTATTTAGTAAAACTCTAGCGTTATAATTTCATTAAATATTTTTTAAGAATATATAATTTAACGTATTTTTTTAAATATATTTACTGACGTAGAAACGTATTTGTATTACAGATGTATAGTATGTTAAATTATCATTTTTTAACTATGGCTTATTAGGATTTTGAGCCCGTATGGTGTGACTTTTCAGCTAAAATAGATAATAAAATATAAATGAAAATATAACTGCAGATATTGGATGGTGAAATCGAAATAGCAGGTCATAGAAGTTTATTGACTCTTTTTCTCTTTATATGCCCATCTGCGACTAAGTGTCGCATCTTTTATATTGCTGATTCGAAACATCTTTGGCGAATCGCATATTAGGATTCTTGCGCGTAATTGCATCGCTTCTTGTATATACCACTAAATGTGTTTACGCTTTAAAAGTATAACTGTCAGATAGATTTATTCGTCAATCGTTAATAAAATGGTAAATATAACAATTAGAACGCATTTTCTATCGCGCATCCTTTCCAAACAAAGAGTATTTTTTTTACTTAATGCTACTTATGAGTAAATTACGTCTCTGGATGAACGTATTAATAGCTGTTCCGTGAAATGTTAGCAATTGCTTGTTTTATAAATCTCTTTTCGCTTCCTCTTTTTCATTTTTAAGCCTTACTTTCGAAGCTTTCGAGGTAAATTGTTATTTTCTTTTATTTGTTCAATGGTGCAGGTAGTTGAAATGATGCACAGCTTGAAAATGAGCCTTGCGCCAATGAACATAAAAGTCAATGCACAAAATAATTACAGTTGTATTAAATTTATTTTATTAAATTTTTAATTAAATTCAAAAAGAAGAATCTATTACTTAAACAGATACTTTGATGAATTAATAACAGTCAAGGTTGATTATAATGTGCAATGAAACGAAAAATGGCATGTTAATACATAAGTCACATATAAAGTCGCTTACTCTGAAAATAATTGACTAAATGTCGATGATGAATGCTTCTCTCAATTCTATGGCACAATGTCAGAAGCGGAACTTCTCAATGCTAGCATATTGTTGAAGTTTTCCGTGAGATTATTTTTCTCATACTAATTTTCTTTCAACAAACTTTTAACAGAACTCAAATCAAATTGGTGACTCGTCTGGATTCAAGTGGCTTGTAAGTTGAATTTTATACAAAAACAAATCTCAATTCTCGAGCAAAATACGCAAAATATTTCTTTGAGTGACAGCTGTATTCAACGCACATTGTCTTCTTGACAAGTAGGGATGGTTATAAATCGCTGTAGCCACAACAGCGACAGTCTATAGCAGGGATGGCCAACTTGCTAAGAATTGCGATCGACTATATTTTTTTCTGACGCTCTGAGAGCAACTTACTTTAATATTTATGAACTAGACAAATTATAAACTATTTTAATATTTTTAGTACAACATATAACTTTATATATATGTAAAAAATGAAAATTTTTACACTTATTTCTTTCGTCAAAATAAGAAAATCAGGAGAATTGTTGGTTAACGATAACCTTAAAAAATCTTCAGTATGACTATTAATCAAAGTCACTCGACTTTTACGTTTTATTATCTTAAGATTGAGTACATAGATCCAAAATACGAATTAAAATATTCACAGCATCTTATTAAATTTTGGTATTTTTTGTTACAAATATATTTCCAAAATATTTGCCCGAATATCACATTGCAAAGAAATCATTAAATTTTCAAGCGCTTATTATAAAAACTAAATATATCAGCTAATTTATTTGTATATGATTGAATATTCACGTCATTCTTGAGAGGACTGATAATAAATTTAACCCGAATTCTACTGCTTTTTCATTATTAAAAGCTAATAGAAAACTCAAATTTCTGAAAGCTTCCTATCATATCAGAAACGCCACATATCAAACAAGAACATTTCTCTTCAATAATGATTAAAAATAGACTAATTCCTATTTCTCATAGAAATTATATGATTGTAAAAAGTTGCGCGCTAGACCAAATATTGTTATTCTAGCCTTTGGTCACTGATCACCGGAGTGACAATTTGAACCGTTTTTCTTTAAAGGCATGAATACCATTTGTATGTGTCCAAAAAGCAATGCAATTGGTTAACATCTACATCTACGATTCCCAAAAGCTATCTTAAACCAGCATTATAATATATATGACACTTAATAACAAGTGGGAGAGACAAAGAAGGGAGACGCTGAAAAGACTCCACGGAGTCACAGAAGTAGAGACTGCATCGATATGAGAAACATCAGCGGATCGTTCAGGGAGCATCACAAGAAGACATCTCGATAACTCTCAGCTGCTTGACCGTAATCACAGCCGTCAATAATACAACTCGACATGTCAACAAAAACTCTCCAAGTTCCAAGACCTGGCATTTCAGCTCCACCACCTCTCTATATGTATATTAATGTATTGTATATATAGTAATAACTGCTACTAACTTTATGTATTTAAAAAAACGTACAATAAAATTAAATTCGGTAAATAAAAATATCTTCAAGATGTTCATTATTTTGTTTTTAAGTATAAATCTAGAATTGCCAAAAGCGTATTTTTTAATATTGTTCATCATAATTTTGTATTAAATATGAATGTATTTGGTGTTTATACATAAAATATAATCTCACTAATTATATTATGAATAAAAGTTAAACTCAATTAGAAACTTCAGATTGAAAGTCGTGGGGTAATTAATGATATTATGATTCTATACAAAATCGCGGAAAATTTTATCGATTGTTATTTAATAAATGTAAATAAATTTGATGTATAAAATACACCATGTAATTATTAATGCCTCTTTCTAAAAAAATGTTTGCTGTATATTCATTTGCAAGACTAATTAATTATTAGAATAAATACACATTAAAATTATAAATAAGACTTGACACTATTTGACACTTATTTGTATGTTCAAGTAGTGCTAGTTTTATTGAAAAGTTACCAATTGTAGTATTATTATTGTGTAGTTACATGTAATTACTCAGTAATAATTTCAGTTTACGTTCAAACTTCCTAGTTCATTTCTCAACAGAATCACACATATGAAAATATTTTACTGTGGGGGGCGATTTATTTGGCCACAAACTAGACGGCACTCCGGCAACACTGACGCGATATTCATTGTTTATTGGATCGCAACGAGAGCGCAACGGCCAGCGGGACTTCGTCCGCCTAACTCGTTCATAACATTCGACACCAATATACCCCATCGCTTGGACTACTACTACATAAACATGTACCGAGAAGGACCTACCGTCACAATTGATCTACATATGACCATTTTATTTGTAATCAGGTGCATCAATGACCAGCTTAACTAATATATACAGACAATAGATCAACGAAATCTTATTTTTTTTCTACTCCATCGTATTAAAAAATACCAAGTCTCTATTTTTAACTTATACTCGGTGACCACAGCGCAGATAATATTTTTCTTTAAAATTTAAACATCTTATATATTTTTTTATCCTTGGTATCGTTTTTCACCGCATAAAAAGGGTCGTAAAATATTTTATCAACCCTTTTCTGCGAACGTAACGCAAATGAGCCGTGAATTATTTAAGACGCGACATCAAAGCGCGCGGCATCGTCGTCTCACTAATCGCTGGGTTTTAATTAACAAAATCTCTGACGTCTTTGCTCTTTGGTTTTTCCGGTTTTCTGGCGGCGTCCGGATAAGTCAGGATCGATGCGGATTTCACGCACCGGCCGTTTAGCGCCGACGCCATTTGCGACGCCATATGGCGGCGACGCCGGAAACGGATGAATGCGGCCCAAAGATGAATGATGTGCATAAATTATCGACGCCCGAATAGCCTCGGTGACTTTTCAATGGCATAATCCTACGCCTTTTATATACTCATCGCGTTGTATATAGCCTTTATGGAAATGTAATTGGGGCGAAAATCCTATTGGGTCGTTCATGTTATACAGGATTCGGATAAAAACTTCACATAAAAATTAATTAATGCAGTGTCCTATCCTTAATGTAAAGAGACATCAACAAAAAACATTAAATCATGCATTTCTGTATGTAATTAAAATTTAAAACTCCAAATAGAAATCTTGTACAACCATGATATTGGTAACCACAAAAATTTAAACTGTTTTCGTTAGATTTCAATGGAATGACTTGTCGCATATTATTGAGACTTGATAGATGTGTTTATTAATGTATGTATAGTCATTTAATTGAACGTTTTATAATCGCATTCAGTTTAAATTTTTTATTTTTCACCCTTAATTTTCTGTAATATTTTTATCCCTAAAAATCAAGGACCATGCGAGAAAAAATATGCTTTTTAGTCGCTTAGCATATATGAATTATTTTCAAAAAATTTGGAAGGTTTGGAACTAGACTCCAATCTGAATTTGTACGTTTTTTGACTATTCGTATTTTAAAATATTTATATGTGCAATTATTAAAAAAAAATATTTTCAAAAGCAACCAGAATGTAACTTACTTTAAAAACACAATTTTATTATATTTCTTTAGCTTGTAATATTACAAAAACGCATATAGTCATTTTTTTAGATTTTCCATTAAATTATTTATAGCACAGCTGTGCCCTTTTGATTCTGCGAAATTTATATTTTTATCTCATACCAACCATTACCATAACAACTAATAACTGATAAACAAAATATTAAAAAAAATACTTTGTAACTGCCGAAATCACAGAAATTGCTCGTAAATCTGAGCTAATATTTCTGCTTTATAAGCTTAAACTTCAAACAACAGTTTCAGAACATTATTGTAACATTTACATAAAATGTGTTACTTAATAAAATTGTTTAAAAATAAAAAATGCACCCTTAATTATTGATACATCTTACGAAACGCCATTAAAAATAATTAGCTGTTAAAAACTCTTCAAAATATCTTAAGTAAGCAACGAAACAAATCGTTTGCATATAAATCAATTAAGAAAATTATTGAAACTTAGCAAATAACAGATAAGCTTCAAAGAGTAAAAGTCACTTTTTAATGACTTGCTAGTTTGAAATAAAAAAGTCACGACATGAGATTTTTTTATAACCTTGTGCTAGTTTATCGGAAGAAACCTTTATTTGCCTAGGATATAACAAGATTTTAAGACGAATACAGAAAAAAGTACAATAAGATAGAAAATCTTACTTAACCCTCTACATTCGTTTGACATTTCCACTTTTTCTGCTGTTTATCTCGATGCATATCTATTTTATTTCACTATTTATTTATAATCTCTTGTTCATAATCTCACGTAAATACTTTTTCCAATTAGGTTTAACTGGTATTTTAATTAATAAAAAGTCCAGAGATTGCAACCGTTTAATTTAGTTCCATAATTGTGTTTTTATTTTCCGTTATTTAATTTTTATAGTAATAATTTATTTTAAATATTACATAAATATTTCATAAACACTAAAACATAGTGATTTATCAGTGACAAAAATTAACAAAATTAATAAAAACTGTTTATAAATACAAAAATTTCAATTTTGAAACCATTGAAGGACGCCTTTAAAGCTGTTTAATAGAATTTTGAAGACTCAAAAAGACTAAAGCAAGGTTTTAAAAAAATTAAATGACTTGTGTGACAAATATTATTTTGTGCGATGAACCTAAAAGAGTTTACACAATATGAATATTTATAATTAAATTTAAAAAAAAATTAAGACACCTGGCTTTAAAGGATCATATTGCATTGTGCAATCAAACATCAGTGTAGATGTGGTAAAAATTAAGTTAATAAGTAATAGTCGCATGAATATTACTGCTTATATCTCAATATGAAAATGAACTTCAATGGTTTCGTTCAACATATACATTTTAAATGCGGTTTTTGATTGCTCTACATTCTTGGCAAGGTTTGGATTGACCTACATTTAATGTTTAAAGCCGATACAGCTCTAAATCCTAATTTGAACTACAGTTAAATTATATACAGTAGAGTAAATTGTTTCTATTTATCTAATGCCACAAAGCCTCAAAATTAAAAATATATGATTTAAATAAATTATTTTTTGTAGTTATAATATAGTAAATTATAATATAAAAATATACTATATTGGTAATAATGTCACCTTTATTTATATATCAATGCACTCCGCCACGACACCTTACAGATTAAACAGCGCTAAACGTTCGTACTGCACACTAATTTTTTTAAATCAGTGTTTCTTTAAGAACACGTGATTTATTTTTAAAGTGCTTGCATAAACTTTTACTAGGAATACTAATTAACAACTTACATATCAATAGCATAGAATTGAGGTTCTATTAATTTTAAAATTTAATTTACCCTCTTAGTATTTTTGAATGATGATAAAATTAGTAGTTTGATAATTTAGTTTAGATACGTTCATATTTATTTTTCATTCACAAATCAATCTAAAATTAAATTTAAAACACCTTAAAAAAAATCGAATGTCTGATTGGATCGAGGGTCCTAAATAAACGGCCTAAATTGTAAATTACTATTTATTCAACTCGATATTCAATAAAACCGATCGTACATATCAATATTTTACGATCGCTCTATTTACAATAGTAATTGGATTTACTACGGGACTTGAACAGATTCTGTTTGACCTTAAGCAAATTAATGGACCCGTAAGACTGGATAAAGCAGATAAGGAAGTCGAAATGGCTCAATACAGGTACTATGTATCTATAGAGCCATTCGTAACATAAACGTATACGCATAGAATGGTGATAAAGTTAAACTAAATTTACTTTTTAAAACACAAAATATATTTTTTTCTTAAATAATATTTAAAATGTGAATAAGTAAAATCAACGATATTTGATAGCAATCCCAAATTGTCAAGAAGATAATCACATTAAATAATAATGTCAGTCAAAGCAGTAATTTCCGTATAAGATTTTTTTATTACAAGCCACTTGAAAAAGTGTGCTACAAATTTGGAACACCATGCCTGATATTATGATAAAAATGTGTACAAAGCAAAAGTATCAATAATATCGTTTTAAAGCAATATCTCAAATAATATTAAAAGCCGCAATAAACGATATTTTGCTCGAATTCCATTATTGATTATAAGATGCGTAATTTAAGTCTCTGTGGCAAAAAGTATTGTTATCTTGACGATTGAAACAAAAACATATTATATTTTAACCATTATTCTTGCCTCACCCTATACTTTATAATCACTTGAATGATGTACTTTGTACGTGTTACATTAAAACTCTATCAAATTCCTCTAAACCGAAATATCACGTATCTCCTCTCGGCACACGTTCAAAGTGCGCCTTAACTAATATCGATTAGCCACAACTATTTCATACATTCCCCATAATTTCCGTTAACAAATTGGCCCCAGTCGGGACACGAGTGGTGCCAAGGGGAAACTGCTACAAATATCAAAATGTCATAATGGAGACGCGGCTGGGAGATGCCATTATTGAATCACATCTCTCTCACATAGTAGATACCTACATATCCGTATATTATACATCACAAAGTGGTGTGTTTTTCTCGGAAGTCGGGTCCCGCTTCCTGGGAAGGGTCCTGACCGCGTCCCCCTGGCGCCTTCGCCCCCTAAACTTGCTGGCGAATTTATAGGGGTGCCGTTCCACGCACGCCCACATTCATAATTCTGCAATAATTTCATTGTGTATCATAATCCACGATTTAATTTTCGGCGCTCTCGACAAAGCTCGTAAAGTTGCCTTTTAAAATCCTTTTTACTGATTCATTACATGACTTCTTTTAAGAATTCAAATATCAAATAAAAAAGGGTTAACCTCAACCTCACAGTCATGAAAAAGTATTAGGTTGATTAAAAAATGCGCTGTTTTAGATATTTAGATTTAAAAGACATAAAAAAACAGATGTTCAAAATATTAAGAAATAGTGAACGTTCCACTCAGTGGCAGTATTTTAAAACTACATTTCTAAAAAATCATGAAAAATAGACTGAAATTCCAGATAATTTTAACACACAGACACACAAAAGACGATTAACTTTTTTATGCTATAAGTGTAGTAAAATTTATTTTATTAAAAAGAGAATAAGGTTAAGTTTCTACACAGCGAGAATTATTTTGGTATAATTTAATAGAAAATTTCAAAAGATTACTAACAAATAAAAATACTCATAACTTCACAGACAAACTGCCTGTTAGCACATTAAACACTTATAAGCACTAGATAAACTACCATTTTGTGCGTAAATGATGCGAGACAATGCGTCTACCGACATAAAAACCGCTATTGTGCAATACTAAAAAGTCGACAACAACTCCCTGTGTATACGTTTTTATTAATAGCGAATAATAATTAGCGCTTTTTGGTCATCATCATATAATAAATATGTTGTAAGAATATAACGCACCTTCGTGGGTTCCTCAAGGGTTAAACCTATGCCCTCTACTATTTAAGTTATTTATTAATTATATAAATACAGCAGGGACATCTATTCAAAGATCCTTTGATGTGTTACGGACTTTACAGAGTTATCTATATTCTCTATGGAGCTGTGTTATCCATTAAGTGCGTGTCGGAAAATTCCATATTATTTAATTTTCCCGATTCTATTTATTTTTTATTTTATTTTAATAAATCTTCCGTTGTAACCTAACAAGGGTAAGCCCAATGCATTACAACGGGCAAATCTGTACCAACTAAGTAAGTCAATCAGACAAAATGAATACTTACAAGTAAGTGTTAATCATCAGACTGAAAGTCTGGGAGTCGGTGACATCTACATTAATAATTATAAACTAGTATGCGTAATATAAATTATAATATATATGCAGCTATGCCGGTTTTTAATAATAGAGCAAATTTTTTATAAATAAAAATTCGAGTGTCACTGCCAGGGCTCGAACCCGTAACCTCAGAGTTACAAGTCTGAGATGTTACAGACTACGCTATTCCGTCCTTATATTTACAATTAAAATATTTTGTATGAATATTCTGGCTAGAGAGTGTTCTCCTATAGATCTCGGAATCACTTTTTAGATCAAGTAAAATCGGTTTTCGGTACAAATAAAAACCGGTTAACTTGAAAAATTAAGATATTTTATGTTTAAAATTTTTATTTAAAAAAATAAATTTGAAAAAATATTTTCTGAATATGAGTTAGAAACCTCTTTTAACTTTATAGCTTTATATCAAACTACATAGACACAAATGCGTTTATTAAAAGTATTATAAATATAGTATTAATGGTAAAATAACGAGGAATAGATATTTAAATGCACGAGAAAAAGTACGTATTATTATATATTTGAGAATGTACATAGATTAATTATTTATATATTTTTATTTGCATAGTAGATGTACAAAATAAATAATAAATTGTGATAAATTTGATACATAATACAAAAAAGAAAAAAATATTTTTTTTGTCAAGGAAAATACTAATTGATTATTATTTTTACATAGAAAAATTTGAAGAAAACATATTTAAAATATTACAATAGAAAAATATTACGAACAATTAAACGACATTAAGATTAGAAATTAAAAAAATATGTATTGTAGTCTATTTATTACAAAATATATTTCAAAAAGTCATACAAAAATTATTTGCAATGCTAAAAATGATTTAATTCTTAATAAGAAATTGTATAATTTCTTAAACTTTCAATACGCTAAGAGTTGCTATTTACAACTTTACTATTTTCAAAGAATTCTAGTTTTGGGTTCCAGAATGACTTTGAGTATTATGATCGCATCCTCTTTCAATGACCGTTAGAACAAGCACTAGCTATCCAGCTCCTTAATACGCTGGCAATGCACACTGATTTATTCAAAGTTAGCTACATTTATATGTATTATTAATTGTTTTTTACTATTGCGACTCATTACAATAAGTTCATAAGTCTTAATTTAAATAACTACATAATTTTTTGTTCTCAATTCATGTATGTAAAGAAATGATTAATGAGAAGAAAGAGCAAAGGACGTTATTAGATCCCTGTGGTACTCTAAAATGAGCGAAATACTAAATATTCGATTACCATAGTTGAAGACACATATAGCCGTCTGCCATTTAAGTGACTCAATAAAAATTGGACAAGAAATTAAGAAGCCTTATTACCGAAAAAGCTTATGATGTTTTTCCATTCAGTTTATTTTAATTGCTCTCTAAATGCGTTGTAATGTTTTATTATATTTAACTCTTTCTTCATAATTTCTTTGTTCGTTTCAGAACTTTTCTCGCAATATGAGATGTATTGTTCCGTTTACACTGTTAAATTACATTTTTTTAAATCTCAAACTGTCAAAGCCACAGTTCGCTCACCCGTGGTTTTGAAACTTTCAGACTGCACGTAAACCCTTTTTACAAAGCTTTTAAACGCAAAAATTGCGTTGAATATTACTGTTTCGAATAAAATATTTTCAGCATTTTTACAGAATTTTTTTCAATCAGCTTTATTAAATGAACCACAAATGCTACTAAACAAGAAAATCATCACAAAAAGCTCGATTTAAACGCAGCTAAATAACCTTTTGAAAAATATTACAACCCACTAAAGCATTTATTTTCAATTATATTATGGTCCGCTATTTTCGCAAATTTTTTTGCCAAAGGGTAATGTTAAAAATGTATTCATTGCCCTTTCTAGAAAAAATATATTTTTATAAGCATGATTTACATTATTTTAAGCTCTCAAAAATGCGTAAACAAACTGATCACAACATTTTGCTATCACGCGAAAACGCGTGAACGGACCGTAATACGTTAAATGAGAAGATTTTTTTTCTTTTTATGATCGGTGCTAATCCGAAAATGTATATATTAATTATTCACGAATTTATTCGCTACCCTGACATTTAATTATATTTATATTCCTATTTAATTACTGGCAATATTTTTTCTCTCACCTAAATTCTAAGGGAAGAAAGTCTCGATCGAGGATTATCTTTTTTATGGGTCTTTCATATTGAGGCTTTAATTGGTAATTAGCGCAAGGGCCGTGATATATTTTTTCGAATCGGAAGCATATTTTTTGTTCGATTGCTTTGAGAGCTCAAACGCACGGGTTTCAGCTTCGTATTAAACAATGTGTGGCAATAAAATTCCTGGTTCTTAATAAAATATTATATGATTTAATAAAAATGGTTTTCACCCCTATCTCTACAAAATACAGCAGTAATGACCCTTTATAGCGGTGCCAAGCCATTATCATTCATGGGGACACCCTATTGAAACTTATACAACCCCTTACTTATATATATTATATAATTTTTTTTATTAAATATGAATCACTTTAAGTTCGTATATTTGTTAAAAGCTTATGTATGTTGGTTAATAAACGAGCAATTTATTAGTTTGTTTGTTATTAGTCCTTGAATTTTCTCACCACTCTACTTTATACGTGTGGTATGCTGACCAAAATTGTTCGAGGAAAAAAGGAAAAGACATAAATTTCCTAACGCTCGTTAGCGTCACGTGACCAAAAAAAATTTGGAGTCTACAAAAAAGGTGTGACCGTAAAGAGCGTTGTTTATGCTCCCCGCCGTGAACATTTCACGTGCAATATCATGCCGATTTACCCCCATCTCTCCCTTCCAAGCTATTGCTTTCATTCGTTTAATAACGATCCGAGGATTAGGCGTTCTTTTTCCCGGCAAATTCGCATAAAATTTTGCGTATTCCGCTCGCAAATCTTTCCCGTGTTGAAAAAGCTATTGGAGCACTTCAAAGAGCAACGCAAATATCAAAATGTTGAGTGAGAGATTTTCGAGATTATATTAAATCGAAATATTCGCATTAAGAAGTATTCAATATGCTCAATTGGCCGTGGGGAAAAGTTGGAGGCAATAATTATTAATCTTGGTACTGAGGTGTGGGTTCGAGTGCCCTAGAGGTCTCTTTGCGGCGAGTCAAAACAAATCCTTGTGCGAAATTTTTGCTAGCTTTGCTTCTGTATTTCGGAAGTGAAACACATTTATTTGGACAAAGGATAAGGGAACGCAACGCGGTCACTGAATTATCTACGACCGAACTTATTTAGTGATATGGTTGTTACGGTCCTCTGCAAATTGGAAGGTCGTGTTATTAACCCTATAATGGAGATTACGGTTAATTTACCAATTATGTATTGTACCGTGTAGAATGATTTGTTTTTCAAATTTAAGACACTATAAATATTAGATGCTCTTATAATTAATAAAGCTGACGAGCACACATCTCCATAAATATACAATAATTTATTATTTATTAAATTACAGATCCTTTTCACGATTTATTTAGTACTGTTCTAACTTGATAGAAAATCTATAAATATTTGTATTATTTATAACTACAAAAAAAATCCTAGATGGAACTAATAACATTTGCATTAGTATAGGTGTACAACCATATTTTTAAAATCTCATCAATTTGTGCTTGATATTTGACTTGAATAACTTACTTTTGGTGTTCCTAATTTGATAGTGACAGATTATTTGACCCAAATAGATGATATTAAAATCATTCATAACACGCTTTTACAAAATATTAATCCAATTTTGATAGAGAGGTTTTATTATGTGTTCGGATTATAACAGATCGACGTTAAATAAGTTTTGACACTTCTCGGATACAGCGAAGCGGATGCAAAATTTGTTTGTGACATAATCGAATATGACTGCATATGAGAAGTTACATCTTATATAGCCATATCTAGCTACACGTGAATAATATAATACGTTCAACATACGACTAATAACGCTCCAGCATTTTTCAACGGTTATACGTGCCTTTTTATCAACTTTTTCATTGAAATAATACCGCACGCCGCTGCATCTCTTTTTTATTCTCCTTACATACACGAACTGTCGTCTTCGTCAAAAAAAAGAGAGAAACTCGCCCGAGGATTCTTCCGGAAACTGCTCCATCAATCTGGCGAAAGAGGGAGAGTTGCAAAGAACTTTTATGGTGAAAAAGGAACGCGAAATTCCACAGTAGAATAAAAAAACAGCTCTCAGCGTATAGCTAGGGGTGAAGGTGAAAGCAGAAAAAAATAATATCTAATCTCGTATTCACGTCGCGAACGGGTTGTTTTAGAAAAACGTCCATATTTTATGATTTTAAACGCGATGCGACGTTTGCTCTTTATTGCCTTATAAGCAAACTCTCTATTGAATTTTTAAAAAATATTTTATTAAATTTTGAAGAATTGAGTAATTCTACATAATTTACTACAATTGTAAATAGTGTATTAAGCCACAAATAATAGTGTATACAATACGAACGTACTTTATTCTCGTACATATTTTAAAGGCATTAATATTTTGTATTTACATAGTTAAGCTGGAAAACGTTTAAATTATTGTAAATATATTTTACTTCCACCTTAGTAAGATTCCAAGAATAAATAATAAACGTATTTTATTGCAATGTTATATAATAAAATCATATCTGAATTTACCTTTACGTTTTTGTACGTTTCATGGAATTTATTATAAAAACCAGCCATTCACTAGTTTCTTAAACTGGGTTTATTTAAAATTATTTTATTTAAACGATCAGTTAGTCAAATTTTAAGGAGTCATTTTATAATGCCCATAAGTAGGTCATTATTTTAAATATACATATGTATGAAATTATGTAGCGTTTCAGTGAAATCAAAGTTATTATAATTATATAATAATCAATAATTTCGATTTTCCAGATACAATAGAAATTTAAAAACACTGGGATTAAAATGGGAATCGAACCCATGTCTTTCAGGTGTTAGTCTCCGACTACATCACTAATCAATTGTGCTGAATTTGTTATACATTAAAAATTGAGCAACGTTTTAAAATATAAAAAATATAAAAAAGGCAAATCATTTTTGGGCCATGTGTTATGGTAGATTATTAAAATAATTTTTGTAATAAATGTAACAGTATGCCAAATTATTGTAAAAATATAATTTATCTGGAAGGTGCTAGTAAAATTATATTATTTCAACTTTTCCATATGCGATGCTTAAATGTATTTTTCAGTAATATTTGTTTTGTATATTAATGATATAGTTAATAACGTGACCATTGTTATTTGTTTTGTATATTAATGATATAGTTAATAACGTGAAAAAATGTAAAATTCATCTATTTGCGGATGACACATTAATGTATTGCATAGGTGATAACATTAAAGAAATTGTAAATAATTTAAATAATGAATTAAGTATATTAGAAATATGGTTAAAGAATAATGTACTTAAATTAAATGAGAATAAAACTAAATGTATGTTTATTAATTATAAAAATGTGTTAGATAATAGTACCAAAATAGTAATAAATAACTCTAGTATAGAAATAGTGGATAATATAAAATATTTAGGAGTAATTGTTGATACAAAATTAAATTTTAAAGAACATTGTAATTATATATTAAAAAAAATTAGTAGAAAAATAGGTTTATTATCTAGATTAAAAAATATATTAAGTATAAATACAAAAAAAAAAAATTACAATAGTATAATATTGCCCCATTTTAATTATTGTGCAACACTATTAAATATGTTAAATAAATTAGATAAACAAATGTTGCAAAAATTACAAAATAGGGCAATGAGAGTAATCTTAAATAAAAATAGATTAACTAATTGTAAAAGTATGATTGATAGATTAGAATGGTTGAATGTTTAAGAAATATTGAGTATGAATGTTTTAGTATTTATATATAAGTTAGAAAATAATATGTTACCAGAATATTTTAATAAGTATTTAATAAGAAATAAAGATGTACATAAATATAATACTAGAAATAAAGAAAATTTAAAAATAATTAAGTATAAGAAAACGAGTACGGCTAGGGGAATTATGTACGGAGGTTTTGATTTATATAATAGTCTTCCAAGAGAAATCCGAAACAGCAAAAATATAACGGGTTTTATAAATGGAATAAAAAAACACCTACGTACATATAGAAATAAATTATAATATTAAGACTTTATTATTGTATATTTTTATTTTTTCTTTCTGTTATGTATTTTTTATATATTTTTATATATGTTTACTAAATTTGTTAGATGTAAAGATTAGCTATTAAGCTAAATAAATTAATAAAATAAAATAAAATAAAAATAAAATAAAGTTATATTTTCACTATTGAAGTCCAATACATTTTCACCAATAAATATATATGTATTTCTACTAGCGAAAATGATATGCTCGTGTTATCCCTTAAGAAAAAACTAAATAAAACAGTCTATCTTGATTTTTTTTTAAATATGCAATTTCAGCGAAATTATATCGGAATACGTTTTCCCCGGTAGATATATATTTTTACCAGTAAATATATAATTTATCTGGCCGGTGCTAGTAAAATTATTTGAATTCAACTATTCTATATGTAGTAAAATATACATTCACACACTAATCATTACATGCGATTAGGGATATACGTACTTTATACATTGTACGTTATAACAAACAGATGTAAAAATATATAGTATTATTCATTTTAAATTATTTTTATCGATAAAATAACATGAAAATTATCCCGGGACTGGTCCCGGGATCCCGGGATCGACTAATTGCAATACCGAAATCCCGGGATCAAAATTTTGGCCCGGGATTGGAATCCCTACATGCGATGTATAAATTTTACAGTGAATGTGTATTTTTTGGTGAAGTTATATTTTCACTAGTGAAGTTCAAATACATTTTTACCAGTAGATATACGAAAATATAATTATACAAATGAAATTATATGTTGCTTTAAAAATCTATGATACTCAATTTGCCAGTAGCGAAAATTCTATTTGCTGTTCAAACCCAAACCTAATCTTATGAAAGTTCTAAAATTAATTAAAGTATAGTCCAAATGCAAACTAAGCCAACTCATCTCGCAAAAGAAAAAAGTGGAAGAAGAAGTACAGACAAATTGCATCTCACATATTGCTCCATAGTTTGTCTGCAGTTATGATATGTTTTAAAAATACGAACCTATGATATAAAAGTATTGGTGAAAGTGTATTCAAACTGAATTTTGATCAATAGGAGAGCGCAAAAAACAATTATCACTTCTCAGAAGTCAAAAATTCACGTCAAAAGCAATAAAATCGTGTCGGCGCCGTCGCAGTGGGAACGCTCGAGCGTTCCCACTGCGACGGCGCCGACACGATTTTATTGCTTTTGACGTGGATTTTTGACTTCTGAGAAGGGATAATTGCTTTTTGCGCTCTCCTATTGGTCAAAATTCGGTTTAGATATGCTTCATTGAATTCTCTCTTATTGTAAGTCGTAATAAAAACTAAGCTTTAATATTATAAAATCGTATATAAATCCAAGAATTTATAAAGTCAAGTATCACTAATATTAAAAAATAACTGAATAAATATGAAAAAATAACTGGTTTAATATAAGCAAAAATACTCACTCGTATCAGGAGCGTCGTTGTCAAGAAAAAATCCAGTGGCGTTGGCGTGAGGCAAATACGTCACAGCACTTTTGTTCGCATTATCCCCGTGTTTCACAACCTCCACTAATTCCACATAATCTTCGGCACCACCACCACCACTACCAACAGCTTCGACATGCTTACCCTCGTTCGGTTTCACTTTTTGCACCTTGGTTTCAGCGTCGGGCAGCCCTGTGGTGTGGTTAAGTTTCGGCTCGGCAGTCAAAAATTGAGCCTGAGGAACAGGCCAGGCTGACTTTGGAGGCACAAAGGGCTTCCTCGTGTGATTTTCAACTCCATCTTTACCCACCAACGCCTGCCCGGTGAAATTCTCGATCGGCGACCCGATCAAAAACTCGAACCTAGGACCACTCCCGTACAAAACTTCTCGCTTTTCTTGATTGTTTGACTTTGCCTGTGACATATCGGACAGAGTGCCGTCTCTATCAATCTCAGCGTCCACTATCCCTTCTTCGTAATGCCTCTGTCTGTTTTGCAGAGTCGCGTTTATTTGCTTTTCCAAGTCGTCCGTTGATTCTTGAAAGGGTAATCTATCCGAGTTATATCCCACGTATCCAGATTCTCTATTGCGCTCGGCATTCAGCATGTCTTCTTCTAACGGCGCCGTGTCCTCTGGAGGGTTGTAGTTATCGTAAGCTTCCTCCTCCAAGGGCGTTTGGGTCGCCTTTCCCTTGGGATCAGAGTTTAAAGCGACCTCTTCGCTGGTCACATCGTACGAAACTGAATGATGAGTGTTGTTGCTGGCCAAGGAATGGAGTGTTTCTGAAGAGTCATTGTGTCGTGACCCGCCGCCGCAGGCAGGACCGATCAAGAAGACCAATAACCAAAGTCTCGACATGTTCTGCGACGTCATATCGGTGTTCTTTATTTTGCCAATTCGATGTTCCCTTCGTCGTCGTACATTGTCGATTCGCGCACAAACACACTACGTTTTTATTTTTTCCATTTTGAACACATCAACAATTGCTCGGTGGAGCTTTCCCCTAAGTTGGCAACGCACGAGCAGAGCCTTTCATATTTTTTTAGTCGAAATTTATAGAAACTATTACCGGAGCGCACTTGTATAGACGCCACTTAACCATTACGGAGCCAGTCGGTTTGTTCCATTAAGATTTTTTTAGAGACTCATACCACCAGCACCTGAAAAAATAAAAAATATATATTAACACAAAAATATATATTGTAAATAAATAAACATTAATAAAATGCATTATTAATTTATTTTAATATCTTATAAGCATTTCATAAATACCAAAAAACCTATGTTTAAATGCGGATATTTATTTTAGTAATTTTCCTGATATAAAGTCAAGTCCCGGTGCTTTTTTTGGATTTGTGTCTGTTTATATAATTTGTCTTATTTTTTACTTTAAATTTTTTAATTATTAAATGGGTGCTTTTATATAAATTTCTGTCGCAGAATCATATGGTGTGAATACTTCCTGTGAGTTGCAAAGGTGTCGGCCTTTTCCTTATCACTTCTAGCCCATTTATTGTATCGTTACAGTTTGGGTTGCCTTTGCTAATAAATTAGTTAGTAATATAAAATAATCTTAAATATTTTATTTAAAAATAAAATTTAAGCAAAATTAAAACCATATAATCAAAAAAATATTATCTAGAATAAAAAATATGCTTAATGTTTATACAAAAATATATTTTATATTTCCTCACTTAAATAATTGTGTAATAAATTATATATGTTTAATTATTAATTCAAGATGTCTTATTATATTTTATATGTTGTTTTTTTTTCTATTTAATATGATACTTTTCTGAGGTTTGGAAATTATTATTATTGAATCTTATTTAGTTCGCTTTTAATGTTCTGGATTGATGTAGAAAATATATATTTGTAAAAATAGGATAACGATAGAAGGACGAAAACTATTCAGCATACACATCGTCATTGTAATCAGCAATTTGAACCCTTATATTCATTGTGATAATAATTGTTATCTGTAAAATTACTGAATCGAGGAAAAGGTTGAAATCGTATATCTTTGGCAAGAATACTTATAATAAAATGTAAAGGGTTTCCAGTATCAAAGATAAGAAAAGATGTTTAAAAATAGATTTTATTTAACTATACATGTTTTTATTAAAATATTAAACCGGGAACAGCTTTCAAGCGTATGACAAAAAATTAAATGGCATGCAGATTATTTCAACGACGGTAAAATGTTGGCAACAAACAAAATTTGTTTGTTTGTCTACAGTCAACTTTAGCGCTACTAAAAGCGACTAATGGACGACAAAAAAGCCTCGAAAAATTCATTGAAAATTATATAAATCATAAAATACTATACGGTGACAATATCTGTTTATTTATTCTTGCTGAAATATATCCGTACGAAAAACAATAAAAAACTTTATTTTGTGTATCGTTAATAAATACGAAATTATTGTTTATGTTTTGCCACTAGTTAAGTTCATAGCTAAAATAGAATTGTTATTAACCCTTTCACCGCGGATGGCTTCTATAGAAGGCATCAATAAAATCGCCAGTGCTCATTGAGCACCTAAAGATGCCATAAACCTTTGAGCCTAATAATGTGGTTATTTAGTATAATTTAAGCTGTAAATCACTTTAATTTATTGAAACATAATATTTTAAAAAATATGACATAAATTTTTAAATGACGCGCAAAAATATCACCCGCGGTTAATGGGTTAAAGCTGTTTTTATATTATATTATTATAATTATTGATAAAAATATATAGATTGTAGCATGACAGATACGCGTTTTAACAATATACTTGACAAAGACTATAGAAAAGTAGTGTGGATTATCGGTAATTTTAGAGGTAATAGATAGAGTATTTTTTAAGGTATTAAAATTTGGTGGTGATTACTTTAAAATTAAAATACAGAACAAGAAATTAAATAAAATACATATTTTACGTCCCGTCCGTTCTACTGTTACTAACCGTCGTATATATGGATTTTGAAAAGGCCATTGACAAGGTTTGTCATGGGTTAGTAGTAAAATAAATTATCAGAATTTTTCGGATGATTTAACTCGGTCACCTATGGTGACCGACTGTTAAAATAATATTATACCCCTCCGACGGTTTTTCAAAGGTCCAATCTGGGCTCTTTGTTTCTCGCGTTATTTATTAATTACATAAAAACAGGAGGTACGTTTTTTTTTTTGTATACAAATGATTTTAAATTGTTTAGATGCATTCAATCTATTTCGTACTCATTATTTTTACATTTACTTAGATTAGTGTCGGAAAATGCCATATTTGTCATTTTCTCGATTTAGTATGCCATTAAATTATTTCAACGATCTTGGTAGAAACATTTTGGTTAAAGATACCTTCATTAAATATCTCAGAATAACTTTTAGGAGCAATTGGTGGTTCTATTTACACGTAAACGACGCCTGCGAAAATATTTTCAAGATGCTCGGCCTTGTTATAAGGATCGCGTTTCACTTTTGACGATCCGTCAGTTTATCGTATCCTTTATAATACTTTAGTTTGTAGCATTCTTAGATAAAATATATTATAATTAGAGAAACATTTTTATTTATAATTTAGAACCATCAAGTAAGCAAATACGCCTTGAAATATGTACATAAATATTATGCTATTTATCTAAATCATGTAGCTATCTAAATATTATGAGCGTTGATATACGTATCGTTTAGTTCTTTCAGACATGTCACTTTGAATTTCTTTAAACTACTTAAAAAATTGTATGTAGTATAATTTATATTTGTAATTAAAAAATCATAAAGAACAACAAGAATAAAAATTTCAATTGAAATACAAAATGTTTACTGCTGAAGTATTTATTAACTTTTTGAAAGTAAAGTACAATAATATGTAATTTGTATTACTATCGCAATATTAAAGGGGGTTTAATTAAAAAATAAAAAACATATCAATATGTTTTTCATGAATTTGATTTGGACAAAAACTGTCTGCTAAATATTTTTACTGTAAACTATTTTTTTAATTTACTTTTTAATATTGAATATAATTTTGAGTAAGATAGAATGACTATCTAAAAATTAAATACATTTAAAGAAAATGATAACTACGCAAAGAAAAACATTTTGTATTGATTAAGACATTTCAAATATTGAAAGCAAATAATTTGCATAAAACATTGCTTACATTACACATGAAGTAAACTATATTTTTACGATATTTATTACATATATATTATAAACAAGTCTGCAACTAATGTTTGTAATCACTAAACTTAAATACATCGATTTAATTTAAAAAGAACTTTAAACGCTTAGATACATAAATGTATATATACTTAATAAAATCGGAAACCCAAAAAAATGTTATAGTTATATAAAATCAACATACGTTTCATACATAAATTTATTTATATTTTTATAATACACCCAAAGATATTTATAAAATTTTCTCTTTATGTTTTTCTTTTTAACCGTAAAATATTTTTAACACATAAATATTAATAAAAATCTGTAAACCTGGATTTCATTTGTAAACAAATATAAATCCCAGGAATTCCTGCGATTTATAAAAAAGTAGCAATTTCTGGAATTCAAAAAAGTATTAAAAACTGAAGCACAAATTATTAAATCGCTTTTAAACAATTACGAACACTTTTTTTCAATTTCGTGCATGAGTTAACATGAGTTATCAGTGAGAACGAGAATCTTTCATTACATTTTACGTCGTAAATATTACATTTTATTTATTTTAATCTACCAGACAATTGCCATATATAAAAACCATTGAATTTAAACATTAGTTTATGCTTAACCACATAAAGCGGTATAATTTTAAACGTACAACCAGAACAATGTCACGCAGACCCTAGCAGGAACAGCATTGTTGTCAACCGAGTAAAAATAATTTACGTCAACTTATTTATATATATGTGATATAAGCTAGATTTAGCTTTGATTAGAAAATTTTAGATACCGTATACACTGAACCGAATCTGATCATAATTAATCACGACAATAAAAAACTAAGGTACCGTATTTTTAATTCCTGATCGTAATTATAATTATATTAATCATTCATTCTGATCTCCCAGATAAATACATTAAACTCTTGTAGGATTCAAATCCAGGTTTTTCAGATGCTATTCATCGACTTATCTTGTATCTGTACTCTCCAAATATACAATATTATTTTGCTTTTTTAATGAGAAATGAGAACTTTGAACTTATATTATTCATGGAAATTATACTTATAATTGAACGTCTTCTAACTAATTTTAGCATATTTTTTGTAAAAAATAAAGTTTATTTATCAACGTGAGTTTCAAGTTTACATTTACAAATACACAATATTTTAAAGCACTTTATTAAAGCGCTTCTCTCTGAATATTTAAATATCGAACGGGTAAATATGTATGTACCTACGTATAAAAAGTACAAGCGGTAAAGCAAGGGTCTCGCATTGAATCGATTGAAAATTAGCCAAAGGGTCATTTTTCCCATTTTGGTATAAATTGACATGAAACGGATCGTTTCAAAGCTGTATTTTTTTATATTCGACGTTTGTTCGAAACTCATCGGTCAATGTAGGGCCGACGTTAAGGGCATTTTTCACTTCGACAATACCACTCGCGACAGAAAGAGACAGAAATATAGGACATTTCCTCGGTTTTCTACCATGTATCATTTTCTTTTTATGAAGCAACCAGAATGCTCAGACATTGTGACGTAATATACCATCATGGTTGGATAGCTATGGTTCAGATCGCTAGTTATATACGGTTCAATATTGGAGTCCCAAAGCACCGTCCCTCCATTACGTATTCCATCTCGTAACTCATTGTTTAGCTATAACTTTAATATAAAATACATTTTTTGTATTCATTCAAACATGACGTATTATCAATCTTCCTTGTTTGCTTTAGAAAATTGGAGTCGCTCGTAAGGTGTACGGTTTCGGTTGTAACGAACCAAAATAATATGCATAAATAACGCTTTATGTAAAAGACACAGCAAAATTGTTTAATTTAAGCATTCGTATCAAATATCATGAACGATTTATCAGAAGTGGTTAAAATCTTTTTATACGTAATACAATACAGGGTTTTTCAGTGAAAGATTAAAAAAAACTGTCAGGCGAATTAAAATAATGGTAACGAAATTGAGATATTACGTTGCTCCATTTATTAATCAAGTTACCTTTTTTTCCAACTAGAGAATCCAATCATGGGATCCCGGGATTTTGAGCGATTTGCGATACTTATTCCAGGATTATTAAACATAATCCTAAAAAAATCAAGATTTATGTGTCAAGAACGATGAAATTGATATCTGCAAAAAAAATATTGTTTGATTGAAATTACTGAAAAAAAGCCCTAAAAAGTTTTGATATATATTAGTTTGTATTTAAATAAACGAGTAGCTTATAAAAACTGTATATTGAATTAAAAGACTGCTAGTAAAAAAAATGTTTTGGCTGCACAGTATAAAGTATTTGAATTGTAATGGAATTCGGACCATAACAGTTACTGCCTTAGACCTTTAAGCGTTCAACCGATTGCCCTATTTTTAATCCGCCAGCGTATCGCGTATTTGCACAAGCCGCAAAAAGGGCAAGGTTGACCGCATGCGATCTACAAACTGTGTAATGGAGCTAAGTTATCTTATACTACAGATTCTTTACTGTAGCATTGTTTTTTTTTGTTGCTTGTTTATATTGCTAAAACATTAGTAATAAATATTTTACAGAATTGCTGAAAATTTCTAGGTAGAGTACGCTCGGGATAAGGATTCTGGTTTGTTATTGTGTGCGTGAACTGTGTGGCTCAAAATAATTTCGCTCAGAATATTTAATTTTTTTTTATTTTAAAAGAAAATATATGTTTATTTAACATACATACATCTGAGCTAAGTTGGAAAGTTCAACGGACAATTAAAAATATATTATATAATCGAAGAAACCAGACATTGATGTCATTAATTAAATATTTGCAAAATTCAAAATCTTTCACTAGTCAAAAAAATAATGAAGTCTTTAGCTATTCTTCAACGGCAAAAAGATATAAAATGGGGAAAGAAATTATTCGCAGATTGTTTAATGGCTCGACGACTCTATTAAATCATTAGAATCCATTGAATAAATTAAAAAATTATCATTGGCGCAACGATAAGAATAATAACTTTTTTAAGCCTTACAGAGAATAGTGTAAAAAAAACCAACAACGTACGGATTAATGGAAAATAATTAAAATATTTTAATCCACGGGTAAGAGAACGAATAACTTACAGTATATATTTGAAGCCTTGATATCAATTAACCCGGATATGCCTAAGAAATTTTGTTCCCTTAAAATTTCATTTATAAATAAAAAACAGTGGCACGAGTTTAGTAACCTACCCATGGGACAGTGGGCATATCTGGGTTAAACCAATATCAACACAAAATTATTTAAAAGAAATCACTAGGGAAGATCGAACTTCTGTGCCTCACTGCACTTTAATGACGAATATCAGCGTTGACGAATCAGCGACTGTCCTTAAAAGAGAAAGCGAGACAACGAAGTACACGCTACATCGCTTCTCCCTCTCATATATATGTACACGCACACAATAACAAACCAGCATCCTTATCCCGAGCGTACTCTAAATGTAACAAGAATTAACTTGCAATAAGCAATCTGTGAAGCACGTTCAGAATAAATAGTTGCCACAATTGCTACCAGAAAAACACCTAAATGTAGAGCGATTTACATTCTACAAAAAAACAGTAATGTAAAAACAATATTTGTCAATAGGAGCCATAATAATGAATTATTTATTCTTTAAAATAAAAAAATAAACCAAAAATGAAATCATTCCCGGATCATCTGTAGAAGATTTTTCTAACAAAGGCAACTCTATTTATGTTTAATATAAATTATATTGTAAATCATTTTTAAATGTATATATTACAGTAGATGTGTATTATTAGTGAAGTTATATTTTCTCTGGCGTTTCAATGAAAATTGACGTTTCAACGAAAATTGAATTTAACTGATTAGCGCTGGTAAAATTTGAACCCAAACCTTATATACAATGAAATAAATATACGCCTTTAAAAAGCGACATTTGCTTGATGGATATCTATAAGGTCGAATTGCGCAACGGGAATGTTGTGGCCTTACAGTGATATATTGATTCCTGTGAACGTTTCATAACAAAGTAATATTTATTCAATGCACCGGAGAATTGTGTTGTAGTATTTATGAGAACCCCTTATTTTTTCTAGTCGTAATGAGACCCTTTTTGTGATTAAATTATTGTCTAGTTTATCCTTATTAGTAAATAATCACTTTTTGGTTACAGTAATTAACGCGAGCTAATAGAAAATATGATCTCCCATGACTATGTGTGTGGTCACCCACAACAACATTTTTTTAACTTTCGTTAGGTTAGGTTTGTGTTAATTTTTTTTGTCAAACTATTTAACAACACTTCTGTGATGTGGAAATATGCTTACTAAATCATTTATTCCTGAACAAATACAGTTTTACTGATACTGAGCAATGAAATTTTAAATGAATTGTACGATACATTTAACTGATATATAGCTTAACAGTAATACACAATTATTGTAACATATAATAAATATTATATAAATAAAAAATGGTGTATAAGAATAACCAATAAACATGAATTGTTGTCATAGAAAACTCATTTGCCTCAACCCACAAGTAAATGCTTATTTAGTGATAGTCTGGTTTTACTGATATTTAGTCTTTGAGGTTTCCCGAGGTAATTGTAAAACGTATACCTCAATTCAATCATCATAGAGCTCTATACATTTATGGTCGCAGTGAAAGGCTCCGAACTAATCCGATATTCAAATGAGCCATCACAATTGATGCACTCAACTCCAACCCTTGTTGGATTGTGGCAGTTCTGTGGTATTTTAGACGCATAAATTTTCCCTCGCTTCTCTCTCATGGGACTTGCCAGTCTCCGTGCATCGAGTCTTTATGAATATTTAATATCAAGCCCGCCGATACGTCGCACGTTAAATAATACCTGGGTGAAAAGCCGACCCAGCCTTAGGGGCCGCGGTTTGTTTGCACCTTGACATAACTTGATTCCGCTCAAGTTTTTCACTCTACCTCACACGAACAGTAAGTATAAAAGTACGATTCGTATAAAGTTTTCTAGAGAGAGAGACGATATTTTTCAATAACAAAATCAAACTTCAAGCGAAAACACTACCTATTTTTAGACTGTGCGCTTTACTGCGTCATTGACCAGTTAACGTCGTTTGAAATATGAGGGCTACGAACTATAGGAATAATGTTGCAAATGAGTATTATCAAAAACTCGCAAGCAATAATATGCATATAATAATACTTGAATTAGTTTGTTAATTTATTAAAAAGTTTGTTAGGGTTTTAACCACCTGTACAATTTGTAATAATTTAGAGGTCACTCTAACGACCATTTGAACAAACAAAAAGAGAGATTAACCCGTCTCGAAAGTAGGGCCTCATACATTATATTCGCACAACAATGGAATAATCTTGTGAGCAAATAATAGCAATAATAATTTGAAATATTTCACGACTACCTAATAGCACATCCCTTCCGTAACGTTAATCATTCATAAGAACCACCAAAAAAACTACTCTTTGTTCAAAAAGGACGCGCGCTAGATAATAAATTCTAACTTGCGCACATTACTTTTGTTTTTCGACTCTTTGTATACCGATTGCCGAAATGACCATCTGGACCGTGAACATATTTCGGTGGGATGTCTAAGAAGCAATGCAATTGGCACTCAAACACCCTCATATGCGATTCAGAGATGAACCATGAGACGAAAGACATCAGCGGATCGTCCTAAGATCATTACGAAAACACATCACGACAGATACCTGATTATCCACAAAATAACAGTCGATAATAATACAACTTGACATGCCTGCAAAGACATTTTTATATATGTTTATATATTAAACTGTCATAATTGAATACATACAGTAAGTATTAAAGACCAGACTGAAAATATGGGAATCGGTGACATTTATATTAATAATAATTATAAATTATCATTTGTAATATAATTTATAACCAATAGATGTCACTGCAACTGGGGCCGGTTTTGTAATAATAACACAGTTTTTTAAAAATAAAAATTCGAGTAACGCTGCCGGGGCTCGAACCCGCAACCTCAGAGTTACTAATCTGAGACGTTGCAGACTATAGACATTCCGTCCTTATATATTTTTAGATTTTTGAAGTATCAATGTGTCATATTTTTTACACTTAGATGTTCCGAATGATTTAAAAATTAAAGATTAATTTAAAACAAGCAATTTTTTTTATCAATAGCGCCTTTTATAAATACAAATTCGAACCTGCAACCTCAGAGCTACTAGTCTGAGACTTTACGGACTACACTATTCCGTTTATACAAGGAGGTTTTCTACGTGTTATTTTTATTTTCCCGGTGCTTAGCCACTAAGAAAGGTAAAAAAATTATTGCTAATTGTCCCTGGACAACTTTTAAAATACTTTTTTAAATTGTTTATATTTTCGATTTTTTGAATAACATTTTTATTTGAATTTTTATATTTTAGTATTTGATACATTTTGTGGATTGATAGTGCAGCAAAAGCATTTAGTATATTTTATGTGCTTTATGAATTTTAATGAGCTGAAAAAACTTTCAGCATCATCTCTACACACTTTCACACTAACACTATGTCTAATAATTCAATAAATTATATTTTTGATTAGCTATGAATAACTCAGAAGCCGCGGGCTTAAGATACAAATTTTTATTTATAAAACTGTGCTAATAATAAAAACTAGTACTAGCTACAAAGTGAAATATATGGA
Source organism: Plectrocnemia conspersa (assembly GCF_051122295.1). Lineage (NCBI taxonomy): Eukaryota > Metazoa > Arthropoda > Insecta > Trichoptera > Polycentropodidae > Plectrocnemia > Plectrocnemia conspersa. The sequence goes on along the minus strand of NW_028277175.1, from coordinate 9,771,592 downwards.
TTATAAATTATACACACAATAATTTATATTTAATTATATAGATGCTACAGATTCAGTATAGTGGCTCATATTATGTCTGAATGCCTTGCAGGTAAGATTGCAAATAAAAAAAATACAATTCTAAAACTAATTTTATTTCTGTTTATAATAATTTTTAATTGAAATGAAATAAATAGTTTTGTAGATTATTTTTTTATAAACTTAACTGTTGTCAATGATAGCAAATACATAAAAAATTTCAGTATATCCAAATATATTTTTAATTTCAGTTAGTATTAAAGTACCCACTTTTTTCATATGTATTTCTAAAGTATCTGGTTTTATATGAATGAATTTTTTTTTTCTCCTTGATCGGAATTTATGTATCATTATTAATTGCAGTTTGGTGAATCTCTTTCAGAGATTTGAGTATTTCATTATGCAATATGCAAAAAATGTGTAATTTAACAGTATTGCGGTAAGTATAATAATATATTTTCCTCTCATAGTTTCTGTAACATTTTTGCGGAATTGAAAAGAGCACAATTTTTACTAAAAAATATCAGATAACATGTTCTCGCCCCGGAGTTATTACATACTGGAACACGTCAAAAATAGATGTGTTTACATACACATAACTTATGTTGTTTCCAGCAGCTTTCTCTTTTAGTTCCTAAAATTATTCCAGATTTTCCATGACGGCCCTCACGTGGGATCCTTATCTGTTCATCCATCATCCTGTCACGTGTCAGAGATACGATGCGGCGATATAGCACGTTCACCTCCATTGTTCGACGGGTCTCTAACTATTCTTTAATGCCCTCGAATGGTGACAATTGAAAAAGTACTAAGAGCTGGCTGCTAGCGAATTTGCGACGCCATCGCTTCTTACGCTATCCGGATCAAGGTGACTCGCGAGGGAATTGAGTCAATTCAATTTCGGTGCATTTGCACCCATGACATCGACAATTGTATAATTCGAAGAGCGGAAGACATTTTCATAGAAATTCAATATACAAGATATTGATATTAATAATAATAGAATATTAAATATACAGTTGTGAAAGCAATATATACTGTTATATAAATGTAATAACGCCTGACTGAGATAAAGTCTAGGAAACATATATTTAATATTAAAAAAATATATTTTGCTGATATTATATTTGTGAATCTACTCGTATATAAAAAGGGAAATATATATGCACTTAATATTTTATTAAGGTGTGTTTGCTATGTGATATTATATAAAATTTAATTGTGCTTCGTAGAAGTATCGTTTTGCTTTTGGTCGAGAACAAAATCGATTCCGCTCTCGAGACAGAGAAGCACGCTTAAGTGGAAGCTTGGAGTGGTATCTAAGGAATAATCTTTATAACAGATGCTTCAACTCGTTCTTTATATTTAACAATAAAAGCTTATTGCATTGAATGGATATTTGTAATCAAGTCCATAATTAAATCAGTGAATTTAAATTATAGCACTGAAATTTATTTAATTTACTACACATATTTTTTTAGTTAGGTTTATATTTTGTATGTGTGTCTACGCTTTTTCTTCAATAAATTGTATATTTGTGTTAACAAAAAATATGATTTTATGCCATTAAATCGAATATTATAAATATTATTGATAGCAATGATATAGGTCTGTACGATTTTACTTCTTTAATGGTTTTCCTGGATTGCGAATCATTATTACTTCTGCTATTTTCTAGGCACTGGGTACATGTTTTAATTAAATATATTAGTTTAACTATTGCCTTTTTTAAAAGCTTCTTCATAATTTCGCCACTTATTAAGTCAAATCCGGGTGCGTTATTTGAATTAATATTAGATACTATTTCCTTAGTATCTAATATTATTGTGTTTCTTCATTGTGTTTTTTTTATTATTTTATTTCCTGTGTCGTTGTTGTGTATTTCAATTTCATTGGGTTTGAAGATTTCCTCAATATGGTTAGCAAAAACGTTGCCTTTTTGTTTATTTCTCGCCGAGTCTCGATTTATTGTTTTCTTTACTCTTTTTGTTGTTTTTCATAAAGAAAATTCTGAATCGTTATCTGCTGTTAAATAATTCAGATAATTATTAATTGGATTCTACTTCAGTTTTTAAAGTGTTATGTTTTATTATTTAAAATATTTTTATCATTAAAATTCCTGGTTTGATGCCATATTCTCCTTGCTCTTCCTTATTCATTTACCAGATTATATTTCATTCAGAATTGTTGACAATTTATTAATAGACAGACATAATTAATAAAATAAAAAAAATGTTTGTTTATACTGTAAAACGTTTTACTAAAAATTGGTTAAGATTAAAGTTTATTTTTAAAAATTATTTCAGTTTATTAGAATCTGTCTAAGAAATTGTCAAATCGAGAATTTCCGTTTGTTGTGTAAGGAATCTTATTCCTGAAACTCGCGTTAATGACTGTGACCAAAAATGATCATTGATCAATAGTATAAAGGATAGTACCACACAAAGGCCCTCTTTACAACTAGAAAAAATGGTTTCACATAAATAGCACGCAAATGTTCTCCAATGCATTGAAATAATATTTATTTTTTGCAATATATTACCGCAATACTCCCGTTGCACAATTCGATCTCCTAGATGTCCATCAAGCAAATGTCACTTTCTAAAAGCGTATACATATTTCATTGCTCTAAAAAGCGAGTACAACGATAGATTGGCTGTGATTTGTTAGCAAGCTTTGCAGCCTTGAATACTTAAGGCTGATCTCCAATGAGGAGAAAGCAGACACTGGCAGATTGGCAGACAACATATGGTCATGGACGCTCTCATCCTGAGAGGGATCAACCTACGCAATACTGTTGCTGCTACACCAACCAGAATCCACTGACAACATCCCTCCGCCAACTTCTCCACCATCGCTCGGAGAATAACGATCTCGCCCATCATAGTCTTTCGCAATATGTTATTTTAACTAATAAAATCTTACTAATTTCTACCTTTCTCTTACTTAGGGTAAGAAAACTTTAAAGTAAGAAAAACTGATTTGATAAAAAATAAATTTGTACAAATATTTGTGAGATTTTAATAGAGGTCAGAAGTATTTGATTGGCAAAAAAATATTACAATTATCTCAAGTACTCTAATCGACCTTATATTTTCTTTGGTAATCTAAAAACTACATTATTTATCAGATATGAACCACTCCGATTGGGAATCGGCACGCTGCAAAAATGTATGGAGGCTTTCTACAGATTACGTCATAAAATTTGCCTGTTGGCGAACTTAAATCTCATTTTTTCAATAATCCAAAGAGGTTTTTTGTCTATATTTTGCAAAAAATATGAAAAATGTAAAGTAGCAGTTACTAAAAAAATTCTTTCGATCTATATCTGTAATCAATCGAAGTAGATTGATTTGTTTTGAACTTTTAATTATTTGCGTCCATATAACAAATCATCATCCTATTGAAATTTGTTCTCTTTAACGATCATCCAGTTCTCTGTTTATCAAAAATATATAGATATTTACAATAATATACTGTATTAATATAATCATATATATTTATCGAAATATCTCGAAAAAAAGTGAAAATAAAAATCCAAAATGCTTAGTCAAAACAGTGTATGATATTGCAAAGCACAATTGTGTTCCAAAAAACTTAGCAAACATAAAAAAACAATGGCTTAACCCCTATTATTAATAAATAACGTGGCAAAAAAATTAGCGCGTCATGTTAATTTATAATTTTACTCAAAACTTAATAAATATGTTGAAAACGGGAGCATGCTAATTAATTTAAGCCCGTAAAATAACTTTTATGTTAAGGTTTGCGATCATTATAATATTTTTAAACAAAATAAGTTCAACAAACGTTTACCCAACGATAAAAATATAATGATACTATAATATACAATATTATATAATATTTATGATCCAAGCAAACAAATTAAATATAACAATATGTACACACGTTCCATTTACATCCAAGATTTTGATCCTCGGTAAGGGTTGGCGAAATAATAATAATCATCCGCTCATAATATGATTATTTTGCATTAAATCCATACGAGTCATATGATAAGAACAAATATTTATACAAGGCATATAGATGTAACCGGCAGGTAAGGGTTTGTATCGGTAGAGTGAATAGGTACATTTGCATTATATCCATTAACTGTATATAAACACACGCACATACAAAAGTTGAATTCGGAACGAACGCCCATTATGAAAATGTTAAACATCACTGAGCTACAATATTTGGTGTAAACATTATTATAGAACAGTGTACATACGTGTTAAAATATATGTGCATACTAAATATGTGCACGCGATGGAAACGTGGAAGTATCTGAGTAAATTAAAATCAGGCATACGTGTAAATATTGTAACGATATTAAATATAATATCTCTAAACACCTAGGCGTATATATATGTATGTATTCGTATCGATCGATACAAAACATTGCGTCAGAGTTGACAGTTAATATATATTAACCTGTATTTTATTCATTGTAAAATAACTTCATACGTAATTTTAAGAAAATATTTTCAAATTTACTTATATACCTATATTCGTTATACTTATATACAATGTGACACTTGACGATTGTCATACGACAACTTTTTGTGAAGAAAGTGAAGCTGAATTTGTGCGAATATTCTGAAGCTTTGAGTCACTATTTCAAAATTTAATTGGAAAAAGACTTTAAAATGTATATAGATGTTATAACAATTCATTTATACAGCTCACCATTTAGTCCCTTCGTGCATCTCGTTCAAAGTCACACTTGAACTAGAGCCGCCTGGACACACACACTACAATTGCACATGCATGCATCTCATTTGGATTCACGGTGCATATGCAATAATGGCGCCCAGTCCAACGTACGTGACCGTACATTAATGGAACTCGATTCGGCGTCTGAGTGATAGGAGAAAAATGTTTAGCGCCCCTGTCGAAATAAAATTTTACGTGTGCCGTTCGCACGCACAGCGCTCGTCTCATCGGACGAATTCGTTTACGACTCTCATTCATGTAAATGTTTTATCTTTATGTGTGTTTGTATCGTTGGGCTGAATGTGTGTGTGTTAATGGTGATAGTAAAAGAGTATTTGGGTTGAGGGCTGTAAATACAGCGTGGAAATAATAATGAGGTTCACTTAGATGGCTTGCAAATCGTCTGAGATGCAAGTCAATCCAAGTGTAAGTCGTGGCGAACGACTTTATATACTTAGATACTATCTACTTATATGTTACATTATTTCATCATATTTTTAAATAATAAGAAATCATACGCTGACGCACAGCTATAATGCACCAGCTCACACCACAGCATATGTGACATTATCTACAATTCAGCGACTTATTGCTACAAATATTCAGCATTGCATCATATAATGATGTAATTTTAAATAGTTCTACAAGCAGTTTGATCCTGTTTAAAGTGAAAGAAACTGTGTAAACCAAATTAAACTACCTTGGAAATGTGGTAATTAAATCGATACTAATATCTGACCCTCCAACTCCTATCTTATCCCTTTCTCTTCTAATTAAAATACACATTAAAACTACAGAGAAACGATTTATTAAATAAAATATATTTTTTTTAAATAATTTTAAAATACTACTATTTTAATTCAGCGTTTAAAATCTATGGTGCAGATTCTAATACCGGTCCTTAAAAATACAATCCACAGAAAATATGCCTTAATTTTTAATGGTATATGAAGATGAGTTTATATAGAATATTAGAATTCTTATGGATTATACAAATTATACAAATAAATATAAATTATTTTTTTTTACATTCTAAAATCAATGAATTTTAAAAGATAGTTTTGAATAAAGAATTTGAAAATTTAAATTTAAGGGATTTTGTAATAATCATTTTAAAAACGTTTAGTAGCATATTTATTATAAATTTCATATAATCTAAAAAACTAAAAGTATTATTTTTATTTTTGAGAAAAAAAGTATTATTTTCTCAACAATAAAAAAAACATTATTCTTAAAATAAATACTATGCGCGACCTATCTCGATTTAATATTTATTATTTATCGCAAATATTTACCTGTGAGAATAGGAAAATCTAGGAAAACCTAGTATGTGATGAACGATCGGAATTATTATTAAATAATAATAATTAATTCCGATCTCCTAGATACGACAGAAATTGAAAAACTTTAGGATGCATATGGGATTTGAACCTTACGCATAACCCTATGCTAATGCATTGGGCTTTCATGTATTTAGGTCACCAACTAAATGGTCTATCGTACTGGATATTTTAAACCTATGTAAGTGATGTTATATTTCTGCCAAAAATTCAATATAAAAAATGAAGATGAATCAATCAGAATTATAATTATATAATAATCACTCACTTTGATCTCCCAGATACGACAGGAAATTGAAATAAACAAGTTTCAGATGGAATTCGAATTCTGAGTTTTTTGAGTGATAGTCACTGATCTATATATCTGTGTATATCTGGTAGGAGAAGATACAGGTTAATCCAATTCGAGTTTTCTATGTTGACAGCAATGTAAATCAGACAGCTGTCAATAATCACGCGTGCTCAAAGTATCAAATGTTAGTTTGCAACAACACATTTACATATGCTTAATTATAGCCGAGATACCACCCGAATTATACGAAAAAGTATTCAAAAATTACATCTGAGGTCGCCATTTCAATAATATTATTTTTTTATAATTAATGATATACATCAAATAATTAAATATCCAAAGATATCTTTAGATTTGTGTTTTTTTTAATTGAAAAACTGAAATTTGATCAACTTATATTTGGCACTAAATTAAGGGCCAACGGCCTAAGTGCACTTTACAAAAATATTGTAAATTAACAATTAAAATAATATTTTATTTAGTCAGAAATTATTTTTTTATATTTTTCGACTAGTTAGAAAATTGTAACCATTTTCAAAAAAAAATTGCTAAAATATTTAAAATTACAAATCATGGCTTAAGAACCATCAATAAAGATAATTTATTATTAATTAATTAAATTATGAAAATACACTTCAACAACTTTTTATGACATGAGAATAAATCAATCGGGATTTTTTATATATATTGCAATCATAATATACAATGAAGTGAAATGATCTAAAATAACTTACAATGCAGTTTTTTTGAGTTCAAATTTTAACGAGAAGTTACTGCTTTTAAAAATATATATATATAATGGAATTAGAATCGCATCTAATCATATTGTAATCGGGAATATATAATGCATATTTATGATAGCGGATATTCCCTTTCAACAAGTAATTCTATCTTTTTTCATGTGCTAAATAACTCTGTGCATTAATTATTATCCCAGTTACTGATAGTATAATTTCTGCGAATTTATGAAATAGTCCTTTTTTTCTTTAAAGCAAATATCCCCTATAAATTTAAATGAAACTTATTTAAAAGAACTACAAAATGTATTGCTGTGCTTCAAAATAAATCATGAAAAAGACATATACATACATATAGTCCAGTAAACATTGGGTTGAAAAATATGTTATAAATGTATAATAAAATATGTAATATATTGTGCGGAAAATAATATATGAATAAAAAACATCGTTCGGTGGTTTGAAAAAGTTCAAGAAACTATGTTAATGTATCCATGTATTACATAATTCCACCAGAGACTACATAACCTATTTCAATACATATTACATGGGCGATCCCCGAGCCACGAATGCATCCGGCTCCACACATACCCCTTTACCTTTCCTCCTATCCCATATCTCCTACAAACCCTATCTCCTCCGCGTCTCCATGTATGACTGGCCAAATTAGCATATCTTGATTGGAAAATGTGGGATGCCATCAGCAGTCATGGCGACGGGCGTTCAAAGCCATCTCTTGTACCATATACCGCGTTATGTACCCATTACACGTTCCGCACCGGGATACGTTCATTTACACCTCGTTTTATATATTGTATAAAGGCCATCGTCAAAGTTCGATGGGAAAAGAATGGACGGAAAACTTTATGTGCATTGTTACCTCCACATAATTGACCCATTATGTGGATCGTATCAATTTTATGGATCGAATGCATTAAATTAAATCATGTTTATATAACACATACATGCATATATGTAATATTATCATGTATCAACTCAACAATAGTAAAAGTACGTCGTTAAACGAGACTGACAAGGGTTGGTATAGGGTCGAGATGACCCAGAATAATAATTACAAACGTAATATCACAGACCAGTAACAGCAACTATTGTATTGTTATATTCATAACAAAGTGACTGTCACTCCGCTGCAAAAATTGTAAATTCCGATATACACATTGTTGTGAAAATTCGTGTACATTTTTACATCAATGTTACATATTAAACCGGTCGATTGCATCCGATTCAGGTATTTGGATATCGTGTCATGAAATATTTTTTCAGTCTATTTATTGTGTACCATCCCATCAAAAATTCAGTATATAAAGCAAAGCGTATTTTAAAACAAGTATAGTACAACTCATTCTTTCAACGAAGAACCAGCTCTTGTTTATATCAAACTTTATCATGAAGGTATAATAATAAATATTATTTAATAATATTAGATTAAAAATATTTTTTTATTTATTTTAGGTGTTCAGTATTTTGTTCCTGTTTGGTGCTGCTGCAGCACAAGGTGGGTTTGGTGGAATCGTTGGACAAGGCATTGGTATCCAAGGTGGTTGGGGTGCTTGGGGCGGGATTCATAAATATGCTCCAGCACCCATTGGTCACGATGGACGTGTAGTCGATACACCTGAAGTAGCACATGCAAAGGCCGAACACTTCAGATTATTTACCGCTGCTGCTACTAAAGGAGGACTCGGAGGAATCGGAGGAGCTTGGGGACAAAACCAAGGTATCTATGCACAAGGATTCTCGGGACCCAAATGGCACGGACCAGCTGCTCATATTGAATTGACCCACGACGGCAAGTTTATCAAAGACACTCCTGAAGTAGCTCACGCCAAACAGAAGCACTTGGCCGTTTTGGCAGCTGCTCACTCTGGCGCCAGTTATGGACAACAGGGGCAGTGGTATGGTGAGCAACAAGGAGGTCAATGGCAAGAGAATCAATCCGGAGAATACAGAGGAGAAGGAGAAATGGAAGGACAATACAGAGGAGAAGGCGAAGAAGGTGGAAGGTTCATCGGCGAAGGAATCAGACGCTATTGATTCAATTAAAAGATAACTTAATCGACTAAAATATCATGCTGAATATACCACCGTAGTATTAGATTTAAGACTCACTAACATTGTGATAAATTAAATAAACAAGGTTACGCAATAATAGCTTTTTATTATATGTCTACGATAAGTAATATATTATACAATGAAAAAATCAGGGACATATAGACAAAAATGCTACTAAACTATATTTTAATAATATAAATAATAAAAGAGATATGTGCAAAAGAGAACAAATTTGCTACTACTTAAAAATTTATAACGAGTTCTTCTCAAATAAATGTTGAATCTGCATTTTAAAATTTGTTTTGTCTAGAAAGTATTGCATCGATCGAAATTAATGATAATCAGAAAAAGCAAGATCTGAAGAATAAGGTGGATGAGATAAAATCTACAAGCCAAATTGTTCCATTTTATTGAGAGTCAATTTCGCCGAAAACTATTGTTGAAGTGCAGGCCGTTTTTACTTCTTCGTGCAAACAATCTAGCTGATCACAATAAAAGCTTGCTGTTATTGTTTGTCTAGATTTAAGTGTTTCGTAATGCACAATCCCTTTGCAATTTCATTTCAATCAAAATATCTTTTTTTTTATATTGAGCCCAGGTTTCGAAATAAGTTTTACTACTTGACATTTTGATTACAACTGTCTTTTAAGACGACTGTTGTCGTACAACGCCCATTTCTCATCTATCAAAAAATCAAGAAAATGTGACCAGCTTCAAAATATACGGATACGTTCCGCCTTGTTTTATTTGCTCAATTCGTGTGGAATCCTTCCAAGCCTTCCCAATCTTTTTAATGTGTCATGCACTGTTGATCGGATTTGCTTAATTTCACTGTCAGTTGATGGATAATTTGATTAGAATTTGCTTTCATTTCTGCAGCCAAGACATCATCGTCTATTTTTGCTGATCTTTGATCTTGATATCATAATTTTTTTAAATATTTTACGAATTACCTGGCACAGAACAAATATTTTTAGTTGTCTTAGCTGCCGAATTTTTAAAAAAAAATCATATAACATGCAGTTTTGTATAGATTATTCATAAATTTGGTATCAACAATCAAACCAAGAACATAACATTTATTTCTGGACTACTGATAAATTCATTTAATTTTCACAATGTGAGTCTTAACTGTTTTAAATGTTTTTTTATGTAATTTTTACTAATTTAAAACATTATTTTAGATTAGCTAAAAAACGATCCTTTGCCTACCGTTGCAATCAAAATTAATTTAAATTATTAACTTAAATCATATAATACTATAAATTTAACATTTAACACTTCAAAATTCCCGTGCAATTAGTTCAAATATTGAACTACGCTTAAAGACAAATTTTAAAGTTAAAGTTCAACTAGTAGCACAGTAATTAATGTCGACTGGTATGAGATTGCGATGTTGTTTTTGAATTAGCACATACTGAATTGCAAATTTTAATTTGCATAGTTGGCGCCCGATTTGGGTTTAATTTATATAATGAATGAGGTTTCGCGTTACTAATTTGTCAGTGGTCATTGCTGACTGCGATTTCCGTAAATTTACTTTTGTGTCAAATAAACGACCATAATTATTGATAAATAATTGCAATTAGGATTCCAAAATTGCAGTAATTCATAAAAAAATTAGTTGTTATTAAAATATTTAATTAGAACTATAATATATCATGATATAATTGAGTAAATGTTGAAAAAATACGCAACTTGTGTTTCAGATATTATGATTAATAACAAAATTATATGATTTTGTATTTAAATTAATTTTAAAATAATTGTCATCCTGATTGATCTGATGACAATTAAGAATCAAACCTATTTTATCACTATAATATATTGAAAATTATTTTTTGCATGATAGAACATGCTAAAATTATAAATAAATAGTTTTTTACTTTTTATACATATGTACTATTTATAGTTTTTCGTTAAATTATTGCTCTTATTTTTTCTGCATTTAATCTAATGCTACTTGCTTGTGAAGAGGCATCCTTGTACCTTCAAAAATCCATTCCTTCGTATCCTATAATGAAATCTGACTTAAGAGGCTACGGAAAATTACTAAACTTAATTAAATTCCCAAGAAAACTCACATGCTTAAGCACTTGAGTCATCAGCTTCAATACATAGAAAAAAGGATTATGTATAATTATATAGAAAGCAAGAAAAAATATATTTGTAAAGATCGCTCTTCCTTGACCCAACAGTATTTGTGAGACGTCTGGCGAGATTATCGAAGGGGTCCGACATTGCTGAGGTGTAATTGAACGCAACCCTTTTTCATCGTCACAAAAGTTCGCTGCGGGAAACTTTAATTGAAAATAGCTACGAATTTTCCAAGGACCTCTCGATCATGGTCGAGCGCCTCGCGATAGCTTTCAGAATTCGCGACGCGTTCGTTTCTCGAATATTCCATTGAAATTTTCTTCCTACGCCACAATGTCCAATCAAAATTTCATATTTGTTCCATAGCGTGCTTTAAGGAGTTGTTTACCAATAAACATCCCTATAAACCTCATTAGCAATCATTCAATATCGCTTCTCTTGGAACTTCTTCAAGAAATTATCCAATAATCAATAAGACGGAAAAGTTATTTGACGAACTGTATAACTTGATAAAAAAGTGAAACTTTTATTGTTAGAGTATATGTATGTATATATTATATATACATATATAATGCAATACAACATAAACAAATCATAATATATTATTTGTAGAACTATAGTGACTGATATGACTAATAAAAATCATTTAGGATTCAATACGTATATCAAATCGATATCATTAAAACAAAACTGACTTAAATAATTGCATATTAACGCACATTTTTACTAATATATTAAAAAATATAGGTATGCTGCTGCTAGATATTGAAAAGGTATTCGACGCAGTTTGCCACGTCTGAATACAAAATTTAAATTACATAAAATGACATATTTATATGTAAAATAAACGATTATTTCTAAAAAAATGTTAATTAATTTTAAAATCGCCGATTTTATTCTTAGAAAATACTTTCAATATATTTAAATTATTATCAATTATATTTTATAATGATAATGCTCAAATTTTAATTTCAAGTTTATTTGCAATTATTTTTTGACAAAAATTGCTATATTTTTTTTATTGTAGTGATGTATTTAATCTACCACTGGAATTAATTTTTATGCTGAAATGTTATAGTTGTTTTTTGATATCTAAACATATGTATTACTTTGCTATAAATATAGTTTATACAATTTTAAGCTAACATTATTTTTAGTTATGCCCTAATTAAAGTTATGCTCTAATCAAAACATGTTTCCTTTTAACATATGTAGTTTTTGTTGTTGTGCTCGAATTTATTAAATAGTATATAAAGGAAAGGTTATCGAATCTTTGTGGTAAAAATATATTATTTATCAGGATTATTATTTGAAGCACACTTTTATACACTTTTGATTAACTTATGCTTTTAAATCATAGATTCTTAAAATGGGAAATATTGCCCACTGGGGGGCGATGGAAGAGCTATGGAGGGCGATGGAGAAGTGATCAAAAAGTTTATTGTACGTAAATGTTTTAAGCACTTTTTAGTACCAATGGGTTATGCCCAAAGCATTTTTAATTTTATAAGTAGCACTATAAAAATAGTAAAAAATAATTATTTAAATAGCTAAAAAAAAAATTTTTTTTATATTAATCAATAATATTGGGGAAAATATTGTGTAAAAGTCTTGTGTTATTAGTTTTATTTTATTAAATAATATTATAATAATATTTTATTTTCACACTTGCTATTTGAAATTCTAAAATTGCATAAGCTACAAAAATATTTTACTGGAATCTAAATATTTTACAATTTAATATTAAATGAGATAAAAATAAAATTTTACAAAGGTGGGCAATTATAAATTTTGTCATTTAAAAGTAGGCAATGAGTCAAGAATATTTGTATTAAAAATCTAAAAAAACTCCAATCATGAGTTTCTTTGCTAAAATTGAGCACCACAGTGGAAACCTTTTTAACAGCTTAAGTCACGAAGTACCTGTCTTAAAACAGAAAGGATTAATATATGTAAAGGTAAAAAATGCGCGTTTGTAAACTACTTTAATGGCCAACAGCAAATTTTTTAAAAAATGTCTCTACACTTCTGTAATTAATTGGTCTTCCCACTGAAAAGTGGCAGGGAGTAATATCGTCTATGGATATAAATACAGAAAAGCGGCATTCTATTGGGATTTTTTTCACTAACATTCACATTTAAATTTCCATTCCAAACTATGAAAGTTATCCAACCTGGATTTCAATCAAAAGGACGCCAGCCTAACTTAAGGACATCAAAAGTCGCAAAAGCCGCCGCTTCTCTCTATTCATCCACCGGTTTAGAAACGCCGGCAGCATACGAACATGCCCACGGAAAATATTCCATAACTGTTTTTTTTTCTTAACAAACTTTATCTTAAGCAAATTAAACCCCTTGACTCAAAAGCCTGGACATATTTTTTTTTAGTAAAATAGAGCCATAGACATATAAAAATAGAAAATACTACAACAACAAAAAATACATATGTAAACAAAAAATAAGTACAGTATTAGATTTTTATTTCCAAAATTCATAATCCAAATTTAAGCATAAAATGAAGGTTATATTATGTCATTTTTCAAAAAACTTTTCAAAAACACTTAAAAATAAAATCGACAATATCAAAAAAAGATACAAAATCAAATAATTAAATAATATATATTATAGAACAATGACAGATACTGTAATGCTTAATGACCCACAACTAATTTTAATATATCGTAAGATATATTAAAATTAAAATTAGTGCTGTCTATCGTTGTTCGTGCAACGTATTCAATTTCAAAAATAATATTTATTAGTCAAAAATATATGTAGCGTAAATAGATAATGAAAAACTCAGTTGGTGTCACAGAGTTACGATTTGAAGCCTTATTTTAATTACAGCCTCGCAATCTAAGTACACATCTGCACACGTGCATAATATATTTGTGCGCATAGAGCTTCGGAATTGTTTAGGGCGTGTTAAATCACACGTGTACGAATCGTGTTGGATTTAAGCATGTGTTACCGAAATTTATACAGTTTGCCCAACTCGAGAACACGTACACAGGGCCGAATTGTACGAGAGCGCAAAACTTACTCAAAATTTTCGCCAAAGCCCGAGCTTAAGTTCGCAGCAATGCTAGTAGTCTTTATCCGACACTCTGGAAAGTTTTCCATGAATTTTTGATGAGGAGCTCGTTTTCCGGCCAAGAACCAATATTAATAAGAGATAATGGCCCAGGGCGTTTGATTTATGCGGGCGACGGTTTTAATTAAATTTTAACATCGTGTTCATTACTATTATGTATTCATCACCAGAACTATTGAAGTTTTAGCAAGATGATATTTGGCACAGCCCTTAGAAAATCACATCAAATACTATGCTGAATCCTTGATTTCTTATACATATATTCACATAGGATACATGTTGAGCTCATAGCATCTTGAGACTAACAGCATCGATTCTACATTTCCCGCAGGACGCTCCAACGTCCACAGACATTCGACAAAATTAGTATGAACAGCAGTTCTTTGACCTTAGTATCTTATTATCGACTCTGCCTTGCCCTTTACTCGGTATAGTCAAATGCGTAAAAGACTAAATGTAATCTAAGCATATAGACAGGCGCAGATGGAGCGCTAACGTCGTCGTCAGATTACCATAAAGTCCACAGGATTCTTTGATTTGAGCCGTTCCAGCGAGTGCCGAGTGCATATTTGATGTGCGATTTTGTTTGAACGACATAAAATATAAAAGTCTTGATGCGGCACTACTCTTCTTGGGGTGGATAGAATATTACATAGCAGGGCGGCAACCTTTTTAGCTTCGCAGACCACAGTCAATTGAACTTTAATCGACGGAAGCATGTCTTAAAAAAATTTTTAGATATTTTCTAAAAGAAGTTAAGATTTTTTCCATAAATCAATAATAAAAAAAAACATTGAGATATATTTGGTCGAATTTTTGGAATTTTATGCAACGAATTTTTAGGAAAAAATTTACTCATCGATAATCTGAAACTCATTCGCAGAAACTATTGTTTTATTAAACAAAAATTTTGGAGGCAACCAAGCTTCAAAGTTTTGTAAAATAAAACACAAACTGCTACTCCTTATAAAAACTATGATGTATTCGACACAACTAGGGATTTTCATACCGGTATTGTGGCAAAAATCAATCTTTGATACTACCGGTAATACAAAATGACCGGTAAAAATATATTTTTGACAAACAAATAAATATACTGCAATTAAATATTATTGCGATATTCTTACATAAATATTTAATATCCAATAATTAAGAAAAAACAAAATCAAAAATCATCTTAATCACAATCTAATATTATAAAAAAATATGTCGCATTTTGAACAAACAGATTCGCATTTTTCTACGCACTTTTTTCTCATAAGGTTCTTTTGAATAATCGTTACTGACAAAAAATTATAAGTAATATAGGAATATATTTTATTGTAATAAATTATCTAGTGGTGCTCTAGCCCTTGATATAAAAACTTAAAAGACATTCAGAAGCGGACCATGAAAAATGATATTCTATCAAATATGATGTTTTCCTAGATTTATTGTTCCAAAATAAGGCAGATTTCAAAAATATTTTTTTTTTTGATAATATAGTAAATGAATGAAAGTGAAGAAAAATAGCCTTATTGACTTTTAATTGTACTTATAAACAACACAATAAATGATCAGCGTATAAAATATTTTTAGAAGTACCTGAATGTAAGGAGGATTACTTAAACGCTTCTTATTGTTTAAAACGTGAAATATGCATAAATAGTGATAATTGGTGACAACTTAAGTCAAAACTTGATTAGCTTGTTTATTATATATTATTATACAAGAATAAAACATGAAGACGACAGTAGTTAATACGTCTTAATTCAATATTTTTAAAGAAAATATTCTGACTTTTTAATACGCAAAATTCGCAAGCATGTATTAACATTCAAAAATATATATTACAGCAATAAAAAAATAAATGGACATCTATCAGATTGATCGACTAAACAATGTTTAAAGGTACTAAATATGACAATTAGTTGTAATTCAATTGAAATGTAATAAAAAATACAAGTCAAAAATTTCTACGAAACATAATTACCCATGCTGGATGATAACATTGTAAATATTTAAAAGGATAATATTATAAGTAAATTATCTAATATATCGAAACAATAATTGCTGGGGTATTCGTATGCTTTAATTTTACTAATCAATAAACATGATTATTTTTTCAGTATTTTTTTATTACTAATTAATTAAAATAATCTTTCTTTTTCTCGGTAATTTCTGTAGTGAAAATCCCGGTATTATTTCAATCCCTAGGCAAAACACAAATAATAAAATAAAATAATACTTTAACGATGAATTTAATATACTCAAGTGTTAATATATACCTACAAATATCATATGTGACGTTATGGTATCCCCCTGATAATGTTAAATTATATATAACTATATATATATATATATATATATATAGTTATATATAATTTAATATATATATATATATATATATATATATATATATATAAATATATATATATATATATATATATATATATATATATATATATATATATATTTATATATATATATTTTTATATATATATATATATATATATATATATTTATATATATATATATATATATATATATATATATATATATATATATATATATATATATATATATATATATATATATATATATAATACACTATACTGAATAAAGTGACCCTCAAAAATGCTATATCTAATCAATTACTACTAATAATCAATTCAAGTAATAGATTGTATCTCTGCACATTAATTTCAAGTAAATAATCTAATAATTGTAACACCAAATTATTATGAAAATTTACTTGAGTTATTAATATACAGGCGGCCCTCGACTTTCGAACGTTCGACTTTCGTACAATTCGCTATTTCGCACATTTAAAAAAAAAATTTTTTAAACGTTCTGATAGCGGTGAATCTTTTGCTTCAATCGAACGTTCGTATGATACAAACAGGTCTACGATATGTTCAATTTTGCAAAATAAAAATATACAATAATTAAAGAATACGTTCAAAATTGTGGAAAATAAAGATATATTTCCACAATCTTTAATGATATGTTTTCAAAAACACAGCAAAAAAAAAAACATGGATGAAATGGATCATCTTTGTCATTGTAGATCGATGACGAACATCAAAAAGATGTCCCTCTGAGTATTTCAATTATTCAAGCAAAAGCTCTTAGTTTGCACAAAGATTGGAAGGTTAGATTAAAAAAATATTTTAACACGGTTTTTCAAGCAAGTAACGGTTGGTTTTACAATTTTAAAATGAGGTATTCTTTTGATAATATTAAATTTACTGGAGAATCAGCTGATGCGAATAAAGATGCTGCAAAAGAATTTATTTCTCAATTATCCAAAATTATTGAAGATGTAGAATATTCCTCTAGCCAAATATTTAATGTAGATGAGACAGATTTATTTTGGAAAACTCTTTAACAATGAAAAATATGAATGAAGCCTTCACGCACCTTGACAAATTTTTAAA
Organism: Plectrocnemia conspersa; assembly: GCF_051122295.1. NCBI lineage: Eukaryota > Metazoa > Arthropoda > Insecta > Trichoptera > Polycentropodidae > Plectrocnemia > Plectrocnemia conspersa. The sequence continues at coordinate 9,753,803 of NW_028277175.1, read as the reverse complement.
TATTATGGAAGATTGTGATCCCAATGGAGAACGCATATCTCAAGTGAGTGGGGCGATCAATGAAATCATAGCATGTTATAAAATACTATATGAAGAAAAGAAAAAGAATAGTGAAAAACAGTTAACTCTTGATAACTTTTCAAAGGAAACACCCGCAAACCCCACTTAAACGTGTCTCTTAAACGCCTCTTAAGCATCTTATATTTACTTGATAAATAAATATTTTAAAATACATACAATTTCAATTTTTTTTTACTTCCCTTGACTTTCGTACATTCAACATTCGCACACATTTTCAGGAACCAATTATGTGCGAAAGTCGAGGGCCGCCTGTATAATATATAATACACTAAAATCTATCTGAACTATTATCTAATTATTCATAAGTATGTCTAAAAAAGTTACGCCATGATACTATAGAAGTCTGGACTGAAAATGAAGACTGTCGAAAATACAGCAAATTTGCATAGTTGTAGCGTAGGACTAAACCATGGAACTTTGACAACCCCTGCGATTTATAAATTGCAGTAAGCTTAGCTAATTGTACGGTGTCGATGTGAATTTATGCAAAACACGAACTGCAGCCGATGATATACGATCACGTTGCGAAACACTTTCTCACGTAGCCCCTGGCAAATATAATTTGTGAGCTTGTTTCATAAATCGGTCTGTTTACGATACTCACGTAGAAGGGGAAAAGTTTGGAAGTAACGTATATACGAGTAGCTATATATAATAACAACAACAACAAAGGCAGCAATGGCGCACATGAAATCCAACGGAGATTAATTAAATAACGCCTGGGCAATGATGAAATGCGATAAGCATCTGAACGTGTCGCTTTGAAATTAATTTGCGAATTGAATAAATACACTGGCATAAATTTGTATAATCAAGATATACATTAGCATTCACGGTCTGGCGTGCGAATAATTTATCAATCGTTATTCCTTCAGAGTGATGGTTATGCATAAAGATTTAAGATAGCCTAAGCCTACACGTTGGACAGAATGTACGGAAAATACGAGGGATATTCGTAAAGAAAGTATTTCTATAGCATCTTATTATGAGATTAATTTATAATACGTTTTATACAGTTATTTAATTTTTGACACCAAACTTGCGAGGTGTTTTTAAGTCGGGACAAACCTTAATTATTGCGTATAAATTAGTTACACATGACTGATGTAGTATATGTGTCCTTCGAATTTACTAATAATCGCATCTCCAATTTGAGATCCATTAACGTTTGAAAAAAAAAGAATGTGCACTTCATCCTTAAAACAAACCTAAAAAACCGTCACTGAGAACAAGTAGCGATCATAATTTCTCCGAATTGCAACATTTCGAAGCGTAATCATTTTTGCCAGATTTACACCATTTTATATGTAAGACATAAGCAAAGATTCTAGTATCGCTACAAATCATATTTTAATAGCGAAATTGAACTCCTCCCTCTTCCCAGTTGTATATAAACAAGAACGCTTCTATATTACATCACTTCCATATAAAACTTGACCATAGAAGCCCGAGAAAAACAATACTTTCACTTCAACCGTTCAATCTAGTCTAGCTAAGCAGTCATCTCTAATCATCAATAGTATAACTTGGTCTTCAATACAACCCAGCGACAATATATGATATTTTTAACAAATTTTACAACCATATTACGAACTATTATGACTTAAATAAATTATAAAAAAATGTATAAGAAAAAACCCGTATGCTGTACTTAACAATTTATCGATTTTTAACGTCTATCAAATTACAGTTTTTTATAAAGCTATCCTACCGGATAATAATCGTTTTATTTAGCAGTGTTATGACTGGAGTACATCGCAATAAAACTATTAGGAATTTCGTAGAAAATAGTATTGTATAAAGTAGTATTTGTATAACCTCATATATATAATATATACAGTTATCTGAGAAATCTATTTATTAAATCGGTTGGCAAATTTTCTATAGATATGAAGAATCCAATTTTATCTCGTGTACGTTCAATACGAATATGAAGATTGTGAAGTATGTACATATGTATATTTTTAAGATCATAAAATAATTTTAATTTAAAAATGCGATTTTTGCGAAATCGCGTAAACTTTATAATATATAGAAAAAAGTTTAGACGAATTAAGCAGATTGAAAAACACTGATATATTATAAACTGTATATACTAAAAAATAATCAGTTACTTTTAATTATTATGATCATTTCGAATGAATAATAATAAATACTAGCTTATTTCTAAAATAATTCTTAACAAAGGAAGAAAGATCTTAGGACTAAATAATTGCGTTAATAATGATTAATATTTCATGGACCCCCTATTAGAACATCCGTTTCCAAACATTGATCACATTTAAGCACACATTAGTACCGTAAAAACTACACTTTTAGTGAAAAATATGAGTGATAGATGTGTTCCACTTTCATCAAAAGACTTTTGTTTTGTCTACATATTTGTAAACGACTGTCAAAAATGGTCATCTTGCAGTGTTACTTTTAAGGCGAAAACATTTTTTTGTGTGTGCTTCAGAAGCGATGCAATTGACCAGCCAGCATCCTCGTCTGCGATTCGCGAGTGTCTCGAACCAACAATATAAAATAAAATGACCTTGACCATAGAAAGACAAACGGATAAAAACGCTTTAGAGACTTGACCAATCACAGCATAAGATACATCAGCGGATTGTCCAGCATTATTACGACAGATCACAGCCGGCAATAATTCAACTCGACACTCCAGTGAAGACTTTCTGGATCTGCCATTTTGACTTGACACTTGGTAGTGGCATCTACATTTCTATATACATATGTATAGTAAATTATAAATAATCATAAAATAAACTGCTCACAGATTTTGCTGCATAGTCACACATTTTGCACTCAAAAACCCGAAAGAACTATAAACAAATTAACCGTCTGTTTGAGATCAAAACTTTAATGTTTTTATTTTGATATATAGTTTTTTTTAAATTAATTTATTTTACCCAAAATAAATGACTTGTTTTTCAAGAGATATTTTACACTTCTAACTTTCTAGTGATATATTGACTACTGTAATGTAAAATGGAACTCTATAATTGCTAACTTCACAGTTAAAAAAATTAGAATATACCTGTATTTACCTTCCTATTTTTTTACATAAAAAAATACTAATTTTATTTTTGTATTATTACTATAACTATAACATGGTTAATGATATATCAGCATTTAAATTAAAAACTTTTTTATAATTTTATATTTTTCAATATATACTTTGCATTTTAATAATTTATTCATTATAAATTTAATATGTACAAATTCAACCGAGTTACTTTAAAAAACATGCGTATCATTATAACCCAATAAAATTATTCAAATATACATACATACATACAATATACATATGTCGATATATGTTTCTAAAATGTCTTCCTCCTTATTTTGCAAATATTAATGTCAATATAATTTGTATGTTTTTATTACTGATGTATCACATGAATATTATATTATGTCAGATATTATATATGTATTTATGTATAATATAATATTTGATATATGATATTATATTATATAAAATGCATTTAGGGGTGGCTGTGTGTTTGAGCAAGGTAAAGGATGTGGCCGATCAATAGTGTCTCTCGAAAACCCAACATTTGGAAATGGCGTAAAAGGATGAAGCAATTTAACCCTTTACGGATGTCCATGAAATATATATGCGGTGAAAGATCGATTATTTATTAAGAACCCAATTCAAACTAACATGTATAGTTTATCAATATATACGCTTGTAATGCATGTACTATGTGCATATTGTATCGTTTTACTCTCAACGGGTTTGAAGTGAAGAATTAATAAAAATATTTTGTATAACCACTTATGATCCTTTGTTTGACTCATAAATATTTTTTTAATAAAATCTACTACGTATAGGAGAGAACGGACGAAAATGGAAAAAAAAGAATCACATTAAGGGCGAAATCGATATGAAAAGTGCTTATCTGCAACCCTCGACGGGGTTGTCTTAAAAAAATATTGACGATCCCTTTTGAAAGGAACTGGACTCTCCACGATAATAAAAATATATAGTCTTCCGTACCATATAAATGTCGATACTCTTAAGAAGTTTGCTTTTTGGCTGTGTATGTATTTATTTTAGTTTGTTTCGTAAACATACTCATGTATTTATATTTTAGTTTATAAATTGATTCAATGAAACTATTAAGGGATATTAATAGTTCATATATACATTTGATTAGACTGTAATCGATTGTTTACAAATTAGTTTCAAATTAAATGCAAAGTTAATTACATTAGCTCGATCTGAGTTCGCAAGTTATCTCATTTATCTAAATTTATATAATCCTACATCAATGTATATCTATAGTAGAGATAAAAGTTTTTTAGCTTTGATCTCTGATCCGATAGAATCTAGATTACAACTCATTAATTCAAACTACTTGGGATTTTAAATCTACTTTATTTTATAAAACACTTAAAAATAAGGTTTATTTAATAATCAAGCTTTTTCATTGTAATGAAAGAAAAATATCAAATATGATAATAAAAATCACTACTTTACTTAATTACTCCTCCAAAGCATAAAGACTTTTTCTTCGTAGCACAATTTAGCATAATAATATAAGATCATATCAACTGACATTTTTAAAAATTAATAATATCAAAATGTGCTCTTTTACATTACACATCAACGACTAAAAATGGTAAACCAACTACTGAATTTTTTTTATTGTAGCCAAATATTTACCATTTATTTTTTTATTTACAATCTGTTTATATATGTCGGAGTTTGTTTTTTTTGTGAATTAAATTCGCTTGTAATTTTGTTACTATCAGCGAGTGATCTAATAATAGTTCGAAATATAATTAGCTAGAATTCGTTTCCACGAAAAGAATTCCATAAATATGTATCGATTTTTAGCTACATGGGTATGTGTGTATATTATTTTTTTATAAAATAACTTTATGTGTAATTATTGTACATTCTCATAAAGACATTATTAAATTTATATGTCATGTAAGTGATTGTTTAAATACATTTACAAAAAACATTACTGAATTATCAACAGTTATAATCTTCACTTATAAATTTAATGTGTAAAGAAAGTTGCAGTCAAGATATTCTTACCTTATGCAAAAAGTATTTTTTTGTGTAATTTACTGAAAATATATCTTTATTTTCTAGACAAAACAGGGTATATGTTACGTCCATTCACCTAGGATACTATATAATATAATAAATTAGTATATATATACATATATAAGAAGAAGATAAACATCATATTATGTCACACTGATAAATAATGAACGTGCAAAAAGCAGTTCCGAGGAAACGCCTCATAATTAAACCCTGAGAACTTCCGTTTCGGAGAACCAGTACATCCCAATCTTTAGAACATAGGCGAAACTCTTAAGAGGAAACCTGGGTTAAACGTATGTTATATGTTTTAACTCTTTGAACGATCAAAACGACTAAAGTCGTTCGATTGATTTTTTAAAAGTCAGTAAAAAAAAAATGATTTTGAAGAAAAAATAAATTTTGGTAAATAAATATAAAATATAATTTTAAATTAATAAAAATTAAAAAATCGGAACATTTAAATACAGAAACAATGTCAAATTTGCAGGTTTCAAAAAACAAGAAGTTTAAGATTTTTGTGAACTTGAAATATTATTAAATATGTTTTTACTAAAATGCAGAACTATTTTGTTTAAAAGTATATTACTGATTTCAGATTTATTGCTTACAGATTTTCTCTACAAAAATATATTTCTGTATTTGACTTTTCTAAGATATCATTGTATTATCAAATAATGCTGTATTAAAATATATAATTAGCATATTTAATTTATATAAAACTGTATTTTTGTGAGCAAATTTATGATTTATGAATAAAAATGTCATTTTTTCTGTATAAAAATCTCTACAAAAGCACAAAATTTTTATCGAAAATATAAGTTTTTAATAATATTAAATTGTTTTATAAACATGAATGGCTACTTATAATGCATAGATATTCGCATTATTATTATAAATCTGTACTATTTTTACTTTATTTTTTTTAATACCGATAAAATTAAATCGTAATTAATTCAGCTAAAATAAATAATAAAATAATCAATAGAAAAAAATAGAATCAATATCAGTAAAATAATGCATTGATAGCATACTTTACTGAAACTACAAAAAAATACGATTTAATTTTTAAAATGTGAACAATTTTTGCATTTGTTTAAAAACGAAAATGCTCATTAAAAACTAAAATTTAATCAATAAAATATATAATTTTAAAATTACTGTACTATTTTTACTTTATTTTTTTTAATACCGATAAAATTAAATCGTAATTAATTCAGCTAAAATAAATAATAAAATAATCAATAGAAAAAAATAGAATCAATATCAGTAAAATAATGCATTGATAGCATACTTTACTGAAACTACAAAAAAATACGATTTAATTTTTAAAATGTGAACAATTTTTGCATTTGTTTAAAAACGAAAATGCTCATTAAAAACTAAAATTTAATCAATAAAATATATAATTTTAAAATGATTTTTAATTTTAATTAATAATATTTATAAAAAAAAAACTAAATGAATATATAATGAAAGATAGCTAAAAACTTAATATATCAAATTGTATCAGTATTTGCAACTTGCCGAACAAGTGAATTCGTCACGCCGATGTACATATATATTGGAGGTTTAAACTCATTAGATATATGCGTTTTAAAAATACAAGGCGGTAAATGTGACATATCGTATTACAAGCGTCAGAAAATTATGCTTATAACGCAAAAATATTATTATAATAAAAGTAAAAGACAATAACAATCGGGACAGTAAGAGTTGATGAAGTGGAAGCAGCCGTTTTCCACTTCACCATTACTCCAGCTAAGTCCGAAATCCAGAGTTCGGATTTTGGAAGACGATTGGATTGTACGAGGCGCAGACAAGGCAAAGATCACATCACGAATTAATTAATAATTTAGAACATAAATAACTTTGACCACTAAGTAATTATAACTTTAGATTGCATATTTTAATTAGTCTGATTTTGATGTATCTTTTCTTGTCACACGTCTGTATTTTAAGTACCGCACATATTTTTATATTGGTTTTATTGTTATAACTACAAATAATACAGCTAAAATCAGTTCAATTCTTCATATAATGCATGACGTCATATCTTTGTGACAAAAGAGTTTTTATAGATATTTTTGTCATGCATAATAAAAAATCAATAAAAAGCATTAGGAATATTTTATTTTAAATTTACTTTTGAACCGATGTGTTAGTTTGATAATGACTTTAATAAAACTATGATACTAATAAAAAACACAATTAATATCACAGTGACGTCATGAAAATAATCAAACATCATATAGTTATAGCAGATCATATAACCATTGGCTAACCTTTGATTGATTGTTTTAATTTGTATGAGTTTGATATATCTCTTCCTGTGACTCATCTGCATTTTAAGTAGAGCGCTTTTTTAACGCACAAATCATTTGCTTTACATTTTTACATATATAATATAAAAATGAGTATGTTTAATATTAATGTATTTTTAATTAATAAAAATCCCATGTTGTAGCATGATAGGCGTTAGCCTAATGCCTTACCACGGAGTATACATATTTAAAACTTACAAGTAAGTAGTGATTGTGATTCACTAGTTACTTATAGATGTTGAATTGTTTACCATGTTGTAACGTATTGGACTAAAGCCTATAATGTTACAGCGGAAGATTCACAATAAATAAAAATTTTATTCTGGTGAGACTGAAATCACTGTGTAAAGTAATAATTTTAAACAATTAATAAATATCACTAAAATTCATCCGTGAGATTAAGTCGATTTAATAAAATCTAATCTGTAATGATTGATCTGAATTTTAATTATATAATAATCAATAATTCCGATCTCCAAAATATGAGGGTTCATATGATATTCGAGCCCATGTCTTTCAGATATTACTCAGCAACTAGTGCTGGTAAATGTGTATTATGAACGTCACGATTAATGTTTTACAACGTCCCGTTTTGCATCGATAATTGTCAGTCTATTAATGAATGAAAGCGTTCACGCGAAACTGTTGACGATCACTGCCCAGCGCGGAATATCTCGCCGGCATGAATTATAACACAATATTTCAGCAAACACTCAATTCTCATGCGGATGAACAATTACAACGGAAGAGTGGTTCGCTTTGATGTAATGGCGGACAACAAATGCACAAATGAAGGGAGCGAGTATTATTTAATGGCGGCTTTGTCGGCGAACTACTGCTGGGACGAGGGACATCTCCACCGGTTCGCTAAAAACGGAAGTTCTTACGGATTAATTGCGAAAAGTTTGCCCCCCAGAGGATTTTCTTTTTGCACGTTAGTTATTCATCAACTTGACGTATTTTAGTTACACGGTGAGACCAAAAAGTAACAGTATTTTTTGTGTCATTTTTTTAGCCAGACTGTGCAGACCGTCAGTCGATAGCAAACAATCGTTATAGTCAGACTATCGATGTCTATACTTGTACATTATTGTTCAAGTAATGTAAATTGAATTGCATCTTAAATACCTATACCACTGATTTAAATAATTCTTTAAGTCGTATCCAATTTGATTTTGACATTTATTGATAGGATATTGAAAAGGACGTCAAAAGCAATAAAACTTATAATAAGTGAGAATCAAATGAGGCACATCTAAACCGAATTTTGCCCAATAGGAGAGCGCAAAAAACAATTATCCCTTCTCAGAAGTCAAAAATTCACGTCAAAAGCAATAAAATCGTGCCAGCGCCATCGCAGTGGGAACGCTCGTTACCGAGCGTCCCCACTGCGACGGCGCCGACACGATTTTATTGCTTTTGACGTGAATTTTTTACTTCTGAGAAGTTTTAATTGTTTTTGCGCCCTCCTATTGACCAAAATTCGGTTTGAATATACTTCGACCAACACTTTTATATCAGAATTCCGTAGTAATATTAGTAAGAATTGCTATCATATTTTTAAAACATAGTATAATATTGAAATGCAGACAAACAATGGAGAAATATGCGAAATGCGACGTCTGTCTGTTCTTTATTTTCCGCTTATTTCCTCCCAAAAGATAACTTGGCTAAAATTGTATTTTAGACAACATAATGAAAGTTCTAAAACTATTGTAATTAGTTTTTGAACTTTAATTGGGCTAGGTTTGGGATTGAACAGCAAATCAAATTGAGTAATATTTTTACTAGTAAAAATATACATTTACTGAAAAATATAACATTCCCTGCTTTTATTGACATTTACATATCGCATGCAAATAAATAATTAAATAAATAAATGTATATATTACTACATATGGAATAGTTGAAATCATATAATTTCAGTAGCACCTGCCAGATAAATTATATTTTCACTAGTAAAAATATATATCTACCGGTGAAAATGTACTCCGATATGATTTCACTAAAATTACATATTATAAAAAAATATTTTCGGGATAGATTCAATCGAATATTTGATTATATAAATTATTCGCCTGATATTCGACTTCATGAATGTTTGAATAACTGATGGAAAAATGTTAGAATGAAACATTTTGAATATTTAAGCAACAAATATAATCCATTTTTCTTTTAATATACTCGAGTGACTAGTGCCGCTCAAAAATCAATGGTCTTGATGCGCCTCTATTTTGTTTGAAAATGCGAGACAATGTTTATTTTTAGAAATTATCAGTATATCTGGTTTAAAGTCGAAGACGGCATTTTTACTTTTTCCATGAATTGGGGAATGTTGGCCAATCAGTGGTTATTTTTTTAATATTTCGATTTCATTAAGATTCATTGAATGACATGCATTTTGCTGGCAAGATTCAAGTAGGGGCAAATGCCCCCACCTGCCCTCCCCAAATGACGTGCCTGATGGGATATGTGGGAAAGGAATTTCCCACACAGGTTGACATTTGATCATTGTTATTATATGTAATATTACTAAAATGTACATATTACTAATTTATTAGATAACTGTGAAATAAATAACACATACTTTCGAAAACCTCAATACATTTTTACTAACATAATCGCAGTTTAGAAATATTATAACATATTTGCAAATTTATATGTTTTTATGAAGATGATGATTTAAATTTACAGATATTTGCATTTTAAATATACGTTTTATTCGAATTTTGACTATAATTGTAGTTGATTCCAAAACTACAGTTGAATCAATCTATAATGTATTTTTTTCAGTGGTAGGTTAAGTCAGATAAAAACCAAATTTCGTTAGAAATATATAACGATATATTTTTGAGGGTATGTATGACTTAACTTATGTCTTACTTTTACGAATTCATTTAAAATAACAAAAAAATGAACTCATACTGAAGGGATCTTTATAAAAATGGAGCGAATTCGCAAAGTCTAATGTTAAATCACATTTATAACAATAACTTGTATTTGATATATTTAACTGACATAAAATAATGTTAAATCATATTTATGACATGAACAAGTATTTGATATATTTAACTGATATAAAAAAGTGCAGAAATTGATTTCAGCAAAAGTGCAGGAATTTTAGTATAAATATTTCTTTTCAATTATAATGTGACATTTATAATCGATTGCTAAGTATAATAAAGCACTAAAACGTTTGTTTTAATAAATACTGAATTCTAATTACATATTCATGTGCTGGTTTTTCGGCTTTCAGTATTACTTTTCAGACTTATTTGACAGTCTTACTCCCGCGGGTTACCTAAAAGTTATTCATGATCGTCGTCTTGACTACTACATTATTTTGAACTATATTTTGTTCGTTTTTTTATTACCTAATAGCTTACAAATATTCAAATATTTATTTAATTATCTAGATATTTATGGATAAATTTAGGAAAACATAATGAAGTGTTAAGTGATGAATACTATCAGACACATTTGGGCTCATGTTGGATTTACTAAATCAATGACTTTTGAACGTAATCTATCGCGTTATTTTAAACACAACTCACGATATGCTAAGGACACTGTTGAACTATCGATATGACCTTGAAATTCACAAGTACATCAATTTAAATTTATAAAAATCATTACCTTGAATATTTTCTCGCTGCTATGCCACAATAAGAGATCCACGCACCAAAAAATTAACAAAATACTAAATTTAACGATCCACTATTACAATTCGGTCCACCGCTGTGCACGCTGCGTTTCGCTTTAATTGAATCAACCCCGTCGCCTTAGACAGTGTTTTGAGATATCGCGAGCCCTCGGAAAACCGGCGGATCTCGAGGCAGCGAAGGGATTTAAGGTCAGTGTTACTCTGACTGGAATGTCGGTCAAGCGTGTGTCAGGGTTGTCCCTCTCGCGTGACGGGACGCGATGTCCCCGCGTGGCAACCCTCAGTCGACTGGCCGGCTGTTTCGCGGATCCGGCCGGCTTTTCTCCGCTAAACTAGATTCGTCCATTGTTACACTCCGGAACGGCGTTCCGTTCGAACCTCGCCACTCTGGCCCCCAGCATCCGGAAAAATGAATTTCCCGATACACACAAAAATACACAATTTGAATCGTATCGAATTTTCGTTCCTAACAAATAAATATGTTCATAAATGTCTACAACAAAATTTTTGCCACAAAGATAATATAATTAAAGGTGCATATACACTTCATAAAGCTCAATATAATATTTTGTACATTTTTAATTGCATTTGTGGCGGTCATTGTGTCACACGGACGGAAAATAACAGAATCGAGTGGCCCGGAGAGATAATAGATCACTCATTATTAAAAAATCCTATAAGTAAGTTTAATCTCATTATTCCACTTCCCAAGACAACTAGATGAGATAAAAGTTAGTTGCTCTTGAGGACGTAAAAGTAGGGCCACCCACCGGAGCTCCGCCCTTGACTGTCCATTAAACTAGTACAATTTAAGAGCCTATCTAGGGCTAGAACTACACCCAGACTCCGAGAAGATCCAGTGTCGTAGAACCAACGCCCTCAAAAAGATGAACGCCACTAGAACGCCCACCAATTACCGCACCTCCAGAGCCTGCGTTTCTTTGATACTGCGCCCTATAATATTTGTATCGTTGTAATCTTACAACATAACAACGCTACAAATAATTGTATTAGGCTTAAATTTAAAACTAATTTTAGTAAGCAACAATATAATCATATTTTTTATTGAAATTAAATAAAATGTATTTTCAACCAATATTTGTGACTTTTTTAATTGAGCATTTTTATTAAATTACACTAAGCATTTTTTACATTAAAAAAATTCACTTTTTTTACTTTTACAATACAGTGTTTAAAAAATATCAAATGGACAAAAGTTTAATCAAATTGTATGTGTTGTAGTCTATCATAATCAATCATACAAATGTACAATGTAATTAAAACAATGTACAGAATAAAACGAAAAGTATGCTAACGCTAAAATCATTGTGTAACAAATATGTCGAAATAGTGTACTTTAATTAGGCAATAAACTTAAAGGCTTAGTAACTCTAAGGGGGGTGTCTTCGCAGCCAGTGAGACGCAGGTGGAAACTAGTGAGAATTTTATTTGATTATATTATATTACATATTGTTTTATTGCTTTTTCCGAACAGTGGTGGAGAAGCTGGCGCAGAGATGATGTCGGTGGAAGATCATCAGATGTCTTGTAGGTGGCAGGGCATTGGGTGTATAGCGGAAGTTGATCCCTCTCTGCTACGGTGCTCGTATGGTGGAGTCTATTCTTCTCTGATGCGAGTGCAGCATGTTGTCTTCGGGCGGACGGGCATCTGCTTGTCTCTTCAAGTGCCTGCCGGGTGATTGCTTGTGACTGCCTTTATGCCATGTGTATTCAGGGCTGCAAAGCTTGTTCGCCAATCAAACTGTAATACCATTCTGTTTCGAAAGCTTTTTTTCAAAAAAATATTTTTTGCTTATTTTTTTTTTTGTAGTATTTTTACAAGCAGCTGCTGAAAATGTTTAAGATGTATTGTTTATATACAATTATTAAAATCATATGCTCTATAAAATGTTATATTTATAAATGTATGTGTTCTTGGATGTTCGAGAAAGATAGACGCGTAACAATGCTTTTAATACCACTCAAGTTGAGATCAACCGCAACCTTCAACAGTATCAATTGGTGAAATGAATCGTAAATGGTTATTGTCGTGTGTCATGTCATATTTGCGAATGCGACTGGATGTTTATCTACGTCGCAATATATTTATCATTCATGGTCAATCACCTGGGCGGAACTAGGAATATAACCACTTAAATATACCATCTTATTAAGTAACATCAAATCAAATATATATACATATTTCTTTAGCACAAAGTCTTTAAGATATGAACATGCATGGATCAGAAACATAATTTTATTCTCGAATATCGGAATGAAAAAAAAATATAGTGATATTTAAATATATATCATTTTAATCTGTTATATTTTAGGTGTTAGATAAACTAATTTCTAATCAAAATCAATTTTATTTTGCTTATATATCAATATTATATTATTGTATTAATTGTGATAATCACTACATTAAAAAATAAATATAATCCATACGTATAATAATCTTATAACTAGCACCTTTAAAAACGTATTTATTGAAATAAATAAAAGGGGAAAATTCTGAGACATTCAGAGCTTGTGCGGAAACGCGGAAATTTTCCGAGATGCTGCGACGACAAAGCGCATGCTCAGTTCGGCAAAAAGAGACTAGGAGGAGAGAAAGAGAGAGGGAAAGTAAAGGGGATAGAACTTAACACCCTCGCCTCTAACACGTCGTATGATGGTTCAATTCCCGGATAATTTGCTTTTTTCCAATACGCCTTTTTGGCCCTTATATTAAATGTATGAGATGCATACAGTCTCATTCAAATACAAACTTTGTACATATACACATAATATGTGTGCAATATATAATGTATTTATATCAGATTTTGTATATAAAACCCTAACAATTCATCTACAAAAAATGTGGAAATTGTTAAAAATGGTACACGCACTAGTACACATCAACACCAAAGGAAATATATTTTTCCACTGCATACAAAATAATTTATATTGAAAATTTCTCGTTGATTACAATATTTTTTTCTATATGATCTTATTTCCCAGAAAAAATCTTAGATATTATTTGACAAAATACTTATTATTGATTTTTTTTAAATTTAACTTCTACGGTTTTCACAACTTCTATAGTTTTAAAAATATATAAAAACATTCCAATATTATGCACTGTACCAAAAAAAAAGCCTCGCAATACTCTCATTTAAAATTACGCAAAAACAATAATTTTTCGAAATAGTGCTATGCATTTTTGTGTAAAATATGGAACAATTATAAGTAACCTATTTGCAACGGGGTAAATCCAAAAACCAATAAATTCATACAGACTGTAACTCTAAGAAAATGATATAAAATAAAAGTTGGATTGCAAATTCTTTTTTTTGGAATTCAGATGCTTTTTATTGTTCACGCAGCCAAGACCTTCATTAATTATTCGTTCACTTCGTTGCAAAAAGTATCTGTGTCCCGAGAAAAAGGATCCGTAATCCGAACCTTAATAATGAAAAAACGTATTTTAAGTAGTATATTTGCTGCATAGCATCCTTAGAGTCTTTGTTACAAAAAAAAGGGTTTCCAAGGCAAATTATAAAAATAATCGCATGATTTCACTCATTTTACACACGAGTAAAATATTTCTTTATATATTAAATATGAATCTAAAGTACTTTTTAAATTAGGAAATCCTTAAAGTAAAATTTGACAGGATTTCTGATAACATTACAAATGAAAATGACTAATTTTCTCACCCATTAGATTTAATACAAATATGGGAAGAAAATTTATTGTACGTAAAATCATCATATTTTTAATTCACATTTAATAAATACAACTATAGATTTTAATCCGAATATTTGTATAAGTGCTCGTTCATATTTGTAATGAAATATTTTAATTTTCAGAATTTTGTATTAATACTTAAAACACAATTCTACAACGCAAGTAATTAACTTTTTCCCCCGATGTACGCTGTAGTATCTATAGCTAGTAGGTCCTTCCCGGAATTTCCCTACCGAAAAATCTCGGAAAATTCTCTAATGTTTATAATCCCAACTCCCGAGAATCATGTTTAAGAAACCGGAACGTGAAAATATCAGTGATGATTCAACATCGATAATTTTACAATATATCGATTATTTATTGATGATATTATTCCGTTATAAATCTCAAGCTCTTTCTCATAAAAACAAGATCAAGTTTCAACTAAAAATAAAAAGGTCGTTTCGGATTTTTTTAATTTAAGGGATGCTGCGAGAGCTAAAAATAAAGTCACTTCGGTCATTTTTGTTCAAGAACGACAAAGAATGAGAAAAGAAAAATAATTCTCCTCAAAGAAGAACGTCTGGTCACCTTAAAATTACTCATATTTTTGAGTTAATATTATGCAGCTGTATACCTTCGCAATGACTGATATTTATTTTTTTCTTATAGATCAATACGAATATTGCTTAATTTTAAATCTGTTCAAAGTAATTTATTATGGCTACATTTTCTGAGTTTACCAAGTTGTAGTTACAGCAACCAATTGCTGGCAATAAATAAGTCTTTTCGGCAGCCTAAATAAGTAAAATAAAACTTCGTATCATCCGTTGTCAATGTTTTTTAAACGCATCAATATGTTTTACTATTATAAAACGTAATGAGCTGAAAATGAACATCTGCTATAATTTTTCCGCATTATTTTATTAATTCTCTATCCAGTTTAATTTTAACAAAAATATTATTTTACAATGTTATTTTTCCTGAATTTCTGTTAGCAAAGTCAGATCTACATGGTAGATCTTTATACTGCATACTTGAATTGAAGTGTATAGTAACTAAATTCCAAATACTACTTTTAAATAAACTTCAAAAGCTCAAATAATTTATTTTTCACGTCTGGTACATTTTACGTAACATCAACAGTAATAAAACTCGTTTTTCTGTCAATGAGGATTTTTTTCTTAATAATGGTATTGTGATCATGATTTAATTAAATGATCTTCGTATTTGTCATTCAAACTGTTCGACGGTATAAAAAATGTTTTTTCTCAACAAGAACACTGCTGAAAAATCTTAGTTATTTATTTGATTATTATTATTATGCAGAAAAAAACAATTCTCTTCTCAACCCAGTTTCATATGGCAATTCACCATCTTGTTTTTGAACAATTAAATTTTATATATTATGTGGCGGATGACAGCATAAATGCATATTTCAGTGCTGCCAGTATAAAAAAAGAAGAGTCAACGGTTGACAACCCTATGACTGGCAATTCGAGGCGCTACGCCATGCATCACGCACAAATAAAAAAATATACATAAATTAAGGAGCCACATGTCCCACAATTGTATACTTAAGAAATATAACGGTTTTGTTATATTTTCATTTTTTTATTTTTGTAGTGAGTGAACATCGTTTTTCAAAACTAATTATTAATATACGGCGGATTTATGGTGACAGATGAGCAAAGAGACGCAAGTAAACCATTGAAAAGATTTATATGGTAAATAATAATATGTTATATGTTATTGAAATATTATTACGGACCGGCGGATACAAGTATTTTTGTCGCGTCACCAAACGAGTACGTTTCTACGCTGCTACGTTGCTTTTCAATATTTCTTATAACTAATAAAAATTACTATAATTATAAAATTATAAATTCAAAAATATTTAAAATAAAAAAAATTGTATATGGCATCTTATACTACCCTAAAAATAAAACTTTTCTTTTCGTTGCATAGGAAAGGGGGAGCAAAATTGACTGCTATTGCGAAAATAAGGATGATATATAAGTGTTTTTAAGTTCAAGAATTGTTTTAAAAATTTTAAGTTATAAAATAATATGCAAGAAATACATTTTCTTTTTATGAAACAAGCGTTGAAAAAACATAAATATTTTACTTTTTTAATCAACCATTTTGTATTATTTTAATTTTTTAAATTGCAAGATATTAGTGACGTTTTAATTTTTGCATTAGCACAATTTAGTTTTACATAAAATTTAACATAATGAACAAATTATAGAGAGTTATGGCCAAAATTATAACGCCGTTTCAAAGCGCCGGCGTCTTTCTGTAACGCAAGTTTGACGTATACGAAGCAATAACCAAAATGCCTAACTACAGTGACTTATTCTTGAACTTTCAAAAGGAAATTGACACTGAACAATCCGTTGTCGATGTAAATATAAAATATAAAAAAAAAAAATATTTATTACACTAATCGATGAACTTATTATCATAAGGTTGTATTAGTTTACTTTTTACAATTAAATTATTTCAGGAAATCAAAAAAACTGCCAATGAAATTGACGGAATCGCCAGACAGATAATCTCAAACTTGCAAGTAATACACCATGATTTGGGAGCAGGTATTATTTTTGTAGGTTATATTGATTTATTCTTTGGTGTAATTTTGTTACATGTATTATGTAGAATCTACAGCTTGCGGAAAGGCACGAACTCTATTTGAAGGCGTTAGAACAAAATATGCTCAACTTACAAGATCATTCCCACTCGCAGATTACTACAGGTTTGTTGCAAATATATATGTTCAAGGGAGTCATTTAAATGAAGGGTCTAATTCTTAAACATATGCCCTATATCATTTCAAAAGTACATGGGAACTGGCAAATTCCTTTTTTACCATATTATCTTATTACCGTGTTATTTGCCGGATGCTTTTTATTTCACTACACATTTGTCTGTAAAAATATCAGTGGTTCATTTCTAAATTTTTTGAGCAAAATTAGACAGGCAATGCTTACTATCATGTGCAGCATTTTCTTGTAAATCTCCAGTGCTACCAGATTGTTCTGCTAAATAATGGTGTTCGTTGAGAGATGCCTTCTATAAGTAAACCTAATGGAACTGCAGGACCCCGGCGTGGTGCCCGAGAAGTACCCATGCTTTCTATAAAAATATTGGTACTTGTTAGTACGGCCCCACGCTCAAAAACTACCAGTTATTACTTCCCACTGCATTTCCTGTGCTGCTCAAACCCAAACATCACTTAAACAAATAACCATTATACCGTTATTATATTCGCTTAAGTTAGGTTTGGGTTTGAATAAGATGGTTGTTCCGCAACTGTCAAATTTGAGCTTGGTGCCGTGCTAACTAACAAGTACCAATATATTTTTGTGTAATAACTTCAGTCACTTTATAAAAAATGTAAATGTATACACTTTATAACTTACCAACTTTTTTTTGCTTATAAATATCTTTATATGGAAAATGAGAGGTGCAAATATTGTCACATAAATATTTATATGTGAATTATCTAAGCTTTGGTGCATTTGGTCAGAGATCTAAATATCCAAACACTTAACATCATTGCTGTAGTGACACAACAATTGAAAATAATCTGAGTTTGTCAACAAGATAATCGGTGTCGAACAAAGCTTTAAAAAAGATTTATTTATTAACGGACGAATCTTATCAATATGCATCTATATATTATTGTTATATTTTAAAACCTTCCTGAAAATCGTCAACCAATTCATAATAATATTTTTTATGTGGATTTTGCTTTTTTTTGTTCATCGTGTTTTCTTTATATAATGCATTTGTTGACTGAGTCATGTCTAATTATTTTAGTAGTCAAGTTCCAAAAAAATCATCTCCACCATTTTCTCGGAATACAATAAGAATCTAAATCAGAGTATACATAGATCGCAAAAGTGATCGAAGAATCATCTTTTATGCAATAAACAACTACATACAGATCCATCTGCAAAATAAACAGAAGCATGATTGGCCAAGTCATAAGAAGACGGATATAAAAAACCTATATCAGAATGTCTCATTAATCTTAGCAGGGTTTTTTACATTTACAAAAATGTATAACTTTTTATAAATTAACGATAATTTCACCATTCTTTCAATGATGCTATTTAGTAACGGGATATTTTTTGTTTCGATATTTTTACCCTAAATCAACAATGGCATTGGAGATAAAATAACCTCAGTTTAGCTATATTATGCTTTATGAGTTTTTACTCTATCGTAATGCGACAATGCCATCTGCGACATCTGTAATACAATGGGCAGGTATGCCATTAAGTTTAAAAAATCAAATGTGATTCTAAAAATTTCGTTCCTGGAATTTTGACATTAAATATCTTTTTTGAGGTTATTAGTGAGGATATTAGGGCTGCCATCAATGAAGGCTCGAGATTAACGATACAGAAACTAGCACAAAAGCTTAACGTGTCACCTACACCAGTTCCCAGACATTTAAAAAAAATAGGAAAAGCGTTAATTTGCGGAAAATATCGATCTCATAAATTGTCTTTGGAAAATCTCATGCAACGAATCTCAATATGCCAATAATTAATGATTCTAGAATAGAAAGATTTATTTTTCAGTCGAATTGTTACTGAAAATGAGAAGTGGGTCCTTTACTTTAACAATCGACGTAAATGGCAGTGGCTGGATGCCATTCAACCCTCAATTCCAATCCCGAGAACAGGATTACACGCCAATAAGATAAAGTTGTGCATTTGATAGAATATGAAGGGCATAATTCATGACTTATTAGATTATAGGCAGACAATTACAGCACATGTGTTAAGCTAATTCGTTTAAGTGATTCAGACCATAAAAAATACCTTCCCTTATAAATTAAAAAAGGGTAATTTTACTCACCCTCGTGTATCCAAAAAGACGATAGAAAAAATCAATGAATTTCCTTGGGAACTCTTTTCTCGCCCACTATATTCTTCAGACGTTGCTCCAAACGACTATCATCTATGTAGATCCCTACAACAGATTTTAGGTGAAAAAAATATTTTACAAATACAAAAAAAATTATTAACCCAGCCGTGCCGTTGGGGGAACAAGGATACCCCAACTTCTGAATTTTTCTTAAATAACTCGTTTGATATAAATACTATACATTTAAAAAATTTTGTGTTTGTTTGAAATAAGTCACATAATAAAGTTTAACAATAATTATTACTTTTTTTCGATTACAAACATATAAAAATAATAAAATACTTTGTTACTCTTAGTATTACGTATGTGTGCTTTTGTATATATGCGTAATCGGATGCTGCGATTCCGTGCATTCCCCCACTCCATGGCTCAGACAACAGTGTTACACTGAAAAATCACAGTACGTTTCGAACTTTTACAGCACGCGTTTGTGTATTCTTGGCTTTCGTGCGATTTTTCTTCTCTGAATATTATTTATTTCTTTGTAAGTATTTCCACTGAATCAAATTCGCATTAGTGAATGAACTCTTTTTTTGTGCTACTAAATTTAGTATACAAATAATTATTCATGCTATTTTTTCACCCGGTGTAGGTTTTTATTCAAATCATTTGAAATGGCAGAAAAATTCATTCCCGATGCAGAAAAGCTTCGAATTTTACAAGGCTCGGATGAAAGTGATAACGATTCTGATAGTGATATTGACATTGAAGATAGCTGTAATATAACTGACGAAGAAGATTTTGTAGAGCATGAAAACAATGCAGACACGGTAGATGGGGAAGAAGAAAACTTTGAAGGATTAATAGAAATCAATGATGGATTGACATATGTGTCAAAATCGAGATTATCTTGGAAATCAAACCCTCTTAAACAGTCAAGAACCAGTCAAGGCATAGCCTCTGGTGTAGATTTTATTTCTATAAAAGATACATTCAAATTATTTTTCACAGAAGAAATGATGTTACACATTTGAACGAAACAAATAAGCAAATAAACTGGGACAACAGTGAAAATATTAGAAAAAAAATATTTCTCTAATTACTATGGTCGAAATTGACGCTTTTATGTGAATTTTGCTTTCTTCCGGTAGGCTTAATGGCCGAAAAATTCAGTTTAAAGAACTGTGGATGACGAACGAACTGTATAAACAATACTTTTATTCAGCTGCGATGGCAAGGGATAGATTTTCAGATATGTTTAGTGTTGTTAGGTTCGATGATCGGTTAACAAGGAGAGAGAGAACGAATGTAAGCAGAGATAAGATGGAAGCATTCTATTTTGTAAACGCATGCAAAAAAATTATGTTCCGGCACACACGTAACAATTGACGAAAGGCTGGCTGTTTATCGTGGAAATTGTACGTTTCGAGTGTACATGAAAAGTAAACCAGGGTATTATGGTATTAAAATATGGGTGGTAGCAGATTCTCAAACTGGGTATACCTTGAATTTACAGGTATACACTGGTCAGGTTAATAACAGAAGGGAAATCAACCAGGGAGAACGAGTTGTGATGGATTTGATACAACCTTACTTCGGTTCAGGACGGGGAGTGACGACCGATAACTTTTTTACTTATGTTCCATTAGCTAAAAAATTATTAGAAAAAAACATCACAATAACCGGGACACTTCGATCTAACAAGAGGGAAATTCCTCGAGAATTCCTCCCATCTAAATACAGAGAAGAATATTCAAGCCTCTTCGGTTTTGCCAAAGATATGACTTTAGTATCATATGTTCTGAAAATAAGAAGAGCCGTTGCTCTCTTATCTACGGAATTTTTCGATAACAAATTGGCCCCCTGAAGATTTAAAAATGAAGCCCGAGATCATATTGCACTATAATCACACAAAGGGTGCTGTCGATACTAGTGATAAAATGACTAGGCAATATTCCTGCGTCAGACCAGCCAGAAGATGGCCGTTTAGAGTATTTACGGAACTGATATATGTAGCAGCACTAAACGCATACATATTATGGATTATAAAGTTTCCAGATTAGAAAATGTCTGATCGAAGCCATAGATAGCTTTTTATTCAGGAACTTGCGTTCCAATTGGTATCAGACAATGTTGACATCAGAAAGAAGGAACGAAATAATTTTTAAAAAATGGAACAAGCTGGATTCGACAACAATGTCGAAATGTCAACTTTTACTGAAGAAACACCAAGATTGCCGATTTCGCGAAAACGTCCCAGATGTTATTTTTGTCCGCGAAATGAAGACAAGAAAACTCGCATTCAGTGTTATTCTTGTCAAAAACCGATATGTTCGAATCATAGAACAGAAAAAATGACAATATATTGTAAGGAGTGCAATAAATAATTATTTTATATTTCTTTTTAAGTGTCGTCATCTTACTTTACTATTAAATTATGTTTATTGTATTTTGGAATTATGTTTAGTTTTGTCTTATTTTTTTGTATTTTATTTTTATCCGAAGTGTTATTATATGTTTTGATTCTGATTAGTCATGTCTTATGCTCTATAATATTTATGTTATGTTTATATTTTATGTAAATTATGAGAGTTCTAGTGAAGATTCGTTTTTATATATATGTTGACTTGATTTAAATAGTTATTGTTAATACGTATATTATATTAAAATTAATAAATGTTTTAAAAGTAATCTTAACACTTTTTAAATGAACAATAATATCTAATACACCGTTCTATACTAACCTTTAAAAAAATCCATACCAGATATTTAATTCTTGCCAGTAAAGAACATTGTTATTATCAAACTGAAAAATACTATAAAAATATCTCGCGAGACCATGTAAATCTACGAATCCCAAGAATCGGTGATTACGACAAAACAAAACGTAAATTTTTTTTAAATACTTTTTATTTCATTAAACTTTGATATTATTAAATTTTATAAAATAGTATTTTTATATTATATTTATTATAAGTGTATAATTTTTGGGTTACGCGTCGGAGAGGGAGGGCAGTGCACATTACGCTCTTCGGGAGATGGCGTGTGTCGATTATCGTCATTTTTATTTATAATAATTGTTGATAAATATGAACAAAATGAGGAAAATTATAACAAATGGTTGTATTTATAGCTATATTTATCTATTACACAGAAAATTTAGTAGGAATTTGATGTATATATAGATAAAATACTTTGGGACCACAGAGGACCCCATCGGCAGACGCGTTTTTTTCTTCGACACCGTGTCGGATGGGTTAACATGTGGAGAATAATTTTAATAAAAGATAAGATATATATAATTTAGTAAAAGTATTAAATATTTCAATTTTTAACTCATTTAACCCTCACCTTAAAAAACGCAGACTTATAGAACTGGATACATGCTATTAAAAAAATAATAATAAATAAACATTTCTTTTAGTAACAATATCTCAACTATTTTATTCATATTAAATGTACATAGATGAATTTATGATTTCAGATACCATGATATATTTAAGTATGCAACGCAGCGGCTGTGTTTTTCAGCAGCCTTAATCGTATGGTTAGAAGTAGGCACTCTTATATCGAGAGAAACTGCCGCTCAGATCTTAGGAAGTATAATTTATTTTTATTTTATACAATATTTAATATCAATTTAATAAAGATAACAATCATACATTATTATTAATAGTCAGCGATAAGGAAGGAGAGGGACTGTTTCATTTGGACATTGAAGACTACCTGATGGGCATTCTGGAGCTTGCTTCAGAATTGGTAATAGTATAAAATATATATATATAGTTCATCTATTAAAACATGTTATATAATTTGTACTATGAATATTCTATGCTTGCAGTCAAGATTGGCTGTGAATTCAGTCACTCTCGGAGAATACAACAGACCTGTGCAAATATCAAGATTTATTCTGGATCTAAATGCAGGATTTAGGTTAAAAATATAATACATGGATCCCTTTTGTTGCCCCTCAATGTAATCTAATTAGAACTTCTATGGTATTTTTCTTACCTTTTCATATTCA
The DNA here is from genome assembly GCF_051122295.1 of Plectrocnemia conspersa. Lineage (NCBI taxonomy): Eukaryota > Metazoa > Arthropoda > Insecta > Trichoptera > Polycentropodidae > Plectrocnemia > Plectrocnemia conspersa. The sequence goes on along the minus strand of NW_028277175.1, from coordinate 9,730,053 downwards.
GACCATCTCTCTTGCCAAATGGTTTTGATTTAAAGATTGCCATTTTTTTCTTTTATTCAATGCTCAAGCTATTCATAGTTCTCTCCTTTCATCATAGTATCTAAGAGTTCCTGTAGTTTTACTTGCTATAAGTGATTTCCCTAAAATCAAATTTTTTCAGTCGTTCTCTTTTAGCTAATTTAATTATTACATAACACATTCCTATAATTATGTATAGTTTAAGACTAAATGAAACTTATCACTCAATTGTTTTTACTACACTGGTCAAAATTAGTCATTAACCCTTTTACCGCAGCTGATATTTTTGCATGCTAATTCGAAATTAGTTAATGTGTCGGGCATATTATGGTTCAATAAATTCAAGTGATTTACAGTCTTAAATTATACTAAATAATCATATTATTAAGCTCAAAGGTTTATCGCAATGAGTACTGGTGATTTTCGTGATGACTTCCATAGAAGCCATCCAAGGTGAAAGGGGTTAACAACACTCAACCTTGATATTAAAATTTCAGGCTGTTGAATCTCAAGAACGACGCTCTACGCAGACGTTTCGATGTGTTGAAGTACGATGTGAAAAAAATTGAAGAAGTAGTCTACGATCTGGGATTGAGGAACCTCATAGCGCGTTCCTAACCATGACGATCACTTTTGTGACTACTGTATCTTTTGACAATTCTTTTAGTCCTTCCACTCTTTAAAATGTTTTTAAATAAAACAATGCAAGTAATTTAACATTTTTTTTATTACATCATTCCTTAAAACGATGCGTTAAGAATAGGTGTTGTTAATTTATATAAAAAAGACATCCTATGGTCCGTTGGGCCTGCCGCGACCGTATCCTCCTCTCTGTAACAAAACAAAACGTTGATAACAACATCCAAGTTAAAACAATTGATGCATGTAACTTACGAATTCAAGATCAGCCATGCCGGCGCCAACGTCGGCCTTTTTGTCTTGTGATGGAGCAACAGGCGCACGACGGTACGCATTACGGTCTTCGCCTGGTCGCATGCCTTCCGGGCGCGATCCTCCAGTCTGTCTGGTGCGGGTGGTTTCGGATCGGCTCGGTTTCTTGAGGGTGGCAGGCACGATTTCACCAGGTAAATGGAGGTATCCTCTTAAATATTCAATGCCTTCATTGGTAAGGTACCTGTAAAATAAAAAGAATAGTCTGAATTTTATTAAATGTGTACACTTATCCCTCGAATTACACGGTTTAGAAGTTTTTTTTAAATACACAAAATCAAACATATTTGACAGTGATGTGCAAACACATGGGTTATTCCCATTTTTTGTACTTGACCTACATCTAGATCCTCTCCCACTGCTCATGCAATGTGGCACGAACTGCTTTTTAAAGTGCACACTTGTTAAAGATTTCTCACTTACTTTACAAGTTAAAAATACGTTTTTTTACAAATTTCGTTCTATGCATCAATTTACGCGATTTTTCAAGGAACGTATCTACCGTATAAATCAAGGGATGAGTACATATATAAAAAAAGGTTAACTCTTTAATCGCACAACTGACATTTATGAATGACATTTCGAACATCGCTCATGGAATACAGGCATCTATTTATCATAAATTTTAGCCTTACATTAATATGAAACAATCACAGGGCCCAGATTCATGGCACATAGTGTCCACTGAGTTATGGCGATTTTCCTGATTGCGTGAATAGTTTCGATCTGCAATAAAGGGGTTGAGCTTCTCTCAGTATGCACATCAGTAAAGTTACGAGTTATCAATTTATAACATATTAGGGATTCCGTGCAATTAAAAAAATATAATTCACAATCAATTTGCTTGTATGATGCATACAGATGTATTTCCACATAAGTGTAATTATTTATGAAATCTCAAGTGCTAAAATAAAAAAATATACTTCATTATATTTTTTTGTTCATGCTTATTAAACAAAAATTTATCAAGTGAAAATATAATAAATATATGATATATGCCTATACTCTATTTGCGTTAACACAGTCAGTTCGAGGGCTATCTATTTCATCAATATTCATAATTGAGAAAGAAATGGCAAGTTTGGGTTTACATATATCAAACACATATCCGTATTGTGTGGTTTAAAGATAATAGTAGGTAAACCCAAACTTGCCATCTCTTTCTCAATTATGAATAATGATGAAATTGATAGCTCTCGAACCGACTGTTTTAACGCAAATAGTGTATAGTGTAATTTTTTTGTAAAACTCGAACAAGAAAAATGTATTGTATTATATATGGTGAAGTATAGTACTATGATGATATTCTGTATTACTCAAAGACCATAAATTAACTTTATTTTCACTACAATAAACCGAAATCGGGATTTGAGAAGCTTATATTATTTTTATTTACAATAAGTCGACAGTTATTTTAGATAGTTTTATTATATGCATAGAAACAGGCAATACTTTATACAGTATTTGTTTTTTCTCTTTACCATTCCTCTAACAGTCTATTTATTCATGCAATTTTGTGAATAATTATATTAAAAATATATTTATGAATAAATTAAATAGAATAAACTTCACTTGTAAGTGAATTAGAACGGAGTTCAAATTAAATTTTATGGTCTTGTCACACTGAAAAAAATTAGAGTAATTTTTTCATATGTAGATATTACAGAACTCGTTAAATATCTAAGGTCAAAAAAAGTAGATATTGCGCATCTATATATTGACATATGAACACTACGGGTAGGTACTACCTGCCTCATTGGTTAAAGCAAACTTCCACGATTTAGCAATAAGCGCGAATTCCTAAAATTATTTTATCATTAACAATTCTCATTGAGCAAAAGATCGAATTTTATTTATTGACGTTTTCAAATACCTCATAAGTATTCAAAATTAAAGTTTTTTTTTTTAAAATCGACATAAGTGTATGATGGTATTCTTCTTTAACTGATTTAATTCCTTATAATGTTTTTATATATATTTGTGAAATGCTCACTCCAATTACGCAAAATTAAGCAAACATTTGAAATGCCTTATATCATTATTTTAGTCTGGCCTAATTGATGAAAAATTCAATCTATGTGTTTTAAAAAATGTACAATCAAGTTGTTTATGCAATGATGAGATTCTATGACGTTGTATTTGCATTTGTGGGATATAATCAGAAGATTGAAAAATATTATTGCTGAATGAATCGAATTTACTCCTCTAGAAATGATTACTGGATACTCATACATATATATTTTATAGTCAATAAATACACTGACAACATGAAACATTTTAAGTTTCATCAATCTGAAATAAACTCAATTTGACATTATTTTACACTCTATGTTTATATGTTTTTCAATTGTTTTTAGGTATTCTATTTGGAAAAGAAATTCACTGACTAAAAACTATAATGCTTCGTTCTGAATGAATATATACACTTTTGATAGTAGTTTATGGTTCCGTTTGCACATTTAAAGAATTATTCACGTCCTAATTGATTAACAGTAATTTCTAATGAACAATTGTGGTATAGTTTTGAATACATTTACATTACAAAAGCGAAATTTCAGTTTAGAAAATAGATATCGTATTGTAAATTATATGAGCAATACGACAATGTTATAAAAGATAAAATAATAACAATTTTGATTATAATGTCAAGTTGAAATATAATACATTTAAGCACAATGATAAGTTAGTACACTTAACCGCTTAACTTAAAATATAAAACATCGCCATAATTACCAGTAAAAGTGTCTCCAAGCAAACTGTTCCTTGACATAACCTCTCGATTTGAGTGACTGCATCGCCTTGATGACATGGAGGTTAGGAATATGTTCGAGCTCCGGATGCTTCGGTGCATGGAAGTCTTTCTTGGCAACCATGACCCCCTCTTTGAAGAGGTACTCATAGATGGACACGCGGCTCTGCTTGGGCATCAACATCCTGAAAATGGCGAAACTTTACATCGGTCGAATCTGACACATCAGCGGCGAAATCCGAAAATACGCCATTTTTATGAAAAAGATCGCGCGGGCGGTCGAAAATTTGATAAAGCGGCGTATTTACGTGAGACGATTGCTTAGATAAATCGAGATTTGCGAATGAAAAACGCACTTGGCAGTTCGATGGCAGCGCCGACGGCAGGAAAGAAACAATCCAGGGGCAAATGTTGCCACTTTAAAAAAAATCTTAATACAAATTTCAATAATTTTTTATCGTTTTTTATTTAATATATACTATTTTACTATCTAATTACTTATAACAAATTATTGTTTTAATTTATTCAAGTATCGTTAGTTTATTATTTTTACTTTATACCAAAAACAGGCCGGCACTAGCGCAGCAAATAAATGTTTATGTTTTTTAACAAAAGTTCTTTAGTTTTATTTCTGTCGGTAATAAATAGAAAATATTTTTACATACATATAAAAATCCGGCTAATACAAAAAACATCTTGTTTTTCGCAATAAATAGTTTAAGAAAAATGAATCTAAAGTTCAAGAAAAATATTACAATTGTATAGAAAAGATGTTATATAATTATTTATTCATTACATTTGAGTTTTTCGCTTTTTGAATTGTGAAAAATGTTAAGATTTGCATATTTATTATATTATTTAATATCCCAAAAATATGAACACATCGTTTTTTAAGTTGTTATTGTACCTGTTTTATCGATACCAATGCAGTCGTATTTAGTTTAATAGACGTAGTAGTGATAGTAATAATATTTTTAAAAGGTTCATATTATAAATGCGCATATTAAAAATGCTCATATTATAAATGTGCTAATTTTCAGACACAGATTACATGGTTGTTATTAAAATTAGACACAAATTGCATATTAACATGTTTGTTATTAAAATTAGACACAGGTTACATATTAACATTTTTGTTATTAGGTACAATATATGTGAATGAAAGGTGAGAGAGGCACCACCGGCCGTTGTCTTCCCGTCGGGGTCAGTGCACTCAGTGTGCCGCCATTGTATAGTATTAATATTTTCATAGCTTTATGATACGATATTTTTTGTAATAAGTTATTAATCTAATTTATTATTTATTAAAATTCAAAACCAGTACTTTTCATTCCGATGACTTAATCATGCGCCATTGTAAAAAATACCGTTAAGAGACACTTAAATTTTAATCAAGTTAGTTTACATTTAATTTTATGTTATGTAGGATAATGAAAACTTTAGTGATTCCTACTATGGGAGCCGATTTGCCTTTAGATTTGTTATGGCCAAAACTTGGCGACACTTGAGTAGCACTGGCGGTTATTCTCTCGACTGGCAATCTTAAGGGCGTTCGGACGCGCACGCCGTCGCGCGCTTTCGCCTCGTATATTATATAACAATGTAAACAACTTTTAATCGTAAATAAAATATTACTGCAGCGGCTCGATCTGTGTCTAATTGCCACCCGTCACCATCCCGTCGTTAAGTTACTATAATAAATGTCAAATCAAAAGATTTAACGACTATAATCTGATCAATTTTGAAACTTTTTTACAACTTTTAAAATGTATATGTGTCTATGGTTGATATTATATACTATATATTCTTGCAGCATCATCGATTTATATGAATATTAATGAAAAATTGGATATATATAAAGAGTGGATATACATATATGAAAAATTTGCAGTGGAGATTATTCATATGAATAAAATTGTGTTTTAAGCAAGTTTTTATTGCATTTAAAACGATAATAAAAAATATTATGCAGGAATTATATTATATATGTATATATACAGTTTTTATAAACAAATTAATCGATTTTTTTATTGTTTCTGCCCCATCCTGTATTCAAGATCAGGTTTATAGCAAGTTGATATAACGTCAACCATTTATATAGAATATAGAAAAATTACAAAATACAATTGTTCCGACAATTTTACATATATTTATGCATGGCCGAATAAAAGTGTGTTATGGCCGTGCGTGGTTTTTCTGTGTGAAAATTACCAGAAGGCGCTTCGGCTGTCGCGCCGTGTGATCGTGCGTCAGCAAGGATTCTGAGGATGTAAACTCTGATAATAAAGCATTTCAATAATTAGAGGCGTTTAATTCCGTCGAGAGACGGTGGTCCTTCGAGAAGAAAAGACGGCCATCTCCAAAGGGGAGAGGTTGCAACAACAATATTGATATAGAAAACAATTTCAAAATACATTCAACGTTTGAAAACACAATTTTATAAATAAAATTTTGTACTGGTGAAAGAAAAAAGGTAGAGATATTTTATTATGAGGTCAATAAGCTGGAATTGAATACTACTACCATTCAATTTACGAGTACGTAGTTAATTTCTAATACTCTTGCAATAATTCAATTGCCCTTCCACTTAATTTTTTTTCAATTCATAATAATTGTTAATCAACTAATAACAAGTAATATGAATAAATAATATATCTATTTATTCTTTAATAACGTACATATACATATATTATTTGTATTATTACAAATAATTATTTCCAAAATGGATGCTAAAAATATGAATTGCTAAATATTAATGTTAATTGAAAAATTCTAAATTTATAATAATTATATAATGAGATGTAGAATAATAGTAAAAAATGCATTTCTATAAATTTAACAATATTTTATAAATGCCCAATAAAAAATTTAAGTATTTTTTTGTCAAAAAAATCATAAAAAACTATAATATAATTTATCATGCTAGTAATACACGTTGTTTAGACCGAAATTTGTGCAAGTGTTGCATACTATAGGTAGGCGGTTTGACAATTCGGCTTGACGCAAAACGATGGCGTTTTCACAATTTATTAAGACTGGTATGGTTTTATTTATAATTTTATTTATTTGAATGTCTGTTGCAGTGCTCAATTAATTTATAACATCTGTAATATTGGCTATGCTTTGTGTTTGTAGAACCAGGTATTGAAGACGACAATGAAACATTGCATTCTGTGAATAAGATAAAATGTGAAATTAAAGTAAGTGAAAATTTTTACTTATCCAAAACAGCATATATTTAAACTATTCTTTTCTTTCTAGCATGAACCTGAGAGCGTTGATGAAAATAATATTGATGAAACAAATGACATGTTTGAAACAGGTTTGATTTACTATATGCATACAAATAGTACCTTACTTTCTTGTTATCTGGGGTCAAATTTATTCTAAAAAATATTGATACATTTTATCGATTTATATTAAATTATAAATATGAACTCAATTTGACGGTTGCGAAACGTCCATTTGTATTCAATCCAGTACAAAATCCAATCAAGTACAAAAACTTTAGTTAGTTTGAACTTTTTACAATCTTACTTGCAATAATTGTATGACTTCTGTTTCAGTACGAGGCAGTTCAACACGTTCATTTTCAATTAAAATATAATTGTATTATTAATTAATATATCTTTTCAGAAATGCACGATGTTAAAGATGTACTTGTTAAAACTAATACTGAAAATGATATTTTCTCTTACCAGCATTCAATCAATCATATGCAAACACAAGTAATATTAAAATTAAATGCAATTTTTTTAAAGCAACTTTTTTTATTTTTTATATCTATTTTAGGAACAAGAAAGAAAAACATTTGATGTCCCGTTAGTTGATTATCAGCTTCCTAGCGATGTTGAGCAGTTTAAATGTAATTTATGTGGAAAAATATTCAATAAGAAGGTATATCTGAAACGCCACATGTATACACATAATAAAATTTTTGCTTTTGAATGTGTTACATGTAAAAAATCTTTCAAGTCCAAAGAAAATCTTACACAACATATGAAAATTCACAGTGATATTTTTGATTTTAAATGTAGTGAATGTGGAAAAATGTTCAAAATTAAATCGAATCTTACACGCCATTTGACTATACATAGCAAAATTTGTAAGTTTGAATGTAGCAAATGTGAAAAAATGTTCAAAAATAAGTCTAATCTTACACGTCATATGTATATGCATAATGAAAATTTTGATTGTAAATGTGTAATATGCAATGAATTATTCAGATCTAAAGATTCTTTATCGCGGCATATGAAACGTCATAATGATCTTTATAACTTTGAATGTAATTATTGTGGCAAAGCGTTTAAACGTAAAGATTCCCTTTTAGTGCATATGCAAGTTCACAATGTTATTTTTGATTTTGGATGCACCATATGTGGAAAAATGTTTAGTTATCAGAGTAATCTTATACAACATATGTATACGCATAACGATAATTTAGATTTTAAATGTGTCATATGTACAAAATCATTCAAAGCTAAGGTAAATCTTCAACGCCATATGAAAATGCATAGTGAAGCTTATAATTTTGAATGTTACTACTGTGGTAAAACATACAAACGTAAAGATTGCCTTGTAATTCATATGCAAGATCATAGTATTAATTTAGATTTTAAATGTAGCAAATGTGGAAAATCCTTCAAATATCGATCTCAACTCACACGGCATATGAAGGCACATAATGATAATAATTGTGGTTATGTATGTGTCAAATGTGGAACATTATTCAAGTCTAAAAAGAAACTTGCACGCCATATAAAAGTTCATAATGAATTTGATCATTTTGAATGCAATTATTGCGGTAAAGTATACAAACGTAAAGATTGGTTTACATTACACGTTAAAGATCATAATATGCTTTCAGATTGTGTATGTAATAAATGTGGAAAGTTGTTCAAAACTCAGTCTAAACTTGCACAACATATGAAAATTCATAGTGATATTTTTGACTTTGAATGTATCAAATGTGGAAAAAAGTTTAATAAGAAGTCCAATTTTACACGCCATATGTATTTACATAGTGACATTTTCGAGTTTGAATGCATCAAATGCGGAAAATCATTCAAATGTAAAGATACTCTTACAAAGCATATGAAATGTCATAATAATGCTTATGACTTTGAATGTGATTTTTGTGGAAAAACATTCAATTGTAAATACTCCCTTAAACTGCATATGAAAGTTCATAGTGATATTTGTAATTTTGAATGTAACATATGTGGAAAAATGTTCAAAACGAAATCTAATCTTACCAGGCATATGTATATACATAATGATTGTTTGAATTATGGCTGTACTACATGTGGGAAATTATTTAAATCCGAAGAAATTCTTTCATGTCATATGAAAATTCATAGTGATTTTTATAACTTTGAGTGTGACCATTGTGGCAAAACATTCAAATATAAGTCTGAATTTTGTAAGCATATTGTTATTCATAGTGATATATACGATTTTGAATGTAGTATATGTAGTAAAATGTTTAAAATCAAGTCTCATCTTAAAAGGCATATGTATACACATAGTGATGCATTTAAATTTGATTGTAACAAATGTCAAAAAACATTCAAATATCAGTCTAATCTTGCACGACATATGCATACGCATAGTAATAACAATTGCTTTGATTGTGTCGAATGTGGAAAATCATTCAAGTATAAAGAAACTCTTTCACAGCATATGAAAGTTCATAGCGACGTTTGTGATTTTAAGTGTAGCAAATGTGACAAAATGTTCAAAAATAGGTCTAATCTTATGCGGCATATGTTAATTCATATTAATTCTTATAACTTTGAATGTAACTATTGTGGTAAAGCATTTAAGCGTAAAGATACTCTTATAGTGCATATGCAACTCCATAGCGATTCAATATTTATAAATATTAGTAATTGAAAAAAGTTTAGACATAGTTGGTTTACATTATACTTATCAATTTTAGAGTTTAGCTAAATTATTAACCACAATTTTATAATCTCATATTTGGGACTGGCTGCAGCTGTTTTGCGCCAAGTCCTTAGAATCTCGCATCTTGCATCGATGTTATCTATTGTTTTTGTCATTTACGATTCTATCTTTAGACTTTCAAAATAATATAGCAAATAACGTTATTTTTTCAACTTTTTTCCTTTTGCACCACGTTTGCAATATTACATTCTCCAAACAATAAATTAACACTCATAACAAAAATATTCAGTAATAAAATAAAGATTTTCTGTAAAAATGTACAACATCATACTATTTTAGATTGAATTTTCATTATAGAGTTGAAAAATCAACCATTGCTGTATTGCAAATCAAAACTTTTATATATTTTACTCTAAAAACTGGCTACGGCGCCTAAGCTTATTCGTAGCTTGTAACAATAAATACTGTTCCAAATGCTATAAAATTTAATTGGAAAAGAAAAGTGCTTAGATGAATACTATATTATCTATGTGTGTTTCGAAGCTATCAATTTGTTTCTATTATAAAGTAAATTTTGTTCAAGTGTAGGATTACGCCAATTGTTACATTAAAAATTATATAATACTTTTGTGTAATATTGTTAATGTGCATAATATTTATAAATATATCTAACCATATTTAACGAGTGTAACAATAATAAATGTATTTAGATTAAATGTGTTTTTATAAAAATCGTAATAAAAATATTGTCGTTTATTTTGTGTATTGTTTTTGCCCCGCAAAATAAATTTATCATATCTTGTAATAAGTGAAGCAAATAGCGGAGCAATTGCCGTATTTATTTCTTACTAATGTTTTCTACGATTTTAAACTGACTTCAAAACTTCAAACTTAACAATATTAGTTAATTGTTGACACCTGTCGTTTTTAATGTTATTTGCTATTTACTTATTGAAATTAAAATCTAATCCGTCAAGATGGCCAAAAGCATAAAATATATAACAATTATAAAAAAGTATAAACCACAGAAGGTGTGCATTTTCCCTTACGAACTAAAACAGCTGACGAGAAAATATCGAAATCTTGATATACCCTATTGAGTAGTCGGACGGCCATTGCTAGAGAAGAGTTGGCAAGTGCTTCAGTCCTAGCCTTAACGGACAAGAACAGAGGGCTTGACCAAAAACTGTGTTCACCCTCTTGAGCAATTTCCAAAAGTGTTTAATTACATAAACGCTTCTGGGAGCTAACAATGAAACATGCCCCAGCACTCGCAAAATGAAAGCACTGAAAAACAGGAATGAATATGTTAGGGCCTATTTATATATAAATATATATATATATATATATATATATATATATATATATATATATGTATATGTATATATATATATCTTTATATTTCATTATGGCCAAAACGTGGCGGCACTTTGGTAACACTGGCGTAACGGTTCGTGTGTCGCAGGCTCGTTCCCCGTAATTGTATATTCACAATGTAAAGAACTTAAAATAATTCAATAAAATACTGCTGCAGCGGCTCAATCTGTGTATAATTGTCACCCGTCGCCAAAAATAGTACCTGTATTCCTTGAAGTATGAATACCGAAGGAGTTTACGCTGTACTTTTTTGAGCCGCAATTCATTGCATTGACTCATTACGCTAGAAATTCATATAATGGAGCCAGCTTCTAGTATGCTGCAGACTAGGGTATCATAAAGAGTGCACAATACTAAAATATACTTATAGTGGCGCGCATTTATCAAGATAAAGCTGAGCATCTTTATTGATCCTTATTTATCCAGTGCCTCTCAAACGTTACACCAACACCGTTTTAAAGGAAAGTCTATCTAGAATATATTCACTGAGATGGTGTACTCCGTCGGCACCAAGGACCATGAGAATAAAATCGTGTAAAAACATAGTTCTAAAAGTAATCATAGCTTTAGAACTTTTATTAGGTCAAATCCAAAATACAAACTAAGGCAACTCATTTCTCAGGGGAAAATAAGTAAAGAAGAAATACATACAGACGTCGTATCTTACATACTGCACTATAGTTTACCTTCACTTGGATATTACACTATGTTTTAAAAATATGATTTATATCCTTACTGATATTACTATAGACTTCTGAGTGTTAGTCAAAGTATATTAAAATCTAATTTCGGTCAACAAAAGAGCGCAAAAACAATTATCACTTCTCAAATTCACAAATCCACGTCAAAGACGTTTTCACTGCGACGGCACGATTTTATTGCTTTTGCCGTATATTTTTTACTTTTGTGAGGGGATAATTGTTTTTTGCGCTTTTATATTGGTCGATTGGTCAAAATTTAGTTTAGAAATGCTTTATTTTATTCTCACTTATTATAAGTCGTAATATTGTTATAAAAAGTCTAAATATGAACGCTAGATAACCAAGCATTTCCACTGCGACAGCGACGGATCGATTTTATTGCTTTTTTGTATTATATTTAATTTAATAAAAAAACAGTTAACAATAAAATTTTCTATGTCGAAGTCAATATAAATATACATTTTTCGTAATGCTCTCAATACAGTATGCTTAGACCAAAAATTTGCCCTTACCGTCGACTGTTTGACAGTTCGGTTTGCGCACAATAATGTCATTTTCCCATTTTATTAAAACCGGTATCATTCATATTTATACATTCATATTAGTTTTTAATTATAATAATGGGCGTATTCTGCTATTATAGAGCCAAGCGTTGAAATCGATGACGAAACATCGCATTGTGACAATAAGATTGATTGTGTAATTAAAGTAAGCGATAATACTGCTTTTTATAAAAAGTAAATATTTGTATTAGGATTATTATTTTATTTCTTAGGTGGAATATGAGACAACTAACGAAAATAATATATATGAAGCAAATAACATTTTTAAAACAGGTTACATATATTATTTATATATTATGTTTTGTTTGTAATATGAATTATAAAATCATTTTAGAAACACATGAGGTTGAAGATATTGTTTTTAAAAATAGTATTAAGAAAGAAATTTTATCTTATCAACATTCAATCAAGTATGAACAAGAGGGTGATGAAGAAAATAATATAAAAGAAAGAGATGACATGTTTGAAACAGGTTAGATATATTATACGAGGGTAATTTAAATGAATTATATGTTATCTCATTATTCAATAAATGAAAACAACACACAATTTGGAGTAGTATTAATAGTACATTCTCTCATCCCAAAAGAGCCAAAATAATCTTTTCTGCAGATGCTTCCTAATGGAATTTCTAATCTACTTGTACAATTGCTGGAATGACAAATTCGTTATCATACTTGGTTTTCATTCGTCGATGAATTTCAATGATTCATTACTAAAAAAATAAATAACACTGCTCCACTTTAGTGCATGTTGAGACGGTCATTAAAAGCTACTGCTGTGTTTCGTGTTGCACGCCTGATTTGTACTGCCACCTGTCGACTATTCTTCAAACTTCATGTAACACTGCTGGCAATATACAATATATTAGAGTGGTGATTCGAATTTTTATGGCACTTTAAAGTTTTCATTTGTTTCACCCTTGTATGCATATTTGTAATATATACATTATGTTAAGGATATTTATTAATTAATGTTTAATTTCAGAAATACACGATCTTAAAGATGTACTTATTAAAAAGGACATTGTATCATATCAGCAATCCACATACAATATAGTAACACAAGTAATATTGGAATAAAATGAAATCACAGTAACTTTCAATTTATCATATATTTTAGGAACAAGGAAGTAAAAAACATGATATAGATAACCAATATACATGTGCATATTGTCACAAATACTTTACTGAAAAGAGAGCTATCATACAGCATCTTGATAAACATTTTCATTTGTGGAATTTTAAACCATTTATAAAATGCGAAACAAAAATGTTAAAAAAACTCTACGATTGTACTAACTGTGGAAAAGCATTTAATACCAAATATCACCTTTTGGACCATATAAAAATTCATAGTGATATTTGTGATTTTAATTGTAACATATGCGGAAAAATGTTTAAAAAAAAGTCGAATCTCACACGGCATATGTACAATATACATAGTGATAATTTTGATTATGACTGTATCGATTGTGGTAAATCTTTCAAGTCTAAAGGAATTCTTTCACAGCATATGAAAGTTCACAATGATAGTTATGATTTTAAATGTGACAAATGTGGAAAAGAGTTCAAAAAAAAGTGTAATATTATAAGGCATATGTTTGTTCATAGCAATACTTTTGACGTGGAATGTATTAATTGTGGAAAATCTTTCAAGTCTAAAGAAGCTCTTTCGCAGCATATAAAACGTCATAATGATTCCTATGACTTTAAATGTAACTATTGTGATAAAACATTTAAATGTAAGAGTTACCTTTTAGTGCATATGCAAATACATAGTGTTATTCCCAATAGCAATGTTAGTGATATTGAATGTACCAAATGTGGAAAATTGTTCAAAACGAAGTTTAATCTTATAAGGCATATGCATATACAGCATAGTGATAATTTTGCTTTTGAATGTATCAAATGTGATAAAGCGTTCAACACCAAACATCAACTTTCACGACATGCAAAAGTTCATAAAGATATTATTGATTTTGAATGTATCAAATGTAGAAAAGTGTTCAATAAGAAGTCTAATCTCAAACGGCATATGACAATTCATTATCATTCTTATAATTTTGAATGTAACTATTGTGGTAAATCATTTAAGCGTAAAGATACTCTTATAGTGCATATGCAAATTCATAGTGATTCTTATAATTTAAAATAATGCTGGTTATAATCTGTTTAAATTATTTCTAAAATTTATTTTTGAATATGTATACTTAAAATACCCTTAATTATAGATTTATTTTATTATACAAGGTGAAAAATGGAATAGATTTACTTGTTTCATTTTTCTTGTATTTATATTGATTTATTATTGATATTGTATTCAATACGATTGAATATTTAAATTACTTATATTTTATAAAAATTATCTTAAAACATTCATAAAATCATTTAAAGATTATTATGATTTAAATACTAATTTTTGGAATCAACATAAACACGATTGCATTAATATTATATATTAATGTATTGTAAATTTTCCGTTGCCACATAACGTACGGTGTTTTCCCAATACGTTACAATTGATTAAATACAACTACTAAGTAAGTAGTGAGACACCAGACTGAAATCAGGCTTTTACACCACTGGACTGGACAAGCTACCGCTGAAATGGCAAAAGTGTATTGACAATATGGGTGTATACTTTGACGAATAAAACTATTCCTTTTATTTATAAAACATTAACAAACTTTGTTTTTTTTCTACAAATTTCATACTTGATGACCTAATGCCTTTCATATTGATGTCCAGTATGTCATTGGCAGAAAATTTACCAAGTATTCCCGTGGTTGGAAGTGTTTTTTCAACTAACTCTTTTTGAAAGATTATGCAGTTAATACTTTCAAACAAACAACACGGTTTATTTTCATTATTCATCAATCTTATATATGTGTAAACCCATAATTGAGGAACTCTTCATAGTATACTTTTTTTCTTATTGATACCATCTGATCTGTAAAAAAAGTGATCGATACAAATCTAACTCTTCAGCACACGGTGAAGTATAAAAGAAACCTCTGTGTGTACAATATATGTAAGTCAGTACTAATCGTTACGAACATTTTTCCAAATTGAAAAAATTGTAGAAATAACTTTATTTTAATTTACAATAGAAAAATATATTATTTTCAATACACATAATAGGGAAGGAAAATTAAATTCCACTCAGATCAATAATGAATCTGCAATGACGATTATGGCTGCTATACTATTATATCTTCGTCGAAGGTGAGTCAAATAATAACAGAGTGAATTTGACTGGTAATAATTTATTTCGCAAGGCGAACTGCCATTATAGTTGGTTGTGTGGAGTAAATTAAGGATTTGGAGTTATATAGGGATTTTGGGAGGCGTGGACAAAATATAATGTTATATATTATATATTTTAAAAAGTCGGTGTTGCTCATCGCATCCTGTACGATTAGAAACAATACAACTTTGAATTGAATTGTCTGTTGCAAAAAATAAACAAAACAAGAGTTATTTGCATTATGGTATTAGCACAAAAGACATACATATCGTTACATAAATGGGCCAAAATAAGTGTAGAAAAAATTACGCATAAAATATTAACAATAGGCTTTGTGATTTAGAATGCCGTTAAAGAAAAAGTTTAATTACTCCGGAAACTGCATATTTATAATAAAGAAATGCTATTAGCTTTTTACAACATCGACATATCCTTTGGTGCAACAGAAATAAGAAACAATTGATTTATTAACAGATAAAAAATCATAAGGGTGGCGTCTTTTGTTGATTTTGGCGTCAAAAAAATATATAAGAAAAATTATATTTTTAGCTCTTTCAGCGCGGCTAATATTTTTGGCACGCCATTTCGAAATTTGCTAATATGTGGGGAGTATTTATTTATGACAATTTTTTCTGCCCTATGCATACTGGCGTTTTTCTTGATGATTTATATAGGTGTCATAAACGGTCAAAGGGTTAAATGAAGGAATGCTCAGTAAAAAAAATATTTTTTACACCATTTGAGGTAATTTACCCAGGTTAGATGACCACTGGTCTATGTGTTTATTTGTAACTGTGTGCAATTGTCTCTGTGTTAAACTGTCATGTAACCGTGTTTGACGATGATATCGGGCTTACATTTACAAATCGCGTAAATTAAAAATCATTGTAAAATATGAATTACTTTATATTTGTTAACCCCTTCACCGCGGATAGCTTCTATAGAAGTCATCAAGAAAATCGCTAGTACTCATTAGGCACATAAAGATGCCTATAAGCCTTTGAGCCTAATAATATGGTTATTTAGTAGGAATATAATTTAAGACATCAATTGAATTTTTAAACCATAATTAAAAAAAAGTATGCCATGAATAGGTGCCAACCACATATTAACAAATTAGCCAATTAATTAACACATCAACCACGGTGAAAGGGTTAATACCCATTCCAAAACAGCGATTCAATTTTTTTTTTTTTTATAATGCTCGACAATTCATCGAATTTAGACCAATCGTTGATTATGAATAATTTTATGTCTACTGTCAACTCGACATACAATGGCGCATATCAAAACTGGTATTATTTTATTTTTTGTGATCACAATTAACGATCGAAATGGAGGTTTATGTTTCAAGATTTTGCTTTTCAGCTAATGTCACTTCTCCATGAAATTAATTTATATTAAGAATTTCAGAAACAAAACTTATTTTCATCAATGACTAATTTCACACTACGATAAATTATATATTAGTTAAATTGATATCCCCTTAGTATTATACTTCGCCTTTGCAGAAGCTGACGTCGAAACATTTGCTTCCATTAACACAATTCAATTTAAAGTCGAGGTAATGAATCGTAATATTTAACACTTGTTTAAGCATGTGATATTAAATAGTATTTTTTTAAGTCGGAACATGTAAAATGCGAATATGATAGCAGCGAAGATACATTCACAGACAAAGTAGACGACATGTTCGAAATAGGTTGAACATACTACTTACATATGTATACAGTTGCATTTTAATATATTATTGACTAATATATAATTTCAGAAATACACGATGTTAAAGATATACTTAAGACGAATACTGTTGGCGTGGACGTTTTATCTCACCAAATATACGTTGGCAAAGTAATACTGAAATTTCTGTGTATTTTGATTTGTACGACATATCTAACAAATTAAATTTAAATTTTAGATACCAGAAGGAAAAAAATGTACTAGAAATCAACATATGCATAGTGAATCTCATAAAATTGAGTGCGATAAATATGAAAAAACATTAAAAACACAATCAGCTTTTTTACAACCTATGCCGACTCATAGCGATGCTCGTGACTTTGAATGTAAAAAATGTGAAAAAACATATAAAAATAAATACAGTCTTACAATACATATGCAAACTCACAGCAATGTTCATGAATTTGAATGTGAAAAATGTGGAAAAACTTTCATAACTAAATCAAATCTTACTTACCACATGCTAACGCATAGCAATGTTTGTGACTTTGAATGTGAAAAATGTGGAAAAGCATTTAAAAAAAAATCACATCTAGCACAACATATGCCAGCTCATAGTGATATCTGCGATTTTCAATGTAAAAGATGTGGAAAAGAATTTAAATATAAAATTACTCTTTCTAGGCATATGAAAACTCATAGTGATGTTCGTGACTTTGAGTGTGAGAAATGTAAAAAAAAATTCATAAGTAAATCCAATCTTTCATACCATATGCTAACTCATAACAATATTCGTGATTTCGAATGCGAAATATGCGGAAAAGCTTTCAAAAAAAAATCCCATCTTTCACGACATATACCAACTCATAGCGATGTTTGCGATTTTAAATGCGTAAAATGTGACAGAGCATTCATATCTAAAAAATTTCTTTCACGACATATGCGAACTCATAGTGATGTTCGTGACTTTAAATGTGAAATATGTGGAAAAACATACAAAACCAAATTCAATATTTCAAAACATATTCAAACACATAGCGATGTACTTAAAACTGAAAGCCAAATTTTACACCTTATTAAATCTGAAAGTGCTTTTGGATGTGATAAATGTGGAAAAGCTTTCAAAAAAAAATCTCATCTTTCACGACATATGTCAACTCATAGCGATGTTCGTGACTTTGAATGTAAAAAATGTGGTAAAGCATTCAAAACAAAGTCCCATCTATTACGTCATGTGCCAACTCATAGTGATATTCGTGACTTTAAATGCGAAAAATGTGGAAAAACATTCATAACTAAACATTATCTTTCAAACCATATGCTAACTCATAATGTGGCATTTAAGACTGAAGACAAACTTTCATATTATATGAAATCTCATAGTGATTTTAGATGTGCTAAATGTGGAAAAGAGTTCAAAAAGAAATCTTATCTTTCACGACATATGCCAACTCATAGCGATGCTCGTGACTTTGAATGTGAAAAATGTGGAAAGACATTTAAAACTAAACACTCTATTTCACAACACATCTTAACTCATAACGATGCTCGTGACTTTGAATGTGAAACGTGCGGAAAAACATTCATAACTAAATCTAATCTTTCATTCCATATGCTAATTCATAGCAATGTTCGTGATTTTAAATGTGAAAAATGTGGAAAAGCATTTAAATTAAAATTTCAACTTAAACGACATATGCCAACTCATAGTAATGTATGTGACTTTGAATGTGAAAAATGTGAAAAAACATTCAAATATAGAATCACACTTTCAAGACATTTGAAAACTCACAGCGATGTTCGTAACTATGAATGTGACAAATGTGGTAAAACATTCATAACTAAATCCCATCTTTCAAGCCATATTCTAACTCATAGTGATATTCGTTTCTTTGAATGCGAAAAATGTGAAAAAGCATTCAAAACAAAATCCCATCTTACACGACATATGCCTACTCACAGCAATATTTGTGACTGAATATGAAAAATGTGGAAAAACTTCACAACATATCAAAACTCATAGATCATAATAATAAAATATGGAAAGTATTTAAAAATGTAATGCAATTTTTGTTAAATAACATGGTGTTACTTATAATAAAGTGCAGACAATTGTAGGTCATTTTAAATGCAGTGAGCAAACAAATTGATATTTATTTAAGTGCCAAAGTACCTGCGAGTGATTCTCTAAGATGTAGATTACACGTTCAGTCCATAATTGTGGTCCGATTGACGCCAGACTGAATGTGTAACGCGTTGAATGACGGACTGATGAACCGGACTGACAGATATTTAAATATTTTGATAATTTTCATCAGTCTGGTGCAGACTGACAACAGATTGATTGTGTAATGCATTCCATCATCAGTCTGATCTATCAGTCACCGCTCGGACAGCAATGGAGGTATGAGCCGCCAACTACGCAGCCGTTTGAGGCAGAGAAATTTTTTTTATTTACATTAGAATTATTGCCTATTCTCTAGGATAAAACTCATAAGAATTATGTAAATAAGTATAAGAGAAATGAAGCTTTGGAAAGGTTGTGGATATTTATAAAAAAATTAAACCTCTGGCCACCATCGACGATATTAAAAAAAAACACATTAAGATCAAATTACCGCCGAGAATTAAAAAAATAATAACGTCTCGAAAATCAGGGGCCGGGGCAGATGATGTTTATACTCCGAAGAGTTGGAAATTTCAATATCTTCGTATTTTGGACGAATTCGAGCGACCCCGAGTATGTTATTTTCAAATAAAAACGCTTAAAATATTTAATGCATTTATTAAAACGAATACAACATAAGCTAATAAATGAATACAGTTAAATATTTATTATTAATTCTTGCGAATATCCAATATACCCTCGTTATTGAAATAATGACAAAAATTTTCTCTTATCATTTTTATATCGTTTGGGGAATTTCGAGTGCTAATGGGCTCCAAATCAAGTAATTCATTTCCATCTTGTTTTGTGATTTTTCAATTTGATGCCAAATAAAGCCGTGGTTGGGTTTTAACCAAATAATTATGTAAATAACAGCGTCCATCAGTTCGCTATCAGTATTTTTACGATCAAGATCATAGATTGAACTGATGACAAACTGAACGTGTAACCCACGTCTAATTTAAGATATAGAAACACAATGTAATTATATTTTTCTTATACTATTGATCTCCAAAGCGTCGATTATATAATATAAAACTATCAAATAATTAATAACACAAGGTCGCCAATGTAGAGGCTTTTAATTTTGTTGGACAAATCTATACAAATCGAAGAAATTGTGTGAACTTTTTAATTTGTTTTCATTAAACTTTTAATAAAAAAGACAGTATGCAAGACGTATTTTATTTATAGTATGCGTTCCTAGGTTCATATACATATGTATGATGTTCTAGGACACAAACCCCCTGGACATATACCCCTCGTCAAAACCCCCCGACAATTTAAAATTGTATCATCGTCCTTGGGATGACGAAGTGGAGTAGACTGGAGTAGGAGGGCACTGATTCGTAGACGCAGCAATGATGGCTGCAATCTCATGTAGCCCCTCGATTTAAAAGTGGGCTCGATCACTCAAGGATGAAAGCTCAGCGTCGTTCAAATAGCAGAGACCATCGGCCAACGTCGAAAGCTTAGCAAATGGCGCAGTTATGCTGACATACTAAGAGGCCTCCAATACAGCAGTCGCTCAAAATCTTGTATCCCGCAGACAACTGCCATGATTTTTTCCTACAAGTAACATTCTAAATACGAAATGGTACTTGTTTTTGTAAAGGTACTCGTATGTCGAAATTAGAGAGCCCAAATGTAAGAAATTGCTGTGTTGTACCTGATTTTATACACATGGCCAGCCTTAGAGAGGTGTAGTGGTCACCCATTTTTTCTGCCACAACTAATTACCACGAGCTATAAGTGTAATTAGATTATGATGTTAACTTACTAGACTTTTATGACCATTGCGTTGCAACCTGTCATCTGAACAGATATGAAACGCCCGTTAAATATTTTGAACGAGTATGAGATATGGAAACTTCGTGACCCGTTATTCTTTAGATCTCAAAGTGCTGTTATTTATTATATGATAATAACACTCGCGGAAAGTCTCGAATGGCTATTGTGATGCTTTTAGTTTAATCCGTTTATTGTCACATAGGGTCCGCACTGGCAGCATCAAAAATTATAAATGGGTTTATGGAGAGGTTTTGTTCTTACGGTTAGTGCATCAATTTCAATAAAATCTTTCAAAACTGCTCTTATTTGGATTTATTGATGTACATTGATTCACTAGTTGTCACCCCTACTTCATTAAAAAATAATTTCTGTTTATCTGTATTCGTCATCAGATAAAAGATCCTGAAACCTTAGATTATTTCACAGCTGAAAGAATATCTTGATTCAATAATTCATCGCTAACACCTGATATTGGTATGGGCCATCAATTAATCAGAATATAATAAAACAATAAAATTTCTCCATAGACCATCAGTGGTCAACAGATTACCGGTTGGTGGATTATGCTGTAATAGGTGCCTGGTGAGCCAGGGATTTACAACCCGGCGATGCGTTTTCTCATATCTAAGGATGTTTATTAAATATAATCTATTAAAATATTTTTTTTATTTCATGTTGAGTATATTAACATCTTATATCAAATTTAAGAAGAAAAAGAAAATATTTTCATGATCAATTTTATTTGTAATTATATTTTTTCAGACTTATCTGTGAATCATAATTATAAAATATATACATCAACACAAATATTCATACATAAATAAAACTTTTTGTAAATATATTTTTTTTGTCTTAGTTTTCAAAGTTAATTACAGGATCACTAGACTTTAAAATTATCCTAAAATACTAAATTAGTTTGTTTAAACCCGTAATACCATTCTATTGTTTAGCACTGCGAAAGAAGCGTCTAGTTGCATTTCCGTCGTATGTATTTGCTGCTGATTTATTGGCTAGGCTATAAGAGGGCCAATCTCTTCTGAGTCTATTTTCAGAATATAGCCATATTTGACGCTTTCTAACTCACACATCATCATTTTCGTCTTTGGTTCTTGCTTACCATTTTTTAATGTTCAATTTATTGGCAATATGAATAAGACATTTATATATTCGAATCCAATAATGAAATAGAGATATTTCAAAACATTCATCTCTTGTTTTATATTTTTGTAGCACTTCTTCATCATTCTTGTGAATAATTATATTGCGATTCTTGATATCCCAGGCGCCTGACAGACAACTTTTCGATTTTTTTCCGATAAGCTAACACTTTCTGTATTTCATAGAAAGCCTTAATCGTGATTTCTATCTTTCTTTAAAGCAGTTTTGAGAAACATTGTCATCTCCTTTGGGGTGGCGACTTGGTCATCATAAATTTTCTGATATTAAATGACACCGATGTGTTTCAAATGGCTATTAATGTAAAATTATAACTGCTGTTAACGATACAATTACACATTTAACTGTGTCAGTGGGCTATTTATTGTGTTAAGGATGCTTTACATTCAAAATTATAAGAATCGCAATATTTTTTAACAATTATTGCTACATTCAAACTCAAAATTATTACTGTCAATTTTCACATCATCTTCAATATAATTTCTTTAAAGTGTAATAAGTTTCCATATTTTACACATTTTAAATAGATATTTTCATGATGTACATATACACATATGCCGTTTAAGATTAGACTTTCTTTTGAACATTTTCCCACAGTTACTGCATTTAAAATCATAAATATCACTGTGAGTTTTCATGTGCTGATTAAGAGCTTCTTTAAACTTGAACCACTTTCCACATTCGACACATTTAAAATCAAAACTATCACTATGTATGTACATATGTCGTGTAAGCCTAGAATTCTTGTTAAATATTTTTCCACATTTAATGCACTCAAAAACACAAATAACACTATGTACTTTCATATGCATTATAAGGTAATACTTACGTTTGAATTCTTTGCCACAATGGTTACATTCAAATTTAAGAGAGTCCCCATGACGTTGAATATGTCTTGACAGATTATCTTTAGACTTGAACGTTTTTCCACATATGACGCATTCAAAATCAAAAGTATCATTATGTATATGCATATGTCGCGTAAGTTTAAAATTCTTTTTAAACATTTTACCGCATATACTACATTTGAATTCACTATGACTTTTCATATGACGCAAAAGACCATAATTGGTCTTGCATGTTTTTCCACAGTTATCACATTCAAAATTAATGGAATCATTATGAATATTCATATGCCTTTTAAGAGCCTTCTTTTTACTAAAGAACTTGTGGCAATAAGCACACGTAAACAGTTTATCTTCATTGTGTGATTGAATATGAACTAAATGGTTGTCATAATTTACTTTTTCTTGTTCCTGTAACATATGATAAATTTAGATATTTGTTAAAAAGCAAGTATAAATATCGCATTTAATTCAACTATTACTTTAGTTTCCATATGATCATTTGAACTATAGGTAGAAAAAATATTCATGTCAATATTATTTTTAATAAGCTCATCTTTAACGTCGTGCGCTTCTAAAATGATATGTTAATTATTAATTAATGTAATATATAATATATTACTACACATATAAATATGTAACCTGTTTCAAACATGTCATCTTGTTTTTCTTTATTATTTTCTTCATCACTCTCGTGTTCACACTTAATCGAACGCTGGTAAAATAAAATTTCTTTTTTAATATTGTTTTCAAAAACTACATCTTTCACATCACGCGTTTCTGAAATGATTATATACTTTAAAAAACAAACTCATTATACTGTATAACATTTTTATGTTTAATATATCTAACCTGTTAATGAGTCATCTCGTTCTTCTATATTATTTTCTTCATCACTCTCATGTTCACATTTGATTAAATGCTGATAAGATAAAATTTCCTTCTTAATATTATTTTTTATAAATACATCTTTCACAACCTGCGTTTCTGTAATGATATTATAATTATTAACACAAACGCATCATAATGGATTACATTTACACATCGTATATCTAACCTGTTATGTTATGTTCATCACTTCTCTCATATTCACACTACAAAGTAAAAGAATAGTTTAAATGTTTTATATTTAAAGACGAAGTATTATCGCTTACTTTTATTATACATTTCATCCTATTTACAGAATTCGATGTTTCATTGTCGTTTTCAACGCCAGGTTCTACAAAACCAAACAATAGATATTATATTTAAATGCGGTAACAGAACCCAATATGAATGCTTTGAGTTAATAAAATTGATAATTGAAATGATACCAGTCTTAACAAAATATCCAAAGGACATCGCTGTGCAAGCTTTCAGCTAAACTGTCAAACTGTCAATACACAATAATAAAAAATGGCCTTAGCATGAAATATTGCGACCATAATGAAGAGGCAATGAAATTACATAATAAATAAGAGTTTTAATATTTTTTAAATAGATATATAAATTAGATATATTAAATAAGTATATAAATATTTTCGACCTCTGAGTAACGCCATAAAAAAAAGTGTTTTTTTTACAGTTCTTTAATGGGTAAAATTTTTGACCTCGAACATAAAATTGTCCGAAATAATGTAAATGATAAACAATGATGACGATGCCTCTTAAAGTCTTAACGTATACTTTGGTTAGTTAACATTATATTTTATGTTCTATTGTTACCATACAGTTGTTTTCGCAGTTGTCTTGGAGGCGTTGATCCACTACCATTTAGGACGAAAAATATTTGATAAGTAGTATTTAATTATATTATTTTTTCTGTTCATGTTTTATAAGGTTGGTAATATATACAGAGGAGGAGGTGAACTAAAAATGCATTGTTAAATAGTGAACATCTTAAAAATTCACATTATTGTGGGTTAAAAATATTATTTATTTTACTAGTTTTTAAATGAATAATCACAGCTTTTTTTTTATCATGATCACAATATACGATGCTTAGACCAAATTATTCACTTCTAAATTAGCAGTTTGACAGTTCGGTTTGTACACAACCATGTCATTTTCACATTTTATTAAGACCGGTAATTTTATTAACATAAATCAGTTATTTTATTTTAATATCAATGTCTGTATTTTCTTCCTGTAGAACCAGGTGCTAAAAACGACGTTAATACATCGTATTATGTAAATAAAATGGATTGTATTTTAAAGGTAAGTTGTAAAACAACATCATTGAAGTAGCAGTAATTTTAACTATTGTTTAATTTTTTAGTGTAAGCATGAGAGCAGTGTTGATAAAAACAATGATGATTCAAATAAGATTTTTGTAACAGGTTAGATACACATATATGACTAGAAATGATTATGTCGTGTTTGTATCGGTAATTATAATAACATTTCAGAAACACATGATGTAGAAGATGTACTTATTAAAAAGGAGATTTTATCTTACCAGCATTCAATTAAGTATGAACCAAAAAGTGATGATGAAAATAATATAAAAGAAGCAGATGACTTGCTAGAAATAGGTTACATATATTATATTTACAGTAGTAATATATTATATAGAGCATGCATTAACAATCAGTATATAATATTATTTCAGTAATGCACGATGTTAAAGATGAGCTTATTAAAAAGAATATTGACATGAATCTGTTTTCTTCTCATGGTACAAATGATCGTATGGAAACTAAAGTAATAATAAAATCGAATGCGATATTTAAACTTGTTACTTAACAAATAACATAAAAAATTATTGTATGTTTTAGAAACAAGAAAAAGAAAATTATGACAACCGTTTAGTTTATTTTCACCACTACAATGAAGATAAGCTGTTTACTTGCAGTCATTGCCACAAGTTATTTAGTGATAAAAGGTCTCTTATAAAGCATTTGAATCTTCATAATTATTCCGACAACTTTGAATGTAAAAACTGTGGAAAAACATGCAAGACCGAATATATACTTTCTCGGCATATGAAAATTCATAGTGAGTTCAAGTGTAGTGTTTGTGGAAAAATGTTCAAAAATAGATCTAAACTTAATGGACATTTATATATACATAATACAATTCACAATTATAAATGTACCAAATGTGGAAAAGTGTTTAAAAATAAGTCAAATCTTAATCGGCACATCCGTGTACATACTGATAAATTTGATTTTGGATGCGTTAATTGTGGAAAATCGTTTAAGGCTAAAGAAAATCTTATACGACATATGTATTTACATAATGATCATTTTAAATGTG
This sequence comes from Plectrocnemia conspersa, assembly GCF_051122295.1. NCBI lineage: Eukaryota > Metazoa > Arthropoda > Insecta > Trichoptera > Polycentropodidae > Plectrocnemia > Plectrocnemia conspersa. The sequence continues at coordinate 9,703,642 of NW_028277175.1, read as the reverse complement.
TTAGATGTGAAAAAACTTTCAAAAATAAATGTAAGCTTTCAGAGCATGAGAAAATTCATTATGATAAATGGGAATTCAAATGTATTATATGTGGAATTATGTTTAAGCAGAAGTCTAATCTTACACGTCATATGTACACACACAATGACACTTTTGATTTTAAATGTGCTGTTTGTGGCAAATCATTCAAATCTAAAGGAAATCTTACCAAGCATATGAAAATTCATTGTGATTATGATTTCCAATGTGACAAATGTGGAAAAATGTTTATATACAGGTCTAATATTATACAGCATTTGTATACACATAGTGAGCATCTTGATTTTAATTGTTTTAAATGTAAAAAGTCATTTGTGTCTAAATTAAAGCTCTCGAGGCATATGGATGTTCACAGTGATGCTTATGATTTTAAATGTAGCAAATGTGAAAAAATGTTCAAAAGAAAGTCTAATCTTAGACGGCATATGTTTAAATGTTCATTATAATAAATTTATATTAATTGTGTTAAATATGGAAAATTATTCAAGTCTGAATAAATTCTTTACCAACATGAAAATTCAGTGATATTTGTTAGTTTGAATGTAGCAAATGTAGTATTTTTAATTAAGTTAATTTATAAATTAATTTTTTATGTTGTGGCGGTCACATGTGTCATCAGATAAAAAAATGGCGTGACGTGATAAGGAATGGCTAGTCAACGGAAATTCCGATAATTTATTTGAAATATATTTTCCTAAAAATTCTGCTAGAGAGAGAGAGATACAACATATAAGAGACCTCCACAGGAGTTCATAACACACGGCTTTATTTTAGGCCGTATGTAGGATACAACTTCACTTAGTAAGTTTGCATAGCTAATTACAGCCCTAAGGCCTACAACACTACGTCTATGCGCTGAGGGTTGAGAACGTCAATAGAAAGACCCAGATACCGCATCACCGTAGGCTATTTGCATCTCGGATACTGCACCATAATAATACTTATTGCTGTTGTATGCATTATTATCATAATAAATTTGACTAAAGGCTTGAATTGCTTTTAATTCTAATCAAAAAGATTTCAGTTTATGTGAATCTGGAGACGATTACTCTTGTTACTTTGTTTATTGCGTTTTGGTTAGGTTCTGCAGTGTGCTGTCAGTGACAATTCAATGAAGCGAAGATTTTTAAAAGGTATTCAAGAAAATTATATCAGGTCTTATAACAAATCGTATTGGAACGATGTTCCAGCCCCACTACACCTCTGGCGACAACGTTTTTTCTTGTCGGATATTAAACCGGCTGATATTTCTGCACAAAATTTTAAAATTAATAATAACATGCTCGATATTTGGAGAAATACGCCGTCGCGACCTGCTAGCTCTTTTTATGATAGGGATGGCTGGCGAAGTAAAAACAAAAGCAGGTATTGAATACACGAAATTCTTTCTAATATTTATACATTTTTATCTCCATTCATACACATTTTTACAAAATAATAGTACACGGAATATGCTTCACTAAGCATAGATGTTAAATATTAGGTATAAATAAGTTTTAATAAATATATTTAAATAAAAAACGTATTTGAAAAAAATTCGCGAAATTTATTCTTTTTTAAAAAAAGACTATTTCATTGGATAATAATGAATGTTAATTTTATACAGTTACCAACTAAAGATATTTTGTACTAGACCAAAGGTGGCCAACACGCGGCCCGCCTTTTACATTTTTCAGGCCCGCTAGATTCTTTACAATGTACATTTAGTATCATTATTATTATATTATCTATGTTTACATGTAAGAATAATAGTAAAAACAATAATAATAAGTCATTATGTTTCAATTTTTCTCTCCAAAAAAATGTCTGTAGTGTATCTAAATATATAATAAACCGCCGAATAATCATATTTGTTTGCCCTCATAATGAAATATTCTAGGTCAGTTAAGTCAGAGCTTTCACTTTTTATCCAAAATACAATCACACGTTAAGAGTTGGCAACCAATTACTCTGATATTACATAAATATGTTTTTTTTTATTTAATTGGTGTAAAATATTTATATTATTTTTATATCGACGAGTCACTTAATATATCTAATGGTGCTATGGTAATTTTAAATGTTTGGAATTTACCAAAAAGTGCAACCAGCTCAGAAATATTTCGAGTCATAAACGAATATTTTATAAAACACTGTTTATATTGAAAGCGGGTTATTGGTCTTTGCACAGACGGGCCTAAGAAAGGATAGGAGTACATTCTGAAGTAACCTCAAATATTCGAGCAGTTGCGAATGTTTATTTTTTAACCAATCACTCTGTAATCTACCGGCAAGTGCCGGCTCAAGTCAAGTTGCTCGGCTTGGTATTTTTACTTCAAACTCAACCGTGATTTTATTTTGAATTTGTAACGGGACCTCTCACTCCCGCGGTCTCCGACCAACTGAACTCCCGTCCACGTGCGCGTCGCTCCTACACCGTCTTGGCCATAACACCACACGCCCTCCTGATGTCTACATCACGAAGTCTTCCAAGCGGTGTGGGCGTCTTCGACTCCTCGCTGGTCGAGCGGTGGTCTCTGTCTTCTCGGACTGCGCCGTGGACTCCGCTTCTGGACCTTCCATTGCCGGTTGCTCGGATTCGGGTTGGAACGGCGCGCTCCACTGCAGCCAGGATCCTCGGGTCGTGTTAGTGTCTTCCGGTGGAGCCCGTCTCAGGTCTAATACGTGCCGCGGTACGCCATCGACAACTACATTGTTCCGCGATGCGATGTCCGTCACGTACCCTGAAGTCCACTCTTCTGTGCACGACGGGCGCGTAGGCTTGATCAGGACTCTCTCGCCCACCGTGAAAGGTGATTGCACTGGGGATGGCTCGGGCCTTGGTGCTAAGGGGTGTCTCCATTCGTACTTGTGTAGCAGCCTCGCTGGGGTAGAGTCCTTCTCCGCCGCATCTCTAGCTGCTATATTGTACCAGAAGACGGCCTGGAGTGGAGATATCTTGCTCCTAGCTGCCGTCCTCTTTATCGTCCTATGGTGCCTCTCTACGATGCCGTTTCCCTGCGGTCGGTACGCCGCTCTGAAAAGACGCCGTGCATTCCACTTCTCGCACATGACCGCCGTCTTCTCTGATCTGAACGACGTACCGTTGTCCATCAGCAGCTCCCGTGGGGGGCCCCTCTCCAAGAATATTTCTTCAAGGTGCTGCACTATCTCCGTCGCGCACTCTGATCGGAGTTCTCTCCAAATGCCGAACCTGGACGGACCGCAGTCCACGATCGTCAAGAAGCGACGACCCTCGTAGTGCGTCACGTCGACTGCCAGCCTCGTCCAATTTTCGTTCACGTTGAGCGCTCCAGGTTCGTGTGTGACCGGATGAGGATCGATCATGCGGCATCTAGCGCATTCACGCACACACTTCTCCACTTCTCGGCGCGTTATAGTGCGGTCCACCATCCGGGCAAGTTGAAGGCTGCGATCTACGCCGAAGTGGTGCAGCTCGTGCAGATCCTTAACAGAGGCAGCACAGACTGTCTCGCTCGCTCTCTCTATCCAGCTCTTCTTCACGCGCGTCAGCGCATCCGCTTTGTTTTTCTCTGATGCGACGTGGTAGATGGTCACTTTTAATCCGTACTCGTCGAAGAGCTCTCGCAGCACGCCTATTCGTCTCTTCACCAGCATCTCCGCTGCGCCGGATGCTTTCGCTCTCGATCCCGCTCCGCAGGCCGACCGCAGCCAACTCACAACGGTTGCGGAATCTGTCATGATGTCCAGTCGCTGGACTTCCCATTTTATGGCGAGATTTACGCCTCTCACGACCGCGTCTAACTCCGCAACGTTAATGTGGCTCGCGTCAGTCGGCTTCCTCAACCATGATGCGTCTTCGACGATTTCTCCACCTACTTCAAGCGCGACGCCAAACGCAATGGAGCTTGCGTCACACCAAATTTTGGCTGTGTAGGCCGTGTTCACTACGCCCCACGGTCCTCGCACCGGGTCCTCCTTACGCACGCGCTCCACAATCTCGCCAAGCATACGATATGCCCTCTTGCCGATCGCGTCTTCCCAGGCCTCCCCTTCGCACGCTCTTTTAACGTAGCTACACGCCACTCGTAGCCAGTTACCTACTGGGTAGTGGCCAACCAGCCTTCCGCATATAGAGAACAATTCTCGTCTGGTCATTGAAGGTCCTCCCTCTACATCTGGCACTGCGTTTCCCCGCCTGAACTGCAGCCGTCCGCTTCTGTCTCTCTCGATGCGGAGTCCCAGCGCTCGCCCTCCTTCCAGGCTCTCGGTAGGTTTGGCCTTAAGGCCGTACGCACTAAGAAGCGCCTCAACTTTGCAGACCTTCACGACGCTCTCGTCGACAATTATGTCGTCGATGTAGCTATCCGTTCCCCGACGCACATCTGGGTCTTGCGCCAGCACGTATTCTACGATCTTCGACATAATTTTTGGTGCGCTGCTTAGCCCAAAACCGAGCCTTGTTAGGCAGTAGGTGCGCCCTCTAAATCGTACGAGCTGGTGCTTCCAGAGGTCTTTGTGAACGCGCACCTGCAAATACGCCGCTTGAAGATCGATCAGCTGCAACGGCCCTTTCATACGCCTCCATTTCCGGAGCGTCTCGTCGCACGCCGGCGCGTCCATCCCAGGGTTGCACTTCACCGTGGCGTTCAATTCGCGGTAGTCCAGAACCGGTCGCACTTTGCCCTTATTAGGCTGCGCCACGGCCATAAGCGGCAGAACTCCGCCTTCTTGCCCTCTCCACGGTTGCAGCAGGCCATCGTCGATCCATCTTCTCACCTCAGCGTCGAACTGCTCCCGCAGCTCCGGTCGGTCAGTGCTTCCATAGTTCGGCACCTTGTTTCTCAGCAGTGCCGGCCCGTCCTTCCACTCCCACTTGATGGTCCACGCGTCACCGTCAAACTCCGCTTCGAAATCGCCGTCTTGAATTATCGCCCTCTGAGACGTCACTGCGGCTGCGGATATTTGTCTCCCTCTCGGGCGGTCCTCCCAGAACTGCCCCGCCGATCGCCGATCCCTTCCTTCAAGCACTTGTACGCCGTCCCGGTCGATGGTCACTCCTCCTAGCGACGCGATAACGTCCATCCCCAGCACCACGTCTGCCCCCGCAAACAATTCGCTGATTATTAGGTACGACGTACGAACACTTCTTCCGAGCACCTGTGTATCCGTTCGCACTGTCCCAACGCACTTAACCCGGGAACCGTCCACCGCAATGATTGACACATCGCCCTGCGTCGTCGCCCGACAGAGTCCCGCGCGCATCACACTTCGCGAACACCCAGTGTCTATGAGCGCCCGCACTCGCCGTCGACCGACAATTGCGTCAACGATCGGCAACGCCGCTATTCCCGCACCGAAGAGGCCGCCGACGCACCAGCCCCCCGCAGCCCGTTTCCCGGCTTCTTGCAACCTCTCGAGACGTGGCCTTCCTCTCCGCAACGCCAACACCGGATCACTTCAGCGGTCGACTGCGCCTTATCTGCGTCCCCGCACACTCGGGCCATGTGCGGTCCGCCGCACCGGTAACACCGTAAGCTCGCTCGCCGCGCCTGCCCGCCGGCAACGTCGCGTCCCGGCTTGCTTCGCGACGCTACCACCGCCGCCACGTTGGCGCTCTCAACGATATCGCCGCGGAAACCCGAAGGCGGCCCCTCGCGATGAGGATCCCTAGACGTACTCCTCAGCAACGGTCTCGTCGCGTTGATCAGCTCCGCCGTCGACAGTTTCCAGTCGGGGTCGCGAACTCGGATGGCGTTCGCTACCTCGGCGGGCAACCCGAACAGAAAATGCCGCATCAGGAACGCCCCGTCCGTGATTCCGGCGTTCGCGGCCGTGCACCGAAGCTCCTCCATGAACACTTCGGGCGGTTCCCCGTCCCACCGCATCCCCTGCAACTTCCTATATGCGTCAAGCGGTTCCAATCCGAACGCCTTGACCAGGGTAGCCTTCAGTTGCGTGGCATCCGTTCGCACACCTTCGACCGCTTGGGCGTAGACGACGCTCGCGCGTCCTTCCAGGAACAGCGGCACGATCGGCGCGATGTCCAGCACGCCGCGCAGCTTCGCGGCCATCTCCAGCTTCGTGAACCACGCGTTCACGTCCCCCTCGCCGTCAAACGGCTTCACAACGTCCACGAATCTTATCTCGCCCGCCATGACACGGCTGCCGAAATAGCTTGTAACGGGACCTATCACTCCCGCGGTCTCCGACCAACTGAACTCCCGTCCACGTGCGCGTCGCTCCTACACCGTCTTGGCCATAACACCACAGAATTTTTATTTTTTCAAATTAATTAATTGTATTTTAAAATATGTATATTTTCTTTGAAAATTTTCTGTAAATATTTTTTCTATGTATGTTAATTTATGTATATTATATGTATGTAATTTGTATTACTATGTAAAAAAAATATTTTATTTTAATTTTTGAAATGTTTTTAATTATATATATTTAATAATATATCATACGTGTAAAATTGTTATCAACCTCTGCAAAAACTTGCTGAAGTATGCCGATACGCTGCAGTTTCCCGATAATAACCGTTATTGAAGCGCAGGTAGAAACAATAACATCACGCAATCGTATTCTCGTGCGACGTCTATGACTTTCTTGTGACTCGGCTGTGGCACGCGCGAATGTTTGTGTGTTAGAATTGGAAGACTTGGCGTTCACTGCTCTTGGTTTTATATAAACAAAAACTACATATTTTTAAAATAGTGCAATTTATTTACTTGCACACGGGAAAATTCATGAAAGCTCATCAACAAATGCCATTTTATTTTTTTTACTTTATCATTTACTCTTCATACATATACATATATATTTTGGGTCAATTTAAAAGCTATAATAAAAAAGTCACGAGTAAAAGCGGGTTAAACATCAATGTGTGAATGAGTGTGTGTGAGTGATGCAGTGATGTCAAATAAATCAGTATAATAATAAAGGACGCTAAAATCCTATATTAACAAAAAGAGAATTTCATCGGTTTTTTTCATGCTAACAAACAATGATCCTTTAGACCAAATTCGTCGGTTCGGCGTTGACAGATTGACAGTCCAGGCCGCTGTTTGTGCATTCATGTCATTTCCATTTTTTGTTAAGATTGGTATTATTTTTTTATATTAGGCTTAGCTACTGCATTTAATTATAATATAATACCTATAATAAAGGCTTTATTTCCTTCATAAAGAGCCAGGGGTTGTAAAAGACTATGAAGCAACGAAATCTTTAGATAAGCTAGATTGTACAATAAAAGTAAGTGATAATACTTGAGATTTAAAATAACAATTATTTAAACTAATATTTTTTTTAGCATGAAAATGAAATCGTTGTCAAAAGTGATATAGATGAAACACACAATTTATTTGTGACAGGTTATATATATTATATGTGTAGAAGAATACGTTATGTTGTGTTCGTTACGATTATAATGTCATTTCAGAAACGTATGATGTGGAAGATGTACATATTAAAAAGGAAATTTTACCTTGCCAACATTCAATTCCTAATGAGCCAAAGAGTGTTGATGAAAATAATATAGGAAGAGATGACATGTTTGAAACAGGTTACATATACAAGTTTATATTATAATATATAAATCGTAAATTAATAATCAATATATCATTTCAGAAGCGCGCGACGTTAAGGATGAGATTATTAAAATTGATAAAGATTTAGACATGTTTTCTATACAGAGTACAAGCGATTGTATGCAAGCTCATGTAATAGTGGATTTTAACGCTATATATGTATATATTGGTTTAACATATAACATTTAAATTATTATATGTTTTAGATACACTACGGAGGAAAGTATGATCACAATAAAGATATGCTGTTTAATTGTGCTCATTGTCACAAGTTCTTTAATGAAAAGGAGGCTCTTATACAGCATATGAATGTCCATAAAGATTTCGATCATTTATGTAATATCTGTGGAAAAACATGTAAGAGCGAATATAATCTTTCTCGGCATATGAAAATTCATCGTGATTTTAAATGCAGTATATGTGGAAAAACGTTTAAGAAAAAAAATAAGCTGACACGTCACATGCATATACATAATGATAGTCTCGATTTTAAGTGTGTTAGTTGTCAAAAATATTTTAAAACAAAATCTAAGCTCACAGAACATGAAAAAATTCATAATGATATTTGGGATTTTAAATGTAATAAGTGTGGAATTTTATTTAAAAAGAAGTCGAATCTTACACGGCATATGTACAATATACATAGTGATAATTTTGATTTTACATGTGCCGAGTGTGGTAGATCATTCAAGTCTAAAGGAATTCTTTTACAGCATATGAAAATTCACAGTGACAATTACGATTTTAAATGTGATAGATGTGGAAGAATGTTCAAAAATAAATCTAATCTTACGAGGCATATGTATGTACATAGCGATAGTTTTGATTTTAATTGTGACATATGTGGAAAGTCATTCAAGGCTAAAGAAACTCTCTCACAGCATATTAAAATTCACCGGAATATTTATGATTTTGAATGTAACAAATGTGGACAAATGTTCAACATTAAGTCTAATTTTACACGTCATATGTATACACATAGTGAGAATTTTCATTTTCATTGTGACAAGTGTGAAAAGTCTTTTATGTCTAAAGAAAAGCTTTTGAAGCATATTGGGGTTCATAACGGTATTTATGGTTATAAATGCAGCACATGTGAAAAGTTGTTCAAATTTAAGTATGATCTTATACGACATATGTTTATACATGAAGGTAAGATGGAGTTTAAATGTGTTAAATGTGAACAGTTATTCGAGTCCAACGAAATTCTTTTGCAGCATATGAACACTCACAGTGATTATTATGAATTTGGATGTAGCATATGTGGAAAAATGTTCAAAAAGAAGGCTAATTTTACTCGACATTTATCTATACATAATGAAATTTATAATTATAAATGTAGTAAATGTGAAAAAATGTTTAAAAAGAAGTCAAATCTTATTCGCCATATGCAGATACATAATGATAATTTTGATTTTGAATGTGTCGATTGTGGAAAATCATTCAAGTCTAAAGAAAACCTTACCCGACATATGCATCGTCATGAAGATTTTCGAAAATTTGAATGCAATCACTGTGGCAAAGAATTCAAACGTAAATATTTCCTTGTAATGCATATGAGAGTACATAGTGATATTTGTGAATTTCAATGTACTAAATGTGGAAAAATATTCAACAGAAAGTCTAGGCTTACACGTCATATGTACATTCATAGTGATAGTTTTAATTTTAAATGTGTCGAGTGTGGAAAATCATTCAGGTTTAAAGAGGCTCTTTCACAACATGTAAAAATTCATAGTGATATTTATGATTTTATATGTAGCAACTGTGGAAAAATGTTCAAAAGGAAGTCTAATCTTAAACGGCATATGTTTACATGTGCATTATAATCATAATACTTTCAAATATGGAAAATCATTCAATTCTAAAGAAATTGTAATTCATAATGATATTTTGGAATTTTAATATAGCACTAATAATCATTTCAATGTGACATAATCTTTAACTCATTTACAATCAACACCCTTGTACTGAATAATTTCAATTTTGAAAACCTCAAAAAGAGCTTAATTCATTATCAAATAGAATTTTATTTTGTAATAATATGAGTTAAACTCAGTACTGTATATATTAATAGCAACTGCTTATCTATTGAACTAGGTTATACAATGTGAAACTAAACTAAATGTTTTACATTATTTTGTGTATTATTATATCTATCTCTATATTTATACATATATAAAAATTAAGTGTGTGTGTATATGTTCCGGTATAACTACGGAACTCCTGGAGCGATTTCAACCAAACTTGGTATGCATACACCATCTGTCTTAAATCCGCGAGGACTAGTTATATTAGTAATATCTTCGGTTCTAGCATCTCTTAGTTGTAGTATGCGTTTTGTAGGTTCTGACATTCACCATTGAAAATTTTTTGGCACTAGCTCTTCTAGTTCGACCAGCGCACAAAGCGAAGATTGTTCAATAAAGGCATTGTATTCAGCTGTGATTTCTGGTTATTTACAAAAATTCCAAAAGTTAGCGTTGAAGAGAAAACATTTTGACATAATTTATGACGTCCAAAAGGGTTTGACAGAGGGCTTAAAGGCACTTCCGGAAATTTTCTATAGATGTTTAGAAATAATCTAGGATCGTCTTCAGAGATGTATTGACAACGAAGGGGTGTATTTTGAATAAATTAATATAATATTTCAGAATGACAGATGTCTTCTATTTGTTTTTTGATCAGTCTTTGCGGATTTGGGATAGACGATGTATAACTAATCTGGAAAATGATACTATGAGGGTTAAACATCCCTAGGCCCCTAGGGGTGGAGGGTAACATGTAGAAACATATATTGGTGTCGAATCCATAGTTTTCGGGGAACAAGAGAACCTAAGTATTGAAATAAATTTGTAATACCACGATAAATAAAAAATATATAATGAATTTAAATATATCCCAGGCAAAGCCAGGTAATAAGCTAGTTAAGAATAAAATAGGTCTAAGACTAAGATGTCCTAAATTACGCATCGAAATATGATATTAAACATTGCTTTGATCTTTGTTTTCCATTATGAAATTGATAAAAACCAATATGGAAACAAATTAATATTTTAATTGAAACATGTATTCACAATTTTATAATGTTTTTATTATATATATTATTTAATTAATAAATACTTTATATAAATAACCATTTTATGTTTTATTGGAAATCCATTCCTTTAATTCAGTGGTCGGTTAGCTGTGGTAAATTACCTTCATTTAAAAAATATATTTTTTAAGACATCAAAATCAACAAGACGCCGCCTTAAATATTTTGTAACTTCTAATAAATTAATTGTTCCCTATTTCTGTCGAACCAATGAATATGTCGACTTTGCAAAAAGCTAAGAGCGTTTCTTTATTAAGAATATACAATTTCTGGAGTAATTCAACTTTTTTTAGAGGCATCTTAAATCATAAAGGATCGTCCCTATTATTAATATTTTTTCACACTTGTTTCGACCCATTCACGTAACGATGGGATGTCCTTCCTGCTAATATCATAATGCAATGTTTTTTTGCAACAGACAATTGAATCCCAAATTGCATTGTCTCTAATTGTCTAGGATTTTATTTAAACCACACCAAGTTTTTAAAATAGGTGTCCTGGACCAATCTCAGGAACTGTCAAAAATAGTTCCATTTTATCTACGCCTCCAAAAATCCCTATATAAGTCCAAATCCGGGAAGCAATCGCTAGTATACATTGGTAAAAATATCTGCAATGATTAGGCGATACTGATTTAAATATATTGTATATATTGTATTGTAGGTATAATCAAAACAAATATAACCCTTGAGAACACTTCACTGTGTTCTGAAGGGTTATATTTGTTTTGATTATAATTTTTTAGCAATTAGATGGCATTAAGATGTAAAAGAGTATATCAGGAAGAGTTTCTCAATTATGGGTTTATACAAATTGAAGACAGGAATAATGAAACCACAGTGTGTTGTCTGTTTGAAAGTACTGATCGTATAATCTTTCAGAAAAAAATGAGTTGCAGAAACATTTGTAAATTTACACCTACATTTATCCTTCAACCCGCGGGAATATTTCGTAAGTTTCTGACAATAGACAACAACATGAAAGCTACATTCGAACAACGTTCAGCATCAAAAGCTAGCTTCGAGGTGGCTTGTTTGATTGCCCGAAACCCAAAACTGAAAAAGTATGCTAATGATAAAGCGTTATATTTTGACATGATATATTGTTTTTTAATAATTGTTTTAATAGTAATACAGTGAAATAATATTAAAAAAATAACTATTTTTGACTAGCGAATCAAGTTTTTAATTGGCAGCTTTTTAATCAGCTAAAAAAATGAAATAATTCCGACAAAAAATTAATAAAATCTTTTCATGGTTTGTATTCTTAATTTAAACAGAGAGACGAAGAAAACCCAATTAATAGATAATTTGGAATATAATGAATTTTTATCACCTACAATATGAAAATTTTAATTTGCAAAAGTAGAAATTTTGTGTTCGTGTATTTCAATAAAAACATATTCAAATAATAATATTCTCTTTTTATATTTATAATCACACAGTAATGCTGCACAATATCCTCATAAATTGACCAAAATAAATTTTACTGTAAAATGTTATTGCAGAAATATTTTTGTGAAATGTGCCCATTCCATTCGTAATACTAATATTAAATGAGTTTACTGCCTTACATACTACATATTCACCATAATTACTTCACTATGGTGTGTAAAGAAAAAATATTATTGAAATATAAATAAGTTTGTTACTATTAGTGGTCGAAGTTATTTACTTTTCATACTTGTTTATTTATAAATCTATTATTATTTTATTGAATTTATAAATAAACAAGTATGATAATTAATTATTATTTTCTACATTAAAAAATACATTTCAGAAAAGCAGGGTCGGTCCGAGAATATTTAGCGCCTCAGACTCTAAAAAATTAAAAAAAACTTAAAATCTTTATAAAATACTGTAGCGGCTCAATTTGTGTCTAATTGCCATCCGTCACCTTCCATCGCCAAAATAGTTTCTCTATTTGTCATAATTTGTTATTATTGAAAGTGTTGCATGTTCGTATGTAGCTAAAAACTATTTAATTTATTTAACATTTTATTAATTATTATTGCTTATAAACTTATACACAGAGGATGAATGTTGTGTCTCAGTCGTACGATCGCAAAACACCATGCTAATGCGTGCGTGAGGAACGCACCCACTAGCACGATGTTTTGCGATCGTGTAACTGAAAAACAACGGCTCTTATCTTTTTTTTTATTTTATTTTATGTAAAAATGTTTTTTTGTTTGTCTTATGTACACGTTTTTTATATATAATACTTTTATACGGTGTACCCTTTTTTATATTAATATGTATTTTTTATAGTAATAATTTCGGTGAACAGACTTGACAGGGAAATATTGAATGAATTAGATAAAAGTCTTATGGGCTTAATAATAATTAAATTTACCTAAATAATATACTAAAAATACTTATATGTGTAATAGGTATATATAATATAAAAATGCAGATATTATTTTTCCAATTGACCAAAAAAATCAGATAAATATTTTAACTGCTGGTAATACTGGTGAGACATTCTGACAGCTGCAGCCATGGCGCTGGCTCGCTGTGTCGTTCGTTCGCTATCACGTAAGTCTTCTAATAAGCAATAAATTCATTTTCATAAACAGTTTTGCACATTCATACTAAACAATTTGCGTTTTGTAAATTCATTTTTTCAAAGACACTTTGGTTATATAATATTTTGACAGTTGTTTTGATGTGATAAATGCTGTATTTCAGAAAACAACAATGCCGGATTTTCGATTGTCTGCATGCAATCTTCCAAATACAGTACACAAAATGATAATATGAACATCGCAGCATACAAGAGAGGTACTGGTGGTCGTAGCAGTTTCAGCGGTATGGTAACCACCGTTTTTGGTGCAACTGGCTTTGTAGGAAGTTATGTTTGCAACAAGTTTGGAAAAATTGGCTCTCAGGTTTGCCTTTTTTATGAATAATTTTTATAATAAATTGTTGAAAATGTGCTATTTAGTAGTAAAATATTTACCTTTGAATGGCGACTTGCTACTCATGGGTTTTTCACAACTGTGTATAAGAAACTTTGGCACTTGCGGAGTTGCTGAATTTAATTAAAAACCTAAAAATACTGGTACGGCTCTTTTAGGTATTGACAAGGCTTTCGACATGGTTTGGTATGACGGTTTTTTCTATAAACTTTTCAACGCTGAAACCGTGCCTTTACTCATCTACATAATTTAAGACTACCTGCTTAACATAATCTTATCAAAAGAGAAAAGTTCCAATGAAAATTTTTCAAGTTAGCATCATTGTCTCATTTTATGCTCATTAAGCAGAAAAATTATCACTAAAATACTGTATAGTTGCTTGCCATAATTTCTACAGCAAATGTGAATTTTTTATCTTAGTTATAAATTCATATAATAAATATATTTAAAACTTGTAAGGTTTATATCAACTTTTCTTCTATAAACGGGTAACTCATTACACCTACTTCATTATTTATTGAAAAGTAAGGTAATAACTTAGGTAATATATATCATTATATAATTGGACTGTATTTTAAAACGATATTTAAAATAAAGAGGTTAGGAAAAATAGCAGTTTACTAGAATAATATTCTAAATTTTTGCTCTGCTTGACCAAATAAATATAAGTATTTTCTTTCACAAAAATGGTAGGGTTCTAAATTCCAAGTTTTAATATTTTGGCAAAATATTGAAATTCACGCAATCGAAAAACACGCATGAACACTACCGTCTGCTATGTTCGCGGAATTTTAAATATATATATTTTTATGTCTTAACTAAAGTTGAAATTAAAAAGGTATACATTGCTATCCTAGAATTTTTTTTAATCTTTATTATGTTCACACAATATTTTTATAAGCTTGAGTTACTGACCACAAAAATTTTGCTATTACGCGAAAACGCGTGAACGGATCATAATGTGTTAATAAAACTCATATATTGAGTTTTGAATCACAAATTTTACACATCTTATTATTTCTGGAATTTCTAGTTCAACTCAACTATTTTCATCCCTCCTTTTCTCCTCTTAAATATCCATTTAACTTGTACATCATTGCCTAAATAGTATTAAAAACAATTTAATGGTAATAAAAACCCTAGTGGTGGGGAAGTACTACTCATTTTTAAAAATCCTTACTCAACAGCTTATGATGTATAACAAAAATTTAATATGGCGTTCTATAAGTACGTCGAAAAGAGTAGATATTATTATTAAAAACTAAATCATTCGACGATAACATTGTGTTTGAATGAAATAGCCAGCCAAATAAATACACTCAAAAGAAGCACATTGTATAGAAAGGAACAGGTGCGCATTCCTCAGCGAGAATTTATTAATTTTAAAAAATTTTTAAAGTGTACATTGATTATAATTTACATGATTCGATTTTTTTAAATGCGAGTTGTTTTGCATCCTGATTTAAATAGTTATATTGAAAAAAATGTCATAGATCAAAAACAATAAACTATCTTCAGCTGTAAAATGGACTCTTTTTTAGCTTCAAAGTCACAATGCCCTTGAAATCAATCCAAATTGATTTTTAAATTGTGACGCAGATCGATCTTTGCCAGTTTTAGTTATTAAAAAAATATAATTTTAATATTCTACAAATTTATATTGCCGTTGTATACATTTTCATATTAGTAATTAGAAATTTGCATCAATCTAAGGTCCCTGTGTTATTAAATTAAATTAATAGGGTTTTATTGTAAATGTATTTTTAATCCTAGGTATTATTATTATTATGTTGTACGCATAATACAATATATTCAATTTTTTATTAGTACTGTGTTTATGAAGATGTCCTTAAGCTCTTCGAAGTAAGAAACAATACATAAAATCTGTCCTTTGTATGTTATTTATATCAATGTAAGCCATATAAATATTATTTGTATTTAATGTATTTATTTGAAACGTTACAGTTGATTTTGCCATACCGTGGAGATCAATACGAAACCATGCCATTGAAGTTGACCGGCGATCTCGGTCAAGTTTTGTTTTATTACTTTGATTTGAGGGATACAAAAGCATTGGAAACGGCCGTCAAGTATTCCAATGTTGTCATCAATCTCATTGGTAGAGATCACGAGACGATGAATTATAAATACCACGACGTTCATGTTGATGGAGCGAGGAATATCGCCAAGTAATGCCGAAGCTGATGCATACTTAATATTATCCACTTTTAAATTGTCATCAATTTTAGAGCTTGCAAGAAAATGGGCGTAAACCGTTTGATCCACCTGTCGTATTTGAATTCTGCCGAGAATCCAGTGCCATTGGCCATGAAAAAACCGAGTGTGTATAAGAGGACCAAGTGGCTAGGAGAGCAAGTCACCATGGAAGAGTTCCCAGACGCTACTATTATAAAAGCTTCAGATATATATGGAAACGAGGATCGTTTTATTAAGTACTTAATATTTTAGTCTATTTAATTCAAACTAATGTTTCTTTTATGTATTAAAATGATTTGTTAATTTTATTAAAAATAATTTTAGCCACTTAGCTTGGGAATGGAGGCGACAAGGTAAAGCTTTGCCAATGTGGAAAGATGGAGATTTCACCGAAAAGCAACCAGTTTATGTCTCTGACGTAGCTCAAGGCATCCTAAATGCTGCCAGAGATCCTGACACAAAAGGACAAATTTTCCAAGCCGTTGGGTGAGTTTTAAAGTAGACGTAATAACATAATTTTACAATGGAATGTCAATAATCATTATCAAATAATATTATTTTTAATTAATATATATAACCTTGAAAATTCTATATATAATATATATAAAAAAGTTACTTTATTCTTTACAATGTAGCATAAATACTTGTTGGAATCAGATATTTACTTGGACAATCTCGAAAGCATCATATATATACGATACAATCAGAGATATTCTGCTTCATCTCTTTGACACACATACAGCAATAACTTTGTTGGACTAATTTTCATGTTTGTTTTCAATGTTGCCTTTCATATTCTAGGTCGTTTATTTTTTCTGAAAGATTATTAAAGCTTTGCGACCTTTATTTTGGCAGTCTGTTCTGGTTGATATTCGTTTTCTTACATTTCCTTATATATCATGTTTACTAAGCAGTTTTAACACTAAAATTACATTTAATGTATTATATACAATCAATAAGCGAAAAGCAACTGATTTGTATTATATCAAAATACAATTTTAAAAGATGCAGACTAGCATTTTAAAATTAAAAAATTCGCATATTTTGAAAAACATATGCGTTATTTTAAATGTAACATGTCCCAGGAAATATATAAAATTCTAATAAATAAAAACTCCCACTCAGTGTTTTATTCTTAGATATATACATAAGTTAACATTACATTAATACATGCCCAAAAATAAAATTTAAAAAAATATTAAATGATCAATATTGTCAAATGGTTGTTGCATTTTATTTAAGAGTATGTAAATGTGACATGTCTGATGTTGAAATTTATTTTTATAATTCAACAGTCCAAAACGTTATAAAATGAGTGACTTGGTGGACTGGCTGTACATACACATGCGTAGAGATGATAAATGGGGATATTTTAGATATGACATGAAATATGACCCACTATTCCAACTTAGAGTTACCTTGCATACACATTTATCGCCCGCTTACCCCATCGGTGGAGTATCCTGGGAGAATATTGAAAAGGTATGTATGATTATGTTTCAATATAATCGATCATTTTATTAGGATAACTGAAGATTACATGATTTTTTTGATATTTACTAGCAAAAAATCGCTTTGTGTGTGGTCCTGTTTCTGCCATTATTAGACATGCGATATCAGGATCATGTAATATTGTCAGGAAACAGAATGTTATGTTTTTAAATAAATTAAAAAAAGACAATATTTTTTTAATAAATATCTTAATAGCAAATAATGTTATCAAGTGTAAACAATTCACATTTTTAATTGTTGTATTTTACAGTAATATTTAGTTGTGAGATTAGGAAAATCTGGGAAAACCTAATTCGAGTTGATCTATAAATAAATACATTTATTAACTTCACTCTTATTGTAGCAATCTACTAGCGATGTCATCCTACCAGGAGTGCCGACTTTGGAAGACCTGGGCGTAACTCTGACGTTTGCAGAAAATCAAATGCCATATGAGTGCAGGAAGCACAGAGTGCACGGCAGTTATAGGGAGGAAATTCACGAATTTGTACCACCAGAGCTCAATTTTGTCCCGATGTAATCCTAGTATAATGACGAATGTTAAAATTTAGATTGTTATTCATTTTTTTTAATTTTCAAACTCAAAAAATGTAAGAACTCAATGAGTGTAAATAAAGAGATATTTATTATAAGCAAATTTTATTTTATTTCATACATAAGACTATGTTCTATATATAATATTTTGTATATAAATTATTTAAATTTTATGATTCGATAGGAATTGTCTATTTGTATATTTATTAACAATTAAATACAAGGCCATTCGGGATCACATTAAGGATTCAACACTTCTGAGAATATAGACCTGATATTGCTTTGCGTATAATTATTATTCATTTTAAATTATTTTGTTAAAATTTTATATAAAATTGAATGTTTGACACTGAATGTAGTAAAATACCATAAGTAACATTCTCTTCATAATTATATTATTTCGGTATAAATCTTATAAAATAAAAATAAGTGACTAGTGATACACTCCTCTTTTGCACTCTCCATACTCCTTAAAAATGCGATTATATAAAAAAATCTTAAGTTGATCTCATATATTTTTTTTAAATACTGTTTCGTTCATGTTTATGTATTGCATTTAGTGATTTTGAACTTGCTGATTTGGTAAATCTTCTTGTAGTTGAAGAACGTGCTCCACTGGTTCTGGACGTCCATCGGGACCTACCCTACACGGCTGAATGACTCCAGCTCTATTCAGTTGATCCATCAGAGTCACTAATTTCATCGCCTCATGTTCTTTCTGCAATTAAAAAAAATGTAAAATAGTAAAAAGTTAGTGATAAAAAAATCGAATTATAAAAATTCACTCAAAAACAATATAGACATGATAAGTGAGAGATAAAAAGTAATGAGAAATGCACCAAGGATAGTGATACTATACATTAAAAAAATATGCAAACCTGTTCTTCTGTACAACCAGCCATCGGATCAGGACGTGGTGGCTCATAACACCCAGTAACCGGATTGACTGTATGCTTCATGGCTAAGTATTCATCAGTGTCGCTATCTTCACTATCTGAAGAATACTGAGCACTTTCAGCGCACTGCTTACCAGGACCTAAGAGTCCACGAGATGCAAAGAGACCAGCGGCGTTTCCGTAACCGGTGTACTTCACCATTCGGCCGACTATAGGCATAAATGCATATTATTAATGATTCGCTATTATTCATATCAAAGGAGTGCAAATATATACCATTTTCTTTGCATAATACAAATAAGAAGTGAGCGTTCAAATCGCGGACGTGCATGATAGGGGTCGTCAAGAGGCGACACAGTTGATTTCTGAGCGTGTTGCCAACTTCTGGTCTGGAATGTACGTCCACCAATGGTGGTAGTATTCTCATACGAAGGTATTTCCTGTAACTGTTGGAACTGACTGCCGTCTTGTATAGCACGGTGAGGATCGGAGATAGATTTTCGTCTTGATTAAACACGTTCTGAAAAGATGTATGTACTGCAATTTTTAAAATGGCTAAGAAAGTCTTGTGACATTATTAAAAAGGACAATGCCATTGTAATAAACGTAAAGTGGAAAACAACGATTGAAAAAAGTTTGATGAATGAAAACGCAAGAGAAATTGCTATATTTGGAACACCTAAGAATTTTAAGTGTCTTAGCTTATGATTATGCAGACTTTTGAAGGCCATTAGTGTTAATAACCGTAACCAAAACTACTTAACCACACTAAATACTTGTACATTCTATCTGTGATCTATTGAGACTTAAGTTGTTTTGATAAGTATTGTTATTAGTTATTTTTATTTACATTGCTTCATTAGAGGGGATGTACACAGGGACGGCATTTGGGTGAAGCAGGTGGGTGCATTTGCCCCAGAGTGTGTATATTTCAGTAAAGTTATATTTTCACTAGTGAAGTCCAAATACATTTTCATCAGTAAATATATATTTCTACCAGAAAAAATATAATTAAACTGATAGACACTAGTGAAATTATATGCTACTTTAAAATGTCTATGATACTCAATTTGCTGTCCAACCCAAATCTAACCTAATGAAAGTCCAAAATATAAACTAAGCCAACTTATCTCTCAGGGGAAAATAAGTGGTAGAAGAAATACAGGCAGATATCGCATCTCGCATATTGCTCCATAGTTTGTCTGCACTTTGTTTTAAAAATATTATAGCTATCCTTAACGATATTACTACGGATTTCTAATATGAAAGTATTGGTCAAAGTGTATTCAAACCGAATTTTGGTTAATAATAGGAGAGCGCAAAAATAATTATCACTTCTCAGAAGTAAAAAATCCACATCAAAGGCAATAAAACTGTGTCAGCGCCGTTACATTTTTTTTATATTGAGTTCCAAAATATTTAGTTTTTTTGTAAATATTTTTAAAATTATTTAGAAACAAAAAAGTAGAATAATTTTAATCTTATAAAATCCACAGAATGAAAAACACTGATAAAACAATTTTAACATATATACCAATTTTGTTTTTTAATTCCTATTAATTCAAAAGTTGTCATATTTAATGCAGCAAAAAAAACGACATGTCAGTCGAGTGTTAAGACAATTTTGTGCATATGCCTAATTGTTTCAATGTATGTGTGAATGTGATTCAGTGGCTGGCATAAAACCGACTTCTACCCCAATTTTTTTATAATCTCCATGAATTATATATTTGATAATATTTACCTCAGCCATTGCTAATTTGTTCTGTAAAAACTCGAGCAAGCTATGTAACGGTTTCACGTTTAACTTATCAAATATGAATCGATTTTCCGTTGTATTCCTCGACGGTATGGTTAAGTGAGCGTAATACACAGGTTCCAAGCTTAAACATAACAATAGTTATACAAAATATCAATTAAATTATTTAAATAATCCAACGATTAAGATTTACCATGTCAGTATGTTAACAATGTCGTTGTGAAGCTGATTCTTCTTTTCATTCGAAGGAGTTTGACAGAAAATCAAGCATCTGCATATCGTCACAAGTTCATAGTTTTCGTCTGTGAATTCTTCACCTTGCATCACGAGATTGAATAGAGTTTTGAGAATCTCGCATATGAATATAACATGAGTGTCCTATAAAATAAGTAAGTGTAAATACAACAGTGCACAGAATTTAGACAAATAAATTTAACGTACATTCAATATTAATGGAGTGTTCTCGTCGAGTAATTCGATCTCTTGATCAGACGGATTAACTTCGTTTAAGATTGACTTCATGTATTCGTTGAGTACTTCAAATCCTCCGTATTGATCTCTCACTGTGGCTCTTGAGTCGATATCGAGCGCTGTTATGATAAACAACAATTTCATCTCGTAGTGCTTTACGTCATCGTTAAACTTGCTCTTTTGATTCCTGTTGTGTTGTTTTATATACTTGTGTAGTTTCGTCAGCAACTCTTGCAAAATTCCTTGTTTGATGCACTTCTTCCGAACGTCTTCGCTGTTGTGTATCATGTTGCACAGACACATCAAAGACTCGACTCTGATACTGTCTATTTGTTTTATGATATTGATATCAGTGCTTTTCGTTTGAGATGTCATTGCTATAATTAACGTAGTTATCCATTCTTCGGGAATGTCGATGAGCTGTGATTTTTCACGACTGTAAAAATAAGTAAAGATAAATAATACTACTTTATAGCATATTTTGCTGATTTTTACGAAATAAATGAACATAAAATTGAGTAAAAAATTCACAAAACCAAATAATATATAAAATAAATTATTTAAACAGCAATACAAGAAATTAGTAAAATAAATCACAGCAATAAGACTTTGAGAATCACTGATTTTTTTATAATTAACTATAAATTTAAAATAAAACAATAATAAATAAATAACAACGGAAATAATTATGGAAAAATACATAATAGTAACTCACTCTCAGGCATATACTAACAAATTAACAAACATGATGAATATCACAAATAAAAATTATAAAAGGACCTTAAAACTCTTATATTCATCAAACACAGATGATGAATGTCTATGCACTCTTGACACTTCAAGCATTTGATAAGCGCCGACCATAATTTTAACTTTATAGATGGCGACTCTATTTCAGGAAACGAATACGATTCTTTATTCTGAAATTAATTACACAAATTTAATATGAAGCCCGACAAAATTACACCTTTATTTATTTTAAATGATAACCTTTGTGAATAGATTCTGTAATACAGTTTTTGAAGCTTCGATGTTGTCCTTTTCGATTACGGCGATGTCTTGCTCCATTTTGTTATTAATAATTACTGAAACTTAATTATTTACGAATTAAAATGAAATTAAACGCTTGAAGTTGTACAAATATAGTATTGTAGTAATTAGTTAAGATTGATGAGAGTTTAAAAATCAATGCGCGTACAAAGATATGTTGGATTACAACGACATAAGCCTAAAAACTAATTGGATTTAACCGATTGACAGCAAACTCGAGGGTTGCTAGTAGAGAGGAAACGAATGCTCAGAACATAAGCATATAAAATTCGGCCATCAAAAATATTTCTCTCTTAAATATGTGAAAATTCGTTGTTAAATATTTTATTCAAATCTAAGTTAAATTAAAATTGTATGACACATTTACGTGAATATATTAATCTATATATTTAAATTTACTTAAAGTTGTCAGCTAATTGTTATGAGAATATTAAGCAAATATAATGATTAATCACATCAAGACCGACCCGAAGGGGAAGGCAGTACAGGCAATCGCCTGAGGCGCTTGATCTTGTGGGGCGCCACACTTTTTTTACTTAAAATTATCAAACAATTTTGTTAAAGAATATAATCTGATATTATTTGCCGCGCTGATGCGCTGACCTAAGCGATTCGCTGTAAAGTAAAAAAAACATGCATATATTATTTCTATTTGATGCGAGCTCAAGAGTGTGAAAACCGCGAAGTCGTGCTGTTAAAAGATTAACAGTATGAAGAGGAGAACACCGAAACTAATAAATTGAATGTCAGAAATTTCAAAAATATAATATGTAATTGATCGACTTAAAAACCTCTCGCAATCGACCGTTTGAGCACCCCTGGTGTACACAAAAACTTACAATTTATTTGTTTCGGCATTTAATTTTTACACGTTTTAAGGATTGTTTATTGTCTAAATCCAATAACACGTTATATATTTTGGCGACGAGTTGTAATTAGACACAGATTGAGCCACTGCAGTAATGTTTTATTGAATTATTTATGAAGTTTACATTGTTAGTAAATAAACGAGGCGGGCGCAGGACAGCGTGCGTCCGAACGCCCAAAGATTGCCAGCGGAGAGAAAAAACCGTCACGCCAGTGTTACCGAAGTGCCGCCTAGTTTTGGACTTAATGAAAATATAAAAATAAATATAAATAGGTGTAAGCTTTCTTTAATTTTATATAAATTTGTTCTAAGCCATCGCTTCCGCTTCCGGACGCGCATAACTTAAAATGAAACATTTTCCGTTCAATTTTCTACTATGTAAATCGTATCGCTTTGTATGAACGGTGTGGGTACAGTCGACGGGTCTACCGTCGCGAAATGCTGTTGATGGTCTCTGTCATCACTAACCAACTGGAGACGGAAATGGAGAGGAGTGGTGGTTTGCGGGCAGTCGCGCTCCGTTTACCGCGGGTCTCTCGGAAGAGAATAATAAAAGACAACATGAAAGAAAAAGGGGTTCTTCTTATCATCTACTTTTTATTTTAGTTTTTAGTTTGGCGGCTTAAGCTCGCTCCGATAGAAAGAAGGACATGTGGGGCATAATAAAATATGAACGGTGGTTAATAATATACGTAAGTAAAGTAAATATATTTAATTATAATTATAAAAATAAATATTGAATTTGCTCCGATTGATTTTCGAGCCGCCGGTAATGCATTCGGTTGTTTCGACCAATGAAAAACGAGCATTAAAATATAAAACAAGATGGCCGACATCAACGTGACAACAGTTTTAAATAATTATTATTCATAAACAAAATTTTGCTACCGACAATAATTTTCATTAATTCATCATGTGCATTGTGTTCGATTTGACTGAATATAAATAATCGATACATAATGTGTTGAGCATTAGAAGAATACATTGATTAAACTAGATAAACAATAATAAAACAATCTTCGTAATGAAATCTTCAAATTTTGAATTCACGTCATCGGGATCCGAGACCGTAAAGTGAGTTTTTCCTTTTATAATACATAAACATTATCATTGCTTCCGATTTAATGCACATATACGTTAGATTTTACTGAACTAGGTTCGTTTTAAACGTAAACATGTAATATATATTTAGTACGTATGAAGATTGAGGTTAATGTCGATCAAACCATATAAATGCTAATAAAACGTATTTTTTTTTCTATTGATATTTGGGGATACTATCTTTTACGACGATCGCGTGACAATTATTGTGATGCAGTCGGTTATGTAGCTGAAGAAGCAAGGTTACAGCAAAACAAATTAAAACCATTATTGCAGCAAAAAAAATTCACCCAGATCATTCCGTTTCGAGATTTTTGTTTATACTAATACGAAATTTCTCAATATTACTAGCATTGTAATATGTTTAATTAACTTTGATATGTATACATTTAATTGCCAAATCACTGCTGTTTGTCTTTTAATATTTTACCCTGGAAAGTCAATAGTAATTTTGTTAGAATAAGCGTGATATATTATTCATATAACCAAACACTTACTGGCACACTCATAATTCATAGTTTTGATTATAGTGTCTATAATTCCAATGCTACATCACTTTGAATCATATTCAATTGACACTTTGTAAGAAAAA
Organism: Plectrocnemia conspersa; assembly: GCF_051122295.1. Lineage (NCBI taxonomy): Eukaryota > Metazoa > Arthropoda > Insecta > Trichoptera > Polycentropodidae > Plectrocnemia > Plectrocnemia conspersa. The sequence goes on along the minus strand of NW_028277175.1, from coordinate 9,679,033 downwards.
CGCTGTGATTATAACATATTTCAATGTTTATTTAATTGCACAGAAACACGCGCAGCAAGCACTTGCCAGATGACAGAAGAACTGTCATATGTAAGCAATCCCTGGGAAGTCCCGGTTATGGGCGCGCTTGAGAACGAACTACGAAATTGATTTTAATGATTTAAATTGTAAAACACTAATCAAAATATGTATAAAAATCTCTTTAAAAGCGTCTCTCTAAAAATGTATTTTTGTAATTTTTCAATTTACTGACTGCCAATTCGACGGCGTTTCCATCGTTCACCTGGGGCAAGTGCCTCGCTCGCTTTATTCTCGTACCGGCCCTGTCCTCATAATATAGCCGAGCATCTTGAAAGTGCGGATTTCCATTGATGAGTCATTTCTTATCACAACATTGGAATTTCGTTTTTACGCCACATATTGGCCGCCACAAACATGAATGGTTGTAGGTTTTTATGACATAAAAATAGTTGATTTATCCTTATAAAATATTATTTAGGAATTTGAAAGGAGTAAGCGGTTATTAATAACTTAAATAGCTTTTACATAGAAATAAAAGTCGACTACGTCACATGACTGGAAGACATTGATCTGTGTTCATTAATAAAATTAAGACAGTTATTAAGTTAAATTTATCTAAATTACGTTATAATTAACAATATTTTATTAATATTTAAAAAGCAAAAATTATATGTAAGCTATATTACAATATTTTAGACGTTTACGTGTATTGTATAGAAAATTTATGCATGAAACTACTACTATAAATTTAAATAACGAAGATAAGCACAATCGTGTAAGGTTGATTTAAATAAAACATCAGTTAAATGATGTATTTGCAATACATAGTTAAATTATTTACACCGAGAGCCGAGTGTCTTGTATATTAGTTGTTAATATCTCATACTTTTCTTGCATATTTTTCTCATTTCACCAAGCATTGACAAACTCTTGAATAAGTAAACGATAATCTCACTATTTAGTTATTTTGGTCATTCATGTTGATTATTATGTGATGTTGCGAACCGGTTTACGAAACGACCTTACCCAAGTTCCCACCGAACAAAAACAAGTAAACAAAAAACCTTCCCTCCATCGAAACGTCGAATAGTCTTTCATAAACTTTGCGCGCTTCAAGACCTGTCCATTTAAGACACCGGCAAACGCGGAGGTGTTTAAAAGTGGTCAGGAGAAACTGAAATGCCAAAAGCGATCATCATTTTCACCGCGTGTCAGTCTAGTGCCACACACCTAAAATGACAGGTCGGAAAGTGCTACTGTTAACCTTGATCTTACCAATTTTCGTCGAGGCTATGTATATCCGGAAATGCTGCCAAGAAGGGGAGTACTTAGATGGGGTTTCAACATGCCAGAAAGGATATCCAAATACATCAGATTGGATACCCACTGATTCTTTGATCATCACATCTTCGGAGTCCACAGTGAAAATATCTAAAGATTTAACTTCAAAAACTGTCCAGAAGATCTACAAGAGTAATCCGAAAGTGGGATTTCCCAACTGCGATCCTAATGTGAGAGATTTGGCTATAGCTTGGAAAGACAATGATTTTGAAGACGAGTTTTATCTACTATATGATAGTAAGAGCAGCGTTTTTTTGAACTATTACAGAAGATCTGTGTACCACAATCATATAACTCCTTCGTTTAAAAATAATTTTCATCCTGATTTGTATTGTGTCGATAATGGGCCAAATGAATCTTATCTAGCGATTGTGTGTCCTTGCTCTGAAATAACTTGCATACGGAAATGCTGCCACGAAAATATGATTTTCGACGAGGACAGGAAAAGATGTGTAGCTGTAGATTCGTTAGATATGAATGATACTTATACTGATTGGAGACCAGAATTTCAAGTAAGTTAATGTAATTCATAATTATTAGGAAAACACGTCATAAATAATTGTATCGTCATTGTTCAGCGTGGCGTGACCTTTCCAAATGATATAATATGTTTTTTTTTTACATTTTTTATGTCTGTTGTATACAATAATGAGTAGTTTGTTATTGTAAGATAATGATTAAGTTAAGAATATGTATTTTCCGTTAGCTAAAATATTATTAATCTTTATATTTTTGTTATTAGTATAATAAGTGCAATAAAAATCCATTATAAATATTTACTTCATTCATTACAAATACAATTATACTATCGTAGAAATAATATCGCTGGATAAAATAATACTTGTAATGAGCTATTTTTCTCTAGCATTCTCACCTTTAAAGTTTTTGTGATATTTTTTCAAACGCATTGTAAAACCTAAATATTATTATTTGTGAATTATAACTATATGTATAAAAGAATATTAACAGTAAATGAGATTTAAGCATTTTATATTTTACCACATTTTCTTAAGAACGAATATTTATTAATAACCTAATATTACAGAAAAAACATTATTTAAATGTAGAATTTTATGATTTTTTTTATATTGATCTATCTCTTTATTTGATTAAAATAGGGAATTTTAAAGTTAAGAATAAAATAATAATTTTGTAGTAATATGATTCTCAAGAGTTAACGATTTACGAGTAATCATAAAAAAAATCGCTGCAAAGCTAAGTGCAGTTTTGTGTTTTTTAAAATTGAAACGGTGCAAAGACGTAATTTCAGATTTTTCTGAGGGGGAAGAGAGGGCAAAACTTGGTAATTTAGTGGCCGTTTTTTTAATATTTCCATTTCATAGTATTTTATTAAATTACATGCATAAAAAATCGTGGCATCTAAACCGAATTTTAACCAATAGGAGGGCGCAATAATATCCTTCTCAGACGTCAAAAATCCACGCCAAAAGCAATAAAATCGTGTCGTCGCCGTCGCAGTGGGAACGCTCGTTACTGAGCAAATTTTTTTTATGCTCTCACTGATCAGTAATTTGTACAGAATTGTGTTATGCATATTTTACATTATTTAAAGCGATTATGAAAGTAATTACTGATTAATTAAAATAACGAGAACCCTAATTCGAGATTTTTTTAATTGTTTCTTTTCGGGATAATTATGTAATTTTTGATTTAGAATCAGGGACGTCATTATAGATTTTTTAAATATTTGTATTTCGTTTAAATTCATAGTGTTTAATTAAATGATATACATTTTTTGGGTCAAATTCAAAAGAAGTCAAATGCCCCCCCCCCTAAATTATGTCCCTGAATTATTTAATGTGTTTAACAATAATAATGTTTATTAGCAGGATATTTTAAATTAAAAAAAAACTATTAAATGTATACATATTACGGGAAATCAATATCATCTAAATTTTGTACTTTTATTATTATACAGTTGCTTAATTTTTTTATTATTATTATGAAATACCTTGTTTTTATATATTCCAAAAAAACATCCAATTGCTGTTCTTCATCCAAAATTTTTAAAGGAAATCTTTCGCAACTACTAAATACGCATTAGGCGTGTGAAATGTTGCACCATTTGCACCAAACTGGCATTTAGAAATTAGTCAATATTTCTAAATATTTGTCTAATTTTAACTTACAAACGCGACAAATGGATAAGAGTTTTAAAGATGTTAAATAAAGGCAGTACGCTAACGGTCAACTTAGGCAAATATTTAAAATAATTGATTACTTTATTGGAACTGAATTTACAAGAGTTCAGTGAGAATTAATCTTTTAGTAGATTAAGTATAACTAGATTTTTTGTAGTAGTATATAAAAAAACTCAACAATATTGATGCAAAAATTAAAAGGATTGGACGTGAAATACGTTTGTACGTTAATGTATGATATATGTATATTTTTCCTTTTAAATTTTACGAATTTTTTACTACTCATGTATTTTTCTTGAGTGAGTTGTAAAATATTAATATTATTTTAAAGAATCAAAGTGCTTTAGATACATATTTTTCTTAATTATACAGCAAATATTATAAATTCCTAAAAATATCTTTTACAATATGCTATTATTTAGGTTCTATAAAAAGATTATAATTTAAAAGTACAAATTATTATAACAACAGTACTGCAATAGAAATATTTTTTCTATAACATTTTGATTAAATTGATACATATTTTTTTATATTAATTTCAGAGGGAGACACTTGACAATTGGAGTAAGAACGAAACAGACAATGAACCAGATAATGGACTCGATTACCAATACTTCTTATTATCTGGAAAATTACCACCTTGCCAAGATGAACGTGGAGTTTATGTCGAGTACTTGGATGGCAAATTATACAATTATATAGACAATGGAAGTATCAAGGTAAATATTTGTTGCATATATGTATTTATAATCTCATAATTAAATATTTCAACATTACTACACAAACGTTTAGTTATATTGTAAACATGACAATACAAGAGTTCAATAATGTTATTCATTTTCACTTTTGCATAGCTGCGAATGCATTTTAATTAACATGAAATTACGTAACATGTGGTTATCAAAGAGAAACTTGTTGCGATGAATATTCACTTATTCCTTCATATTATATATAATTTACTACATGTTTATTATTATTATTAAATACATTATGAAGTGCATACTTTTAAGAGTCATTTATTATTTCTTAAGTAAATGCATAATGTATTTGCGAAATAGACATACACCTACGAAGATTATAACTAGTTTTTTAAACTTAGTCATCAGGTCATGGGTCGTTAGAGGGATAATGTTACCGATGTCTCGTTTGACCAGTTTCAAATGCCAAATGTGGATATACTATTTTAATATGTCAAAAAAAAATGATTACATAAAAATGTAGGATTGTGTGAATTAATTTAATGTATTAAGTTGATTCATCCGAAGAGAATTAATTTTATGCAACATGACTTCAAATAAGAACAAGTGCTTATAAATTAAAAATTGGGTGTAGAAAGCAGCAGAAAATTAAAGGATTGCTTCATGTGAAGTTACTGATTTCTTAGTGAGATATTATTTTATCCACATTTTTTTATATTGAATTCCATTAATAAAAATTGTCTTTTGCCAACAATTTAACAATACTTAAATCCATTGGTAATTTTTAATGGTTTTGAAGTCGGCACAGGCTTTTATAATAGCACTCTGAATGTTGAATTTCGCATTTTAAGCCTAAATATTTTAAAAAGTGATAATACTCGTATGTAGGAGAAGGTTTATGGAAACAGTATATAATTATGTTGTAATAGTCGCACCTGGTTTGAAAAATTGTCCTGATTTCTTCTGGTTATAATAGAAAATACATTTCTCATCTCAAGTCATGATTCTATTAGAGAATAATTCCCTACTGTTTCTAAGAGCTAAGGAATACCAGACTTCAAAACATAGATATTTTTACCTTTCAGTCAGTTTGTACGACGTTTTTACAAGTCCATATCTTTTACCTTTCCTATGAAATATAGGCTTCGTGAAGAAAAAGTTGAAGAAAAATCTTTAAGTTAGTTACAAATGTCAGAACAGTTGTTTGTGGATTAACTAAAAAAATCAATCAGTCCACCGGGCGCATTTTTAAGGTTAATAAGAAATTTCTCTAAATATCGCCTTATAATTCTCTGACTAACAGTACCGTCACCAAATCCCAGCTTTATATTTCTTGTGGCCTGCGCCACGTTGTATTTCAGATTGAATTCGTAATTTTTTTGTCCATTCCTTATTGCAAATAAAAAGATTCCTTAAAATATAAATCTATTTAAGGGAATATGTATTTTAAGCTCATCGGCGAAAAGTAGGAATTCAAAAACTTCATTAATATCTTAAATTAACAGAAGGTTAAATCGGTATTTAAATTATAAAATAATAGAGGTAATATTTGTCTTACCTCTCATATGTAGATATTATTATGTTTAATTAAACGTTGTTTTTTTTTGTGTATATATAGGAAAGTATTAATTAACTGAATTAGTTTGTGTCCCTAATGAATATTCATTTAAATATTTTTTATCATTTATATTAATTAGTAGTGAATTATCTTTGATCGTTTTATTGCTGATGTATGTTTGATCAATTAACGCCCAAAAGATAAGGACATTCGTGACGTGACATTTGATGAAATTTGACGATAATTAAAACTTTTGTGCCATGTAAAAAATGCAATTAATTCTATTGGAATCGTAAAGGTGAAATAACAACGCGAGTATAGCAATTCCCGTGGGTAGTTCATCGAGTTAATTTGATGAGAACGTAAAAGAGAAAAAAGTCACTTGGAATCATTAAACGTATTTATTCAACCGACAGCGACCGCGTTGAAAAGGTTTTAATTCTTTTTTTGTAAAATAGCTAAATAAAAAAAATTAAGAGACGCTTGGTAGTACATTGTGGGGGCGAAAAGGGAGTGTGCTGATTTTATTTCATATGGCAACACGCATCAGGCGTGGGCGGCAGATATAAAAAAATAGAATTAGACAATCGATCGATGAGCTCGTCTTATAGCTGTATTTCTAAATTTGTAAAAGTGAAATCAATAATTGTGTTTTTTATGTTATGATATCGATGAAAGATTGGGAACAACACTTTCACATTTTATTCTTGACTGACAATTTAAATGAAATAAAAATAATCAAAGAAGTTTCATGCGAAGGAAGATTGCCAACACAAATAAACAATAAAAAAGTAATTTCATGGTGTATGGTCAATCATTTACGCTTTCGGTTCCTTATTAAGAATAATGTTTTTAATTTACAGTTATAAGATCATTGATTTTGAATATTTTGTGTGTGAATTATTATGTATGGTCATATGTAATATTGCAAATTATTCTTTTTAAATCATAATATTTTTTAAATATGGAATAAGTCTGTTCTTCTTATAGTAATATACCTCCATATATTTCCAAGTTATATCAAAGATTACATGTTAAAATGAAAGATGTTTTCTCGGGCTTCTAAGGGTCGTTTTGATCGACTTGGCGTAGCTTCGCTTGGCGCGAGTTTTTCGAGTCTTATTCCAAGTCAGAAGCGAAGTGGTATTTCTGGATGAATTTCTTGACTTAAAAGTCTATGTAAAAAATTACTATTTCAGCAATGTTATAATTTATATACATTAAAAAAAGTCCAATATCCCATCCAGTGCTCCGTTGTCTGGCCAATGCGATGATTCGGGATGGATCAGACTTCTTGTTATTGTTTAATAAAGTTTTTTCTACTGTATCTGTGTAACGGTGATTAATCACTATGCTATTCACAGACATTTATTTCGACGATTTTAACTATTATTACAGCTTGCAATCAATAAATGGCACTTTGCACGACCCAGCTTTAATTATTCATCACGATTTTTATCCGCGAGATAAGGAATATGCAGGAGAACGTGATTTGTGATAATCGTTTGGAATGGTTAATATATAATTAGCAATAATTTATGTTTCTTATACACAATAAAAAATATTAGGACTAGGGTCTATATGGAATTTGTAACCAGGTATATAAGGTATTAGTTTAATGACTTTTACTGCTAGTTTGTCTTGCTTTTATATATGATTTAATTACCGATACCTTAGTATAATACTTCAATTATTTTTATTATACAAATTTAACTAGCATTGATGTATATATTATATTATTGTTTCTAAATTTATTGTATTAGAAAAAGTTATTTTACTTATTTAAATCTGATGTATCAATAAAAACTGACTTCTTAATTTTGATGTGAGTAATTTTAATTAATTTTAATTAAATGTATTCGCACATATAAGGATTCAAGCTTGATAGTTACATGGATGTTTTCTGCGATAGATATGAAGAGCTAAAACAATTTATGTGGGATGGTGATCTCTTTTGATTATGCGTCACTATATTTTAAAAAAAAATTTTACAAAGCATATTTGTAATAAAAATAGGTGTGTTAAAGTGTATGTACATATATGTATGTACGTACATACAACATGAGTGCATGTTCAAGTTGAAGTATTTGCACAAATTATATAGTGACTTTTAAAACTAATAATTTATAATTAAAAACTTTATATACATAAAAGTAAACACGCGCATCCCAACTTTCCCATATTCCCTAGTATGTATCTCAGTTTATAAGGATAGATATATTTAATTTTATAATACGTTTACACAAGGTATATATTATTTATGATTTAATCATTGTTTGGTTAGTTTCTTATTAAACAAATTTTTTTAAAAGAACGAGGTTAATGTATTTTTTGTTGCAATTTACACAAATGTATCTGATCTTATATCTCATATAGCCACTTTTAACATTATTCAGATGAATGGTATTTATTTATAACTCATTAATTTATTACAAGGTGAAACGTAAGAATCATTGGAATGATAATTACTACAATAACACACATTATCAACTTACTGATTTGTATGCACTTTTCCATCCAGTATCAACCAATTTATCATATGTATATCTAGATATAGTATACGTATTTTATAAATCGACATATAATCAATCTTATTATTTATTATAATTAATTTAATTCATCCCGTTATTAAATATTTATTTCAATACTTGGCTATATACAATATTTTTAGTCTCTTGTCTTTACGTATTACAGTAGCACGTAATTAGTCGTCAGCACGTCGCTGTTCGGTTCAACATTTAAATTTTAAATTAAAAGTTGAAAGTTGAAAATAGCACAGTTGATATAAAAATGGTAGTTAGAATGACATGTGCAAATGTCACGTTGCTACTGTCGCTACTGCGAGTTCTTGTGACAGACTGATACATTTTTTTTATGTATTGTATAGTATATTTCAAATACATTATTTTACATTCTGGGTTTTTTGTAAATAATCTTTCCTGAATCAGTATATCCTGGATTATTAAAAACGATTGTCACACCTAGAAATTACCTTTATTTTCATAAATAAATATGGATATTTTGTAATTTTATATTTATAACGTAAGAGCTGCATTTTTGTGTAAAACAACAATATTTTGTATTAACTTTTATTTAATTGTATAATATTAAGAAAAAATGCGATTCAAAGCGCAATATCTTGGAAGATTTCCGATGCATTGCGACGTAGCTTTTCTTTTAAGTTTATAAACCAGTTTTTATTCTGACATTAAAGGTCCACTGTGTGTAACAATAAAACCATAATTTAATTCGTCCATTTGTTGAAAAGATCAGCAACGTTTTTGTGTGAAAATAAATTATTCTCTCATGCGCATATCTCACATAGCAGCATTAACCTTCATCACTCAAAAAACGGTCAAAGTTACCGTCTTAAATACCCTATGAGTTAATATTAGACGATTTACTTATAATATTAAAATTCTATGACGCCATTGGAAAATTAAATTATATTCGTTGGAAGTCGAGATCATCTTTGGTGAATTCAAGGACTTGGTCGATGTTTTGCTGATTATGTGAGATCTGTTGTTCATTTTATAAGAGACCGGTAGGAACAAGTTTATAGTGGTTTCCAAATAGTGGATTTAGGCTTTCTTTTGATTTATTTTTTTCAAAATTCACTATATGAATTTTTGCGAAATGAGCATGAGATCAAATATGTATGGATAGTGTTTCTTTTCAAAAATTGTTTTTCGTGAATATGCTGAATTTCAAATTCTCATTTATCGAAAATTTTCAGATTTTTCGAGTTGATAGTCTTTTTTGTTATCTGTACGAATATATTTAAATGTTTTACAACCGCTATATTTTTTATTTTTCTGAACAAGAAAGGGTCTGTCTGTGTCATCTGCTTAAAAATATTCATGCTTTCTTGAAAGCTTTTTATAAGAAAGTAAACGTAATTAAATGACAAAAAATTGTTCACAAATTTCTTAACTGTGTCCTTATATTTGCTATGGTAATCTAAAAATTAAATTAAAAATCAAATTAAAAATCAACGCGAGTGGGAATTGTCAGATTGCAAAAATGTATGGGGACGTTCCATAAAGCTATGCCAAATACCAGGCTGTTGGCGAACTTGTTTTTTTAATATTATTGTGTTTGAAATATTATCGTCAATTTTATCTATGATTCTGGTATAAATACTGGTGTTCGAAATTCCTTCGTAACTTGATACTCTGAAGTCAATCGAAGTAGAATCGATTATTCGCGTCCATTATAACAAATCATAATTCTATTGAAATTTGCTCTCTTGTTCTGTATTTATCAATAACATAAAGATACCAGGCAAGTACGGTGATTTTTTTCCTTTTCGCTCTCTCGCATTTTAAGTGAAGAGAGTGGATGAGAGAAATGGGCGTGCGGCCTCACGCCCTTATCTCTCACTCACTCTCGTTACTTAACACGTGAGCGAGCGAAAGGGAAAGTATCTCACCGCACGCGCTTGAAAGATACTGTATTATTATAATCACATATGTTATTTTGGTAATCAAAATTTCTCTTGAATTTCTGAGAAAGATGAGAAGTGATAATGAGAATTCTCATTTTTAAAGAAAAAAAACACACAAAGAAACCAGAATGGGTTTCGTAATGCCATTTTAAAAAAAAAACTTACTTTTTTCTATTAGGAAATTGTTATTAGGAAATTCATCCCTCCTTTTAAGTGTATGTTATATGTTTAGAATTTTTTTTATTGATAATGGTCATATTTTATTGATTAATAGTAATTCAAAAATATATTTTATATTTTATTAAACATTCTTTTGTATATTATGGTTGCTTAGTTGCGAAAAAGTAACACGAGAATATGTTTCAGTGTTACGCATCTTATGACTTAAATGTATTATCTTAAACAAATGTAAGTCAATTCATAGTTTTTTAACATAATAACAATATTTCGAATCTCATCATAAAATAAATTGTAATTTTTAATTTTTCATACATTCTTTGCTTGTTCAATAAAAATAGATAAATGTAACAATACTTGTATGTAAAAAAATTAGAATATTAAATCAATTCCTGTAGAAAAATATATTAATATATAATAATGTCTAAAAAAGTTCGCGTATTTTTAAAATATTTCAATATGGTTTTAAAATTAATTACGACTTCTAAGAACGATTAGTTCAATAAGCTAATTATATTTATCATGTGATTTAAATATTTGCGATATCAATAAAATTATCTTAAATTTTGATCAAAATCAATAGATGACGGTAGTATATATTATTTTATATTATAATACATATATTTTAAATATACAGCAAAAATGTAATTTGATATCACAAATTATAGACCTCACATACTTTTATTTATTTTGGTTTGGCATATATTGATCTAGGGAAAGTGATATTAAATAAATTTAGTACAAATAATCGATTAACTTTTAAAGAAAAAAATGACGAATAAAGTACCAGAGAATATTTAATAATTCTGCTGACGTAGTGTAAATAAATAAATTATTTATTGACAATACGTCAGCAGCATTATATAAATAAAACTATTTTTATTAAAAGATTCAAGAACTATAATTGAGAAGCACCAGCTACACTAGTATTAAGAGATTAAAATTCATATTAACGTCATCACGTGTCAAAAATATATGTATGTAAATATATATAAATTTGACTAACATGAAAAATGGTCCCATCGGTATCGTAAATTAATCATTATGTACCACGTTGTTTGATATATGGTTGTTATTATTTTTGAGTATAAAAATAACCATCGTGCCCAATTGGCTTGTCTATCAATCTATCGCACGCAATTTTTTTTGTCAGTTATATATGGAACTCTTTGGATTGTGTAAATGATATTATTTCTGTTTTTTCAGGTAGAATCTTCGATCATTCCTGGTGATGAGCATTGTGGAGAATTCTCTTGGAAGGATTCTAGAAGCACGATGAAGCCAATGGTTATGGTGTGCTTTTCCAAGTCATCTAACGAGAAAATAATAAAGGCAGCTGCTAGAGCTCTATCATACGCTCCTTTACTTGCAATCAGTGCTCTTTTACTTATCGCAAGTGCTTTGATCTTGTACATGGGATGGAATCCAGACGTAGAAGGAAAGAGAGGATCTAAATCTGTCTTGGGACACGTTTGCTGTTTGGCTGTGGCACATATTGTGTCAATTTTTGCATATGCAGTACCTATCGGCGTTGCTACCCCTGCGTGCATCATTTCAGGTAAATTAATCTGGTGAAGGGTTAAAATGATATGTCATTTTTGTATATTAATTATGCGAATATGTGCTCTTTATAGTACCGCAAACAGGTGCGGTATTATGTAGAAATCCATTCTATATATGGATCATAGGATGACAATATAAAAATAATTACGTTGTAAAAGCTTCATGATTCATTAGCATGACACAACTGTATAAATGTATATATGTATACATATGTGGTGATTTATTGGGAAATCTAATTAAATACAATGATTTTTAAATTTACTATTGAATATTTTTTATTTTTAAAAGACACTTGAAATGAGTCTATATTAAAAGATCTTCAAATAGACAGGTTTATTCAGTACAATAAATCACCGCAAGAATACATAACGCAATTCAATATTAATTCTATAAAAAATACTTCATTACTTTTATTAATTACAATATATTTATATATATTTAATTAGTGTAGCATATAGGCTTATTTATTCTAAAATATTGAATGTTTTATTGCAAAAATTATGCATGTTCTGATTACCATTAGTTTATATTAAGATTTTTCGATGACTTTAAGATATATAGAATATACTTTAGAAAAATTATTTTAATTTTTAGAACTTGATTACTATTTAATTTTGCGCATTGTCGTGGTAAAACATACCTTTTTATATTTACTAGACTATTATTTTACTAATCATTCCCAATAAGCTTGTGCTGTAATTATTTAAATGAATTTCAAAATCTTATTGCATATGATACTTCATATATCACAACAAAAATATAAAACTTAATGATGAGTTTCGATTCTGGAATAATGAGTCTTGTGTTTGCGTTTATTTCATGTCTTATTGTTGTAAACTATACTTTCTCAAACTTTTTTGTATGAATTTCTTCTCAAAGCAATTTAAAATATATCTAAACTAATATAACTTATAAATGTATGCTTATATTTTTACCAAAATATAAGATGCTGTGTGAATTTCTGAATTTTAAAAAGATATTTTTAAAATTCAGAAATAAATAGATATTTTATTTTTTATTGAAAATCTGAGCAATATGACTTATTAGGTATCCCCAATGCGCCATAATGACCATTATTCAATTAAACATTTGTAAAAAAAAATAATTATGGTTCAAATTTAAAAATAGATTAGCACCATTCTACATAATTTTTCCAGCTCCTCATAGCTATCGCCATAAACGTGCTTATGTTCGACAAGCTTGTTTTGGAGCTGGATTGCTCGTGCAAGAGAAGCGTTCTCAAGCGCTGATGTTCTGGCCGCAACAATCAGGAATAAGGGACGCGATCGTGCTTTAAAAGAGTCTAGGCACTCTTACGTTCGCTGCCGACTAAGCATTTACGGGTTGTCGACACCAACCATTAGCAACTCTAAAAACTGATTTTTTAAATATACGCTATCCAAAAAATGCAATGAATTTTATATCAATGCTCCTCAAAAAAATGCGCTAGAATACAAATACCTACATGACTCGTACTTCTTCTAGTAGAAATATTTCAGAAATTTTCTTTAAATTCTCTTCAACATGGAGTATATTTATAAAGCTATTTATTAAAAATTAATCTATAAAATATTTTAATATTTATATGTATTGATATTTTGACTTAATCTGAAAAAAGTTTTCTCACGGCGATGTTCCAATTCAAGTTTATTATATCTTAGGCGCTTAAAATCCATCTTTGTATATAATATTACAGGACAACTGGCTTTGTCATCTGGGCTTATGATTCAATAGCATAATATTCAGATTCTCACACATGTAAATTTGGTTAAATGCTTATCGATCGTTTTTAGAACAACTGATTAGTTTATTGGGTGGTTCAATTTTTAAATATGAGGGGGTTTAATCGATGAAAAATGGTTGTTTTAGTCTTAGACTTTAGAAAGTATTAAAGATTTATGACCACTATAATACGACAATCGGTTTATTTTATTAGATAAAACATTTGTCACAGCTGACAACTATACTGGCGTAATTAATTCTGTTTTCTACCGTTACAAACACACACTCTTCACTGTTTATAACGCATATGTGTCTGCATATTTATATGCATATTTCAACACAAAAATAAAACAATCTTGTAATCCATGTCATTTAATACATTTTTTTGTATGAGATGTAAGACAAAACCATTAATCAAGAACTAGAACTTTGGCTCACTTTCAAAAATTCTAGATAGAATTTTAGATTTTATTTAGTTTAATATTTTTTTAAATGCATGAGAGACGACATTAACTAAGCAAATTATTACCCAGCTATAAAAAATATATCCTACAGGAAAATCGTAACGTGATACTAATTAAAATGCAGTTAGTTTATCTCGGCATCATAGATAAGCTCCAATTACTGTTTTACATGAAACTGCGAAATACGTACTATTTAATTGTCGTTTTTTAATTAGTTTTGACGACTTTTTGAAGTGGTAAATTTTATAGCCCATACTGAGGTCGAAGTGTTTAAGTTCAAAGTCATCGTTGAAAATTAATGTCAAGGCCTAGGAAAATAAATAAAAAGACAAAGACGTTAACAAATCAAATATACTTATAATTTAAGTTCTTGTAAAACAAATCGTTACTGCTTTAAAAGTTGTAAAGTTAAAAATACATGGTTGTAAATACAACGTCGTAGAGATGTGAACAAGTCGTCAGTTTGTTGGCGTGTTTATCTTGAACGGGAAAAATAGACTTTAGCGATAAAGATGTTCACATTGTATATAGTGGCTGTACAAAAAATGTTTATTCTTAAACAGACCCTGTATAATTCTTACTATCGAGGTCATGTCAGGTTCATCAATAGACACTTATTATATTTTTTACCATATTTTTTTGATCTATCGTCGGTATTTTATAACCTATTGAACAAACCGGAAATTTTTATTTTAGTAATATATTTGATGATGGTATGGAGATTCTCAATATATTTGATTTAAAAAAAAATATATATACATATATATTTATATATAAAAAAAGTTCTCTCACTTTCTCGACACGTCGTCAATCGTCGATATTTTATAACGTTCTAGATATTTTTGTAATAATATTATTTTCGAAAATAGTATGGAGATTTTCAATATATATATATATTTTAGAATAGATATTGAACATGTTTAAATGAAAAAATAATCAAAGATGAGTGTTAAATTTTAGAATTGTTTGTTGACGTCAAGTTTCAGTGTACATATTTCATTTAACATAAAACTTTGATTCACCTTTTTTCAATCTTACGTAATTAAATAATAAATAGATTCTTATTCACTATGCATACATTGCACTTGCAAGTACCATCTAAGTTACTTTAAAATATTAAAATTAAATATATCTAAGGTGTGTCAACTTCTCGTGTCATTTTGACATATACTACATTTCACCACTTGTGTTTATGAATTAAATTAACATGGTGTATAAAAATGCGATGTTTCTAAAATCCCACATGAAATTATTTTTTAATATTTACTATTTATTTTTGGTAAAAATATATTTATTTCATATATAAACGAATTTTTATTGGATCCGATTTGACACACCAATCTAATAACACAAAATCAAAGTATTCTTATTAATATAATACATGCATTATCACTAAAAGTAGCATAAAAAGTATTTAAAAAAATATCTATGTGGATATTATTTTAAAATTAATTTAACAGGTTTAAGTTGCTTAAAAATTGCTGATAATGTAGTCTAAAGTTGTGAATGTGTGTTTGCCAAAAGCTCTTTTATGCGACTTATGTTGTAGTGATTTCACTATTTAATACGCCTTTATATTCAAAGTGAAAAAAGAGGCGGTAAGCCATAATGCGTTTGTGGCCGTAAATTAACACATTGTCCTTTCCATGGGTCTGAACAAGGGCAATATATATTGCTTTAGCGTAACAATGTCGTTAAAATGACAACTACTAATTATTACATATGGATGAACAGGCTGTTATGCCTTGAAAATCTCGTTTATGCTTTGTATGCTAAAAACAATTTGCATACTATTGTGTTAAAATTGACGATTACTCTCAGGATCTTATTTATCTAACGCGTTTGTCAATGCCGATTTCTCTCTATTAGATAAATTATGTAATACATTAAGATCTATCTGAATGTTTTTATTTGGAGACCAAAAATCATCCGCTCATCTACGTACGGTGTGACCATGATATAAAGAAATGGACACCAATCCTTATTAACGGGTTATTACTATTTATATTATTTTTGCGTTAACACAGTCAGTTTGAGATCTTTATATTTAATCATTATTCATAATTGAGAAAAATGGAAAGTTTAGGTTTACGCCCCTACTATTAGCTCTAAAGCACACGCTACGTATGTACGTTCGACATTTTTATCATTACTAAAATGAAAATCGTTACTATATTTTTATATGGCATTACATATAGACTTATTTAATGTTAGCTACGAGGATCTGATCCAGTTTATATCATTTAATTTTAATATTTTATAATTTTTTGTTATGTTTAAGTATTGTTTATATTTATGTATATATACGTTTTTTATGTTTTATAATTTAAAAATTTGTTTTCGACCATCGTGGCGCATTGGGGTAACCTGTTAGGCCACGATGGTCTTAATTTAATCTAAAAATAAATAAATCATAAATCAATCGGAGTAATAATAAGTATATTGAACTTATATCCGTATTGTGTGCTTTAGAGCTAATAGTAAATCCAAACTTGCGATCTCTTTCTCAATTATGAATTTGATGAAATTGATATCTCTAGAACTGACTGTGTTAACGCAAATAGAGTATACATAGATATCATCGTATTATTATTCTTTATATAACATGAACATGATAGGTATAGTTAGTGTTTCTTCACGAGAATATCTCGAGAAAAAATGCAAATTTTCTGATTTCTCGAGATATTTTATAAAGCATTTTTTATTATATAAAATTAAATTTGTACGAATATTTTTTAAAGTTTACAACCACTGTCCTTTTTATAACGCTGCATAAGCAGATTTATGCCTGATATGCATACTTCTTAAAAAGTTTTAATAGGGGTCTGGGAATGATAAAAATTGTTTACAATTATTTTTGCTTGAGTAATAAAATAACACACTCAAATAAAAAAACATTCCGAAGGTGTTCGTGTTAGATGTTGAAAAATATAAGATTGAAAGAGTTTGAATGTCCAACAGTTTTTTTGCGATTTTATATTACTCTAACCGGCCGGCGGCTTTATCTTTGTTTTAGTGATCTAAGAACCCGCTCCGATAAGAAAAATTACGCATGGGAATCGGCAGAAAGCAAAATGCTTTAGGGCTATTTTTCTTTTTCGATAGTTTTTGTACAGTAGTAACATCTGTTATTGACAATTGTCTCACGATTATTATTGACCGCCGAAGGGGCCTTAAATTTTCTGTTAAAAATAATTAATATCAATTCTGAGCTAAGCTCGAAATTTCAACGGGCAATTAAAGAGATAATTAATTAAATATTTGCATAATCCAGTATCTTTCACTTGTCAAAAAACCATGACTTCTTTAGTTATTTTTCAATTCAGAAATATGTAGAAATTATTCACAGATTGTTTAATGGCTTTATTTATTTAAAATTATATAACGGGGAACGAGAATAGAATAGTGTAGTCCATAACGTCTCAGGCTAGTAACTCTGAAGTTGCGAGTTCAAGCCCCGGCAGTGGTATTTGAGTTTTTATTTATTAAAAATGCGCTATTATAAAAATTAACTGCTCCAGTTGCAGTAACATTTATTGGTTATTAATTATATTACACATATTAATTTATTATTATTAATATAGATGTTACCGATTTTCAGACTTTCAGTCTGGTGGTTATTACTTACTTGTAAGTATTCATTATATCTGATTGACTTACTCAGTTGATACAGATTTACCCCGTTGTAACGCATTGGGCTTACGCCTATCAGGATACAACGGAACATTTATTAAAAAATAAATAAATAATGGATTATTAATTCGCAGACTATTTAATTATTGGTCATTCAAAAAGCTTAATTCATATGATAGTAGAAGTAATTATCTAATATACTTTATATGAATTGTTTGTACATTAAAGTATTTTCCTATTTTACTTTAAGATAATAGAGCCGTAAAAACTCTCATTTTTTAATTGGATATTTAATAACCAGAAAGCTTTCTCTAATCTAAAATATTAAGTAAACTAAAAAGTTTACTCGTGTGTTGCTGAAATTTTTCAGAAACAAAAAACGACAATATCTAAAAAATGAGACTTTATAAAAATAAATGATTTATACGTATCTTATGATTGTAACATTTACCTTATTGTACAATTAATTAATTTCTAACAATTTTCCGAAAGTTTGAAAAGCGCTGAGCTGTTCGTTTACTATTCGGGGTACGTGCGCGTTATCGTCGTCGAGCAGTGCCATGCCGAAGGTAGCGCCAGAACAAGCCTGCTATGTTGTAGCCAATTTTGCCACTGAAACACTTGTCATACTTCCAAACATATCAGCATACGTACGTTTAGGCGCGAGTTCAGTTTTTCTCGGGTCGCGAACCGGTGCGGTCACCCACGTGGTGTATCAGCCATGATCTTATCATCAACTATTGTCATATTCGCAATCATTTATCTAACCGAAGCTTTGAACAAATGCTGTCCGGAAGGTCAACATTTCGATGAAACCATATCTTGCGTCGACTCTTCAAACGATACACACATTTGGCTACCGAGCCACTTGAACCTAACTTCTTTAACCATCAACTTCGGTGAAACACCATGTGATCTTCATATGGCAAAATATAGATCTGAATTCAATCTGACTTCAGAAGGCAATGTTTTCGTTAGAGAGCAAGAAAACGAATGGGTCAAATATAAAGAAGATTCATTTTGTATTGACAATATTATAATCGAAGAAGATGTTTACGATTTAGTCTATGTATGTCCTTGCGTTGAATATTTATGCGTTTGGAAGTGTTGCAATCAAGGAAAACATCTGAAAACAGACGCCTTTGACACTAAATACTGTTCTAACTTCGAAGATAAAACACAAGAAGACTGGAGCTTCGATCTACTGAACGGAACAGTTCAAGATATGCATTACACCATGAATAGATTACACGATTGTAACTCTAAGAACAAATCTGTTAATTATCTGTATGGAAATTTCAAGCTGCAGAGTGACGGCTATTTATATTCAGAAGTAGATGGATTGATTCATCCTAACGATTATTGCGGAGATTTTATTAAGCATGGCGAAGAAATGAAGGCAACGGTTTTGGCATGTTTGGATCCAATGGAAGTGAGATTTGCATCTACGGATTATGTTTATATGGCTATGTGGTTCTTGGGTGCATTTTTGTTATTAACTACGACAGCTTTGTACGTCTGGTTGCCAGAAATGGGCGGTCTTAATAGATGGCTGGTCGCTTTGCATTCTGGAAGTCTTCTGGTGGCTTACGTCACTTCTGCTTCGCAAAATTTCGGCTTCAACGAACTGAAATCTGTTCCGTGTAAGGCTACTGGTATGTATATTGATTTTGACATTGATAATCTGCACCAAATTGTGTTGATAGATTCGTGATCAATACATATTAATTATATAGATAGAGTTGAATAGGGGTAACATTTATAGAATACTGATCACTTTTAAAATTAGCATATTTTACAGATTAGACTTATCTACTAGTATATAACATATTCAATAAATGTTTTTCCTTATTGAAAATCATCTGCTTTCCATATACATTTATATTATTCAATCTACTAATTGCTGTAATACCTATACACTGTTTGTTTATATTACTATTAAACATTGGTACACGTGTAAATAAAAACAAATCTGCTGATACGTACATATATATTTTAAATTATGAACTTTGCGTCGTTTGCTTAAAATATTTATAGAATAAATTTGTTGAAAAATTTTCTCGTAACGAACTATAAACGACAGCATGCTTTTTACATTAATTACATTTAAATTTAATTTCGTTGATGTAAAATTTGCCATTAGATTTTTTTTAGCAGAAACTGACTCTTAAGAGTTTTGATTTTAGCGTATCATATTATTTATACATAGCGTTATTTTATCTTATATATATTAGAAAATCCACAGAAAGTCCATGAACATATTTTAAATATTTCCAAACCTTTCTAAGTTTATAAGCTATGAAAAATATAAAGTAGTAATTTATTTTAAATAAATTCGGACTGCTCGAATATTGTTGTATTTTATAATAAACGATGCATGAAAATTATATTTTATATTTAGATAGCTAGAATTATATTATTTCATATAAAACTAATATAAAAATAAGTATTATTTAACTTGCGAGGAGGTCTCCCGAGAGGAAGGGGTGGAGAGGGGACAAATTCCTGAGGCCCGTTCTCCTTGAGGGCTCAATTCTGTAAAAAACATAACAAGAATATATTTATAAAATAAGTAAAAACTGACCTCAGTTGCTTGAGATGTTTGAGATGTACCTATATACTGATGTATTTCAGATATAGGCTTACAAATAAACGGTCTAGATGACCACACAGACGATCGGTAACCAATGCCGTAGGGTAAAATGCATTGCATAGCGCGCGTCCTTTCCAAACAAAGCGTAGTTTTCGGTACTTATGTATGATTAACGTCTCGGGACTGATGTGCTATTAGGTGGTCCGTGCATTATTAACAGCTGTTAACTAAATTATTTGCTCGCGAATTCTCTTCCACTGTTTTAAACACACTATGTGTCGCCTCACTTTTGAGATGCATTGATATTTCTTTACGTTTCTTTGAAATTGTTGTATAAGTGACCTATATATTACAACAATTCATTTTTTCAACTCTTGCCACATGCTGACTTTTTTTAGGCGCTGGTTTTTTTTAAAAATTTAGATCTAATAAATTTAGATGTACTTAAATGATAATCTGTTACTTTGTTTAAAATTATATTCTTTTGCTAAAGGTTCCTTTAGCCCTTTTTTATACATATTATACAATAAATAAAAGAAGCGAAACATTGCCTTCAAAAACACATATTTTATAGGTAGTACTTTCACAATAAACATTATTATTCAAAGGGACAGATTGTAGTTTTTTGATGCGGCTCCTTTTGTGTTAAAATTTGTTTGCAAATTATTGTTTTTTGTACGTTTAAGAAACATTAGACATAGGAGGAAATATTCAACGATGGTAATTAGTAGCAGTAAATTTAGGTATTTGATCTGAATTTTTAGATCGAATACTTATTTATATATGAATATGTTTATGTATCTATGTATATATATATATACCTGAAAATGTTTATTTTATTTGTATATATATGAGAAACTTTATTTTGATAAAATAAAAATAGAAAATATGTGAAAAACAACCA
This sequence comes from Plectrocnemia conspersa, assembly GCF_051122295.1. Classification (NCBI taxonomy): domain Eukaryota; kingdom Metazoa; phylum Arthropoda; class Insecta; order Trichoptera; family Polycentropodidae; genus Plectrocnemia; species Plectrocnemia conspersa. The sequence goes on along the minus strand of NW_028277175.1, from coordinate 9,657,750 downwards.
GTAGAAGGAACCAAAAGTAATGTACTACCACTTGACTATATTCGTCTAGGTTAAATACAACTTTTCTTAGAACGCGTCCGAAATTCAAGTGATTCGAAAAAAATGGGATTTTATCTTATGATAAAATATGATACTGCTTTACACAAAAAATACACATTAAGCTCTTTAACTATAACTATTTATTTTGCGTCGTATATAGTTGGCTGAATATATTATTATTAATTGCTTTATTGTGTAATATCAACATTGAAAGCAATGCATATAGTTAGTTTTTTTAATTGTTATCGTACTAAACACAATAGTGTAACCAATACGAAGTATTATAGTTTTATTTAATGATTATGATTTATAAGTACCTATATGTTTTTGTCATATAATACATAACTTTAACATATGTTGATATTATCTATTTAAATTTATATTGCAGATTTGATATTTTTTGAGTTTAGTTAATCTCTCAACATTTATTTTTTATGATACAATATTAATACATTACATTGTGTTTGAGCTGATAAATTTTATGTATAACCAATATCGATTTATGGTATATCAATTGATATGTTTATTATACATTATGTAGTATTAATGCGTCGCTAATGGACCGTTGCCAATATTTTTATAGGCGAGCATTTATTGCTGGATTAATTCACTGGTCATGTTTCTTTTCATCGGCTATTGTGCTGTAAAAAGAACTTTCAAGGTTTAAAAGCTAAAAATTCCTACAGATTAACATTCTTAGAATATTATTAGATGGTAAAAAATAATCAAAAAATAAATAAATTATTTGTATAATATTAATTTGATCGTGTTGTAAGGATGTAGGTTTAATATAAAAGTTATTATGGAACAAGGAAATAATATTGATATACGATAGAATGTATGATATATGACGTTTAGAATTAATATCAAAGTCATTTTTTATGATGCTTTTTATAAACTTTACTGTTTCTTATTATATATATCATTTTATGTGTTACTAAACGTAGAAGTGGCAATAAAAATTTGAAACATTTGACATTTGCAACAATCAAACATCTGGTCACGTGAGCAATAAATACTAGATAGAAATTGGATGTTTCCATGATTCATGTGATTATTATCTCGATAGTTATTTGATCAAAATAAGATAAGATTAATTCAAAATTTATCTTCTTCTTTGGAATTTAAAGCACATAAATTTCGATAGTACAATTTTTTAAAGAACAGTTGTGTAAAATTCTTAACAATGTTTATAAAATATATATTGTTAAATCTGATTTTAGAATTTCTATATATCCTCAAATTTGGTTCGGCATGGTTTTAACAGTTTTTAAAAAAATTGGATATTTCAGTAAAAAAGGCTTAAGATTTTTTTAAATTAATTTTATATAAACATTGTTACAAAAAAAAATCAATTAATTAAGTAATTTATTAACTATTTCTTAAATTGATTGATAACAAAAAAAGCAAAACTTTATTTAGTGTTTCTCTTTAGGAAATAGGTTTTTAGAAATTACAAAACGTTCATTGATCAATCACTTAGTAATGAATTTTTGCTTCACATATTTCTGTAGAAAGTTATTTCTATCAGAAGACTGTAATTGTCAGACCAAATCAAGAATTCAGTTTTTTATCTAGAAGTTAAAAATAATTTAAAAAATCCTCTCCATAGTCACTTTCACTATGGTTCTACTCTTTTATTTGTAACTAAAGCGGTTTCAAGTCAAAATAATTCACAGTTTTAATTAAATGATAATTATAAAAAAATAGTAATTTAAAAAAACCGGCTTTATAAAAAACGAAGAAGCTAATAAAATTATATTTTATTCATATTTAATAATTTAAGTAAAAATATATAATTAGTGTATTAGTGCTAACTATAAGTTATAGATGTCACTTCCGTATTTTGCCACATTTTACCAATTAGTAACACGGTTTAAATATTTATTTTAACAGAAGTTTATGGCAAAATAAACGGATCACTGAATAAGCCTTGAATATTAATTAAAGACGTCACATACGTTATTATACACACGAAATGGGTGAGGCATGATTTTAAAAATTAAGGGATAAGCAAATATATCAGTTACTTTTAATTTTATTTTTGCTATATAAAAAATAGCTTAATTAATAATACAGATTAAATGAGAGTAGTGTAACTGTTTCGTGAGCATATTATTAAAAAGCAAAATTATTTCAGTCAGAGATGCAGCAATTAATAATAAATGCAATTTGTCACAAAATAACTACTCAAAAGTTATGTCACTAAAAGCTATTCGACTAAAATTTAGCAAATAATTATTTACAGAGCTCCCAGTATTTTAAAAAAAAAATTAAATCAAGTAGTCAACGATAAATATTCGCATACTTATATTCGTAAAGTTATTTAGATTCATACATATGTATTTATATGTTATCAAATATAATAATTTATATGTATGTTTTAAAACATAAAAATGTCTTCAATAATTCGGTAAATATCGGTATATTATTTTTCCTTCACATTTATGCAACACTAATCTTGTCGTTTTACCGCTACCCAATAATAACTTTAAAGCTTATTGTAAAGTAAGGTTATAATTGCGTAACAGTTAATCGACACAGAGAGAATATATACCTGACACGATTCCTTCAAAGACGAGTAAATATAATAAATTAAACCAGTTTTATAAGAGGTATATTCACAACCATGAGCATAAAAATGCTTTATCCGTATCAATTATTTGATTAAAACTTTTTAAATATCAACATTAGATAAATACAGAGAAAATTTATATATATATTTTCTGGCTCGATATCCTTTTTTTTCATTTTTTATAATCGTATATCTCACAATAGATGCCATTGTACAAAAAACTGGTTTATTCATGTGCGCAATTTTGGCACTCAGTTATAAATTCGCATACGGGTGAAGTAGGTATTTAAATGTAATTTAATTAAAATAATTGCTTTAATGGTTTATACATTGATCCTCAAGGTATACGTAATTGTACAGTAATGATAGACTATTTTTCAATGGTATTACCTCGCAGTGTTTATTGATTAAATTAATGTGACATTGTGACAATCGAATAGTATGGATACTCTTTAGTGTCGTATTTCTTATTAAATATATTTAATATCATCTTTTTATCTCCATTTTGGATTGATGAAATTAGGCATGAAATCTGTACAATGCACATTATTATTTATGTAGGTATATGACGAATTTAAATTCAATTAAGTATAATATAATTACATATAACAATTAGATAATATAGGAAAAAACACATTTATTATAAGAAATTAAATTATAGTTACAATGACCTTATAAAAATACCTACTACGTGTTTTGATAACGACTAATAGAATGACGTAGTGGTTTATTTTTAACTTGAAGCAATTTTAGATTGTAAAAATCTATCATGTTTAAATTAAATTTTAAACTCCTTTTTAATCATACTGCCTGATCAAATTTTGGAAAAAATATAAAAATTTAGCTCTTAAATTTTTATGACTGATCTTTTTTTTAAAAATGAGAGTTTTGGTTTTACGCAATATGATTGATTGTAATATTGCATATTTAAGTTATTAAAAATAAGAATTTTGCAGTCAGCAGTTACAAAAACGGTTATTTTATAAGCAAGTGTAATTGATTATTTTTTGTAGCGAATTATATTTTATATATAAACTTATAATTTATAGCCCAAATTATTTATTGTTGTAATTTAGAGCACAAAATCCAGCTTTAATGTAATTCTATATGAATACATATATATTAATATATTAGCAGTGCTTTGCAACCTTTTATCACTCATGTTACATCAAAGCTTTTTCCAAAATTCTGCAGCACACAAGTAAAAAATATATTTTAAAAGTAAGATATATATTAAAATAGTACATTAAAAAGAAAGTGATCAGAAATAAATACATAGGAATCTTTTTTTAAAAGATGCATTGTTTGCAGTTCTAAAAAACATATAAAAATAATCTAACCTAACCTCATACTATCTAGTACTAGTAAAAGAGGTTGCAAAACATCTAACCTTATTAATACTAGTCTAACCTCATTAGTACTACTATAAGAAATTGCAAAACTTAAATTTATTTTTACTATATTATCTAAGGAAATCATACATGCCAAAGATTTAAAATAATACTTTGAATACTATGTTTATTCGTCGTAATTCATTATTATATTGAAACATAGTTATCGTTGAGTGGCACATAAATTAATTATGATAAAAAATTGTGCTCTGAAAATTTTATTTCTGTTCTGTTCTAAATATACAGTTAAATATTAATAAAAATAGATACATAGATTACTAGATAATAATTTTGTAGTTTTTTTAACTGACTAAGAGACACTAAACCTAAGTCAAAGTATATTAATCAGTGACATTTATATTGTTAATTATGAACTATTATTAAAGTTTAAAATCTTGATTTATTTTATTTATTCATCCGTGAGATCAGGAAAATTTAATTTGTAATGATCTTTCGGAATTATAATTATATAATAATTACCAATTCCGGTTAAGATAAAAATTGAAAAACACTTAAGGATCATACGGGATTCAAAGTCCTTTCAGACTAATACCATCAAAATTCTCTGGATTTAATAAAATAAAATAAAATAATTCTTATCTATAAAACGTATCTTTTATATATGGTAAATATCATTTATGAACACATTTGCTTTGATAAAATATTAAAAAAATATTTTTTATTGCATTTTTATTATTTATTAAAATAAAGTATAATATATAGTTATTTTTTATTAGTTTTATCAATGTTGTTCATTATATAGTTGTGGGTTATTATTAAAAAAAATTGTCGAACCTCGGTTGCTCGGATGATTTAACTCGGTTATTCTCGAGTTATTTGAGCGATCAGTACAGTTTGTAACCTATGGCGGCCAATTTATTATTGTTAACATGCACTACTATTAATATGAAGTAAGTATAACGTACATATGTCTTTTATATTAAATTAATCACCTGCATATTGTTACAACGGCCGTTTTAAATTTGACTCGGATATAACGCATTTGTATTAAGTAAAAATATGGGAACCGCTAAATAATATGCTTAATTATAGACTTTTTGGAATATGGGTTTATTTTTAGCTCATTTGTATTGGGAATTTCACATTTGATTTGATAGATAACCGGTTTTGCCGTCGTTTCTTAAATATTTTTCCAACCAACATGCGTCGATGAATTATTTGTGATATTTATAAAATTTACAACAAAACTTTTTAGCGTCAATAATACCGTTTTACATAATTACCTCAACATTAGCTGTTGCAAAATGACCCTTATGCCATACTTGTCATACAGGTCAATTAACACAATTATCCACTACGAGTTCATTAACGCATACGACGACTGTCTAGCGATTTCCTTCAAAAACCTCTAGCGATATTAGTGTGTCGGTTGCCGTCGAACGAGCAGCACACCATAGAGCCACAATGGCCTTCAGATATTGTGGGATACTTTTATTAACATTGTGCGTGTCAGCGAGTGGTATCAGTGTTAACAAATGTTGCCCAAAAGGCCATTACTTCAACAGCGAGTTAAATTGTATGGAACCAGATCTGAATTCCGAACCGGTGATGGACGAATCCGAATGGATCTTATATGGAGTTAAAAACACTTCTAAACTGACCTACAACTACGGAGTAAGAAGTTGTGATCTCGATCATTCGAAGATCGATGTCACAGAATCGATGTTCTTTCAAACAGACGGCAATACAATAGCGATCGAGGGTGGTCGAAACACTTCATACAACAATAATAATTTCTGTATCGATAATGACGCTGATAATAACACATACGTTATTTTGTGTCCTTGCTTAAATCATTTATGCTTTAAAAAATGTTGCGGTTCCAATAAATATTTGGGCGAAACAGATAAATGCGTCTATTCTGGTCATATGAAAGATTGGAGTCCGACTTTGATCAAAGGAGATAACGTCAGTCAATTATACGAAGTGATAACTCCTCCGTTGGAATGTGGTAGTAGAGGAAGATATTATTTGAGAGGAGAGTTACTTATGAAGAAAGGAGGATATATCTACTCGGATATAGATGGATCAATAGCTCCTGATGATTACTGCGGAGATTTTAAATCAAGCCGCGGATCATTAGAAACGGTGGTGATTGGATGCCTAGATAAAGTTGTCGTCGAAGGATGGTTCTATTCGTTCTTGAGCTTCCTCGGCGCCATCCTCTTGATCATCACAGTCGTCGTGCATCTTATATTACCTGACTTATCCAGGATGACCATGAAGATGTACGTGTGTCACAATATATCGCTAGCTTTGGCGCATATTGTATTGGGGTTTCTCAGATTGGGTGGAAAATTCGTCACCATCGCTCCAGCTTGCATAACCTTTGGTAAATATATTTATATTTCGTCATACGCGTGCGAATGAATCAATGTTACCACAACTTTCCCGTGAGTGTTTCGGTTAACAGCAAAAAGATGACGGTATAGTACATGTACAGAATATATTATGCAAATAAATATGTACTCAGGAATGCTTATACAGGTATATATTTTATTTTCGAGCGCATGTTAATGAATCAATCGTCAGTATTGGATTTTTCGAATAAACTTGTGAAGCGCAATGTAAACAAGACGAGGAATAGCTAATATTTATTATGGCATTTCGTGATATGTGGCTTATTGTGACTATCATTAGAACATTTGTTTTGCACAATGGAGAGACTTTATTTATTATTAAATATCTATTAAATAAATATTTTATTTTTATAATATAACTTATAAACGGTTCGTAGAATAATATTTATTCCGCAAGTCATGAAAACGGGAAAACCCGATGGAGAGTTAATTAAATATTAACGACTAGTCAAGAGAGATTTGAGTACGTTCTTTGAAAACTAGTTACAGGAATATTTGTTTGAATAATATAACAAGATAATAAGTTATTGAACTATTGATAATATTTCTTACGATTTTTAGTAAATATTGCAAATATTGAAATCAATATTCCTACATATTTTTAAACATTAAGAATCTTAAAAATAACTCATTCTTTAAAATTTTAGAATATTAAACAAACTTCTACTGAGTTAAGCTTTAAATTATATATGTATATAAAAAGGTTAACTCAATAGCTGGATACTGAGTATTTATTAAAACTTTCATCTAAGTTAAATACTTTATAATGTATAAAATGTTTGTATTTATATTTATAATGTACTTGATTAAAAAAAATATTTTTTATTATATATAGAGCGATTAAAGTTAGCTTCTAGCGAAGCTAAGTGACACCACATATTATTTTTAGCTTATAAAAATAAATGTTGGTTTTAAGCTTGGCTAAATATATTTACACCCAATTTATTCATTGATAAAAAAATAATGTTGCAGTGAATGTGTATTACGAGTAAAGTTCACTAAAATGTATTAATCAATTTCACTGCTCACAATCAGTATCTGTATTTGTTTACATACATTAGAGATTCATAGAATTGTGATATCACATCGTTTAGCAAAGGGTCGGAATAGCGTAGTCCGTAATGTATCAGACTGGTAACCCAGAGCTATGGGTTCGAGCCATGGCAGCAGACTCGAATTTTTATTTAAAAAAATGCGCTATTATTAAAAACCAGCCTAAGTATTTATTGTGAATCATATTATTACACATAGTAATTTATAATTAATTATTTATTATAGATGTCACCGATTCTTAGACTGAAAAGTCAAGTATTTAATAAATACTTTATTGTAGGTATTTATTATGATTGCCTTACTTAGTTAGGTCAGATTTACCCCGTTGTAACGCATTGGGCTTACGCCTATTATAATTATATTACGATGTTAAGAAATATATAAAATGCCATTTTTGTCATGAGGCCCGGAATCATTGTTTTTCAGGTCCTGGTAACATATGTATATAATAGCACACTTCTATTTTATAAAATAAAAAAATATTCTATTAGTTTTATAAATGAATACTATTACGAGTTATATAAGCGTTGATTGTATTTTATATAATATTTTTAACACTGATAAGTCAATATTATAATATAAAAAATGAGTTTCATTGGCGTTTGCGATGACCATCAAAATGTAAAATCCTTCATGTTTTATTTATAAATTGTATTTGTTTTTATTTATAGTAGCCTCTAAAATTAAATACATATGTATATATCTATAAAATAATGCAATAAATGTCTAATTAAAGCAAGTATAAAAAAATACAAGTAAAAACACTTGAACAAAGAAATATGTGTAGACAGCTGTAAGCATAAAGTTAGTCAGCTCATAAAATCTCGTGTTAACGCTCACCTCTTACCAAAGTTTATTTTGAGATCTATTTCTTTTGAAGTTATTATTCTTTCGCTACGATGCGTTAAATTGTCTACGGTTTCAACACGTTTCTGTTTATTTCAGGTTACGTAATGCAGTTCTCATTTTTGGCCGCTTTCTTTTGGTTGAATGTCATGTGCTTGGATATGTCATGGACATTCAGCGGATTGAGGCCGCCCAGTGGCTCTCAAAGGGAGAGGGACAGGAGCAAGTTCATATGGTATTCGGTCTATGCTTGGGGAGGATCTTTGGCAATAACTGGAATCACTTTGATAGTCGAACATACAGTTGCTTATGGAACTCCTTTCAAACCTAATGTTGGAACGATCAAGTGTTGGTTTAAAGGTTTGTGATTATAAATTAAAACCATTTTAATACTATAAATTTCTTTATAAAATTAAATTTAATTGCACATATGTATCATTACAGATGCTGAAGCTTTATGGATATTCTTCTATGGACCAATGGCTATTCTTCTATTGATGAACCTTGCGTTGTTCGTCTATACCAGTTATAGAATTGTTGTTTTACGCAGAGGTACTGCTACACTACATCAAGGAGATAGCGCAAGACATGGTGGAAGTAATCCGACAAATAGGGATAAACAAAGGTAATTCATTTTTTTGTTTAGAACATCAACGTAGTTAATATCATTTTTTTATTGCAATATACATATATTTCTTGCTTCGTTAGAATATTTTTATCATATTAATTGTTTTTTTTACACATATTATTTTTTTGAGGTAACCGCAAATCAGGATGCCGGTAGTTTCATTCGTGTATATTTATTACTCTAACCACAATTGGTTATTAAAACAATAAAAATACATTTTTTCAGATATATACTTTACGCAAAACTGTTTTCGCTCATGGGCGTCACATGGTTGACAGAAATAATATCCTGGGCTGTCGGAGGTCCAGATTACATTTGGTACGTTACCGATGCCATTAATCTCCTGAGGGCAGTCTTCATTTTCATAATCTTCTGTTGGAAGCCGAGAGTGTGGAAGGTCATCAAGAAGAGAATTTCCTGTGTCAAGAAGTGCGAGGAGGTCATTTGCGCAGTTTGTTGTGGGAAAAAAAGCATTGATTGTCCGGAAGATCCGAAAACTAGCAGTACTAACAGTCAAAGGCAGACGTGTTCCATCAAGATGGATCCAATAGGAACCAGACTGCCTTAAGTCGCTGCAAAGTTTTATTCTTTGATTTATGTGCATGTGAGTATTCGAGTCAGTATAATATATAATTGTGTATATTAAGTGATTGATCAAGTGTGAGCTTTCACGGGATGCTTTATAAAACGCATCGACACAGTTTTATCATTTAATCTATGTTTATATTTTATATATCGCTAGTGTATATACTTTTTATTTTGGAAAGGTTTTATTATCGAAGCTGTGTATGTATTGTGTATGTTGTCATATCTGGATATATAAAGAACTAATATATACGCTAATTTAAAGAAGGTTGTAATCATGCATGTGACTAAATATTTGTCTTTATTGTCTGACATAATATTGCAGTATATTATATTACTTAGCTCAACTGAGCTTAGATTTTGGTCAGACGTTTCACTAAAAATCTCTTTCAGTTTCTTCAGAAGAGTAATTTTGGTACACTTTGTACAAATTTATTGTAATTGACACGTCTGGAAATTATTGTTGAAGCTTTTGCCAAGATGAAACTCAAGCAGCTGTCTTATGTGTTCATGCGGTTGTAGTTCTGCGTTCTTTGCATCTCAATTCATTTTCGCTATTACCTACTGATGATTAATCAATAATTTGCATTTTGACAGATTTGAGTTTTGAATTCTTGATGATTCATTAGTATTAGTGTTCCACTGAAACAGACTTCCAACCCTTCTTGCGTTGTCTATTTCCTTATTTATGGAAGATATAACAGTCTGTAATTGTCTAATATCTAATCTGTCTCCTGTCACCCAAGTCAGTACTAATATGAGTCGCTGTCCGTCAGCATGAATTTTAAATTAAAGTTACTTTCTCTTATATAGACTGTTTTATTCTTGGTAATCTCGCTACTTTTAAGTTTATTTAGAATGGTAGGTAGCGCTTTGACTCTTGGTGGGACGAAAAACAAATGGAATAGCGAGGGATACAGGCGGTGCTCCAAAAATAATTGAATTTAGTCTGGTCGACTGACTGACATTACAAATAATGATAATAATTACATTCTGCGTGTATTTTTTATTAATTTGTTTAGTCATGTGTATTTACATTTCATAAACATATTAATATGCAAGGGTATTGAACCCGGCATTAGTGGTCGTTGACTGATGGTCTCCGCACTACTCCCCCCATAGCAATTTACAATTGCAAAATTAAACTAGGAAGCACGTCGTGAAACTCTTGCAGTCTGATCCTCGTGCGCATTTAAATTTAATGAAATATTGCAAGGGTATTGAACTCGATATTAGTGGTCGTCACTGGTCTCCACAAGACTATATGTAAAAAGCGCCTATAATTTAGGCGATTTTAGTAATTTGGTTCACAACATTTTCATTCCTTATTTCAATGTATATATTGATGCATAAAAAGCTCGCTTCTAAACTATTGGGGAAATCCGCTAAAATTGTAGATTCGTAAATAATGAACGTTGGCTAGCTACCTCTACATCATTAAATTGGGGTGTTTCTTCATTTTCATTTGATTCATCAATTTGAGTTATCGTTGCTGTTTGATCCTAGTGGTAGCAGCAGTGGGCGTAGGTGATCAATTAATTTGTACTTGTTGACCTCTTTTTATGACATCTGGATGACGCCCATAAATGTGCCGCATCGTCAACCAGCAAACCGTCATAACATTTAAATAATGTTTTTGATTTAATACTGTTGAATCTAATATTTTATCTAAGCAACCTCATCATTTTTCGTTGTTTTTAAAATGTGAAGTAGTGGTGTTATGGGACAGCGAGGAGGGATAGTAAGGATGCTTCGTGAATAATACGACTGTATGGTCCGCTGTAGCTCTAGCGCCTTCTGATTTATTCAATAGTTATTCCGTATTTACAATCTTGTGTCATACGATTAGTAGAAAATCTATTACATTTGCCGTGTCGCCGGATCAGTCCAACGACACAACAGTTTTTATAACTCGGGATCCCAACTAGTTTCACAGGATTGTTACAAAATACACATATAACAATTTAGAAATATATTTCATATGAACATAAGAAAAATGGTTACTAAAAGTAAATATACATAATATAAAATATAGAATAAAATTATATAATACAATTTAAACCTGAGAGATCGCTTGGCTAAATCTCCATAATGAGTTCAGTTTTGTCTGACTGTCTTTAGACTGTCTGCGACTTTCTGCGATTAATTGCAACTGGCTGCAACTGGCTGCAACTGGCCATGTATGGAGAGAACATCTCCTTTTATACATTACATTCTTTCTTAATTAAAATATTATTAGTTAATTACAATTTCATTATATAAAGTACATGTAATTACATTTGATTGGTATTTAATGATAACACATACAAAGTTCGTTCACATAAAGTAATTAATAATTTAACAATAGTATCAATAATGTAACAATAAGGGTGGGACATAACACATTTACAATATTCAAAGTCAGATAATAATATTATTTATTATTCAATACTGAAATAAATTATATCATCAAAAAATAACATATTAAAATACTTGTTTCAAGCGATATATATTACAGTAGATGTAGTATTTTTATGCGGATGCTTTATTAAATATTAATTATGTCATCTATTTAAAATATTCGTTTTACACATGAAGTTTGTCACCTATTGTCAGACCTAAATAATAGTTGATCTTTTGATGATCATTATTTATTTTATTTATTTTATTTTTATTTTTTTAGATTAAATTAAGACCATCGTGGCCTAACAGGTTACCCCAATGCGCCACGATGGTCGAAAACAAAAAATAAAAAACTTAAAAATAATAAACATAACAAAAAATTATAAAATATCAAAATTAAATGAAACAAACTGGATCAGCTCCTTGTAGCTAACATTAAACAGGTCAATATGTAATGCAAGCGTATTAAGGAGCCGTATGGCCACAGCTATAGGCGAGTCGGCAAGTGCGGATGTCCTAGCCCTAACTGCCATCAAAAGAGGTCTCGATCGTGATTCTCGAAAATGTTCCGGAACCCAAAACTGGAATTCCTCGAGAATAGCTGGATTGTCGACAGCACCTTTTAGTAGTTTGAAAAAATGCTTAGCGACATACAGCTTTCTGCGAGAATTCAGCGAATCATATCCCAACGCCCCTAAAAGAAAGGCGCTGGGATATAAGTACGGATAATAACCAAATGTCCTTTTGTAAAGGTATCTTAAATACCTTTTTTGAATTTTTTCCACTAAAAGGGAATATTTGGCTATTCGGGGATTCCAAATTATAGATCCCGATTCAAGAATGCTACGAACTAAGGTGTCATAGAGGATGCGAATAACTGACGGATCGTCAAAGTGAAAGGCATTCCTCATAACAAAGCCGAGCATCTTGGAAGATTTATCACAGACGTCGTGTATGTGTAGAGAGAACCTCCATTTGCTCTCGAAAGTGATTCCGAGATCTTTAATGGAAGTTTTTCTAGTCAAAATGTTACCACCGAGATGGTAGAAATAAGCTGATGGCGAACGGGATCGAGAAAATGACACAGTATGGCACTTTCCGACACTAAAGGGCAGACGGTTAACGGAAGCCCATCTCCACAGAGAGTCTAAATCACTTTGTAGAGAGAAGGAGTCCGCAACAGATCGAATGCATTTATATAATTTTAAATCATCTGCGTACAGAAGAAAACTTGAATTTTTAATTGCTGTATTTATGTCATTAATAAATAACACAAAAAGCAGAGGTCCCAGATTGGATCCTTGAGGAACCCCCGAAGGGGTAAAATATTCCTTTGACAATCGGCCACCATAGGTTACAAACTGTCTACGATTGCTTAAATAACTCGAAAATAACCGAGTTAAATTATCTGAGCAACCGAGGTTCGACAATTTTTTTAATAATAACGTATGACAAACTTATTATGTATATTTATAGTTGCATTTTTAAAAGCTGGAGGTACTTTAACACATTAAAGATATATTATTTATTTTTGGTGCAAGTATGGATTTTTAGCAGTGTTATTAATAATAATAATATTATATATGGCCTGTAATGAATTATTTTTATTTACTTGTTTCACCAGAATCGTACGTATTTTTTGTTCATGGAAGATAAATTGTTGATTTCTTTCTCAACAGCCTATCGCTAATTCAATAATTTTTGAAATAGTTAAAGTTGGAGTAAGCTGGTGTTGCTACTTTTTAATTGTCCCGTTATAGTGTCAGTGGGATTATTACTTTTTTTAAAAAAAAATATATTTTGTGCAATGGTTGAGATTGTCACGTACAGTTTTTGTGAGTGCGTCCGTAGGTTATGGGCGTCTTTAAAGCGAGTTCAATTCCGATCTTGTAACGTCAGGCTGGACCAAGGGATGCGAAGAGAGAAGCGGCGGGTTCTTCAATCTTCATTGGCCTCCTCCTGGTCGCAGCTCCTAAGTTGAAGAACTCTTGAAGTTCTGATGAAGTAAAGTTCAAAGTGTTGATTGAAGGTTGTCCGCGTTTTTATACCGATGGTCTTATTTTCTGTCCCTCTCTTGTTTCATTTTAACATAGAAGCACCTTTTTTTTTGGACGTTTATCACCAGTATTTTTAAATAATATATATCACATGCCGAATTGGTTAATTATTAAATCATTCATTTTTAGCCCAAAAACTTGAGATGGGTTTTCATTTGCTCTAAGAATTAATTCCAACTCTTCCGGTCCTGCGTCAGGATTCTTGAGTTGTTGGCTTCAGCTGCACTGGCATTTATCATTCCGCCATCCAACTATTGAAGTCGTATTCTTTCGCCCATATTTGGACATCTGGTTTGATTGGTTGGATCTCCATCGATGCTTTAAATATATGTTTTTCTTATTTTGGTGTCACGTCCAATTTTTTCTACCTTACAATGGTTATTCTCGGGAGATTAGTACAGTAGTTTCCCCTTGTACTGTTGATACAATTGTCTGATTCAATCCTTATCGATCGATTCTTTTAAGAATTATTACACTATTGATTAGCGCTGCTGCCCCCTATCAGGTAGTTACCTTATCTTAGACAAGTTACATTTTAAAGTTTATGAGACTTATCTCTCCAGATTTTGTCTCGGAGTTGTCTTTTCCTATAAAGGCGTTGTGCCAACACTGCCGATTTCTTTCTACTCAAGTTCAATGTACTCTTTTAAATCTTACATGCATTATGTATATATTTCATTTTCATAGTTATAACGTACCTAGTTAATTTGCAATCTAAATATTTATATTCAGTCAAATCGAACAACGCATATGAAAAATTAATGAAAATTATTGTCGCGTAGCAAAATAATAAAAAACTCGTTGCTGTTTACTATCTTGTTTTATTTTACTTATTTTTCATTCGTGGAAACAACAGAATTCTTTACCGTTAATTTTCACTAAATATGTTTTTTAAAGCAGGTATAATATTTTTTGAAAACTTTTTATCTTCGTTGAAAGTAAATTTTGCACTTGACTTTGGTCGAAAATGTTTTTTCGGCATCCTAAATGGTCTGTTTATATAATTTAAATACTATTTTTTTTACATTGAATACGGATGTCATCGAAATCCTACTTTTTATGAGCATAGTTCTTGCTCTATGCAATCTATTGGTGCTCGTGATTTATGGAAGATTGTATATCTCAGCGTTCCATTTTAAATTTTGATGCTCACTATGTTCAGCAAGGGCAGTTGATGATTTTCTTATAGTTCCATTGTAGACTTTGTTTGGATGCTTGTGCGTTAAGGGCATAAGGAAAACATCCAAATTGCTCCTTCCGTGGTGTTACATAGAAAAAACATCTTCAACATATCTAAGCCGTATTTTTGCTCACTTTTTTCAAAGCTTTTGTTTCAAAATATTCGGCAGGCGTCGCTTTGACTTTCTGCGCTTCTGACCCTTGCATATTAGCGTTGCTTGTTGTTTCTTGAACCTTTACAAGGATTAAGCATATCGCATTCATGCTCTCCTTTACTTGGGAACGAGAACGTTCTGTCGGATCTTGATACGCTTACCGAATCCATGAACAGTGTTCTTGTGTTATGGACCGGGAGGCGAGGATGACGTTGGACGTGGACGTATATAAAGATAATTCTGAAGTATCGTTTATGAGCTCGTACTCCGACTGTTCTACCTCATATACTATATATTATTTACATATGATAACAAGTTTATTTGCTGACAATAGATTCTTGATTAGGTGAAAGTATAAACAATTACATCTTTCGCAACAATCTGACAATGATAAATATTTATGTATTTACATTATAAATCATTCACAATATGTTATCATAGAACACAAATACACAACACTTGAGCTCCTCGATCAACGCATCTTTTTTTTTTGCTTTAAATTATTTCCCTTTATAAAAATTTTCACAAGTAGCTGGTAATTTACATTCTACAGTCTCTTCATCTGTATAAGCATAGGAGGGGTTGGTTGATACATCCAAGCGGTGACGTAAATAGAGAGAGGGCGGAACGCCCCGAGGCATATGCTTGGGGGCGGCATTTTCGCGATGAATGATTCATGTAGTGTGCTTCTTAAGCTAAATGCGCTAAAAATATATATTTGTTTATTTATTAATATTAAATTAGGACCATCGTCCCCTAACAGGTTATCCCAATGCGTCACGATGATCGAAAATAATAATTGTATTATTTAATAATACAAAAGAAAAAAAATTATAAAACAAACATAAAATATAATAATTAAATGATTCAATTTGGACACCTGAAGCCAGATTTGAATCTTTCGATTATTAGTTCGAAATGATCTTGTTCAGTGATAAATTTTTCACACTATTTATAAACAGTAGGATGTTCAATGTTTACTGTTTGTTGAAAAGCACGATGCCACGCTTCCACTGAATTGTTAGTTCAAGGAAAGTGGCCAGTTACTCTGTCTCTCATATTCCAAATTTTCATTGAAAATTTTGGTTCTACTCGTTGGTCTTTTCGTTGTCGCCCAGTGTAAGTATCTTGCCAGTATTCAATTATTGGTATCAAAAATACCATAGGAACGTCGGCTATGGGCACGAAACTAAGTGCAAGGATCATTTTTGCGTGAATTTGTATATTTTCATCTTTGCTGGATTCTGTGGAACGTTGAATTTTTTAATTTTCGCCAGAGATTCTGGCCAAGGTGAAAGTAGCACCCAATCATTTCAGCTACAGAGCAAGCGTTTTGACTCGCTTTTTCAAAATTTGACATTATACTGCTTGGATTTAGTGTTGGCTTTAATTGCTTTAGCTTTTGAAATATTCTTAAATAGCTGTCTTCAGATTTATCAGGAAGCAAGATGAGTGGTACAGTAGATCCGTCGATGAACGCATGAATCGTAAAGACTTGCAGAAAAATACGTCCCGTCAATAACCAGTGATCATGCTCTTGAAGAAGGTCAATATTCGAAGTCCTGTGTGTTGTTTGGTAACGGTTCTCCAAGCCGCTCCCACTTACAGTGACCATATTTTTTGTATTTTACACTTATAAACTACACTATATACTTATTCATGTTTATTTGTATTACTTACACTTTCTTATCTATTTCAATATTTTTGAGTGATACGTATAAAAACATTCGTCATTATGAAGAGGATGAACTGGATGAATGTAAATTCGTCACACGCGGTCTATGTTCACGTACATTTGTATTGGAATCACTTTCGCACATATCACTATGTTCACAATCACTGGGAGCGTTTTTTTTGAGAGAATTAGGAATACTTTTATCGCTGAGCGAATTCACTGCAGTATAAGAAACATAAAATTTCTTTCGTTGTCTTTCAATCAAGCGTTGTGAAGATCTGTATTCTGGAAGATTGCACGCTACCTCCAAAGAAACTCCAGCTGTTACTTGCTGTATGATTTGGCGTGGTGTCTCACAAGTCGATATTGTTCTTTGACGAATTTCTGATACGATCTTCATCGCTGTGGCTTCGTTAGGGTCTGGAGCATGATTGTGTTCCGTAACAATAAAAACAACATCATCTAAGCTTATCTTCAGACGTCCAGAGCAAGTTTTTTTTAGACGTCTCCACTACGTCACTCAATCAGTCAAAACTCTTTCAAAAGTCTTTTCTTCCTCGATTCAATTTGTTCCATGGCTAAAATAAAACAAATATAATAAAATATTTAATAATTAAAAATATTTAAGTAAAATAAAATATGAAAAATGTGTACCACAGTGTCAACTCGACTCTGTACAGTTGACACTGTGATTGAGACTCTTTTCTTGCTACATTTTGCGTTACGTTCAGTTTCTACGAGACAAGAGATTATCTCATGCCATTGGATAGAGAAGATTTTCTGGATTGTCGTTTTGTACCGTCAAAGATTTTTGAGGTGGTTATTGTTTATATTGGGAAGTAATTACTATCCACTACCAGTTTTTTGTTACAACGTCTGTTGGAACAAGCTTTAAACTTAGAACTCTCTTTCTAGGTTACGGAGTTCATTTATGTAGTAATGCAAAAGTCCATGCACAATTTACTCATGAGTAGGCTTACCATATTTATGAAGCTATAAATCTGAACCATTTTTTTACATTTTGCTGAAAGGATGATGAGAGTTAAAAAAAGGTCATCTTGGAAATTTTGTGAAGGTGGGACAATCCCGATCAAACTAAGGATATTGTTATTCTTAATTAATATATAATGACATATTTGTGATTATAAAAAAGAGTAACGATTACATATTCTGACCATCGCGATTTAGTAAGCAATCGATAAATTAATTCGATTTAGATTTTGGAAGCGAATCCGAATATATTTTAATTCTTACATTTTTTGCTTTTTTATTGATGGACGATTTGATTTTGGACTTAGAGACATTGAAATTTCACAAGCAGAAGTATATTGGCTGCTAAGCTGATTGATTGCATAACTACAGCTGCCCCCTTTCTTTATATCCCTTTAGATGTCTGAGAATGTGGATACACCTCAACATGTGGTGTTTGAGTATCAGATGATAACAAATTGACGAGATATTTGTTTAAACTATTTCAATTTTTTTTTTCAATATCGGGATTCATCTCGATTTTCACTTACTTTCTTTCTACATTTCTGCTGCTGTAATCCAGCCATGATCACGAATTATCCGTAACTTTAGCAAACAGCTGCTCCCTTTCTTTAGATCCTTTTGAATAGTTGAAGGATTAAAATTCATCAACATGTGTTGTCTGAGAATATGGATAGACCTCAACATGTGGTGTTTGATTATCAGACGTTGTGGTAATGTGTTAACAAATTGATGAGATATTTGTTTAAACTAATTTCAATTTTTTTTTAAATTTCGGGATTCATCTCGATTTTCATTTACTTTCTTTCTACATTTCTGCTGCTGTAATACAGCCATGCTCACGAATTATTCGTAACTTTAGCTAACAGCTGCTCCCTTTCTTTAGATCCTTGTGAATAGTTGAAAGATTAAAATTCATCAATATGTGCTGTCTGAGAATGTGCATGGACCTCAAACTGTGGTGTTTGAGAACCAGACGGTGTGGTGATGTGCTAACAAATTATTGGGATATTTGTTTAAACCATTTTAAATATTTATTTGTATTAAACTTAAGCTCTCAAATGATGTTTTTCTCGCGTCGTTTTGGGTTACATTCTGTATCTACGAGACAAGAGATTGTCTCATGCTATTGGATACAGGAGATTTTCTTGAATAATTGGATTTTTGTACAGTCAAAGATTTTTGAGGTGGTTATTGTTTATATTGGGAAGTAATAACAATCCACTATCGGTTTTTTGTTACAACGTCTGTTGGAACAAGCTTAAAATTTAGAATTCTCTTTCTAGGTTACAGAGTTCATTTATGTAGTAATGTATAAGGCAAAAGTCCATGCCCAATTTACTCATGAGTAGGCTTACCATATTTATGAAACTATAAATCTGAACCATTTTTTTACATTTTGCTGAAAGGATGATGAGAGTTAAAAAAAGGTCATCTCGGAAATTTTGTGAAGGTGGGACAATCCCAATCAAACTGAGGATATTTTTATTCTTAATTAATATATAATGATATATTTGCGATTATAAAAAAGAGTAACGATTACTATAGTTCATATTCTGCCCATGGCGATTTAGTAAGCAATCGATAAATTAATTTGATTTAGATTTTGGAAACGAATCCGAATATATTCTAATTCTTATATTTTTTTTTGTTTTTTGTTGATGAACGATTTGATTTTGGAGACATTGAAATTTCACAAGCAGAAGTATATTGGCTGCTAGGCTGGGTGATTGCATAGCTACAGCTGCTCCCTTTCTTTAGATCCTTGTGAGTAGTTGAAGGTTAAAATTCATCAACATGTTTTATCTGAGAACGTGCATAGACCTCAACATGTGGTGTTTGCGTATCTGACGGTGTGGTAATGTGTTAACAAATTGATGAGATATTTGTTTGAACTAATTTCAATTTTTTTTTTGAAATCTCGGGATTCATCTCGATTTTCACTTACTTTCTTTCTACATTTCTGCTGCTGTAATCCAGCCATGATCACGAATTATTCGTAACTTTAGCAAACAGCTGCTCCCTTTCTTTAGATCCTTGTGAATAGTTGAAAAATTAAAATTCATCAACATGTGTTGTCTGAGAATGTGGATAGACCTCGACATGTGGTGTTTGAGTATCTGACGGTGTGGTAATGTGTTAACAAATTGATGAGATATTTGTTTAAACTAATTTCAATTTTTTTTTTTAAATTTCGGGATTCATCTCGATTTTCACTTACTTTCTTTCTATATTTCGGCTGCTGTAATCCAGCCATGATCACGAATTATTCGTAACTTTAACAAACAGCTGCTCCCTTTCTTTAGAGCCTTGTGAATAGTTGAAAGATTAAAATTCATCAACATGTGTTGTCTGAGAATGTGCATAGACCTCAACATGTGGTGTTTGAGTACCAGACGGTGTGGTGATGTGCTAACAAATTATTGAGATATTTGATTAAACTATTTTAAATTTTATTTGTATTAAACTTAAACTCTCAAATGATGTTTTTCTCGCGTCATTTTGCGTTACGTTTTGTATCTACGAGACAAGAGATTGTCTCATGCTATTGGATACAAGAGATTTTCTGGAATAAGTGACTTTTTGTACAGTCGAAGATTTTTGAGATGGTTATTGTTTATATTGGGAAGTAATAACTATCCACTACCAGTTTTTTGTTACAACGTCTGTTGGAACAAGCTTAAAACTTAGAACTCTCTAGGTTATGGAGTTAATTTATGTAGTAGTGTTTAAGGTAAGAGTCAATGCAATATTTACTCATGAGTAGGCTATATTTATATAACTCTAAACCGGAACAGCTTAGAAAAAGTTTTTTTACATTTTGGTAAAAGGATGGTGAGAGCTAAAAAGAGGCCATCTCGGCCAAACTGAGGATATTGATATTATTAATAAATAATGATATATTTGTGATTATAATAATTAAAAATTGGCCAACTTCAGAGATCAGATATTGATCAATTTGTAGTGTGAGCAATTAAGTACCATGATTACTTTCTGACTTGCTTATCGCGTTATTGTATTACATTTTACAAGTTAAGATGGCGATGTCAGTACTATTAGTTCATTTTTTTGTTGTGTTCGATTGTCCATTTAAAATCGCACTGTATCCCACTTAGCAACATACACAATACAGTACAGCTTCCTGTTTTTATTGTTCTATGTATTTTTTTGTACGGCTGTGATAAGCATTTATGTATGTAAAATAAATTGTGTTCAACTTTGCGTCATGTTTTATGTAAAGGTTCTCAGTCTTGATTTTGTGGGTGCCATCATATAATTATTTTTATATTTTTACCATGTGTATGTTTGTATATTGTAAATTTATTAAATGAGAATTTTTACTTTTATATAATTTATAAAAATTATTATTATAAATATGTTTTTATTTTTATTAAGTTATATTTTTACGGTTTGCTACTTGGATAAACTGAAATATTTTTTATTAATGTCTTAAGATGTCAGTAAGAAAACAATTTTACATAAATATTTATAATAAAGATTATTCTATATTTATTTATTTTTATTTACGTGGCAATAAAAAAATATCATGAAAGACGTGTTTTTTTGTACCATATGTGTCTCCAAAAAGATGCATGCTTTTTCGAGATTTGTTGGCTTAGCAAAGCAACTCTCGAGAGCGTGAGACTAGCAACACTCGCCGAAACCGAAAGAGGATTATGGAAAACATGGATGTCATCAAAAGTAGTTCGTAGCTTTACGACCCGACCGAAGAACATATTTCGAAATGTGTAGGAGAGAGGCTTTTCGAACACTCTTCTAAGTAACTTTTTACATATATACAATATATAAACATCAGGGGCGGATCTTCACGTTCCCGTAAAATTATCATCATAAAAATTATGGTATTAAAATATTAAAAAAATAACAATACACAAAAAAATATATTACAAGTAAGATAAAAAATAACATATAGTAAGAAAGGAAAACAAGCATTAGATATTATAACTAAATAATACGAATGGGATCAGCTTCTCGCAGCTGACACTAAACAGATCATTGTGCAGTGCCAGCATAAGATTTTTTTTGCCTGTGTCGATTCGGTTACGGTCATGATATGATTAAAAACTGAAGAAAATCGTTTGGCAGTTGCTTTACATATTGGTAATGTTAAAAAACATTTCATAACTGTTTCGCCATTTAGGAAGATTTAATGTAATGCATTATTTATTGTTTCGTACATTTCAAAAGCACATGTAAGATTATTTTCACGTTATGATGGACCTCGTCTTTAAAATACTGCAGGTCGGTATCATTATTATATGTGTTCGCTAAATTTATAATACATTCGGTTATTTCTTCACTATTTGAATTATGATTAAAAAGTATTGCAAAATGTTCTCAAACAGTTTTATAAATATCAGTTCTGGTAGTAATTTTAGTCCCTACTAATAACAATTTTCGTTTTTTAAACGTATTTAATTTTCATTTGATTCGTGAAATTAAATTTTCCTTTTTTTATTCGTTTGTCTTGATAAATTTTATTATTTTATTATTAGTTAATATATAAGCTTTCCTTTTGTATGTCCGTTATATACAATAATAAGGAATTTAAAAAAATTACGCCTTAAAATACATTTGTTTTATTAATTCGTTGCATTATTTTGTCTCACATAATTATCAAGAGCGCGATTTCGTATTCATAAAAATCTAATTACCGGTTTTTTATTTACGTCTATAGTGACTTTAAGAAGAACGGATTTGATTGTGTTGTGGTTAAAGTGACAGTCAAGAACTGCATCTGCTCATGGTGACCATCTAGTAACAGTAAGTCTTTTTATAAATTATTTTTGTGTCACGAATCGTTAATCTATTAATCAGTAGCTTTTACTGACGTGTGGATAGAGATACAAAACGTAAATGCTTTAAACATATTCGAAATAAAGTACCGCTTCTAAATAAGCCTCCATAGTAAAATTCCCAACTAAATTTAGTATATGACTCGAGTATTAAATACAATTTTCGGATTCGTTTAAATTTTTAATTCTCATAACATATTTGTTTATTTTCATTTTCAATTTTTATTTAAAAAAACGCATTTAAATATTATGTTTAATTAAGCGAGATTTGGTTCATTTCCTTTTTTTCGTTTTTAGGCTCCAGTTTGCTTTATGTCTTAAATTATTAGAAATTATTTACTGATTGCTCGTAAGCAAATGATTAAACCGACCGTGATATATAGATTATTTAAATATTTTGCTACTTAGTAAATATATCTTTTTTATTTACTTTTGGACAACCCCGCAACATTTTTATAAAGTTATTGGGATCACAAAGTATTTAAAATTTTAATTGTGCCGAAATCCTATCTCCATAGAGAGTCTGTAACGGATCGCATGCATTTAAAAAATATTAAATTATCGACATACAGAAGAAAACTTAAATTTGTAACTGCAATAAAATACATAGAACAATAAAATATATTTGTAAATATTTTACTAGTATAAATATAATTTTAGTTTAAATAATTATTTCAGTAATTTTTTACCAATTACTCTAAAATGTATGTAAAACTTTATTAGCTATTGCGAAACGTTAATTTATGCTCTAACCCAAACCTTAAGAATTAGCCTAATATAACTTGAAAACTATAGTTAGTTTAACAACTTTCATTAAGGTTTATTAACAACTTTCATCAACAGCAAATAGACAGTGAATGTGTATTTTTCAGTGCAGTAGTAAACGTAAAACTATATATTTAAGGCGTTTATGTTTACGAGTTTGCAATACCGTTTTTAGGAGCACACTGTTTACAGTTTAACGTGGGTTTGTAAATACGTTCAACTGACAAAGTAACATTAACATTTTTAATAGCAATCGTTAAACTTTACATTCTAAGCATTTATGTTTTATCATGCTTTACTTAAAGGTCTTTTCAGAACGATATAATACCTCTACTGGAGTACCTCAAGGATCTAAATTGGGTCCATTGCTGTTTCTATTGTTCATTGATGACATAGAAACAGCAATGCATCATTCAATTTTTTTATTATATGCACATTACTTGAAAATTTTCAAGAAAGTGCAGTCGACTTCGGATTCCCTTGACCTCAATTCTTGCTATAACCAATTGACTTTCAGTGTGAAGAAATGTCACACAATTTCATTTTCAAAGTCATCGATGCCGTTAAAATATTTCTACTATCTCGGCGGATATATTATAGATAGGTCTTCTTTTACTAAGAATTTAATTGTTACTTTTATAGAAAGTTGGAAATTTAGCCAGCACATTGTAGAGACTCACAACAGACCATTAAAAATACTCGGTTTTATCTAAAGAAATGTACGCTACTTCAGGAATACTTAGTATTGCGTACTCTTTATGATGCTATAGTCCGCAGCATACTAGAAACTAGCTCTATGATTTGGATTCCAGGCGTAATGAGTCAATGTAATGAATTAAAGCTGGAAAAAGTACAGCGTAAATTCCTTCGATATTTATACTTGGAAGGAATACGGGTATTATGCGTTCTTATTTCCCAGTGCTTTTATTCTGGGAGCGCTGGAATACGTTTCTTTGTCAACTGACAGAGGTGTTTATATAACAAAACACTTTTGGAAATTGCTCAAAGGCATCGTAGACAACCTTTCGGTGCTCGGGCAGCGCCAAATGTGGTCTCCGGAAGGTGGTTATAGTTCTCGGTCGCGTCCACTGTTCTTGCCTGTAAAGTCTATAACCGGAGCACTTGCCAACTCTTCTCTGGCAAAGGCAGTTCGTTTGCTCAATACTGTGCATAGAGATATTGACATTTTCTGTACACATATCTGTTCAGGTGATTTGTGTCTGTTATTTTATCTTGTTTTCGTATTTTTATTTATATGCGTATGTGTGTGTTTGCGTATATGAATTTGTATGTATGCGTACGTATATATTTGTATGTACACCTTAAAATTGTAATATATTTTATACTTTTGGCAACTGTGACGCATTAGGTTAACCTGTCAGGTCACGATGGTCATAATTGTAATAAAGAAATGTTAGCTTAAAATAATAAAGTTTGCAATAACCGTTCTTAAGAGCGAACATTAAATGCTTGTTTGTGTTTGCAATCAATCAAACAATTAAACCGCTTAACTCTTAAATGCATGATTTTTCCAAATTCAAAAATAAAAATATTTTTGTACTGAAATTCGGCTGAAAATGACAGCAAAAATAATTAAAAAATATTTAGGTTTATTAAATTTTTTAAAGAAAATTATGTGCTTATTAAAACATAAGACCACATCACATTTTTCCATTGTATTTCAACATTTTGCATATGTTATTCTTTGTCAATATAGGCTAGTGTCTATAACTGCATGTTTTGTTTAATTTATGTAACTATTACAAAAAAATAAAATTAAAAATAAATAAACAATGGTAAACTAAGCTTTTTGGAGTATAAAAATTAATTTTATTTCGTTTTATATCCACTAGCACCAATGAAAACAAATTTTCAAATTCCCTAAAATGTGACACATCTGCACCCAACGATTTTTTTTAAATGGCATTATCACGAGTACAGAGACATCTATCGGAATAATTTCAAAACATAATGGCTCGGCGTTTGTTACACATATGTAGCACTATGCAATAGTGTTCCTTTATTAAGTTATAAGCGCTTAGATAAATTGTTGTAGCTTTGCAACACTATGTATTTAAGGGTTAAACAAGTATACTCGGCAAAAATATAT
Organism: Plectrocnemia conspersa; assembly: GCF_051122295.1. Lineage (NCBI taxonomy): Eukaryota > Metazoa > Arthropoda > Insecta > Trichoptera > Polycentropodidae > Plectrocnemia > Plectrocnemia conspersa. Next base: position 9,632,122 of record NW_028277175.1, on the reverse strand, counting down.
GATCTATTTTCCCCATGGACTAGTTAACTCGCACGTTTTAATATTGCCTTTGATACTCGCTAACTGAAAATTATAATTGATGATATACCTTTTTTATTAGATATGATATTTAGATGTTACTTTGAATTGATTCTTGAGAATTTTTTTTAATTTTGTTAAGTTTGACCTTATTTTTTTTAGGCGTGCATATATTATATAAAAATACACACACAGTGCATTAAAATTTAATTAATAAATTTTAATTTAAATAATTGGTGTTGTATGTTGTATAATTTTTTCATATTTTGTTAGGAATTTGGTTTTAAAAATATGTATTATTTTAACACGTTTTTCTCTTCCTATAGATATTATAATACGTAAAAATTATGAGATTTCGGAAAGTTGTTTGCAAAAAAATACAGTAATTATATCCAGATAAATATATATATATATATATATATATATATATATATATTTTTAGTCTTCCTATATCTATTATAAATCGGAAAAAGTCTGGGATTTTGGAATGTCTTTTGCAAAAAAGTCAGACATTAAGCGGTTTTAAGAACACATTTTGAATGCTTGTTTGTGTTTGCAATCGAATTTTTGCTTTGAAAGCAATATTATTTAAGCTAAATATTAAAAAAGAATATCGAAGTCAATAAACCATATAACACTAAAATTTTGTCATTGGCAAAATAACTGCTTTGTTGTTTTTATATGTGTTTAAATTCCGATTGAAAGCGCCCTTTTGATATAAACGACTGTAGAGAAACTTTCTGGCCTGCAAGATCTAAAGCAATATTATTAGATAGGAACAGTCTTGAATCAGCACCACCCATTTATTCGATTATATACACCTATAAGCCGAAACAACGTTGCTAAATTTCATTACTTACTATTCCGGGGGTTTCATCATTGGCATTAGAAATCATAGAAACGACAATGGTTTGACTAACAATAATAAACATTAAAGACGGACAAAACATCCAGAATTTAATAATAGTCGCAAACTATTGAAAGCAAGGAATTACCATCCTCAAAATCTGTCCAAATTGTAAAAAAAGAGAATGTAAATGTAAGGGTTTTGTGTAGAAATTTTGTTTGATATGCTTTCATATTGAATCATATTACAGTTGATTTTTAATAAAATATGATGAATTAATTTATCCAAAATTAACCTTTTAACTCACTTTAGTCATCTAATAGTAATATATGGATATTACACGTTTTAATGTGAGTGAAAAACGTGTTACCGGTTGTTCGGCATCCCCTTATTGTCAGCTTCGTTCGCAGTTTGTGTCTCCGCCGAACGAGTTACATGAACTCCTTAGTTAAATTAATTAAATCACACGTTCACAACTAATTGAGTCGAGATTGGAGTAACAAGGGGGTAATGAACAAGGAACATCTTTGGCTTAAACCTAATAGTAAGGAGATCATAACTAATTATATACGGCGAGCTAATAACGAACCCCTAATAAAACAGTAGCTCTCGTGCGTTTCGTCGCTGTTTATTATATTAATATAATACCGAGTATACATAATGTCGATTATTAAATTTTATATACAATATTTCGCAAATTGTATTATAAAATACTAGTTCACGTATTTGTAGATTTATGTATTATGTAGTGAGTCCTTTACGCAAATTCAATTAAATAAATTAGAAAATAAATATATTTTACAAATATAGAGCGAATCCGTAGTTTAATCTACTAATGCAAGAGTTCAGTTCGTGATTTTAAATTTTAAATATTCTGATTAAACTTTCTGATTGAAGAAAGCTCTGCTTCCGAATTTTAGCTTATCGCTGTAGCGTATTACAACGTTAGATAATATTATTAGTGAATTCATTTAATTTGAGGCGTGTATTTTATGGAAAAAAAATTAAACAATTGTATTTTAAGAGCTGTGTAAATGTATTGAAAAAATATTTATTTTAAAATATCAATGGAAATAAAGAGTAGTGAATGTTTTTACAAGAAACCGAATTGCGATTCTCTTTATCATAATTCACTTTATGCGAATTATAGCATGATTAGTATCATTTGATTAATGATTTACGATCGATGTAATAATCTTAACTTTTAAAAAAAAAATTTTCGTTAAATATAGCTGTTAGTTAAATGAGTATTTTAATTATTTACGTACTTGGATTTGGGTATTTTACGTATAATATTCTAAAAAGCAACATATCTATACTCTATTTGCGTTAACACAGTCAGTTCGATCATTATTCATAAGTGAGAAAGAGATGATTTGGGTTTACACCCCTACTTTTATTTCTAAAGCACATGATACGATATACGCTCGATATGTTTATCATTACTCCGATTCATTAATCAATATAAAAAGCTATAGTAATGATTTTCATTTTTATAAACTTGTTTATAATATAAACAAGAGTAATGATAAGTATATCGAACATATTATTGTGTATGTTTTAGGGAGAATAGTGGAGGGCGTAAACCCAAAATTGTTATTTCTTTCTTAGTTATAAATAATGATGAAATGGGTAACTCTCGAAGTGACTGTGTTAACGTGAATATAGTATAGAAGACTTACTGGTTAGACTTGGGCTCTGCTAAAAACAAATTAAAATTAAAATTTGGTAAAAAGGAGACTTGCAATAATAATGGTAATATTATCTTCTTTGTATAATACATACTATTATACCGTAGAAATAATCAATTATTGAGTAATTTAAACCGCTTGTTTTTTTTTTTACCAATTAATGATTTTGGATTAAAATTTTTGTTTTAAGACGCATTTTCTTACAATACTAAAATCATTATTTAATGGGTTTTAATATGGTTTGCTACAATGTTAAATATTTTTAAAGTAGTTAAAAACTCGGGTGCTAAGTGTGAACTATGTGGCGAGTGAGAAATGAAAACTGACTTTTAGGTCGACCGGAAAGGTATTAAAATATTGACGATCGACCAGTAGCAAGTATTATTTATTTTGGCTATAAAAAATGCTTTCGTTAATTTTAAAATTCATATGTAAATGATTAAATCATCATTAAGAACCTGTAGTGGGCTATTTAAATCATCGTCTGGTGTATATTTCACTTGTAGGTGACGTAAAATTTTATATCTCACATCTCGATTTGTTTATGACTTGCCACCGTTTCCTCTTTGACAATGCGATATCACATAATGGCTGATCAATGGATCATTCTATTTTATATGATTTGGTACCGCGATAATATTTAGGCGTTTTTTTCTTTGTCATTTGGGTTCAATTTGTAATAAATATAAAATTAAATATAGCAAAAAATCTAGATATACTATTACTCTTTTTACAATTTTAACTACAAAGAGTTTTGTAGTTAAAATTGAAATTAAAAAGCGACACTTGCAATACTGATTTATACCATTCTATTAAGAGATTTTATTATATTAATAACGTGCGATAAAAATCATTAATGTTATAAATCGACTAAACAGTAACTAGGATACAAACATTAAGTGTTTTAAGTTAACCATGAATGACATGCTCATAAGTAATTAAAAAATATTTTTTCAGTATGTTTTACAAATGTCCAAAACAATGAAAATATACAGACACAAAGAGTTCTCGCGTTGGAAGTCAAAGTTTATCCAAATCGAAAACTCGAAATACGGTCGTTTAAGTACAAGAACAACTTGCGGATCTCGGAGGGTAGTTTTCAAGAAAATAAACACTCAGTCGGGGGTGACGTTACGTCGATTTTGTTTACCGTGGGGCACGTCCAAAGTACGCCACCCCTTTACGGAGGAGGGGTAGTAGGTTCTCAGCTCGGACGGTAGTCGTAGCCAAAGTTTAAAATGCAATTTCGATCTAACGCAAATTTGTAATCAAAGGGTGGCCGCCGCCTGTGAGGCTTTCAAAGTTTTCCAATAAGGGTTGCCAGTGGTCAGGAGGAGGCTTTGTGCCCTGGACCCACTTAAGAGGACTGACCTTTAAATTCACGCAGAAGTTTGCGTTAAAATATGCAAGTTTAGAACCGACCCCCTTTTGGAGCTCAAGCTCAGCCATTCATTAAGATTCATGAAATATAGCCGAGCTTCTATGTACTCACTACACAACAGTCGATAATATTATGTGTAGCGTTCGGCACACGAACAAACTTTGACACAGCAGGGTACGTGCACTGGTGCAGTTATAATTTCAAACTAATAAACGACAGGCAAGTTGTAGAGATACGTGAGCGATATTATTTTGCATGCTTTTATTCGAGTTTGCTGCATTAATTATGTGTATGTGTAGGAAGAGATTATCTTGCGGGGATGTGCTTATCTGAATTAGGTCAAGGAATACCTTTAAAATAAATAATTCATCAAAGCGTTGCTATCTCTCCTGTAATGGGATGGTTGTGTAAGCAAAGGAATGCAAACTTGACAAATGTCTGTTTAAGAATTTGTCATATACTAATGATAAAGATAGTCAATTATTAGTTAGACAGATATTCATGCTAAATCTTAGTATAATATATGCATTAGGCAATAAGAAAGAGTCTAGTTCCTCTCCAAATCATCGACATTACTCAGAAGAACAAAGACTAAAAAAATTGTTGGACTTTCTTCTTATTAACATAATAATATAAGCTATACAATTGTCGTACTAAATTGATTACTCTCATTTATTGCTTTTGACGTGAATTTTTGCCTTCTGAGAAGTGATAATTATTTTTACGCTCTCCTATTGACCAAAATTCGGTTTGAGAATACTTTGATCAGCTCTTTTATATTAGAAATCCAAAGTAATATCGGTAAGGGTAGCTATTATATTTTTAAAACAGTGTAATATTAAAATGCAGACAAACTAGGACCAATACGAGAGATGCAATGTCTGTCTGTACTTATTTTTCGGCTTATTTTCCCCTGAGAGATGAGTTGGTTTAGTTTATATTTTGGACTTGAGCTAATGAAAGTTCTAAAACTATAATTAGTTTTATAATTTTCATTAGGTTTGGTTGGGTTTGAACAGCAAGTGGACGTTTCGCATATTAGCGTATATCAGTTAGATTGTATTTTTGCTATTAAAAACTCTACTGGTGAAAATAAACTTTACAAAAAAAAACAAATTCGCTGTAACATTTATATATCGGATGTAAATAAATAATGATAAGTATGTAAATATATATACATATTACTACATATAGAAAAGTTGAAATTATATAATTTTACAAACACTTGCCAGATAATTTATATTTTCATTGGTAAATATATGTATATCTACTGGTGAAAATGTATTTCTATGTAATTTTTAATTCAGCTGGTGCTGTTCTTGATTTTTCTTTATTTTTTTGCTTCTTCCTTAGGTATTCGATCTATTTTTTCAGATCAAATATCTAAATTTACTGCTACTAATTTACACTTGTTAAATATTTTTTCTCCCATATCTAATATTTTTAATCGTTCAAAAAACAATATAGTCAACAATAATTTGCAAACAAATTTTAATACAAACGAAGTCGCGTCAAAAGACTACAATCTGTCCTTTTGATTAAAATGTTTATTGTGAAAGTAGTACCTAAAAAGTTTATGCTTTTGAAGGCAATGTTCCGCTCATTTTATTTATTGTTTATATGTATAAAAAGGGCTAAAGGAACTTATACCTAAAATACATAAGTATATAGGTACATCTCAAACAACTTTAGTATAGTTCAGGTTCATTATTTGAGGTCGGTTTTTATATTTTTTTATATATGTATTCCTGTTGGGCCCCTCAATTTTTTTTGAAATTTCTCCCCTTTCCCCCCTCTCGGCAAGTCTGCTGGTAATGCATATTCACTGTAACGTATATAATCTTAGGTTATTATTATTAGTTTTTTGCTAAGATGTATTGTTTTTTGGTAACTATGATTATTATTACACACTTGTCGTAAAAATATGTAAAGTAAAAACTAAAAACACATTTAAAATAAGTTTATATTTTATATATCTGTATTTGATTTATTATTCAGATTATTAAAGGGAATAAATAACAATAAGGGAATACATTTTGTTCAAAAAATGGCATGTGCTTTCATTTACAGTTTTTAATAAAATATTATTAACTTTTAAAGTTTAAAAAATGTATAAAAATCATATTATGATCTAAATTGAAATATAAAAATTGAAAAGCAAGAAAATTAATTATAATATTCATGGTTGGTTTCCTTGCAGAGGTACGATAGTTAAGAAACTTCTGTTGGAATAATGAAACTTCATCGTTTCTTGTCAAAGTTACACTTGGATGAAAAAATTCTATATATTTATTTATTATTTTATAAACAGTAAAACAAAACGGTTATCTATTATTTTATATAGTAGCAAATCTGCATTTAAAATCAATATAAGCTTTTTTTTATAGAAAAATCTTTTTTAGTTTCTAATGTCTTAGTACAATGCTTGTTAATACTAGTAAAAATGTAAATATTTATAATTAGTGGTATAAAAATATAGGCAAGGAAACCAAAATGAGCGTACCTTTTATCTGAGACGAAACTCCATAAACCACTCTAAAACTTTCTTGAAAAAAAAAACTTTTATCTATTGAAAAGATCAAAAAAAGGTAAAACCATTTTCAGCTGTGATTTTTAATGCTTGGTATAAAAATATATTTTTATTATAAGTATATTTAACTATGTTTAATAAATTTCTTTTATAAGCATGTTCCTTTTTTTCTACAAAAAATTCTTTTATATATATAAATTGTCACGTAGACTGATGTCATTTATCAACAAAAATTCACCATTAATCTAAACGACATATCTGTCAATTATATACTGTTGATTATGGAGAAGGATCAAAAGTTAGCGGACGGCGTGAAAAAACGTTGACCGATCTTTGAAAAATGATCTAAAACAGAACTGAGAGGAAAATATCATCAAATTAAAACACAGCGATAAAACTCTTAAAGTAGCTTAACCGCAATTTATGTTTGATATAAAAATATGGATTTATATTTAGATTAGAGAATTGAGAAACACTGATACCTGCGAATACAATTTGTTATTTATCGCACTGGTTGTAGATGGGTAATCCTAATTATAAAACCACGGCACGCATTTTCAAGACGAGCTTTGAAAGCAAAAAGTGTTCTGATTAGGCTGCCACAACTCAAAGGAGCTTTATGGAAGCTGTTCATGCTCATGACAAATCTTGTATTTCAAACGATGGTCACGTCGAGCTTTGACATTAAAAAATCTACATTCTTTTAAACATATACACTAAACGATAAAGAACATATCAAAAGCCAGGCTATTTTGGTTCAAGGCGATAATCATAGATTGTTTATTATTAAGTATAGTGTACAGTACGTATGGATTTTCATGTGGTCGTTTATAAGATTTAATCTAAAAATACGTTCTAGGGCAGGTTGTAGGGTCATATAGTGCAATAATGTTTAGAAAACTACCCAGTGATACAATATTTTTTAAAGCCAAAACAATGTATACCTACTATACTTTTCGATAACTCAAGTGATATATAAGTAAGAGTGAACTTATTAAATATTTAATAACACTAATGAGCTTGTGTCTATGTGTAATTTATTTTAAAATAAAAAACATTGCCTTGTTATAACCTACTTCATTGCTAATATTATTATAATAATAATATTATTAAAATTTAATATATTTTTTAATGGCTTCTAAAAAATATACAAAGCTTATTTTTAATTTACAACTAATTTCATAAAAAATACGTTGTATTTTTATTTAATCTATTATATATTATATAATCGGATATAATATTAATGACTTTATTGTTTCTCTAATTGAATTATAAATAAGATGATTATTAAGAATTAGAAATAGATGTTGTTTTAGTGTCGTTATTCACTCACCTGTTACAATACAATATAATAATGATTCCCGATTTTGTTTAGCAATCAATGATTTAAATGAATTCAGCTAATCCAATAAATTATTTTGTGACAAATTATGCGGCACTCAAACGCTGAGTTCTATTACCACCATATTAATATGTCTTATGAATAATCAATACTTCTGCAAGTCTATCTCAGGGGTCATCTTACAAGGATAATTTTTACAAAAAAAAATCGTTTAACCAAGAACGACTCATATCTTTTTATTTGTAGCATTGTAAGTGCTTTACTGTATAAAAACATACATTGTTAAAAAAAATTTTTACTTCAGCAATAATCATTTTTAATTGAGGTTGTTACACGACCGATGACGAATATAAACTCATCTATCGCATCGAATAGAATCTGTCACGTTTTAAAATAAGTTTTTGTCATGTAATTATTGATTTTTCAAGATGGTATAACAAAGTTTTGTGTTATTTTCCACATGGAATATATATTTTTTTAATTTTAACGCAAATATCATAATTCAATTTATTCATCAAAGTTTTTATTGCGGTCTCTTATTTTATTTTTTTAATTATTATATTCAATAATCGAAGAGATTAGTCCAATATTATTTAAAGTATGTTAACGCATCGAAACGAAAGATAGTCTTAGTTGTTTAATTAAGGATGCAAAATATTTATTATCATTGTTGATTGTACAAGTGACTTGCACAATGTATGTTCTCTGTTTGAATTGTAACCGATTTTCGACATAAATTCTAATTATTTTTTAGTCAGCTTTTTCGTAATTAACAATATTATATTTCAGTGTAAAAAACACTGGGAGATGGTTCGATGGTATTGCGCACCTTCGAGATCCGAGAGTTGGTTTTAGAATGAAAAAATTGTGTCGGTGATTTTGGGTGATTGAACCATATTTGTGTCGTGCAAATATCCAAACATTTTTAAAAATTATTATAATAATTTTTATATTTGTATGTTTTCTTAAATGTATTAATGATACTGGAGACCGGCAATAGTTTCACGCTGGTTTACCCAACCGCAGAATACACTCGCGACTGTCCAAGTAGGAGGTCAGCTCTTGCCTCAGTTTTTACGGTGTACTGAAACGATAGCCCGAATAGCTGATGTTTAATCTGTTTAAACAAACATTTTAAATACTAATTTTAAACTCGATATTTCTGTGACTTGGGCCAGTTTATGTTAGCTATGATACACAGGCGCTAGTGGATATTATATAAATTGAAAACAGAATTTTATCAGCTTTAATCTTTTCTTTACGATATTTTGTCTATGCAGGCTCTGCAATATAAAAACTTAAGTATTTGTTATTCCATATATACGTAGAACATAAGCAATTACATGCATAATTTATTGGTATAGAATATAGCATTGTTTGCTCTTGTTGTATTTAAAATTGTACGACAATGCCTAGCAGACATAATAAGTCTTGTCATACACTACATAGGCGGGTAATCGGCTTAGAAACGATTCCATGTTCACACATCGTCGTTAGGCAAAGGCCCAAAGTCAAAGCTATTAATTCCAGCGACCACGGATTTGCAGATAGTTTCAGCGTTAATTACTAAACTGTATTAGCTTCAAACATAATTAATGCCTCTTTGAAGGCTTTATGCCTCGAGGGTGGAATTTTAAAACTCTCGCTCGTCTTGCAAGATCGATAATATCAACTAAGACACCTGAGAGCGGCTTAGAAATTGAAAGAGATATCGGCTAATTGTTGTAATGAAATTCTTAAGAAACATAGGGTGATCCACTATGGAGTTAAAATTATATTTAAAAAATCGACGGATAAAATAATATGAAAATATTGTCATATCTTTCATTGATACATATTATTATTTTATAAACTTTTTTTATGTCGTTGCACAATATTTGGGTCGATGCTCATGCACGAATACATGCGGTGGAAAATTCAGTCGGAAAACGGAGGGCAAGTAAAGGTAGGAAGTCAGGCAAGCGAGCAACTTTTGCGTGTCGGATAATTTGACTTTGTGCCTCTGAGTTTCGACAGTAACTAGTGAAACAACTTCGTGCAGCAACAATGACGTCCAGATTATTACATCGACGTGGTCAGGCGTAGTCAAATTTGTATATCTGATTTATACTCGTCGTTGACAATCGATCCCTAACGAATACTATTTAAATATATATACTATCTAGGCTTTTATGGTTATATTTAAACGCGTAAAACAGTATTTTTATAAGACACATTACTTCCAATATAAATTTTAAAGCACCATTTATATTCTTAGAAAATTAAATGTTCCAATCCTATGTCTTTTCTGTAACTATGGAAACTAATGAATAAGCACGCTTTTTAATTTTTATTAAAAATATTTTATTTTGAGTGAACTTGCCTTACTTTCAAAATCAAGAAACAATATCATTGACCAAAATAAATTACTTGTAAAAAATTACACTTATTTATAGATAAGATTGTGAAATGATTAAAGACAAAAATTTTAACAAAATTTCTTATGAAAATTAGCCCTCACTCTTTCTTTTTAACAAAATGGGCACATAAACAGAGAATAAAAAATGAACAGAATATCACGCATTTTAGTATATATCATCTCTAGATTACATCTGGTTAATTTTTTTCAATTTTATTGAAAATATTTTTGTCTGTAGTTATTCATAGGAGCTAATTCTTCAGTCACTTTAAACATCAGTTTCAACTCATTGAATAAACAGCAGCAACTAAGTAGTAAATGTAAGGCAAGTGGTTCCTAGCGCAGTTTCCTTATATTATAAAATTTCATAAGTTTGTCATTTCGACTTTGAATTCAATGTGGTGCGAACTCAGTTAGTAACTAACTAATTGTGCGAGCCTTTTAAAAAGGTAACACACTTATTATCATCTGAATTTAGCAAAGCGTCAAATAAGCTTAGAGACCTCTAGGTCAAGCCAAACAAAATCTTCACTATTAAATTGTCTATTGATGTTACTCGCAATGTGCTCAACACTTCTCATCTAGATTCAAAAGCTGCAACAATATAACACGACTTTATTAATTCACCATCGGTAAATGGTTTTATTTTATTTGTTATTAAATAAGCTACTTGTAAACTGATTTATGTAAGTTACAGCCATTTTTTAAATTGTATTTTTGTAAAAAAAATGTGCTGTAATAAAAAAAATCGTTTTAAGCTTTTAAAGTTTTTTGCTTTTCTGCAAGTTGTGAATATCGTGCGAGTGCTGGAAATGACGATGAATATTGTATGCTTTTAGTGCAGACACAGTGTCATCACATAATTAATATAATGCTTTGTCATCTACATAATTTGATAAAAAAATAATTTACACTCCATTCTGCTTTAAAAGCACGACAATGACAATACGAATATCTACGTGTAATTAAAATAAGAACAAAATATCACATAAAGTGTTCCACGGGGCACTGTATGTGTGGCATTATAACTGCATAATGTCACAGCAGAATGTAAAACAATAGGAGCACCACATAGGGTCATATCTAACAATTTCTTAACTCGTCATTCTTCGAAATTTTAAAGAAGTTGAACTGTCAAATCTATTCCGAGCTCATGGGTTCAGATTAAAATAGGCGACGGGTCGGATTTGCCCCGCAGGCCCTATTTTGCCGACCCATGTACCTTGTACCATATACCATGACCCATTTATAAGGGAAGTAATTACATTATTTAGCTACTATACAATCTATACTTATTACTCTATTGATTTCCACTTTTATAATGTATATTTTAATAAAATTTCTGCTATAATCTAAATTTAACTTTATGATAAAAGTAATTTAGAATTAGGTATCATGTTATTAATTTGCGAATATTAATCTATACTCGCAAAAAATGTGTATATATATATATATAATATATAATTTCAATTTTATTTTTTATTATAGTCCATCTCAATTTTCAGAGATGCGCCCGTTTCGCGTCTGATTAAACTTTCACCGTTGGCCATATTTAATTACGGCAACAATGCGATGTTTAAAAATTAATATTGCCCTTCCCATCTACTAATTACTTTATTTCTTTTCCTTCCCGTTATATCCCATAACCCGTCTCGCTCTCACCCCCTGTAAGGCTGTCCCGCTTGCTCGCTAATTGCGTTTCACATTACACCTTGCCCTTATCTAATATGGAAAGTTGAATAATCCCACCGTAGCCTTCAGCCACAATTTTTATGCAATGTTAATATGCAGACGTAATATCATCGTATAATAATTTTTATACGCCTCTAACAATTAAAAATTACACGGCGGCGGTGAAATATAAAATATAAAAGCAAATTGAAAAAAGTGTGCAGTGTAATGAAACACGAGGTCACGAGTGAAAATTGTTCCCTTCCGCTTAGCTAAAAGAAGTGGAAAACTCATTGAACGTGAAGTGAAATAAATTAAACGAATTTGGCGATAATTCAGGCAGAAGCCGTTTTTCCTATCTTTGGCTTGTTAAATTGCTCGAATTGCACCATTGTTCTCGTTTTCGTCCAAGTAAGAGGTTTTTATTACTGAGGCCAACGAGGGGACTAAAAACGCATTTTTTTCGATCAGCAAACGGGTTAAATTTTTTTCAATTATTTTTAATTCACCATTAATATGCGTACCTTGAGTTTTAAATATGTTAATGTATTTAATATATTTAACTTAATTAAAAGTTTGTTAAGCAAATAAATGAAGGAGTAATTAATAATAACTTATTATAATATGTATCGGTTGGCATTAAAGTTTAATAATTATTATCTATTTAACTATTTATAGAATATAGAAATATATCAAGATCATAAATATAAAAAAAGAGCAAGGCGAATATTTTTTTATCGATTATCAGCTATTGTTTTTTACTGATGTTGTAGGAACGTTAGAAATGTCAATTAATAATTTGTGCGCAAACAGAAATAAGTCAACATGTTTTGTTACTGTTCATGATAATTACATTGCTAGTCTAATTTTTATGTAACTGATTTCTATATAACATTTCTTAATATTAATTATAAAGTTCATTGATCGCAAAAAGCGATAGTTTTCTTGCACTTTTTAAATCAATGGCAACGAGTGGCCTTTATTATTTTTTTAAATAACATTTTCTTTATTTTTTCAAGTAACTGCGCGCGTTGGGTGTCGAAATGAAAAGCAGGAATGAGACGAAAAATATACAAAAGAATGTTTTAAAATCATTATAAGTCAATATTAAAATAAAAATCTTAACAATTATTTTCTGCACTATTTCACCACGTTCCTCATATAACGTACTTTAAAAAATAAATTTGTGTCGCAATATATTTTATTTAGATTTGTGTTTTGGGCCTTGTACCACGAACTTATTTTTCTCACGAAATAGAAAATGACTTGTGACTTCGTGACTCTGACTGCCTGTCTGCCTTCTCTCCATTGGAGTCCATGCTTATATATCATTGCCGACCAATCGTAATTATGCAACGATCTTTCAGCCAATCGCTGCAGTCGATTGGTAGAACGGACAAATAGGTATACGCCTTTAGAAAGTGACGTTCGCTCTTCCAAAATCATTGGTGATTTAAGATATCTGTGACCGTTTCGGCACAAAGAAATTTTTTTAATGACAGAGAATATTGACTGTAAACACGCGTTATTTATGGGATTGTCCCGAGGTCTGTGTGGTCCACCATCCTTTATACTATTGAGTAGTTACTCTTAAAAGCATTTTTGTTCACAGTCATTAACGCGGGTTTAGGGTTTGAGACAAAGAATCTTTCAAACGTGGTCATCTGTGTTAAAATGAACATATTTTAGTACTTCGCTCTAAAGGACTTGCTGCCAATGCGGTCCTCAGAGCAATATTTATTAAAAGAAATGCGTTTACTGCAAAAAAAATATTTTTTTTGTTGTAAATTGCAAGTTATCTAAAATAAAGTTTTGAAATTATACATTTATATAACACTTTTTTATATTGAACTTTAAATTGTTTTTTTTTTGTATTTTTACACTAGAAAATACGCGTAATCATGCTAGCTCACTCATCTCATGTATTGGAGACTATGATAGAAATAACCTTAAGTTTATATATTAGCATAAAACGCCAAAGCACATATTGATTTAGAGGCTGAAGAACACATTTCAATGGTTCCAGATCTTTAGTTAAATTTACTTAAAATAACACTTGAACCATTGTTTTTCTTATTTTTTCTTTCACTTAAAATGTAAAAGATTTTTAACTTTCCCCCCCTTAATTTGTTTTATTTTATATTCATATTTTTATTATATTGTAGCTAATAATAAATTAATTTTCATATTGAAATAAACGTTTTATATAAAAAACAATTATCGCGAAGGGTTTTTACTTATTAAAAAATTTAATAGTATACTTTTTGAGCATGTAATATATTTAATATTGCATTTTTTAACAACATTGCCAAAATGTACATACATAATTTAATAATTCAAAATTTTATTTGCGTTATTTTTTTAGGTAGAATTTTTTTTTCTTATAAACTATAGAATAAAATATGTAATACCAACAATAACGAACTGAATAATAAGCGTTCGTTACGCGAAATGAACGTATCACGTGAAAAGTTCTTTAACAAGATCTGAGTTTTGTCGCTCAACTCGTTCAAGTTGTGTTCGTAACTATATTACGTAATAGTTGGTCGACTGAAAATTTCAATGGGTAAAAAATAAAATTAAATAAAGAATATAACATAATTTAAAAGCGTACTATGAAGCAAGAAAATAACGCGTCAGCTTATATATAGGTCAGTGAGTAAATATAACGCGAGAATAAAAAAGTTTATTTTTTATATTACCGTCAGCTATCGGAAAATTCAAAGAAAATGTTATTGAACATTCTTATTGTATTGAATACTTTGAAAAAATATTTTACGCTCATAAAGTATGCGAAAGGTTTAAAAATATCTCAGTAATCAGACCGTTGTATATATTAATTACTTTAATTAGTTTAATATCAATGTAAAGATAAATTAATTATATTTTTAAATATTTTAGTTTGTGTAAATACTTTGTAATTTATTGAAACTAAAATATTTTAAATTGAAAATATAGTAATAAAATATATATATTTATATTGTTTTGTGACAATTTAATAAAATTCATACGTCTTTGGTCGGATATATCGTGGAGTATGTAGGTACATGTAAACTGTCCAAAATTGCTTACGTCATATTACACGAACATAAAAGAACCACATGCTTCCTTGCTTAAAACGTCTTTAATGTTAAAAGTACATACGCCATGAAACGTCTATTAAATGTAAGTCTAAATGTAAAAGGCGAGCCACGTGTCTCGGGAATACCGGGATTTTATGTCACATTTGCTGCAAGCTGTCCGTGCCCGGAAAGCTGAAAGCTTTATTAATGACCGACTCAATTTTTCAGATATTTGATATGCCTTTTTAGGCCGACGTCAAAAGTGCGACGTAAAAATACGCATAAATCCTCGGATCGTATGATAACGCAGGAGAATATTTGTAGATCGATTTGAAAGGGTATCAAGATATCACTGACACGAAGCGACTAAAATATCAGACTTTTTTTATTTTTTCTTATAAAAAATATATTTAATATCAATGTAAAAGTTTGGATAAGTGTCATAACTAATTATACCCAATCAAATATTTTTTCATATCGATGTATGATTTTATGAGCAGTTTCGAAATTAATAGTAGCTATATAATTGTGAGTTAGAGTATTATTATTGTATTTATTTTATACGTAATAAGGTAGCATAAATTAACCAAACGCTTAATATATTAGTTACCTATGTATTAATTTAATCATAAATATTCATGAGCTGATAGAATACTTCTATGTTTATAATAAACATACTAAAATTGTCACTATCGATTATGACGCCTGATATGAAACACTTAAATTACATATAAACTTTTTTGGTTATCTGCAAAATTATTAGTTTAACGTTAGAATGCAAGATAATATGCACTATGTGTTATATATTTTCATATTAAATTATAATTAAGCATTTCTTAAACATAAAAATATAATATTATTTTCAATTAGGAAAAAAACTTGTGATGAATTTTAATTTAAAGTATAATTGTATATTTTTTCAACGGTCTCTTAGGTATAATACATTGATACATTTTTATACACTTAAATAATTTTGAGGTAATTGATTGTTGTTACTTAGCATATTTTTTCTCTCGTTTTTACTCAATAGTCGTGTCTGTTTTGTCGTATTTTATTTTTCAATAAAACAGCTAAAGCTTGTGTCCTTATTCTGCATTTGTAAAGGATTTAATCCGCACGAGCCTTGAAACCTCAAAGCCCCCTTTGACCTGACCGGCTTGTTATAAAGTTTTTTGCACTTGGCGCCGTGGGGTGGCGTTTTGAATTAAAAACAGCTTCAAACTGACACTATTTCCACGTGGAATCTTCACGGTTTCAATTGCTACGTAATGAATTTAATTAGAATCATAATTTATACTCATTTTTAAAATACTTTTAATATCATAATTAATAATTAAGCAATATACGTTTTATACTGCCAAATATTGTTTTTTTTTATCAACTATTAATAATCGAAGTTACAGTAATTGATGTCTAATTATAACAAACTAGCAAAAATAAATGATTATGTTTTGCGAAATATCGGTAATATAGAATAATAAATTAATAATAAAAAGCTCATTTTTCGAGCCATTTAAAACACTAAATAATTTTTTTGTAGTTTGAGAAACATTTGGCAGTGCAATACTAGTAGTGTTTTTCATTATTTTGTAATAGTAATATTTTTGTAACTATTTTTTTTTCTAACATATTATATTATACACACATTATTTATAAGGTATAATATAAATATATATGGTTAGCGTTATTACATAAAAACTGTTTTGTGATTTTTTCTATAATGAATCTTTGAAATTGGACACAAATAATAAAAAAACCCGACTTGTACTATTTTACATTGTTCAATATTATAATATTGAATAAAGCTTCAAAACGGCATATTTAACATTATCATTTACCAATTTTTAATGGAATGAGACATATCTGTTTAATACTCTTCAATAATAAATAACAGAAATTCTGTACCAGGATTTTTAAATCGCGATATTTTAATAAATCTTATGTAAAACCATTGCTCAGAACTCGCGTTTTATTTAAGATAAATCATACAAAAATACTATATTTAGTTTCACATTACAACAGTACATTCCGGACATGTTTATTTGGTATTTAAATATAATATATATGCGTAAATAATTGTTCTTGCGGTCTTGAAACTTGATTTAACTCTTGGCGACTTAAGGTGACGAACTAACTGAATTAAATATTACGATCGAAGTAGAAAAGCTGCTTTTTCTCCGGACTTTGACATTTCGGCTTGCATGTCTAGGCATTTATTAGGTCGCTTAAATAATTACTAATTATTAAGAAGTGGGAAATAAAGAGCAAAAGTCATTTATCCATGTTGGCGTTATATATTGTCTAAAAAATAGTAAAAAAAATACAATTTTCCTGACTGTCATTATCCTCGCTTTTATTTTTAAATCATAAATGATTAATACGATGCTAGAAGCCTGCTTTTATAAATATTAAATGATTGCTCTAGTTTTCGCATGTGTATTACAAATATTCATGAGTAATAAGTAACAGTGGTTTCAGAAAAAACTAGCGAAAACTTAGGGATTTGACTCAATGCTATTTGCTGACATTCTAGGCTAAATTGTAGACTATCTCAAAATAACGCATTCCTTCTTTATTTAAATGCATGCTAAGCTCAATTGCGCTGACTCTAAAATTTTAGTCCAAAAGTTATATATTTTTGTGATATGTTAAAATGCAATTGAAAAATGGATGGTTTACTTAAAAGGACGCAGTCTTTTGTTATTTAGATACATAAAAGATCCACAAAAAATATTTGTGAATATTGTATACATTTTTCCTTACGATATAAAATCTTAAGTCAGATTTTAGAAGTCACCATGTGCACTTAAATTTATTTTTGTGATTAGGAATTTGGCGGGAGGGATGTACATGTACGTGTATAGACACAGCAGTATTCTAAGTACAGTTGTTGAGATTGTTAAATTTTAATGTCCCTTTCACTTTAGTTTTAAGTCTCATGGGAATAGCGATATTAAGTTTAAGTTTTAGATACACTGTAATATTTCGAAACCGACAAGAAATAGGTAGGAAATAAAATTAAAAACTGTTTTTCTGCTTAAATACATTTCATTAAAGTTAGATGATAACCCAGTAATTGCTATAACTATATATGTTTTATTTATAAAAATTTTGACTTTTTTTAATGAGGATTTCTTGGAATCTAAATTTGACGATGTTTAAGTAAAACATCGAGTAGTAGTTCGAAAAGATAAGTTAAAAGTATGTAAAAAAATATTACAGCACTGATTTTAATATACATTTATTCAATGCCATATACCACAGTCATTTAACATGGGTTTCATAAAAGTTTTAAAAAGGTTTCTTTTTATGGGGCAGACTACTGTGACAAATTCAACAAATTTATCAACAACGCTAAGCTGAATAAAAATGTCAAATACAATTTTATGCAACATTTATCAGATTTAAAACAAACCTTTCTAGAATGCTTTCCTGGCCAACTAAAAATCCTTTTCAAGAATCTTGTGATTCCTCTCAATAGCCAGTAAATGAAAGAGAGCAACACATTGTAATAACGACGGACTTTTTATTAAAAATAACATTTACACGATACAATTTTGCCACTGTAGCAATTAAATAAATCTATTTCGCTGCAAAGTCATAGTCACTGAGTTAAATTGTAATTACACTAAAAATAAAAAAATATTATTATTATCCATATTTTTAAGTCTTCATGTAGAAGTAGTACATAGATACAATATAACGCATATGAAAGCAGACATATTTTTAATTGCCGCTACATAGAAATGTCAACCGGCTTAAATAGATCAAATTAATGCGAACATATTTCACGCGAAGGTTTTATGGCACGGCCTAGAAAACGTGCGGCGGCTTATTTATGTGTGGCGTCCGCACCTTATGCATGTAACGCCACTATATGTGTGGCCAAAACGTCAGCGCAGGTCGTATTTATGACCCTAGCACTGTCGGGTGCATACGTATTTTGTGTAGAGGTGCAAAAAAAAAATGTAGGCAAAATGAACGCCCCATTGTCCGACCCTTGGCGTCTTTCAAGACTGTTAGCTGACGTAAGAAAGTATCATTATAAATATTTTTTTTTGGATATTTTCACGCAAGTTAATATTTAAAGCAACATAAAGAAACATTGCCTGTTATTGGCATCGAATTTGCAAATTCCGTATCATATATTAAAATTAAAATACGTGATTATCAGGCGCGTACGGTGAGATAGTTTCTCTTTCGATCGCTCGCGTGTTAACTGACGAGAGTGAGTGAGAGATAAGTATCGCGTCACTTAACAGGGTAGTAGTATAAAATGAAAACTAGTGTACACTTGTATTCAAATGACTTATAAGATAATATTTTCTTAAATTTAAACAAAAATATACAAAATTCGATAAATTAAGTGAGTTTGATTTTAGAATTTTAAATAAATAAATTTGGTTTTAATTTTTTTTAAAACAGTTACAGTTTGGGGTCTATGATTAGCTATTAAAACCATCAACCCGTATACACCACCACGCGTTTTTATTTTGGATCAAATTTACAATTACTGCTTTTATCATGTATATTTTTCTTTTTATGCTACATTAGAAAGCACGCGTGCGGGGGCCGCATTGGGTTATTTTCGTTCATTATATTTCTCTTTATGGCATTAGAGGGTGCATCGTACACATAGACTATATGCTTCGCTCGGGGCCACGTGCCCGCGTCGTAAGTGTATTGGATCAAGGAGTGGAATTTCGTTTATGCGAATGTAATGGATGAAGATGCTGGAAACTTGATAATTAATTAGCGCGGGCTCTATTTGACTAAGCTTCGACGCTGAGAGTTTTGCCAAGTACACTCCGGCTAAGTACAACTTTCTATCTGGTATGTAAATCAGTGTAATGTTATGGTATGTTTTAAAATCGCGGCACGTGTTGCATCATGCGCAGACGATATACGAATGATTGGAGCGATCGATGTCGCTCTATTTATATAACATCGAGTGCGTGGGTCGCGCTAAAGTTGGAACATGTCTTAAATAGAGTTTTTTACAATTTTACATATGTACAAGTAATGGTGAAGTTGTAATGAAAGAGTTTTCGTAGGGACTTTCCACTACAAAATCAGGTGCTACAATATTTTTAAATTTTTATTCAATCCGTAAACTACCTCCATCGGTTGTTTACTCAAAGATTAGACTCAGAGAGGGCTTGTTTTTACCTTGCCGTGTCACCAAAAGACCAGTGCCCCTCAAATACGCACTCTGGGGTAGCTTTAATATCAACCAACTTTTATTACATACTAGTTGTCGGTACTTCACTAACGTAAGGTACCGAAGCTAGCGCGTGTGCGAATACCGGTCTATTGTTGTCGATTTATATAATCCTCATTTTAAATAAATTTGTTGCAGACAGTTATTCATGGGGTGTTCACTAATATGACTAACGATCTCTTTCACTTAACCTGTTTTTTTGGCTTTACAATATTTTTGGTATGGACCATTATTACATTTAAAGCTAAATTCACTAAATAAACTTCTGCGTATATAATTTCTTGCATATTTATCTATTTTTCAATCTTATTAACAATAAAGCATAGATGAGTGCTGAAAATCCTTGCCATAAATGATTAAAATATTCACAATTTTAAAATATATATCATATTTCCTGATTTTTTAGTCACTACCTTATTCTTATTTACCAATAAAAAACATCGTGTATGCATTATCTAAGTATATACGAAATGTAGCATTGTAAACGTAAGCTAAAACTCATAGTTGGTGCATACTTTGTCTAGGCATTGTATGCTCTATCGAAATATAGCACTTTTACTCTAACATACATACATATGTATTAATGTAATGTAACTATATTGATGTTTCATATATTTAACGCTAAAATTGCGTCGCATTCGGCACACTTAGCATTAGACCCAGAAACTATAAAATAAAAAAAATATAGATTTATATTATATATTGAAAAATTTTAAGCTTCAATTTTTTGTTCTATAAAATATATTATTATCAATAAAAAATACTATTGTGAAATTAAAGACTAATATGAATATAATACAGTCTTTGTGGTAATAAATTAATTTTTATGGTTACTAGTGGCAATTAAGATATTTATTTATTGTAACTTAGTGACATTTATTACATATAATAATCATAAACTATAATATTATTACAGATTAAAATAAATTAATGTCACTATGTATGACGTAATGGATGAAAATCGTAATGGGACTTGGAGTCAGTTGTGTTGATTTTAACGCCAAAGAAATGTCAGGCCTGTTTTTTTCGGCACCCAACGTTTTTTCTACGTGATTTCCGATAGCTGAATTGTGTTACTTAGAATATTTTTTTTATTAATAGATAGTCAATCAATAAACGCCCACCAAAATGTTTTATTTTTGATTTTTGAACGAATTCGTCGCATCGCATGGTATTAATTGACTAATTATATTTTCTGTGTCACTTCTTCTTGCTCAAAATTCACGACACCATTTCATTATTAAGTCATTACAAAATTAATTTTACAACCTTTAGAAGAATCGAAAGTCCGTACTATGGTCATTTTTTTAATCTCTGTCATAAACGGCACACTAAGGAGAGGATTCAAAACGCTATATGCAGGTTGGTGTGACTCGATGGCAAGAATTGAGATCTGAGTTTTGTAGCGAAGTGAATCATTTGCTAAGCATGCTTGGGAAGGCCACAGAAAGCATATTTTTTCTCAATTTCTCACATTGGTGCACAATATAAATTCGTTTTCAACGATGTTAAAATTACAGGAAAAATAATGTTTAATATAATGATAGTATTGGGGATTATGACTGAAAAGTAGCAGCTTCGTTAGAGTGAGCTACAAAGCGGTTGTATATCTTGGTTGCCGCTAGGTTTCAATGCAATCCCTAGTTCATATAGATTTTAATTGACCCCCAGGCTCTTATGGCGTCTGAGAGATGTCCCAGGTTAAATTCGGAATATGTATTGTAGAGGTTTTTATTTTTAGGTAGCGAAGTTATCTCGTCATTTTTGAATCAGTCAATGTAGTACATTATCATTTTGTTTTTTAAATATCTTCGTTTTAGCAATGAGAGTGTTTAGGTATGCAAAACGTGATGTTTAATATCATTAATATTTTTTACGGTATACCGTTCGTCACTGTCACTCACGACAGCCCAGGTAGGAGGTCGAAATGCTCGATCTGGAAAGAGTGGTAGTTGCTCATGCCCTATGACACTACTGAACGAGGATTGATTGCCAATGGGCATTTTAAGCATCTACATGGTTAAGAACTGATTAACTCTCGTGTTACTAATCAAGTTTATCTGTATATAATATATTAGTTTCCATTTTAATTATTATTGTATCTTCACTTATCGAATATAAATGAATAAATTAAATAAATGATTATTTTATATTCAATAGCATATGCCTATTTTTATTTACTGTTTTATTTAGGAAGCAGTAAAACCTGAAATTAATTAACATTCGAAAACACACAGGTTTTGTTGAAAATTCTCTCTCTAATTTTATAATTAAATTTCCTGCTGTCTGAATATAAACCTCACCAATCAATGCTTACAGATTTCTCCGCTCACTTCTCAGAATCAGATGTGGGTCAAAATTATTTATTTTGTTAAGTAAACGCGATCGTTTATTTTCAACCGATCCCATATAACGTTTTGTTTCGTTTTCATTGCGCTAAATCGTTAAACTGAACGTCTGTTTCTTGATTTAGTACTGCTCCGGGTTCGGCACGGATCCATAAAGAATGTATGCGCAAATTTATACACGCTCACCTGTCGCGCGCAAATAGGCCAATCAATTATTTCAATGGCAGTCGTAAGGATAGAGAAAAAGGTAAAATTGATTTTCATTCGTAACGGCCGTTTCTTTCTGGCCATTTTTTTCCGGACTCGTTAACGCATGTAAAAGTGTTGCCGCATATAAAGATTATTTATGTGTCCTATTATCCTAAACGGTTTTCCGAGCGAGGGCAACCCTCCGGGCCCGGAGGGTGGGGTAGCACTCCTCCGCCCACTCCCCTCCACTCTCTTCGTACGAGAATCGTTTACATTTATTGCATCATTATCTTTCTTACAGTGTAACATGAAACTGGAAAATTACGTTAACATCTCGCTTAGAAGCCGGCCACGTTATCTGGACTATATCTCCGTAGGCGATCCAGACTCCCGGTTATTCCTTTGGCCGGGTTCGACCCACATGGGCTCGAATGGCCAGCGATAAAAAAATGCATTTAAAAATATTGTCCGAACCGACTCACTTGACTTTCTGCCGATTCTAATAATAAAAACGTAGAGTCATACACTACAAATGCATTACATCTAAAATAAAATAATGATAGTACAATAGTATAAAGTCAGTCAGTCTCTAGCCATAAAAACTTTTTTATTTTGAAAGCATTAAAAAATGTACCGCAGACAAAATATTGGTAATATTTGCTTGACATAATCAATCGGTACGTTTATAAATTATTTATTATATTTGAGGACGGAATAGCGTAGTTCGTAACGTCTCAGATTAGTAACTCTTAGGTTGCGGGTTCAAGCCCCGGCAGCGACACTCGATTTTTTATTTATAAAACATGCGTTACTATAAAAAATTGGCCCCAGCAGCATAAATTATTATTATTATATATGTCACCGATTCCTAGATTTTCAGTCAAGTGTTTTTATTACTTACTTGTAGGTATCTGATTGATGAGATTTACAGGATATTGGTATAACCCATAAAAATAAATCATTACATACTGTCTGATTTAAAACAAAAATATTTTTTTATGCACTACACTTGAATATGGGTCACACAAATAGAAAACCAGTTAGTGATTTTGTTAATACGGTTAGATATTAGTATAACAATAATAGTGCAATCAGTAAACACGATCGCGTTAAACTATACTATACACATTATGGTAGGGAAAGCTTTCAAAATAACGTCTCGAGCGTTTGCGTTAAACGCAAGAAGCGTGTTAACCGCTGAACAATTTGAGCAAGATGATAATTTCGCAACATAGAATGTGATGAGCGCTTTTATGTATGTTAATATAACTCGAAGGATACGCAGAAATGCAAAGTGCATGTATACTTATTAAATTTTCAAGTAATAGACAAAAATGTTAGATACGGAAAATACAATATGATAGAAACAAGGTTTGACATTGTAAAACAAACGACATTTAGAACTACAATTTTTAAAAGACACATAGGATCAGTGGCGTAGCTAGGGTATGAATCGCCCAGGGCGATCCTTAAAATTGCCGCCCCCCCATACATTTTTTGCAGGATCATAAAATCAGCATTTCTTAAAATAATAAATTGGTTAATATTAAGCTATTGTTATTCGTGGATTTATATATGTTTTAATGGATTCAGGGTTAAGAACCACACTAGACGATCCCATCGCGAATATGCCGCCCCCAAGCAAGTGCCGCCCGGGGCGGTCCGCCCCCACTATAGCTACGCCACTGCATAGGATATAGAAATATCTTTAGAATATTGTTTATCTATATATATAATATTAAAGGTAGATATATAAATATCTGTAAAATATTATTTCTTTATAAAGAGTATCATCATAAGAAATAAAAATCCGATAAGCATAGATATTTATTTTTATTCGGTTCTTATTAAATTAAATAAATTAATAACTCTTACCCAACCCTACTCTATAGTTCATCTAAAAATAATTAGTGAATATACCAAATCTAGTCTAATTGGTTACCTCATTAAAATTAATTATTGCTTACAGATATCCAACAAATATTTGCAGCATTCGAGTGATATTGTACATTAATCCCTTTGAAAACAAACATGCGTTTGCGTTTCAATATTTGTGATTAGACAGTTGAGCTATAGATCCAACTACACAAATCTCTAGATTACCGTAATCTTGTGTTTTGTATATTTACGTATATATTTATATTTATATAAAAAATATTTAATATCTATTAGGCATTAAAATATGTTATTAAATTTAGTTTTATTAATTTATATGCTTATTTGGTAGCCATCAATTAAAAAGATACTATTTTAAAGAATACTTGAATTAAATTTACATGACACATTAAATAAGAAAATTTTGAGCAAATAAAAAAAAGCTTCTCTTGGTAATTCAGATACACCAGTAACATAATAATTTTGTTTTATAATACACGACTCGACGGTAACAGGCGAATTTTCCAGCCGATGTAAAATATCGGCCCTTTCCGCGAAAGTGAAATTTGAGACTCGACCAAAGTTTCGCCACAGTAGATATTGGCAAAACGAAACTTGGCGAATGTCTTATCGCCTCAGAACTTTTGCGTGCATAAATTACGCCCGAAGCCTATTTAATGTTATCTTTCCGATAAATTTGACACTGCCCGCCAATTATTATGAACGTGTGTTTCGAATTTTACATTTATTGTATAGATACATAGTATACATACAGGATGAGCATAAAACAGTGTGTTTATTATAATTAGGTTAATAGTAATATATGTGTATATTTTTAGTTCAGTTTACAATTATTGCTTTAAAGCACTATTAGATTTAAACCTAGTAAATTAAATTTTATGTCGATATCAATATTTTTTTAGCATTACACTCTGAAAATATTGTATAAAATATATGTGTTTTATGAATAAATTAAATTGTAAAACGCTGGATTTTACTGTTCTTCCTGTCTCAGTCAGTGAATAAAATAGACATCTTGACGTTTGTAAGAAAATTAAAATATGTACATATATATGTCCTTGCTTATTTATTGAATTTTCCAATTTTTCACTTATAATGTTCATCTCTTCGCTTGACAATTTTTTTGTATTTTTCTGATGTTTTGATTGTGTCTCCTTAAAAACAGCTTTAGTCTCTTTACATTCCAAACATCTAGAATTATTGTTTTACAAAGTAAATAAATAGTTTTCTTTCTACACATTTGAAAAATTACTACTTCACTCTGAACCAAGGTTTGTTTTTTTTATATGGGTCTATTTATGAGAAAGTAACTTTCTATTAATCTATGATTGTTATGAAATGGCTGACATATTTCTATAGTGAAATATAAACGAATCATTTATTCTAATGCGGCTTAAGTTACAATTAGGATGCAGCTCTGTATTTAAACAACCATAAAATACTGATAGTGTGTAACATGTTAGATATTTTCCAGGGGTGTGGAGTCGCGGAGTTGTGGTATTTTAGGAAGAGTCGAAGTAATACAAATTTGACCGACTTCGACTTTTTTCATAAATTTATTTAACACGCCAAGTGTAAATAAAATTAAAATAAAAAAAATGGACTTAAAAGCTTTCAAAAACGCTGACTTATTAAAAGCAATTATATGTTAAGGATCTAATTTAGTTTTAATCACGAATTAAGTTAGTTTTAGTCAATCTGTCAAAATATTTTTTTTTCCTTTCTTTCAGTCGGTAAAATTTTAAACGACTTCACATCCCTGATATTTTTGCTTAGCAATGTTAAAGATAGGAAATACTCTTAACCTAACATAACATAATCTTGTAACTAGGCATCCTGATTTTTCGATGATTTTAATTTCTCCAAAAATGAGAATTTTCACTTCGCAAATTTTTCGAGAAATTTTGATGAATGAAAAAATGTATGTAAAACAATACAGTATTGAAGATACATTATTAAATATTATTCCTTAAATAACACTAACAGAATCAGACATCGTCGTTCTTTATTTTGTTAAATAAGTTTTAGTCGTGGAAAATTTCTTATCGATTTGTGTTAGTGTTGGTTTAATCGACAACTAGGCTTTAAATAGGCACTGTAAATTATTTGTTCTCTTGCTTGTCGATAAAAATATTTTGAATTCTTTCTCCTTTAATCTGTAAGAAGTTGGTTTTCTAACACTACTCAATGTAAGGCTAAAATAAATTTCTTTCTTTAATTGTTGAGCCAATAATAAATTTAAAATTTCTATGTATTCTGATGATTTAATGGAGTCGAATTTATTTCTCCATTATACTGCGACGGCGGCGTCTTGATTTTATTGCTTTTGACGTGAAATTTTGACTTCTGAAAAGTGATAATTGTTTTGGCGCCCTCTTATTGACCAAAATTCGATCAAAACTCGTATATCAAAAGTAAAGATCATATTTTAAAACATAGTGTAATATCCAAGTGCAGACAAACTAAGAAGTATGCATATTAGGCATGAACCCGCCAATACTTATACAGCGCTATAAAAATATTTGTACAAATTAAATTATATGTAATAAAAAATGCTTTATAAAATTTCTGAGGAATGAAAATTTTCGATTCGATATTTTCTCTAGAAATTCTCGAGAAAAATATCATTCGTATTGTTTTGGAATGGAAAACTAAATTTGCAGTTAATTTTTTAATTTATAAAAAAAAAATTAATTGTTCTAATAAATTGGTTAATATCAAAATATTGTCGCAGGCCGGATAAATTCAGCACGCGGGCCAGCATTTGCTCATCACTGCTTAAGACTCTGATATGTAACAAATTAACTAACTATCTTCATTGTATTTATGCCAAAGTAACGCCAGAGTTATAACTAGTTAGATGATTTGGTCTGATTTAGTCTAACAACAGTAAACGATATAACTTTCGCTTGAATCGCAGTTGTAATATTTTTTATGGAATACTAATATAATATGAAAGTACAATAAATAACAGCAAATTAAATTACAAAAAACGCAACTAAATGTTTTCGTCGTAAATCAATATTACTGCGAGACTCTTAGTTTGTTGCTTAATAAAATATCAGTTAAAACTAAATTTTAAATACTTATGCAACATTAAAAACAGTGCCTAATTATGAAGCCATGGCTTTTGAATCTGATGAGTATAATGAATTCATTAATCACATAGTCCATATCGCGATGATCAAATCTGCTTATTCAACCACTTTGAATATAAAAACAAACAACCATGAGCTAATCAAACCATCAATAATTAATGGTTCGCCAACTCAAACAATCTAACGATGCCACTAAGATCAGATACTCAGATATTCGTGGCTTGATTAAGCGATCGTGGCCGATTGCAGAGCGGTGGCCAGATTTATGGACAAAATTGTGTTGGTGTGTGCATTATGGTGGCTAAACGCGTCCAGAGGTGCATATACTCATTTACATGGTTTAGGAGAGCATAACGCCCTCGGGATTATGGGTATAAACACCGGTATCACAATAAAATGGTGCATTTGCACACTAGCCAGATAAGTATGCGCCATGTGCCCCTTGAGTGTTGCAGCAACACCAAAGCATGACTCGGCCACATATTTATTAACTGTGTGTATTATATAATATAATCAGAATTGTAACCGCCGAAAGATCAAAGCGTATCTAACTAAATATACAATACAGTAAAAGTGATTAATAATTTACTAATCCATTTCAATTGATACTTAAATATATATTTTACTATTATGAACTTACTACTGATATCGTTCCTAATGATTATGAGAGACGTTTTTATTTAGCAATTTGTGTTAATGAATTGATATAGGGCATATTGTTGTTATAATTCGTTTTAAAAAAGAGCATTATACGGTATCAACCCATGTTTTAGTTTGCTTAACCGTTGCACTTGAGTTAATTCCCATTCTTTATGAGCGCCTGGGCAATATAATAGCTCAAAGCGGGTAAAAAACTTAAACGAGTACTTATGAAAAGAGAACTATCGCCCGCGAAATTAAGAGCCATAATAACAAAGAAACCTGGAATAATCACAGCATAATATATCTACTTATTTGTGTATACAAAGATACATTCATAAATAATGTGTTTTTTTTCGTTTTCACCATTACCACCTACCCTTTTTCACCCTTCGATGTATCGAACTTAATACGGAAGACGGATAGACGGCGTTCCTCTATTTATTCTTCAGCTTGAAACGAAATTGCTAAACTAAAACGCACCTGATTTCAACAAAACCAGCGCGTTTTGTACGCGAGCGCTGCCGATATATAAAGAAAATAAAACATAAAGACATTTCTCTTTTTCCTCTTCTTCTTCTATGGGCATTTCTCGATATGTTCGACGCAATTTTTTTTTATAAAAGCGAGAAATATGCGACGTTTGCTACCTTTATTATTGGCACAGAAATATGTATTCCTGTACGGATCAATATCTTTGGTTAAGTGGTATTGAGGGATTGGTTTTTAAAAGGTATTTTTAAAGCAAAGAAAGTTGTATTTAAAGATTCTGATTGTGTAATGTTACCAGAGAATGAAGGTTATTATTTTTATAACAGCTGCTTACATGCTAATAAGATAATTATAAATTAGCAAAATCCTGAAAATTTCGGTATTGATTTTTGTCGAGAAAAAGCGATGATTGTATTAGATAATCTCAAAATGAATGTCGTTTTTAATGACTAAAAAAATAACTTAAAAGTATTTATTTTAATTTTAATGAATTAAAATATAATTGACATTCTCTTACCCTTTGGTCATTTTCTTAATATTCCGTTCACATAAAAGGTTAAAGGCTTAGACGAAAAATATTCTGATAGGCCCTTTTTCATATCATATACATTCAGATTTTTCCGTTTAAGAAGTGTTGCATCGATCAAAATTAATGATAGTCGGAAGGAGCAAGGTCTGTAGAATAAAGTGGATGAGACAAAACCTTCCAGCCATGTTCCTTGATTTTATTATAAAATTCAGCAAAAAGATCTTTCAGCAAAATTAAAATGCTCAAAAACTTTATGAGATTTTCAATGTCTCAGGACAGACTGAGCAATTTGTGTATACTTACGATTCAAAACAATGTAACACAATTGTTAGATATAGACAGAATTATCGATGATTTTGCTTGGCTAAAAGCGCAAAAGACAATTTTTGTACGACAGGCGTCTGGCAAAAATTCAAGAAAATATAATATGTTAATATTAGTTAAGTAAAAAAAAATATCTACTAGATCATGTGCGGCCTTTTGAATGAATCTAGATTTTTTTAAAGGGTCTTCACTCCTGTACTTTTTATAGCAAAGACATTTTAAATTACATTAAATTGTATTTAATTATATAAATCTACGTTTTATTATTTAATTATGGATAGAAATATTTTTTTTGTGTCATCTATACAAGGTCTAACATTTAAAACAGTATATTCATCAATAGCTTCATATTTAAATATTTAATGAATTGTCGCTACCAAAGATATTTAAGATATAATTGCAACACTTATAATTTCTGATAATAAAAATTCTTTAGCCATTATTATAATCAAATACTAGATACTGTGTCTATTCCTTTACATATATATTCCATTTTTTCAAATCCTAAATCCAATGTAGCAGGCAATGGGAAACCCTTTACGCACATTCTACTCTCAGGAAAACTCTTTTGGTATTCAAGTAGGCCAAGAGCCATAATGGCTTGTAGTGCCACTAGAAAAAATCTCAAAATGTTTAAACGAATAAAAAAATATATATTTATTAATACATACTGCTATATGAGTTGACAAGCTTTCCCTATGTGCCATGATGGCTATTCTACAAACAATGATTAACATTTAAAACATAAAAAAAATAATATTGTGTACACTAAAATAGATTACCATTTAATACGTTCGATATACTTATCATTACTGTATATTTTTTATATTTATTATACAATCAAAGTAATGATAAGTATATCGAACGTATATTAGTATCGTGTGATTTAAATCTTGACATCTCTTTCTCAATTATGAATAATGATGAAATAGATAGATCTCGAACTGACTGTGTTAACGCAAATAGGGCATAGACACACTCGACTTTACTACATATGGTCGCTCTATGAAAGTTGTAGAAATTATAAAAGCTTTAAAACATATACAATTAGCTATTGAAACACTGTCAACGTAATTCTGCTTGTGCTCAGTCTATGCAATTTTTCAATTTAAAATTCAGCAATTGATCAAGCTTAAATGTGCTTTAAGCAAAGACATATTTTTTGAAAATAAAAACATTTTTCAAATAAATACGAAAAGCAGAATTTATTGTGTTTTAGCAACAATTCGTGAAATAATTAAAAAAAACAATTCAATTTTTAATGAATGACTAATTAAAGAACGCGAGCAAAATATTTTAAAGTTTCAGATTCAGTCAAAATGCCATGTTCTTGAATTATATTTAGTCCTCTAATACACAATCTTTGGATCCTTGGCAATTTAAAAAATTAGGACGAAACAGCAGTTTAAAATAACAATTTTATAAAAGTTATCAAATATACAAATTTCAATCAATAAATTACAATTTTATCTTTAGATTGGTTTCTTACTAATTATAACAATATCTCATCTAATCAGCAAATTTACCAAAATTCAACCACAGAAAATCCACAGAGTTACCAAACTATAGTCTCCCTAACTCATATAAATATTGATTTAATGAATATTTTATGTTTTATGATATTGAGATATTTATGATATTTTTAGATGTACGTTAGATTTTTCATTTTCTATGTTAGTTTCTACATTGTTTTTATAAAAAAGCAATGATTTTTCTCCAGTGATATAAAATAATATAATAGCCTCTTTATGCCATATTTTCTCTACGTACAAATACATTACACGGTTGTCTGAGTACGAATGATAATGATAATAAAATAAAAAAGGCACACTGACGTAGATGTATGCATTCTTGGTGAATGGAAAGTCTTGACGTGTCTTCGAGAATAAAATGGCGTCTCGCTACGTCCAGAAAAGGGGGCACAAAGAGAGCCACAAATGTCTGTCTGGATGTGCATTTAGAACAAGATCTTTTGCGAAAGCATAAGATAAATACACCCGGAGACTGGATGATGAATGTAAATTTGTCGGGATATATTTATTTAACATACATTCGAATAGCGCTGCGAAAAGACGATCTAGGAACGACTCGCTTTCCCATTGAATTATGTAAAAATTCGACTCTGATGTATGCTTCGAATGAATAATTGTGATATGTGTCATCATGTACACATTGTTAGGCTATTGAAATAATCATTATTTTATTATAATATTATTATTATACAATAGTTTTTAAGCTTTAAAAAAATTAATAAACAATAGTTATTTTTCATTAGATTAAAACTTTTTAGATTATGTGATCTATTAGGAATAAATATTATTTTCCATAGGTAATTTATGAGAAATTTTTTAGATTAATTCCTTGTCTACTCTCTGTTTATTTTCTAAACGGGTACGTTACCAGCTATTATTATGAATAAATTTCTCTTAAATATATTACTACCCAAAGTTCCAAAGCGTTGCTGTTAAATTTATGCATCAATTTATTCATAATCCAAATAAAGTTTAATCCTCTCGAATGGTACATCCATAACCGCGATCTTGCGGCTGCCGAAGCTGCTCGATCCAGCTTAAAACCTGGTATGTACCAAAATAGGTAAACCCTTTACTGAAATCGGCGTATAAGGATTATTGCAAACCTGCATCGGTTCTTGAGGCGTAAGCTGAATGTCGAACTTGGCAAAACTTCCACCACATTCGGCGAGGATAATTTCCTGATACAACAATGCCGAAATACGAAACATTCTACGAGAAATATATCCTTCTTGAAAATATGTTACGTTGATATTAATTATTATATAAAGTGAATAAGCAATTTATTATTTGTAACTAAATAGTGATATTTAATATATACATATTATATATAAAGTAGTAAATAAATTATTAAGCAATTAATTACAAGAGAAAGTTATTAAGATACATTTTCATGATTGCTACTGCGTCGAGGGCTGAACGGTGAAGGTAGGGCAGCAATACATTTTACGCATCCCTTAAACAATTCGGGATTAGATCTCATAGGAATATCCGCTGTGGGAAAAGGTAATAAGCAATAATATGGAGGCCCTCATATCGTTTCAGATTTACGGGTAACAAGTGAAGGGGCCATTTTCCATTTCTTTTATTGCAGGTCCCGCAACTCCTTGTGCGGCCCTGTATTTATTTAACGACATGCCGAAAATTGCCTCGCTACAGATCGCGAACGGGTTAATAGCCGAATAAAGTCAAATCAACAAATTGGGATAAGAAATCAACCCACGCGTGTGCACACATATACATTTTATTTATTTTTTGTGTACAGAGTGTAACAAAACTTGAATTATTTACGTGAATTTTTGACTTCTGAGAAGTGATAATTGATTTTGCGCTCTTCTATTGACCAAAATTCGGTTTAAATATACTTTGATCAGCTCTTTTATATACAAAGTCCATAGTAATATCAGTAAGAATAGATATCATATTTTTAAAACATTGTGTAATATCGAAATACAGACAAACTATGGACCAATATGTGAGAAGCGATTTCTGCTTATACTTTTTTTCCGCTTATATTCTCCTAAAATATGGGTTGGCATAGTTTGTATTTTGGACTTTATCTAATAAAAGTTCTTACACTATAATTAGTTTTAAAAATTTCATTATGTTAGGTTTGGGTTTGAACAGTAAATGGACGTTTCGCAACTGGCAAATTGAGCTTTATTGACATTTTAGATCAGTTTAATTATATTTTCGCTAGTAGAAATATATATCTACTGGTGAAAATGTATTTGGATTTTACTAGTAAATATATAATTTTACTAAAAAAATACATATTCACTGTAAAATTTATACATCGGATGTAAATAAATATTGATAAATATGTAAATATAGATATTACTACCTATAGAAATGTTGAAATTATATATTTGTACTAGCATCTGTCAGAGAATTTATATTTTTACTCGTAAAACAAATATATCTACTAGTGAAAATGTATTCTGAGATGATTTTACTGAAATGACATATTTTAAAAAATATTTTTGAGATAGATTCGAGACTATTTTTTATAGATTTTTTTATGAATACCCACATGAAACTAAATGTATTATTTATTTATTTCGCTGCATTAAATCCAGTTGTAAAATTATTAATAAAATAATCTATAAATACATAAAATTTATATAATTTAGCTGGTTCTGTTGTGAATTCTGTCTCTTTGAATATTAATGTTTATTGTGAAAGTATTACCTGTAAAGTGAGTGCTTAATTCTCATAAAATGTATTTTTATGAATATAATACATTTTATGAAAATTCACGAAAAGCCTTAAATTTGAACTTTTCTTGAAAAATAATATATATAAAAGGAAACAATACATACATACATATTTGTATATCAATATTTTTTGTATTCAGAGAAACTTTAACTAAAATTAAAAGACATGGATTTATATTTTTACAACAATATAAATATATCATTTTGTAGCAAATTAGTATTAAATATATTTTTATTTGCTAATGCATTTGCTTTTTAGTGTAGAGTCTATACTACAACGCATATAATCTTAACATAATATATGGCGGAATTTCAATATGTCTAATGCTTTCTGGATATCTAACCAAAGCACATCACAGCCTTATTAATTATTAACTGTAGGTAGATTTATGTACCCCTGTCGATCGATGTTAAGGGTTTCAATTATAATGCACAAACATCAATCTCGTTTATGTACTGACGTAATCTGTAAATATTTATCTTGCTTATTGAATTGTTGAATTTACTTAAGTTCAACATTAACAATCGTGAGTGAGTTAATTTCATGGTTGCAATATATCAGCAGACAATGCAATTGTGTTTGCATACATTTCAGTGTCACGGTCCAACGATCTGATTGCGGCCTAATTGTCGACAAGGAGAATGCATTTAGTGCATCGGTCGACGAAAGATGAACGACACGAACACGAAATTATCATTAGCTAATTAGAAAACCACTTAGCTGCAGTGAAATGACTGTTTTGCAATTAGCAAACAACGTGCATATTTCATAGTGAAAATTGGTTAACAGTCCGGCGCGAATCAATTTCAAGTTCTCTACATTATAAATATTATTTTGCTAATTTTAAAAATAATTAAACAATACACACACGTGTCTTAAGTAAATTTAAATAAACAAAATCATCAGTATGCCATTGCGAGATATCGATAAAGCTTTTGATGCGTTTCAACTTGATACTAATTGCCACTCTAAAATGTTTCACAATACAGAATGAGTAAAAAGGTTTTTATTTCTCTTTGTGATATTGAAATATTTTTTAATAATCTTAACGTTTTTTGTTCCTTGTTTATTTTGGTAAAATAAAAGTTAAGCATTTTGCCTGATCAATGCCTGTGTTTTACCAACATCCATTACTCTCATCACTATACACCTGTTACCTGTTTACGTCATTTGTCATTTTTAAGCGCTTCGCTGACGTTATTACGCAAGACATTTTGCATTTTAAATAAACCATTATAAGAATGAACCGCTATTTTTTACAATAAGCACACATAATTTAAAAATGTTTTAATTTAGAAATTCACCATTTGTGTCGTTATAACGCCAATTAAAAAAACCGTTATTTATATATTCAATTACATTTTTATTAGTAAAACATATACCACCATGATATGAAATAAAAAATGCTAAATTTAACGTTTGATATATGTATTAAAAACGTCACATTATTATTATTCATTCTAGAAAAAGCTATCGCTTTGTTCTGTTATATATTTTATGTTTTCATTTGCCGTTATTTCATATTAATGTTAATAATATTTTATTAAAATAATTTATTGATAGAAAAAATACGATTGAATCGAAAATCAAAGGGTAAATATTTATTTTTTAAGTTCGCATTGAGTGATTTGGAGCAACATAAATATTCTAAACCATTGTTTATATTACACAATTAAAAGTAAATAATGCACAGGATAGATATTCTTAGCGATCTAATACATTAACTTTTCTTGATAAATCAAAGATAAGCATTGTCATTTATACTTATTAATATTTAAAATAACTTAATTTACATGGTATTAAGTAGAAATACACAATGTATGTAACGTCGAATGACATCTTTGGTGCGCGTTATTAATGTCGTCCTTTGTTTCCAAATACAAGATAATAATAATTTAGTGTCATTGCAAACGATGATGCAAGCAATGTCGTCTACCCTCTACAGGGCGGTATCCAAGGGTTGAGGGGTGGCCACGGTCGAAATGAGAGGATTATCGCGGGGCTCTCAGGGTGGGATGGGGCTAGGGCCTCTGACAGTTCTTGCGGCCAGTCTTGGTTCTGGAAGATTTATATTATGCAGACGCCGGTAGACAAGTTCAAAAATATGATCAAAGGCACGTCGTAATTTATACGCTCGAAATAATTTATAGCCGTAATATTTCACATCGACGATAGCCCCTAATCCTTATAAATTGCACTATCGGCATAATGCGAACTCAAAAGCGGACACATTTCGATTCAATGAGTTAAAGAATACGTCTCAAGGTTTATTACTCTTTTGTAATAAAAATAAGTAATAATTAAATAGAAATTTAGCGAAAATCAGCTGTATCATATTAACTTCAGACATACAAAAATGTTATTTCATTGAGCATATAGAGCAGTGGTTTTTAACCATTAGATCGCGAGTAATTTTTGGTAGGAATGACTGTTGTATTTATATGAAAAATAAATGTTTCATTATATTTTTTTTAAATAGTTAATCTTAGATTAAAGGAAAAACCGGATTGTCTCATGAACAATGTGTATAAAATATATTATATTAAGCTAAATCAAATAAAAGTAGCCAACCAGTTGTTAGCGTTTGATCAAGTGAACTGATATTTCAGAGTTTGGTTGTTGTAACATGATATCTATACCTACATATTTGCGTTAACACAGTCAGTTCGAGAGCTATCCATTTCATAACTGAGAAAAATATTAATTCTCTCAAAGCACATGATACTAATATATAGAACTTAAAAGCTTTACTATATTTTTATATTTATTAATCAATCAAAGTGATGATAAATATATCGAACATGTATCCGTATCCTGTTCTTTAGAGCTTATAGTAGGGGCGTAAACCCAAACTTGCCATATTTTTCTTAATTATAAATAGTGATGAAATGGATAGCTCTTGAACTGACTGTGTTAAAGCAAATAAAATATAGCCTTTATTTAGATTATTTTGTCACAATAAAAAAGTCAAGTTAATGAAGTTATCCTCTAAATTTTAAGAATGTAGCTCAACTATAATAATATGCTTAAAATATTATACCCCTTTCGAAGGTAACTGTTTTTAGTCTCGGGCCGAATTCCTTTGTTGCTAACAGAAAATTCAAGTTTTCTCTGAAATTCGTTTTTATTTATATCGTGTTGAAAAAAAAGCTTTGTCAAACTTTATCAAAAACTAATTATTTGTCGGCTTTTAATCACGTGATTTTTTATTTTTAAAGTTGGTGGTTCTCCCATGACATCTAGCCATTGTATCGAATATTTTGTTACAATGAGATTAGTAATGAAAATTAAGTTGCACTGTAAACTGTAAATATTTAGCTCATAAATTGTATCCCTTTCGAAAGTAACGGTTTTTAGTCACTGGCCAAATTCTTTTATTGTTGACAGACAATGCAAGTTTTCTTATATGGGTCTTTGTAAATGTTGTTGCGTCCGATGGCTTATTAAACTACGTATATTCAGTGGGAATTGCATTGATTTATATTTATTTAAAATGCAGTGATGTTCAATGAAAAGTTATATCAAACCTAAACCAAAATAAATAACCAACCAAATGTTATGCCTGTACTACACTCTCTGGAAGTTGGCCAAGGTTGGCCAAGAAAGGATAATATAGTGGGTAACTTTGGGATTACTTCGGTAGAGTTCAATTCTGCCCGCTCAAAAATCTCTCGGAAGTTGTCCAAGGTTACCGAAAACGGGAGGTAAAGTAGGGGTAATTCAGTCGACTTGGCCAGCTTCGAGCGCTTCCGAACATTGTCGGAGCTGCTCTTTCGAGCGCGAGCATTGACATAATTCCCCTTTCGCTCTCTCGTGTGTTAAGTGACGAAAGTGAGAGATAATGATATGGTGTTTCGCAGACTGAGATAGAACAAGTAACTCAGTTCAATTTCAGTATGCGCGTAAACGTCCTATGGTCAACACGCATGTCGAGCGCTGCATCGTGATCACGTGGTCAAGTTATAATACCATATGCTTATCGGGGACTTCAACAGACTCTTACTGACATCTTTGAATATTTTAGGGCACCAAAAGGGATTAATTATATTTTTGATAGTATATTCTTCTAACAGATATCGTTATTATATTTTTTCATATAAAATTAAATAATTAAAAAATAATAAGTGATATTTGATTTTGTTAAAAAAAATCTTTTCTAATATCCTTATGTATTTTCCTAGATCGGTTTATATAAATGTCACACCATAACAATTCTTATTTAGAATCGATGGCGACAAATTCTAGGATAGTCACACATGTGGTGTTCGTATTCTGAAGTATCATTTTTATGCCTTATGGCATTTTGCAAAAGCCGACAAAGATTTTGCGTAAATTGAATATTTACGACCGAAAAGTTTTCATTGTATTGTATTGGTGAGTGCCAACACAAACTTTTATAATTATCAGTAGCGTAATTTTAATAATATGACAATTGAAAAATTGCGATTATTTGGCACATTTTTTGATCGCGCGCAAATGTGCCAGCTGTACGTGACAGAAGCCGCCGTCCGGACGGCATATGAAATTTGCGGCAGTGTGGTCGCTTACTCAAAGTCGTAGGTCTCGGCCGAGTTCAGTTGTAACTTCGGTTCGGACAACTTCCAGAGGGTGTAGTGCAGGCATTAGTGTTTGACAAATTGATCTGCTATTCTCAAATATGGCGATAGTTCAATGACATCTAGATTTTATTACCCGTTTATTTTATCACAATCAGACAAGTCAAATGAACAAAGTTTCACTGTAAAAATTATACCCCTTTGTAAATTAACGATTTTTTGCCTTGGGGCCATATTTCGTTGTTGTTGACAGAAAATGCAAGTTTTTATAATGGTCTCTAAAATTTGTTTTTGCATAATGTTTCACTGTAAACTGTAAATATGTAAAATTAGAGAAAATTACTTCATTTAAATGAGTTAAAGTCAAGCAGTTTTTTGTAAATTATGTACAATATAAAATTATTAATGTTTGTAATCAATACGGAAGATAATCATATAAGCCGTTCATTTGTATGTAATATTTGTAATAAACTCAGTTTCAAACAATATATATACCTATTTAAAGAATGTTTTTCTACAAATAAATATGTAGATATAAAATATATTATTCTCAAATATTCTATTATTATTTTTGAGCTGCTCGTTTATAAATAATAATAGCCAAATAAATATAAAATTATTACAAAGGCCCCTGAACCATAACCATTACGATTATCCATCTCATTGAATTTTCCGATGTTTAATAATAATAGCAGTTTGTGGCTTTAAGTACTTAGAAATAATTGCTAGCTCAACCTAATGCATATTGATACAACATATTCCTATGTTTTTATGTTAAGCAGATTTAAAAGCAGACGGTGTGTTTCGGTCTCTTGATTGTATAAATAAATGTTAAAATATGTTGATTTTCAAAGCTTTGAGTAAATTTTATTATTATGGAGTGAAACTTTCAAAGATACCGATCGTCTAACTCAATCGTTCCCCTGTGTATTTTTTTCGAAAAATTTAAGTAAAAGTACAATATAAAGTAGCGCTGGAGAAATAATTATAGAGAATTCAAAAAGTTTTAATTTAATTAAAAATTAAGTAAGAAGTGTGTCTTTATTCTATTGTGTATAAAGATTTATAAAACAACTTGTGTTTAACGCATTTTTAATGCAAATATAATATATTTTAGAATAAAAGTGTTATTATAATCTTAATATAACATATACTATAAAAACTTTATACACTTGCTCACTACTATTATAGAAAGTAATTTAGTATTGTGTCAAAAGCTGCCTTAAATCATTATGGTTAATTATCTGCAGTAAGTTTAATGACTTGTAACCTGCAAATATAACTCTTGTCACACGATTTTGAAATACAAATTTTACATTTCAGTAAAAAGAATTGTAATTTAATTTTTGATTTTCCAGCAGTAGATAATAGGAATACAATTTATTTAAATATCTTGATTGAAAGGATACCCTTAAATTGATTTTTAACGTCTTCAAATATTGAAAATAAATGAAGACGTCATCATTAATTTTTCCATTGTAAATATACTCAATTTCTTCAATACTAATTTTGTCACAATCTTAGAATTAACATTAAGGATTTAAATATACATCATAAACTTAATTAAGTATTCTTGTAATGGATCATATTTGTTACTAAAATTCAAATCAAAATTTGAAGAATAGTGTTAATAATTCGTTCGAAAAATAAAAAATATTAAAATTGAAAAGGGAAGGGGGTTAAATATACCTTCCCCTTCACACGTGAATATAGGTAGGTGTGAGTATGCTTGTCTGTAAAAGAACACAATGGTGTGGAATTTTCCGTACGCAACGGGAAAAGCGATGACATTTGCCGAAAAGAAAATGACGTCCTTTTGTGTCAGAAAAATAACGTCGCTTCTGCCTCCTTCAACTTGGACAACATCCAATTACGTTATTTCCGGGCCATGCTTATATAAAAGTATGATTATAATATACCTGCCCGCTGTTTTATGATAATGCTTATCATAATGCCACAACGCTTTCGCGACACTTCTTCTCACGGCGCACTTTTGACGAATAATAATTTATGTTTCGATTAACATATACATATTATATAATGTAATATACGAACAACTATGAAGTGAATGTATAATTGATTATTATTTCGCAGTCTCTTTGTGGCGTAAAGATTATTTGGCGAAACTAAGCCTCGCTCGTCTTAGAACATTAAATAATTTATAATGAAATGATTTTATATTCTTGTATATATTTTCTTATTATTATTAACTAGTTTGTACCTATGCTTGTCTTTTTAATAAAAAATTGCTATTATGATACTAAAATTTTCTGTGCAAATAACTGCAGATTTTAAATAATTAATTTGGTGAATAAAACCAATGCTTAAAAAGATAAAAACAAACAATCTTATGGTAAAAAAAAGTATAATTAAAAAAAAATTGTAAAGTAAATTTCTAGATTCAAAAACAATTTTTTTTCAATTGAAAAGTTAATAAACGAATAAACCAGTTATCCAGCTAGTTGTCTTAATTTGTCGAATTCATAGAAATTTTCATAGTAAAAACTAACCTCCTTATTTTGTATTCCACTTCTGCTCCTACAATAAAATTTAGATATACCAAAATTATGCAATGGAACGCAGATGATTGTGAAGGAATTTAATACCATCTTATCTTTTATCTGTAAATAATATTAGGCGGTCCAATTCGTTCTTAATGGAAGCTGCGTAACAGATAATATTTCTGCGATACTTTTAGTGAGAATTGCGATGATATTTTCTATAATTCCTATTTTGTTTTGAAAGTTATCGAAACATATAGAACGATACCTATGTCTTTATTACCTCAAGGGACCCTTAATTTCATATCAAAGAACACCAGAAAACACGGTGCTAGGATTTAATTGATAGTTTTTATTTTTTGTTCCATTTAATCATTCAGAAATAAGTTTAATAATTTTAATATCAGGAGTGTTTATTTTTAATAAAATATATATTATTAATTATTAATCGATATTTTTTCAACAATTTGAGTCCCGTTTACGTAAAGTTGTATAATTATAATGTATACATGTAGTTATCGAGAAGCATTGAGTAGTTTTTGAGGTGGACGTTGAGCTTTATTAGCATTGACGTGAAGAGAGAAGCGACTGCTATCTCGATCTGTCGATGTCGACAGCTTCACTTGGTTCTAGCTAGTAGGAACTCAGAGTCACACGATTTTATATGAATCTTAAAAAGCTACATAAACATATAGAATTGCAAAATCATATTGATATTACCACACAGATAAATATTATAAAAAACATACCAACCCACGAATTATAGTAACTATGAAAAAAAAATACTTAAGGAATTAAATTTGTTGATCTTAAAGCTACAAGCTTTTTCAGCTTCCATTTTGATTTACATATCTCTGTAAATTATAGGTGGTAATTTATATATGTTCATTAAATATAATGTTATTAGATTTTCCAGCGTCTATTTTGGTTGCAAAGTCACATCACTCTGGCTTTAAAACACGAAAAGTGTATTAAAAACTAAATAAGGGTTAAAAGTTTTAAAGAACATATATTTAATTCGATAATCATCTTTATATTTTGTGACTCTTAACCAATCAAATATTATTAAATACCATTTATATAATGTTTATTTAAAGATACACAATTACCAAATCTTTACTCTGATCTTAATTGTTTTTGTCGTGTAATTATTTAATGCCAATAAAGATGGTAGTTGGTTGGAGAAATGTCGGGAGAGTAAAGTAAGATTTCCCATGCTAATGCACAAACTTTTTCACGGGTGTCTTGCATTATCTTGAAATAATGAAACTCTTCCGAATAACCCGCTCTGACTGTTTACGAACTATTTTATACTCTGAACTTCTGAAATCTATGTTATACACATCCTAGTTTCATACAGATACTCATAGTGGATCAAACCGGCTGCAGTACACTATATTTATACATACGAATCATAATTTTCGTTTTTGAAGTGTGTGTTGCTGATCCATTTTGTAATTGCAAGTAAATAAGCCATTATAATTGTGTGTATGGCCTGAAAGAAGAGAAAAATATGTTTTCAGTTTTTAAAACTTGCTGTCGTCTGTATACAAAACCAATTTACTATTTTTTTCTGATGATGTAAAAGAAAACAAATATATGTTTTGCTTACTTTTAAGATAAAGAACAATTCTTGGCACCTTACTCTTGATTTTTTTCAATAGCTTTTCGTCATTATTCATTATCAATGATTGATGTTTTTCCTAAATATTACGTATCTTTAATTGATCACTAAAGAAAGAACAGATTAAGTATCTTTCTTTAATTTATCATTAGCATATCCATATCTTACAACAAACTTTTATCGCTGATTCATTAGTAAATCTTTACTCAAAACACATACACGATTAAATCGACATTTATTGTAATATGGATGAAAAATTACATATGAATAAAGACAAAATAACTGATATCTATCTATGATATATGATATGCGGAAATTAACAAGCCTGACAATTCACAAAAAGTTGCAAAAGTCTAACTTGTCAAAACGTCATTGAATTGATTTCTAACGAAAACTGTATAAAATTTTTACTGAAAAAACTCTAGTAGGCTAGTCATTTTTTAACTCTGATGCATTTACATCTACACGAAATGAAAGACCTCAAAATCATCCTATCTAAACTTAATCCAAGCAAATCAATGCCTTCCATCCGGCACCCTCCCGTTAAACTTTCAAAAGCTCGCCTTAAAAAGTCTCCGATTATTAAGATCAGAGCTGGATTAGGAGAATAGGGAGAGTAGGGGGGCGGGTCCATCCTAGCCAATTAAGTCTGATGGGCCGATTTTTATGCGATATTCATTTTAAATTGTAATTATTTGATATGGTCCTTTTGGGCCCTGCGTAGGCGGCGTACCAGAACTAATGGCGGGGCGTAGAAAACGGCGGCCATCTCGCAATACACGGGGACCGAGAAATTGTGATAATAAAAAATAATGAAGCATCTCACGGCAGATACCCTCGGGGGTGGGTAGGTGGTGGGAATTTTCCCCCGTACCCACCCAGTATCGAGCAGGTACTGCTTACTACCCTACGGGCGCGCCATCTCATCCGAAGTCATCCGACTCGGGCTCTGTAGATGACTCTTGTGCGAAAGTGAATTTCCTCTCAGGTATAAGCAATTTTCGACGCGGGCCGATTTGTGTGTGTGAACCAATTTAAAATCGGATATGGTGTGTAATTTAGACGGTGCATAACATAACACACCGAGGGTGTGCTATATTAGAGTATACGGGTATCTATATCGCATA
This sequence comes from Plectrocnemia conspersa, assembly GCF_051122295.1. Classification (NCBI taxonomy): domain Eukaryota; kingdom Metazoa; phylum Arthropoda; class Insecta; order Trichoptera; family Polycentropodidae; genus Plectrocnemia; species Plectrocnemia conspersa. The sequence goes on along the minus strand of NW_028277175.1, from coordinate 9,588,388 downwards.
TCTAGTATATATGTAATATATTTAAAACATATTAAATGTATAAAATATATCTAATTTAATTATTTTATATTTAAATAATCAAATAAAAATTGTATGAGGAACGGTAGTTGATGTTGATGCAGGATAATTTTATGATTTGCTGCTGTTGTTCTTTCAAACGGTTTTCAACAATTCTTCTTAATTCAGAAGAATCACATCTTCCTGATATGAAGTCCTAAATTGAAAATATCGTTTTCATTATGAACGACGATATTAAAATATCTTCTATGTCGTAAAAAAGTAAATGTAGGATATATTAAATAAAATTTCTCGAGACAGCAAAAAATCTCTGAATTTCCAGGAATAAATTTCCGGGTAACTCACTATTTTATCTATGTTGCCAGAAGGAAACTAGAAAACAATTGATATAACAATCAGTGGCATTATGCAAGTAACCAAACTCTAGTGAAATTGACAACTAATGAATAATAAATTGTGTTGATATAATAAAATATGATTCTCTTTAGAAATAAAATTTTCACTTGAAATAGTTACAACAGATATAGGGAAATAATATTAATTTATAATTATATTTATTTTATATAATATATTATAAATAAATTAGCAGATATTTTTTATTATTTACTAAATAATATTTAAAATCATCTTTCCATATCAATGTTAATTATTTTTGCACTTATTAATAACTCTGTAGTGACATCTCAAGTAAACAAATATAAAGGGTTGCTCATTTACAATTTTCAATAAAATAAATAAATACTACAAATAAACACAGTACACCTTTAAGCTGCTGACAGGTTTATTTGCTATTATATGTATAAACATAAGTTTTAATAAATTACATCGTGACTGAGCACATCATAAATATAAAAGCGAAATTGTCATCATAATAAAGGTTGTCGTTCGCTTCGCACATAATTCTGGTCGTAATGGAATTTTATCATTTCACTAATAAATTCTTGATGAACATACGCAACAATATGCTATATCATCTCGCTTGGGAACAAACCCATTAACGGCCACATACTCGTTATGTTATATCGGGTGAATTAATATATAAGAGTAAATGTGTTTCTAGAAAAGAAAACATAATACATGACGATGACGAATGATGAGATATATTACTGTTATACGATTATTAATACAATGAGTAAATGGTATATCTGCGCAGAATATATAAATTAAAATACTATGTATTAATATAGTTATCATCAATCTCAATGGTTATCTAAGAAAATAGGGTGATACTATATATGACGTTTAATGACAAAGAGCGAAAGCATATTATTGGATTCATAATATTTTCTGTACTTATTTTTTTTATAATAAATTTATTATATTGCAATATAATAATTAGAGCATTATAGATTTAATGGCATGTCTATTTTTATTTCAATGTTAGGTAAAATAATGAATATTTTTTTAATTTGATTCAGTTTTTAATATGAATCTTAGTGCATATTTACGTGCGTTTTATACTTATTTTATAGTATACCCTTGATATACTATAAAGTGGAGTGGGGTAAAAATATAATAAATTAAAATTTTAAACCTATCGGTACATGTTTCAGCTTGTAATCTCTGTTTCAGTGAGTATTTTTTCTCGATCGAGGTTCACGTTGTACTCGCTCGAAATGATTTTGTGTTCGGTGTAATGAGGTTGGTCGTTCTCAGGAAACATCTAATTTAAATGCATTGAGTAGTTATCTGATTCAGGTCAAATTGTAGAGTACCTTCCTGGTGGACGAGTGGGCGAAGCAATCGAGTGCATCGCATTGTATCGCTTCGGATGCAGAGGTCTCCAACCATCGGCGAGTATAACTAATCCCTGGATGCTGTTCTATATTAATGAAAACTATAATCTTCGGATCGGATCTGGTTGGCAGTTTTCATTTAGTTACATACAGTGAGACTCTTGAGCGGGTATATTTAAAACTGTCGATATGGGATTATGGGGTTTTCGTTGTGACTGGTATAATAATCCTGTTGTTTTGCTCTCATTTTTGTATAAAAGGATTATTGGAATATTGTGAAAAAAACCTAATTTATGCAATAACACTGTATGAAAAATTAAACTCTTTGTTAAAGTAATAACAAAAATGTAGCCGTTTTTAATAATCGATCAATCAATCATAAAAATGTTTTATCAACCGATTCAACCAATTTACAGTTTAACAAATAAAATGAAAATATACGAAGGAAATTAGATTCAATTAAAACTTTATTTATTATAAAATAATATTATATCCATAATTTTAGTTGAAAACTTTTATGTGCTTGATCAAAATAACACACTTAGATTACTCAAAAAGATTTTGAACACATTTTCACTCCAGTTTTTGATTTAAAAAAAATAATAAAAGGATCTTTAGTATTGATCATCAAAGAAACTGAGCACTCAAATATTAAATACAGCTTTAAGAAGTCGAAGACTGGCATTCTTCTGGACCTGATTTGCTCCTTGATTTAATTTTAAAGGGTTGCGAAATCGGTCTCGCTGCACTTCTAAAATGTATTTTTGCACTGATATTCAAGATGTAAGCACTTTCTGATCTTAAGAAATGTACCTCTATTCATAAAAAGAGTGAAACATTGTGCATTAATAGCTACAGATCCTGCAAAATTGTTCGAAATAATTATCCATATATGATATATGTACGTCTTCAATCACTTTTAGAAAGTTTTGTTGGACAATATGTTTTTTTGTCATACTTGTATTATATATTTTTGTGTATTATAATAATACTTTGTGTTGGTGTTTGACTATGGTGATAATTAAGTAACGATGTTCCTAATTTAATTTAATTTAAATGAATAAATGTGGTTATACTGATCTAATCCAACTGCTTTCTTTGCTCTTTTTAAGTGAGTTTAGTTCTAAGTCAGGTCCAGTTTTTAAAGAGTGTGTGAGTCTGTGTTTGCAAGTGTCAAGTCTTTTAAACTTTTCATTGCATTTTAATGTAATGCACAACCCTTCTAATGAAGCAAGAGTCTCCCGGGCGACCCTCTATTAACGAAACTATTGTAGTCGTTTCATGATTATGATGGATATATTTAACAATACCGTTTTATGTGTGATCAAACTCAATTATATTTCGTTGTAAGCTGAAAATCGTAAATCAATAAAAGTAAAAGTGTAATTATTTAGTTTTAGTATAAGATACGATATGGTTTTAAATAGAAATTTTGCGATGATTTTGACACTTTCTACTAATAAATTATGTAGTATATATTATAGTGTAATAATAACTATTAAATAATTTGATAATATGTGTTACATATTAAATTATTAAATAATTAATCACTATCAGTTTTAACCCACTGGTTCTCAAATTGTGTCACAATTTAACGGTCGGGTGTCACGTTCTTTAGTTCATACAACGCAATGCAAGCTGATGCGGTTTCCAGGAGCATAGCAATTTACTAACTATACTACACTAACCATATACCTATATGCAGGCCTGCCTAGAAGGGAGAAAACGGGGGCAAAATCCTGTTTTCCTCGAGGGGCCCAAATTTGAAAAAATCATTTATAAAAAAAAAGTAAAAACCGAACTCAAATAATGAATCTGAACTAAACTACGGTTGTTTGAGATGTAGCTATATATTGATGTATTTCAAGTATGAGTTCCTTTAGCCCCTTTTAATACATATATAGCGGAACATTGCCTTCATAAACAGCAACTTACTAGGTAGTACTTTCACAATATTTATTCAACGGGACAGATTGTAATTTTTTGACGCAGCTCCGTTTGTGGTAAATTATTGCTGACTTATTGCTTTTTGAACGTATAAAAACTATAAGACATGAGTGGAAATATTGAATGAATATAAATTAGTAACAGTAAATTTTGGTTTTTGATTTGAATTTTCAAAAGGAAGAAGCAAAGAAATTTCAAAAATCAACAACACCACCAGCTGAATTATACAAATTTAATGTTTTTATAAATTGTATTATCGGTAATTTGGCAACTAGATTTAATGCAGCAAAATAAATCAATAATACATTTAGTTTCATGTGCTTATTCCTAAAAGAAAATCTTGAAAAAATAGTCGCAAATTTATCCCGAAAATATTTTTTAAAATATGTCATTTCAGTAAAATGATATCGGAATACATTTTCACAAGAATATATATATATTTTTACTGGTGAAAATATAAATTATCTGGTAGTTGCTAGTGACGTTATATGATTTAAGCTTCTCTATATTTAGTAATATATATTTATTTACATTATCGTTATTTATTTACATCCGGTGTATAAATGTTACATCGAATGTATATTTTTTGGTAAAGCTATATTTTCATTAGCTAAGTTCAAATACATTTTCACCAGTAGATATATATTTCTACTAGTAAAAATTTAATTTATCTGATAGGTGCTCTAAAATGTCCTTGAAACGCAATTTGACAGTTGCGAAACGTCTATTTGCTGCTCAAATCCAAACCTAACTTTTTAAATGTATGTTTCGCATTTAATATAATGTGGTTTCGCATTTATTGGATTATTTTTGTTTTTATTAAAAATTAAAATAATATGTTCCTGTAAAATTAGGAATATTTTTATAGTATTTTAGTACACTTTGAGATTTCTATGTGGTTTATTTGATATTATTACGTCCTTATTTTTTTTAAACAGTTTGTCTAGCTTGTCTGAATGATTGTCAGAATTAATGGTTATTATATAACTATAATTTCAATTGATCATCACAGATTAGGTTTTTTTAGATTTTCCTAGACTCACAGATAAATTTGAGTGATGAATAATTGAAATAAAATTAATCTAGAATATGCATATATTATATTGATTATAAGCTGTAATATTAATTTAAAATTAATATAATATAAGTCACTATTTTACTCTCGCTGCTTACTTATATAGTAGTTATTGATTATTTTCAGTATGCTGAAACTCATTGAAATAATGTAAATCATGTTGCAACATATTATTTACAATGAGTAATAAATAAAAATAATACTCGTGCATTAGATAATTAGCAACATTACTTTATCGTAAAAAATGAAATAAATTATACATTTTATGAATTAGGTAGTATTCATAAAAAATAATTTTATGTTATAATTTTGCTATTATATATAAATTATATATTGCTAAAATTATCAGTTTATTATTAACGTTACCTAAGTATCCAATGATTTCCATAGCTTAATAATAATCGATTTTAGTATATTAAATATTTATTTTATTATCGCGACTAGTAAATTTCTGCTAGTACTGACAAAGATGACGAATACTCTTATAGATACTCTTGGACCATTCCAATATATAAAATATATAGACTTACCTGAATGCCGATTCGTTATGAAGGGATAAAATCGCCCTTACACGACGTCGTCCAAAGCACCAAGACCACTTTAGAAATTCGTAAACTCAGTCAGTAAATCGATAAAACGTATTTTTATATACTTACATACACACATGCACACACTCTCTGTATAACATAAAAAGCTCTTAATTCACTCCGCCTCCAGTCGCACTCGAACGCCTTTTGACCGAGTCAAAAGAGCTAAAAATAAATTACCATTTTCGGACTATTAAGCCGCGTAATTGAATAATATTCTTGCCCATATTTCAATGTAACTTTTTTCATTTTAATTTATGAAACGCCGTATATTTTCTTCGGTAGACGATTATTATTATTGTCAGAGGCTCTGTCACGTTCTACGAGCGGCGTCACGCGTTAAAGTTTTCAGCACGTGTCATAGGTTCAATTAGTTGAAATTCGCAATGACATTTTGCGACGTACACGTAGGTACCGTTATTAAATCAATTATCTATTCGCGTGTACGGCGTAAATACCTAAGTGCGGATTTTCTGTGGAGATGTACTACATATGTTACACGTAGGGTCGCTTTTTCACTAACTTTTTAGGGACATTTCAGCTAAATAAAATCTCATATAGAGATATATTCAATTAACTTTAATCGAGCTAATTAACTCATACTCTATTATTAGCTTACATATATTTACTCTAATTTATATTTTAAAGTTTTTATACATTTAAATATTAGATACATATTAGAAATTTGAGAAGTCAAAATGTAAATGTAATAATTTACAATTATTAATCAAATTGGTAATGTAACTATATTTACAAGTGCATGATTGATCGCAAACATAAACAAGTATTCAAGGTAATCAATTGAAATCGTTCAATGTAAGCTTGTGAATTAACATAAATGACTTTAATTTAAAGTGAACAAATATAAAAGCATGAAATGTAAAGTATGGCGATTGTTAATTAAATTGCGAATACACGTTCGATTGAAAACACAAAAAGGAATTGAGGTGCACTCTTAAAAACTTGTGAACTAACATATTCGCCGTAAATGTAAAATTTGACGATTGTAAAATATACTGCTAATGTTATTTGATAACTTTAACTTATTGAGAAGTGCACTTTCAACTAGAAACACAAACAAGCATTCAAGACGCGCTCTTAAAAACAGTAATTGAAAACTAGTGAACTAATATAAACGCCAATAATTTAGTTTGTCGTAAAGTTTTACATTTATTAACAAATTTCTGATTTTACAAAGTTATATTCCAAACATAAGCAAGCGCATTTGAGGTACGCTCTTATATTTTTTCTTTGAATATTGGTCTAAATTAACTGTCATAAAATTTCTACATTATTTAATTCAATATAAAATTTTTTTGAGGCTTTGTGACATTTTAAAATATGGTAAAAATGGCAAATAAACTAGAGCATTAATAATAAGATTATTTTTTTGGTTTGTAACAAAAAAAGCTTTGTGGCTTTAGTTACAGTCAAAAAAATTAATTTCTTAAATGGTGTCTTTAAGCTAATTAAAGTTTAGTTGAACGACAAAAATGATCTTTAATTAGCCTGAAAACTAAAACAAAAATAAATCATTATTCATATTAAAATATGAGTCATTATTATTATTTTGGTTTAAGAAAGTTTTTAAAAAAAATAAACAAACCAATAACATTGTACATTTATATATGCACTTTCATTTTGCTTATTACACAGTAGAGCAAAACACTAGAATAATGTCTAGTAACTAAGCTAGCAAAAAGCAACAACGACCGTCACATAACCACATTTATTATTTATTTATTTATTTTATTTTATTAATTTATTTAGCTTAATAGCTAATCTTTACATCTAACAAATTTAGTAAACATATACCAGCAAAACTATACTACATATATCTAACAACAAAATTTCATGTAATAGATCGACTTACAAAATTAATCTATCTCATGTCTGAAATACATTTCGAGAAATGTCCGACGAGTAGCTTGAATTATGAAACTCGGCCACCTGACCGCTTGTGAAAGGGCAAAACGAGCACGAAAAACCCAAAGCCACTTGTTGGCTAAGCGGTGCACGAAACGCCACGATAACACAATCGGGGGCCCCCACGGCCTGTGGAGGCCCCATTGTCCGCGCCACTCCAACCGAAGAATCCGCCTTTTCTCCTTCAGACGGGGGCACAAAGGGCGTTCCGAAGAAGAATATTTGCATCGGGTTTTAATAAAAACCGGCCACGGGTATTAAGGAGTCACGTAATTCCCCGGTCTTCATTGTCCTCTCCGTCCTCCCGTCCATTTGTAATCGTGGCACTGGACGTAGAAGGAAAAAATACACAATGTGTGGTCAAGCGAAGAGCTATGCACCAGGCTGTGGAATGAAAAGATGTTTTTATCTGTTCCTGAAAGTCGAAGAGCTTAAGAGAGATATTGAAAACTCTCATATTCATATTATTAACTTAGAAGTGCGATTTTTTTAAGCTTTACAATATACTATCACTATTATAAACTAGCTTTTAAATACTCTTGCAAATTAATTAATTTTATAATAATATATATTATGAATTACATTTTTATTATTAGCAAGTGTTAAATAGCTCGTATGCATAATTTACTATGAGATTGGAATTCATAACTTAAGTCGCACTTTTTTAGTTAAAATAGATTAAGACAATACATTTAACTAGCTGTCGGTACCTCACTGTCGTGAGGTACCGTAGCAAGTCTAATTCTCTATAATTTTAACAAGTTAAATTTAATTACCACAAATACGCATTTCAAAAACCGTTTAAAAATTCACAAATCACAAGAATTAATTTTGGATTTTCTAGATTTAATTTATATAAATATTATCAGTTAGGCAGTTTACGTTTTATTGACATCTTACTTAAAATAAATATCATATTTTAAGTTTATTAATGTTACTAAATGGTTTGTAAGTTCTTAAAATAAATCTTAACTTTTTCAAAGCATTATTTATTCCATATATTACATAGAAAAAAATCATGCTAATGTTCATAATAACACTAATCCATTTCAAGATTTTTAAAATTATTAAGTTATATGGCAATTTTAAGTAAAAACACATTACTTCACGTTTTTGATTATTGAAATTATTTTTTATATTATTATGATATTGTTTCTTTATTGTACTATATACTTCTAAATACGTATCGATGTATGCTGATGATACAGCCGTCATAACTTGTTCTTACAGTCTTAAACCAATTTGCAATTAAGTTACAAAAATATTGGCAAATTATTTAATTTAATAAAAAAATAATATGAAACAGAAAGTTTAAGCAATATTTTTCTCAGCACGCAGACAAACTTAATTTAAATCCAAGGAGCTTGCTGCCGTATGACTAATAGCATACGCTTGCTCGGTGTGGAGTAACACTAGTAATTCATTTTTTCTAAATTTTAATTTATTCAATATTATATTAATATGATAAAAATAATATATTTATTAATATATTGTTTTTTAGTGTCATGGTGTGTCATTTTCTCCCGTTAGTTTGTTCATATGATCTCGGTGGAAACAAATTTTCCACAGAAAATCTTCCACTAAAGATCTCGGAATCACTTTTGAGATCAAGCGGAGGTTCTCTCTAGACATACACGATGTCTGTGATAAATCTTCTATGATGCTCGGATTTGTTATGAGGAACGCCTTCAGTTATTCGCGTCCTCTATGACACTTTAGATTGTAGCATTTTTGAATCAAGATAATCAAATATTCTCTTATAGTAGAAAATATTCAAAAAAGGTTTTTAAGATATTTTTCTCATTTAAAATTGATAGGATTTGATTATTTGCATGACTATGCATATTCATTGTAAAATATTATTTGTAATAAGATATTGTCAATCACATTCTAATATTAATATTTTTGGCTATGCGGCAATGAATTTTCTGTTGAGCTGGGTTCAACGGACTATATGCTAGTTACATATATTTTGCTTCTAAAAGCAAATTTAAAATTCTTGTTGTTTTATTATTTTTTAGGAGAAATGATAACTGTCTTCTGCAAATGTATTGCGACATATCGCACGTGTACGAAATATAAAATAAACAATCCGAGCATTTTACACTGAGGCATATACACTGATACCAATAATAATAAACACACAGATCAGTGAAAGTATAAGTAATTGAATAATAAACTTAATTTCAATATTATTAATTATATGGGTAACAGTTCTAAGTATTGATTGGTTAGCTCTTTTTCTTTTTGGAAATACCGTGCTAAAGCATATACCATGCAAATTTTACACTTATTAAAAAGCTAGATTATATGAAATACTATATATTGACACTAAAATGCACGCCTTTTAGTAAAATAAAATATACGCAAACGTAGTAACGAATTTTTTTGTTGTTAATAAAATTATCTGCATAAATGAAAGTAAATCACTTAATTTTTTCGACCTTTTAAATAAGACTTGTAAAGCTAAACAATTAAAATTTAATATTAGAAAGCAATCTACAATTTACCATATTTAAATTTAAACGGGAAATTGTAGATTGCTTACCAATATTTAATTTTTAAAAATGGTTGAGAGCCACTAACGTACTGTACACTGGTCAATACATTTTATGGGCAAATATTAGGAAAACTTAATAGTTTGGGATTGATGAATATGCACAGTAAAGTTGACATATGATAATGGGATGTACGTAAATAATTATAGAGGGACTCGAATGTGTTTATTGCATAGAAATAATATAAAGAAAATGATATTATTTTTAAACTATTTTAGTTAATAATATATAAGTAAGATTTTTAGCAAAAGGGATAAATAAATAAGTTACAGAAAATACGCAGTTTAACCTGTGTTTTTTAAATGAAAAAAAGGCGCAAATGTAATTGATGATGTAATGTATTCTAGAATATTTTATATGTCTTGTAATAAAGTAAAGTTTGCAATTTGCGTTGAAATGATTAAAAAATAAATATTATTATGTCACAGGTGTTTCTTTTCATTTTTTGTTGTATACTAGTAATGTTATATCAAAAATATATACTAAATAAATATTATTTACTGTTTTTCTTTGTGTTTATATACACTATATACACTGTAAATGCATCCTATCACCATGTAAAAAACGATCGAACCCCATTTTAAATAATTTATCAGATTCCTAGCATCTCGACGTTGGAACTCAATTAAAAAGCCCGTAGTCCGACCGCGTTCAGGTACCACGACATAAATTCAATCAGGAAGCCCCCGAAGGCCCCAAATCCGGATAAATCGCAATTTTCCATATACACTGCGTTGCACAGTGGGAGAAAGAGAAAAAAATACGCAAACGCCGCGTCGCTAATTCGCTTTCAATTATTCGCGCACGACAAAAAGGGGAGATGACGGACGGGCGCCGGAGACGGAATGGCGAACGACAAGACAGACAGTTTGTGAATAATATTTCTTGTTATTTAAATTTCTAAAAAGGAAATTAATTCGGCGAGTTTTCCGCAAACTTTTCGGACGCGGCGTCCGTCAAAGGCGGTGTATTGTGTCCGCGGAAATGTGCGACGACATGAAAACGACATTAACACTTTTCAGTCGGACGATAAGAGAAAAACGTTTCATTAAATATCAATCAGTGACTGTAAGCGCTTAATGCATCAAACGGAGTGCTTTGTGATTGAATCGCTGATGCAGAAAGAGCGCGTGTCTATTTTTTCGAAGAAAACGACGTCGATACAGGATGTTACAAACGAATTGCGAATACGATGTTTTTTGCAGAATATTTATTTACATTCATTAAGCTCTATTTCTAATATTGCTGATTTTACATATTTTTGTCATAAAAATACTCGAGTTATACATATCATTGGGAGAAGAACATAACTCATAATTATAGGTGTATGCTTCTTGAACAGTAACATGATTTCCGGCAGTCTCAAAACACTGTCACTACCCTAATGGTTTTTTCTAACTTTGCTATAAAATCATTAAAATCTGGCGTAAAAGTGAAATATATATACACATATTTGGAAAGGGCGTTTGATAAGTTCAATAATAAATTATTGATTGTGAAAAAATGATCGTATTTTGAGTTTTTTGAAGGTCTTATCAAGATAAATGCAAGTAATTTTCCATATTAGTTTTACGAAATGCATTCAAATTAAAATCGTATTTGTAATATACAATATATTCATGTCTCTTGATTGTAATTAGCTCCTTTGGGCTAAAAGTCTGCTGATTTCTGCCCTAATATACTAGATGCCCTGGAATACAGTATACTAAAATCTAAAATACTAGATGCTCTAATATACATATACTAGAAGCTGGCTTCTTTATTTGTATTTTTAGCGTAATAAATTTATTTAATATTTATATTTGAAGAAATACAGGTACTATCAATTTCTATATCTAAGTGGTTTTATTTTCGAAGCGTTGAAATACGCTTCATTGTCAGCTCGTAAGTATTTATGTAATTAAATATTTTTGGAAATATTCTATATGCACAGTTGATTTAGTCATTAGAGGACGGTCATTGGTTTGGTAGCGTCCTCTGTTCTTGCATGTTAAGACCAAGATTGATACACTTTCCAAATCTTCTCTGGCAATTCTGTTCGAATGCTCAATACTATCCCCTTTTCAAGGTTTATTTTTTAAAAATTATTATATGTTTTATGACCTGTACGATGACTATGGTCTTAATGTTAATAAATAAATTTTTGCACACTATTTACTTATAAATTTATATGAATGTGTTTTACTATCTTCAATATTTGTCACAATTAAATTTTTCATGAGTTCATTTATGTACACTTTATTTTTAATATAAAGTTAAGTAAGACTAATTTTAACCTAAAAGTGTAGTTTGATAATATACAGTATTTTTATTTGAATACTTAAACTTTTTAAGTAGCAAATATACCACAGTCTTGAAAAGTTTGTCAATCTTTGCTACGTCAATTCTCATCTGAAGTGAAAATGATATTAAAAATAAAGCAGTATTATATTTATATTATTTATAGCGCTACCTAAAAATATTTTTTTCGTGTCTTATAATTAGATGCTTCACGCGAATAAATGTGAACTTTAATAAATCATATTGTTAACCTATTCAAGATTTATTTCGAATGTTTGTTTTTATTCCCTTTGAACGCAATGCTGACGATGAAAATCTGAATAATAAATATTTATTTTCAGTTAATGGGAATAATTTATATTATTTTGTGAATATACATTAAAGAGCATTCGAAAGCAGGTGCGAGGTTAATTTTTTATTACTTTTATTAAATATATGTATATACAATACATACACGTACAGTTGTTATTATAAGTATAATAAAAAAAATGATCACAGATGATTCAAATGTAATCTTGCAAATGCGATTGAGATCCTAAACACAGATTATATTATTACTTACCCTAGAATTATATTTTCAATCGCTTGTTCCACGTGTCATCTTCTAATTTCTATCCGAATTATCCGATCAGATTTTTGGTTTGCTTCAGTTAACATTGTGCATTCGCACGTACGTCATCAAGGACACGGCGAGGATTTGCGGCAAAGTTTATATCTCATTCACACTTCCATGGGTCAGGGTCTGCTTAATGGCACAGATGATGGCATTAAGGTCCCGCAAATTAATTTCGACTGCTCGAAAAATGGCACAAAGCTGAATTTAACCGAGAAAAATTAAACTTGGTAATTTTTCTTATCTAATACACGCCGACCGAGCTTAATTAAGTGCTTTATTAATTTATTATTTTTTTGTACTCGCGATATTTCAAGGTTAATGATTTTTTAGTATTCAACGCACCACATTAGAAAGAACTATAATTTTGCGTTTTTTTTTACCATAAAGATAAGACAACTTGATTTATATTTATTATACACGCTGATTATAGCTTTATTATCATTTTTCTTGATGCTTTGGCAAAATATTTTTAATTGAATTTCTAGTTTTAATTTTGATGTAATTAGATATATATATATATATATTAATATAATTCATATTAGAAAAAAGGCACAGTGCATGTATGGTCTGTTTTAAATGACCATTTCTTTACATTTTCTGTGGCAAATATACCACAGTCTTGAAAAGTTTGTCCATCTTTGTTTTGTCAATTCTCATCTGAAGTTAAAATCATATTAAAAATAAACCTACATTATATTTATATTATTTATGGAGCTACCTAAAAATATTTTTTCGTGTCGTAGTAAGTAAATTAATACCAATATTTTTAATATATTTAAAATCGCTGCAATTTTGATATAAAGTAGTGGGTAAAATCTGCTAAATTTTTGGTTGAATTCACATCAGGTAGTAAGAAAAGGGGCAGGGATTTCTGATTTACACCTGTTTTTTTTTTTTTGAAAATGTATGTTTTATGACTGGCTATATAAACACATTAAGCAAATTACATCGTTTTGACTTTCACGAACATTTGCTTGTCATAACAAATTTAAAAAATATTTTACGATTTATTATTGCATTTTTTTTATTGATGCTGGTCTGTATTTATTAGCTTGGTTTTTTTTTAGCAATTTAAAGTTAATTATTAACTGAGAACAATATTTGGTAGTTAAGCCACTCTGCTCTGGTTGACGACCAAAGATCAACTCTACTAACGTAGCTCAAAACTCTTGATATCAAGATGTATACGAGATATTCCATTTCGATATTCCGAGCACCATTTCAACGTTTCTTATAAAAAAAATATGTGACTTATTTTTTTCTAAATATTTTATTATACAAATAAAGATTACGTGCTTTAAAGGTAAATTCCTCAAACCAAAAGACTCAATCAATCTTTAAGTCGAACTAATTTTAGCTTTTAATTTCTATATTTTTTCTAACGTCACTGTTTATATTGAGCTTCGAAAAGTAAGAATCTCATTTCCTTGATTTTTCTGCTCACCGTTTGTAATAAAGTGTATGACCCTCCACTTGCAAACATTTTACCAGCTAGCTCTAAAAGGGCTTTCAGCGGATTCTAAGGGGCTTTCTTACTGAGCAGTTGTCATTCGTTTTTTTCGAGTTTCTGTTCTGGACTTGTATGTATTTAATTCACTGAGCCGCTATAGCGTTTTTTGGACAGCGTGACGCAAATAATTAATTCGTTTACTGATGTTGGTCTGATTCAGTCCTCGCGAATCTAATAAAATTATACTCGCTCTTTGACTTTGATAAATTAAATGTTATATAAAAATAAAAAAATGTATATAAAAGAGGTTCAAAAACAAACACACAAATGTATGTGTATTGCATCAGAAAACTAGTTTAAACTTTTTTACTTTTATTAAATAACTAATATTAAGCTCGACATTTGATGTGTATATAAAGTGTATTGGGACAAGACACCTTTAAATCGATTAGGTCAAACGATAGGGTTATTTGTCAAACAGACATTGTATCCTGTGGACGAAGAGCTCTCTACTTTGATGATAAACATCACATTCGCTAATGGCAATAGCCACAATATACAAACGCTTCAACGAGATACCGACAGTTTAAATCTGATTAGAAATTTATATAGGTATGTGTATTATAATAATATAATAATTTTGACAGCAACAAATTTCCACATCACTTGTATTAATTGAAATTTAGCAGCAGTTAGACGACAAACCGCATCCATAGGTAGCTATTTTGAGTTGATAATATTGAAATTAATACGTATCGATTGTGGTATTTAGAATCCTTTGATATGTAAGCCTACTAAATGAGCTTTAACGTTTATACACTATAAATTCATAATAACTATATATTATAAATAACATAAGCCTTACTCAAAAGCTGACGTAATCCTCGATATTGTCAGATAACGATAATCTTGACACTTTATTTGTCATAATCTGATCTTTTAAAATCTGATTAAATGATAAATATATATTTGGAGCTATAGCAGTAGTAGTTAGAATTATTACAAAGATAATATTTCAAGCCGCCTCGCAATTATTTGGGAGATTTTGCAGAATTACTGTGATTGGCTAATCCATACACAGGCAGACAGATTTGCGTAATCAGCTTACAAAAGGCAATACTCGTACCCAGCATTCACTACTAACCAATACAATATAAGTTCATTGTTGTTATAAGTCTAATCTACGAGAAACACGATTCGATTCTATGGATTCACGTTGTTTTTTATCTTTTATATTAAACGTTTCAAATTTTCGTATTGGCAGAAAATAGTGAAGATCCATTAATATATTTTTAAATGTCTATGAAGAAAGTTTACTTATGTTTTTGTTAACTTAAGGCAATTTCTAAAGGCAAAAGTATTAATTATATGCAAAATAATCCTAAATCAACTAATCATATGTTAGAAATTTGCATTGAATTGATTTACTTTCAAAGTATAACTTATCAATTGCGGCCTTTAAATTAAACGATTCTCTTAACAACAAATGTAAAAATGACATCGAAAATACTTTAAAAATATATATATTTTGAGTAGTTCATAATTTATTATTTTTATTTTATTTTTTAATATTCACTTAGGTATTTAATTAAAAAATAAATGTATAATTATATCTAGTAAGCAAAATAATTAATATATACAGACTGTCTTTTTTTAAATACTAACCTCTTTCTTAACTTTCGTTGTTAATTGTCAAAGCAACGTCAATGTAAATTAATAAAATTTCCTTTTGAACTCGGACGAGTTGTATGTAAACAAATAAGAAAATTTAATAATACAAATATGAAATCCAATTCTAGCGAAAATTTACAATTATTTTTGCAATCCCAAATGAGTAATTTATAATTTAATTATCTTAGAACACTTTGTGAATTTAATTAAAATTCTTCATTGTTCATCTCTGAAACGCGAGTTTAAACTAAACAATGCTTATTTCGTTTATTAATTAAATTGCTTAACAAGAGAACACTATATTGTTAACATATGTACCTATGTATGAAATATTAAAAGATCACTGAAAATAGTATCAGTCCATGTTTTTTAGAACGGCAGTGTATCGTAGCCCCTCTCGCTTAACTGTAAAGTATATATTTTATCGATTCCTGTATTAAACATTTCCACGGCTGGAAAAAAGTGCTTTTCTTTTGATCCTTGCAGATAATGGTCGATGTAATGGTTCTATTGGATGGTATCGAAAATTTTCCGCGTAATGTACTTTGAACGGGTAAGGCGAAAGAAGAGCTACAACGTCACTCAAGCTCTAAAGACGTTCAAACTTTAAAAAGTAATTTAAGTTGTTGCCATTTAACTGGGGAGAAGCTCCCGCTGCTTCTGCATCCGGTATTGATATTTACCACCCGAGTACTATACTTACACACCAGCTTTACTTGAACGTATATTTTTATACATGGAAAAGAGCTGTATTTGATACAGAGTGGATACGGGTAATAATTTATATATTTAATAAATCAAAAATAATAAATATATTGTATTGACTAAAATAATTTAAAAAAGTGAAAATCGTTCGGATAGTATGCGTTTTGAAAGTCTATCTAAAATACAGATTTATATATTTGTCTATATAAAATTGCTCATCTTATATATAATTGTTCTAAGCCGTCGCTTCCGGACGCGCATAACTCTCAATAAAACATTGGCAATTTAAAGTTTTAGTTTTTAGAGAATTTTTAAGACTTCGCTTGAAAAAATATTTTCAACAAAAAGGGGCAAAGTTTCAAAATAAGTACTATTCATTACCAACCAACTACTAAGCACACAGTATTGCAAAAATCCTTCTTACTGACGCCTTTGAAAGTAAACTACACAAAAATGTATAGCACTAATTTAAATATTTTTTAAATTATAAAGTTTCAGAATAAAATTTCAAGATTTATTAAAAATACTTTTTTCAACATTAAAAATATTTTTTATTTTATTATGGATTTTAAATATTATTAATTTATTATAGATTTTAAATATCTTTCGCTTATTATTAATTTTAAATATAGTGAAAGCTTTTTACACTTATTAATTATTAAAATATATAATGCGTCGCAGAAAAACATTTACTATAAAAAATATGTAAATCAAAATATTTTTTAATCAAAAAAAACAAAGGTTTCAAAATTATTAATATTTTTAAAGCGCACTTTTGGTCTAAAGTAACAGATTAGGTGCTTGATATTTTCAGTTTATTGTTTCTTTCTAATTAGTAAATGTAATCAAAAACTGACTTTTATATTTACACATAAAGCATAGAAATATTTAAAAAAAATTATATAGTAACTTATGGTGTCACCAAAAAACTTTTTTATTACGAAAATTTAAATTTATGATAAAATTGTGTTATGCAGCGTTAAAACTGGCACGCAAACACCTAAAATACGCTAAAATACAATCAATAACGAATCTTTAATTTG
Organism: Plectrocnemia conspersa; assembly: GCF_051122295.1. Taxonomy (NCBI): domain Eukaryota; kingdom Metazoa; phylum Arthropoda; class Insecta; order Trichoptera; family Polycentropodidae; genus Plectrocnemia; species Plectrocnemia conspersa. The sequence continues at coordinate 9,570,776 of NW_028277175.1, read as the reverse complement.
TCCCCGAAAAACTTTCATACAAAATGTTTTCATTATAACGAAGACTGATCTCAGTATAACGAAATATTTTGATCCGAATTTAAGAATGACGTTGCAACTTGACACAATATTTCTCCAAATTCAGTTCGTCCTTGACTTGGTGTGTGACAGATGTGTTCAAAAGCGACATTATAGGTGTTTCGCTGACCCTCAAACTTTTTTTACAAAACATTTTTTTCACAAATTTTATTGTTTCATACAGTACCCTTAAAAATGGGCAAAAAACTATCTGTCAACCGTATAAGAGGTTATTTTGATGTTGTAGTAATATGGTAATTAAAAATAAAAATAAAATATATCATCTTCCTTACATTCAATACAACGAATTTTTAGTATACCGAAATTTATTCATTGGTTCCGTGAGCTTCGCTATATTGAGAGTTCACTGAACAATTTTTATTTTTTTATTATCTAGCTAACTATTAAACCTGTTCATAAATGATATATAATATTTAGATTTATCATTAAATAAGTTTTAAATCTAACGTTAAATAATATAAAATGTTTTCTTCTGGAATTATTTAGTCAGGTAGTAAACCTACTTTCAAATGAATTGAAAATGTTAAGTAGTTTTTTATAGTTGAACCATTTTTTCTAGCATTGAAAATCATAAATATAAGTTGAACCATTAAATTTTTAAAAATATTTAAAAAATCTGAACGAAGCAAAAATTATATTTAAAACCCAAAAAGTTGAGGGTCCGGTATACGCACACTTGCTAGCTTCGGTACCTCACGATAGTGAGGTACCGACAGCTAGTCCAATATATATTGCGATTTATTTGGGTTATTTAACAAATACACCACAAATATTCTAAATTCTTAAGAATATTTTTAATTATTTCTAATTGCATGTTTTTAACACATATAAATGCTCAACATATATATGTTTTTTCAATCAAACAATATTGTGTAGTGTATTAGTTTCCGAAAGACTGATTTAACCAAAGCCGGCTTAGCTTAGGTTAAGTATAAGGCAACTTTGAACCTTTGCGTTATTATTTTTGCCACTTGGCTGACATATTCAGTGTGAATTCGTAGTATGCGTGTAATCTGACATTCCCATTGTGCCTGAGAAAATTTTCCCCTTCGGAAAATTCTTACCATAGCTCAAGCATTATCGGTCGCCGCGATCCGTACCCATGTCGCGCTAGGGAGTGCGCCCGGGGCGCATTCCTTTTCAGCCGTTTTCTTTATCGCATCAACAAACGCGATGATGAACGTTATGATGGAATTTCACCGAGGTGTGAGCAACGGAAGTACCCTGCGAGGCGTAAAGATCGATGGTTCTGTGGTAGCACAGATGGGTTAAAAGCCGTATGGGAGATTTGAGGATTATATGGTGTAATCATAGTTTTGACTCAATAAGTTGTGTATAAGGTACAGTAAATGTGTATTTTTTAGTCTAGTTATATTTTTACTAGTATAAATATAATTTCATTATTTGCCCAGTTGCACTATTTTTTTAAACAAATTTTACTGGTGGCGTACAGGATTTAAAAAGCGATACCACTGACATTATTATTTTAACACGTTTTATGCATGTCAAATTACAGTTTAGAGCAGCATATAATATAAAAACCTGTCAGATAATACATATTTTTACTATTATAACTATCTATCGGTAAAATTGTATACCGATTTGATTTTGCTTATTTCAAATTCGGATAGTATACGTTTTAAAATGAATCTTATTGGGTTTTTTATCCGAAGGATTTTAGTGGGTTAGGAAATTCCCAAAAAAATTGTTTTATATTTTTTAATAAAATTTAAAGATAGTGACTATATTTTAATTAGGGTCCTAGAGTTAACCTAGTTTCAAATAAAATTAGATGGCATTCAATTTATATCAAAATGAGAGAGTGAGATGTCTGGGATGAAAGCGATTTTACTATATTTTATTCAGGATTTTATATAGTGAAAATATGCAAAATTTAGACCGAGTGGCTTTCAATATAATATAGTTATATTAAGGAAAGAAGGTGGCGTGGCTAAATAGAGGTGGGAGAATGCCTATGTTTTGAGTGGGGTCCTAAAGCGTAACTTTGCAAAATTTGATTTATTGGATTGTATTAAAAGTAAACATATAGACGTACTAACATAAAATTATATATGTATGAATATGTAGAAGCTTTAAAACTAATATTCTAGTAGCTTATATTTTATTATATTTAAGTAATACTTATGAAATTGCTTTTATGCTCAAGCATTAATGTTATCGCATGTATTAACAAAATTCGTACTTATTTTACCATATAACACACTGGCATCGAGTGCTCAGTGTAAACAAACTTACTAAGCTGTGCAAACCAAACTGACTTACTTATTGATTAAACAGTAGAGCTTAATAATTCAGCATGTTTGTACCAACCTTAATAATGACGCTGAAATTGCGCATACAAACAAACATTAATAATGTCAGAATATTTCCATGAGTTTTACTGCATTTCTATTTCAATTCCGCTCTTTAGCGTTTTCCACCCCCTTTCCTATTAATTGTATTTCCCACCCAACAGTAACCCCCACTCTGACGACCCCGGACTCCACTTCTTTGGAGCATAACTAATCCGGCTCACTTTGCTGGAGATTATGCACAAATGGCCTGGCAAATATTAGCTGTTATTTATTGTTATGATTTTTTAGCGAAAATGCATAATATTTTACGTATACATAATACAGGTTAATTGGACCATAATTTTAAGAGTCGATTTCTTCTAACAATCTACTTTAGAGAGTATTGTTTTTTTATTATAAAGATGCAATATTAATTTTTATGTTGAAACATCGTGTAATTTTCAAATATGAATTATGTTGTGGAGTCAATGTAACGTATATAGATGGAAATATCAGAGACGTATGTAATTGCCAAGGATTACCATAAGCCTTTCCAAATGCGTCCTTATTGTGCGTTCATTCCAATGAATGAACGCACAATAAGCATAAGCTAATGATCTGAGAAGTGTAGTTTTGCGATTTCAATCTTGAAAATAAACTACAAAGGCGGCCTAAGACCAAATATTTAAAACGTGTTTCGTGAAAATGGAAAAATATTAAACTGGCGTGAATTAACGTCAAGGTTTGACGCTACTCTTTCAATAATATTGACACATTTAAAATTATTCAATAAGGTGAAAAAGCTGGATTGAAAAGTACTGCATGAATTAAATAAAAAAAAATTGCTTTTAAGGAAAAAAGACAAATCATTTTCACATTAAAATATAGCTTGTGATAAAAAATATATTATTTTTGATAATTGAAAGCGTTCATCACAATAGTTAAGACGAAGCTCTTAGCTTTAGCATCATGAAACATGATCATTCGATTGTAGTAAATGTCTGCTGCAACCAATTAGCTAAATAAAATGATGAGCATGCTATAACTACAGGAGCTAAGCTTTGAAACTCACTCACTGTAAGGCTTAAAATAACTGTTTTTCGGTCATTTTAAAAAAACAAAAACCGGATTTTTGACTCAGTTAACCGGTATCTTAGAATTACTTTTAAGTAAATAAAGAATATTTTTATGATTTATAAATAACTAATATTAAATTATAAATAATTATCATTAGCGGTTGGTGTAAAAACATGTTTCAGCTAATCTATTTTTGTAAAAGGCTTGGCCTTATTTATTTATTTATTAATTTATTTAGCTTAATAGCTAATCTTTACATCAAACAACTTTAAGTATAAAAACATATATAAAAAATATATAAAAAATACACGACAGAAAATAAAAATATACACTAATAAGACTTAATATTATAATTTATTTCTATATGTACGAAGGTGTTTTTTAATTTCATTTAGGAAGCCCGTTATATTTTTGCTTTTTCGGATTATTCTTGGAGCACTATTATACAAATCAAAATCTCCGTACATAACTCCCCTAGCCGTACTCGTTTTCTTATACTTATCTATCTTTAAATTTTCTCTATTTCTAGTATTATATTTATGTACATCTCTATTTCTTATTAAATACTTAATAAAATATTCTGGTAACATATTATTTTCTAACTTATATATAAATACTAAAACATTCATACTCAATATTTCTTGAACATTCAACCATTCTAATCTATCAATCATACTTTTACAACTAGTTAATCTATTTTTATTTAAGATTACTCTCATTGCCCTATTTTGTAATTTTTGCAATATTTGTTTGTCTAATTTATTTAACATATTTAATATTGTTGCACAATTATTAAAATAGGGCAATATTATACTATTGTAATTTTTTTTTTTTGTATTTATACTTAATATATTTGTTATTCTAGATAATAAACCTATTTTTCTACTATTTTTTTAATATGTAATTACAATGTTCTTTAAAATTTAATTTTGTATCAACAATTACTCCTAAATATTTTATACTATCCACTATTTCTATACTAGAGTTATTTATTACTATTTTGATATTATTATCTAACACATTTTTATAATTAATAAACATACATTTAGTTTTATTCTCATTTAATTTAAGTACATTATTCTTTAACCATATTTCTAATAAACTTAATTCATTATTTAAATTATTTACAATTTCTTTAATATTATCACTTAAGCAATACATTAATGTGTCATCCGGAAATAGATGAATTTTACACTTTTTCACGTTATTAACTATATCATTTATATACAATACAAATAACAATGGTTCCAATTTAGACCCTTGTGGTACTCCATATGACACTAATTTCTCTTCAGAATATACATAATTTATTTTATCTTTTTGTTTTCTTTTATGTTAGTAATTATTAAACCATCTTAAAACTATATCACTTATACCTATATTCTCCAATTCTACAAATAGTATACAAATAGTAGTCGGCTGCTTGAGGTAAAAATTAAGATAACCAATTTTCTATGGCCGTCAAATTTAATTATGTTGGAGATTAGAAATACTAAAATATAAATGTTTTAAAATACAATGTTACCTCGTTTTTTCTAGAAATGTTGTCATTTTCAAGTTAAAAAATCGGTCCCAAATTATATATAGCGTTAAGTTGTGTTTTTTAGTACTTGTGAAAATTGGATAAAAAGAAATAATTTTAATTTTACTGTCGTTTAATTGTTTGTAGTATTTTTTTTATATATTATACTAATTTTAATACATTTTCTCTAAATTTTGGCAATGTTTAAAATAATAATCCTTTTCTATTTTTCAAGTCAATGTATTTGTTTTTGTCCATTATAATGTATTTTACTTTGTTATTTTTATTTTTGAGTATTTTAACATGAATTCTATATTTATCAGCAATACATAGTATCCATATATATTTTGCATATTTTTAAACAAATATTTATAAACATAAAATTTTAAACATACAAAATATCTTAATTTTCCGAAGACAGTTTATGACGGTTCCCCGGTTTTTGATTTGTAAAAAACGGAAAACCAGTTTTTTCTTACGGACGGTTTTTTGGAAGCCCTACACCAGTGAGCGTCACAGCTTCCATTTTTTATTCAAAACACACGGACGCTGGACTATCACAATCATACTGAGAAATTAACAACCTTCAATTGTTTGTTCAATATTTTTTTTTGATTTTCATAAATATATGATTTAAAAATATTTAGTATTTTTACTTCAAACTTAAATGTGATTTTATTTTTTGAATATAAATAATTGTATTTTAAAATATGTATGTTTTCTATGTAAATATATTTTATATGTATGTAAATTTATATCTATTATATGTATGTTATTTATATCACTATAAAAAAAAATATATTTTATAAATTTTTGAAATGTTTTTAATTGCATTTTCAAATAATATATCATACGTATAATATTGTTATCGACCTCTGCTAAGCCCGCCAAGGTATGCTGATACGCTGCAGTTTCCCTATAATAACCGTTATTGCAGCGCAGGTAGAAACAAAAACAACACACAATCGTATTTTCCTGCGAAGTATACGACTTTCATCTTGTGACTCGGCTCTAGCACGCGTGAACGAATCTGTGTAAAAATTAAAAGCTGTGGGTTACGCTACTTCTTTCAATAACTAAACCACTTATTTAAAGGAAAATGAGCAAGCTGCTGTTAAGATGGCAAAATTGAGTCTGTAGTTTAGGTGAATATTATGATTAATTGTATTTCATTTAATTTGAGATATACTATGTAATAAACCAAAATATTATATTTTTGTTTACTTAATGTGTATGTTTCTTTTATATTATTTTGGCACGCCAGTATATGGTTATTGTCTATCAAAAAATCGTAAGAGCAGGTTATGCTATCGGCACATTTACAAACGCTAAAGATGATGAGTTTATTTATAATTGTATAATAATATTTATGCCACGAGGATTATTGCTAAATACCTAGGCTTGCACATTGTCTTTAGCTGAATTGTTAAACACATTTTAGAACTTAATTCTAAAGAGCTTGCTGCCATCGCGGCCTTTTGACCAATATTTAGCATAAAACACGCGCTTTTAATTTTTTTTTTTTATATGAAAACAATAATCCACACATATTTTAAAATATGCTTGCCTGGTTAATATAAATTTAAAATAAATTTGCTATAAAAACTACTTTTAATTGCAAATTTGTTATCTCATGTATTATTTATATTCAATTATAAATATTATTATTGAGAAGAAGTCTTTCTATATTTGACATTTTTTTCAATATTAATAGTTATAATTAAATATTTATTGGTAGCAAAATACTGTTACCTAGTAGTCGACTGTAATTATTATTCATTATTTAATATCAACAAGTCGATTAGGTACTTGTAGTTTGCCCCTTATGTTTATTATGAGGGTAAGCTGGCAACAATGTTATAGCTACTATAGCGCTAGTACGTCTGTCGTCGGCGAACGAATTTGAATTAATTAATTATCGCACAGTTTCATAAGTCCGTCCTCGTGTTGCGGGTCGCACGTGACTCGCGTTGCAAAGGGTTGGGACCTTTGGGGGTGCGTTACAATACCAACACGCACAGGGTGGATTACCGCGGCTGGGTAAAACCTTTTGTTGTTGATGCACGCGGAAGACAGGTGAAAATCTCGGGCTCTGGTGTCTGGGGGTTGAATGTTTGTTTCTTTTATATTATTTTACTCGTGTAAATAATATATACAGATAAATGTGCGAAATTTACGTCTAGAGTCTGTCTTGGCTTGTGAGTTTCGGTCATTTCACCTACAGATAGAGTTATAGCGATTGGCGACTATAGGGAATAGGTTCTTAAATAATGGTTTATTGCTACAAATTTGCCATAAATTTGAGATGTAGTAGAAAATTAACGGAATACTGTTTTTTAGGTACATATATGTGGCGTATAATATTTCTGATCTCATTCCCCTTGAGAATATTACTATTACTTTCTAATAGATTTTTTTTGTACGCGGCAATAATGCCCTTTGTTAACTACACTTTATGATAGATACTTTTAACCAAATTCTTTTTTCCAGGTACCGATGTGCAACGAGCCTTAGCCCTTGTTTTAATGTTGAGTACCCGCCAACGTTAATGACTTAATAGCGTAATATTTAAATTTGCAAGCCTGTTTGTAGATTTGGCTTAAAGCTTTTTGAACGTTTAAGACTTGTCTTTGTTTATATTGTCGCCGATGTACGTTTATGAATTGTTAGTGTTTTATTTTTGTATCTATTATTTTTGATTATATTATTTTTGTTATTGATTATCATTAAAAGGAGATCATTTAAAATTTGCTCCTATATTATTATCTTAATATTTTTATACAATAATAAATACGTTCATATATAAATACGTTATGACATAAAACATAAAATAACATCATCAGTAAATTTATAAAAACACTGATACAAAAACATCACCCACTTTTTGTGAAAAACGTGTATTTGTATGTACAGGTCTCTCGGGTGCAATATATACTTACCATAATAATTAAAAACAGAGCTATAAAGGGCTAATGTTGTAATTCAAATTATAAATAATTAATGTACAGATATTATACAGCGTTAGTCTTTTATTAGTATTGTTATTGCGTTCTCTGCATCCCTGATTCTGAACAATGAAATTTCGCACCTTTTTGAAGGCAAATGAAGCTGATTAAAATCTCATTTGTTTAAAAAAAACAATGGCGACCAAAACAATGACTAGGGGTTGGTAGAGGTGTCGTGATTATTATGATAAAATGATTAAATTCCAAATCTTAAATTGAGTGAGAGCTATTTATATTTGCTGTCAAAGGGGCCGTTTCATCAAATCGCCGCCGCTTTGTAAATTCGCAGAATCCTTCTTTGATGTCCTTTGTTGCTTTTATTTATGCGATTTCCTACTTTGTGCGATGCTTTATTATGACAATGAATTTTGGCATATTTTAGGGCAGAGAGTCGCTTTCACCGATTGAAAAACGCATTTTTGATGGAGGTAATCAATTTGCAATTTAATTATTGTTTAAATAATTAAATTGCGAATCTTGTTTAGATTTTGAACGAATTTATAGAAATTAAAATCATTACTATATATTTTTTATATTTATTAATCTATAATATATGAGTAATAAGTATATCGAACGTATATCTATATCATGGGATTTAGTGCTAATATTGCCATTTCTTTCTTAATTATAAGTAGTGATGAAATGGATAGCTCTCAACTGACTATGCTAACACAAATAGAGTTTATATCTTTTGTGGCTCTATATCTAGGTATATATAATACTATATAATGGAAAAAATATGTGTAATCAACTAAGTAATGTGTAGTACACTTTCAGATCAAAATTATATGTATTTGTTCTGCAATAGTTTCATAGTATCAACGAGCGAAATGTTTGAGAGCCTCTTCTTTTGGTGAATGAAAACCCCCTTGAGTCGCAGCGCTGATTCATTTTCGTGACATCGATTCTAATTACTGCCCGAACTTGAACAAGTTTCTCTCGTGGTCCAGACAGCGCAATCGGAGCTTTTGTAATTTACGTTCATGGGTGACTCTCTTTATCGCGTATATCATATCATATAACCGACTTAATCTTTTTCTTGGTTTATGATACAGACGATTATTAAGATGCAGTGTAAGTGAATTACTATTACATATGTTATAAATGATATAATATAATTCATACATATATTAATAGTTTTTTTTTGTGGATCTAATAAATTTGTGGAATGTGTTTGAAGCTGTACCTACAATAAAATTATTATTAGCTGCTGCACATCATACGTAATTCAATTGTCGCCGCCCTGTGTAACTGTAGTTTCTTAGTGGCTACTCTACATACTAATTGCAACGCTCAAAAGCCACAGTCTGCTTTATTAAAATATGCCAGTGAATCACTCGCTGGCATGGAATCCCTGCAAATTGGGAGCGTCGTCGTTAGGGACGCCCACCCAACCAACCCAGTCGACTGCGCTCTTCTAATTAACACCGTTGAATACAACCGCAGCTGATTTATAACAACGGAGAATCGTTCAATTTTAATAGAAAAATAAGCAAAACAACTGAAAAAAGATATATTAAAAATATTGATACTTTCCTGCTATCACGACGTAAATTTATTAAAAAAATATTAATTTATTACATATTATTTGTTTATATACAAATATATTTTCATTGAAAATAAATGTGTTCAAACTGTTTCATACCGAAACAGAAGCCTGTGTTGTGTTTATGGGGTGTTCACTATTCTGACCAACGCTCCCTCGCTGCCGCTCGTTTGCATCTGAACCTTTTTATATTTTAAAACGTATTTCTGTAGCAAAACAACGTTTTGCTACAGAAATACGTTTTAAATAATTTGTTAAAAAATACGTTTTAAAATTTTAACAGGTTAAGATCGAACAAGCGGCAGCGAATGAGCGTTGGTCATAAATAGGGTTCGCATGTCCGGGCTTCTTACCGTGTCCGTTTCACTTTTCTTTTTAGCATGTGGACATCTCACTGTGCGACCATCCTACGATGTAGACTTCTTACCGTGCGCTCTTTTGAAATATTTGGGCAATATTTCACGTGATTAATGAAATCATAACAAAAGTAGTCAGTGAAAACAATAATTCAGAAAATTCAGCAAGAATCAAAGTCACTAAAACTCTTTAATCAATAAATTAATTTTTACATATTTATTAGAAATTGCAATTTTATTAATTTTAATATTTCAAAAAAAAGAACACATCAATAGATCGGGGTTTCTTTTAGTGAAAGAGTACAATGTAAAGTGAAAATAACTAAGAATTACTGAACATTTTATTGTATATGTTTATATAGAAAAATATAATATATTTACGGTAAAAAAATGATAGGATAATTAAAAATAGATAAAATGTACACGGATACGATAAAATGTCCGTGAATCATAGGGTTTGAAATATCGGTAGTAAAGTGGCGCAAAAATCGACCTTCGATATTACCGGTACGAAAAAATGCAATACTAGTAGTAGCGGAAAAAATATTTTTTTCGATACTACCGGTATTACAAAGTACAATACTAGTAGTACCGAACATTTTTGACTGATACTTGAAACTAGTACCGAACATTTTTGACTGATAATGAAAGATACTTGAAACTAATCAAGAAGGTGTCGCCAACGTCTTGAATCAAAGATGACATCAGAAGAAAATAATTTTCAACGACCCCCAATGGGTGTGACTTCGCAGCCAATAAGATTCAGGTGAATCTAGTTAGAGTTTTATTAGATAAGACGATAAATCTCCGAGCGGTGGTGGAGAAGCTGGCGCAGGGATGATTTCCGTGAGAGGTGGCGCGGCAGCGACAGTATAGTGGAGGATGATCCCTCTTTGCTACAGTGGTCTCTTTACTCAGTCCCTCTCGGGATATGAGCGCCCATGACAGTATGTTGTCCGCGGGTGGCGGGCGTCTGCTGATCTTTTCGAGTGACTGCTTGTGACTGCCCTCTCCTCATTCAGGCTTAATTATCCTTAATTTATCTAATCAATCATATTAATGCAGCGATCATTCAGCCAGTTGATCGCTTCTTAGTACACGAAATAAGTATACGCCTTTAGAAAGTAACGTTTGCTTGATGGATATCACTGAGGTTGAAGAATTTTGTATGTGTAACGGGAATATTTGCCATCCGGTGATGCATTATTTTCTGTTACCGTTTCATAACAAATGACGGAGAATATTTAAAGTAAGAACGCATTTTTTCTGGTCGTAACGAGGGCTTTAGTGTGGTCCCATTCTTTAGTCCATTGTATTATTTCCTTGTTGATGAATGATCATTTTGGTCACAGTAAATAAGGCCGCAGAGACCTCATAAAATTAATAAATAATAAAAATATTGAGCTAAAAAATAAATGGTATTTCATACTTACAATACGTTCGAGAGATCTTTTCAAAGGAAGATTAGAACAATTTTTTTTATTAAAATAGGAACCATTTTAATAAATAAAAAAGACAATATTTTTAATAAATCAGAAGGAGGATATCAAATATTATGTGGCAGTTGCGACAAAATTTATATTGGTCAGATATAGCATAGAATTTGACAAAGACATCAAAACGCGATCAAAACTCAATTTTGTTAAATCAAACATTTGATGAAAACCACCATATAGATTAAGATACAACCTAAACATTAGGCAAAATTCAAACCCAATTGTTCAGTCGCGCTCCAACAGCCGAGCCGAGCGCCACGTTTGCGCGTGCTCCGCCCGAATCGCCTATAGCAGCCGACAACCAGGGCTTACCCAGCCCAAACTCGCCAGAGAGACAGCTGAGCCAGACCCGAACCGACGAGAACAAACTGAAGCCGATTGGAAAAGGATAAGTCGGCCAGAACGCGGAAGTATCTTTCTCCGGCCCCGCGTCGCGGCCGGAGATCGCGCGCGCAAGATTCCTGATCACCGGGCTCAAACACGCACAGTTTGAAGCCCAAGCTAACAATTTACATCGGCTTCGATCCGACCGGACCGCGATTAGTGACACCAAACCCGCTTACGCGACGCGCCGCGTCACCATCGTTAACCCCCACCAGCCGGGCGACCGATCGCGAACCACCGCGCCGTCTCCGGCACTTCCGGCCCTCGGGCCCAGACAAACTCGGGAGCCCACGTGCTCCCAACCTGCGGCCCTCCAACTAAAGATTGATTTAAATAATTAATTTAACTTAATATATTTTTTTTTTTTTGTTATTCTTTGCTTTAACGAATAGCGTCGAGAACATGAACAAACCTACGGCTCCCCCTAAAAAGGGAGCCGCAAAACAGTCGGCCAAAAAACCGACAAAGATCCCAACTAAAACAGTTGAGATCACAAAACGCCGCCCCAGCCATAGCAGCAGCTTATCCCTAGACTCCACTCAGGAGCATATGGACACCACCTCCGATGTGGTCTCCCGAAAAAGGTCTCAAGCCTCACCTTCTCCCCCGGCACCAAAAAAAAGAGTCAGAGAAGAATTTCCGGCTCTTCCAGCCAAGCGAGACCCACCCCCCACTAGCAGCACAAAAAGCGACGCTACGGCGTCTGACCCAATTTCCCGTCTAAAAGACGGCTTCAACAACATTTTGGAGCTCATCAGCTCCGCAGACCATCTGACGGTCTCGGCTAGACGGGCTCTCACAGCCGCTACAGAGATGACTCAGTCTCTAGTCGCGGAGGAGTTCACTCCCCGAAACGCCACTCCCACCCTAAAAGGAGCTGAAGCGTCACTTGCGGCGATACAAGTAGAGCTCGCCCTCAACAGTGAGGCAATTCGGCGCCTCGAGCGCAGAATCTCGCCTCCACAGCCCACTATGGCTAGCATAGTGAGAGAGCTCAGGGGCTCCCCCCCTCAAGCTCCGCAGCCCTCACCGATGACGTCAACATCGGTCGTCCGCATCACCCCAATCGGGGATAAAATTAAGACCTCCAAAGAGACCCTAGCAGCCTTTACTAAGGCAGTCGATCCTTCAGCCGCTAAGCTGCAGGTTAAGCGCATTCTGCCGGCTGCGGGCAACGCAACCGGAATCTTAGTATCCAGCCGCGCCGAAGCGGAAAAAATTATCGGGTACAATTCGGCTCTCGAAAAAGCCGGATTACGAGCTTCGAGTCAGGGTCTCAAAGACCCGCGCGTAATTGTTCACGACGTGCCCAACGACCCTGGGGACAACAACGGAGTGGAATTTTTAACATCGATGTTCGTTCAGAACATCGAGGGGGTCGTCCCAACTATCACCAAAGCTGATTTTCTCAAATCAGCCAAAGTGATAGTCAAACTACGGGCGAAGAGAAGGGATCTCACCCATGTGGTGGTATCCTTACCCGCCTCATGCCGCTCCCCGCTGGTTGACAGCGGAATTGTATATATAGGGCTTCAAGCCCACCGCATCCGAGACCACTTCCGAGTCCTGAGATGCTACAAATGCCACCTCTACGGTCACTCGGCCAAATACTGCAGGGCCCCCAAGGCTTCATGCAGCGGAACGCATGAAAGTGCGTCATGTCCTAACAGGGACAAACCCGCAAACTGCGCCACCTGCTGTCGTCTTAAACGGCAGCACGAGTCCTCTCCCCATAGAGCGGGAGATCAGAGCTGCCCGGCTTACAAGGCTGCATTGGCGAGGGAAATGGCCAACACTAATGGCTAATCCTCAGCAGACGACACCTAAGCTGCTCTTTGCGCAGCAAAATCTCCGCAGATCGCGTGATGCTACAGCGGAATTCGGTTATAAAGCCGCCTCAATGGGCGTAGACGTAGGACTTCTTCAGGAGCCCTATGTAGCGTTTGGTAGAACGGCGGGCATCGGCTCCGGGGCGAGGATCTTTGAGATCCAACCCGCGGGCGCCTCGATCGCTGTCTTTAACCCGAATCTCAGAGTCACTCTCCTGAGACACCTCTCAGACCAGTGGCGCACAACGGTGCATATCTCGGCCCCGGGCCTAGACGTGCACCTCATTTCAGCGTACTTTAAGTATGCGGACCCCGTTGAACAGCACTTGAGTGGGCTTTCGTCGGCAGTGGAAAGCCTCCGCGGGCGGAACCTGGTCGTGGGTGCGGACTTAAACGCCCTATCCCCCCTATGGGGAGAAAAATCTGAGACTAGGCTTAACCGCAATCCGGCTAGGAACCATCAGGTCGTCGACTTCATCTTGGGCTCGAGCCTAGATGTTGCGTTCGATGAAACGGGACCCAACAGTCCCAACCTTTGCCTCCCCGAATGGAGAATCGTCGCCGGATGCGACCCTGCACTCTCTCGTAGATCCGCTAACAATTAAAAATTGGAGAGTTCATTCCGAAATGTGTCTCTCCGACCACAGATTAATTAGTTTTAATTTACAGCCAACCTATCGCGATCGGGCCCTAGAGGATCGCGCTACTCCGGCGTCGCTGCTACCTCGACGCTTCAAATTTGGAAAAGCCGACTGGAAGAGCTTTGAAGTGGACCTTCAGAAGGAACTTGACAAAGCAGCTAGAAATCTGGGTCCAGATGTGGAAGCTAAAGCCGAAGCACTACAGATCGCGATACTGGCGGCTGCCGAAGCGAACATACCCAGAAGCAGACCTAGACCTCAGAACAAAAAGCAGCCCGACTGGTGGTCCCCAGAGATCGCAGTCGCCAAATCGGCGGCTAAGAAAGCTTACCGCATCTACGCTGCCGAAGCGAAGGCGCGTGGATCTGGACGCATTGACTCAGACACCCCAAAGGACGACCCATTCAGAGCGACCAAGAAGGCGCTAAGAAAAGCGACAAATAATTATAAGTACCTTATCAGAAACTCAAAGAGGAACCACTGGAGGGAATTCGTCACAAACGAAAGCTCAAACAATGTATGGGGTCGCCACTACCGCATAGTCAAAATGTCAGACAGATCCGCCACTTCCATGTCAGGAATCGTCGACAAGAACGGCATCTGCGCTATAGATTCAAAAGTAGCGGCTGAGAACATACTCGAAGCTCTACTACCGATGGATCCGCCTTCCGAGGACACTCCTCGACAAGCGGAAATAAGAGCAAACTCAGCGGCGCCGGAGCCCGCACGTTCGACCTCACAACCTTTCTCGCGTACAGAGATTGAGCAGGCCCTCGGCAGATTACGCGCCAGGTCTAGCCCCGGGCTGGATTGCATAACGAGCGACCTCATCCGAAAGGCGTGGCCGACCGCGGCCCCGATTTTCGAGATCGTCTTCAACGATCTTATTTCAAAAGGCATCTTTCCAGGCTGCTGGAAGCCCGGTAAGATGATAATACTGGCGAAGCCGGGGAGTAAGAACAAGAACGAGCCTAAGGCGTACAGACCGATCACCCTTCTCCCGGCGATAGGCAAGCTGTTCGAAAAACTGCTGGTGGAGAGACTTGAGAGCCACTTCAGAATGAATAAACCACTGTCAAGCAGACAGTTCGGCTTTCGCCCAGGAAAAAGCACAGACGACGCGTTACAATACGCCAAAACGACAGTCGACACCCTTCCCGGCAAGCATGTGGTAGGAGTACTTCTGGATATATCGGGAGCTTTTGATCACGCCTGGTGGCCCGGAATAATCGACAAGCTGAGGAAGCGAGGAGTCCCTTCCGACCTCACCAAAACTATCTCGTCTTACTTTAAGGATAGACGAGTGGTGATCGACGCAGGCGGAAGCCTAGTCTGGAAGACCCTAGAGAGAGGATGCCCGCAGGGCTCGGTCCTCGGACCGATGCTGTGGAATGTCCAGTTCGACGACGTCCTGGAGACCCCTCTGCCCCACCACTGCGACCTCATTGCGTACGCCGACGATCTGATGCTCTTAGTGAGCGCCGATAGCCGAACCGGCCTAGAAATTAAGACCGAGACAGCACTGTCTACCCTGCTCGCCTGGGGCAAGGAGAATAAACTCTCTTTTGCCCCCCACAAGACACAAGCTGTGCTGCTGAGAGGATCCTTGGACCCAAAGAGACCCCCCCAAATATGCATGAACGGACACAAAATTAAATTCGAACTAAAAGCCCGCTATCTGGGGATGATAATATCCAGGAACTTTGACCCATGCGTTCACCTGAGAATGGCAGGAATTAAAAGTAGAAATGCAATGTGCAGGCTGCATCGCCTAGGCGGAAAACACTGGGGCCTTAACTTCAGGGCGAAGGTGATAATGTACAAAGCCATTTTCGTCTCGATAATCACGTACGCGGCAAGTGCGTGGGCCGAAAGATCTTCCCGCGGACTACCGAACACCATCCTGCTGAGAACTCAGACGTCGCCGCTGAGGCTCCTCACGTCGTCCTACAATACAGCTCCGATTTCGGCAATGTGCGTGATGGCCGGCGTCGAACCCATCGATTTAACTGCCCAGATGAGAGCCGCGGTCCACCACCTCGGAAGAGGCCGCTCGGCCTCAATAGCGGGCAAGAGGCTCTTCCCTCCAGTGGGAGAGCCTAGCCCAAGTGCTGCTCTGATGACTATCCGGCGCGTCACTCGCGCTGCGGTGCTAGAAGAGTGGCAAAAACGCTGGAACGAGTCCGCAACGGGACTACTGACCAAAAAGTTCCTCCCCCTGATCTCAGGGAGACTCGAGCTCAGGTGGTTCCGTTGTGGATTCCACACCTCACAGTTCATGACCGGCCACGGAGCTTTCCGGGCCTATCATGAACGTTTTTGTTTAAGAGACCGCTCCGACTGCCCCTGCGGCCACGAACTACAGACGTCCGAACACATACTATGGGACTGCCCAATGATGGACGAGGAGAGAGCAGTCCTACACTCCAACCTCGAAATCGAGGGCGATGGCCCTCCACAACACAGACATCTCGTGGCCACGAAGGGAAATCTTCTGGCGTTCGAGAGATACTGCGCCGCATATGGCGCCCGCACAGACGTCCGTCCTCAATAGGACCACCTATTAGCCCCTTAAGGGCCACCCGCGAGCTCTCTTCTCTCATCGGAGTGAGCTAGGCAGCAGGAAAAAAAAAATAAGAAAGAGGAAATAAATAAAACAAGCACAAAGGATGAGTTGATGAAATAAATATTTTTCTTTCCAGGATGCGTAAAATCATTTCTCTCCCGTAGAGACCCCAGGTACGCGGAGCGCGACTGCCCGCATACCTTCCCTCCCCCCACATCCCCTATCCAACCTCCGTCTCCAAAAAAGATAGTGATGCCGGAGACCATCAGTAGATAAATCGCGACGGTCTACCCGTCCAGGTCGTTCACGTGACGACCTAGGAAGGAGGCCTGGTCTAGCGCCTGTATGCGCAGTATGCAGGCGCGAAAGCCAGGCTAGGTACATCCGGTCGCTCATGGGCCGAAACTCCTGAGCCTGATGCGACCGTGGAAGGAGGGCGTGGGCCCATGGACCTTCCAAACCCAATTGTTAGAAATAATAGACAATCAAAAGAAATAGGAATTGAAGAAAATTAGCAATAAATAAAAAATACGTGAAAGCAATTTCAATTTCGGGTTTAAATTAAGTTTAATTAAATTTTATTGAAATTCATACTAATTTTTTCATACAAACAAACATTTCAAAAGTATATGCATTTGTTTTTCTCCTAGCAACAAATAAATAAAGAAAAAAATAAATAATTATTAAGTCACAGGATTGAATCAAATATGACGCAATTGAATAGTCTGCTAAAACTGTAAGTTAATAATCTTTTCCCATATTCTCATAAACGAAAATAAATAAGCTGATTGGGTAAAATAGATCTGTAATAATATACGAATGTTTTAACATTAATTAATTCGGAAAATTGTGATAAAAATAGAATAAAACACATTTTTATACATTAAAAAATATCGTAGTATATAATCAATAAGATTGAAACACTAAAATTATTAAAATATAATATAAAAAATAATGTGAGTCAATACAAATTTTGCGATTACGACAAAATGTATTTAAAATTATATAAACAATTACTATAATTAATATATATTTTTATTCTGAACTAAAGGTTTTTAGTCATTATTTTCTGAATTTCATTATTTTCTTATTATTAAATTAAATAAATATGACGTTATATTTATAAAAAATAAATTAAAAAAGCTTGATATTTATTGAATAATAGTATATAACGTTTTGTCATATATTTTAATATGGTAATGCAATCGTAACATGTGTGATATTAGTCCTAACATTTTTTCAGCTGTGTACCAAATAGGTTGGAATAAATTTAGGGTAATGTTAAATTTCAATACATTACTTTAATATACAATTGTTTTTAATTTTATTTCTTAACTTATTAGTTGCTAGGCTAAAATAATAATAAATCTTGATAACAAAACGTATTAAGTTACTTATTGTATTAATCCAGTAATAAATACAAATTTAATTACATTGACCTTCGATCGCTATCAACAGATTAACCCTCAGTGAGACGAGCCCTATAGATATTAATTAAAGGTCAATGAGTTTACCCTCTTGTAAACAAATGAAAAACGTAGCACTAAAATTTAAGATTGTAACATATATTAATACGCAATAAAAATAATATTTTATATTTAAAAAATTAAATAACTATATTTTAATTTTTAAGTAAAAAATCTTGTATTTTTCTGCTTTTATTATTAAAAGAGCATAGTTAAATATTTGTATGCGCCGTACTAATAACATAAATAATGAGAAATATTTTTTTTAGATTTGCCTGACCTATCAATTAAAAAAAAACTTTTCTAAAAAACTGATTTGTTAGATCATTTCATTTATAAGTTATTAATGAGACTGGCAAATGAAAAGTCGTCGACTTCATAGCCAACAAGTCACCCGATTTCTAAAGCTACAGACGCTTTTTTGACCCAAGCTTTTTCATGAATCTATTATTGTAGTTGTTATTGTAAATGAGTAATAGTAGTGCTATTTAACCATTGTTTATTGAACTCAAACTTGATCATAATACATTCAATACGAATAATGTCTGGCTAGGTGAAAACACCAATTTGTATAACGCAACCCAGACAATGTTCAAGTTAGTCAAAATTAAGTCCATCCCCGAACAAATAAAGGGGTCGAACAATGCGTCTGAATTGTTTTCAGTCACAACACGCATCACGGCCGATAGACAATAACACGTAACAACGTTAATTTAGAAAGCGGTGTCTAATTCACCGTTCGCCTCTGAAAAACATAAAGCCGAGCGCGATTAAAATTATTTTAGCCCCTTATTGTTTGTGTGGGATTTTCGCCAGGGCAAAAAATATTAATATGTCCAGTTTGCATTTTTTCTGGCGGTGGGTTGAGAAATGTCGCGCGGATAACCCCTTCGCTGCCCGGTTACACAATAAGTTCTGACGGTCATTTAACACGACGCCGCCGCCCGCCGAACGGAAGCGCCATTGTTCATCGTATAAATTTGTAGCCGTAGATGTGAAAAAGGTTAGCGACGGACGCCGGTCGTAATTAATTTGGAGCGGGAAGTTATGAGCGGTGTACGTGTGCATTCGGTGTTAAAGTCGGCGAATAGGTTAATTTTTATTTTGTTTTAAAGTCTGTGTTTGCCTTGAATGTAATGGCAGTTTGATTGCAACCTATATTTATATTATATATCAGGGTAGCCGAATTTTTTTATTGTTGCGATATACATTTTTCAATAAAAAATCTTGTAATTTAGACAAAATAGTATTATTATACAGGCATACGTTAAAATGGGTCTATAAATATAATAATATTTTTATAGTGAGCGCGCTTTTCTATTGAATATCAGTCTAAGGGTCGCAATGGCGGCAAGCAAAGTTGCAAAATATGTATATTAAATTTATGCTTGACATCCAGTTGTAAGCCCAGATATTAAACGTTTGTTTTCTATTTTATGTTATTGCGCTTTTTATTTGGGATCGGTGGTAGTATTGCTTCTTTTTTAATTTTCCACCTCTTAAAATATTTATTTAGGATTTTTGTAATTTATTCGCGATTGTTTTAAGACTGTGAGCACTGGTTAAATAGCTGTATCGTCAGAGTACATAGATAAACGTGTATTATTTATTTTAGGATATCGTTTGAATACATGATAAAGAGGAACGGCCCGAGAAAACTTCCCTGAGGAACTCCAGCTGGAATTTTACGCGGGATCAAGTGTTCATTATTAAGTGAAACAACATAGCTTCTATTTTTCAGGTATGAGCGTATTAAGCGTAGCATATATATTACCCAAAAGATAGACAGGCGTTAAAGATATTTGTTGAGTAATAGAAGGTGTTTAACAATGTGTTATCTAATCTGTCTATTTCAGGACTATTTAAATTTTTAAAGTTTTTAATAACATTTAAAATTTCCCTTGAGCTAATTTTGCGAATTAAATCATCACTTACCGCGGATGCTTTGATTATTATTATATTATTGGTATATTTACTTCGTTTTAAGTTTTAGTGTTTAATTTTTTTAGTAAGTTCGTACGATACAGAAAAAGCGTCAGCTAATATCTCAACATTATCTTAATCTGTGTCAGCTATGATATTTTCAGTTTTTAACTGTGTAATTCCTGTGTATTTATTTTTAAACAATTTAGTTACTTTCCATAATGAATTATCTACTGGTTTTAGGATTTCAAGTTTACGCGACCATGCTTCATTTTTAATGTACTGAATTTTATTGCGAATATCATTTTGTTTATGAAACATTTTATTTTTGGAGATTTAGGTTTTGAATTTTAATTAATTTATTAATGGATGGAGTAAGCTCAAAATATTTATGAAAAATTTTATGCGTCGGTACATATGATATTTTAGCTTATTTAAGTTGTAAAATAATTTTAGTGTCCGAAGGAGCAAAGTTCTGTTGCTTAACCACTATACGAAACTCGACAATACTCCCGAAACCCTTCCAATCAGCATTGTTATAATCAAATACAATTTTATGGATATCATCAGTCTCACCTTCCAGTGTACAAAAAAACACAGGAAGGTATTCCGAGGACAGAGCCTGGATGTATTGCATATCTGAGATCTGAGTATTGCCCTAAACTAACGCTTTATCTAAAATTGACGGCGTCATGCGGTTGGTTGGGTAATGCGTTGGTGATTTTAGATACTTTAAAATCGTAACCATGTCGTGCAATTAGTTAAAAAGTGTCGTCTCGAATCGATTCACTAAATTGCACTGTCTAAAAATATTGTTTGACATTTTCTTCTTTCGTAATCACAACAGCTAATTTGCATATTAAGCAACATCATTTATCCTTAGTATAGAGATAATCATGTGTTCATTCTTCGTAGTAATGATTGAACTCATGACAATGGCTGAAGATATTTAAAAAAATATATTTTCATACGTATTTGTTAAATAATAAATTAAATATTAATTTGAGAGAGCTGATAACCATTTAACTGTGGTCATATAAATATATAAACAATGTCTGAGCGATAAATTGAAAAATAACTATAAAAAAAAATTTTAAAATAAATTTTTAAAGTTTAGCGTCTCCAACTGATCAAGTCTCTCTGAATATTTCAATTAATCTATTCGCAGTTGACGAACTTAAAACACTATTGCAACCATAGTTTGTATTAAATTTTCGAATTGCGGCCAGCAAACTTTCATTATTTTTGAGATATTGTTCAGTAATGAAAGCACGTTGTTGTATCGTGTAACGATGTAACGCTTCATTTTTACTAACCCTAAGCTCTCAGCTGTCAAATTATTTTTTTTCAGCAAATTCAAATCTTGCGTTAATTTTAAAACACCCTTTATTAGCGATACATCAGCACAACGAATACTTAGATTGTGTTGCTATCCAGAATGCATAGGCGACACTGTTTATAATGTGATTTTTTAAAGGTTGTACTGGGACTGTGACAACAAAAAGTATATGCGATTAATAAAGTATTTGATTGACACAGGTGGTTTACAAAATTCCGATCCAAAAATTTTTCATTGGTTGTTAAATAACATACTGGGCACCTTTTGAAGCTGATAGTGTCAAGTTAACTTAACAATAATTGACACTTATCCACATTAAAATACCAGTTGAATTGCACTAAGGATTGACGAAAACCAGTCAACTGTATTGAGACGTATGAATCTAATGGGAGTGGTTTTACGGTAAAACGATTGAGCTCCCCATCAATTGTCAGCCGCCTATCTAATGTATTGATTTGAGAGCAAGACAAACGCACAAGTATTTTTACATTGATTGATAGCTGGAGATGTGGTAATTAAAGTGGGTTATTTATCATAATGTGACATAAAAAATACTTTGAGCACGTTTATGGGTGTAGTAAACGCCACCATTAACTACTCTAAAAGCTGAAATCCATGCAAAACATGTAGTGCTTTATGTATGGTGCAATTGCAAGGATATTGGACACTATAAACTTTCAGAAAACAATTACAGCCAAATGTTATTGTAATTAATTAACAAAGTTACACACTGCTCTTAAATAGGTTTGACCTCAATTAGTAAAGAGAAATGGGGTAGTTTTTACTATAACAATGAGCGACCACGTGGTGTTTTATTTGTTTAGAGCGTAATAAAAAACTGAATTAGCAAGGGAGATAAATAAGCAATTAATTTGTAACTTGTATTTTAATTCCATAAATAAGCTTATAGAAAAATAATATAAGCGCGTTAGAAATGTTTTATTTTTTAACACTTCTATGCAGTGATGACACATTACAAATAAAAGCTACAGTCAATCGCATGCTTTTTCTCCATTTTATTTTACCGCACGGAAAATTCCACAGTTCGTTTTCCGCCACAGCTAGGCGTTAACTCAAAATACCGGTCTCCGTGATTTTTTTGTCGCCGCACACAAAAACGACAATTTTTTCATTGCAGTACAAAACACAACAAAAAAACAACAACACACAAATACACCCTTTTGCCGCGCCACAGCGTTCCGACCACAATACGGGTCGTTTGGCGTGCCACGTCCAGCGGCACGGATGTCCCGAAATGAAAAATGTGCACCCTACAATGGGACCTTTGCCAATTATTTTATTTATTGACTGCGAAAAATAACCGAGAAAAGGCATTAAACCGCTTCTGACTAGATTTTTCATAGAAGTTGAAATGACGCCCCGAGGTTATGTTGTCGGAATCGAACCTTGGAAGCTTTTGTCGCGAGCGAGCTTTAAGGAGAAAATTTAACGCGATACAAGCAAAAGCCATCGAAAGTGCGGCAGTTAAGCATATAAATTTATACACACAATGAAAAGCAGGTAAGTCAGCGGTAAATCACGCGAGATAAGCTTTGATATGTGCTCATTTGACATTAGAGCATCAAGTTGGTTTTAGAATACAAACTATGAAGTATCATATAATACGCGTAGATGAAGTACATTCAAAACAAGTTTACCTTTGCACCACAATGATTTTTTATTCAGCTTTCGAACTTAATAACGATCAATACTTTTTATAGAATAATTGCTATTTGATCTCTCTAAGTGTGTATAGCTATAGGCGAGTCGGCAAGTGCGGATGTCCTAGCCCTAACTGCCATCAAAAGAGGTCTCGATCGTGATTCTCGAAAATGTTCCGGAACCCAAAACTGGAATTCCTCGAGAATAGCTGGATTGTCGACAGCACCTTTTAGTAATTTGAAAAAACGCTTAGCGACATACAGCTTTCTGCGAGAATTCAGCGAATCATATCCCAACGCTCCTAAAAGAAAGGCGCTGGGATATAATAACGGATAATAACCAAATGTCCTTTTGTAAAGGTATCTTAAATACCTTTTTTGAATTTTTTCTACTAAAAGGGAATATTTGGCTATTCGGGGATTCCAAATTATAGATCCCGATTCAAGAATGCTACGAACTAAGGTGTCATAGAGGATGCGAATAACTGACGGATCGTCAAAGTGAAAGGCATTCCTCATAACAAAGCCGAGCATCTTGGAAGATTTATCACAGACGTCGTGTATGTGTAGAGAGAACCTTCATTTGCTCTCGAAAGTGATTCCGAGATCTTTAATGGAAGTTTCTCTAGTCAAAGTGTTACCACCGAGATGGTAGAAATAAGCTGATGGCGAACGGGATCGAGAAAATGACACAGTATGGCACTTTCCGACACTAAAAGGCAAACGGTTAACGGAAGCCCATCTCCACAGAGAGTCTAAATCACTTTGTAGAGAGAAGGAGTCCGCAACAGATCGAATGCATTTATATAATTTTAAATCATCTGCGTTCAGAAGAAAACTTGAATTTTTAATTGCTGTATTTATGTCATTAATAAATAACACAAAAAGCAGAGGTCCCAGATTGGATCCTTGAGGAACCCCCGAAGGGGTAAAATATTCCTTTGACAATCGGCCACCATAGGTTACAAACTGTCTACGATTGCTTAAATAACTCGAAAATAACCGAGTTAAATTATCTGAGCAACCGAGGTTCGACAATTTTTTTAATAATAACGTATGACAAACTTTGTCAAAGGCTTTCTCAAAATCTGTATACACGACGTCTACTTGAATTCCGGCATCGAGAGAAGTTGTCACCGTTTTGGTGAACGACAGAAGATTAGTAACAGTGGAACGGGCAGGACGAAATCCGTGCTGTTGGTCTAATAAAACTTGCTGAAAGTGATTGTAAAGATATTTATGAATAATTATTTCAAATAATTTAGCAGGAGCTGACAACACTGCTACTGGTCTATAATTCTTTATATATAATTTGTCACCCTTTTTATGAATAGGGGTGACTTTTGTGCATTTCCATAGATCAGGAAATGATGATGTTTTGAGAATCAGATCATAAATACATTTTAGAGGAGCAGCGAGACTTACTTCGCAACCCTTCAAAATAAAATCGGGAATTAAATCAGGTCCAGAAGAAAATATTAATTTATTAAATCCGTATTTAAGATCTGAGTGTTCAGTTTCTCTGATGGTCAGTACTGAAGACCAAGAACATGAAGAAGGAAGCGACTGAGCAGAAGGCGAAAAATATTCCTCGAAAACAGAACGAAAATATTGCGCAAAACCGCCAGCAATATTTTGTGAACCGTCCAATGTTTTATCGTCGAGGTTCATCACTTTCAACGTAGACTGAGTAGCGCGTTTAGTGCTAATGAATTTCCAGAACGCTTTGGGATCATTAATTATTTGTTTTTGGCAATTTTTGTAATGATTGCGATGACAGGAAATTATCAAACACTTAACGCGTGCTCTTAATGAACGAAATTCCTCGAGAGCAGATGGATGTCCCGATCTCTTCCATAACTTATGAAAGGCGTGCTTTCTTTTTAGCAATGAGATGATCTCATGAGAAAACCATCTAGGATATGACACGTTAAGCACTCGAGGGCGCTTTCGAATAAAGAGCTGGTCGAATGCACAATAAAGAACCTCATAGAAGGCCGCCAGGGAAGATTCAACATCAACGCACCCGCCAACTCGGCTCCAGTCCATACCTAAAAGTAAATTATTTAATAAACCAAAATCTACACAATTTCCAAACGACCATCCGAAATCATTCCGATCGCTCACGCATTCCAACTCATTCGTAGTTATACCATTTTTATTTATATTTAATTTTATCATTAGCGCCGGGCGATAATTATCTTCCGACACCAATACGAATTCGCTCTTAATTACTATGCAATTATTTACATTTGTATAAATTAGATCTAATTTGTCACCAAAATTATTATTGACACAATTTATTTGATTTAAATTAAAAATATTACTTATTAAACTTATGTCAATATTGGCACTAATGTTCGTAGGTAAATTAAAATCACCCAAGATGATACATTTTTTCTTCAAAAAATATTCAGATTCCGACTGAATCTTACGAAAAAATGCAGCAGTAACGTCTTTTAATTGATTTGGCGGAAAATATAACACGCATATAACGATTGAAGCTCGTTTCGTCTCGACGAGGATCCAGAGATGTTCTCCGTCAGCTTCGAGATGCGCAAGCCTTCGCGCATGAATTGAATCTCTGCGGACAGCTAAAAGCACACCTCCGCCTCTGCTGCATCGATCTCTTCTAAACATGGTGTAACGATCATCGAAGAGCTCAGCGCTCAGCACGGAATCAGTCAACTATGTTTCCGTTAAAGCGATGATGTCATGCTCTTGTGCGTAGATAGCGGAAAGGAAGTCGATGGTCTTGGAATTTAATCCCCTTACGTTTTGAAAAAAAATCGAAAGGGGATCCATCAAACTCTTCCTAGGAAGGTTTAACGCCTTTCCGAAATCTCCATTCTTTAAATGAGCATCCAGATGGCCATAACTCTGGACGCATAACCTCATTTAGTTTGGCATCAGGAACTGCAATTTTGAAAGATTGGTGACTGGTGCCCTTTGTTATGATTTTCGAGAC
Source organism: Plectrocnemia conspersa (assembly GCF_051122295.1). Lineage (NCBI taxonomy): Eukaryota > Metazoa > Arthropoda > Insecta > Trichoptera > Polycentropodidae > Plectrocnemia > Plectrocnemia conspersa. The sequence goes on along the minus strand of NW_028277175.1, from coordinate 9,544,625 downwards.
CGACACTTCACATGAATTTAGTTTTTCTTTTAGATATACCATAATTGCATCCTCGGTTGTATCCCGGTGTAAGTAGAGCACATGTAGATGTCTCATTTTTAAAGCTGCTCTTATTAATCCATATAAATTCATTATATAAAATCATATTATTGTATCATTTTACTGACGTTTCTGACCCTTTACATTTGTCATTGGGACTATTTTTGCTACTTTAAATGTACTTATAGTGCTAGGAAAAACATCTTAAAATCAGGCAGTCGATAACGCTTCTTTAAAGTCATTGAAAATACGTTTACTAATAAACACAAAAAATATTTTTATCAACCGATTATATTGAATTTACTCTCATAGGCTAGCATGAAACAAAACAAGTACATTCATCCGCAAAAGTTGACATTATATATTAAATGTTGATTTATTCATTTTGGACCCGTCACTATGCATCCCGTCCGTTATTTGTTTTTCGTTTCGCTCTGATAATACACTATACATCACAGCGCCGTAACGCAAAACACACGTAAGGACCCCGCAATGTGGATATTAACAAGCGGCTATAAATCAAACACGGTATCACGTTTAACTATCACGTGTAATGAGTATCCTTCAACGTATGCTTATCGTGTACGTGATTTACAGTTCGACTTACCCGCGCACCATTATGCGGTTAAAATTATCATGTACTCAGAGCTGCACCCACTTTTAGATGGATTTGAATTACATTAACTGAAAATTGGATCTTATAAGGTTAAGAGGCAATATGTGGCATTAAATATTGACATATCTTAAAGAAGTAAAATATAAACAATTTAATTTAATTTATTGTTCATCTTTTTATACTTGACTAAAAGCATAATAATAAATGTATGGTAAAATCATGTATTATATAAAAGCAGGATCTAAAATTGATTATGATTCGATTTTAGAACTTACAGCTATTTATCAATCTATAAAAAAGGTTTTATCAGAATCTAAACTAGATATTCGTTACTTATTAAAGTAAAATTTAAAATCAGCGGTTTTCTGTAGCTTCAAGTGTATGGTTATTTTGCCTTAAAAATAAATCTGTATTCGCAGGCGGACAGATTATTTTTTGTTCGACAAATCACATTATAGGCACAAAAGCCCGCGGGCACGATTGCGACCCGGTTCAATAAATTACGCGATGAATTTTAAATAGATTTCCGAAATGAATTGCGTTTTGGAACCGATCGCGATGGTTAACCGACGAAACGTACCCCAGGAACGCGGAATACCTGAATAAGGTCAGTGATTTCCAAATATTCCGCGTGAAAAACGGTTGATTGTTTTTGATTATATTTTCAAAATAGCGGTGAAAAATAAAACAGTATAATAATTGCGATCGTGATTTAAAAATGTTGGGCTTACCGGAGACTATATAAAACTGTTATATTGCATGATATACGTAAATATCAAACAACGTACCTTTGAATGAGCTTAAGTTACCTGATTTTTAATGTAATTTTAAATGTGTATATTGTCGGTTCTGACGTCACAAAAGTCCTATATTTAAAATTTGGATTCCATGCATTGCTTTCTCTCTCAATTAAATTAAAATTCTTAGAAATAAATTTTAAAAGTTTCATACACTTTCAAAATATAAATTCTAAGCTTGAAAATAAATAAAATTTATTGTTATTTACCTCATTTAGATCAATTAATATATTTTGAGCTTCGAAAGAATACATATTGTTAGGAACAATATATTAGTTAATTTTATTTGTAATTAAAAATAAATAATACAAATTAATTTAGTTATCCAAAGAGAGTTTAAAAACAAAGTTAATAAGATGAAAACATATATATTGTGGTAGCTTCTTAGAAGCTATTTTAAAAAATAGTATTTTAATACATAATACAAGTATCATATAAAAACATGATACAATAAAAAAGTCTTGTATTTTTTGGGTCAGAATTTTAATATGGTTGTGGTCAGATATTTAGAATCATATTTTTAGTTGGCAATAGTGTTGTTATTGCTGTAACGCTGAATATCGGTACAACTGGTCGATCTGTCATTCTCATGTCGGCAGTTAATTATCATTATCGTAATCAAGATATTTTAGGGTCAATTTGTTTGGCTATACATATAATACAATTAGCCAAGTGTGCTCATCCTCGCCGCTCTGTCGCTATGCTCGCTTCGTTCGTGGCTCTTAATACATTTGTGTCCTTCATACAATTAAATAGATTCGTTACAGATTCATTAAACGTTATTAATGCGGTGTCTAATTTTCTGACCAACGCTGTTTGCACCTAAATTGCAAATTATTTAAAAGATATTTCTAAAATCAATAATTTATTGTCTATGTATAAATGTTATTTTTTTTAATTTACATAATAGTTCTATATTTTAATCCAAATCGTCCTTTATTTTTATTCTAATTGAATGCAATCTTTATTCTAACATTTCGATATTTATTCCGAACCTAATGTTAATAAAAGTCAGACCAAGATTTGATTTTTATTCTGCCCAAAAGTTGATTTAAGTTCTTACCATTTAATTTGCTGCCATTAAAAAACACATTATTTACAAAATACTGAGTTTTTTAATGTTTATTAATAATTTAACAAACATACTAATATTTACAAAACATTAGAGGTTAATAACTATTTTATGTTTAACATTTGTTATTAGTTACAATTTCATAAAAACGAGAAAATAAATTAAAAACATACTGGTTATTATTTAAGGTTTTACAATTTAGATAGAAAAAAATAAATTGGATGCTGATTTAGGTACATACTGCTATAGATATCGAACAATTGATATGTTGTCTCTAGCTTCTAAAGCAGGGGTGGGCAATTGTTTAAGAGAACAAGCCAGATTTCTTGGATGATAGCGGGCCAAAGTCATCGTAATAATGTAATCAGTTGGGTTAATTAGTACGAATTTTTTATGGGGAAAAATTAAGCACCTAAAAAGTAAATTTAATATAGTTTATAAAAAGTGTTCCGAATTTGATATGCTTAGTCCTCTAGATGTATTTATATATTAAAAACTGTTTACAAAGTTTCATTTGAAATAAAATAGTATTTTGGATCATACGTACTGTGTTAATTTAATAAATAATATAAAGAGCTTTTAATAAAAATATGAAAATGAGAGATAGGTATTTCCTGTTACGCTAATGAATATTCTGCTCTAGTACAGGCGTTGGAAGGGAAATGAAGAGTCATAACACTTTTTAATTAAATATGAACCATATTCTTGTACCAGAATATGCTTAATGAAAAAGAGTTTATTAAGAACATTAAGTGTTAAAATCAAAAAAAATATATGTCATTGCACGTATATTATTTTAGAAAAATAATTGTTTAAGTGCTTAGATAAGTCAAGAATTTTCGGTATATAGTAGTTATTGCAGTAAAACATTGACATACCTGAGAGACATGGGTTCGAATTTCATACGATTCTTAGTGTTTTTCCATTTATATTGTGTCATGGATAGCAGAATTACAGTTTGGTTTTCCTAGATTTTTCCAGTCCCACGCATAAATAATTGTAGTACAATCAAACTGGGTCGTGCGTCTATACTAAGATGTAGAAATAGTTTTTATTTAATACAATATATGTCACTCATATACAACTTATTTTTGTCTCGTGTCTCACTACTTACTTAATAATTGCTATTTGTGTTTACGTCGTTGTAACCAGGGCTGTGGAGTCGTTAAAAAAAAACACGACTCCGACTCCGACTCCGATTCCGATATTTACCAACAACACGACTCCACTCCGACTCCGACTCCGATTTCAACTCCGACTTAAAAAAGTTTAATTTTATCAGGTATTTTTGGTGTTCTTCTACACGTTTAATATTCATACGCTATACACATTCATTATTACACAATTAAAAATTCATAAATTTCATAATTTAAAAAAATGGTCGGAGTCGCTCATTTTTCACGACTCCACGACTCCAACTCCGACTCCGACTCCGACTCCACAGCCCTGGTTGTAACGCTTGTCATATTGCAAAAAAAAAATCACAATAAATATATTAGAATGAATAAAATAAGAAATATTAGGCAAGAATAAATATACAATAGCTCGTTATATTTATCACGTAAAAAATTATATTATGAATAAAAAGTATGTACATATATATAAAAAAATAATGTCTCTTTTTATCAAAGATGTCGATATGACTTATTTTAAATTATGTTTTAAAAATATTTTCCAATTATATTATAAAATAAATATGTAAATGACACTAAGAAAATAATATAAAGCAGTTGGAATTATAAGTAAATTATATTTGACAATCAAACATTCATCTATTTACTCTTTTTTTTCGTGTGTGCAACTTTTATTTGCGCAATATCCGGTCACATTAAAAATATTGCTTTAGTAAAGATTTTTTGCTGGGAGCATCTAATAAAGGCTTTAATTTTCTGGTTGTTTATACACAAAATAAAATTAAGTCCGTAATCTAGGATTTATTTTTAAGATCTTAAATTAAGAGATTTTCTAGGATTACAAAAAGAGATTTCCAATCTCAAGTATTATAGATACATTTATGATTCAAATGATCTAATTCAGTATATCAGATATGCTACTTTAAAAATCATTTGCACTAAAGGGAATCGATCAATACAATCCACGTAACGTAAAATTACCTTTAACTCTCATCTTATGGCGTTCAATAAAAGAAACATTACTTGCCGGACAACCCATGCGCATAAAAATATTGAATAAAAAGCAAATTTATGTATACATACAAGGTTAAAGTTGGGGGCCCCCAATCCGTATTTTAGCATTTGTATGCAGACGATGTCGTGAAATTCATATTTCATCTTTAAATCCGCCCTGGCCGAGCCGTACAACGAACGAATATTGAAAAACACTCACTCGCCTCCGACGCTCTTCTTAAGCTGCGACATTCATAATAATTGAATGTTTTTCGCGAAATATGTTAGGGGTTTAATTTATGAAAAGGTCCCGGCGACTGGGGCGAGTTTTCCAGAGGAATGAACCCAAAGGTGAGCTATAAATTTAAAACTTTCTATTTTTTACGGTGTTTTAAAAAAATAGCTTGTCGCCGATAATGGTGAGAGAGAAGCGATATTGATTTCGATATTTCACTTTGTGGGCGCCGTCGGCGTGGAAGTTTCCGAAAATAAACTACTGTCAAAGGAAGCAGACCTCTTTGGTTTAAATTCAATTTAAAAAGCACTTAAGGTGTATGTGTATAAATATATTAATTTATCTTTTAATTAACTTAAAAATTGTCGAGCGAAGGGAAAGACTGGATAATATATTAAATTTTATTATTTTATTTAAAATAATTACAAATTAAACTATGGTATATTAAATGTATTATTAATATGAATAATATTCCATATAATGGGTTAATGATTTATTTACAAAAGAAAATTTGCTTTTTATATTACAAAAAAATATTAATTTTACAAACATACCATTATATATATCATATAATACATATTACTTACATTATTAGTAAAAAACAATGGATTTAGTACTAAATAAGGTACATTTAGCTAAATATACGAGACCTTTGAAATGTATTTTTCAGTCGCTGAAGCAATGTGTGCTGCTTTAAAAAATATTTAGCCGTCGTAGATTTGATCAGATTTTAATAAAACTTTTGAGAAAAATTTATTTTATATATATCTTGACATACTTTGCTAGTCAGATTGTTTCGCCCATTACAGTCCACTATAAATTGTAATGGTGGTCGTCTGTGTTTTTACCCGTGTCTATCATCCGGCTGTTATGTAAAGTAGATATATTCTGAAATCTCTTTTCTTAATTGTTTTCCAAATTTGGATAAGCGTTTTACCTTTTCTGCCATGTTTCATATAGTGGCCTTAATTTTATGTTTATGAGATTCTGGTAGATCCATATTTTTCCGGATTGTTTCACAAAGTTCTGCTTTCCGTAAAAAATAATATTTTGCGAGTAAAACGCTATTTTAAAAATTGTCAGCATATACACGGTGCCACTTGTCCAGATATGGGTTTAGTATTTTCATCGCCATGTTTACAAATCTTCCTAATTTTAAATTACAAATATAACCGGTATCGGATTCGCAAACCATTCTACTCAACGTACTTTATTTGGTTGAGGACCCGAAAAATATGTCTACCTAACCATGGAATCATTCCCTCATCCATGGAAAGGTTATGCTTTGACTTGTAAACTAAAAAGTAATCAAAAATTGGTTTTACTTTCGACAACCTATATGTACTATTTAAAATTATTGCATTTTTAACAAAATACAAAAAAATTAAAATTTGTGTACACCTATTTCTCGACATATTTTTTCGAAATATCAGCGTCTCGATTATGGGGTTTGTTAAACTTATGCACTATACCCATTATAAAAAGTAAACTAAACCACTTTTTCAGTTCACTTACTGTCACATCGTTCCATTGTGCGTTTTTTTATATTTTTGTATTTGTGAGATGTTTGCCGATAATATAAATATGTTTCCGAAACTGTTATTTCGGACAAATTATCGCCAATAAATAAATTGGCTTTAAAGGCTGAAAAACACATATCAATGGTTTTAGATCTTCTGTCAAATATAATTAAATTGTAAACGTATAACTTTATATCTTATTTTTATTATTTTCCAGCTAATAATAAAATTGTAATCGAGAAAATGGTGCATGCTTGTTAAATTAATTATTTGGTCGAATTTAACGTTTAAAAAAATAATTGATATATATATATATATATATATATATATATATATATATATATATATATATATATATATATATATATATATATATATATATATATATATATATATATATATATATATATATATATATATATATATATATATATATATATTTATTCAAAAATATAATATATTTTTCATACTTTTTTAGGATTTATTTAAACGGTTTCAAATATATAAGGTGTTGAATGAATATTTCAAAGAACAATAAAATAAACAAAAACATGTTTATTCAATTGTTTTTTTCATTTAATTCAATGTGTATTGTTTTATTCGTTTAGTGTCTATCAAAATTTGAATCGTAATAGCAAAATTAAATTCAAAGATTTTCTTTTGAGTAAAGTTAAAGGATGGATGCAGAATTCAGTGAAATATATCGATTCTGATGACATTTCATCAGTTACTACCACATCTTGCCGTACCCGTGCTGTCAATCCACCAGAAAGGCTTTCGGGTAAGCTGAAAAACCATCAGCTAATAAAAATAATAGTGGGAGAAATATGTAAGAAGAAAATGTCGTGTTTGTTCTGCACATGTGATAATAAATATACAGCATACATGTGCAGAAATTGTGAAATTCCTCTTCATATTGATAAGTGTTTTTATACGTATCAAGAAATGTGAATAGTGTAAATAAAAAAAAGTGTAAATATCAAAAATAAATAGTGATATTGTGTGGTGTAGTGATGAAAAAAAATGTGTCAGTGACAGTTGTAAGCAGAAACAGGACGCCGAAAAATTTGGTGAGTGCGAATTATATTATATTATTAACGGATTTTTTTTATAAATGTTCATGAAGCATTTAAACATATATTATTAAATTATAAATAACTAATTTCTAACCATTGCTAATATTTTCAATTTAAACAAAATATTGGGAATGAAATATACATATTTATTTATTCATGATTTTAATCCTCAGAGATTCTTTCAAATGCAATAATATTATTTTTTTTCAATTATTTTACAATAATACTTTTTTCTCCTGGTTTCTTAATCTTTGAATTATTGCGGTTTTCCAAATGGTGAGGAAATTTCAAAATAATAAACATATTCCTAAGTTAATGGATGATATTTTTTAGAAGTTTTTTGATTACTATATATAGCATAATGATTTTAATTCTTAACTTTGCAATAAAATACTGAATTTTAGGTTGAAAAACTTTGTTAATTGATGCACTATAAACCGGGATGTTTCGATTTCTTTTGATTGGATTGGTTTTATGTTTACATAGCCAGACAGTTTGAGCCTGACTGCTTGAAATGCAGACTATGGAGCAATATGTTTGTCTGTACTTATTCTTTCGCTTATTTTTCCCTGAGAAATGAGTTAGCTTAGTTTGAATTTTGGACTTGAATTAATAAAAGTTTCATTAGGTTAGGTTTGGGTTTGAACAGCAAATGGACGTTTCGCAATTGGTAAATTCAGTTTAATATACATTTTAGAGCAGCATATTAGCGCCTATCACGTAAATTATATTTTCGCTAGTAGAAATATATATCTACTGGTAAAAATGTGTTTGGATTTAACTAGTGAAAATATAACTTTACCAATAAATACACATTCGCTGTTTTAAATAATGATAAGTATGTAAATATACATATAGAAAAATTGAAAACATATCATTTTTACTAGCACCTGCCAGATAATTTATATTTTCAGTGGTAAAAATATATATCTACTACTGAAAATGTATTCTGATATGATTTTACTGAAATTACATATTTTCGGGATACATTCGAGACTGTTTTTTTCTAGGTTATATTTTAGGAATTTTAAGCACATGAAACTGAGTGTATTATTTATTTATTTTTTGCATTCAATCTAGTTGTCAAATTAACGATAATACCATCTATAAAAACATCAAACTTGTATAATTCAGCTGGCGCTGTTGTTGTTTTTTTGTTATTTCTCTGCTTCTTCATTATGTATTTGATCTGAAATTTCAGATCGAATACCTAAATTTATTATTACTAATTTACATTCCTCTCATATTTAATATTTTTTTAACGTTTAAAAAGCAATATAGTCAACCATAATTTGCTAGCAAATTTTAACACAAACGGAGCCGCGTCAAAAAAATACATAATCTATCCCTTAGAATGATAATGTTTATTGTGAAAGTACTACCTTGAAAGTGGATGCTTTTGAAGACAATGTTCCGCTTCTATTATTTATTGTGTGAATAAAAAGGACTGAATGATTTCATACCTGAAATACATTTCAAACAACTGTAGTTTGGTTCATATTCATTATTTGAGGTCGTCTTCTACTTTTTTTTACATATATTCTTGCTATGATTTTTTTCAGAGTCGGGCCCCGGAAATTCGTCCCAAAAGCTTTTTCTTTATAAATATATTGAATGGCCTGTCCTTTTTCATAATAAAATTAGTGCATATGTTTGCAATCACTGCAGTTTTGCATACAAGTAGTTGTGAAAATCTGCTAAATTCATAGTTTTATTAAAAGCGGGGAGTGAAAAAAGGCACAGAAATTTCTAATAAACATTTTATCACTGATTCTGAGTCGCGATTAGCGTTAGATAAATATTTCGTTTTGACTTTCTAGGACATTTTCGGGTTAGAATACAAGTATTAATTACTTAAAAATTATTGTATTATTATTATCTATATTATATTAATGTTATCTATATTATAATTTACATTAATAAATATCGACCTAAATTTGTGAATGAAGTTAGTAAAAAGATTTTTATATTCAAAAATACATATATTTTTGCGTAGGTTCAAATTCTAGAGACTTGTTGAGAAATTGGGATTGTTTTCTTATTTTTCAAGAAATGAGAACCACTGTGTTGATAATGTCTGTTGTATGTCCCTGCATATTCTACTCTTAATTTTCTTGCTCAATTGTTGTAAGGATCATGGAGACTAAATTTAAACACAGGTTTGCTTAATAAAAGAAGATAAAATTACTATATGAGTTAACATCTATAAGTTGTTTGTCAAACTTTATTACGAAATAAAGTATTTGAACTAATTATATTGTTGTAAAACTATTTATATTTGTGGATTCCTATCTTCTCTTGCTTTTATTTTACATGATGCAAAATATAATGCCAAAAATCAAAAGTTAAATGTGAATGAGATATCTTATAGTTCATAGAAAGAGGTTTAATATTTGTTTCAAATAAAATCATTTAAATGAAATTACGGTTTTAAGCCTGTGATTATTTATTATTTTTGTACTCTAAAAGCTTTTGAAAAATCTTTTGTATGCTATCTACAATATTTAACTGACAGACAAAAATATATTCGGTATGAGATGTGGGTGTATGAATATTTTTATTTTTCAAGATTTTTTTTCTTATAATATGTTTTTTATTTGACTGTCGCAGATTTTGTACAAACAATATAAATACACTTGACAGTCGTACACATGAATAATTATGACGAGCGAGCAAGTGAGAGCGCGGAGAATGGGCAAAAAGCGGGATTCGGAAGGCCATTAGCCGTCAGGATAATCCTGGCGCTTAGCCGAGCGTCCTGTAAAACAAGATCAGTTAATCGCGTCGCGACAAGATTTATATGCAAATTGATATATTATACGAGCGACGCTTATTATCCGCTTTGACACTTTTTCGCCGACGACCTCAGCTCTGCATACCTGTGCGAGTGGCGATCGATTCACGAGTGGAAAGGGTTAAAACAAACCGGACCGAATGACGCTAAGATAATATTTTTACAAATGTATTGGAACTTTAAAGTCTGTTTTAAATATAAAAGTAGAGATACATTTAAGTTGATTAAGTCCGTGTTTAGTTAAAAAGCTTGACAAACCTTGTCCATCGTCGCTTGCAGCGTCTGATAAAGCTTGTTATATGTGTCATGACTTTAAACTTATATCCCAAATTATGGGTGTTATTAAGCGTGTAACAAAAAAAAATCAATTAAAATGTTGTGTATATGCACATGATTTGGTCATTAAAATAGCATTATTTTAGTGCTTATGCAGATCTTACATAATTGTTCATCAAACAAAGAAAAAATATTTAATCTATATGATTGTATACTGTTCATAATGAAATTGGGGAAACTCATTGTCGCTCATAGGACAAATAAGATCTAAAAAAAATATTTTGCAATAATATAAAATATTTAATAAAGAAACTACAATTGTGTTGAATAAATGTCGACAAATTAAAATTATTTTTTCTTACATATTCGATATCATATATAGACAAATACGGTGTAGCAGGCGACGAAAAACCGTTACATAAATCCGTTATATTATACAAGTAAACTTGTATACTTCGGTATTCAAGTTATTATCTACATTAAATGATATAAAGTACTATGAATAAATAGTATAAAAAAATAGCATAACTGATCGTAGAATGTTTTATTTATGACTACTTATAAATCTCTCTCCGTCTCTCGATCAATATTATACTCATGGCTTCATCTTCGTAGCAAACCTCGTAACAACTACACACCTAAATGTAACAACATAGACTAGACTTACTTATGTATTTATATAAGTTTTAATACACAAATGTATTGCCAAGCACCGTTTGCCTTAGCAATTGCATTCACAATATTATAATGAAAAGTTTCAACATTGTAAAGTTTGATTTATCTAGAATGCGCGTTAATTGAAGCTAAAATTTGGTGAAATTGAAACTTAACACAATTAAAACTTTTGCAGATAGTAAACAGGCTTCGTGCGGCAGCGTTTGGTTTTCATCAAATTCTCCGAAAAACGGGGCAAGTTCAGCAATAAAAATTGTATACTCAACAACTTTCGAAAGCCTTTGGCCGTCTACGTCTTATGTGAGGTAGAAAGTCGTTTTCTAATAGTAAAAATATAATGTAATATGTTTATACTATCTCCTACCGCCTCAATAAGTAAATCCTTAAATTCTCAAATAATAAAATATAGTGTATCAATGCAATAATAATGAATTTTATTGAATTTTCTATAAGAAGTCTGTGGAAGCAGAGAGTCATATAAACCGTTGCAGTGTCAACCAACTTAATGGGACAAATTTCAACGACAATATTGGCTATAAAGCGAAACCTATCAACAACAACGATTTAAACTTTGAAAAACACAAAGGAGCGCCTTCGGAATATGTGGATAGTTTCTCCGTCATAAATGTACAAATATAATATACGGGATGTCACACTTGATTTGATTTTTTCAAAGTGTTATTTAAATCTTTAAGGCATATATCTAGCTTAGCTCCGTCCTGTACATATCTTAGTGAAAGCGTAACTTACGTGGCCACTAGTAGGTAATCGTCCGATAATGACAAAGGATATGTCATGCTATTCGGTGCGCCTTATTTCTAGGCATGTGGTTTGAAGCTTATTAATAATAATACTAACAAACTTAGCATATAACGCTGCTAAGAAATTTAACTGTGATGGTACTGAGTATATGTGATTGTTTATGATAATTATACTGCTTGACACATTTTCAGAATTCTACTCATTTCTTGCGATTTGCCTGTTCAATTAAGGTGGCTTTAACTTCTAATTTGTCATGACAATAAATAAGTTACAGTAACAGTCGCTCAATGTTACATACATTTACTTAAGAAATTCCATGTTAAATTTTATGTCGCAACGTCTCGACGCATCTTCCAAAACATTTATTTGTGCCTGAAAATAAAATTATTTCTGTCACTAATATCATATATTATTTTGAAGTATTCAAGGATACGATTTAACTTTGATATATACTTTTTTTATATTTGCTGTTTGTATTGTCATAATAATGTTTTTATTAATTAATTATGTATATTATTATTTCATGTAAGTGCAATTGCTATTTAAAAAAAGTAAAGTAATGATTTTTGTGAATCTATTTTTGTCACAGTTGTATGAATTCGATTGTGTGCAAGATGTAATAAAATAATTCCAATTGGCTAAATATTCTATTGCTAACAGTTTTGGAAGAAAGCGAGTGCAAGAGTTGAAACTAGAGTTTGTGCTTTCGAAAAGTTTTAATGTCACATGTCATGGCACCCGAGAGATGTTTCGGATGTGTCTCGTCTTTGTTCGAAGCAGACTCTTGTATCATAGCACCACAGCACGTGCCATCGTTCGTCAGATTCTAGACAAGAGCATTGTCTTCTTTATGTTCTTTGAATAATATACAATATGTACTTTACGTAAAAAAATGTGCACCATAAAATTTTATATTTGCATTTTATATTTTGAAAATGCACGAATCAGTCAGCATTAACAAAATTTTAATTATATACAAAACCTTTTGTCTATAAATATTTTTTTATATCATTAATTTTATTTGATCAGCTTCAATTTCAAAAGTATATTAAAAGGCAAATTAGTGATTATTTTTAAACCATTACTCTCTTAATCAACTTCATGAAAGTATTTTATCATTTTTTTACCTTTTTATTTTCAAAAATATAATAAGCTTAAAGTGCCTTAGAATTCTAAATACTGATTGCTTCAATACAAGTATTTTAGTACTGAAAAAATATTAATATACCCTAATACCAATTTTTATAAATCACATAGCATCCTATGTTATACCGTTAATGAAAGCAATTATATATGTACTGCGCATTTAAATAAATTTAGAAAATACACAAATAAAGTATTAAATAATACCATAATATGAACTAAGTACATATTGCAAAAATAAAAACATGCATAACCGTATTGTTAACTGACGTAGTTAGCCATGGGATTAACGCTAATCGCCGGTTAAACGTACGTAAACGAATTTTCCGAGCAGACAGCAATAAGCGAGAATAATTTTTTCACGGTGTAAAAAAAGTATTTTCCGCCGCGAAAAATATACCCAAATACGTCCCCAGACCAGGGGCTGTCAACGGTGACAAATAAGATTTAATATTCATAAGAAAAACTTTTTTGTTTAAACAAAGGATTTGCGCCGGTGTCAGCGGAGGTGAGCCCGAATTTGTATACGTACGTGTTGTGATTACGTGCGTTGTTTAGGGTTAAAAGTTGTCTCTGTAACGTTTGTTACCGAAATCCGATTTAGTTAAATTAATCTGAAACGTCTGCACGCGCTACCCCTTACACGTACAGAATGTTGCAAAAATCACACATAAATATTTCATTTAATATTATATTTTGCGCTCGGCGTGGAGTGCGAGGCGAGGTGTTGCGTTTCCTTTTTTGTAAATATGCAAAGGCGCACTTAGGATCGGAGTAGATAAAACACGTTGAAGACTATAAAGTAGATTGTAATAATAACATACACTAGTATGTATTTTAAAATAAAATGTAAATAAGGCGCCAAAGTCACTTTATCATTTTTTTATATTTTTTTTGTATTATTATGCAATTTATGAAACGAATTTTTTGCAACCATTATTTAAAGCAGTATTTTAAAAGTAAAATTTATATTTTTTATATTTATTTTTAATTTAATATTTTATGGAATACAATGTTATTTATATATACATACCGGATCATTTGTTGTAGTTCTGCATCGTAAAACTTAAAAGCTCAAATTAAATCCAGGCGATTCAGAAGTGATGGCCTAGCTAGACCAAATCTAACGATCAAAGTGAAAAAATTGCTTTTAAAAAAACACGAGCCAAATCGTAATTCCTAAACATCCATTTAAAATCAACTATACTTAAATTGAGCACTAAGACTTTCAAAAAGCAAAACGTTAAATACCTGTATATGTATGAGCTTTGTAACACGTATTGAACAATAGTCATTGTCTCACACACTCGTATCTTTTGTTGATATTCAATAATATACGACAATGGTTTAACATATATAGGCTAGCTAAACATTTTCTCTAATTCATTAAAACTTTGTCAAAAAAAAAAACGTATAAAATAATTGATACTTGCATATAGAAATCTATCTACTCTATTTCACACCTTCATTATGTCTGTATATTTGTTCATAGAACTGTTATTCGAACAGCTCTTTTGAATAAGGAAAATCATGCGATTAATTACTTATCATCATTTTAATTAGTGACAGCAATGGACTACATCCAGACTACTTTCATCCACAATTCATCCGGATAATTGAGGTTCTACTGTATTACTAACTTCTGTGCTTATTTACTATATATGAACTATATTTTAGAGTTTTTGAGTTTTGAGCTATGTATTAATTTGATTAAAAAGTAATTTTTCTTTCGTTGTTGGATAAGTATAATACATTTTTGTAAAATAAAAATGTCAGCACTGCAGAAGCATATAATTTAAATTTTAAGTAAGGAATTACACGAATTTTTCTGAAGTACTATAAAATATAATATGCCTTTCAATTACCCGGCTTATCTGAGCTATAATCATTGCCAGCCGACTCATGCTGGCAAATAAAATGTCGCCAGCAGATATAAATATTATAGTGTATTCTACAATTAGAACAAAAATGTTCATAGTAATTAGGGGTTAAAACATAATTTGTACCCAACAGCTAGTTCAGTACCAAAATCTCAACGCGTCGATCGCTTAATTTGCTCCAAAAAGGAGATAATGATATGCCATCGAACACTAAATTGAGCGCGAGACCCTCGACCCAACCCAGGGCCGGTTCAAGGGAAGGAGGGCAACGCGAATGCCCTCTCATTCCGGAGCCCGGGCCCATTAATTTAACACGTTCGCACTCAGCGCCGGGGGGCGGCTTCGGACCCCAAAAAGGCAAAATTAAAATACATATGAGGGCAATTTGTCACTTTTTTTTTAAAACAATGCCGCCAGCCCACCCGATTTTTTTTGCGGCACAGAGAACAACGGCTTCTGGCGTACGTCAGGCTCCATTTCACTGGGGGGGTGAACAATGAACGAACCCAGGGCGCCCTAATTGAGTAAAAGCACAGAAATATTGCTAAATTTGTTTCAATTATTCGAAACTGCTCTGTGGGAAGAGGGAGAGCTTTTTTCAGAGTTAAATAGAAGCGGGGTTTAACGAGCGATTTGAATATTGCAATCTCATTCTCCGTTTGTTTGTTTTTGTGTTGTTAATTATTGCTGTATGTTTTACTAGTCATGATTCGTTAAGAAGTTTACATTTAAATTAAGCGATACTTGTTTAAAATATCTGTAAATGAAAATCATTTTTCTATGCCTTGTTTATGGAATAACATAATATAACAACAACATTTATTTTGTAGAATAGTAGTGAATTGAAAATATTATTTGTGCAGAAATTGCGAGGATCTTGCGCAATCAGTGTTAATAGTTTTTATTCTTCTTTTAGTAATCGCATCCTACGTAAAATAAATCTAAATATGTTTGTCTGAAAATCTAGAACCATTAAAATGTGTTCTCAAGCCATGTGTTTATATTTGAATTTAAGTTTGTTTTTATTGTAGTGACAACTTTTTTCATTGCTATTATTTGTTGCCTATTATGAAGTTATTTAAGATTACTAATAAAAGTTGTATTTTATATTATTTTTATAATTTTATTTTGGACTACCTGCAATTTAAAAAAAGGATTAAAAGTGTTACTACCGGGCAGGCATATATTTTGATGGATATTAGGATTTTATTTTTTGTGGTAAGCGCACTCTTTTCATTAAATATTGGTCTAAAAAGGATGTAATGACAAAAAGCTCTTTAGAGTTAAATTCTAAAATGTGTTTATTAAATTAAAGCTTGGAGTCCAGGTGTAAGCGCAGCTATTTAATGATGAATTTATATTCTATGTTATAGCCCTGTTCACTTTGGCAGTGGCAAAGTGTTTCTTTAATGTTTAATTATAGTAAAATTTTGATTTAATACGTCGCAAAATAGTTATTTAAGTTTTTAAAAGATTTCTGGTATTGATTCGAAATTGGTTAGACAATAAGCACTTGTTAAAATAGATCGTTTGTATACAAGATAAGAAAAAACAGCCTGAGCAAACTTGCCTGAGAAATTTCAGATGGAATTTTACGCTGTACCGAGTGTTTATTATTTAGAGAAACAACATAGCTTTTATGTTTTAGGTATAAGCTTATTAAGTGTAGCGGATAGTCGGGGTTTTATATTTATATATTTTTTAATTTAATTTTTATAAATCTATCATTCTTAAAAGACTTGTACACTTTTTTGTATTAAAATAAGTGCATATAAGTTTTCATTTTTAAATTCCCTACTTTAAAGCGTTCAAGCAAAATTTTTTTTCAATTAATATGCGGCTGCATAATTTTTTTTGAAATAATATTCAGGGCCACCGAGATAAGTTTTCGGTACCTAACTTTGCCACCTCTACATGCCCACTTTTTACACTTTAGTTAAAATTTTATTAATTCAGCATTTCAACAGTCAATTCCCAAGTTGACCAAATGGTTTTATCGTAGTTTTACGTGGAATGAAAAAATTGTACATTTATTTAAAAAATCATATAACATTGATAAAATACGATATTTATTTTAGTATAAATTAAAATCGCTATTTTTATATTAATTATTCACACGTGTACAATAAAGCATATTGCCTTTTTGCTAAATATGTTTTATTTTAAGTGAATTGTATAATAGCTCTTATGAGACAAGAGTAATTTAATAGCAAAGAATGGGTTATTCTGACCGTTTCGTTTTTATTGTGAAGGTGTCCTTTTACAAATACTTTGTAAAACTTGGTGTTTAAAAAATTCTTCAAAAAGATAATATGTTTACCTTAAACGAATATGTGAATCTCGATTGTCTTCTAAGAAATATTTGAGATACTGTTAATTGTAACTCGTCTCAGACGGAGTTACGTCGAATCAACCAAAACGACCCTTAGAAAATCGATAAACTTTCATTTACATTGACGCTTATTTTGATACGAATATTGTGACACTGTATTAGGAATTTCAGTATTTTTGAATTTTTTTTATGATCTTATTCAGTTTGGTAATATTCCAACGGTTTGATAGGAACGTTTTACTAAAAAAACTTTTTTTAAATAACACGGAATTACTTTTAAGAACAAGTGAAAGTTCTCTCTACGTGTGAATAACGACTACAAAAAATCTTGAAAGATATTTTGCATTGTTATGAAGAACGCGTTTCTTTTTGACGATCCATCAGTTATTTGTGTCCTTGATGACACTTTAGCTTGGAGTATTCTAGAATTGGAATCTATTATTTAGAATCCCCAAGTAACTTAATACTTTGGATTAGGGATTTCATAAACGAAATGCGGAATTCGTTCTCATGAATATAATTTCGAATTCCAAAAATTTAATTGTGAATTCCGAATTATAAATATATAAAATATTATTATGATCAGAGACTAACGGTAACACAACGAGTAATCGCAGAAGAACAATAAGCAATGTAAAGAGATATAACATTATTTCCTATTTTTTTGGATCAGAATACTATTAATTTATGTAATTTAACTAAGATCAAAATATGTGACGAAGTATTTCTATGCACGTTAAATAAATTATACAAAATCCAGAATAAGGCTAAGGCTATTTCAATAGGAATCACTCACCATGATCGCTTTTTATAAATCAATGCTATCAAAAATATGGCCCACATTTGCCATAGCGATATAAAAAAATGGCCGTTGGGTACAAATCCCGATCTTGCCCTAAATAGGATTGCAACGGTGTGGTGGGGTTTTCGTCTAAAACGGCACACTTTTATAACCCATTCGGTATTACCGGGGTGGTAAAACTCCTTGCCGTGGTCGTGTAGGTGCGAATGTGTCTTTGTGTGTTCTAACCCGCAACCGTAATAAACGAGGGCACATATTGAAAAGTGGAAATCCCACGAGAATTTCGGATCCTTCTATGAAATAAATGTCACATTTCTTTGTATTCCTTTAGGGAGAACGTATGGATTTAAATGGGATTCGTATAAAGGAATGTGCTTAACGTCAAACGCTAACTTATGAGAATTGTGCATTTTAAACCGCACATATATATTTATGAATAAGCCGCATGACTGTAAAAATCTTAATATAAGCTATTTTATTACAAAATTATTCAAATGAAGATATAAAAAGAATCTTACTAATAAAAAGCAGCGTAAAAATTGCATTATTATTATACAGTAGGTTCTCGAGTTACGCGGTTTCTACTTACGCGGATTCGTAGTTACGCGGTTAAAAATTTCGAAAATTTAAAATTTGTTATAATATCGATATTGATATAGATTTGCGCGTAAATTTTTGTTCCTGGTTGATAATGCACCGGGACATCCACCGTGTGATCACGAACATATCAAAATAGCATTTTTGCCCCCAAATACGACCTCTATAATATTATACAACCTATGGATCAAGGTCTAATACAAAGCTTTAAAAAATATTACTTAAGGACAATTTTTAGAAATGCCATAAAGGTAACTGAAGGGCAAACAGTATATCACTCACACAGTTTTTGAAAGAACACTATATTTATGAAGCTGTTAAAAATATTGGTGTTGCCTGGAATGAAATTGTAAAGTCTACCATGAAAAACGTTTGGAAGAAGCTTACTCCTCAATTTTTTGAAGTTGTTGAAGACCCCATGCAGGAAGATAACATAATTAATGATCTTGTTGAAATGACAAACCAATTAAATTTAAATCTAAATGAAAATGATTTCATTGAATTGTTAGAAAGTCATAGAGTGGAATTAAACAATGAAGATTTAATAGAACTTGAAGAATATAGAAACAACGGCGGTGATTCAGAGGAGGAAGTCAAAGAAACAAAAGAATTTGAGTACAAAAAATGAAAGAATGCCTCAATTTGATAGACCAAGGAATGGCTGGTTTAAAAGTACAAGATCCCGACATTTATCGGTTTGAGAAAGCCAATAAAGCAGTTCAGGACGCTATTTCCTGTTATAAAAATATCTATTATGAGAAAAAAGATCTAGTGTACAATCTTCACTGGATAAGTACGATTTCTTATTAGATAAAAGAAATCCAACACCTAAAAATATTGAAATGGAATAGTATAGACATTATGACATGATATTTTAATGAATATGTATGTATAAATATTATTTTTATGTTTCTCATTTTATTTTGTTAAAAAAGTTAAGATTATAATGTATGTAGACATTTTACACATAGAATAAATTTTTATAATGCTTTTATTTTCATTTTAACCTAATGTATACATACAAAAAGACGGCATTTAGTTATTTTTAAGTATCGTTCGGATGATTGGGGGTATGTATTAATATTTAATACATATCGGATGAGTATTCCTCTACTTACGCGATTTTCGACTTACGCGAATTTTTCTGGAACGAATTAACCGCGTAAGTCGAGAACTTACTGTACTTGAATTTTTCTTGCGAATTTTTAATTAAACTTTGTTGTTCTTAATCAATTTTTAATTATTTATCTACAGACTTAGCTGTAATAGCATGACACTTTATAGTAGAGTACATACTTTTTCACAACAAGATATTTATAGCATGTTGTTTTAACTGGAATTTTTATATTGAATTCCAACGTATTTGTCGCTTCTAGCGAGTGGTTATCGAGTTGTTATAGCCCGTTAATTAATTATTACAATAATAAGTTATTTTAAAGATTTCATAGTAGTCGAAAAACTGCGATTCAAGTGAAATTTAAATTCGCAAAGACTGAATCAGACCAACACCTAAGACTCCATTATTCAAAGCACTATAAGAAATTGGACCTTGGAACTTAAAAGAAGTATAGAGAGACATTTTATATTAAATATATGTACTTATACAGAGGTTACGTGTAACGTGAAGTTATATATAATGGAATCTCCTTATTAAATCATCAGTAAATATTCCGAACTATGTAGTCCGTCAAAACATAGAGGTTATTATCAGTGGCGTGCCTTGAATTTTTAAACCGGAGATTAGATTAAAAAAAATTAGTCCGCAAATAAGATGTGATAAATTTTACATTTACATTCAGTTTTTATATATTATACTTCTCTATTTCAACCACACATTTATTATACCTGACAGATATAAGTCCAATGTGTTACAACGGGGAAAGTCTGTACCAACTGGGTAAGTCAATCAGACGTAATGAATAGTATAACTACCAGATAAAGTCATATAGAAAAATTGTAAAAAAATATTAGAACAAGCATTTTTTTTATTAAAAAAGCAATAACAAATTTAATTAACCTATGAAATACCATAAATAAATAATACGATTAAATTAACTCATGATGATACTGTTGAATAAATTGAAAGTAATTAGGTAAACTTGCAAAATCATTTATTAATATGCGAAAGCAATCCTTCTATTGCTTTTATGAATAAATTTCCTAATTATTGTATCGATTAAATTTGTTCAATATTATATTTTTCAAACATTAGTAATATTATCAAAAAAATCATATAGTTCGAGTTTATTTTCATTTAAAGTTGAAAATCATTTCTTAACCTTAGATAAAATTAACGCGGTAATGCGTCTCGAATCTATACCGAAAATATTTTTTTAAATATATCAATTTAGTGAAATCATATCTGAATTCATTTTATCCAGTAAATATATATTTTTATTTATTGAAAATATAATTTATCTGGCAGGTGCTAGTAAAATATATGTAGTAATATATACATTTACATACTGATCATTATTTATTATGCAAACCGAAGTATATGCAAACCGAATTGTAGTCAATAAATAGGAGGGCGCAAAAATAATTATCGCTTCTCAAAAGTCAAAAATTCACATCAAAAGCAATAAAATCGTGTCGGCGTTGTTGCAGTGAGAACGCTTGGTAACGAGCGTTCCCACTGCGACAGTGTTGGCACGATTTTATTGCTTTTGACGTGGATTTTTGACTTCTGAGAAGTGATAATTGTTTTTGCGCTTTCCTATTGATCAAAATTCGGTTTAATGTTTTTTTCAAGTCTCACTTATTTTAAGCCTTATTGTTGGAAAGTACTTAAGATCAGGAGTGAAATCTCTAAGCTTTGATTATGTCACATACCCATAGGAATATTTCAAGATGACTGTACCAATTAAAATACACGGAATAGTGTATTTATTGCTTCCGTATATCTACTGTTACGTTGTGGTCGTTGAGTTGTTCGAGCAGCGCTCCCCATTCACCTCAAGTGTACTTTGGCTAATTAAATCATTTTTTAGCATTACTATGCCGGTTATGAATTACGGCCGCCCCCCTGTCACGGCCGCCCGGTGGAGGCGTCGCCGCCAAGATGGAGATGGACACATTTTTCATGTCAGATTAAATGAGTTTCTTAATTTCCCAGAAGAGCGGCGCTACATTATGAGCGAACCCACTCAGGAAACATTAAACAACCCACTTTTTACGGGGCGCAATTAGACAACTTTTGTGTTTCGTTTCCAATTGGCCAAAGACGTCTTTGTGGGCCGCGCGAATTTAACTGACCGACGTTGATACTCGACTCTAATCGCTCAAGAGTTCTTTACATCGCTTGAGAAATTAATTTAAAAATGATTACCACTTACTTAATGATCCTTTAACAAATAGACTCTTTAGGAAATTTGTATTTTTAATTAAATAAATTGCACAAAAAAGTTTTATAGACACGTCTTAAATTCATAATCCAAATCAACCACCATATATATATAATTTAAATTTGATTATTACACAAAGTATTATATAGCAGTGGTGGCCATTTTGTTTGTTGTCGGGAATGACTTTTCATATAAAAAATGGTTTACCTATAAAATTCTCGGAATATTAAGTACATTTAAGGCCTTTAGGCTAATGGATAATAGAAAGAAGGAGGGGGGGGGGTTAGAATTTAATTTGTGGTTTTTAAAAAAAATTTAAAACACTTTAATTTTAATCTTTTTGTTGATGCTGTGTTTAGTTTATTTTGAAGTTTGTACTTTTACTTATCTTGGCAAGTCATTAAAAGCAGTAGAATAATTTGATGATGCTGATTTTAAGAAATTATTGCTGTGATTATTTGGAAAATTCGCCTGATTATTTAAATTTTTTATCATTTATAGGTAAAAAAAATGTTGATTCACATAGATACGTAAACCTAAAACACAAATTTAAATATGCAAGTCATTTCTTTAAATTTTAATATTAATCATTGCAAACATACATGCAAGAAACGTTGTCCAAAAATTTGTCTTTCAAAAAAACGTTACATCGAAAAGAAATAATTTTATTTTCAAGAGCTATTTTTTGATTGATTGTCAAAATAATATAGCTATGAAAATTTATTTTCACGTAATGACCGTGATTTTATTTTGCATTGCTTGTCAACCACGACAAAAAATAAAATAATATTAATTCTTGATGTGAATGATTAGTTCTTGTCTTTTTTTAGATTACTTATGATCTATAACAAATTATTATTATTTAATATAACTGTTGAAGAAAAAACCACTTTAAATATCTAGCAATATTATGCTTATATTCGCTACGCAAATTAAACCGAGACAACATACCTTTATCAACGTGCTTAGATAATGATTAAGATAGATGACAAACAAGATTATCTACTGTAAATATTTTGATACATTGTTTCCTGATCGATCGGGTGATTTCGATCGACTTTGCCAGACTTGTAGCATTTATAATTAGATACATATTAGATATTTTTTTATTTGCATCAATTTCATGTACATTATCCTTCAACTACTGCCATTTATGTAGTACTTAATTTGTTATTTATTTTTTTAACCAAATATTCAACAATAAAACCGATACAATCGATTTGAGAGTTCTGTAGTTGGTACGATAAAATCTCGAAATTTACATTTGACATAGATTTTAAAGACCTCACACTTAGAGAGTTGAAACTTCTCTAAGTAATGGAATAAGTTCTAATTTAAGTATTATAT
The DNA here is from genome assembly GCF_051122295.1 of Plectrocnemia conspersa. Classification (NCBI taxonomy): domain Eukaryota; kingdom Metazoa; phylum Arthropoda; class Insecta; order Trichoptera; family Polycentropodidae; genus Plectrocnemia; species Plectrocnemia conspersa. The sequence goes on along the minus strand of NW_028277175.1, from coordinate 9,521,192 downwards.
ATTTAGCTAGGGATCTGAAACATTTAATATGTGCTCTTTAGCCTTTAAAGCAATATGTGCTTTGGAATTTTTTGCCTTTATTTAAATTTACAGTTGTTTTTATCGTAGTCTACGATGCATTAGATTAGTGGGTTAGTGTGATTACGCGAAATATTTAAATAGTATTTTCTGATATGGAAATTACAATGTCTTTTAATTGTTTGTATTTGTATGCTTTTATAAAGTTTTTTTAAGATAAGTGTAAAAAAGTGTATTATTCAATATAATATTTTCATATTGACTTGCAATTCAGAGAAAGTAGTATTACTAGTGTACTCCACACTATACAAGCATATGTTTAGATGAGTCTGATTAATTGTTCGCATATTAAGATTTATTTTTTATGTTGGGCATGCTTTATCTACTGAAATTCGGTCTTAGGGCCGCAATGACAGCAAGCCCTTAAAATGAAAGATCCAAAATGTATTTATTAAATTTAATCTTGGAATACAAATTCAAAAGACACATTTTTTAAATGCAAAAATCTAACAATTCTTGCAGATTTTTCCAGAAAAGATTTTCACATGCAATCAATCTTAATTAAAAAATAATATTTAATCGAATCCTTAAAAAGAGGAATTATCATACCAAATAATGCTCTTTTGCAGGTTTAAAAAAACATTAAAAATAATAATAATAAAATAAATACATTATTGTACATAATACAATATGTATATGTGAGATTTTAAGAAGATAACTGATAACTCGTACTCAATATTTTTACCACAGGTTTGGTCCTGATAAATAGATATTTCAAAGGTTATTTATTTGCAGTATATAGCAGTTAAATAAAAGTCTTATTAAACATTTTTATTCCATTTTTAAAAACATAGTAATTTTCTGAAAATCCACAATCATATCCCATGCTTTAAGCTTGTTACTAAAATAATTAGAATCTTTGTTTTTGTATATGTATACAAGAGACACACGTGTGTTTTCTAGCATTATATAAAATTCAATTTAAAAAAAATAACAGTACTAGTGTAAATTTAAATTAATGTCTTAGATATATTTGGTTTTTTATAATATTATTGTTAGACGTGTCCAATTTTTAAGGAAGATGCAGTTTTTCTATACCTGACAAAAAATAAGTACATAGAATTAAAACATTTCCAGTTTAAAAAGCAATAGTTTAATTACTATTGTAATATTAGCTTTATGTTGATAATTTAATGAATAGTATATCATTAGGTATTTACAGTTAATTGAACACAAATCAATACTTCGTCTGTCTAATAACTTAAAATTTGTCTTTGAAATTAGAAAGTTGTTGCATAGTTATCTCGCAAATTTAATTAAAATAAATTACAACTTCAAATTGTATCTTAACTCTATTAGAAACAAACTTTTAGGCGTCTACATGCTAAATTTTAACAACTGGTTAAATTCAATGAATCTATTCAAAGCCGCAGTTTAGCAAGATCTAACGGTAACTATTCAAGAATAAATCCTTATCGGTTTACTCATGATTTGTTTATGTAGTATGCTTTTGGTTAATTATATTGAAGTAATAATTTTAGCCCAAACTGTTTCAAATTCGTTTTAAACTTATTTTATATATATTTAAAAAATATATATTTAATTTAAGATTATGCTATGTATTGTTTATTTTTTAATTGATATGTATTTGATGTATACATAAGCTTTTTTGGTTAGTCATGAATAACTTATTTATGAGACGTTAAAAATGTCACGAGAGCGGAGGTCACTTTGTATCGCGCCCGACGATCCTGACGTTATAAACTTTACCTTTGTGACCTCCGCACAGGAAAAGGTTGCAAAGGGCTCCACAGTATTCAAACTTCAACAAGTTGCCACCGCTGAAAATTACTATGAAATATGGTGCTGCGCTCGGCGAGTAATTTATTCACCTAGGGTCATGTGTCTTAATAACCGGGCCTAGGTGAATATTACAATACAAAATACACCGCAGAGATGTACGAAAAATTATAAAGAGTTATATATAATATTTTATCTAATCAAAAATACTAAGTAAATTCTTTAAATTATCTAGATGGAATTGTGTTAAAACGAATGAGAAGCAAGCGTTTCCGTAGTGTAGTGGTTATCACGTGTGCTTCACACGCACAAGGTCCCCGGTTCGATCCCGGGCGGAAACATTGTTTTATATTTTTTTTTTACAATCCTTTACTTTTAATAATGCTTTAATTTATATTACATTTTTAAATCTATTTTGAACTAATATTTCAATAAATAAAAAATATTATTATTTTTTAATCACTATTAATTTATAATTTTATAACAAATTATTTTTAAAATTTTTCAAAATAGCAGAAAGTGTATTAATAATGATTTAAAATAATCACATTGATTGTTTAGATCTAATACAGTCTATAAAGTTTATTATTTCTGTTTATTTTATCGTAAGATTCAATTAAAAAATAAACTGTATTAAAAGGTTACAATGATTAATTGTTGAATATGTATAACTATATTTTTTTGTATTGTTTATTTAAATTTATCTGCTCTTCTAGTTGCTTTCTAAGTAATATACAAATGTATATAGAACTTATCATTTTAATAAATATTTGTTATAGGTAATTTCTTTATGGTTTTACTTGTGATTTATGTTTTATTTATAAAATATTACGTTTTTATTCTGTTATTGTGTTATTTTTTTTCCTGTATAAAGTACAAAATTTAAATTCGTTAGAGTGCTGGTGATTACTAAATAATAATGATCCCCAAATAATAATTTGTTGTATTAGTCTATTCTTTTTTTTTATTCAAGCTAATTAATATGTTTCTCCTTGTAGCAATTTTTTTTAAATTTAATCCTTATGTTTTTACGTATTATATTAGTCCTGTTTTATTGCATATTTTCTATTTCTTTGCAGTTTTGATTCATGAAATCTTCTTTGGTTTTTTGATTTTTTTATAAGATAATGAATATTATTGCATTCTATCTTATTCATGTTTTTTCTCAGTCGTCTATTGTTGCTTTTTAACTGGCTTAGTCTCGAGAAGCTTATTTTCCATTTTAATTATTGTCGTTAATTACATTTATTTTAATAATTTATTTATATAATATAGCTTATTGCGTATACACTACACAAATATAATTAAAACATACATATAAACCTATACAGAATATAAAAAAAATACTTTTATATTCATAATTTATTTCTTAATGCACAAATGTATCATTATTTTATTTTGCAGATTGTCCTAGGAATATTATTATATAAATTCACTTTTCCGTACAATATTCCCCTGGTTGTACTTTTTTTGTTATAGCTTACTATTCTCAAATTATCTCTGTTTCTAGTAATAAATTTATATACATACATACTTATTTATTAATAAATACTTATTGTAATTCTTTGGGAACGTATTATTTTCTAACTTATATATAAATATTAAAACCTTCATCTTTAATATTTCTTAAATATCCAACCATTTGAAACTTTCAATCATACATTTACAACTAGTAAATCTAATTTTATTTAAAACTACCCTCATTGCCCTAATTCATATTTTTTGCAATATAATCTAATCTTATTAATTAAACATATACATATCATATTTTTGTATAGTAATTGAAGTAATGCAGTATAGTACAAATGTTGATTTTTGTTTTGTATTTATACTTAATGTATTTCTCATTCTAAATATACTTATTTTTCTATTATTTTTTTTGATTAAGTAATTACAATATTCCTTAAAGTTTCCTTTTTTGGCGAAAATCTCTTCTAAATATTTCATATTATCAACTATTTTATCTATAACTATTAAACAATTTTATTTATAACCATTTTTTCACATTTAGCTTAAGAACATTATTTTTTAACCATATTTTATTATATTTAATTCGTTATTTAGGTTATCTACTACTTCTTTAACACTATTACTTATTAAATAAATTAAAGTTATGTCTGCAACCAGAAATATTTTATATTTTTCTATATTATTAAATATATAATTATTATATAGAATCAACAACAATGGTACTAATTTGGCTGTGGTACACAGTGAGATATTATATTTTATTTGAAATAAGTCAAATTGATTTATACATTTTGCTTTCTTTTTTAAAATAACTCAATTTTATTTACAAAGTATGTTGTGAATTTCTTTTAGGGATACTGAATTAAAATCTTCAAATTTTACATTATCATATTGTACTACTAATTTATTCAACTGAAGTATTGAATTCACAATCTTTTCTATATCCTCAATGTAGTCTGTATGTATTTTTTTACTGATCATATGATGATCTTTATATATATATTTCTATCAATTTACATATTTATTATGTTGTATCTCTGAGTAGGAAATCAGTTTAAATAAGTAACACTTTTGTTTATAATAGTAAGTTTTTAGTATTAGGTATCGTGTCAAAATAAACGCTTAAATATTACAACTATGTATACTCAGGTGAGCATAGTAAAACAATAAGAATCCAGTTACTTTTAATTATATCATTTCATATATATATAATATTACCTAGCCCATCTAATTATTAGTTGTGTTGTAATAGTTATTTATTTTAAGCCAATTAGTTACTTATAGATTTAAAAGAGCTTAGATATTACTAAGAGTCGAAATATCGTAGCTTCTAAAAAAAGGTCTCACCCAGGGAATGAATATTTTGACGCTCGAGTTCCGATTTTCTAAGGCGGAAAGCTTACGCAGACAGCAAACTTAAATCTTGTCACAAACCCACGTAAACCCGGAAACGACAATGCTCACGAGACCGATTCGTACCCACTTCAAACCGCTGGGTTTAAAATGTCGACGACAAAAAGAAAAATGTGCGTTTAACAAACAACAACAAAAAAATGTTAATTAACAGATTATGGTTTATGCAATAATCCTCTTTTGCCGAACATCATGACTAACTATAAAAGAGTAGGGTATATATTTTTAATTAATTCGGTTTTATAAATAGATTGCATCGACGTATGCAAATTATTCATTGTTGCAAGCAACACATAAAGAGACACACGACGAAGTTTTCCCATTATCGCGTTTGTTAAAAATGCATAACATTTAAAAGCTACAGCCCCGCTTTTTTAAAAGTAAAACTATAGGATAATTTAAAAGCAACATGCCGTGCTTACAAGATTAACAAAAATGATCAAAGAGACGCCATTAAAAAAAATAAGAAATATCCGAGCTTATACTGGAAAAAAACCTAGTCATTTTAATAATATAAATAAGCTATGTATGAACTAGTACGTTCTGTAGTTGGCTTTTTTAGTGTTGAAAACACTTCTAATAAAAAAATGTATTAAATAAAAACAATAGTTAGTCTGATAAAATTTTTTAACTGGTGTCCGATAAATATTGAACATCGATTCCACTCTTTAATTTGCATTGGCACCTATAGTTTTTTTACCACAATTATCCAGAACACTAAAACGTATCTATTATATTTTTAATTGTTGCTTTATTTTTCAAAGCAAAGCTACTCAAATATGTATATACAAAACTTCGTAAGGATACTTTACCATATATATGCTAACTAAATTTATTGCAAATATATGATTTTAACATATGGTACTATTTCTGAAATTTGTGTAAGACGATACTCTTGATAGAATCCCATCGCTCTTAGTGTCTGAAGCGAAAGAATGTATTGAGAAAGCGATAGTAGGATGTCTGCTCGTATCCGATGAGCGAGTTCTATTGTGTGTCAATATCCGATTCCGGCTGCAACCGGATCCGGACATGAAGCCTCAAAGGGCCGGTGCTGTACTGGAAGAAAGCCTTTTGCGATATCATCCATCTACGCTGAGGCATTCGCCTCTAGCTAACCACCACAAGAATCCTTTACGATAATTAGGTTCGACTTTGACGGTGTTCGACACATTTCCATTATCAAGCGCGCCTTCGAGGAAGGCACAGATATCAGATTTGGACCGATAGATCAGATTATTCTGTTTTTGTCGTTGATTTGCATATATATATATATAATGTTTGATTTCCATCATAGATTAACTGAATCATATATATAGTATCTAAAATCTACTTATATATTATAAATTATTAAATAAATATTAATTAAAGATTAATAATATTTCTTTTGTATATATATATAAACGTATATTACATATTTACAAATATAGGAAAATACATATATTAAAATTAAAGTACTAGTTGCTAGTAGATAAGTTCGTACAATAATGACTCAAAATTGCTGATATTGCTTATGTTTAATTGCAGCGAAATCAAAATACTTTTCAGTTTAAATTTTTACCATCTTTGGTTCGGTCGTTCTGATCATCTCTGTGAATTACTTGCATAAACCTTACAAACAGAATAAATATTATAAACGAATTAATACTTAAGAAAAATTAAAGGAATTAACCTATACTATTAACCATAAAAAAGGCCGGTTCGACTAATGATTTATCAGTTAAAGAAAAAATGGGTTCTTCGATTCAGAAACGATCGATAAATGCCGCATTGAGAAGAGATAATCCATGATTTCGGGTTTATTTTCAAACTACCGTTTCCGACCGTGTGTTGTTTTATAGTATTACATATTCCAATTTATATTAGTGTATTTTTTGTTCCATAAGGAATAATACTGATGCTAATTTTGCTTTAAGGATTTTTGGCAGCAATTGCATTTGTACCCACTTATATTGTCACGGATGTTTTTGAAGATTTTTGTTCAAAAACGTTTAGTTTAAAAAATTAGCAAAATGATTTTATTTTAAATAAAGTAAAAATATTTAATCAAAGGGTTATGGTAGAAAGCTAAAACAAATCTTTTTATGATTTGACCAAACACATCTCATTGATTTTAAACGGTAAAATATGTTAATGATCAATTGTAGGCTATAATTTTTTTATGCGATTAATTGCTAGTAACTGCTAGCGATCAATTGTCGGCGGAGAATTGCTGGTGGTAAAGTATTGGAATCCCATTATTAATATTCATTTTTATCTCTTACATTTTTTACAAGGGATACTGAGATATGATTCCCTCGAATCACGTCGAAAACTGTACAAAAACAAATCATTTTTTATGTTCACACAATAATTATATTTTCCATTGAGGATATTGGCAAGTCTACCGAGAGGGGACAAATTCTCAGGCCTCGTTCTCTTTTAGAGGCCCAACTTAATAGAGTTTAAGTCAATAGGAGAGCGTAAAAATAATTATTATTTCTCAGAATGCAAAAATTCACGTCAAAAGCAATAAAATCGTGTCACAATTTTATTGCTTTTGACGTGGATTTTTTACTTCTGAGAAGAGATAATTGTTTTTTGCGCTCTATTATTGTTCCAATTTTGGTTTAGATGTGCTTTATTCGATTCTTACTCGTTATATTGTTTTAAAAAACTTAATATAAACGCTTGATAATCGAGAAATTTTAAATGCTTATTAAAAATATTTTGCATAAAGTTTGATTTTAGAAAATATGTCGCAATGGTCGCTAATTTTTATATTTATTTGTAACATAGAAAGGGTTAATTCGTACCTATTATTATTTATTCAGTAAAGTATATTACGATGTTAAAAAATATATATGTAATTTGCAAATTTTTGCCATGAGGCCCGGAATCATTGTTTTCACAGGGTCGAGGTTCGCTCTCGGATATTTACACTATTTTTTTAAAACAATAAAAAAGAAAGAACTTAACTATTGTATTTCTATTTTTTTCTAAACACTTTTTATCACCTTCGTTATCCCAAAAATGATTAAAATTCTCGTAAATTAATTTTAGTAGCCATATTATATATGTAGCACTACGAAGATGGTTTCAAATTTCATTATCTGAAATGGGTGTGTGCGTACGTGCATGTTGGCAATTCGTCTAATAATCGCTAGCTAGCCAGCCAGCCTACAAGTTGCAGTTGCCGAGTTGTGAAACAACAAGTTGCAGTAAACTTTTGCACATATTGCAGTTCGTAATTGTCGGGGCGGCCGCTCCGGAAACCGTGGCGCTGCGAGACGTGCCTCGGTCGGATATTCTGGTCGACATTCTATGTCTGGTCAACTGTGGCCGATGCTGTGTCAAATGTTTTGCAACTAAACCACATCACACACTACCGTACTTTAAATAACATTTCCATTATACATGTTAAATATATCATAATAACAATATGAAAAAGACAGACTCAAAAAGTTGCAAAATAAACGTAGGTAGCATTTCTCTCCAACAATTCTCGTTAAAAATGGCAAATCGAAAATTCTCATTTTTCGAGAAATTTTCTGGATGTCTCAAGAATTTTCATAGAGCTCTTTTTTGGTTAAAAATTAAATTTGTATGAATGTTTCTTAATATTATTCAATCGCTGCATTTAATAATCTGCTGCATAAGAAAGGACGATTCTGTGTCAGATGTTTATAAATATGCATGATTGTTTTGTTTAAAGTATTTGAGTGGCAATTTTTTTAAGATGTTTTAAATAACTCTAATTGATCTTATCTTTACTTAAATAATCTAAGAACTGCATTAATAATCAGATAAATAAAGACTTCTCCGCATGAAAATTAGCAGCTTAGTATTAGGGGTTTTTCTAGGGCTTGCAAACCAGTTTAAACCGAAACCGATTAACCGGTAGAACACAAAGGGTTAATAAAAATAATCACAACATCGCTTTGCTTTGACATTTTTTAAAAACAAAATAATCGTTTAAAAATAAAATAATAAACTTCACAGCAAAGTTAACATTAATGTCTTTTTCTAGTAAAATAGCAAAAAATATATGTAATCAAGAAAATTTTATTATTTTATGATAAAATATACCTTAATTTTCGAGATGCAAATATCGGTTAAAGATTGTATTTATTTTAATGAGTTTAAATAGTCACTTAGCAAGGTTTTCAAAAAAATCAATTTAAAAAAAATGCTTTAGATTCTTCGTTTTATTGCAGTCCGTTAAAGGCCTGCAAATATGCTTTGTTTCTCTCATTTGAGTTTTAAGTTTTACGAATATTACAATATTTTTTTAAAACTGGTGTCTTATCTCGATAACATATTATTTTATTCATACGTAGCACCACCAACGTAGCTCTACAACAACTTAATAAATGCCTTTGAATCATCACACCAACCAAAGGCATTACTTGGCATTCTGGAGTCTTTGGTAGCGCATAAACTTTAGTGCCGCCCGATCGCGCATGCATATGCAAAATTGCAACACACAAAGCAGCATCCAACAGAGTAGAGTAGTAGTAGTTGCACAATGTCAGAGTCAATTTACCGGAGTAAGATTCGCCGGGGCATAATTGCAATTATGTTAAGACTGCACCGGTCCATACGTTTGTATTAAGGCTTTGTGCCAGTGTGAAGGCAGAAACTTTTAAACAGATCTCGCCAATTAGGCCGGAATGCCAAAGCAGTGCCTACTTTCTCTGGCGATAAACTGCCGGTAAGAATTCCGGACATTGTGGACGGCTGCACTCGAAGACGTCGCACAGTGAGGCTAAATAAAGAATGCCGAGTATAATATAAAAGTTTTTTCTTTCTCATTGTGAACTAAACTTTGGAACTCAAGGCTGAAATTCAGGTGGTACTCAAAATTATAATAATAAAACGTAAATAAATACTGCTTTCAAAAATGTATAACATCAAGCTCATACCAGTAATGTTTTATAGATTTTGTAGGGAAAGGAAATGCGTATAGTTATATTCATATGTATCTGAGTAATCTTTTTCTTTTAATATATAATTCAGTTACATTAGATAGGAGATGCATACTTCAACATAATATGTACAGTACCGTTACGTTAAGCTTATTGTAATAATAAATAGCTTAAATACATTTTAGTAGCCTAAAAGCTTTGCTGGTAGTATTTAAAATATTGAGAATTTCTTGATATAACAGAAAATTTGATAAAAATTATTTTAAGTCTAAGGATTATGACTTTATTTACACATTTATGTCACAAGCGTTCTAAAAATCTGTGTAGACAAAATCTGTGCATAATATGGGTTTAAAAAAATAGAAAAAATCAATAAACATTATGTATAAATATTTCGTTTAAAAATATGTAACGAACAAAGATAGACTATAAAGACCTATATACATCTTAAAATAATTTCTTATGTATAAAACTTGAGGTACATTATAATTACATTTATTGAAAAACATTGCGCTTTGTAATAAATTAGCCTGTTTTATTTAATAAAGTCATTTTATCTGATTTTGGTTTGTTATCTAATAAGACGGTCAGTAGTTCTATTAAATAAGCAATCTTAAAAAGTATTGTTTTTGTACAACAGTCAGAAATTATTTTTTAATTTTATTATTGTAAACATATAATATTTTCTATGAGCGAAATATTCCGGTTTATAAGGATTTGAACTCAGGTTTTTTATTTGTTAATCATAAATTTATACCAATGATTTTATTAAAGCGTCAGTTTTTTTATAGTAAAGTAATGTTAAATTTATTCATTAAAGTATGAGGAATCAAAAAATATGATTTATAGATACGAGGGTAGAAACTGAAAAGTTTCAAGCCTCAACATGAAGATGGCGTTACTCGTCAAAAATATTCTGGTTATATAATTGTGAATGTGTTAAAAGATACTTTGAAAATAATTTCAGCCTCGTTGGACGCTCAGTCGTTTGTTTCAGTCGATGTTAGTGTTTCTGTAAAAATGAAAAAAATCAAATATCGAGCCTTTATTAAATTCTTGAATTTGAAAGGCAATACGCCTGCGAAAATTCAAGCCTCTTCACCATCATTCACCACAAAGAAATTTTGGGCATCTGAATTTAAACGTGGTCGTATAAGTTTCGTTGAAGATCAACGTCAGAACGTTCAGAACAACGTCAACCAGAACGTTCGTTTCAATTGCGGGAAAACGGCGGCATTTGCAAATAGTAAATATAAAAATTAAATAAAAATTTAAAAACTGGCAAAATAAATACATCATGAATCAGAAAAAAATTATACAAAGAACTTTAGGTGCGGCTTGAAATTTTTTCAGTTAGCTGAGGCTCTTGCTGGAAAAAACCTAGCTACCCCTGGTATATAGTGCAACGTTGTAATTTGTTTTTTGCTTAATTTCACATATGTATATTAAATTTGTGAAATTAAGATACGATTTAAAATCTTTGGCCGCGGTGTGCGTCCGTGCAGGGATATCGTTCCGGAACAACGGCGGAAAACTTCTCGTGCAACGGAATGCTCGGGCATTTGTTTCATTACACGCTTAGCGTCTCTTCCTTTTCTCGTTATCGCACTGCTTTATCTGCTCTCCAAATCGCACACAGGCGCACTTGCATAAAAATGCACACCAATGCAGAATATATTTGCCCTAATCTAGAATAAAATAAAAAAATTACAACAAATAGACATTGACTCGACTAATCAAAATCAGAAACTAAATTTCAATATCCGTGCAGAAATTTATAAAATATCGCGCAATATTTGTCGAGGGTGAATTGACGCAGTGTTTGAGAAGTGCCTAAGCCAAATTTTTGAAATTAATTGTAAATATTTTGCTAAAATACATATGATATAGGTACTTTTTTTCAATGTGAATTTATGATTTAATTTAATAAGCATATAAGGTCAGATTATTTCGTAAACTTTCGTTAGATTATAACTCTATTTCTGGAGCATTTGCTCGTCCATGATTGATTGATAGCCTCACCTCTGGCCTGTGCTCGGTCGCGAGGCCCTCGTGCTCGGTACGCGACAATTGGGCGACGGACAAATGGGCGATTCCGGTCAATTGGGCGACGGACAATTGGGCGATGGTTATTTGGGCGATGGTCATATGGGCGACAGTAATTTAAAAAAACTTGCACGCTTTGCTTTATTTTGAATATAAATAAAATATACATTAAAACGAAAATGTATATTAAATGAAAAACAATTTTATTTTCAAATTATTAACTCATATTATAATTATATGCAATACCATGTAAATATTCTATGATATTTTTTCTATTGTACCTCAAAACTTTTATAAAAATTCTTTGCTCTATTCTTTTTATAAAGATATCCATTCCAAAAATATTTTTCCTTGTCTTTTTGACTTAATATGTCTGAATTATCCATTTATAAAGAATATAAACTGTGGTAACTCAAATTAGTCGCTCTCAACAATAATCTATAAAAAACAATTATCTATAAATAACACATATAATATAACCCACATGTGAATATAAAGACACATACTTATTTTCTTGCTGTACTGAATTTTTTACCAAAAACACAGTGACACTGTGACAAAGTGTTTTAAAACCACGACAAAAATAATTTTCAAAGACGCAACGAAACTTTTTTCGAATGTTTTCAGTCAAAATTCAAAAGTATACTGAGCGCTAGTTATGTGTTTTTATATTTATATATAACTACCCTATCTAATTTTAAATAGATAACTGTAAAATATGCGATTTTTGTGAAATCCCAAAGTTTATTCTCACATTAATTTTCAAGGCTCAAAACATAAAAAAAATCGCGGAAAGGGCAATATCCACGATAAACATTTGTCAGCGCTAGTTCTAGCTTATTATATTTATATATAACCACTCTATCCAGTTTAAAATAGATAACGGTAAAATATGCGATTTTTGGAAATTCCAAAAGATTGTTCTCACAGTAATTTATTAGTCTCAAAACATAAAAAAATCTCGTAAAGGGTAAAATCCACGATAAACACTTATCAGCGCTAGTTCTGTGTTATTATATTTTTTATATACCTATCCTATCTAATTTAAAATAGATAACTGTAAAATATACGATTTTTGGAAATTCCAAAAGCTTGTTCTCACAGTAGTTTCCAAGGCTCAAAACATAAAAAAAATTCGCGTAAGGGCCCACTAAGAACATTTATCAGGTAGGTATTTATAATAAAATTACCGACTTAAGCCGTGTGCTTTAAGTGTTTTATGATATCGGGTAACTGTCTTAAATTCTTGAATGAAAAAAATCAAACTGTTTAAGTGATATTTTATGATTAAATAAGCACAAATGATAAGTAAATATATACATACTATATCTTATGTAGGTATATTATATTTTGTTTAGACCGAATAATGTTTTCATCTTTTAATTCTATTATAAAAAATATTACTTATATTTTCGTATGTACGTATATGTATATATATATTTTAATATGTATTAAATTATGTAAATTATTTAATTAATTATAGGATCATGATTTGCTACACATTTATTTGTAATGCATTATTATTGTATCGCCCAAAAGACCGTCGCCCAAAAGACCATCGCCCATTTGTCCGTCGCCCATTTTGAATCGCCCATTTGACCGTCGCCCAATCGCCGTCGCCCAATTGACCGTGTCCCCTCGTGCTTTATTTCCTGTTAAATTACACGGCAATAATACACATTGCTAAATCATGTAAAACAACACGTCGACACGTAGTAAGGCTACGGTTCGCGTGACGCTACGCAACGAACGTAATTGCGGCCGTTACACGGCTACGCGGAATCGTTAGCGCCGTTAGGGGCTATAGTCGCGATTTCGAACGACAAATCGCTAACGATTAATCACTTGATTAACCGATCTCTAAAACAGTTTGGAGTAGATTTTGATCATTGGTTAAGTATGGTCAACTTCATTTGTCATGGTATTAAATAGTAAATAGTCTAAATATTGAACAGATTTAACGTTTAAAATACTACGGCGTATATAATATATAAATAAGTGGCTTAAAAAAAACAGTGTACTACATCAATAGTTTTTGAAATCGAATAAGCACAAAAAAACTAAATAATATTGGTCCAGCACTAGTCTTATGTATTACAGTTTCCTAAAACCTATTTCTGCTAATTTTTATTTGAAAAAAGTACAGGATGTTTGCTGCTAGACATAAATATAGCATTTAAAACCGTATGGCACAATAGTTTAAAATATGTATAGTCCTTGATCATCATATACACATAATATGTTCACAAACAAAACGTAAAAGCTATGTTGTTTGTGGTAGAACTAACTTTTGTAAACTTTACATTTAAGGCGTATTTGGGAGTCACGCTCTGACGTTTGAGCTACTCGGTTTGGCTACGGATGATCCGTGTTGTTTCGGCTTCTTAGGTGGCTATTTAGCTCTTAGCGAGCTGATATCTGCTTTTGTTGACATCACCAGCAAGCACATATCTAAAAGCTAAGTCAAAATATCGCGTTTTGCATCTTTTGCACTTGCTCCGTGAAGCAGCGCGTTTCGCGGCCCTGCGGCTGCGCTTTTTTGCGTCTCCCTTGCGTGAATTTTTCTGCCAGGCTATTCGAACAGATATAATTCGAAGCAAGAGACTATCGCAAATTGATAGAGAACGGAATCTCCGCGATCCGTCTCTTTTAGGCCCGTAGTGACGTTTGTAAAAAACGTAAACAAGACTTTCGTTCAGCGCGGCGGCTCACAAAAACATCACCCACACTTTGCGTCCCTCTAGTGCCAATTTTGTTCCTCGGTTATCTGGGTGCACCTTAATCGAAGCATGAGACTCTCCTGAACATTTCGATACCCAGAATATCGCGATCCGCTGTTATTTGGTCTAGAAATCGCAATATTATAAAGTGCATTCCTTTATAAATTCGCCCGGCAACCCCCGCCCGCACCTGCGCACCGCACTTTGCCGCGCTTGCAATCAGCGCGTTTGCGAACACGCGAGTTCGAACCTTTCCGGCCAACAAATTTTAATAAATATAATTAAAAAATAACTAAATTATAGGAGGAAAAGAGGGGAAAATAATAATAAATGAATAAAGTACAAATTTAAAAAATAAAAGTAATCATTAATACGTCATCGGAGTGCTCATCGATATATCGGGGGCTTTCGACAACTAAGTAGCTGAAAAAAAGTGCCTTCTGACCTCTTTAAAGTCATAAGGTCTTACTTGAGCGACCGCCGAAATTGTAAATCCGCTTGTTTAAAATGCAACATTATTTTTTGAAAAACAGATTTATATGATTAATGATTGTTATATTTATATTAATAAGGTGTAATTTATTAAAAATATTTTATTTTAATTTTGGCCCGTTTAATATTTTTTTTTTATTTATATCAATTATAAATAGATTTATCTCTAGTACACATTTTTATTTCTACTTATGTTAAAAGTAACACAAATTAAATTTGAGTAAAAATTTTTTATGTAAATATTAGAGAATAAAAAATAAATAAATACTTCATAACCCTAACATATGCAATTTTTTTGTTTGAAAAAAACATTAATTTATATTTTTTTAAATAAATTATATTAGGTGTTTTAAAAATTTAAAACTATTTTTGTGTACTCTTAATAGTGTAAGGTAACAAATATTTAGTTTTTGCAACAATAAAAAAATAAAAAATATTTTTCATATTTATTATCCTGAAAAAATGGAAGATAAATCAAATTTGATGTAAAGAAACTCCCGTCAATATATTTGAATTAAAACCAATTTTAATTATATCGTCTTGTACAACTTTTATTAAGTTGATAACAGAAAAAAATAGTTTTGCACTTTTACTAATAAAAAATATTTAAAAAAAAAATACATATCGCAAAAACTTTTCAAATTCGTTTTTTATTTATATAATATTATTAAAATTTACTAGCATATTTCGTTGGGTATTGGGGTAATAATATTTCTAAATAAAGATCAAAATTAATAAAATAAAAATAGAAGGAATTTTGTGTATACGGTACCTGCTTTTGTTATACATTTCTCCAGCCATCCCTTTTATTTAAAAGCAGTCAATGGCGACGCGGTTTTTTCTATGTTACATTTCCAAATTACTGCAAACTGATAGGTATTGTTAGACTTTCTTATGATAAAGCAAATGTACTTTTTTATATTGACACGTCACCTTTAGCTCTTAACCCTTTAGTCGCTAAATTAATTTTTTATCTCTTTAAGCAAAAATCATAAAAAAATGCTTTTCAAGAAAAAACTGTGTTTTGTGAATAAAAATAAAATATCATGTTAAATAAATAAAAATTTAAAAATCAGATCATTTAAACACAGTATTAAGGTAAAATTTGCATTTAAAAAAAAAATTAAATATTATTTTAGATTAAGGCGTTCAAATGGTTAAGGGATCAAAAGAGATATTAATATTCTTATATTACATTTTACCCCGATAAAACAAAATTCACGAGGAACTTCAGTAATTTAACCAGCCCAGGTAAAATAGCTTGGAACTACTAAATATTTTTAGTGTAGTATATTGATAGAAGTATCACTGAGTAACTAATGAAATAAAATACTAGAAATTTTACCATCAAGTCATTTTAAATGGCTTATAAAAATAGAAAATATATTAGGCATGACATAGATGCCGTTGGACTGTAATGTTTAAACCCATTTTAGGCATGACATACATGACTTTGGGCTTGTAAAGGTTAATGTGTTACTTTTCTGCTTAGTATATTGAATAAAAAAATACAATTACCCACTCAGTTTTCATTCGATTTTACTGCATTTTTTGCTTGTGCAAATAACACAGCAAATGCTATTTTTAATTAAGGTTATTCTTGCCTAGAGTATTATTTGGCTTCTCCATAAAGCACGTCATCGTTTTGTGACAGGGCTTTGTACCCACCGGTGACCGCGGCCAGGTCAGCGCTGCCTGCGGTCGAAACCCCGCCCTCGAACACGCCACCGCGAGCGTTTTTCGTTCCCCCATCAAAATCATATTCGCTGTTTAACAACCGACATCGTTAACGTAATACGCACACGTGCGCTTCGTTTTGCTCCTTCGAAAATTGTTTCCAATTTGTTCGGAAGGTATGACTTTCATTTCCATTAAAATGCGAAGAGGGGACCGCGCGCGCTCGTCTCAGAAGTATTCTGGAAGAGAAGCCTCTTTCATTCGAGGAATTCATGGCTATTGTGCCATTAGACTTGAAAAGCCTTCGGAGAGGTTTTCACGTGACGTCGCATTACACGGAACGATTCAATTTTCTTTACAATTATTGACTAGCATGTGTATGTGAATGGGTATAAATGAAATATATAGATATACAGGTATTTTGAGCATAAAACTTATATTGAAGGCTGCAATTTATTTTAATCTCTTCCCTTGTGATAAACAATTTTTGATTAAAAATATTTTCTGAATAAATGTCAATAATCATATGATGCAAAATGCAAAATTGTCTATTTAGAAATTTAATAGTTATTATTTGCATTTTAAAATGAATGCATATGTATTTATTATCTATAAATTTAATTTCACAGTCAAGCAATAACATTATATTAAGGTAAATTTATTTTATTTTTGATGAACATTGATTATTATTGCAAAACGGTGCCAATTTTTTTTTGTTCATATATATACTATTTTATTTTATGTATTTTTCCTATATATTTTAATATTATTTTTTATGTTATTGTATAACATAACCAATTTTAAACAATGGAAATGATTATGAACTAGTATTGTGCATTTAATGTGTCTGTATGCCATTTTAATTATCTAAATTTTTTGAATTATCTCCGATTGATTGATAAATTTAAAAAAATATGATAATGATATTATTTTTTATATTTTTTTTCAAAATATAAACAGAAGTAATGATAAGCATATCGAACGTATATCCGCATCGTGTACTATAGAACTAATAGTAGGGGCTCTTTCTCTATTTCGTTCTCAATTATTAATAATGATGAAAAGGATAGCTCTTAAACTGACTGTGTTAACACGAATAGTGCTAGTCATTTATGACAAATAATCGTCGAATAAAATTAAGTATGATTTTATTTTTTCTCAAATATTTAATTAAATAAAAGAATTAGAAAATTAATGTTATTTTGATAATTATCTGTATTTATTTATTTTTATTCATTTTATTAAATTTCCGTTGTAACCTGACGGGCGTAAGCCTGATGCGTTACAATATGCTAAATCTGTACCAACTGAGTAAGTCAATAGAATACAATGAATACGTAGGTATTAACCACCAGACTGGTCTGGGAATCAGTGACATATATATTAATAATTATAAATTATTATATGTTATATATTTTTTATAACCAATATATGTTACTGCAGCTGAGGCGTTTTTTTTAATAATAGCGCATTTTTTTAAATACAAATATAAGTGCCGCTTCTGGGGTTTGAACCCGTAACCACAGAATTATTAGTCTGAGGCGTTACGGACTACGCTATTCCGTCCAATGTATATGTCTTTTATATAATTTAATGTTTTATTTATCATTTAATATTGATGACTTTCTAGAGAGCTTATTATTAACATATTTTGAGGACAGATCAATTAATCTAAAGAAATATAACTAAATGTTTTATATTTAGAAATGTTAATTGACAAAGAGGGATAAAAAAGTAAATTTTAAATATTTTACATTGAAACAACTCGAATAATATACAACTTAAGCTTTTGTTTAATATATAAATAAATAAAGATACTTAAAATATTATTTTTGCACTTTATAACTTTTGTTAATAAAGTTGATCAGATAACGATTTTTCATCAAACTGACTTTTTTACGATTTTTTGCTCGTCCATGGTCTTTTACGTTTTTTTTTTAATAATTTACGTCACTTCATTTTTAAAAAAGATTATGCCACTGTTCTATTTGTCAAAAAGTTATATTTATAAACAGAAGCAAATTTGCGCTGAAATTCGGTGGTAGTTGAAATTATCTTTCGCGCAAAAAGCAAAACATCAATATTATTTATCCAGCTTTGTATTAATATTATTTCTACATTTAAAATATGGTTCGTGTATTGTGGCTACGAATATTATAAACTCAAACAAATTATATAATGTACACCGTTAAAGTAATCAGATAAAAAGCTTATATATTGTATATACATTTAAAGAAAAGCAAGTGCATTACAAAGTGAACAGTTAACTGTTCATTATTCGAATAACTTTTAATATTCATTACGAGCTTTTAGTATATTTATTTAATATAATAAACTTGCTTTTTCGTGGCTAATTAAATGACATTGTTGACTGTGCTAGTTTTGCATCTTGAAAGCTACGGTTTGCGGTACAGAATATATTTAAATTATTTATAAATAAAAAGATTTAGGGTTTGGAGAATTAAATTTACAAGCTACAGTTTTTCTGCGAAGCTAAATCATTCACGACATCAATTTTCTGTTGACAAATATTTTTTTAAAATCTATTTGAGATTTTTAGAAATCATATGTATTGTGTTATTAACTAATTATTAAATATATCATTTATATTATTTTCTTATTTTTTTTATTAAAATTGTTTTTTTAATATCTTGCTATGCGGTCAACTAGTCGTTAAAATAACAAAAACTATATAATTTTATAAAATGAAAAATAAAATATTAAAAAGTAAATAATCTGATTTCTTAACGGTTTCATTACAAATGGCCCATGAATTTTTGACTCAACGACAAAAAGCCCACAACAGTTGGCTTAGGCGACAATTGACCTAGTCGACTTAACGCCCGCAGACAAAATGTTCAAAAGTTTTTTTTTGTAATAAAACGTTTAAGAGTTCGATAAAATGTGGAATATTTAAAATTTACAAATAGTTCTTTTGCATATTTATAATTATGAATAAACCAGATCAATTAATCATTACGATACCAAAAATGTGTTTTTTTTTTTGAGGATAAACATACATATTTTTATGTCTTATTTTAAATTTTATATGCACACTTAAAGTGTTAATTAATGAGTGTGATTTTTACAAACATTAAGTACATTTTTAAGAAAAATTAAAAATAATAAAGTATTTTTAAGTCAATATTCACTCCCTTTCAGCTTCAAACTCACAGGTTAGTTAGCTTTTCGTGTTCGTATATGATTATATATAAAGCGATTCTCCACGTAATTAAATGCACGCGCATAATTGTCGGGCATAATGAAATTCCTAAGGGCTATCTATAGCCCGAGACGAATTATTGGCCCTACATTTAACTCGTCCGCGGCGCGCGGTATAATTTAGTCGGGTTTCAACGCAAGAACACAAAACAAAATAAGGGCTAATTTATTTGCCTAGCAGGCGAGGGGCATTGAGTGTGGAAGCATTAAAGTTGACCCGGGAAGAGATTTATAGCCTCCGAATGGCCCTCCTAATGATGCCCGAAACGCTAGGCTCCATCACGACTCCGTTTACGTTTTACGTTTTATTCACGGGATATTTGTCATTCTGCGCTACACGAAAGAGGATAGATGGGGGCGTAACGAGGTGCTAAGACGATGAGCCAAAGGCTTCGAGGATAATTCGCACGTATGAGGTTTTGTAGTAATCTAGCAAAAAGTGTTGGGGTCAAAACAGATGCAGACATCGTATTACCTGCTATAAAGATATTTTGGGTACTATGAATGTAGTCTTTAAGACTTTTTTTAAGCATGTATTAAAACTTTTATTGTATTACTATAAACTAATTAGTTATAAACCACTAATGTTATAATCTCTAGTAAAATACGGCACTGTTGCGATAAATATTTCTTTTTAATTCTAATTTATTTTACATTTAGTGACTCATTTATTATTGCTTGATAATAATTGTTGAGGTAAAGGAATTTAGTCGTTTTACGATAGATATATAAAGCGAAATAACAAATCGTTAAGGATCAGTGCTTCTAAATAATTATCCGCCGTAACAAAAGCACAGTAAGGAAAACGGGCAAAAGCGCGCTGGATAAAAAGGCGTAAATAATAATAAAAAAAAACTTCAAATTAATTAAATTTCATTGTTTATTTTTTCAAGTTTCACTCTAAATAAAATTAAAATTATCTACAATTTTTTATACAAAATAAAAAGTAAAGTAAGAATAAAATTAAAAATACAATTATTTTATTATCAAGACCGGGCTAGTGCTACAATGTGTTTTAGAATTTAAAAAATATATTTTTTTTTTAGATTTTTCTAAATTTAAATACTTTGCGTTAAGCTATGTAAGGGCACAACTATTGTAGCCTATCTTAGCCTATCTCGAATTTGCACATAAACACATTTCCTAATTTTTTTGCGACTTCTTGCATCATTATATTTATAGCTCAAGCGCCCTGCATATTTTGCACTGATCTATTGACCGCCCCTATGAATATTTGAGTTTATAAAATTTATTAAATTTTTTTAAATATTTTTTAATACAAATATAATAAATTTGGCTAGATTATAATATAAATCTCGCAGCCTTATTTAGCCTTAATTAAATTTGCACGTAAACACCTTTTACTATTTTTTGCGACCCCTTGTATAATTATAATTGTAGCCCAAGTGTCTTGCATATTTTTCACTGCTCTTGTGACTGTTTATAAGTACTTGAATTTATAAAATTTATTTAAATTTTTTTTATTTTACATATTTAATAATTTAAATATTTTATGTAAGACAAAGTTAAGGCATAAATATTGTAGCTTAACTAAGCTTTAATCGAATCTGTACATAAAGAATTTTTTCTAATTAATATTTTGGCAATACTTGTTTTATTACATTTGTAGCCCAAATGCCTTGCATAGTTTTCACTGCTCCATTGACCGCCCTTATTGGTACTTAAATTTATAAAATTAATTTTAATATTTTTTTACATATATCATAATTAAAATATTTTGAGTTAGGCTAAGTTAGGGTATAAATATCGTAGCCTAACTTAGACTAACTTGAGTTTGTACATAAATACATTTTTTTGCCACTTCTTGTATTATTATAATTATAGCCCAAGTACCTTTCATATTTTTCACTGCTCTATTGACCGCCTCTAAGTACTTAAATATATAAAATCAATAAGAATAAATATTTTTTTGCATATTTCTAAATTAAAATATATTGAGTTAGGTTAGAGTGTTTTTTTTTTTGTGAGGAAAAGAAATCTTTGGAAGACACTACTAGCTTCCAGTTTAATAGTGATTGTGCCGGATTTCGCTACTAACAGCGACTTACCGGCTAAAACCTCTCCCCTGCCCTCTGCTGTCAAGCGGGTACTTTATATCTTTCAGATATTATACTTCGGCCCGTCCAGCTTAGAGACTGTCCTGTTAGGGCCGCTTTCCTGCACTGTCTTTAAGCGTCTTATTTACGTCTGAGCACTTCTGACGCGTATTCTGTCCAATCCCTCGAGTTTTTTCGGCATTCCAGCATGGAATGAACCATAGTGTCTGCTGATGCAGGCCTTGCTATGATTTTTTCAGCGCTGTCATTTTTGTCATCCTAGCTGCACACTTAAAGGATACCTCTTCAATGGCCTAGCAAACGTGCCTTCATTAAGGTACGTGTTGTAAACCGCAATGGGCTATTATTTGCAGCTATTCTGCTTACAACGGTGTTGAACACGCCGTCAAGACCCGGAGCTTTTCTCGCACTGAGACTCTATTCTGCAGCGATAAGCTCCTTTAAAGTGAATAGCGAAAGGGAGCTATTGTCTGTGTCGTTATTCTTGATGCATTCTTGATGCGGAAAGAGGCCGTCGATTATCTCTTTCATCTTGCTTGATTCTTCTTGGTACGGGTCGACGGTTGCTCTGCGCAGCATTTTTTTTACTAGCAAGTAAGGTCTGCCCCAAGGATCCGCGGTCAGTGTGTCGCATAACTCTACTTAACATCAGAATTGCTCGTGCTAATTTCGATACTAAGGGTTTTCCGGGCTCTTTTGAACTCCTTTTTCAGTATATAGTCTCGGTATCTGGGTATCTCTGGTACATATATTTCGTAGCCTAGCTTATCCTAACTGTAATTTGCACATACACACATTTTCCCATTTTTTTGTCACTCCTTGTATTATTATATTAGTAGCCTAAGTGCTTTGATCACTTCTCAATGCTCTATTAACTGCCTCTATGAGTACTTCAATATATATAATCAATTAAAATAATTGTTTTCCTACATATTTCTTAATTATAATATTTTAAGTTAGAATAGGTTAGAATATATAAATCGTAGCCTAACATAGCCTAACTTGAAATTGCACATACACATTTTCCTTTTTTTTGCCATTCCTTGTATTATTGTGTTTGTAACCCAAATGCCTTGCATATTGTTAACTGCATTATTGACCGACTTTGTGAGTACTTGAATTTATAAAATTAAGTATCTTTTTTACAGATTTCTTAATGCAAATATTTTGAATTAGGCTACGTTACGTTTACATTAATTTATAAAATAAATTCAAGTAATTTTTTTACATATTAATGGGTTTATGGACCTAGGGGTGGTTGACCTTGTGGCCAATGAGACTGGTGTGAATCTAATAAAACTTTTATTTTTATATTTACATGAGTGCAACGGACGATTATCGGCGAGACGTTTTGAACGTAAACCTATCTATGTGTGGTCGCTAAATATATTTCTTAAATAAAATATATTTAGTTAGGCTAGGTTAGGGTAAAAATATCTTAGTTTAACATAGCCTATTTGTGTTAAAAAGGTTAGTAACTATTTGTGTTAAAAAATGTAAGACATTTAAAAATTTAACTTAGTTTCGTAGTATACTGTTTATTTTTTTTATACTGAGTCTTGTCACATTTAAAATATTAAAATTGTTATTAAAATATATTTTTTATATACCACTCAGCATTGAAATAATATTTAAATTATTAGTTTTATAATTTTATATTTTCTTTACTTTTTTATATGTTGATTGTAATATTTAAATACATAAAAGTAACATAATAATAATCTAACATAATTGCTACATAAAAGACATGAATTCTGGATAAAAAAATATGACAAATTTTGTGATACTTAAAATGTGGTTTATTTTTTGCTGTAGTATCACTTAAATATTATGTTACTTGATATATAGTAAATATTTTACATAAAAAAAATTAAATTTATTATCAATAACTTAAGGTTATAGAAATATTTTGATGTCTCAAAGTACGACTTTAAAAATTGTTGTGAGATATATAGATAATTTAAAAAAAAGTAACCAATAATTTTTGTTTATTAGTACAACTTTTAATGAAATAATATGTGATTTATTTTGTTTATATAAAAAAAATTACAATTAGTTTATAAATATATTTTTAAATTAACCAAGCTCAGAAATTAGCACATAAAACATTATAAAATAGCACTCTAGCATTACTTTTTAATCTAAAAATGTAAATTTAATATAAATTGTAACGTTAACATGGTATGATACTGTGATTTAAAAGCACATTGCAACACGAAATTACAATAAAATAAGTGGAATATGGTTTTGTGGGTTAACATGCACGCTCAATCCAAACACATCGAATACAATCAGTAAAATACACCCAATGCTGTCACGCGAAAAAATCACCCGAAAGAATCGATCCCTATTTTATGGGAATCGTTTTTTGTATTTTTTTCCAGACAATTTTTAATAAGCGATAAGATCGACCGGTCCGAGAGAACTTATCGGCTTTCGTTTGCTTTGAAGCTGTACATACTTGCCCCTAGCTCCCGAAGGATCGTCGGTAATTGCACGTGCAAGTCACGTGGCACCAGATCGCGAGCTCGGTGATTGAATTTCAATGGCCAATACAAGAATCATCCATTTTAGTCTCGTTATCAGCGAAAAGCTCCGCCGGCAATCACTTTGTTATCGTTAGGTATTTCGCTGGGGGAATTTTAATTTTCGGCCTGCGGATGGCAACACCGTTGAGAGATGAAACGAGCGATCCGCCATTTTGCAATTCATTATTTTGGCGGCGCATACACACGTAGTGTCTCGTTGTTGCCTTTTTTGTTTGTGAGATTGTTTAGAAGTATAAAAAACAAGTATATCGACCAAATAACATTTTTGCTTATACATATTGCTATGTTAAACAAGTTGAAACTTACAGGACATATTACTATTTTTTGTATTACTGAATTTGACAGTGTTAAAGGTTAAGACTAATATTTATGAAACTTTTCTACATTTTAACTTACTTTTAAAAAAGTAAATATTTTAACAAACCTGAATCGTAGATGATAAAATGTATTTCATACTTGAACGCGGGCGATTGCAAATGAAATTAAGAGCGACTGGTTATTTGTGGTCGATGCTTGAGCCACTCCTGAATTATTAATTATTAACATAAATATGGCTATTACAAATTTCTCAATTTTTTTAATGCTGATGATTAAAAATAGTTGAAATTAATTTGTTCTATTACAGACTCCTTTTTTTTGCTGAGATGGATTTTTGTTAACCGTCTGTTCATCCTTTTAGGTGATTGCCATATAATGTAATTATTCTTATTTCATCTACCATCAGAATATTTCTACAATTTTAGTGAAAACCATTTATCTAAAGAAACTTTCATAAAAGTTTTTTTTCTAACGAGTAAATGTTTTTTTCTACTCGTAATCTTTCAAGAAGCTTCGATTTGATATGAAAAACGTATTTTATCTTGACGACACGTCAGTTATTAGTGTCCTTTTTGACACTTTTCTTGCAGCTCTTTGATTTTGGTAATTTGTAGTTTAAGAATAACAAAACACTTTTACATAATCGAAGCAATTTAGTCAAGGATATTAAAAA
Organism: Plectrocnemia conspersa; assembly: GCF_051122295.1. NCBI lineage: Eukaryota > Metazoa > Arthropoda > Insecta > Trichoptera > Polycentropodidae > Plectrocnemia > Plectrocnemia conspersa. Next base: position 9,495,809 of record NW_028277175.1, on the reverse strand, counting down.
ACCTTTATAGGATGATATTTGGTTATTATTAGTTCTTCTATCCCAAGGCCTTTCTTTCAGAAGTATTGAGATACAGTTTTCGCAAACAATTTTAGGTTGCTAAATATTTTTAAAAAATAGTGAAGGGTCCCATTTATAATCTCAATTTTATCGAAAAAATATAGTTTAAGGTCATCTAGCATCCTCTTCTATCTGTTAGAACCAAGAAGTCCGCACTATCCGATTCGCCTATAGTTATCTCCATCCAGCTCTTTATTACACTGACATTGCACTTTGACCTATTTAATAACAGTTACAAGAAGCTAGTCCAGTTTATAAAATTTAATTTGGATGCTAAAGCTTTTTTTATTCTTATTTACTATATATTATTTTTGACCATTATGACGCATTAAAGTAGCCTGTAAGGATATGATGGTTTTATTCAATAAAATCCATTTTTCTAGACGATCGGTTGCCTAAATGCATCTAAGGGCACAAACTTTAATCTTTAATATATATTGTTTTAAATTAGGTCTGTCAAATTAGAAAACTTTGAGAATATATTGTTGTCACAATAAAATTGTTTTTGGTAAAAACATAATGAAGAATTTTGTTTTGAATTTTTTCAAGTTATCATCTGGTATCATTGTTTTAATGATCGAAACTGTTTTATTTGGTAGTTCTGTCTCACCACCTTTATCATTGTAGAAAATTATAACGTGGTTTTCTTTAGACATGTATTAGTTACGTATTATATATTATTTTGAAATATTGTAAATTGTAATATTATTAACATTATTAAAGCGAAACACCTTCTTCATTATTTTTTTTTTTCAACTATCTCATATATATTTATATTATAATGGCTAAATTCCTACAATATCCATCTGGATAGTAAAACCAACCGCATCACGTAGTTTTTCTTTAATGGCGTCACGTAATTCACACTGTGCGCTTTAATACTATTACGTACTTTAAAATCGATCAGTGGGATATCTTCGAAATATAAAGTGCTTATACCCTAATATTATTTCTATTATAGTGATTATATTTTACAGAAAATTGACTATATTCGTATTAAAACGTACATACATATGGCTCTTATAAATAACCTATGAGTTTATTCGATCAAATTTATAAATAAATATGTAAATTTTATAGCTATATTTAGAACTTTCATTTCCTCCTGCGATTAAAATACGCGCACATGAATATACCACACATACAATACATATATCAGGGGATCATTATCAGTGTAGGTATTCAAACCGAGGAATAACATTAGCTCGACCCTGTGTTAAATAATTTTCTGAAGGGATGAAAAGTGATGAGGGTTTTAAGCCATATCACCACTAGAAACAAAACTGCACTAATTATTCATGGATACGTGAATAAATCACTTAATTTAAGAACAATGTAGACCGCAGGCAACCGGCGTTTGTTTGTTGTACATCTTCACGGTTGAAACGTTCAACGACAAATTTGTTTTTGAGCACCATCCTCTTGCCACAAATGGGTATATAATTAAGATTTAATTTTAAAAACGTTTGAAATAGCAACAACAAAAAAAAATTTCATTCACCTTTATTCTGCGTTAAATAGGAACACTGTAACTAAATATATGAGCCGTTGATTTTGAAAGTAGGGCAAGTCCGTTTGGTTAAATAAAAGAGTTTTTTTTATTAAACAGAAATTTTATCATAAAATTTATGTTTATAATCAATCATATCTCTAAATAACAGTTTAAATTTACTTAGGTCAATGTTTGTTGATTTAAAAAGTAAAGCAAATTCCCTCAAAATAAAATAATTTTAATGAAAATGGAAAGCGTGCTATGTTAGTTAATTTTCATAGTTACGAGTCTTACGGACTAATAATTTTACACAGAAGTGTGCTAAGAGACGAATGCAACTGATAAATTACAAGGAACGCAAAGGACTTGCAGTTTTAAATATTATTTAGATACCAAAGAAGCAAAAGATTTTTTAGACAAATTTAAAAATCTAAATAAAGAGCGGACCATGCTCCCAATGCAACAAAATTTTGGAGAAAATTTTCATGGTACAACATTAAATTTAAATAGTCCAAAAAAATTATGTTTGTTCGAAAAAAAAAATTCAGATTCGATTATAAATTACGAACTTATTTATAGAAGCTGCCTTGCTTAAATTTATGTTGTATTATAAATTTGTTTTATGATATAATATCGAATTATTTTATTATCAAAAAGAAAAAAATATCTTAGAAAGAATTTCATTTAGTATAGTAGAAAATGATCTGAAACTCAGTAACAATGAGAATATTACATGAGTTACTGTGAGAGCAATGGAAACAAAAGATAATACGTCAATCAGATGACGAAATAATGCAAAGATGCTAAGAGAGATAGAGAATCGAACACAGAGAGAATAATCAAAAGATAAAATGATGCAAAGCCGAGTGCTGCTGTGTGATCCAACCATGTGACACAATGGAGTAATGAAATTATTATTGTCAATCATTAATATTCTGTTTTAACGTATGACTACAATAGTTTTATTATAATTAAAATCTGCTTACCAGGCACTTACTTTCCGCATACAGATAAAAGCCAAGTTAGCTTAATTTACAAATGTTTTTGAAAACTAAGATTTGTTAAAATATATTTTTGCGTATTTTATTTTAATTAAAAGTGTTGCAAAAAGTTTTTAAAAACATAATTGATATGAATTAAAAAAATATAAAGTACTCGTATTAGTTATTTTATTTTCAAGTAAAAAATATTACGGAAAAGTATTTAGTATAAAGAGAAGTTAAAGTGTAGACTCGTGGTATTTTATATGTATATTTAATATATTCCAGTCAATTTTACTACGGCAAAAATCTCAGTATACCTCTGTATGTAAATTATGAAAATTACTCTAAGGTAAGAGATAACAACACGAGAGTAATTTGAATTCGGTGCGAAGACGCTGTCAATTCTGACTTTTAAACATGTAATTAATATTGTAAAATATTGAAATTATTCTCGGCAAAGGTCCTTGGAAAATTTGATGGAAATTCAGTATTTAAAATCGGTAACCGTTTGACTATACGACCATTATGTATAATCTACTTTTTATTTATGACCATCGGGACCGGCGCGTAATATCACTGGTAAAATTTTGATCCTCTCTCCCAAGGACGCCCTAAAATGGTAGTCTCGATAAAATATTTTATCGCTTAATCATATACATAGTAGCTTCTTCCTTTACATAATCCGGGAACAGATTCGGGACCCTATTCTGCTACCTTCACCTATTTATAGTGCCACGGTGAGATCCAATTATTATTTCACGCTGCTGTGAGAGCGTTTCGATTAGCAAATGGTGTTATTGTTTTCTAATATGTACGAAGAGTATTTGGGAAGTAAATAAACAAGTCCTGGAAATAATTATACAGAATTTTACTTTGAGATTAATGCATTTTGTGATATTGATTGTAAAAATTAGTTTCTCTTTTCGCATAAAACCAATAATTGTTCGGCGATTTAAATACTACAGAAACATCGTTGCTGCGATTAAGGTCTAATTAATTATATCACATCAAACGAAGTCATTAAACCATTTAAATAATATCTCTGATGGTTACTAAGCTAGTATCTTCATTTTCTATTTATATCACGTATGTATTGTATGTACAATGTATCAGTCGGTTTAATTGCTCTCTGGGTTTCGATTTATAGATATACTTTTTGTTCCCACCCACCTTTTGCCCTTTTAACGGTTCATTTCAACCGGTGGAAAAATCGACAAAATCGAAATTCTGCGAGTGCAATTATTCCACCCCTGTCTAAATTAAACCCCGTTCATTAATCTTTAATGTATTGCAATACAAAACGAATATGATAATATATTTATTTTTGCACGCTTCAAAGCGATTTATTAATGAGTTTTATCGTGTCGCTTTCAATGTTCAATTGCTATTTTTATTGTCATTTGAATTTATAGCTGGTTTTTGCGAGACGAATCTTTAAAATTATCGCGCAGATTATAAATCAAACGAAATTTAATAAAATATTAATTGAATGTATTATTTTACATTAAATATACGTGCATATATTATTTTAGATTAAAAATTATTAAAATAATTTTAATCTAAGATAATACATGCACGGATTATTTGTGCTAGATTATATATTAAAATTATATAACCACACAATGTTTTACGGAGAATATAGTCACAGTATAATATTATAAAATATTTCAGACCTGACGTAATCAGTGATAATTTTTGTTTGAACGACAAGTCTAGAAGTAGGACACTAAAAATCATCGATGACTATTATCGATGATTTATTTGAATTTCTACACGCACTAAGCGACGAGAACAAGGCAACGCGCCAGCCTCATACTGCGAAAATCACGCAAAAAAATTGTTCTCGGATGAAAAACTATTGCTCACCCTTCGTATTCTGCCAATAAAGCACCATCAGATTACCATTTATTGAAGTCTATACAACATAATTTAGATAGTAGAAAATTAGATAGTGTTAGTGAAATTAAAATATTTTTTTCTGAATATTTCAACTCAGAGCCAGTCAGTTTTTACAAATATGGGTTTAAAAACTAGTCTGATCGACGGGAAAAGGTTGTATCTGGAATTATTTTGTATGAAAATATTGTAAAATAATTTTGTAATGAGAAGAATACTTTTCTTTAAAAAAAACGTACATTCTTCAGCGTAAAATAAATAATATTCTCAATGAGCTAAAATAGTTTATAAAAAATTGATTTTTAAACCCAATATTTAATTTGAATTATTCTTTCAGACATTTTTTTGTGAGATTAGCAAAATCGAGGAAAAGTTTTTCAATGATGACTGATAGAAAGTATAATCATATAATTATCACTAATGCTGATTTCCCAGACTCGATGCAAATTGATAAACACAAAGGTTTATATGGCATTCATACTCAAGTCTTTCGAGTATTAGTTACTGACTATACCATTGGTCTATTGTGCTGGCTAAAATAAGTACTGGTATTTTTTAAGGAAAAAGTAATATTGATACAAATATATTTAATTTTGAAAAATGATGAGATAAGTGAAATCTCTTTGGATTTATTTAATACCACAAATAAACATTTATTGAGGAACATTAAACTTTAGTAGCTAATCGATTATTTTTTTTTAATATGCGTTGTATATTTTGACTAATATTTTTTTATATCTAATATAATAAAAGTATTATGTATCCCCTGTTACATGTAGAAAGGCTAATATATAAAAAATAATATATAAAGGCATACCATTTTGTCAACAATTTACGAAATACGTTACAAATAAATTTTCTAAACATTTTTATATAATCAATACTAATTTTTGGTTTGAAAAATCTACGAAATATTGGGTTATCAGTATTCGATATACTGCTTTTATTTTTTTAATATTAATGTAATTTTGGTTAAAATTGTATACAATTGTTAATATCAAATGTATAGCTATAATGTTAAAGTGACGAAAAATAAAGTTTAAGTTAAACGTATTACCATATAAATATAATATATTCCAAAGTTTTCAAATTCTTTTACAATATAAATTGCATAGATTACAGTTGCAAACACAAGTTTAAGCTTTTGCTTGTATCTTTTTATTTTAAAACACATTTAACAGCATTGACGTATCTATATTTTATATATATATAAAGTTTTCCTTGTGAAAAATGTTTATAACATTTTATATTTCAATTCAAAGAAGCAATTTTTTAAATATATATATTAAACAATTAAATTTATTATTTTTTAATCTGCCTTTGATTGCATGGCGCTGCGTCAAATTCGTGTCTATAAAAAATAATATTAATAGTTAATTGCATATCAATAATTTGTGTTAATTTAATCACATATTGACACCAAAATCGCGACACTTATCATTAGCCAGCATATATCAAGTGCAGTTTGACGTGGTGTAATTCGTTTTGTGCATACCTTTATATAAGATCTGTAACAATGACTCACTTAACAAGTACATACTAAGCCACGCAGCGGCAGTCACTGATGACGAATGTTTAAAGATATTTTTCATACCATACATTATCGCATTAGGGTCACTTAATTTAAATAAATAAAAATGATTTATTAATCCCATTTCTTCATAATGACAATTAACCAGTACATACTACAGCTCTATGTACACAATTATGGAAGAATATTTATATGCAGGAATAAAAACCTAAGAAAACATCATATATGACGATCAATCAGAATTTTAATTTTATAATAATCAATAATTTCTGTCTTCCACACACGATAGAAATAAAAGAACATTAAGGTCTATATGGGATTCGAACCCTATGTCTTTCAGATATTAGTCACCGATGATATTACTGCTTGTGGTATAAAATTCTAAGAGCTAATTAAAAGTAAATAATGTTTAATATTAAAAAAACATAAAAATTTAAACTTTTAGCACCACCCATTATATAGTGTTGTCGTCATAATGTTAATGCGAAGAGTCACACACCTTCCATGAAACGTGCCTCCTTATCAATCAGGACAATCTGGCCCCCAAATGTTATCGGATCATCTCCTCGGAAGGTCCTGGGCACTTTTGTCGCCCTTTAAGCACTTCATATTTCAATTAACCGACCTTAATTGACCGTCACGTACCCGTCGCGGGTCAGACGCCCATCCTCGGAGTTCCTTCGGGATTTTCTCTCCCCGCCCACCTCCAGACCTTGGTGCCCTTCATTAGTTTGCATTAGCCACCGCCAGAGGGCCAGACTTTGCGGCGCTAATGTGCCGCTCTTTAGTAATTTATTAACGCCAGAAAAAGGACGACGCGAGTCCGACGCCTGCCAGAGTACGTGCTGAATAATTTCACACGTTTGCCCAGGGCACGCGTATTCGTATGTACATTTATATACATATGTATACGAGTCTGCCATTTTGTAATACCTTCCTTAAAAATACGCTTAGAACTTTATGAAAATATTATGTGCTAAGCTAATTTATTACCAGAAGCGCGAGGATACGCCACGCTGGACTGTATTCGAAATTAAGGCAATGCGATTTTGTCAGTCTGTTGAGAAATCAACGAGTTTCTACTAGATATGTAAATATTTTTTCAAATTTAGTATCTGTCTTATATAATTTAATATATGGATTATTTTGTCGACTCTTTAAAATCCGTCTCTAATATTATTATAAGCATGGTTAATATTAAATTTTATTTATACAATCAAATCAAATAAATTAAATCAACGATTACAAACCATTTGTAGTTTATTGTAAATAAATATAATAATTAGCTCCTGAAACTCTAGCGTACAGCGCGTGCGGTGATAAGGACAGGTCGCTTGTCTTTATCAATATTGTGCAAAAATATATTTTGCTATACTATTTTTATTAAAATAGTAAAATTAAATTTTGGAGATCAATGCAATCTTAATTGAATTATCTGTAATAAAAAAATTATCATAATTAAAAATATTTTTATTCGTTATTTCTTATAATAAGGCTTTTAAAATCCCAATTATATTAAAGATATATAAAAGTAAAAAATGTTTTATTTAATAAGAATAAAATGAACAACAAAAGTTTTATTTTAATATTTAACTATTTATAATTATTATATCACGTTGAATTTATTTAACATTATTTAAAAATAAGACCTTAGTTATACTTTACGAAAATAAAATTTATAAATCTAATAAACTACTTTTTTTTTTCCACGGTACTACAACAAAAAGTAAAATCCTCCACCCTTTTCGATACATTCCCTCCCTTTTATGCCCAGCGTCTAGGGCATCCAAATTACCGGCTAAATTTATTACCCAGTTATCGGGTATTTTTCCATAAATTACCAGGGTACGAGGTACTATTCCGGATATTTTTTTACATATACGCGTAGCGTAGTCCGTAACGTCTCAGACCAGTAACTTTGTGGTTACGGGTTCGAGCCCTGGCAGCGGCACTCGAATTTTTAGTTATTAAAAAAATGAGCTATTATAAAAAAAAACGCCCACAGCTGCAATTATATTTATAGGTTATAAATTATATTACACATTTTAAATTATATTTAATAATATAGATGTCACCGATTCTCAGACTTTCAGTCTGATGATTAATACTTACTTGTGGGTATTCATTATATCTGATTGACTTACAAGTTAGTACAGATTTACACTGTTATAATGCCTTGCGCTTACACCTGTCAGGTTACAACGAAAGATTTAATCAAACAAATAAAATATAAATAAAATACAGTACATGCATAAGAAATTCCAAAGTAAAATTAGTTAAAAAGGTATTACTTCATTGTTGTTATTTTTTTCTAAAAAGTAATATATCAAAAATATCAAAGCTTCTAGCGTTTAATATTTTATAAAACTTTGTTTTTTGTTTAAAAAATTCTTAGTAACGGAAAATACGCGTTTACTTGCCGTTGAATTAGATTTAATAGATAGCAAGCAATTAAAAAGCTTTCATAGAATTGAACTCTTTTTTTGTCAAATCCCACGAATCCATTTCATTTGCTTTAGTAACGTTCGTAACCTAAATAATGTTATTTTTCATTTCTTGAATTAAAGATTCGGTGTCTAATGTTTTTTTACCAATATTTTTTCCTGTATTATTTTCCATAAAGTCATATCAATATCGTTATCTCGTGAATATCGTCACTTTATAATACTAATTGCATATGATATAATATTATATTTATAACAATAAAAAATTATGTTTGGATGCGAAATATCCGATGAACCTAATGCAATCTTTATAGAGTTGTATCTAAGAAAGATTTAATTTTAGTCGTAATATATAACGAGTCAAGATTTAATTTTATCATTTAACCAATATAAGATAGCAAAGATGTCAAAAAATTCATAACCACTCTTGTTTCGCTTTTTGTCTATGAACGTAGGACAATTAAAGTATACATATTTGCTTATTGTAAAAACACGCAAAACGGCTCACCCATCCCAATATATTGTTAACAGCAAATATGTGTTATTACTATGAGTCAAATTTTTAACACAAACTTTATGAAGTGCCGACCATTGTCAACACGTGCGAATTATAAACTATAAAGCATCATAAAGTTTTGAATAAAAATTTTTTAATCTTCTATTTAAGAATCATTTTATTGTACATACAGAATTTGCTCTTTTCATATTTGCAAAAGTAAAGAATAATTTTTCTACCATTTCTTTACATATACTTCCTTATCTAGTTTGCCATTTTAGTCTCCTAGAATAAATAGTGCATCATGTTTGGGAATCTTTTCACGCTGATTTTGAAGTTCGTCATAAAATCTATTTTAATTTCATCATCTGCCTCTTCTATCAGAGCATATTCATTGACGAAAGTTACGTTAAATAAAGTCCCAAGGGTTTATTTTGATAATTGGATTGTTTTACTAGTGATTATGAACCCTTGATTGACCCACTGTAGTGAAGGGTGTAATTCCTTTGGTTTCTTTGTCTTGCTTCCTTCTATTTCATTTCTTGCAGGGTTACTAGATCTATCTTGATTTTAGTATTTCTTTCGCTATTATTTTCATCTGTTCTGGTTGTAACATTGCACATGTCGGGCTTGGGACTGGCAAGACTGCAGACTATGTCCACAATCCAGGCAAATGTAAATATGATAATTACGTAGTTAAAAGCCATTAACTGTATTTGCCTTAACCTTGTCAAATATAAAAATGGAAATTTATTTTTCATATTTTGCTCTTGGAATATTGTAAATTCATTGTACAAAAATATCTGAACGTCCTAATTTAAATGGCGTAGGCGCTATGTTACGACCTCCGAGAAGTGAGAGTTTACCAAAGCATATTTAAAGAAAAATACTTAATTCTCAGAAGTCAATATTTTGCTTTAATTTGAATAAATAGCAAATGATTTTGTCGGAACATAAATACAGACAAATGGGTAAAAAGTCGAATAGTTGTTTCTATTGGAGAGTTGTCTAATACTCTTGCTCTTGTATGCTGAACTTGCAAGCTTTGAAAATTATCTTGCATACAAAAATAAGGGTTTTCCGGAATTTCTGCATTGTAAATATATTTAGTTGAAAACTATGAGAAGTACTTTTTTATGAAATTTTATTTCACCATACCTTGTAGGAATTATTTAAAATATAAAAATAAATAATATTGATAGTCCTTTTTGTACAGATATCTGAAAAATAATTTTTAGACTTTTTTGCTATAAATGGGTCGGTGGAATTATTTGAATAGCATGAATCGAGTTCCTAAATGATACGCGTACCGTAATACAATTTCCAACATCTTGCTATATTGCATATGTTTTCTATATGCTTATAAAATTTGTATTCGTCTTAAAATGACACTGAAATCGGTTTTTACTTTTGTGCTTAAAAATTACGTGTCGAAATATGTTATCCAAACAGTAGGAGAAAAAAATCAAAAATTGCTTACGGATTACTCGCCAGTTAATCATCAAGTAAAGTTCAACTACTTCGTAGGAGTTTCAGATCAAGGTCCACGTGTTTGCCACAATATATCAGCACTAATCAAGTAAATAAAACATACCATTTGATCCGCCTACTCGGTTTTACCCTACTCTCCCTATGGATTATACATTATTACATTGTTTCTGAACTGTTTCCAAATAAGCTCACTCCACAGAGAGAGTAATAATGTAGTCACAATGGGCATTATTTTAAATATAATTATTTACAAAAATATTAAATTTATATCAACGCATACTATTTTTTTCTATTTATTTATATGATTACTTGTATAAGATTTTTTCTAATCAACTCTATTTTTGCTTTCTTGGGATATATACTATACGAGGTAAGCCTTATCCGCACGGACAATCCGTTATCGGCTGTTGAAAACTATTAGTGGTCTAATCAATAATCCGCCAGATGATTTTTCCGCTCGGCTCGTCCTGAATCGATTTCGTCACCCTTCGATATCATTAAATAAGCCCGGGTCGTTTCTTTTCAACCGTGTAATCCCGTTAAACTTCGCAAGTGTCTTAAGCGATCGGCGGCGAACGTTGTTCTAATCGTAACAGTAATTAGGGCCCCAAGTTTCCTGGGTCCCCAAACTTTGCCACCGCGGATTTCAAGACCTCACGATAAACAAGGTTCAATACGGTACGCCGCTTGTCAATCTTACATTTGATAAATAAACAATATACAATTTTTAATTAGCTTTATTATGATAATATTCAATTAAAAAGTGGTTATTGTTATTTAAGTAATACTAATTAAAAAGCATATCGTAAGAAACTAGATTTTATTAGAGATACAAGTTGTTTCTCAACAATTAATTGATTATTTATTTTTAATAATAGACAACAAAATGAACTTGAAATTAAGGTTTGCGTATTTTCAAAGATAGAATTGTTTAATGTTGAAAAGTTCTCTGTAACGATATCATGGGACATTCTAAACTAAAAGTTCATTTAGAAAATGTGCATCTTGGGAATGCTGAAAATGCTGATGCTAAAGAAAACTGGATTTCACACATTGAATATGCTTACTTAGTTTGTTTTGTTTAATACATGTGGTTCTTCACAGAGTACTTATTAATGACATAGCTCAAATAACGACATCAATTCTAAAAAATAAATATTTTAAAGTGTTCTTTTATAAAAAGATTAATTAAAAAGTTTAAAATTGTTTTTATTCGGTGAAATTTTAAGATCCTGAAAGCTTTATTGAGCTTCATCGACTTTTATCTATATCATAAAAAAATAGTTAAATATATTTTTTTTCAATGAACAGACCCTCGATGACGTGACACCTCAAAATGATATCAATGGTAAAGCCACTTAAGCGCTAGTCCTTTGTTGTTATAGTCTGCTAAAAAGCCCGACGAGCTTAGAGGTGAAAATGTAGGCCCTCTTTAAATTTCGTGATTTTTTCTTGGCGACGATTCAAAATCTACTGACGTGGCGCAGCTCAAAACCATTGATATTCCTGGCGCCTGACATAGGAAAAGGTTTTTCAAAAGTATGATTACCGACATCCATATAAAAAATTACACTTTCTAGCTTTCTTATCTGGTTCAGTAAAGCAGTGTAATCAGCTTTTCTGTGGCTAACAGTCGCCATACAGCCAACATTAGATCTTCAGATGAGCGCATATACAAACCGATAGCACTATATGTGTGATATGCGCTGGACAGTTGTTTATGGACGATGGCACAGCATGTGTGCCATGTTTCCGGCAAAAGTTACTATCCGGTGACACAACCCTTGTGCCACGTTTTCGAAGGGCATTATTATTCGATGGCACAACTAATTTATTCTTTTTTTTATAAGAATGCGAAGATCCTCAACCTTTTTTTACAAAAAAATTATGCAACTTTTTTTTTCAAATATATTTTTAATAGCTGGTAAAAGAATTTAATTTTTGGATGGACTGTCTGGAATACGAATTTTGGGCTTCTTACACAATCAGGTTTGGATGATTTAATGAACTTCATCATTATGCAAAAATTTATAATAATTATTTCTTACTAATACTTACATAAGTTACGATCGCTAATATTTATATAAAAGGAGCCTCTTACGTAAACAAGACTTACCCTGATTAGTGATATATAAATAAGAAAAATATTCGTAGGTGAAGTATGTATTGTACACATACATATATGGGCTAAGAAATAAGAAACGTTTTTTTATTAAAATTAGCCATAAAACGATTAAAGTGGGAACGTTTATTAAAAGACAGAAATGCTAATATATAACTGAAGATAAAGTTCAGGATATAAGAAATAATTTTTAATCATAATTACTTATTCATATGAAAGGAATCCAAAAAAATTGTAACCAGCCTGTATTTTTAACGAAGCGTGTTGTTTTATATTGTAGCTTTAGAAGAATAAAGATATTTATATACGAATAAATTTTCTTGGATTGTATGCATATTTATTTAGACTTGAAAACAAGAGAGAAGTAAAAAATAGTGATGAATAATATGTAGATTCGCGTTCTGTTTTATAAGCACAAATTATTACTCGTGTACTTTTCTTTAGCACGTGCGAATTTAAATTGTAAAGACGTGAAACTTATAATAATAATATTAACATCGTACTTGTTTTAAAGATTAATAATTTTTATCACTAAAATTTTAAAATAATATCAAACGTAATGTACACTTCTTCGTTTATATTTATTTAGATTAAAATTAAATTATATTTCTAGTGACTTTATTAAAGTTTTAAATTAGATTTACATTTAGTAATTTTATATTATGAAATAAGTTTTCACTGCATTTATACAATACTAAATAGATTTAGAAATATACCAAAATTTATAATACAATATCATATATGTTGTGCTCAAGACATTGGGTGAGTCATAATTTATCAAAGTAATTATAAAAGTCTTTCTATTATTATTTCGTACTATTTAATGTAATTTGAATTCAATCAGACCAACAGTCGCGTATATACTTTTTAATAAAATTGGATCAGGCACTGCTTTTGAGAAATTTAGTGAGTAGGAAAATTAAACTTAAGACAAGGAGAGTACATTGTCCAGGTGGCCATGGCCTAGATACAGGCTTAAAAGTTAGTACCTAATTATAAACAAATTAAGATAATATAAGTAGTGTTACTAATTTCATTTATAAACAGTTTTTTATTGTATAATTTATATTATTACTATATACGTAGTTTATAAAATTTATTCGATGTAGTTATCGAAATTATTTGGTTCTGAATAATGCATGAATAGCAAACACAAATTATTTTGTTTTGTAGATATCGCGTTCGTAATAAAACAATATGAAAATTTTAACATTCTGTGTATAACGTAAAGCGGCTAAATCAAAACGAGATAAGTCAATATCAACTTTTAAATTACATTTCGCGAAAACGTTGCTGGCAAGGTTGATGTTGGGGCTCGAAGCATTTGCAAATTTGTAATAAAAATCAATAAACGCTTTTAAAAGTAACTTGTTTTCGTGTTATTAGGATAGCTTAAAATAAAATATAAATAGACAAGAAATTATTAAAGTAAACATTTTTATATTATAATTACAATTTTAATATTATTATGACCTTTGAAGACATAGACTCTAAAAATACCTTGTTTTTTTTACTTTTTTAAGTGAGAATAATTAAAATTTATATTAGGCAGAAATATTTTTTTAATACATTTTATCATATGTAGTATATAACATATGATTTTACTGTAATTTATTGCAATTAAAATAAATTGTTTCGAAAATAAAAAGAGCAAAGAGTCTCAAAAAAAACGAAAGAAAAATGTGAGGCCCCTCGAAACAATGGTAAAAATATTACATGAACATGATTTTAATAAATTCTTAAGCAAATATTTATTATTTCAACATTATTAAACATACATTTATTTTGTATTTCTTATTATATCTTTATTTTCTTAGAATACATAAAAATTCGGGGAAAATACCGAAATCCTGATGTATGTAAAAATAGTTTATATTCAATATAAAATATGTTACTGATTAACAGGCTTTGATGTTATTATAATGATTTATAAGTGACTAAATAGTTAGTAATTGTATTTAACCTATCATGCTGCAACGGAAAATTAACAATAAATAAAAAATATATCTTAGTGTGAACTTTTTTCTTAAAGCTATTTCTTGGGCCATATTTTAAGTTGTATTGTGATGGTTGTTTCACCAAAACCGTTTTACTAGGGTAACTTTGTAGAGGCTGTTTTGCCTAAACCATATGTTGACTTCAATGTATGTGTTATAGTAAATTTGCCATTTTTACCTAATACATTAATTTGTATATTTATACTGATGATCAGAAAAAATACAATTATAAAAATGCGCATATATAAAAATATCTACGTATTTAATTTATATAAAAATTTAATGATTTTATTGATTTTTATATACATTAAATTAATTTAATGTATATAAAAATCAATAAAAAATATTTTTGGCTTAACGTTTTTATATTTTAGATTTAATAATTAATCTTATAAACCTTTGTACTTGAAAGTTAAATATTAAAATTATTTGTAAACGCATAAGGGCATTTTATCCACTGTTTAAAAAAAATATAAGCTCTAATTTAAATGATCAGAATGATAATTGCTAAAATAAATATTACATTAAATATTTTGTACAGCGTAAATTCCTTTGATATTTATACTATATTATTAAAGAATCTACCCGTTCCTGCTTTCCAGTGCTTTTATTTTGGAAGCGCTGGATACGTTTCGTTATCAACTTACTGAAATCGGTGCTCGATCAGCTTCAAAAGTGGGCTCTGTAAGGTGGTTATAGTTCTCGATCGCGTCCACTGTTCTTTCATGTGAAGTCTAAAACTGGAACATTTGCCAACTCTTCTCTGGCAAAGGCCGTTTTGTGCACATATAGGGATTTGGTTCAGTTCGTATGGGACAATGCGCACCTGTTGAGGTGATTTGTGTCTGTCTTTCTATCTTGTTTTCATGTTTTTAATTTAATGTGTATATGTATGCGTGTGTACGTAAATGTATTTGTATGTATGTATACGTATTAAATTTTAATATATGTTATGCTTTTGGCCAACGTGACGCATTACCTTAACTCATGAGGACACGATGGTCTTATTTTTAATAAATAAATAAAATAAACAATATTTGTATTGTTGTAAAAAAAATTAAAAAATAGTTCTGATGATAAGAAAAGTCAATAGCTGCATAAAATTGTCTTGGAAATATGAGTAATTTCTAAAATTTCGGCTACAACAACGTGGCTTTTTAAATGTTGTGTTTATCAACTATTAGTTTGTATGTCCGTTGCTGTTATAAATACCATAGAAATACAAATAGCTTAAAAACGGATGAATATATTCAGTGTTTGAATATTCGAACTATGCGTAGTAATATCATTTGATTGTACTCAAACATATTTATAGTTAATAAAATATATGTCACTGATTCACTTAAATTTCAATCTGATGTCCCACTACTTACTAAATAGATGTTAATACTGTTTATCCCGTTGTAATACGCTAGAATAATTACTGTCATATTTTAACGAAAGATTTACAATAAATAAAAATATATTGATATGTTCATGAGAGTTAAGCTAATTAATATTTAATTAGAATAACGTTTATTAGTATAATAAATTTATACAATTTGGCATAAAAAATCATTATAACTCTACCTCTACCTTTAAATTATGTGTTAATAAAAATATGAAACATTTTATTTATTTACTTTATTTTCCACACAGATTTATTTATAAATCACTTTATAGCAGTCCTATCATTTCACTTCCAATATCTCATATAAAAAAGCATTGAATTCGTTGAAATGTTATACTACGTATTTTTTGTATGGCTTAATATATAAAATTTGTGTTTCTGATTGCTTTAATGTTAAACAAATAATTCAACTGAAATTTAAAAAGCTTAAATGGTAAATCTAATGCATTATTTATAAATTTTTATATTCAGAATATTCTTATTTGGTAGTAATAATTAGCATACAATCAAACATAAAAATATACTTATAGTCTAAAAAACTTTATATTTAATAATAAAACTATTAGTGCTCAACTTATCATTCAAAATTTGATATGTGTGTTTAATTTCAATTTTTTGCTCATGTTATTACATATAACATTGTCTGTGCAGCATTACATAATTTACACCAAATCATAATTAAGTCGTATCCAAAGGTACTCTTCAACATGCTGCTATCGTTTTATGGAGTTATTGAGGAAGGTATCACTGTCGGTCCTCCTTAATACATTATATTGCGATTCTCAATAAAAATTCCTTTCACACCATATGGCCCGAAAAGGCCGAGATGATCGATGGGTGATCAGTATTAATTAAGGTAAATCCTGTAGTCCCGGTGTAACCTGGACGGCGCATGCGTCCAGCTTGCGTACCACGTTCCTTGGTCCCTTACGAACGAGGACCTCAGTACCCGGCAAGTGGCCGAACGAACCGCTTTCCACGGACCACTGTACCAAAAATTCACCAGTTTTGCCACTAGACTACGATGCGTGGCGCTAAATTCGACTTTCTCAAACAACGACAAGGGAAAAATTTCAAGTAAGTGATTTTTTGTATGCAAATGTGTGTTTCGCCACTGAAACCTGACGAGCACGTGACAGGGGACACGTGGGTGTAGTAATTAGCGACGTGCATACGTATACATGCATATACAGGGTGGTGAAAAAGTTTGTGTTGTTTAAGTGACTTTAACATGTATGTTTTACTAACTTATAATATTGTATTAGCATTTTATATAAAGATTCAATGTCAGTTATTTTCATAAAATAAAAAAAAACATTCGCGATTATTAAATAAATTGTTACTTTAGCACCCTTTTTTGTGTATTGTAATAATACAATATATTGCTTTTTTATCATTGTAATACATTGGTAAAAAAGCTCAATATGGTCCTAATTGAATTTTAATTATTAAAAATAAAATATTTATTTTACACTTATTATATTTAACTATAAAATAATTATAATATAAACACGATTATGACCCAAATTTTATTTATTAGTTGAAATTATATTATTTATTGTATTATAAATAAAAAAACATGAGTATCTTAGAACTACATCTGTCTACGTGTTATTTATATAAATTATGCTGAATTTAATAAAAAATATTTACAGTATTTTACATTTTCAAAAATATTTTTCAGATATAAAATAGATTTTATAAAATGTTTTTTAATGTTGCGTATTTTAAAGTTTTTAACTAGAAAGCATTAAATATGAATATAATAATACGGTATATAATATGATAAAAAGATAAACCGCAAATTCTGAAAAAAATAGTATATAAAATATATATATTTTTTAACATTTAAATGAAAAAATAGTGCAACCAAAATAATATTATTTAAATATTTATTTACTATAAATACTAAACATCAATAAATATTACGGTACATACCAAAGTTTTTTAGAATTAATTATTTTAGTAATTATAAAGCAATTATAATTTTTTAGCTTAAGACAAACATGACTGTATTTTTTAAAATTTATTTTAATAACTAAACATTTTTTTTTTTTAATCAATTCTTAAATAGAACAGCGCGTTAAGTTAATACTCATCAAATGATAATTTGTTAGTTCGAATTTCACAAGCACTCAGACTTTTTCTATCGTGTGTAATTAATATTATTACAACTATTCCGATCAATCATTTTATATACTAACAATTTCATAGATTTTTAATTTCATGATTTGTTAATGACTAGTAGTTATATATTATTTATGATTAACGAAATCTTTTATAATAAATACATTCTGTAAAATGTCACAAGAATCAAAGTTAAATCGACTGCTAATTCTGTAGTTTATAAGAAAAACTAATAATTTGGATAAATGCATACATTAATAAAAATACCGTTTCTTTATATCTATAATAGTATGGATCAGCTTTTGTGTCTGTAACATATCATAAAAACTAGATCTCACAAGATTTCCTAATGATCTTTATTAGATTATTTAAAAAAAAAAATTTTCATAATATATTTTTCATACAATATTATATTTATTAATTTATTTTTCAATAATAATAAGATTCTAATTATCTGGATAATTTTGTTTTGAATAGCCAAAAAAGTTTTTGAGCTCACTGAATACCTAATAAATTGTGTATTTAATTAAATATTTATTTTAGAAACTGAAGTGCATTACGCATTTGATTTATATATGACTAATATTTATTAAAATAAAATTATATTTACTTCTCATTTGGCTTTTGAATAAAATGTCATTAAAAATATTTTGTTGTAAATTTTTATGTATAAAAATAATATTTATATATTAATATACCAAAAATAAATTTAGCTCAAAGGCAACGAAAATAACTAGAATTCGGCCGTTTTTCCTCGGAAAATATAAGTGTAGAAAAATCTGATCCAAATAAAGCAGCCACACGTTATATTAAGAGCATAAGTTTCCTTCACACATCGCCATATAGAAACGATAAAAGGGTACCGTTCGGTTAAACGAAAAATAAACACACAATACGCGCACAGAAAGAGAAAATCCATCAAATGTGGATTGTGCAATTTTTCCAAAGGTATTGTTCGTAACCACGCTCTAATGAACGATTCGATAAGGGAATCGAAATCGAATGAAAATATATTCCACCGGCGCACAAAGGACCTAAATAAATGATTTTCTTACCAGTCATACATATTTATCATACGCGAAAACCTTTAGAACAAGCTGGCACTACTGGCACAATTGGCAGGAAGCACCGTTGCGATTTAAATGTTATATTATGTAATATGCGGATTATTGCTGTGTGCTTCACTAATTTATTGTCGAAATAGTGTTCAGGCGGCGAGAGAAGCGTTTAAAGTGTAATATTACATTGTTTACACCTGAGTCTCTACTCATTAATTAGCCAAAATTTGCCTAAAGCTATAATAGTTTGTATGAATTGCTTTTGCCGTGTTATATATGATTAATGATGCACATTATTATAATAGTATACAGGGTATTGTGTAAAGATCGAATTGGATTAAGAAATAATTATTTCAACAGTTTCAGTAATATTTTATTTTAATGTAAATATATTATGCAGTCGGATATATAATTATAAGAATTATCAGCATTAAATATCAATCAAATGCTATGTTTTGTGAGTTCAAAACTAAATTAAACAATAAATTTTACTACTTGAATAAATATAGTTAATTGTAAAATATATTTATAATACATAGGTGTATGGTATTGATAGATATACCATTTAAGAATATATAGAATTATATCTCATAAACCGTTTATACTTTGAAATTCAAAGTTACTTGATTTTCAAGTTGTGTTATACTAAAGTCCTTTTTTATTAAATTTGGGCACTAGTTTATTGTATCTAATGTTATATAAGTCTTCTCTCTTATTCTGCACTCCATAAAAAAATATGTTTTTCTTATTATTTTAATGAGTGCATTAGTAAAAAATGATGGCATTTTTCTCTCTTCTTTATCACTTTATATTTACGTTTATTTTGCCTGTTCATAATATACTAACTTTTTTTGTATTGAATAATGGATCAATAAGTGAACCTCACAATTGACAGAGTTACTAATCAGCACGTCCATTTTAGTCACACGCTGAAAGAACAACTTTTAATGATATTGTATCAACATAAGGATATCCTTTGCATTTTAAAAATATTTGAATAAGGGTAAGCTAATTTAAGCTTTTACTATCAATATATGAAGTTAGGGTTATTGTTATTATTTTGAAGAAAGGTAAAGTTTAGAATTATTTTGTGTCACACTAAAAACAATATATTTTTAAATAACAATATAAAAATTAAGAAAATATGCTTTTTTATATTTATAAATAAAACTACGAAGAACGTATATATATTTTATTATTAACAATTTTTTAATAGGGCCAAATTAACAAAATTTATTTTTAAAATAAAGAGGCAGTTTCTAGAAAAATAAATATAACAGGTTTTGTGTTTAAATGAATTAATGTTATTTTAAAATAAATGGAAGAGAATTTAAAAAAAAACTTTTCGCTGCTTTGTTAAAGAAACCCGAAGGTTTATCTAAATAAAGCTGTAACGAAAATGTTTTATTTAAGTAATGAAGCAGTTTTTGTAACAAAACATATTTTTCGCTGTGCTTAATAAACTTTATTTAATAATTGAAATCAGCTACGATCTGTTTATATTAATTGTAGAAACACGCTTTTATATTAAATATAAAACCTTCTAGAGTTCTTAAGTCTAGAAAAAAGCGACAATTAAATATAGGGGCTTTGCTAAAAAAAATTATAACACAAGATATATTGTCATTTTGAGTGAAACCAATGATTTATACTGTCGGGCTTATTATAATAATTAAATGCTCTTTTTATTTACTATTAATAGGACCACTAATAATTATAAAAAGCTCAGTTCAGCTTATGTTAAAAGCAATTTAACCGTTTTAATAAAAAATGGGCTTTTTCGTCAAAATATGACATAACCGTGAGAAACCTTTTACCAGCTTAAGTCACAAGGTACGCGCAATGAGTCAGAAAGGATTTAAATATCCATCGCTTTAAAAATATATATACGTGCATATTCAGGTTTGTCATAAAAACGACATATTATCGGACAACAGCAATTTAATTTAAAAAACTCGCCACTATTCTGTACTTTATTATTTCACTGAAAAGAGGGGGACAAAAAAATCTCACTGGATTTAAATACGGGAAAGCGAAAAACCAAGAATCACCTTCTCTATTCACTTTGAAGTATAGTATCCGAGCTTCAAGCGCCCATTACCTTGGAGTGCAATAAAAAAAATGAGTAAATTGCAGAAGCCTCCGCTTCTCTCTTCGCATTTATTGGTTCATCTCCACTTTAAAATGCAAAACAAATCTACTTTAGAGTCGCCTGCAGCAACATATTGAATATATAAACACAAAACTTAGTCCCAGCAAAAAACTTATTGCTAAGGTTAATTTTCGAATATCGTTAATTAGCGTTATAATGACTATTTAGTCGCACTAATCACCTCTATTTATTTAAAGATCTTAAATAAAACGTATAAAATATTTTTCACTTGCTTACCAGAAGAGTACCATTTAATTAAATTCATAAGACACTAAAACATATAAAACTAGCAGAAATTAGAAACTATGACATACCACTTACTAACTTCATCACTAAAATTACGATATTATTATACTTTTTGATCAACTTCGACGCCCGATACTAATACCTCAATTTAAACGCCTGATAATAATACCTTAAAACAATATGAAGGAACACTTCCGACACTAAATAAAGTTATTAACATATTTTTGTAGCGTCTCTTGATATATGTATAAACTAGTTAAAATACATGCGAAGTCCTTCGAGCGATGTTTGCAATTGATCCCCAGCAACTTACGTGGTGGGGATATGGCGGATCTTCACGATCATATATTTAACGTAGTATTAAAACCAGACCCTAAGCACTTAATTCTATAAAACCTTGAAGCATAGTCATCTACTTACTTTCAAGTAGTTCTTTGAGCACGGACTTAGGCTTCACCTTTTATTATGCATAACCTACAGGAAAAGCACTATAAATATCGACAATTTCAAACAATAATTTTGTTTTTATTTACAAAGTGAAATTTAAATAGCAAAATTATCGTGATTTATTTGCTAGTATACTTTTTATATAATAATATATTAGTGTGAAATTATCACAATAAATACACTATATATTATATTTAAACCCAAAAACCCACTTCAGCGGTTTTGCGAAGAATAGTGGTTAAAAAGTTTATTTTCTTCGCAAAATTATAAAAAAACTTTAGAATTTTTCGATGATATTTAAGATGAAGTTGTATTTGTGTTAACAAAATTCATTGTTTTTAAAATTGTACACTTTTTTAATTTGTTATTACAAACGTAACATAATATACAATAAAATAATTTAAAACTCCATTTTAAGCACTACATACCATTTTTTGGTATAAAAGTCGCCACAAATATACTAATTACCTAATTACGCTTAATTCTATTTTTTGTCACAAATATTTTATATTCAAATTTTTATGTAAAATTATGCGCTGATTTTAAATTAGCTCAAATTTAGTTACATGTCCTGAGCATTTAAGCCTTTGAGCTATAGCGTCGTCAAAATGTCGTCAGACATATGTATATGTACATTATTTAATGTTTTCTTGTGTATTCATCAACATAACATATTATATAATTCTAGAGCGTATAAAATAATACTTTGTTTTAAATCATATTTATTTTAAAAGAACATTTAAAAGTATTAAATCATCAATGATTACATATATCAAATTTTAATTCCTTGCACTTTCGAATTACTAGTTTCTTACCAATTTCAATTTGGTGTGTAAAATAATCTTACGTACTTTTATCAGATTTATCAGATTTATCCGTTTTGACGTCGGAAACAAGTCAACCAAAACTGTGTGTGAAAGAGAGAGATACATAAAGAGGAGAGGCCTTGCCAATCGCTGCGTGAAATTCGAATGATAATCATGCAACCGAAGGACATTTGAATATTTTTGATTGACTCGACGAATAATGTCGACGTCAAAGGGACGTGTAACGTCTGAAAAGCTGAAACTGAGCATTATTCATATTTGAATGCGAAATTAGATTAAAAGGAGAAGGAGGAAAAGAGAGAGAGAGAATGGCGCGGATCACGACGCGCCATTATCATCAAAGACAAGGCAATCTGGCCAAAGAGAAGAAAATCTCGAGATATACAAATGCCGACGAGCTTATCTAATGAATATGTAATGAAAAGCTCCCGGACCGACGCCCGAAACTTACAAAAGGTGATGAAGCAAAGGATCAACGCTTTCGGACTTTGCGGCGCCCCCTTTTGGTGCTCCTCTGAGCGGAATGCCAAATTTACTGCTTCGGAACCCGGCCGTGTATCACTATGTATCCCCCTGTATGTGCGCG
This sequence comes from Plectrocnemia conspersa, assembly GCF_051122295.1. Lineage (NCBI taxonomy): Eukaryota > Metazoa > Arthropoda > Insecta > Trichoptera > Polycentropodidae > Plectrocnemia > Plectrocnemia conspersa. Next base: position 9,472,464 of record NW_028277175.1, on the reverse strand, counting down.
TAAGTTCGTTTGCATATTTCATTAATAGATAAATAAAATTATCTGGACACACCAGCTTCAGAAGTAGCATTTTTTACGATATTGGCGTATCTTAAGTAACTTTAATAATCGCTAAAAAAAATATTCTTTAGCCTTGCCAAAAAATAATATGTATTTTTATTCTGAATGATCGATACCATGTTAAACAAAAAAGTTAAAAAGCACCTAATTGTAAACAGAATCAACTATGATTTAAAAATTTAAATCTGGGATTTTTTTATTGAAAGATAAAATATGATAATAAAACTGAATACTTTTTACGATAAAATGTGATTTAAAATAAAGAACTTAAACTTATTTAAAAAAATGTTTAATTATTCTTTGCAACATTTTTATTGTATTAATATAGTTTATTTCGGTTATTAATTTTTTAACATGATTTTTTTTTGCCAGAATTTATTTCTAGCATTTAATTTTGATCATCTGTGCATATGAAAGCTAATATTGTATTTCAGTAAAGATCGTTACTTCTAGAAGCAAAATATAGTTAGAGCACATCAGTATTTTATTCTAAATATTATTCAAAACTTTTATAAGTTTATTTAAATACGTTTTTTGTACATACGTTTGAATACTGTGATTTTTATATATTATAGTGTCTATTATTACGTTTGCTTCTCATTTGAAAAAGTTGTTGTTTTTTTTATATCCTTCTTTTTAGTTAATAAATTTTTGGCAATTCTTACGTAATATGAAAAAAATGTGTGGTCCTCTAATGGTTATAACAAATAAAAATCGGAATAGACAGCAGTAATGCTATAAGCAACATATGTTTATTTAGGCAATTCGCATAGAAAATATATCAGAAGGTCTGTTTTTAAGCAACCAGCATCTTTATTAATCCGAGAGTAAAATTTCACTACTTGTATAAAAGCAATGAATCAGTACATAGTGATTTTTTAAATATCAATATAATACTTAATTATGGATCGAATAATAAAATAAGAACATTTTTCGCAATTATATATGAGTTTTTTGTAATTCACTCAAATACAACTTAATAAAAGTGACTCACAAATTTACAAGTACATTTTTTCTTGCGAATTAATAACACATCAGTATGAAACACTTTACATATTTAAATTAATATTATTATTTTTATTTGTACTTTGTAGTTTTTGCTATTTTTGTCTTATATAAATACAAATATTGTAAGTTTAAGGGCAACTTATGTAATCTGAATTTTTCCATACTCCTGAAGAGTTAACCACACAAATTCAGAACCTCTGTATTAAGTGGTTTCATATATGGTACACAAGAAACCTCACAACATGAATCGCCTAGCGTTTGGTAAAATATAATATTACACACTCCTGGAATCCATTAAAATATTTTTGCTTGGAGTTATCGAAAGTAAACATATATAATATAGAAAACAGCCACTTATAAACAAAAAGCAGAAAGAGTGTTGCCTTAACCACAATAATAATTAAAATAATCTGCTTGTAATGTTTTAATTACATATAATAAAATATAAAATATTATGAAAATCCATAGTAAGATTATGTTTTAAACAAAAAGTAATACTTTAATTAAAACAAATATTAAATATATTTTATTAAATTATTCGTCTTATAAAATTTAATATATAATGAAATATTAACATTACAATTATGAGTTTTTATATATATTTACCAAAATGCAAATTATTTTTTTTTCGTTATTATTGAACTATTTCAGTCGAAGTTTTACTGAGTAGATTTAAGCTCGTTTATATATTTAACGTTTGTTCTTAATTTTATGTATTTTTAATAGGTAAGGCAAAGGATGCTTGATTTTATTTTGTATCTCAGTATTTTTTTTATTTAAATATCAAGAATTATTAAAATTCTACAGAGATATTTTTTCAACCCGTTAATTAACCTGTATATAATTTTAAAATGACTTGTAGTATTAAATACAATTAAAATTATGAATGAGCGTTTCTGAATAATTTCTATTGTTATTTAAAGCTTCATAATTAAATAATAAACTATTGTGCCATATTGTATAATGGTCGATTTTTAAACCTTTGTTCTTTTTCATAACACAATTAGTTAAAATAGTGAATGAAGTTTATTCTTATAAAATGAAATAAAAATATTACTCGTACCACATTATAAATAAAAGCAGAAAAATAAACTACAAAATCATAATTAACTAAATGATTCAAGTCGCTTTGACGGCTAAATGCTAGGTGGTGCACGCCGACAGAAAGACCAAGGGAGTCAATCTCGGAGATTGCTCTCCTTTATCTGACGTTCCGCAGAGCAAAGCTGTGGCAATTGGAGAAATGGAATTTTCACCGGAGTCTACCTAGCTGCGACTAAACAATTCAATATTTACTCGTCGAAGAAGATGCGCCACGTGGAAAATTTCCAAAGTCGGGTACTGGAAATTTTCCGCCAGGAAATCTTCACGAAACAAATTTCACTACCGGAAAAGGTGACTGGCTGCCGGCGACGGAACGAAGGAACGACTCTTGGGTTAAATCGAATCGTCAATTTAGACATTGATAAGATTAGGCGAATAGGCAGTGATGTATATATAATTAAGAAAACAAATAAAAGTATTTATGAATTTATTTTGTAACTATACAAATAAATAATATCAGATATCATATTTAAACAATTACTATTTTTGATCTATAAATAAAGATTTGAAAAGTGGTTTTCTACAAATATTAGCAGACTTTTTTCTCTTATTTAAAGCGAAAATGTATAACCATCTTATTAAAACAGTTTTTACATATTTACCGACATTTCAAATTGCAAGGGTCGGTAAACTTTTTTGTGAAGGATCGGATCGAAAATATCTGAAGCTCGGTGGGGCAAAAAATAAAATTTAAGTGAGCTTCAAAAAAAGGAAGAAAACGTAATCATCTCGAAGGTTTTAAATTTAAGCATCTATTCGCATATTTCATCAATTCAAATATACTCAAAATACGTGTTAATAATATTGAGGTGTACTTTGATTCGAATATATTATGAAAATATTGTAATTGCTTTTTTCAGATAACATTTCATCAAATTGGGGTTTGAAGTTCCTCACTTCATATCGTCAAATTGTATTGAAAATGATTATCTGTTATTGCTGGCCTGAAATTGTGATTTTATGGACTTCATCTTTAAAAGTTTTTTAACATAGGTGCTGTCAAATACTAATTAAAATATACAAGCACATGATCTTAATTAATCAAATTTATCACCTGTAAGACAAATTTAAAAAATCTGTTCTTGTAATTTACCTTTGAAAATCTTTCAATAATATTTCTTAATTGTACAGTCAAATTGAAATGTATTTTGCATATGCATTAAGATTGAAAATATCTGCCTAAACTGCAGTTCGGTGTAAAAAATAAATCTGCTGCAAATTTTAATTATAATTACTTTTGACACTGTAAAATACATTAAGCAGTTAAACGTGAATTTTTACCAAATTTTTAATGCTAGTTGTTGAAATTATTTTACTGTAGTGTAAGTTTCATATATGAGCACGATTTTTCATTATAGCTTTAAATTAAATTCGTATATGATATTGGTGGCAAAGGCTGATTTATAAAGCCATTTAGTATACGATAATAGTAACATATGGCAGCTTTTTTCGTAAAAAAAACATTCAATAGCTTCTTTGAGTTAAATTCTAATGAAACATTGTCATGACTGAGTCATCAAACTGTTTATGGTAGTAAATCAGGACTACAAAATTGGTTCCGCTATTTATAGTTGTTCCATATAATTTATTCATAAAAGCTAATTTTTCAGTCACTTCAAAGAAAACATTGACTCATTCAATAAACAGCAGCAACTAAACAATGTCTTGGGGTGTCTCAGTTTTTTTACAGAGGCACTGACTTTACATTTTTTTTATAAACTTTTAATTTATATTTTTAATTTAATGTGCTGCAAAACAGTTTTTCACTTAGTTATTAACTGCTTACATATGCTTCTAAAATCGCAATTTATTGTAACTATTTATACCAAACTCTTTATTTATACGAAGTATACGCTACAAGATAAAGCCAAGGAAAACCTTTCGAAACTATTTGTTTTGCTATTAAATTGCCTATTGATGTTACTCACAATGTGTTTAACACTTCTAGCCTGATACTAAAATAACGATTTTATTAATTTTCCTTTATTTAAATAGTTAATAAAGGAGCTATTCACTTGTGAATATAGTTGTAGTCTTATTTTTGCGGAAAAAAATCCGTCTTAAGCTTTCTTCATATTTACTCGTTTGTAAATTGTTGATTACAATCATTTAATTGTCGCCTAATTCGATAACAAAATAATTTACACTCCACAATGTTCTTTTCTGGTTTTGGCAGGACAAATATTCACAGCCAATAAAATGAGAACAAGATATTGCAAAAATCGATATACGGAGTACAAAAGTCGCTGTCTAATTATAATTGCATCTCGTCACAGCGCAATGCAAAGCAATAGGAACACCACTCGCAATTATTTAACTCGATGGTTCGCTGTTTCGTTATAGCACATACTATAAAATGCTAAACAATATATTCCTAGCTCACGGGCTTTATTAAAATAGGTAGCGGTCTGTAGTTTGTCGACCCCTGCATTAAAGCAATACCAAAATTTAATTGCCACAAATCGTATGTATGTTCTGAAATAATCAATAATGATTTTTTATAATTTAAGAAACACAAAACTGTATATATAAAAATGTTATAACATTATACTATTTATTTATTTGCAGTGTTTTGTATTTGTAAATAATATTCTAAATATTTATTTTAATTGATAAAATCCAAAAATAATGTTTTTTAATATTTACTCGAGGGCATAAAAATAATAAAATAATTAACGTTGTATATTTTTATTAACAAAATTTGTATATTTTCGTTATTGGATTTTTATTACTAGATATAGTAATAATAATGCTTTATTTTGGTAAAAAATTGTACACATTTATGCTTTTAAGCATTATTTATGTGTTAGTAAGAATCGTATTGTGATAACTATTTCTATTATCAAACTTTATTGAATGAATAAGACACTTTTCATTGTTTTTTATGGCTATTCTTTGTCACTGACAAATAATAGTAATAATGAAAATTGCTTAATGCATTACAACTAAGAAAAATTGTGTTGGTATATAAATTATTAAGAGGCTTTCGTGCCGAGACAACTTTTGAATTATTAAATAAATCATGTCTTCTTTTTTGTTCGGTGTCTCCCTTCGACCGGGAGCGAAATAAAGAGCAAAAGTTGAAGAAAGTCTCGACAAAGCAAATATACGCGCGAGTTGATGTTAAACGTCCAAAAAACGACTCTTTGTCAACTCTAAAAATATTATATCGTCGTCGGCTTTAAGCTCTTTGCGCCAATCTGACTTTTTGGCAAGTAAACAAAGGCTTCGCAAATACTTTTATTAAGTACTTTTCCAAATGTAAAACGAGCCTTAGTAGCCGTCAAAAGAACCTTGACTGGTGTTTCGACTTCTCCACGAAACAGATTACATTAATTTTTTAATAAAGTTTTCGTCGGCCGGAGATTTGCTTGAAAAATGTCATATATATTATAATATTTTTATTACAAAGTATCACAATTCATCAAATTTTATAAGAAGATAATTTATTTATATACTTTTATATCTTATAATTAGAATCATATCTTGCTACTATTTAATATATATTTATGTTTTTCAATTATTTTACAACTTTTAGACGACATTTAGAACTACTTACTTTAGTTGTCTAAAAGTCATAGTCTATTATTTAATTGGGGATTTTCTTTTATAAGTTACTTTTTCACTAATTGATACTCAAGTTTAAACAAATTTGAAATGTCGCTGACACCTTTCAAATAAAAGTACGTAATTAGAATATTTAATTATGTATTACCCTAAGTTATTATCTTACAAACTTTGCTTTCAAATTCACAAGAATTTTATTTACTTTATAATTAAATTTTGTTTGAAAAACTTTTTTTAAGAAATATAATAAAACGCATTGCAATTGTGAGAGGCTAAAGTAAAGCATAGATTTGAATGTAGGTTGTTATAAAATATGCTTCAATATAAAAAATCTTACTTTTTTAAAATAAAGGTTGTATTGTATTATTAAAATTATATAAAACTACTATAAACTAACAGATTACTTAAACGTATATTTACAATACAGAATTTATATTTCTATAGACATTATTGAGTTTAAAGTCATAGTTTCGAATCATACATCAACCTATGACGTTTTTACACTATTGGGTTTCAATATCATACTTATTAATGATTAGTTGTTTATCACTAGACTAGCAAGACTAGATGAAATTCAATTTTATTTGCACATTATTTAAAAATTTCTATACATAGAGTTAACGTACGTATAACCTACATATATTAAATATAATTTATTTTATAAACATAATTCAATAAAAAAATATTTATCCAATTTTTTAACACACAGTTTAAAGTAGACCCAATCAGCATTAAATTATTAAATTATATTTATGTATGCATATACACTAGAACAATATTTTTTTTTATGTCAAACAAATTAAACAAATTTCAAGGAAAGGCAAGATTAGGGATGACTCATTAATGAAATATTCAACGAGTGATTTATATCTTAGAATCTTATTCGAAGGTAACGATTTCGAGACAATACTTTTTCGATTGATCACATCAGATAAAATTTTATTAGATATTTTTATAAAATAAAAAAAGAATAATTTGTAAATGTCTAAATATATAAAAAATGATTTTTTAAGTTGCTTTGGGATCTTAAAATATTAAACGTTTCAAATGCTTTTGAATAAATAATAAATACGATATTATTGAATAATAAATACTAATTTTTAATAAAGCAAAAATTCGTTTGCAAACTAATAAAAATTAATTTCGAAAAGGTGTTTTTTAACAGTGACGTTATTTTATTATATATTCGATTTTTAGCTTCACTAATACTAGATATGATGCTAAAGCAGTGTAATGACTTTACATACACTCTATAAGTTTTCTTTTTCCTATAAAATAATTTTCCTGTCATTAAAAAAATAACCAGAAATTTTCTCAGATTATATAGAGAATGATATATTATATTAGGCAAGATCTTACATCAAGAATACAAGCAAATATTTCTATTTATTTTTTGACATAACTACTGTTACTTAAAAAATTATATCTGTACTAATTTCTCAAAATAATATTTAACATATTATTTTTAATTTACCCTAATTATTCTTAAAATGATAATTGCAATATAAAATATAACAAACTATATCAATAATAATATAAAAATTATAAAATACATTTTTGCAAATAATCACAAATAAATAATATCTTACTTTTATGTGACTTACAATTCATGTCAATGTGAAAAATATAGGAAAATCCTTTTATTATAATCTATTCTCTTGTATTTTCAAGATATTCGGCGGATACAAGCCTTGACACTTCTACTTATCCATCCTGAAAAGATTCAGTCAACTCAAACGCAGGGTCAGATCGTAAACCGTCACCCGTTCACTTGTTTCATTGTTACACATCTATTGACATGAGAATCTGTTATGGGGCTTACACGTGACTGGCGTGATGGGATTTCGCGATAAAACTTCTATGGGGAAATGGAGAGAGAGAGAAAGAGAGCTTATAAATATTTACATATTTATCGTGTCCCACATTTGCGGAGGCGGCCACGGGATCAAAGAGCGAAACGATTTCCCGCATAGGACACCCGATGGGGTGGTAATAGGGGTGGCCGTAGGGTGTCAGACCCGATCGAGTGACCAAACTTTGATTTGGCGCATGGGAAACAGGACGGCCGTGTTATTGGATGATCAAGTTGGTAATCGAGTTGTATATTGTATATACGAGGTCACTAAAGGCTCGATTTGTTCCCTTTGATGTACAAACATGGAAATATAGTCTAGTGAAAAAGGTTACTTCTAAAACTATATCATACACATTTATATGGTCTCTATTACGTATTTATTCAACGGTTTCGGTTGCGTAAATAATTATTTGAGGCGAGTATATGTAATGACTAAAAACAACATTACAAATCATAACTATGCGTTTAAATGAACATAATAAAATAGTTCAATTAACACTAATTTTATCTGCGTATATAAACTCCTAGAATGGTTTATGGATTAGTGCGATTTGATATATTTTTATAAAAAAAATATTTTAAAGTTGTAATTATATTATAAACTATTTTTCTATGAACATAATGAAAGACATTGTGCTGTGAAAATACGCGTATATAAATATACCCAATGATAACTTTGCCGTGTTTAGTTTTGTTAGTTGACAAAGTTGATATTACTTTTTCTTTTTATAAACTTGGATTGACTATTGACGCATGAAACTTTTCACATACGATTCGGAAAGTTTAAAAATATGTCTCACTACTTGTAAAGCTTACAATAAGTACTATAATAACTCGTTATGAATATGGTACAAATATTAATGTTTTCTTTCAAGTTTAATACATTACAGATAAAAGTCAGTATGGTTGACATCTTAACAATATATTATTAAATTAAATTTCACGATTGTTTCTGAGATATTTGTATCAATCTAATTAAATTACATTGATTTTAAAGTTATATGATTATAGGCTGATTCTATTATATTCATGCCACGTTGTCGGATTTTCTTTTAAATTTAATTTCAAGATTTAAAATACAAAATGGCCGACAAACGGCGTCCTCTCTCAGCTTTTTTATATATATAAATAGGCGGTAATAAGCGTCGGGATTACGCATAACATATCGCCGCGGCCCAAAATAAAAATGCGACGGCAGCGTTAGAAAAGTGCAAAATTACAGCTGAAGCAGTTATGCAAAATGAGAGAAATAAAAAGGCAGATAGGGGCATTAGTGGCCTGCAACGGTGGATAGATTTGGTAATGTTTGAAAGGCAAAAATTGGCAAAGGCAGAATAAAGAACGGAATCACTAAGACTCAAAAGTAAGCATTAGAGACTCGTCTAAAAAGATTCGAAGGCATGTTAGGAATGGAGATTATTTAAATTTTGTCAGAAACCATCCGATCTAATGAAGATTATGGTATTGTTGGTATTCAAGAATATGTCAAGCAATTTAGATGATCGCGAACTTGGCGGAAAATATTATTTTAGATGCATTATGCCTAGATTAATTACTACACTGTAATATTTAATTTCTTTTCGAGGAAAATAACCGTTTTAAATTTTATTTTTTAAGAATGTAATTATTATTTTTAAATATTTTTAAAACAATGTTGTTGAAAACATATTTGGATAAGGAAATGAAAATTATACTTGTGTAAAATAGAAAAAAAAATACACACACATTTAGAAGCTGGTACTTTTAATTTATTACATTTTTTTTCTTTTAAATACTTATTTGAATAAGTATTTGAAAAAATATTATAGCTATTTTTCTTTCAAATAGTTAAGTAATAGTTAAAAGGAGCCGATTTGGATAAATATGCAGGATGATTTATCAACCAAGGTTTATCCCTAGTCAATATAGCAGTGTGTTGTTATGTTAAAGAATATTTTTTGCTTATTCATTAAGATGGGTTCATTTCACTAATGCAATACTCAATTAAATTAAAAGTTTACTATACACTTCTGTCACTAATGTTTTCCCTTATTTTAAAATTTTAAAATAAATTCCTTTAGAATCCCAGCATACACAAAGAAAATCATTTTTAAGATGCAATTGATTGCAATTGCTCTTTTTAAGTCAGACAGTTACTTTTTTCTTTGTCGCGTTTGAATGAAGCAATTTGATTTTAAAGAAATTAATTTAATTGTTATTTTTTCACAAAACAGTACATGTGTTGATCCTCGTTGTTCTGTAGTGATTGAACAATTCATAGTGAACCCAAACATTCTCTTTTCAGTTCTTGCCAATATTTTTTAAAGTAATTATTTGATGATTACCGTTAGATAAGCTTTAATTTGAGCTCATATGAAAATTTCATTACGTAAGTTGTGTGGTCCACTTCAAAACTCATCTATAAAAAAACAGATTTATTTCTTAAACCATCTCGATCATTTTCTGACATCAAAAATGTTGCTATAAATTGCACAAATATATTTTGTAGCTTGTTGCAATTCATACAATATGCAGCTCCGTAAATAAAATTAACTTAAATGTGACACTAAAAATGTTATATAATTAAATCGTCAGTAACAAAAAAACTGCACGTGCTAAAAATTATGTTTCTTATTTCAGCCCCTTATTTTATATTTTGTATTAAAAAAATGTTATATAATTACATATATAATTGTTAAACAATGTGTGATTAAAATATGAAAAAATATATCTAGCGTCTTCTTAATAAAGAGTTTCTATGGGGCGGTGTCGACAACCCGTAAATGCTCGGTGACTTTCGGCTCCGAGCTTGAGTGCCTAAAGTCGCGATTGCATCTATTGTTCTTGCCTGCGGCGGCCAGTTTAATTTATTAGCTATTGTTTGTATTATGTCCATCATGTTAAGTCTTATTTTTATTTGTAATCTCTGTCGTTCCTGTAAACTATACATTTATAGAATAAATTTACATAAATTTGACTTTCGTGTTATTCGTTTATTTCACACAAAAGTAATGTTAAAGACTTTTAAATAAAAAAATCACGTGAGTCAAAGATTTATTGTGTTTTGAGTAATTTAAATTTACACGGCCCTAATCAACCGCAAGCAATACAAAACAAACTTGAGCGTTAAAGTAATTAATTGATTACACAATATCAAGTAACTTTGCAGGGTTTTGCGGGCACAACGGTTTATTTGTATAATTTGTCTTGCGGCTTTATCATTATCATTTGTATATAAATACCGAAAGAGACATATTTATTTTTAAATCTTAAAGCGATAGCAAATCTTTTCCCTTTGTGCTCAGAGTGATCTTTTCAGGGGCCGACAAAAGCTCTCGAGATTTTTTTATATGCGCCACTTCTTTTCGGGCCTTGTCCCCCCCCGCGCCCTTCACACCCTCTGATCGCTCCTCTTTTCTATTCAAGCGAAGATTTAGTTGAAGCCCTTGAGCCTTGAGAAGGGCCTCCACCCTCGCACCTCGTCTGGAACATCCGATAGGCCGATGCTGAATAAATTGACTAATTTACACTTTGGCTCTTTTATGGATGCCGTTACCGGGAGATTGGCAAGAGAAGGGGAGAAAGAGAGAAAAAACTCAATCATTAAAACCAATTTACCTTGCCAAATTAGGATTGCTCTTATTTGCTCTTTGCGATGCAAAAATAGTGCGAAGGTGCCAATCGATTTTTGGACGGATTTAGATTTGATAGGTAAATGAATTGGTATTGTATAAAAATTTATTGTTAAGTATTATTACATTTTAATATTTGTTTATATCAAATCTAAGCAAGCTTTTTAATGCGTCAATATAGTGATAATACAAAAAAAAATATAGAATTAAACGATTAAACCTAAAATATATTAGCACCATTCCACATATTTTTAGCCCCTATTTATATTTATCGAAACGAGCTTACCTCGTTGGGAAGGTGGATGGCTTGTGTTTGAGAAGCGTTCTCAAGCGCTGACGTTTCGGCCGCAACGGGAGGGATTAAGGGATGCGATCGCGTCTCTCCAGAGCTGGGGTGGCCAAACTTGGAGTGGCAACTGCATGCGACCCGCCTTGAACATTTTTCCGGTTTGCAAGATCCATCACACTTTCACAAAATATTTTTATTTTATAATCGCCAATACACCATAGACAATTTTTCACTCCAAAAAAACTAATATGGAGATATATAATTGTATATATGGCCCGCGGAGATTCTAAAGTGGCTCGCAAGATCACGCCTGCTCTAGGGCAATCTAAAACTCGAAACCAAAAGTCACTATAAATTGGCGGGTAATACATCCCTTTATCAAATTTAAAAGTGCTTATTGGAATAAGCGCTACGCTATTCAAAGAATTGTGTCGCAACGCTCCTAGCAAAAAAGCACTAGAACACAAATATGGATATGACCTTTACTCCCTCTTGTAGTAATATCTCAAAAATTTTCTTTGAACTCTTTTCAAGAACAATGAAAACTTAGTTTTACTCGAATTCCAGACATAAAAGTCATATTCGAAGACGCTACAAAACTTGTATGTTTATTTTGTTGTGCCAACTTATGTGTTTAAAATCTTAACATTTCAAGTATTTTAAACACGTTTTTATCATATTTTCAGAAGCTATTCTTGCGGCTTTGTAGCTTTTAATCTCTCAAACCGTCTATGTATAATACTTGATCTGATTAAGTCAAACTTTAAATGATGTCATTAGTCTTACACGAGCGTTAAAACGAAAAGAAGGGCCATAAATCTTTCCTAATTCGATGCAAATACGCCTTTAACCTCCCATTCGACGCGGATTCCGCTCGGACAACCGAAATGATTTATGAAGTGGCCATGTAGAAAAGGGTTGAAACACAAGACGCCGCTGCGGGAGCCCCGCGAAGGGCCCCGGGTCGGCTAGACTTGTCCCCGGGGGCTCTTGGGACCCGAGTCACGGCGCGACCCCGCACGCTTAAATATAAATAAAGCCCAGCCCCGGATCCTTAAAGCAATCGTTGGAAAATAAAGGTGAGAAAATACAATAATATATGTTCGGAAAATGGAAAAATCCACCGACACAATGGTGGTGGGTAGACGTTGGGTACATACATCTAGTCTAATATACAAACAGGGGCGTATTTACATGAATCATGGCACGACTTTTCGCCCGCGGCCCGTTTTCAATCTCGCGCCGTGTTTGGATTGAGAAATTGGGTTCGACGAGTGTATTAATTGTTTGTGCACGTGTAAGAGTAGGAAATCAGAGATTCAGGTTTTATACCTTTATATTGTGAAACATAACTGTAATGGATTTAGTTTTGTGGAGCCAAATAAACACATTTGTTGTATTGATACACAATAATATTGACATTTGATGTACCTTTACTAATAGTATTTATTAATATTTCCTTAATAGTTATATTTTACCTGTAAAAATATTGAATAGTTCTGTGAGGTTTTTAACCATCTGTACAATTAATTTAGAAGTTATTTTAACAATCATTCAGAGCAAATAAAAATAAAAACAATGAAAGAGAAATCAGGAAGAAATTGCGTTAATAATTGTTAATATTTCACGGACTTTATTAGCATGTCCGTCCTGAGGCGATAAACCCTTCCATTTACAAATTAAATCAAGGTAAAAAACTGCATATATCATAATTTTTCATTAAATTTTATTGATGTAGCGCTTTTAGATAATATTTAGACAAATATACAAAGAGTATTTAATTATATGTATGGAATTATAAATTAAATACAAAGCAGATATATTATTTATTATTTTAAAAATAAAATTTACATATGTAATATTATTATAAGCATTATTTTTAAATATAAAAATAAACAGTTTCTGTCATTTTGTAAACAAAGATGACCTTAACGTTTATTAATTTGATATAGCTTTTAGGAATATGTCCAAGTGGTATACATTTTCCCAATACATATGAATCCTTGTGAATTTTAAATCTTCCTTCATAATGGGAAAATCGAATAATTTTCTTATCTCCTGTGCATCATAAGTTGTGAAATTCATATCTCCCTCTTGTATGGCATATATATTTGTATTGAATACATTTTTTTTATTAATTATATTATTAAAATACTAATAATAATAATAAAGTGATTCATTATTAGAATCACCATTTGATGATAAAAGTTATATTGCTTTCTCCAGTTGATGTCACATTTTAGAGTAATTTTTATATGCAGATGTGTGTCGACATTATTTTCAATAGCAAAATCAAATAAAATTTCATCCCTTTCTTCTTCATCACGGCAGATATTAGGATCAATATTTACATCGCCTATTCTTATGAGCAAAGTTGGAGTGTTTATATCAATCTAATATTCTATATCAGCTTCAGATTATTATTTTTAATCTGAACTAGTAAAGACAATATATCATCATTGATTGGGCTATCAAGTCTTTGGTAAACTAGAAAATAACAATTATGATACAGACCGATTTTTACGCAAGGCCATAAATGTGAATCACATAATGTTATAAGAATTTCAATCACCTTCAAAATTTATTATATTTTAAAGGTCATTCTAACAACCATTTGATCAAACGAAAAGAGAGAGCAAAAGTCTCGAAATTTGGGCAGCACAGAGGATATTCGACGTGACGTGACAAAACAATTGCATTAATAATTCGAAACATGCTACTATAGCATCTTTGTTTTCAAACCTTTATTTACCGATCACTGTAGTGGCCATCTGGACATTTTTATTCTAAGGCGTGAACACATTTTGTGGGTGTGTCCAAGAAGCGATGCAATTTTGTTACAAACAACCTGATCTATACACTAGAATTGTCTTGAACTAGATTGAAAAAACATTACAAAAGAAGACTCAGCAAGAGATACGAAGAGAGACGCAGAAGAGAGACGACACGGAAACACAGCAGCAAAGAAAAGCCAGGAGATTGCATCGACACTAAAGACATTAGCTGATTGTCCAGAAAACATTATAAGAATACATCATGACAAATCCTAGCTGCTCCACAAAAATCACAGCCGACAATAATACAACTTAACATGCCAACGAAGACTTTCCGACCAAAATTTTCCATTTCACTTCTACTGCCTGATTACTACATCTACATTTTATTATATGTAGAGTGTTTTAAATATGTTTATATGTAAACTTATACGCAGTCAAACTTTTCTTGCGTCTAGTTTGTCTGCAGTCAAGTCACACACCAATAGCCTTAAAACCCAAAAATGTATAGTAAATATTTAATAAATTTTGATATATTTTTTCATCATCATTCAATGAAACAATAACAACATTAAAAATGTGTTCTAAATTTGAAAAACTACAAAAGCGATCCGGCTCAATCTGTTATAGTTCTTTTTAAGTATACTTTTTTGCATTGGATGCTTTATTTTTAATGTATATCAATGATTATTTTATTTTCATCCATTGTAAAATGTAAATCAGTAAATATTTATTAATAATAATATATTTATTAGCTATAAATAAAAAATACACAATTGATTTCTGATGTTAAAGCATATACACATCTAAACCTATTTTTAAAAATGTAAATAAAAATATCTTAACGTCAAATTTATTATACCTTATTATATACACAAGTATATTTCTAAGCATATTAAATATTATTTGAAGATTTAATTGTATACGTTAGATAAGATTCTTTAACATATTTTACATATTATGTCGTCAGCTTTGTACTATAAAGCTATATTTTTAAATATATTTTTATGATTAGCTTAGCTACTTTTCATATTTCATTGAGTCATTTTATAATTCTTATACTTTTTTCAACTTTGATAAAATGTGAGTGCGGTGTCTGGCACAAAATTTATTTATCACTTTTCGAATTGAAAAAATAAAGCGAAAACTTGAAAGGTTTTCTTTTCGGTTTTTAATAAAGAAAGCTTACGTTATGTGCGGAAGAAAAATGCGCTTATAATTTAATAAATTGTTTTTTTCCTACTTCATAGCCAAATTTCAAAGTGTATATCGAGTTTCGCTTATACGTATGTATATCATAATATATCACAAGTTATTCGAGAGTGTTTGTGTATCGAGCGAAGAAGAGTTCCAATAAGAAAATATCTATATCGGCGCGAGGCATTCACTTCAAAAGATTGCTTCTTAATAAGTTGCCGCCGAAGAATTTCCATAGCTTTAAAAAGTTGTCCGTAGCTTTTCCAAGTTTGTGAATTTTATTTTTCGAGAGGGGCTCCGCGGGGTTCTTATATTATTTTTTTATTTTATTTTTCTTGCGCGCCGTACAAAAGATTGAAATACACCGAGTGTTTATCAAACTCGTTGAAATTCAGATGGCATCTGAGACGGTTAACATTTTATATGGCAACATTAGCCAGCGCAGAACCTCCCTCAACTACCTCAACTCCCTTGCCTCCTCCATTCTCGATATGTTCTTCGAAACGCAATTTACGACACTCAATAAGGGGGTATTCGAAAATTATTAACGAGTCGTCAAAACAGCTAATTCGATTAAAATGTCTGTGCTTGTTTAATTACCATTGACGCAAATTGTAATTAATATATTAAGTTTAAGATGGATAAGGTAATCATTAACGATAGATGTCTTCCATCTAAATTATGAAATGTAAATTAAATTATATTTACTATGATCACTGTAATAAAAATTTAACTTTATATTTCCTTATTTTTATTTTTCCTTGACAACTAAGCACATCTTTGATGTTATTCTTGAGTCTGTATCCATTATTGGAGTGTCGTCGGAAAATATAGAAATTATTGTTAAATTCATCTAATCGTGTATAACAAATACAGCATCTACCCAAGAGCGCTGCTCTGAGGTACACATAATATTATTTGGTACAGCTTTGTGTTTATTTCTCCGTTATTAATATAGAAGTTTTTATCATTTTATATTAAGAATTTTTTAATATAATATTATATTGTAAACTGAATTTCAAAGGGTTATAAAAACACGATACAAATTTGTAAGCCTCTCTGTAAGCGACCTAACCGCAATTTTATTATGAAATTTTCACTCTTAAACGTCAGTAAATAGATCAAGATGTCAGTTGGCTCTAGAGTTTTCCCATTCGCGGCGAAAGGGAGGAATTCGATGAAAAATAGGATAAATCCTTTTCCGTTGACGTGTTAAGGAAGATATATTGAAACTATCTGTAGGCGTCGGAGAAACGATTGAAACGTCTTCTTTTCCTCGTCCGGGCTATCGCTACATACAACACGCCGAGGGAGAGATAGAGAGATACAGAACTGAGACGACTATACGCAAAAGCCCGACGGAGGGGAAAGCCATTGAGAAAATGCGAAAATTATGTCGATGACACTCTTATTAGCAAATTTCGCCATTCGCGCTGCGTTGTCTCTCGCAAATTACCGACGCGTGATTGAAAACTTCCAGGCGCGAGTGTACTCCCACGAGGCCATCAGTTTGGCGGCGAACAAATTATGAGGGTTATACGAATGGTTGCCATTGGAGATAGTTAGGTGTTCAGGGATCAATTTACTTACAGTATAAAACAATACAGCTTCCAAGATTCTAGATATTCTACTTAAATAAGCACCACTGTTTGTATACTATGAACAACTATACTGTGAAAATAATTAAATTGCACTTAACTGCTAAAAAATAATAAGAGCACATACAAAATATACAAGTGGCATTTATAATCATCTTAAAAGTATACATAATAATTATCTGTTCAACATAGGGAGAAATAAAAGATCAGCGTAAAAGGAATTAAAGATGCTTCGTAAAATTCCAGTTGAAGTCACTCAGAATAATTTTTTGGAACCATCTTATTTGTTATACTAATGACATTTTTATTAAAAAAAATGTTTATTAAATAACGACACAGCTGTTGTAACTAGTTCCTATGGTCTTCTAGAAATTAAGTTACATATAACTCACAAATAATAATTTTTAATGAAAAATTTAAATCAACTGGGGAAAAAACTACCGCAATAATTGTTTTTAGCATGCGTTATATAATTATTGTGAATTCACTAATCATATCGCAGAATTTGGATCCAAAATACTCGCTGGCATTGCGGTCCTTAAAACAGTATTAAAATAAAAATCGCGTTACCAAGAAAAAATATTAGCAACATGTTTATGTTGTTAATTTTTTCTTGGTAACGCGATTTTTATTTTAAATACCGTTTTAAGTAAAAATACAAAAAGCTGTAATAATAATACAAAAATTTCAAGAACCTTTTTTAGCTCCTTTGGATTAAGATGGACTATTTAGTTACTTGAAGGTTAAGAATTAATAATTCAGTTTTAAGAATGCTGCGAACCAAAATATTACAAAAATATAGATAGAACTTCTACATGCTTTTAAAAGTAATTTCGAGATTTTTAATTGAAGTTTCTTAAGAAACTTAAAATATTTTTTTTTATAATTTTAGTGTTGCCTCAAGGCAACACTAAAATTATATATACTATTTTGATGAGGAATGAGAGCTAAAAAAAACTTTGTAACGCATTGGACTTGTGCCTATTATATTACATTATATAAAGAAGATTTACAATAAATAAATAAATATACATATGTAAGTACAACTTATTATATTGCTGATCAATTAAACCAATATTTTTTTTATTTATTAAAAATACAGATTTATTTGAGCTTTTTAATAAATAGTTTAAAAATCAATTGGTTAAATAATATGTAATGATTTATTGACTAATAAATTTTGTAGTAATATCAGAAAAAAACATTTCAAATACAATAGTAATTGTATTATTTTTTTTGTATCTTAGCTGTGTTAGGTTGTTTCTTTGTAGAATTATTAAAATATATAAAACTTTTTATACCCTAATGTCTCGTCTAGACGCAATATAAACACCATATTTTCTTGGAAAAGCGTATATTACTTTCATATAAAGTGATAAGTAAATTCAAAAGTCACATTATATACACCCATTATCAGTGTTTGATGTATGATTTATTATAATATGACTTTTAAGACACTTATATTTATTTAAAAAAACTAAAAAAATAATTCAATCTTTTTGTATATTTAATTATCATATTTTGCACTTTATTTATTAATTCAAATTAAATTTAGTTTAACACAATGCATCTCGATTCTTAATAAATACGTAATATATAAATATCAAAGTAATCTACTGTACAGCTAGAAAAAAAGGGAATCCTTTGAAACACTTGAAAGTCGTCTACGTACAAAAATAAGTCGGAGTTCTCGATGGAAAATGTTTGATTAAAAACTTTTTTTAATAAATACAATGCCATAAACTTCATATTTTTCTTTGCATCGACATACCTGATTTACGATCGAATATATTTATTTATTTTATTATTTACGGAAGCACTCAAAATACCCGATTTTAATATGTAATATAAAGAATGGCATGTTGACGTTTATTTATTTACGCATTTACCGTAATGTATGTGTATGTAAGTGGGTGAGTATACATACTGTGTATACGTGCATATGTATATTTTTAATAAAAGTTAACTTTTCCGTTAAGTCACTGTACAAAACGGGGTTAACTCGGTTAACGGGCCATATTTCACTTAGTCATTCCGGCGAGAGGAATTTATGAAACGGCCCGCTTCATTTTCGTACAAAGTGTTAATTAATTTTAATTTAATTTTATAACCGTTTCGCTACATACACACACGTCACGCGTGTTACGTTTAATAAATGCGCATTCATAATAAATTAGTGTAAAAAATGTTTCAGGTCATTAAAAGCTGTTTTATGGGCCTTTAAAGCTATGACTTTGTATATAAATGATAAATAAGAAATGTAAAGGTCTTACTTAAAACTATAGTATTCTAAGCAAAAAAATTACATAATATTTTTTAATATCACTGCATAACAATATAATATACAAATATTTGTGTTGCATTTTTATATATGATTGTAATGAAATATTTTATATAATATACATTGAAATATTATGTGGGGAGCGATATATTTAGCTACAAGCTGGAAACACTGACGTGGCGGTGACAAGAGTAACACTTTACGTTCCTCTAGCAACCACGATGGGAGACAAAGACCGCAGCAATATTATAATAGTTTTTATATAAATTTAAATAAATTGATTTTTCACACAATATTTTTTTGTTTAAAGAAAGAATTATGATTGAGTAGGTAAAATATTTTTCTTGTTAAAGTTTCTGGTTTGTGTTTTTCTAATAATGATTAATTTGAGAGCTGCATTATTATTATTATTTTTTATACATATTTTTTGTCAGTCAAATTATTTAAATTTAGAGTTACGTTGCCTTAAAATCTTACCGTATTCTAATATATATGTATGTTAAAAAAATCTACAAAAGTCAATTAAAAAAAATAATATTTTCTTACAAAATTTCAAAAACTTTATTTAATATGTAGATTTATTATTAATAAGCATTTTTTACCATAAATATTTGTTAAACTTTTATTTTTATAAACTCAGTTATTTTTTTAAGATTCTCTTTATTTTAGTGGACTCGTTTTGTGTAGTATATTTTTTTTAGATATTCCTATAAAAAATAACTACATTTTTTAAGTTAAACTTTTCGATTTTATGGTGATGCTATAAATTCCTAGAAATGCTTTAATATCTTTATAAATTCAGTGTTCTGAAAATATTTTTAGAGTTTTTTTTTTCTTCTTTTGATAACAGGTGAAATACCATATTTTTATAAAAGGATAAATTAAATTTAAAACAAAATTTAGTGACATTTTTTTTTATTATTAAAAGAAGCGCAAAAATATTTTAAAATTGTTTTTAAATCTTCGTTTGCTATGATATTTTAAAATTTATATTTTTTTATATAAACATCCATAATAAGAAAACATAAGAACGGGATTTTATTATTACCAAAATCACACATAATTTGGTTAATTTCTTATAATTTATCTAATGCCTTAAAACAATTAATTAATATTTTACTTTCAATCTAAAAATATACAAAAATAACTAAATACTAATCTAGACCTTCAGACCGACACCATTATAGTCCGGAGAAAAACAGAATTTCCACTTCGATTGTGAAATTTGATCTAAATGCTTTGAATCGCCAGTAGTTATCTCGAGCTTTTAGATGACCTGGATCCACAGCACAAATAATCCATTTCGTATATTTATAAATCCAAATCAAAATGTCTATTTATTGCAAAATTTGTAAGACTATTTACTATTGTAAATTAAAAATCATTTGTAGTTTTTGTGTTTGTGTTTACTAAACTAGAATGTAAGGTATAGATTATGACGAAATTATTATTTTGAATATATAAGTTTGAAGCAAAAAAATATTAAGTGCAAATAATTAGCATTATCATAATTACTAGTGACTTGAAATTAAATATGTATATATAAAGTCTTTGATATATAATTATATAAATAAAGTTCAGGTTAATTATACTATAATTAGGTGGTTCATATTTATTGGCAAACTTTTTTTCTTAACATCTAAATTAATAAAATTTTGCATCACGTGCCGCTTGATTTTTCTTTCAACGTCAAAGTATTTATTACTTTCCCCTGCAAATTACACGTCTGGCGCAACTTTTGTATGTTTGTCAAGAATAAAAATCGCAAATTATATTTTCATAATGAATTCGGTCATGTCACACTTTCGCATAAACGAATTGTAATTTTTGCTTTGGTAACAACACCCGGCTGCGTGATCAAAACTTTTGACAAACGAACAACAAGATCGTAAATTAATTTATGACGTTGTTTCACCAGCTTTTCTACAATCGAACGTATGTGACGTTATTTTTATTGGCAATATTATTTTTTGCACCGGCAACTTTCTTCATTTTATGCGAGAAAAGACCCGGACGAAATCTTTGAATCGGCGATGTTAATTTTGCGTTAAAAAGTTTCCCAAACTCAGTGCTGATTTATGACCTAGATTATTAGGTGTGTTAACATAGGAGAAGAAAGCGGAAAAGTTGAAAATTTGGCCGAAGACTTAAAGCCTTATTTTGGTGTTCATAAAATTTTCACTCGTTTTTATTCCCTTGGTGGAATTTTAAAATTATGAAATTTAGACTGCTGGAAAGAGAAGGGGAGAGATACTATGCTACTGTATTTTTTTATCTCGAACGTTACGAAGAATTTATAAGAGTTAAGGTAAATGATAAAATTCTTCTTGGAGCGGCGCGAGCTTTTAGCGAGTTCTTAGGCGATTGTGCTTTTAAAATATTTAATTAAATATCACAATGCATTTAAAGAGTTAACCATTCATAATGAAATGTTAATTATCTGCGTGTTTATAATAAGCTATATTTTAAGCATTACAAAGCTACGCGGAGCTTCCGCATGAGCTTTATAGACCGTGACATTATTCGTTGTGCGAGGGTAGAAAACACGGTGTTCAGTTTACACAGCCCAAATAGAAAAGTAAATTCACCGGAGGAGCTTTAACAGGGTGGGTGTAAATCAATTCACAAACAATGGAGCAAAGCTGGCACCTGCGAGAGGGAGTTCCTTAAAGCCAAAGCTCTCGTCCTGCGTGAGGGAAAATATTCCCTAAGAGCATACAATTAAAACGGTACAATTTTTATTTATGTAAATAATGTGGCGCTTATGTACAGTCGTAAGAGATATTAATTAACATTTTTATAGGAGGAGTATATATAATATAACATCCTTTTGTTAAAAGTAATGTATAAAAAGCTTGCGTTGTTGAAGATTTATTTTTAAAAAACTATCGGTGTATTGGCTAGTAAATTTAACATGCTCAAATGTATATTTTTTAATCATTTATAATATATATTATTTATTTATTCGTTTCAGAGAGTGACGGGATGTGGTTGTTGGTGACAATCAGTCTGCTGAACGCTGTAGCCAGCATCCCACAGAACACCACAACGACTCAAACCTGTCCAGAGCAGTGCATCTGTTTATCTCAAACTCAGGTTAGTCTTAGATCATTACTTTATATTTTCAATCATTACAAACAAATAAACAATTGCAGGTTTTGTGCAATAATGGAGGCCTCGTCGACATACCGATAAAATCCCTACCTGTCACTGTGGAACATCTATCACTGTCTAAAAATCACTTTCCAGTGATCAGGAGCGAAGCCTTTGCAGGTCTAAGATCTCTAAAAAGATTATCAATGGACAGCAATAGCATAATGAGTCTAAAACCGTTTGCATTCAGAGGATTGCCTAGATTGCAAGAATTATCTATACAGCACACGAATTTAGATTGCATTGGACAATTTACTTTTGCGGGTCTTCAAAATATATCAAGTATACATTTGAGTCACAATAGGATTAAGAAGATTGAAGGTTATGCATTTGCTGGTACTTCTAATATAAGACATTTGAGATTGAATAATAATCCAATGAATACGATAGAGACAAATGCCTTCTCTGGTTTGACTAATGTGGATCATCTAATTTTTCCTTCTGGTATTAAGCATATTGAAATCGACGCTTTTTCTGGTTTGACTTTTATACATACTATCAAATTGGCTTTTATGGATTTGTCGATGGTTAAGCGGTACACCTTTAGGGGTATGTTACATGTGAATGTGCTTTCGATTCAAGAGTCAGATTTGGGCATCGTCGATTACGGGGCGTTCGAGGGAATGAGCTACATAGGCTTGCTGAACATAATCAACAATAAAATAGACTCGATAAGAGAATTCAATATAAGTTTTAACAATAGCGTAAAGGCGATAAGGTTCCACGGGAACCATCTGCTGGAAAATCCGGATCCGGAAGCCGTGATAATAGAAGGAGTTACGCGTTTGGCGGTCACCTCGAACTATTTTCCCTGCGACTGCAAAGCTAGAGCGATGGCTGATGGTCCTTTGGGCAATGCCACATCGGGGGATTTTCTCGAAAGAAATTTTTGCATCTCTCCCCCAGACGAGAGAGGCAAGAAGATGAGAGAGGTTGAAAGGAAATTTTCCGCTGGATGCGAATCAAAAGTCAGAAGCAATCAAGATCCAGGAGAGCTGGCCTCGAACTCTTCCGCAAAAAACATACAATCAATCTTGAACATCTTGTTATTGTTACTGATAGTTAGCTGATTGCAAATTTAAAATCAAGACAAATAAACTTTGTATAATACTGTGTGTGTGTGCTTCGTACCTGTTGTTTGTAAATATGTCCATATAATCCCGCATATCGCTATTAAAAAAAGCTGTGTTCAAAGTATAAAAAAAAACAAACATATACGATTGTGTTATTAACATAAAACAGTGTCCGCTCAATGTAAATACATTTTAAGAAAAATAAATTTATTGCTTTAAAGCTCAAATATATAATATTATATAATTGCTTTTAAAGTACGTTATTATATTAACTATGAAACAATACAAAAAAAAACAATAACTCCGTCATGATATGAGCTTAATTTTTATAAATTATTGCTATAATATATGTATATTTTAAATTGAAACGTTAGCGGACACTTATATTGTAAATATATATTTGTTAAAAAAATATTATAAAATACTGTGTATTCTTAAGACGTTTAAATTTTAATCGAAGACTGAATTCTTCAGACTGAATCTGTCATCATTTGTATTATGATTTGATAAATTGTCACAGTTTTCATATGTGAATATGCGTTGTTAATGATTGTAATTTTTGTTGCATCGTATTGTTTTTATTATTAAATTATCTTGAATATTATTATTATTAGTATAATACTGTTGTTTTTTTATAATGAAAATATATTATGTGATAATTAATGACTTTTATTTAATTGAATTTTCTTTGAAGAGAAGACCAGTAAGTAAATTAATAATATTAACTTAAACATATACAAGGTTTCTAATAAATATTAATTAATAACTGTTCCATAGTTCTTATTATTTTTACAAGGATTTATAGTAAATTATATTTCATCATGCAAAGAATACTATCATGCAATTAAAATATAACCTGTATATAAGCTATAAAAATATTATATATTATTACACAATCAACACATACATACATAAAAATCAATAATTGTGTCTTAGTTTTCAATTTAGTATTTGCTTTTAAAACCAAAATGTATTATATCATATTAATAAAAATATCGATTTACGTAAGTATACAAAAATATATAATAGATATAATACGTAGAAAACACAAACAATTTAAGGGACTGTTTGACTGCTATAAAAATAAAAAGAATTACAATAAAAAGTAATAAATCTAAAAAATGCTAATAAAACTTTGGAAATCTATCAAATATAAATTTACTTAGAACATCTTAAAGTGAATTATCAAAAACTTGGCGAAGAATTCATTTCAAGACTAAATATTTAGTATTTGAGATATTCTTTGAGTTATATTTTAAAAGGTTAATAAATAAATTGAGCAAATGTGTATATTAAAAATAAAAAAAAATAGTTAAAATGAACTAAAATTTTATATATTATCTTTAGTACAAAAAATATTAATAAAAATGAAACATTGCAATTATATTAAATTAAAATAATAATTATTCATCTTTCTGTAACACTTTTGTATAAATATGATTTTTTTTATGATTACAGCATAAGAATAATAATACAGTAAATAATCGAATTTAAATTAAAATAAAGTAGCAGATAATGTATTTGAGAGGCAATTTGTCTAAAGAGCTGCGAATAAATATTTAAATCGATTTAAATCAATTAAAATAAACTAAAAATAAAAAATATAAACGTTTTTCAAATTATTTTAAAATCATATTTTCAAGGATTTGACCGGAAAAATGTTTCAAAATACATGTTATTTATTGAAGAAGTTCTTAAGTCATAAACACAGATTTTTTTTAATCGATCTTGAAAGGTTAGATTTTCTTAAAATTTCCTACACTTGCAGAAAAATATTGTTATTATTTTTTTAATAAAATCAAGCTATGTCGTGTATATTGTTATTCTTTAATGTATGCTGTAATAATAAATAAATTGACTGATTTCAGTCTGGTGTTTTACTATTTATTTATAGATTTTGATTGTATCTATTCTATTGTATTATTCGCGCAGAGGTTAAATTCAAAAACACTATCTATTTTTTATTGACAATTATTAACCATTAAGTTAAACAATATTTTGCGTATATCCTTACTTAGAAATCTCAGTAATTAATTACCTATAAAAGTATATGATTTTATTAAAAATATATATTATGAAACCGTAAATAAATTTATTATTGATAAATATTATATTTAATTGGCAGAAATTTATTTTCAACTTGTATCTACGCCTACACCTTTTTAGTAGATTTACACGTGATTCAAGAATACATGCTATATGTGAGGTAACAGAATTTACTCGAAATATCCGGAACTTTTCCGACGCACCTCTAATCCGGAAGAGGCCGATGTTTGGGATTGCGTATGCCGTCCCTAGTTGGCAAACATTGACTTTGTAATTTCCTCTTGAACTGCGACACTCGTGAAAACATGTCAGAATTCCCAAAACACTTTTGTTTCATCCAATCACCGCTTCTGTGCGATATAGCGGACATACCCTGGCCGTTTTTCGCAAACTAATTTATTTAATATACATATTTATCCTTTGAACCACACGCGCAATATTTTATTCATAGATGCTGGGTTTTAGGTTTTTAAATATTAACTTTTTGTTCATTGGTTATAATGTAGTCATAGTGTTGACATTGTTTTACAAATTGGTAATTGTACTATATTCAAGGCGTCCTAATGAATACAGTAAAATATATAGAAATTTAGCAATACGAGGCTATCTATACAAACACATTTTTAAAATGGTAGTTTAAATATTTATAAATAATGTATCTCTTTAAACATATTTTTCGGCCTTCGTGTCTCGCAGTGGGAGCTGTCAGTTTTCTATACCAATAGCCGGGCGGGTTTAAAATCTCTCGCACACTTTACATCTCGAGTTCTAAATTCAAGGAATATAGGAAGTATGTTTTTTTATAATTTTATGAGGTTGAAAAGTGAATTTATCATATATATTCGTCACCAAAATTCCATTTAAATTCAATAAAATTTTAGCAGAAGTATTTAATTTAATAAAATTAATTATTATCATACCAGCGACAAATGCTTCTGTAGAAAGATAATTTTCTACAATAACAAGAATAAATACATTCACTAAAAATAGTAAAAGTGAGAATAGATTGTCAGCTCTTGCATTAATATCAATAAAAAAAAACTTTAAGACAAATTAATGAAAGACAATATATTATATAATGCGTTTATTGCTGACTTTTGTAAAAAGGAGCGTCGAATAAAATTAATTTAAAAAAAATTAATACTTTATTAATAATAATTTAATAAAATTAAAAAAAAATTAATTATAGTTTTTGTTTCCCCCCTACCCCCTGAACGCATCCCCTGTTTAAAAAGCCACCGCATGCCACTGATTGTTAATGAATGGTTTTATTATAAAATAAGTCAATAATTTATATTTTATTATTTTTAATAATATATTTAGCAAATAATTAATGGCATCTTTTTTAATTTTTTTTAAATTTTCACACATAATATATTTACACAATAATTAAATTAAGGCAATAAATTACTATTATAGTTAACATATTCTTTATCCTAAAAAATATACTACAATTCTTGTAGTGCAATTTTGTGTTTATTATCATTTAAATTATTTACGTTATAAAAATATGAATAAAAATATTTATACTAATAGTTTTTATAATTATTAATCATATTTTAAGTTTTATTGGTATTTAAAACTATCATACCCAAGGCCCTTTACTGTACAATTATAATGTCATATTACAAAGCAACGCAACTAGATACTCACTATTAACCGAATAGACATGTTCTATATCTTCAAAACAGTTTAACCTGAATTTAATATAAAAACTATTAAAAATATAGTAACATTATATAGTATTCAAATATATGTCTTAACTATCTAAATGTACTAAACCTCTAGAAACTAATAAGGTAAATGCTTTTATAAAAACCTCGTAACATAGTATTGTAGCGTGATTAAAAAACAATTATGATAACCTTTTTTCTTATGATTCAATTTTTTTTTAATTGGTAAAGATCAAACGTTTTACGCCTTTCACTACTCTATTCTTGCACGCTTTAACCCTAGGACTAACTTTTTTATCTTATAAAAAAAATATTTGAAAATTAAAACTGTTTCAAAGCCTTAAAAAACGTGAAGAGTAAATAAAATAGTTAATCTTGTTATGCTGATGCGTGGCTGTGTAAATGTTTTGGTAACTTACTTTATCGATATAAAAGCGCAATTTTTATCAAAATAAAAAGCGCATTTTTATCGAAATAAAAAGCACATTTTTGTATTTTTTTTAAGAATTTCCTAATGTGATATAAATTAATGTTTTAAAGTGAAAAAATCTTTATTAATGCACATACATTGGTAAATCTCACAAATAAATAAACAAATGGATTAGTACTATTAATCAATTAAAGTACCAAGAGCAAATTTTATCATAAACGTTGCTGATTTATAAGGTAAATTATGAAGAGAAAACAATACTTATAGTAATAACAAACATTGGTAAGTTAATGAAAAATATAAAGACCATAATATATATATATATATATATATATATATATATATATATATATATATATATATATATATATATATATATAATAATAACTTCTTAAAATTATTAGGCTCAAGAGTATTTATAACTAATACAATAATCACTTAACGGAGAACTGAAGAAAAATTAAATAAATAACTAAATCAAGATGAGTTTAAATTTATTTAATTATGTTTTTCTTTAATTGATTTCTTATTTAATTTACCATTGCAAATCTTGCATATAAAATAGCACGATAGAGCAGTGGTATTTTCAGTGAATAATGTTGAAACTGTTATTTTAATTTCTATCGTATCTAGAAGATCTGAAATAATGATTATTATTTGTTTATAATTCCAATAAATCATTCCAGAATTAGTTTTCCAAGCTTTTCCTAATCTCACGGATGAATATCGTATTGAATAACTTAAATACAATTTAGGTAAATCGTTCATAGCGACATCTATTGATTTTAAGCTTTAATAATAGTTTATAATTAATAAAATATATATAATTAATTTACAGATCTCTCATTACTAACTTAATATTTGCTGGTTGCATATAATGCATTAGACTAATAATTGTCTTATTAAAACGAAAGATTCACAATAAATAAAGACATATAAATCAATAAACAGATGTGTAAAAAGTAACTTACACATTTTTTTAAATATTCACATAATAAAAACCCTTTTGTTACGCTTCTTAGAAAATATTAAAGCTATTCATTAATAAATCAAGTTTAAACCTATTCTGAAGCAATATATTATAAAAGTAATTATGAATTATTATATCTTTAAATTTCACTTACATAATTCTAACATAGTAGTTTAAGTTCAACTTAACAAGTGGCTTCCCACAAGGTTCGTCATATTTTGGTACACCTTCAATTATGTCCCTCGATTATTACTTTCAAAGTAGTTATACATATAGTTATAGTTTGACGGAGGTTTGAACCCTCGCGGTGCATTCGTGTTTACCTCATTGGTGTTTCTCTCGGTGTGTATACCACAGCAATACTTACTCGCATACCACGCCTTGGAAATTCCACCATGGCGTATGGGCCACCATACAAAGGCTCCTATTTTGGTTTCATTACCCAAATGGATGTTTACAATGTCTCGGCGAGGTGATATCGCACAGAGGAGCCACATCTTGTGCCACCATTGTTTGCCGACCCGTACTCTAACTCATCACGATATTGTTTTATGCATACGTGTCGTAAAAAATTACGTGCCAGTCTCGGGGACGAGTCACTTTTCCACGTACACGTAGGACATGTGAGTCGCGAGATTAGAAAAAAGAAGACGTCACGGGAAGGTCACACACTTTGTCCTTAAAATATGACCGACGGCGGCGCGAGGGTAACGATGATAAATTATATCCACGCGGTTTTGGGGGATTGTGGTGAGTATGCACGAATGACGTCAAATTTGGCAACGAGCGCCTTCAAAGTGACAATGTATTGCTTTGATGTGTTATAATATATAACACTCACTTAGGTATGGGGGGTATTTTATACGTTTCAAATTATTAAGTAAGTATATTATTATACACACATACATACATATCATAACGTCTTTAATTACTTTAATAATCGAGATTTAATAACTCATTAGATTATATTACAATATTGTTTTTAATTAAAATATGTATACAATAGTACTCAATATATATTTTTAATAGAATAATGATCTTAGTCTAAATTTAAATATGCAAAAAACGTATATAGAAATCGGCTTACTGATTAGTGATCTCACTTTGACGATGTATTAAGAGTTGCCTGTACCAATCAGGAACATTATTGCTAAATGCTCGTTTGTCTTAACGTCAAAAATTACGCTAATTTAAAAAAAATGAATACATAAATAATTTTGAATATTTTGATTCATTTGTATTTTTTTGTATTAATATTAATATATTTTTTGTTTGTTTCAAATGTGTATGTTTATATATACATATTCAATATTTATGTGTATTTGAAACAAAAATAAGATACAATAAAGTAATTATTATTTGACATCATTATACAATATTATGCTATTTTATATTATAGCTATTTTAAATATAATTATTTGGATGAATAAAAATAAGCATATTTTATTGTTTAGCTTGAAGAGCATAACTCAATTATCGATGATTAAGTATTATTGTTAAATCTATAAAAAAAACTTTCATATAAATAATATTATATTTTACTGTATATAAAAAATATATTTTTATTGATAAATGTATAATAATGCAGAAATTTTTAAAACAACTCAGACTCAGACTAGAAATAAGATGAATTTTAGAAGAAAAATTAAATTAAAATGACTTTTATTATTTTTTTATTTTCTAGCTCATAAAATATCAATAGAATTATTGCAGGTTTCGTTCAGCCATGCATGCAAAATTTAATTAATTCCTCTAAATTTTCATTACATAATCACGAACGTTTCGCGTGGTCTGTCTCCGTGGAGCTCGTCGTTGTGCGCAATTTTCAACCGTAACTATTTTTACTCAAACATTTAGTTTTTGAAATGAAACATTATATGATTTTGAATATGCGACTTTCTAGACAAAGTTTATATTCTAATACTATAACTGATTTAATGGTATCACTCTTTAACGATCCCAACTTCTATCGTAAGGCAATAAAATAAAAATACATAAAAAATATCGCAACGCCGCGATCCGATAAGTTAAATCGAACGTCAAAGTTCCAGCGTCCCGGAAGCCGTGCAAAAAAATAAATCCAGGGCCCGATCGAATTTATCAACGAAATCCCGTGACGTCGGGAATTCGTTAAAACATCAGTGAAATATGTTTCCCGAAAATATTTCCACGGGTCAGGGCACGGGTTCGGTTGTGCGGTCTGCCCCGTAAATGTCTGCAGTGACCACATGAATGTCGCAGCTGCTCTACCGGGATTGTTCCTTAGACGCTCCGAATTTGCGGTCTTGAGCTCACGGAGTACACAAATCCGGGGACATTTGTTATAATAAACGCTAATTAGGGCCGCCCGATGGGGGCAAAAAGTTACAGCGGATTGAATGCGGTGCGTTAAGGCTAGATACCGCTCGGACGAATGGAATAGATTATTACGTCGGTTCTCAAACACATAACCTGGTATAATATTTTATAATTTTAATGTAATTTAAATAAATAAATAAATATAATGTAATATTAATAATAAAATATAAAATAAAGCATTGGTGGCTATAAATTAAGGGAAAAACTAAAATAACATGGACAAATTAAGGGGAAAAAATATGGGAAGAAAGTATATTATAAAAAAAAAAAAAAATTTGAGTATCACTAAAAATCGAAACTATTGATATGTTGTCTTAAGCTTTAAAAGCAATATGTGCTTTGGCATTATGTGTTTGTTTATAAATTTAAGGTTGTTTTTATTGTAATACGATACACGATACACGATAAGTGGGTTAGGATGGGTATGCGAAATATTTTTATAGTATGAAAATGACAGTGTTCCTAATTGTTGATATTTAATAGCTAATATGCATGTTTTTAAGATTTGTATAAAAAATTGTATTATATAATATTTTTATAGCTGTATTTTGAATGACTTGCAATTAAGAAAAAAATAGTATTACTGGTGACACTCTACACCAGGTAGCTATATGTTAAGATGGGTGTGATTTTTCGTTTATAGAATAATATTGATAAAATAATAATTTTATTGATTGTATAATAATATTAATATTATTTATTGAATTATAAATAATATTTATAGAATAATATTTTTTCGCAAACCGAGACAATTTTGGAACGTTGTTTAAAACAGATTGTAAAGTATCCTAGTTTACGTACTTATGATTAAAAAGGATAAATTAAAGAGTTGTTAAGAAAAACAATAATCACGTAGTAATAATTTTTATTTACTTTTAACTGAACATAACTTACCATTAAAGAGTATTAATATATTCATTACTAGCTTGAACTTTCTTCAAAAATATTTATTTATATTTATTCGCGCCGAAAAAATATTATAATTTAGTTCACTATTAAGTTTGCAGCGCAATGAAGCTTTTACTGTTAATTTGCTTTTCTACCTTTTTCTTCAGACCATATTATATTAACAGGTGCAGATATGTCTGACAGGCTGAAAATTTATTTTATAATTCAGATAAGATTTGGAAAAAAATTGTTTCTTTTTTTAAAATGTCTGAATAGAGTGAATAGTGTCCATTTTCTTTCGTAACTTGTATTTTTCTTGTACTTGTACTTCATCAAACAGTTCGTCCATATTTATTACATTATTTTTTACACTTATTAATAATACTTTCTTTATTTTCTAGTAATTTAAGAAGGTTTTTTGCATGTTGAGGTATAAATTCAGTATCACGCCTTTGCTAAAGATTAATTTTTAATTTCATAATTTCATTGACAAAATATGTAAGTTGCAAAATGTGTATATTAAATTTATACTTGTATTTATTTGACATTATTGGCAAAGTTTGTCTACATTTTGTGAAAATGATTGCTTCTGTTTTAATTCGGTTGATTTTAATTTTCTATGTCTCAAAGTATTTATTTGGGATTTCAAAATTTTTTTTGATTTATTCGCGATAGGTTTAAGACTGTAAGCGCTAGTTAAAATAGCTGTATCGCAAGCAAATATTTTATTTTTTGGGATATTGGGATAAAGAAGAACAGCCGAGCAAACTTCTCTGAGGAACCCCAGCTGGAATTTTACGCGGAATCGAGTGTTTATTATTTAGTGAAACGACATAGCTTCTACTTTATAGGTATGAGCGTATTAAGTGTAGCAACTAGCTTTGTATTTGTATAGTTTATGAATCAAACTCTCATTATATACCGTGTTGAAAGCTTTTTCTATATCTAACATTAAAAGGCCTATATAGTGCATATATACCCCGCCAAAATAATAATTTAGTATGTGATTTTAGCTAAGACAGTTGTTCGTAATTAATTTTATTCCTTAAAAATTATTTTAAATGTAAAAGGATTTTTTTTTTAATTTTTCTAAATAACGGTAATAATTATTAATATAAATCGTAATTCAGCGAATATTATTATTAGATATGAAGCAACAATGACAATAAACCCTTTTAATCAAAATACTTTAATACTAATTAAAATAATGTTTCAAAAATCACTTGACACGATGTCGAGGAGTGTCAATCTTTCTGTCTTGTTAATTAAAAATGCAGTGCAAAACACTGTTACTTGCAAAGTTGCAAATTTATTTATGAGGAAAAGTTTTTGACTTGTTTGTGACGTATTTCAAATAGAAAGCTATTTATGTACACGTTTTGTTCAAGAAAATTATTATTCTAATAAATTTATATCAAATTATTGATCGATCACAAAAAATAACATTTCAGTCAACCCCACGTAAGACAAACCACCCACCACGTACACCCACCCTTTATGACTGATTACGTTAATCGCCTTTGCCCCGATAACTTTCCATGCAAAAACACACAGCAAGAAATCGTCAATGTTTGTAAATCGCACTGAATGATGGACGACATGGCGGGGCGAGCAAATGAAGCAAAAAATACCAGCGGCAACACGCATGCACATGTATCCGCGCAGTGGACGGGGCGAAACAAATCGCTGTCACGTCGTACGTGTGTGCGTCGACGAGAGTCAAGTGCTGCTTGTCGCTCGCAAATCAAGATGGGGGCCCACCCCCGGGGGGCCCTCCGTCAAAGGGGGCCTAAATGGATAAACACGCCGTTTTGTCACTCGAGTGTCCCGTAAGAGTGCTTCCGTGCTTTTTTTAACGCGTCGCGAAAATAATGACCGTGAGCGCATTAATACTGATAAGATTTCAATTGAGATTCGTGTTTCCACAATACTAGTATTTAATATTTTAAATGATGTCTTTAACTTAAAGTCAAAAAAATATTTTTATATTTTTAAAATAAATAGTATTTATTAAATTAAGTAAAATAGCTAGATCTAGACCACAATGCTAACATCAACTGTGAGTACCGTTGAAAACATATCAAATATATACTCGAGAGCTATATAATACTTCCGTTCTTGGAAACTTGAGAACGCAAGCGCTGGTAATCAGGTGACACTTGACAATGTAGTTCTCTTCTAGAATCTACGGGTAGCGTAAAATCCTTACTAGTAGCTTAAAGAAGTGCTTTTCTGTGTATATACGCCGACGCGACTCTATAGATCGTATCCCATCATGCGTCGTAGAAATTTCGTAACAAATGTAGTCTGGTTTACTTACACGTGTGCTACTTTATAATTAAGTGACCCAAATGAGACGCCCTCTTGCAAGTGGTATGTATATATTACTATAGTATATAATCATAAAAAGTTTACTAGCTAATATACATATATCTCGTTCAAGGGATCGTAAAAGTGAATTGTTTCAGGTCGCAGATCAAATCGGCTGGCGGAAAATAATTATGTACGCCAACCGATCGAAATCTAACGTAAAGTTGGAAATCCGCTAAATAACTTTTGGAGCATTGGGATGAGATTTTTTACATTCGTCTTTAAATACTCTGATTGTGCAATACCATCTCATTTTATTTATAAATTATGCAATTTAATGTTAGCTACAGTCTAGTTAATTTTGTGGTGTTTAGCTAGAGCAGATTACTATTAAAATTTTTGATTGTTTTTTTGTGTTCATTTTCTTGATGTGCGATGCATCTATTAGACTGTCCAATGTAATTTTATTTATCTTTTAATTGATATTTTGAAGCATTAAACTAATTTTGCTTTAAGATTGGAAAATAGGTCGGAAATCGTGCTTCATTAGCGCTCTTCCGATCTTTTCCGTCACCCCTCGGATGTATGGTAGAAGTGCATGTCCTATGCATTTTTTTCTATTCTTTTTGGTTTATTTCTGTTGTCTTTAAATTTTCTTTTTTAAAAAACAAAAAAAAAGAAGATTAAATTTTTTGTAGTAAAAATGTTATGCTAACGTAGTTTTTTTCTAAATTAAAATCAAATAAAAGTTATCTAAGATCATTGATGAGCCAAGACTGATTAACATATATCGCAATTCTTTCTATAGAAAGCGAAAGAGCAAACTCAATGAGTTTTAACAATGTTATTAAAGATTTTTCTGCGATAAAAGCTAGGAAATTTTCAATCTAAATATTCATATTATTTTTTAGTTTTTGCTTTTGAATAAAGTAGTTTTAAGTATATAGAACATTTTTAATGCATATAATCAGTCTTTTTAATTATTTTAATGTTAAATAAAACTTGGTCCTAATTGATTTGTGTACTGGGGTAGATTTTTATGTAAATATAATTTTATCTGGATTTTTTTGTAACTGAAACATATTTAAAGTTACTTAAATAATCTTTTGCTCAACTTAACCACCGTACAATTTTTTTACTTATAATAATAAGCCACTGTACTGATTTTTTTTTAATGTTATGATGTTAAAATGTAATGCACGTTAAGGTTATGATTATAAAATAGCCACAAATGTATGTATATAATGAAATATAAATAAATTTTACGGTTAGAAAATGGTTGTAGTATATTTTTTTCATACCAGCAAAAGCTCTGTCAAAAGTTTTGGCCCTGTATTCATTATGTCTGATTGCCTTATCCAGACAGATTTACCCTTTGTACTTAAATTGGATTTTTGTACAAAAATATAAATACGACTGAAAAATATATGCTAATAAAGTTTTAATAATCAGTTATATGGTTGAAGGAAAGTCTATATTTATCATCCATAAAAAATAAAATATTTTTTTGTGAAATTTAGTACATATTTATTAAAAATAAAGTCGAGACTAGAGAGCACTCATTTTTGTCACCAATTTTTTCAAACCTTTTCATTGAGAATTTCGATACTAAACTATTAAATAAAATCTGAATTTCAACCTAAAAATTGGCTTTGATATGTATCTATATATAATTAAATTAATTTACGATGGAAATTATACAAAAATAATCTCTACCAATACTAATACTAATTGATATATAAAAAGACATATAAATCGCTACTTAAATGCAAATATCAACATCATTCTTTACAAATAAATTCTATAGCAATATCTCTTTTTTCTAGAGAAGACAACTTTTGGATAGTAAACATAAAATTAAGGTATTTAAAATATCAGAGAAGCATTAAAATTAATGGCTTCACCAATATTAGCGATAGAAAAAAAAATATTATAAAGTTATAAACGAAATATTTAATTGTATTTCACATTTACCATATGTTCGAAGGATTAAAAAAAATGAATAACAAATTTTGTAACGATTGTTACAAAATGTGACAAACCGAACGATTTCACAAAGAAAGATAAAACATAGAAACGCGATAAATAGCTTTGATAAAAAATCAACTATGCCAAATCACAATTTCAATGAAAATCATCATATAAACTTTGACGCAACTTTAAGCAAAATTAAAAAAACGAAAGAAACGACGCGAAAGCAATTTCGGATACATGGTTACCGGTTTTAAACTAAGCTAAATTAAAATTAGACCAAATTCATACAAATATAAATATATTTAAGTAAAACAAATTTATGCACTTGTTGTTTCCTTAGTAACAAACAAACGAAATAATAATAAAACACAAGATCGAGTCAAGGACGACGAAGCTCAAGGGTTTACGGCAGCTGAAATAAGGTCAAAATTACATATAATTTTTACCATTATCTTCAAAATGTTTTGAAAAATTGAAAGAATAATAATATTAATATTAATAGAGATTAAAGTTATATATGTAAACATATAACATATCTTAGTTCCTTCGTGTCATATAACATAAATTACGGCTATTTGCTTTAGGACAATCCATAGTATAAATCCCCACTGCCCAACCCATTATATAAATATTTTATTGACCCAGCAACCAGCAACAATTCTTAAAATAAACTATATGTAATTAAATATTTGGAAAAGCCTTGTAATGACCAACACGAAGCCTTACTTGAAATTTAATTGCACCTTTGGAAGAACTCTTGAACTAAGTTAGCTTATTAAAAATTAAAAATAGCACTTCAAGTGAATTTTTCTTAAATTTTTTTTATTATAGAATGTGTCTAAAAAAATAATTGGTAGAAATACAAAATATTATTTCAGTTTTAAATATATAAATTGAATAAACATTGATTTATGAGTTAGGTGGCCCAAAATTTTTGCACGTGAATTGTGTAACACAACTTTGGCCAATAAATATTGTTTTTTAAATAATATTTTATATATAATTTCTTAACTTGCATCCAAAACGTTTCCATGGTTTTGGAACGGTAGCCAAAAGTACCAAATCGCCGTGTTTTCCCAATTAAAACCGGGGATCAATGCGGCGCTTCCTTTATACCCCATCCCCGCTTATAAATTTTCATGGCTGTAGCGGGGGCATGTTGAAATTACCATAGTTTCGCAATGAGGAGATGTTGAGGCCGAGTGGCAAAAGCTTTGTGTTTATCTTACTTAAGGAAGGTCAGATTTGTACCGTCCCAGCGAGAGTATACTCGCTGCGACCGACCGCTTCACGCCAGATTTACCGAGACAACTTAATACTTGGCCGAATTTGTTCTGCTTTGACAGCCGACGACAAACAAACGGGGTTTTTCGAACCCCGCCCGGATAGATAGGTCTTGAGGGTTGGCTGTGCCGGGTGTTTTGATTAAATTAAATCGCCTAATCCGCGCGCGCCAGTCTTTTGAAGCCGCTCTCTTAAAGAGGTCTACTAATTGTTCCCCAAAACTGAGCCTTCTTTATGTATGTATGTGTATGCAATGCTTTCGAGGCTTATACCATATTGGGTTAGATTATAACTTGGTCCATTAAAATATAAGTAATCACTAAATAGATTTTTAACCTTTTTAACACTGGTCACAAAACATTTCATCAAGTTACTTTATACTTTTAATATTATGGCATAATAAACATTTAAAATATAATATCATATTAAAAATAAACGTGCTAAGGGAATATTATGTTACAACTTAATTAAATGAGCTTAAATATTTTTATTATAAAAATAAATAAATTTATTAAAAAAAAAAATTTTTTTACTAAAAAAATTGATTTGTGTGTCCACGTTGCATAAAATATCAGACGGTTAAAGAAAAGTGATTTCTTTTCTTGACATAAGAAAAAGTTTAGATGAACTTTCATTGATTTCAAATCATTCAGTTCTGAATGAATTCTCTAAAAAATATGATTAAGCACGGCAGTGTTCTTTTACTATGCCCGTAGTCTTTGATTTTATAAAAAGTATTGCTGATTCAGGATTAAATATTTTTTTTCTTATTATCTAATTCAGCTAATATTGTACTGTACAACTGCGTAGCAGTATATTGAAAATTGGTAAAATTGGCAATGTCGTAATTCTATGCAATGATGTGTTTGATACCTGTTCAGTGACTGTCTACTTGGATACGTAATCTGACTTGTTCATGCCGACGCAAGAGGCAAAAATCTTATATTTGTATAAAACTCTCTTTATAAATCCGTTGATCATCGCAAAAATTATGAGTAGTTATTTCGTTAGCTTCTCTTTTTTCTATTTTACCTCATTCCTACATTTTTTGTTCATTTTGCTTTTAAAAGCTCAAATATATAAAATGGTTGAACGGTGAGTGATACACTCTAAATAATAAAAATAAAAATATTGGTAAAGTAGGTAACTTAGGCTATTGGAAGATTAAAAACACAGTGGCTTTTAACATTGATTTGGTCCATCTAAATCTCAAATGTTTAATACGATTTTTTATACGACTTGGGAGCATACCTACATCAAAACATAATATCTATGCAAATATTTATTTTTTATAGCAACTTTATACTTTTAAAAATAATAGCGTACAATCTAGGATACTTGCATAATTTTTTGGGTCTCAAATTATCTGACTAATTAATGATAGTCGAACTAATTCATATATTAGAGTTTAAAGCAGGACTGGGACTCATTAAAAAAACACGACTCCGACTCCGATATTTACCAACAACACGACTTCACTCCGACTCCGAATCCGACTCCGACTTCGACTCAAAAAAGTTTAATTTTATCAGGTATTTTTGATGTTCTTCAACACTTCTAATATTCATAAGCTATACACATTCATTATTACGCAATTAAAATTTCATAATTTAAAAAAAATAGAAAAAATGGTCGGAGTCACTCATTTTTCACGACTCCAACTCCGGCCAAAACACCACGACTGCACGACTCCAACTCTAACTCCACAGCCCTGGTTGAAAGACCTAGGGGTGATTGACATCGCGGCCAATGAGACTCAAAATGGAATCTGGTAAGACTTTTATTGATATATTTAAATGAGTGCGACAGACGATTATCGGTGAGACTCGTTTTCCTTGTGGTCCTGTAAATATTTTACGCTATTATTGTTTATTGAGATCAGAGGAACGATTGTTTAAGTGTATATTAGCACAACTCAAGAATTTATATTATTGCTGACTCATTATCATTCACCCAAAGACAGACTGAAGTTCGGAGTTTAATTCCAGTCCACATTTTTTTATACCGCTACATAAAAAAAGCGTGTGAATTAGCAGATTGCAAAAATGTATGAGGGCTATATGCAGAAAACCGCTATAAAATTTTCCTGTCGGATAAATTAAATATTGTGTTTTATATTTCTTCTACATCTTTATTTTAGTATAAATATGCAAAATATAAAGCATTAACAGCTGTTATTGATAATATTCTTTACGTTTCAAGTATAAATATGGGAGCCCAAAATTATTTTGATGCTCTGTAATTAATTGAAGTACATTGCGATTGGTCTGTTTTAATTATTGGATTTATTGCGCTCATCATAAAAAATCACGAATAGCATTGTTGTACGTATCTATTTTCGGTATTTTATGCTCGCCCACATATACCCACCTGTAAGTACAAAAAATAGAAGCTAAGAATAATGCTATAAATGGCATTATCGTTTAGTTCTACATTCATTGATATCTTCTCTCATTCGATCAAGCCCATCTATATGATATATGCTGCTTGGATAATTTTCAGATCAAATATTTACATGATTTTTAAATTATGTAAGTATATTTATAAAATTAATGTTGTAATATTTCTTTTTGAAATATTTTTAAAACATTATAACATTATTTATCTATTATCTTCAATGTTTTTAGCGAGTTTAACTTACACTTTTTTCCTGATTAGATTTTATTTTTTATTTGTTCTTTTTTTAAGTTATTTTTCTAAAAATTAAAAAAAAGAAAAAAAA
The DNA here is from genome assembly GCF_051122295.1 of Plectrocnemia conspersa. NCBI lineage: Eukaryota > Metazoa > Arthropoda > Insecta > Trichoptera > Polycentropodidae > Plectrocnemia > Plectrocnemia conspersa. The sequence continues at coordinate 9,432,239 of NW_028277175.1, read as the reverse complement.
GAAAAAAAAGAAAATCAATACTGACGTTCTATAAATGTCATGATTTTCTATTTGAAGTGCTTTGATCCTGTTATTATATAATGTATCTAGTATCAAGCTCCAAAGATTTAAAAATGTAAGAAGTTAATAAAGTGGCAAAAAGTCTAGTCGTCTTTCATATTTCTCAAGATATAATAATGTTAAGAACCCTTTATACATAGCTGCACTTCTTTTTGAACACAATTTTGTATCGCAATGTCCTTGGAGACTTATTTTAGTAACTACATTTTTGTCATCTACTAGTAGACAAATATATGAAGAAAAAAACGCTCTTATATAGTAATGGCTTGTTTTTGGTTCAATATATTGTAGCTTTTCTTGCATACAAAGCATTTATACTTATAAAGTTGAAATATTTACTATATAATATTCTTAAAATATGTTTTTTAGAGGTTTGCGATTATTAATATTATTGGAATCTTGGGAATCATTGCGATTTACACTTACATTTCTATATTTCGGCTGTGATGCTCCAGCCATTGTCACGGCTGGAGCGTCACAGCACATTTGCAATAATAAATATAAGACTAATTTGGTTACGATTATGGGTGCTCTCAATATAATAGTACAAATTTATGCTATTTATTATAATATATATGATAAAATTTAAATCAGTTTTAAAATTTTTATTGTAGCAAGTTTTTCTGTTCCTCACCTTTTAAAATATTTGTCAATAATTTTAGTATGATATCTAATCCTATATTTAAATATGCTATTTAGTTGACTGTTTACAATATTATTTTACTTTAAAAAATCTTCAAAAGTATATTGCCATAAAAAAGTAGTAAAACTATTTAAAGAACAGAAGATAGTTACCATAAATTAAGTTTAAGATAGTCAAAAATAAGTTTTCTGTACCAAAGATCATACAAATTTAGTCGATCGTAAAATTAGAAAATTAATATTTTTTTTATTTTCTGTTTCTTCACATACAATTTAACGCATAAGAATAATATAATTGACACATTTTATAAAATATAATGCATATACTTTTTCATTAGAGTGATTCAAACATAAAAATATACTTATTCATGAAATAGTTAAACTTACAGCATACAACTAAACTAGATCGAAATCTATAGGTCAAAGATTAGATGCAATTATTAACTCATTTCTTAATCATAGCATTGGACTAATGAATATTCATCGAGTTCCATATTATGTACTTTAAACGTGTGTTTATAAAGTATCACATGTCCATATTCGCTGAAGGTATAACCTTTTCAATCAATTTGGCCAAAGCAAACATTTGCTCGGCAAATATCCCCCGGTAATACGTTTTCTCCATATCTTATATTCATATCCTCACAAATGTCGATGGTGAAATTTTGATTTGATCACCGCGACCGATGTTTATCGCATTTGGACCTTTTGGGACTCTTGGATCGCCCAAGACAAACACGCGTATAATATGGCATCGCATTTGTGTGTATTTTATATACACAAACACATATGTATAATATATTAAACATGGTGTGCTAGTAAGGATTAACATATATTTAAAACGAACGTTTTTAAGTCCTACAAAAAGCACTATTAAAAAGCAACTATTATATACAAGTATGTTCTCTATTATTAGTAAAATTAAATATAGTCATATTTCAATTAAATTTCTATACAACCGCATCGAATAATAATTGGTTCACTAGCGCATGCGCCCCTCGACGGCAAGCCAATTCTAATCGCATTCAACTGCGTCGAATAATTGTTCGCTCGATTCAGACAGCTTCGATATTAATTAATATTTTTTTATATTATTTAATAATAAATTAATAGCTTATTAAGACATACAGCGTTACAAAATAATTGATCTGTGCAAATATAAAACTACATTCCAAACACCAAAAAACTGTTGTAGTTACGATGATAATATAGAAGAGATATGTATTGGTTGTCTGACGATAGATCTTTAGTACCAAACTTTTAGTTGAATGTTTAATAAAACGTGGACCCTGAAGCACAAAAATGCTTATTCGGAATTGTTTACGTGTACGTATACGGTGGTTCTACAGTAAGTTTTGTCTCTGCGGCGGCGACGTGTTCAGGCTTCGACGCCGTGAACTATCACACTCTGCGGAATCCACACCGACAATTCTAGTTCTCACGGGGATCACAAACAAAACAGGGCTTCTGAATAAGCTATTCCATGTTTGTACACCATGAAATTTCCATTCGACTTTTCACTAGCGCTGTTTTTTTACTGTTTTTTATTTCACGACGTCCATCTGGACGACGATAAATGTGTTAGAGAATTCGGTCTGGTTTGACGTTCATGTTTCCAGTCAAATATAAAAATATGTTCAACCAATTGTTAAGCCTGACTTTCAGTACCATTGATTTAATTCGAAACATTTTTTCCAATTCGCAAAACATTTATGAAATGCACAAGTATGGTCTTGAACTAATTTAACGATAGTGTCCTTTATCTCCATATTTTATTGTTCTACTTTCAATATCCTCTTTCACTGCAAGAGCAAAAAATATGTATTGTGATGTAACATTTAAAATCTGTTTGACAACAATTTAAAATTAGTTCTCTACCTATATGATTAATTGGTTACGAAGTGAAACAAAAAATTAGAGCAAACGCTTGTATAATATGGTTAGTTTTAAAGAATATGGTCTTACAGAAGACAATAAATTTAAAATATGGCAACGTCACAAATGAGCGCGGACAAATGGGCGTGCGTCAAAAGAGCGATGCGTCATAAAAACGTTTACCAAAGTAACACTGTAACAAAATAGCGTGCGTCAAATGCGCATAAGAGCGCAAAAATACTTGGAGAAAATCAAGTAATGAATATTTTAGGAATTAGGTATACAAAATATAATAGATGTAAATTGTGAGAAATTTCAAAAAATAAAAATTCACGAGATATAGGCGGTAAAATTAGTATTTTATGTGCCAGAGCGTAATGACAATTAAAATGATTTGTCAATGAAAACATTATTATTTATTAATTATTACGTACATACTAAAATGTGGCTCCTCATCCCCATACGTACAATATACATATATTTTTACTAAAATGAAACGCTGATTTTAAATTTATCATTACATTTGTTCTGTAATGTTTCATTAAATTGACAAATAATTATCGACTCGACTTGTCAGGTATACGGCTCGTCCGACCTTTTTTTTCATTTATTTTAGACAACCACACTTTATCGCTTACGAATATTATATAATATATTTTTTTTAATTAAACGAATAATGTTTTAATTGTTTAATCTGTAAAAAATCATATACATATTATTAAACCCACACATATAATATATGTTTGTATATCGAAATTTTCCATATCTATGGTCAGAAATGAGCCAAGGCGTTGGATTAATTTAGTATTTTAATCAATTATTGTGGGTAGTATACATATACATATGTTTCTATTAGTCGTAATGGATCTTATCCAGCAGATGATCGAGCTTTTTTACTTGAATTTTACAACTTCAGTGAAAGGTACATATTTGCAGATAAGCAAATAGAAAATATAAATATCGTTTTTTTTTTTTATTTATATGCTATAAATAAAATATAATATTCAATTTGCATAATATCGCGGTTGGTTTTTGGGTTTTTTGAACTTTTAATTGGTATATTTTCTATTCGTTACTATACGAAGCTGCCACGAAAGCTAGTCTGATCATCCCAGAAGGCGGGCACACGTAAGAATATAGACTTTTACATGTACAAGGTGTCTATGATGAAACAAATCTATTTTATTAACACGTTTATTTGATTATTAAATTTACCCATTTAAACCCTTTCATTGTTCATATAAAATACCACGAATGACTTACAACTATCTATAAGGATTAATCTTCTTAATAGATAACAATTTATTCTATAAGAGTTTTTAAATGTGCGTGCCGCCGAATAGTTTTATGTAAGATAAGGGGAAAATAATATGCTATCGATAACCAGGTAAATAGGCTATAAATATTATATTATATAAAAACAGTTGCACATACATTTAAGAATAGCTAATAAACTATAACACATAGTTTGTATTTGACTAAATTTATTACATGATGCCTTTTAGCTGGTGTTTATTTTCGAGAATAATTTGTGCCAAATCAAGAATTTTCGTAGAGCCTTTTTTTGATGACAATTTAATTTGCACACATATGTTTAATTTATTTACTGCTGCAAACAAATGTGGGTCTGTGTCAATTGTTTTAAAATATGCTTGCTTGTTCGGAAGCTTTTAATAAAGGTCGGAAGTATATGAATCGCAAAAAATTGTAAATGATTTTCTCAACTACTTTAATCGGCCTTATCTTTGCTTTGGTAGTCTTGTCCGTATGGGAATAAGCAGATTGCAAAAATGTATAGGGGCTATCCGCAGAGTTACGCTATAAATTGTTTCTATTGACGAACTTTAATCTCGTTTTTTTAATAATACAATATTTTTTTATCTTTATCTTGCTTAAAATACATAAAAATTGAAGTAACAAGAGCAGTTATTGACAATTTTTCAAACCGTGGTATTATTGCTGTTCTCAATTTCTTTTTCAAACACTAAACGAGATCGATACTTTGTCTATAGAACAGCTTCGGCAGAAAATTTAGGTTCACATAAGTAAGATTTTACAAATGCCAATAAAATTTCTAAAGCATTGTTTATTAAAGTAGTATTTTTTTCGAAACCAAAACGTTATTATTATTTATTATTTTCTTATTGAATCGTCTGCTTTAATATGCTGTCACAAAATAAGTCAATTATATTTTTTGCTCTGCTGTCGGAAGGCCAAAAGCATAATATTTTTCAATCACAAACGAGTTTCTCATCGATTCATATTTTAACATGTCAAGGACTTTCAAGTAGAACGAGAATTGCTTCCATAGACTGGTCAATTGATTATTATTTAGAACTTAACTTTATTCTATTACATCTGCAGACATGTCAAAATTATTATTTTTTAAACTTATCCAGAGTCTCAATTTTTTCATTAATGCATCAGAACATGAATAGGTCTTTGATTTATCAAAAAATTGTAAATGATTTTCTCAACTACTTTAATCGGCCTTATCTTTGCTTTGATAGTCTTAAAAAAATATCCCCTTAATAAGCTTACATGAAGAAAGATGGCGATCTCTTTTTTTAACTCAAACACCCTTTCAAGTACGTTGAAACGAGAAACCCAATGTGCCTCACAATAATATTAAAACAAGTGATTGTCTATGAATCATGCAATGTGTCCAAATTTCACGAGGAGCCACCTTTCGAACTAGTGCCTGTAGATTAGCGTTTTTTTCTGCTATAGATGGAGCTCCATCTGTGCATAGCCTAACAATTTTTATTAAAAAATATCATACATAAAAAATAGAAGTTATGTTGTTTCACTAAATAATAAACACTCGAATCCGCGTAAAATTCCAGCTGGAGTTTTCAGGGAAGTATTCTCGAGTCTTTCTCTTTATCTTGTATACGAACAATATCGCAAAAATAGAAACTAAATAAATAGTGCTTATGGTCTTAAACTAATCGCGAATAAAATAGGCTTACAAGCTTAAATTTAATAAACATATTCTAGAACTTTGCTCTAAGCGGCTTGCCGCCGTTGCGACCCTTAGACCTTAGATATGTAATAAAAAATAAAATTTTAATCTATAAACAATTAATATGCTTGTTCGGTGTAGAATAACACCAGTATTTTAAGTCATTCAAAATTAAGCTTATCTTAAAAAACTGCATATTTCATATACCAACAATTAAAAAACACATTTTTATTTTCATACAAACTAATCTCATATATCGGTGACTACGATAAAAACAATATTACATTTAAATACTTTATATACATAAGGAGGGCGCGCCCTATAGGTTGTAAACCACTACCTTCAGGCTTAACTTCTAATAGAGAAAGCAAGTTCAATATGTGTCTATCGAAAAAAGCATTTGATGCAAAGTAACTAATAACCTACAGGGTCAATTTTCAAAAGTTTGTGGTTATTGTGTAATTCTGGTGTCCTGCACGCCAACATTTTTTTTGCATAAAAAATCTCTTTTTCGTTGGTGAAAGCCAAAGTTTATTTTGGATGTCTGAAAGTTTCTCTCTCATTTTTGTTTTTCATTAAAAGTCATTAATTGTCGTCTACGTAATCATTATATTCATGAGGAACGATTATATTCATGATCGTTATTTCAATGTCAAAAGCCACAATTGTCGTTTTCTGGAACTACAAATAGTTTAAAAAATATTAAAAGATCCTTACACTTTTAGACATTATTTTCTACGTTATCTTTGTTGTCCACTTTATATACAATGGCTCAACCTAATGCGTTACAACGGAGTTAACACAAGCAACAACTACTAAGTAAGTAGTGAAACACCAGACTAAATTCAAAGTCTGTAAATCAGTGACATTTGTTTTATTAATTGTTAACTATTATTACATCAGTATTTGAACCATCAATTACATTTGAATTATCAATTACGATATTTATTCGTAAAAATATTAAAATCAAGTAAACTAAAAAAAAAATACACGATTTAATTAGGAAAACACTAGTTTATTAGACATTAACAGAAATACCGTCTAGCATTTATTGTGATGGTTAGCAAAATACATGCATACTTATGTATGTGCTGCAATTTTTCGATATGTAGTCTAATTATAAATTTCTGCTCTGAACATGCATACATAAATGTCAAAAATAGGTATAATTTAAAACAGCTCTAAAAATAACGTAATGTATACAATTTACTAATCCGCTGAAGTACATAAAACACAAGACAAATAATAAGTAGATCCCGGTTGTGTCAGTGCGATCCAGACACGGCACATCCATCCGCTTATCCGCTTAAGTCGAGCCATCCGAGATGACTTCCGGATTACTCCCCCATACTTTCCAGACCACACCGCAGAGACAGGACGCATCGAAAAGTCAAATATCCAATTTGATTTCCACAAAACCGATGTCGCAATTCTGCGATGCGACGCGCCGCCGAGTTCCCACGGAAAAGCGGGGAAAACCTAACCCCTAGCGGCGGTATGGGCGCGACTTGGGGGTGACGTAACCACTTGTTGACTTAGTGGGGTGTAAAATTCCGTGATAACATAATCCGGGCGGCGGCGGCGTGGGGGAGTCGAGACTTTATTTTTGCTCGGGGCGAATGGTTATTTTATTGCCGATGCCTTATGGAAATGCTTTCGGCGCCGCACACGGATCGACGACGACGATCCTAAACCGCTTTTTGCTCGTAATCTTCGCAGAATCGACGCCAGAGTTGACGCTGCTGAACGCTCCGATATGTTTACGAGGGTACCCGTGTCATAATTTGCGTTGTAAAACAATTCCCCATACGTCCGGAATGCGAGGTAATCCGAGCATGGTAAGGAGGATTCGATGCGTGTTATTTGCGAGCGTGTGTTTTATTACTGGGTGGTTTGAAATTGATTTTAGCTCTATTTTGCTTATTAATATTTACGATTATGAAGATATATTAAGTACAACTATAATACATAAATGGTTTATTTATAAACATTAACGGGATACAAATGAAGCAAGTCGGTGTGATTTTCTTTCGATTGCAGGGCAAAGATGTTTCTTAAAAAATGTTGTACAGGTAAAGCTAAGCTTTGTATTTGTATGTCAGTTAGTATGTTATCTACTATTTTGTGTGTTGGTAAATGTAATGGTTGTTAATCGATTTTCCTTCACAATACGCGCAACTAATTCGTAACAGATGGAATTGCTTAAACTGGTTGAAAATAGTGCTAATGATATTTATAGTCCACTCGTACACTTACTAGATATACATCATCATACTGAACTTATATCATAATCTAAGATATAAATGCGTAAGAATATTTTATTTATTTTTATCAAGTAGCTTTTCTTTACAACGCCTTTAACTGTTGAAAAATACTTATTTTACTACATGTATTTATTTAGCTGTACTTAATTACTATTTACAAGAGTGTCAGAAGACTCGTGCTATTTTCAAAGCTTCCAATGTACTCGTACATGAGCTTTAGTGACACTTATTTGACAGTGAATTTCAATGTGTTTTACCCGATTCACTATTAAAAAATTGAACAAAAAAGATTAGCTCTACTTTGGCATATACTGTGTTGATGCATATCTGATTCATATTACCACCTGTTTTAAACTTTTCAAACCATTGTTAATTTTAAAAAATATTCTGGTTTACCTAATCTGGTCGAGAAGAGTACCAGAAACTTGTGTCGTTTGACTTGATAGTCAAGCTTTAATAAACTTAAAAAATAAATATTAATAATAACTCTACAGTATTTCGCAAATGTGGTTAGTACTACGAGCTTCTGCTAAGCTTTTATGCGGCGTATCAAATTTAATCTGTCACATGTCTATCACTTTTAAAACTGTTATAATTGTGACACTACTATCAAAACCAGATATGTCTATTTTTTTTAGGTTTTTGAGTTAAATCATAGGTCCATTATAAATTCACGCTACTACAATATTGAGTTTTAAGATTATTAAAAAAATGTTTAGTATCTTATGCTAATCGTAATTCGAAAAAGCCTAAATAATTTTGCTTTTAATTAAATTTAAATTTTGTTTTTGTCATAATATGATACTACAGTGTATGGGTCTTGATTTGAAACTACCATAGGTGGATTTGTCTTTTTTTGATACTGCATTTTGAAGGCATCAAACAAAAAAATATTTTTATTTTTCAATAAAGCAAAATTAAGAAAAAAGTTCAACTTGCATAAAATATTAGATAAAAAATGTAATAAAAAAATGAAGAGCATAAAAACGATCATGAAAACTAAGCTTTTTTTAATTGGAACACAGTGTACATCCATATTTTTTATTGGCAAAAACATTAGTGAAGTACGATAGTAATGCTACTCTAGACCAATAATTTTCGTAATTTTTTTCTAAAGGAACTCTAAACTTCCTGGTTGAATTAATAGAGGCTAGATAAAACTTTCACTCTTGCCATGTTTGAAAATATTTTTTGGCACTCCTATGTCACCTCTGTAAAAAGATCCCCTCTAACATAACATTTGTTCTTGCTATTTTTTCGATTAAAAATCACTTTATTTCAGCAAATTTAAAATGCCATTTTGAAGTTTGGAGAAAAATAATTTGAAAGTGTCAAAAAGTGGACATGTCTGATGATTATACTATGCATGATATATATTCAATATTTCTAACTTTGGTATCTAATTACAATAAACAAGCAGATAACACAACTCTGGAAAATTACCAAATTAGAGAATACATTATAATATTTTGTTATTTTACAACATTGTTTACAATCTGATCTGAACTGTCTGTAAGAGATCCTGGAACTTTCAGTCACTCCTGATGGCTTACATATGCAAACCGTGTCTTACGGTTGCTATTTTCTTAAACAAGTCCTACAAAAGAAATCAAGATGCTTGTAAACTATGTTGTGAAGAAATGTGCTTCTATTTGGTTCGATATTTATAGACATCATTCAGTGATTATATTTTAATAGTGCAGTTTTGTAATTTCTATAACTTGGCATGCCCAAAAAATATTTAGCCTATGTAAGATAAACACTATAAATATTGATTTAAAAGAGAAGCAAATTTCAAGAGCAGTCCACAGCTGCAAAAAATTAACTCTGAAATGTGAGTAATTTTTGAAATTTCGGCATTTTTACAATCGTTTTTCTTTTCAGTATTTTGACTATTGGCTGGTATAAATAACATAAAGATTGGAAGATAAATTTTGCAAAACAAAAAATGGGCACAGTGGATTGTAGACACTGTAACGGTACACTTATATTTAAATCAATTTTCTCAAAAAAATTAAACAAATTTAAAGATTGTTTTAGAAAATATTAACAAAAAAAAAATATTCGTATAAAAAAATAGTTAAAAATGGACGAAAGTGTCGTATCTAAACATTTTTAAATTCGCTGCACACTATTGTAAAAACTATTGTGCTAAAAAAATTAAAAAAAAACAGGAACAGTATGTTTTAGTTTTGGTAATTGCTCGAATTTATGTTACTTGTTTGTTTACAGCTCGTTAGACTTGACTTTTACAACAGTAGGATTAGGGTGTCTTAACATATGTTTGCGTTGGTGACGACACACTATCTTGGACTTGGGGCTGTGGCCAAAGATTTATGGCAGTACTAAAGCGTTCTGTCTCTAGGGTGCCAATGAGGGTCCTTTTCTAGAGGGTGTCTTAATTAGGAATTGACCTTAAGCTCGACATCGGGCAATCTGAGGTGACTTCAATTTAGACGAGCGGTAAAGGACGAATCTTTGTAAATAGTGGTCCACTGTGGTGTTGACCTCTAAGAGGCTTTTAATCGTTCAAACCCCAAAGTAAGGTGGAAGAAAATATGCTCTGGTCGACGACGCAAGATTAACATTAAAATCTATAAGTATTTTTGTCGACTGGAAGAGGAAACACGGGTTCCCGGGTGCCCTCTTCTTCAGATCGTGTTAAAGCCCTACCCTATCGGCTCATTAGCTACCCTTACTTATGCACAATTGCTTTCACTGTCACGTCGTCCACTGCTAAATCTCAACTTGGCCCGGTCTGGAGCTACTGATGGTTTCCCAGCATCACTATCTTTTGTTGTAGATAAAAGAAAGAATGAAAGGTAAAGCTTGTGGGCTGGTCGCGCTCTGCTGTCCTTGTGTTTTTAATAGAGATGTGTCTGCACGATTTTGAACGCGTGTGTGTGGAATATTTTTCTTGCAGAATTTGGAGCTTTCTGAGCAAGTTATTAAGAACCCTTTCTTCATAAACTAGGTATAAAAATTATATTAAAAAATACTGTTTTTACACGATTATGCAGATGTTGTCGACGAAAATGATTCACTTTATCATTAACTTAAGTGTTTTGTTACAAGTAAATCTTCTACTGCCAATAAATGCGACGACACCCTAAGAATAAGAAACAAATCATATTTAATAAAATAATTATCTTCTTCCTCGGATGTTAAATCAAGTTCTGACATTCGTACGAGACTTCCGTTCGGTTATTGAACGGCCTTTGATTGATTTACGAGCCAGGTCCGCCCTTCACGAACTCCGTAAGGTCCAATCGCGCATCTGCGAAACAACCTTCGGTAAATCATCTCGACTAATAATTGCTCTCACACCATAGCGCCCACAGTAACGGATAAAAATTAATCAGAGCCACTCAACTGCCACTGGCTGATTGATGCTTTCACGAGATTATTTCGTCTACTATTTTTTGCGTGTTTTTTCCAAAGGGAGATTCGAGAGTCGTGTGTTATTTTCTTTAGCATAATATCAATATAAATATTATACAACAACAACAAAAAATGCTAAAAATATTAGCTAGCTAAATTTATATTAAAGATAAAATCGGTATATTACATTATATATCTCGGTAGTACTTATATTTATATATTTAAAATTCTGAGCTACATCTTACACTTAAAATAAATACAAAGTTCTAAACTTGACCGCAAGCCAAAAATCTTCATCTCATACATTGAGATATATTATAATTATCTTATACCAATTCAATGAATGAAGTCGACATTGCTTAGTATTTTAATTACATAACGAAAATTAACAGCCGTATTTGAGCAAAACGTGAGCTGAAATGAGATTAAAATCTTCTCCACTGGGACCGTATCATTATTTTATTTTATAATGAATATAAATTTAATTTTCAACACTCATAACAACTTGTTAAATTTGTATTAATATGTATTAATTTTATTATATAATTTTGAATTTAATAATTGAAAAACATAGTTAATTTAAATTATACTAATGGCTTAAAACACTATTCTAATATTTTATTTTGGAGTACTATTATTATTATTAATAATATTTTGTTATCAACTAAGCGTTAACATAAATAAAGTAATTATTATTAGAAAATATACTTAGATTTATATACAATTAAGAAGCACAATGTGTGATGATTAAAGAAAATATGATATTACACATTTTTGCATTATTATTTATATGTTTTTATTTATTACCCCATTTATGATAATTATCCTTGGTTTTTAATCACTGCTCTAATAAATATATTATTATTTTTTGAAGTAATAATTATGTTAGTATTCTAATCAAACGACGTACGAATTTCTAAAATAATTATGTACTCATATGATATATAATAATAAAGTACTATTTATTTGCTTAATATAAATTGTTTATTATATTGCAAGCTTTGCTTTTGATACTGCGAATCTGAACCTGTAAAAGGATGAAACTAAGGACCGGTCAAGAAAGCGTAATCTTGTCTAGTTGGTGGTTTAAGTAGGTAATGTTTATTGTCGATTAGGTTTGCTCGATACATTTTCGTTTTCGTACAACCGTATTGAAAGCACGCTCAGTACCACAACTAGAAATTAAATTGTGACAATATGATAAGGACCGAGTTCTAGCAACCTACCTGCGCGTCACCCCCGATCTACTTTAGCCCATTCGGGGTGAAGATGTCGTGCTTGGGGGTGGCGCATGGATTGGTTCGTCGCCGGCTTGTATTGCATTACCCGAGCTGCATTACGATAGCAAGCATCCGTTATTCGGTGCCGATGTTCCGATGAAGACGTGACAAGATTCACAATGCGGTTCGGCTATCATAACTGCAACTGAGCACCCCAAACCCCCCTAAACTACACGAGAAATGTGCTATCGGAGAACTCCGTGTGCGAGCCGAGAAACCGTCGGGCTAATTTGGCCGCGCGCACTCGCGAGGGGATGATGAAGTCCATTAAGGGCGTGTTCTTGCATAATAACAATATGTATCTGATTACACTGTATTATCGGATGATGGTAATTGTTTCGACGCTTTGTGTAGAATTTGTGGTTGGTGAAGGATATATTAATAATTGGAATAATTAATGAATTTTATTTCAACCAAGAGACTAGCAGTATAATGATTAAATATACTAAAACGATAATATTTCAAATAAAACGTGAAAACAGAGTTGCCAGAATTAAAGACCTTGCATGAAACAATTCCTATATCCACTTTTTAAGAAACTTTAAATAATAATTTATATATATATGTATATATTATTCCTTAAATTTAAAAGGGTAAATATTAAATATATACATATTTGGTGAACATAAATAATTTTATTTAAAAAGTTATATATTTTTCGTTTTTATTTAATGCAAGCTGGACACAGACACAAAAGTGGAAATAAAAATAAAATAAATATGATGATAAATGTAGGTATAATTAAATAAGCTGTCAAAATTAGTGACCCTTTTTTACACAGTTTATGTTACGAAAACGCCGCAAAAACACAAGAGCAAACGCATCACGTGCATGTCTATGCGTGCAGAATATTATAATCCAAGTTTTATCCGAAAAACAGCTAGTGTTAAAAAATCACTATCTTTTTTTATGTGTCTTATTTAATTTTAAATATAAATTTATTGTGTTTTATTTCATTGTTTATATTTAAAATGTATTCAATAAAATATTTTCTTATAATCAAGGAATAAAATTAGTTTATTCTCTCTTCTGTAAAATGTGAATTTAATAACAGTGGTTGTTCTTCAATTTTTATGACGTAACCACTTAACCCACCTCAAATTTGTTATTTTATTGGATAAATATCGCATAGAGAGATGAAATCTAATATATATATATATATATATTTTAATATAAAATCCTCAATTTAAAATTAATTACTATTTAAGAACCTTTACACAATTAGTTTTTTTAAGCAAGTTTCAACTTTCGATAAAGTTTATTTAATATTAAAAGTACATGAAACACAAACTTGAGAACGTAAAATTACAAGCCTCATATTTTTTTATATATTTTTTATAAGTAGAACATTTTAAGTAAAAATTAAAATTAGATAAATCCTTTCACATGTTATCAAAAAATAAAACTGCGGTATAATTATAACGCTATAAGAGTTAAATCCAATATATATATTCTAATTTATGATAAACTTATACTATGTAGTAGTTTTAAACATCATCACGCATTGAGGTTACCTGTAGGGTCACGATGGTCTTAATTAAAATAAAATGAGTACAACTTTTGTAGTTTTATATATTTTTTTACATAGAGGGCAGTTTGTCTATATCATATTATTAAGAAACTTAGTTTATTTCGGTTAGAATGTTTTTTGCCTTTACTTTGTTTGTTCAAGGATACAGCGTACTAAGTGATTAAACATGGCACACTTGTAGTGATCATAATAACAAAGAAAAACCCTAGCATCTTGTAAACTTTACTGCTTATATTCTTCACATGCTCGAGAAACCTGCAAAGGCACCTTGAAATACAACACCCGATAATAAATCGACTAAACCAGACAACTTAGGAATATTATTATAATATTTTTCAGCTGTACTATACTTAAATATCATATTATATATCAGAAATCTTAAAAATAATCCATTATTTCCAGTGTGGAATGGAATGGGTATCGTAACCTTTGTCATTGTTCGGCCGTTTTTCCAGGTAAGCAAAAATGTGTCCGCCGTGCGTAATAAAGTAAGGTCATTTGTAACATCTTTGCGGCACACTGACATACATACGCTCACATACACACATATTACGGAAGTCTCTCTATCGAGGCCAGCTCCTGGGGCTTTTTGCTGAAATTGCCCTAAAATATAGACGGGTCGCCCCCTTCGACCCAATCCCGATACGATTATGCTAGGCGACATCTTGCGCCTATAACACGAAATAAAGCGCAAGTGTGCACATTTGAGTTTTGCCCATAAAAACAACCAATACGGCCATGAATAGAGTCGACATGACTAGCGTTTTTCTATATTCATATTATAAAAAATAAAAATAAATAGATAATGTATTTTTCTTTAATGGTAAAAAAAAGTATATCATACTATAACCACCATCATCATTAATTATCAACGTGTGTTGTTTAAACTGGAGCATCGATTGGCGAATGATTAATGTTTTGAGAGGTTTTTTTGTAGCCTCAATATCTGATCGCGTGTCATAAATATGAATAATTGGATTTTGTGCGTTTACGAATATAAAACTGTTCAATGCGCAGTTTCTATTCAAATGGGTTTAAATTAAATCTAAGTTTAGTTTATATTTAAATGTGATAATATTTATGTACGAAAATAAAAAATGTACCAAAAATAATAAATGTAAAAATACAATCTTAAAATATCAACTTATTAGCAAAAAATCGATTTTTTTTAAATTAGCATGGAAATGCAAATTCTGATTGGCAAAGCAGTACAATTAACTAAGTTGAAAACTTGTCTTACAGCGTCTCTCTAAGCCTAATTTAACGGCATACTACATCAAATTATGCGTAAAAGCTTTTAAGCGGATCAATAAAATTTTCAATTTGTATAAAATAGCAAATATTAATTTGTAAAATTATAAAGTACAGTGAGTTCTATAAAAAGTTTCTAAAGTGCGCCTCTCTAAATCTAATTTTATGGCAGTTATAAGCGAAGTTATGTTATGCATAGGAGTTTTTAAATATTTACTTAAAAAATTATATAATATCCTAGAATAAGTAAAAAAGGTGAAACCACCAAATTTAGATATATTTGTAAGTTTAGATATGCCATTTCTGTTTACCAAGATCTCTTTAAAAGACGCAGTACAGAGGATTGTAAAAAAATAACCCCAAAAACACGTAGTAGACCTCATTGAAACATTGCTTCAAATCTACGTATTTTGTGTACAAACAATTTTATAAACTACTGTCACCGGTCGTAGCCAATCTTTTTATGGAGGATTTTAAGGCCAAAGCTGCGAAATTTTAACAGTAAAAGAGGAATTGGGGTTTGTTTCTAAGTAATGGCTTAAGCGACTATTTTATTTCAATGGTTTAAAATTAGCCCAATCAGTAAATAACAATAAATATGTGCAGTGTAGCGAACCGTCCCATTTAATTTATACTTTTTATTTAAATATAACACAATAAAAAATATCTAAGTTTAACAAATAAATACTAAAATTGAATAAAGCAATAAACTATTTATAATCCAAAAAGTTCAGGATCCGGTATTCGTACACTTACTAGCTGCGGTACCTCACGATAGTGAAGGGCCAACAGCTAAATAATGCAAATAATAAAAAAATGCACTGTTTTTACAATTAGATTTATATTTATCTTCTACAATATTATTGAATTATGATACATGCTGCACTTAAATTAATATATCTCATATTTATGGACTTAGATACAGTACATAGTGAATAATATATTTTTTAAATATAATCATAATAATTTTTCTACACATAAATACATACATATTTTTATTTGCTTTATCGCGGTAATTAAAAATAAGTAAATCTTGGTTTAATATTGTTTTTAATGCTTATAATCTACCCCTGATAGACGTCCTTTCACTTTTAATACTCATGACTATTTTTATACAAAAGCTCGACAATAACCTTAAATTTCATTTGAGAACATATTATTATTTGCCGCTTACCGACTTTCAAATATATATAATATGCTTGCCATATTATTAACTTTAGCCTATATTATTAACACGATAGAATTCATCAAAATTAAGGCTAATATGAATTCAAACCTACGTCTCTCCATTGGTAAATAATGTCGGATTTAAATGATTAGATATTTTACGATTCTCTCATAAACATTTAGAAATTAATTTGACTCGACGCCACCTGTCAGCGAGAGTGAGTGTAATTGGCAATATTGGAAGCGAGGACGACGCGACGCGGCTAATTAGTGACAGTGTAGTTAAAGATGTTGAGTTAATGTCGTGACATATAGCGGCGTTGAACGTTTGTATCCGCGTGGCTGCGGCTCCAGAGTCGAGACATTGATTTAGTATGGCAATAGGCTCAGGAGCCTGTCTCTGGCTCGGCGTTTAACACTAATTATTCAGCGCTGGGCATACATCACTCTTGAGCAATATCTCTTGGAGTACGACGACGCCATCTTGGAATTCATCAGTGTAGGAATTATGCATATTCGACATGGTACTGCTTTATTGTGATGAAAGATTAATATGCACGAATGACACAATGAGGAGTGCAGGCCATTAAGCTGTGTCGGTATGGTCAACATTCCGGTAAGTGTCTAGCATAACTACACGTAACAATACAATGCATGGTTAAGCTAATTATCAAAATATATAGAAAACCACAAAAAATATTAGATGGTTTTAAGAATGCACTTTGGCGAGCGTCTTTATATTCAAAAGATTGCGCTATATAATGTCTAGTGAAATATTTTTTGTAGTATTAAGTTATATTTTTGGTTGTATGGTGTGTGTTCTTGGCTCTGATTTAATAATTATGGATTGTGAGATAGTTCTCTTTTCGTTGTTCAAGTACTTGTTATGGTGACCATTAAATTGTGACTAACGATGCAGTTGTTTGAAAGTCCATATGCCTCTGATGTGACTCACTGATACATTAAAGATTATTTAAATGTTATTACAAAGCATTATATATAATCTATTAATACTTTTATTCATAATATTCAGCTAATAATTGTCACATAATACAAATCTGATAGATCTGTGTCATCGCAATTAAACAATAATCTGGATTTTCCCACTTGGACTAATTCACACCAAGTAATTAAGTCGAGTGGTTTCTGAAAATTTATAACAACATAATAAAAAAGGTATATAAAGTGATCTATAGTAAGTTACTTAGTGATTTTCACATATTAACATTTACTTACATAAACTTTTTTTTTTGAGATTTTGTATTTTTAATTTAAAAACAATTTTCATTGAACATTTTTAATTTTAAAACAATTAATACTGGTTAACATTGTTTTATAATACAGCACAATCAGAAATAAAATACTAATTAATTTTATTTTTATCAGTTGGAAGTTCAATATTTTAAGCAGCAGCTGTAATTTTATCGGCGCCGTGGCTTAGTTGGTTAAAGCGCCTGTCTAGTAAACAGGAGATCGTGAGTTCGAATCTCGCCGGGGCCTAGGTTTACCAATGTTTTTTTTTAATTTACATTATTATTATCTTCTATTATCATTAATTTAAGAAACTTTTATATTAATACAGAATGTTATCAACAGTATGCAGTAGATTATTGTAACTAAATTTTTCACGTAAAAATATGCACGTTATAAAATTAATACAATAAATGTAATTTCTGAGCTAAATTACTATACCCATCATTATATTAAATGCTTATCTAATCCTAACTTAAAAGTTTAAACCTTAATATATGCGTATATATGTATTATGGTATATGTTATGCCAGTTGTGAGAATTATGGTTGAGCGAAGTAGTAAAATGTATTCATATATCCGGATAAAGCGATTTGGTACGCGATCTGAAAACAATATCACGTTTCTGCTTCGTCAGCTAAAGGTGTGTTGTTGGATACAGCATGTCTAGCATCTGATGCTATTCTTATCGATATGCTTTTTTTTCTCTTCACTTCTTTCTTTTATTGAAATGCATGCACGCTCGTATGCCCTCAAACGTATGAAATACTTTCAACACGGCTTTTCCGTGGAATTTTCCCATTAATACCAACCAACAAGTGGGCTATATGCATAGGTAGAGATAAACTAGGAATTTGTCTAGAACGTAGATTGAAATACTTTAAAAAAAATTAAAAATTAAAAAATTAAGTTAATTGTTATTATATTTTATTAATAGTTTGACATTATAAGAACCGCGTATATACATTTAGAATATTATTACTAAGTGTTAAGATATTGGCTTAAATTAATACTATCACTAGCTAGAATAGAATAATGTTAAGTATAAAATATTATATACTTATGTTTTTGATATTTCTGACAAATTTAAATATCCATGGAATTTAGACAGAAAATAATAGTTGTAATATTTAATTATTGTTTGATTTTTTAATTATTGGGAATGTATAAATAGTCATATATTATTTGTTTTTATATAGTATTTTTAGTTATATTATATTTTATCGTTTATATTATAAATGAATGAATTATTTTTTGGATAAATAATTTTTTAAATAAACCCATTTATTTAGTATTGTGCGTAATTTTGATTGAAAAATTAAATATGGTGAAATTTTATGAGCGCAATCATTAGTTTTTTTGTGTTAATATATTTTACCCAATACTATATTGTAGTTTTTATCATATATTTAATTTTTTTAATTAACATATGGAATGCGGAATTTTTTGTTTCCGTAGTTTTCTTCTTTCCTTAAATTGAAAATATATTAGTTATATATTATTAATATATTTTATTATAGTTCATATTATATGTTTAAGTTTGTTTGCATTCTTAAGTTTTTGAATAAACACGTTTATTTTAAAAGGAGCAGAATTTTAGTTAAAAAAATTCATGTATGACATTAAGAAGAAATCACCTTTATTCAGATTTTTTGAAGTCCGGAATTTTTACATCTGCAGTTTTTATGCTCGCAATTTTCATTTAGGCAATAAACACCGAACCATGTTTTATCAGCACGAAAGATATGAACCCGCTTTACCAATTTAAATTTTGTGATTATTATATAAATATAATTTTGATCAATTTTCATAAATTAAAATTTTTCATATTTTCCTAATCTCAAGGAGGAATATCGTAACGAATAATTAATTATTAAACTGTAATAATAATTTATAAGTAATAACAAATATATGTTACTTATTTACAGACTGATTTTAATCTGATGATTCACAACATGCTTGTATGTATTTATTGTGTAGCGCATCTGTCATACATAAAAAATACTCATTCAATACCTTTTGCCTTTCATAAAATCCTTTTATACCCAGCACAACATAACAGGTTCTATTCAATATATTTAGCAAATTTAATTAACAATCCACTACTGTAAACCAATACATGTATGATTATTTATTTCCCTATACCTCTTTATCGTGTGTATCGAGATCAAACAACATTTTTGAGATTTGGAATATTATTTCGTTAAATGTTAACAGAAAGTAATATTTAATTATATAATTTATTGAATAGCAGTATGTAATAATACAATAAAAATAAATAAAAAACATGTAGTTCCTTTCGCAGACGTTTATTTTTGTGTTGCTAGTCTACCGCGTAGCTCCATGATAGCCAACAATATTACCCCCCACACTATATTTATTTTAGCATTTTATGTTTTACCATGATTTTTTGCTATATATGAATAAATTTTATTTAAAAAAATACAAATAAAAATAAATGTATGGAAAGAAAGTTACTGTAAAAATTTAAATAGAATACTTTAAATATCATATATTTTATAAATTTAACCATTTCGTCTAAGCACATTGCTAAAATAATTTATCAGAATATTAACCAAAGCCGCAATATGGTTTACGGCGCAATTTAATTTTCACTGCATATGCAGATATGTAGGTGTATAAGCGCGTCGATAAATTCGACGGTGGACGTACGTGCCAGACGCACTCTGTGTGGCTTGTGTGAACGTGCCTTTAGGTTTGGACGGTTAATGGAGTCTGCGCCAAAATCGACTTTTATGGCTTGATGCCGTGTCCGAATTGGCGTCACAGTGCTGCACATCACGAGGACTGACATAATTTACTGTGGCGGTGTTAGATTGCTCAATAAATTACCAATGATATATTTAAATAGAGGTTTGTTTATTTCAAGAAAATTATTTATTATTAATATTTTAAACGTGCGGGACTGAGTTACTGTTACAATTAAGAATAATTACACACTTCGTTAGTCGCATAAAATAAATCTACATTATGGAAAGCCCTCGAGGACTGGAATGGTAGTGTCAAGGTTGGATGGTATGCGTTTGTCAGAGGGGACGCAACTTAGTGCTTTAAATTTTACAAAACAATATTTATTGTTTAAAAATTACATAAAATAAAAAGTCAATATAGCATTAGTAATTCGGTGTTCTGTGCCGCAGACTGTTGACGATGCGGCATCTAGCGCTTTGGTCATATGGGCTCATTATGACCTTATAGATTATCTGAACGACGTAGTGGCGATGGCTCCTAGCTGCCCCTATAAAGAGGCCACTCTCCGTGGATGTAGCTCTAGAAGCTGTAATATGTATAGGTGCGGTTGCGCTTTTCTTCGGCGACGACTAATCGATATCTGGTGGAGGGAAGAGGTTTTTAAAACTATGACGACTTATCAAAAGTTCTATCGACAAGTCACATTTTATCTGATTCCATGAAGTGGTTTTGCGTAGAATAGTAACCACAGATTTTAATAAATCTGCAATTTTCAAAAATGCACATTTTAGAATGCGGGTAATCGAGAATCTCAATTTTACAAATTCCATGATTTCTGATAATTTAAGATTTTTACACACATATATACAAATTTCGATTTAAAAAATCACTTTTATTAAATTTTTAATTGAGAATGAATTGTGCGTGTATTATTAATTTTTAATATATGCAGTAGCTGTCGGTCCTTCACTATCGTGAGGTACCATAGCTAAGGAGTGTGTGTAAATACCGGATCATCAACTTTGTGGGTTTTAACTTTTATTTTAGATTTATTCTAATCTTAAAGCGAGAGATAATGGCATGTGTTTTGCACGCCCTTATCTCTCACTCACTCTCGTCACTTAGCATGCGAGTGAGCGTAAGAGAAAGTATTTCACTGTACGCGACTGGTACAATGAAAGATTTACAATAATTAAATAAATCTAGAATTAGTTATTTTCGCATTGCTATTTAAATTAATTTTGATTCTAAATTGTATGTAATCAAAAAATTTACGTAAGATAAATAATACTCTGACTTAAAATTAAGGTATTTTTAAAACATTTTCTGAAATTAAAGCTTAACATTTTGAAATAAAAATTGATTAATAATAATTTAAATTTATATTAAGAAAAATAAAAATTGAAGCTAATATTGCTATACTAAGCAATAGTTTTAATATGACATAGTCGGTGTTTTATCGATTACATGTATAAAATATGATAAAACAAATTGTGACCAAGCCAAATTATTTTTTTTAGTAAAAACGGTTAAGAAAAAGTTATTTTTAGTTGGCACAATAAAGTCTATTTAAAAAAAAGTAAGCGCTTAGTTTTAACGACAGAAACATTAATTACGAATATATAGGCTTTTATAACTTTGAAACGCAAATTAATGCACTTCATTCTATTGCAAATATGCATAAGAAATTATTAAAATAACAATAAATTAGTTTAACCCAGGTTAAGTTTTAACAGGTTACCCCAATGCGTCACGATGGTCGAAAAAAATAATATTAAATATACATATATAGTATACGCATATCACAAATCTTTGTCAATATGAACATAAATAATAATAAAAAAAAAAACAAACTTATTTTTTAATAAAATTAGAGTAAAAGTATGGGATTAATAAATAAACTTTTTTTACTTAAGTTTTTGAAGTAAGAATCGCGATTCACAAAATTCCAATTCATATTACTATATGTATATACAACTTTGATAGATAGACTAAAAAAATGCAAATAAGAAGATAAAATAAATATTTTAGTTCGCAAATTGGCTAGACGCCAAATTATATATTAGTAATAAGTATGTAACATCAAGCTTAAGCCACTGACTCACTTTCAAATTTAAAATACTGACCCATTTCACATTTACGGTGTGCTCATCAATAAATTTACAAAATAAAATGCTGCTGTAAGTTAAAATAATCCGTCATTGTTTCAGTTTATATTTAGCAATATGCTTGTAAAATTTGTGTAATATACAAAGTAGCGCAGCGTAGCGTAACAGTAGCAATTCCCAGATTTCTACTATCCGAGCACTTAAAACCGTGTTAAACGACCTCCATTCCGTCCCTGGTTGACAGATTACAGGGCCGGCGCAACAGGCTGATCGAATAATTATAAAGTCCACACGGCTCATTCGAAACGGGCGACAATTTCAAGGCCCGTCACGACTTATCGGCTACACCAGAAAAGCGACAGCTGGCAGAATGGACTGATAGGAATAATGATGTGACATTATCTTAGGCATATTTTGCCAATTGCTTAAAGACTTAATATTTTTATTAATATTTATTATTATTATCCATTTCCTTTGCTTTTTACTTTTTTAATATATAATTTGCTAAAAATTTTAAATAATATTTCAATTTTTTTTATTTTATTTTTTATTTCAAATCTATTGTTACTTAACAGTTTATCACTAATTGGCTAAATACAATTTATATTTAAACAATTAAACATTTTTAAAAATAAAAGTGCACACTATTTTTCAGCTCTTTATTTATCACATAGCTATCGTCAAAAACATCATTGTGCTTAGCAAGTTGAGAATCTGAATAGCTTGTGCAAGAAGAGCGTTCTCAAGCAATGATGGGTAAGAATAAGGGACGCGATCACAACTCTCTAGAGCACTCTAAAGCTCACGACCTGCACAACAACTCCAGGTATTTTTGTATTGAGAGAGAATTCGAATTTTATTGAATACTCTGAAACACTTTCAAGTTATTTGCATATAATAAATATTTCAAATTATTAATGGCCACATATATGTCGTTGATAAAGAGCAAAAAGAGAGGAGGACCCAAATTGCATCCCTGTGGTACTCCAAAAGAAGCAAAATACTAATCAGAGCGACGATTGCCATAGCTCACATACTGTCAACATTGACTTATTATCTTTTAAAAAACTAACAAGACGTTTGAAAAATCGAAGCTTCTCAACTTTCGAAGAAGTAGCTCGTGACAAACTTTGTCGAAAGTTTTTTAAATATCTTAATAATTTTTAATTTGTTTTAA
Source organism: Plectrocnemia conspersa (assembly GCF_051122295.1). Classification (NCBI taxonomy): domain Eukaryota; kingdom Metazoa; phylum Arthropoda; class Insecta; order Trichoptera; family Polycentropodidae; genus Plectrocnemia; species Plectrocnemia conspersa. The sequence goes on along the minus strand of NW_028277175.1, from coordinate 9,408,575 downwards.
TTTCTGTTCTATATTTATTATAATTTGCTGTTGTAACCTGACAGGCATAAGCCCAATGCGTTACAATGAGTTAAATATATATGAACTTAGTGAGTCAATCAGACATTATGAATGCCTACAAATATTTATTAAAACCACTTTTAGTATGTGTATTAAAATATACGTTTTATTAAAGTATCACATTTTATAATCATTAGATATTTCTTGGCAGCCATTTTTATAAAGTGATTCGAACCCGCGTTTTCTGGTTTATCAGTAAAAACCGTACGGATCTTGTTTATTTTATTATTATGCCAAAATAAACTATTACATTGTAATTTTATTATTTTTAAAACATAAAATTGTTGTTGAATATATGTAACATTCTAACATTACAGTTGCTATTTCGACTGACGCCAATTTATAATGTGTAATAATTGTTAAAATTGATAGAGTTACAGTGGCGAGATAAGAGATGGCTCATCAGTAAATTTATTGATTTAATTTTTCAGGACCTCTCACCATAACAAACTACTTTAAAATATGTTTGAACTTGTTTATTTTGTTATGTGACTACATTATATTTCATAACAGAACGGTATGTATTCAACTTCGGTACCACATTATCTTATTTTTTGAAGCTCAATATTCGCTGCAGAAATTTTATTCACAAATACGATTATATGCTATAGAATTAACTTACATTATAGTGTGGCACATTGTCGTTTCCTTCACGCCGCGCTTTCAATAACGACAAAAAGAGGGTTCGATTCGATTTTACTATTTTAATGGCGCAATCAGCGAGCTTTAATACGGATGGATATATTTCGGCAAAGCCTGACAGGTCACGCTGCCAACCAGAGATAGGACAGCCGTTTACCGGATTCGAGTATTATCATCTGAATAAAACCGTGTCCAAATGACGTCGAGATAAACGCCCGATTTGCGGAGGGGATGGTTTGGGATTTTTAATTCTCAGCCCCCAAGAGCCAACCCCCAGCTGCTATATATTATATAACCCAACGTTCAATGACTGACGTTATAATGTTTGAAATTTTCGCGTAATTTTTATAACGTCCATAAATTAGACCCCTCTTTGGTCGGATAAACTTGTAACGCCCTTTATCGACGGCGAAATCGTAAAGTTTTACGTTCAGCGTTTACATAAAAAAATAATACAATATAATAATAATTGCCAATATACTTTTTGCGACTCGCTCGCGGCGAAACGGATGAAGTTTTGCATTATATATTGGCAAGAAAGGAATATCTTAAAAAATATATTGTAAAGCTGTTTTGAGGCGAGCTTAATTGATCAATGACATATATACATTTGAATATTTAAAGTACAAATTTCACGTGAACCCCTTCGATTTTTAAATCTCTATCGGTCTGAGAAAATACGATGATTTATTTTATTGTATACAAAATATATCGCTAGATAATTAACTGAACTAAGATTAATCTATGAGCTATGACGCAAAATGATCCAGAATGGGAAATTTCTGGCTTAAGAAAACGAAAGCAACAATAATGATATACATTAAGTTTTGTAATGGTTTTATAAATCTCTGCAGGTAAGATATCTGATTCAACGCTGAATTTACTTAGATTGTAGATTCTAGTTCTTCTTTGTAAAACTTGTGGTTGTTGGTGAGACTCGCGACTTAAATTTTAGCGGAGATATCATTTATGTATTTATTTTTGACTTGTGTACACTTATTGCTCTTGTCATATATGTACAAAAAATATATAAATTCAATACTATTGGTAATAGAATATTTAAATAATTTGTATAAAGGGTTTACTGATTAACACAACAAATTCTGCTTTTTGCTCCCCTAACCATATCGCTTGAATTCAGTCAAACACCCAGTTGGCAATTGCACCACCAATACCCACTCATTGATTCTAAAGCATCACCACCCAAAGTCACGCCATGCACCGGTAATCCTGGAATCGTCACAAAGGACCGTCGCCGGCTCCCATACCTCCCCATCCTGCGTTCGTCGCTATTTCGCGCTGCCGAACGCAGATAATGGAATTTTGGTGAATTTTCCATTGAATACGCGGCCGCACTTATATTCCACGGGAATCCTTTCATCCCCGACGGGCTTTTGAAGCCGATTTCGCCCTCTCATTAATTTTACACGTTCGCGGCTTCGCCGAAACCTAAGCCGACACAGACAAACATACGCGCGTTTATGCCAAATTTGTTGCGAACACACGCAACGTACATAGGAGCGTCGCTTGCTGAACGCCCTGTAAATAAACGGCGCCCGGGGGGCGTGCGCCTGTCGTTTTTCATGCTCAAATGCGCTCACCAAGACGTAAAAATAACCGGCTGGAGGCGACGTGATAATTATTCATAAATGGATGAAATGGATAACCCCTTCGTTAATTAATTTGTTAGATTCAAATAACATTATTTTTTATATTACAAATTTATTTAGTAAGACTTAGTGTCTGACATAAACAGTCCGTCCAAGATATGAACGCACATCGTCATAGTATTGGTGAGAGAATATAATAGGGGGAACATGGGATATTACAAGTACAATTAATTTTTACTTTTTTAATTTAATTTGTTGGGGAAAGTGTAAAATATCACTTTCTTACTTATTTGTTTATTTATATACATATTTAACTCAAAAACATGAGAGCAGTTTTGGTATCACTCTTTAGGTTGTATATCTGTTCAATATAATATTTTTTAAAATACCAATAGAATATTACAGGAATTGTTTTATTGATAACAAAATATCACAACATGACAATAATTTATAATAAAAATATAGCACATTTTAATTTTTGATTCAATTTCCAACGTATGGCCACCTTACCCTTAAAACAGCCTTGATTTAGTATTTGTAACGTTCTCCTATCGGTGTAAACAAATTCGCGGAAAACTATGTATGTATGCATGCATGCGTACATGCACCCTTATTTCCAACACAATGATGATGAACGCTAACATCTTGGATGGGCTATACACGAAATACGAAATAGCGTTGTCCGTAACGTCTCAGACTAGTAATTCTGAAGTTACGGGATCGAGCCCCGGCAGCGGTACTACATTTTTTATTGACAAAAATGCGTAAATATTAATAAAACCGGCCCAAGCTGCAGTGACATTTATTGATTGAAATTGTATAGCACATAATAATTTATTATTAATAATACATATGTCAGCAATTCCCAGACTTTTTAGTCTGGTGGTTAATACTTATTTGTAGGTGTTCATTATGTCCGATTTCCTTACTTGATTGGTACAGATTTGCCCGTTGTAACGCATTGGGCTTAGGCCTGTATGGTTACAATGCAAGATTTAATATAAATGAACCGCAGAAGTCTCAATATTATTATAATAACTTTTTGCTTTCAGTAACGCGCATTCGTCGATTAGTTCTGTTAAGTCTACACTTTCTGATAAATTATGTTTAATGGATATTAGTTCTAGATAGACATCGTAGATCACAGATAAATTTTAATTAATCTGAGTCTTGAAAAACATGGCCAGTGGCAACGGAAACTGACAGTATTCAAAAATTCTAAAGGCAATGGTAAAATTGAGGAAACATGCTATTAAATCAAACTCGATTGCTTGATGACGAAGAATCGGGGAAATTTCTCGGTAAGACAATATTTCATTAAATAACTGGATCTAGAACTCTTTTTGACATGTCTTTTTTGTCTAGCTGGAATTTTACATCTAGCCCCATAAAATATTTAAGTAAGGTAACATTATCAATTACTTTAAAGCTATACAAAAAACTAAATAAAGATTCACTTTCATTTGCTAATTCAAATCTTTGCTTGAGGAAAGTGCAATAAAAATTAATCTTAAATTGCTGTTTGAGATCTGCAAACGAATTTGATTTAGTTTTGTAGAAAAAGTGACGTGGCTTTTTAATTTGGCGAATTATATGAAATTTAAGCTTTGTTAATTTTCTGAGCCTCTGTAACAAAAAATACATTCATCGTGTCTTTTTTGCATTATATAAATTTTTGAGAAAATAAAAAATATAAAAAAAAAATAAAAATATAAAATAAAAAAAATTTGAAAGAAGATATATTTTGCTCCAATGAATGAGCCATTTTTTTTTTGTTTTAATACCTCGAGTAGGATCGTTGATTAAGTCTGTTAAACTGCAAATTATGTTTCTTAGATTAAGACGTAAGAGACTTAAAGCTTAAATTCTGATACGATTCGATTTTAATTCGTTTTATAAGACTATTTTACTTTTCGTTTCAAAACAATAAATATTCACAAAAACTGTAAGTATGTATTTTTATGCAATTTACCATGTGATGAAAAGATTGCCATGCCAATGAAGAGAAGACAAGATAGGGCGGTACTTTTAGAATACTAACTTCTAGAAGGCAGCAATTTTACGACTTTAAATATTACATCAAAAATTACAAGAAAAAAATAAAATAGAAATTTTGAAGAGCACTTATACGAAATCGTACAAAAAATTGTGTGGCGAATAATAATAAAATATGACGATTTAGTTATTTTCAAAAGCCTCAAATTTTGGTACTAATTGCATCCAAGAAAATAAAAAATACCGATTAGGGAAACTCGTGAGTATCTTTACGCCTATTCTATTGTATTTTTATAAAACTAAATTATTTATATGAAATTGTGTGTTGTTCTATTATTTTTTTCACATTTGTGTCGTATATTGAAAATTAGGACTTTGTTAAATCGATGGCCCATGTGTTCGCCCCCCTCTAGGACCGGCCCTGCGTAAAACTACTGATGAATGAGATTTTTATAAAAAAAAAAACTTCGATTATTTTATATGCAAAATCGACGAAAGTAATTTTTTCCCCAAAAACACATATTTTATTAATTAATTTTTTCTTATAAAAGTCCTGTTTCATACTGAAAAAATACTTATGCACCAAATTCGCATAACCGTATTATAGAATTATTTTTTATCGCTTCTGTTATTAGCAAAAAAATAATTCTTAACTTCAAAAAAAGCGAGAATCAATAAATTAAGAAAATGCTGTTTTTGTGTATGTAGATAAAATACAATTAATTAAAAAAATATTATACAGTTGATATAAAAAATATATATTTTCAAACATAGGCCCCGGCGAGATTCGAACTCACGATCTCCTGTTTACTAGACAGGCGCTTTAACCAACTAAGCCACGGCGCCGATGCATACTGAATCAAAAATAAACTACCACTCTTTAATGACAAAAAATCTTATATACCATTTCTACCCTGTGAGGAAGAGCACATTTCGACGCAGCAACGGCGCTAAATATTCATCAGCAATTAGTCCCGCGTCATAAAATTACGGCGTAAAACTCGCACGAAAATTGCGTGCAGGATATAAACGACTGTTTATTAAAATGCTTCACGAGCTTGTTGAAGTAAATTAAATGAAATATGCTCTTACGCCCCTACAAGGCTCTAAAAATTCATCGTGCAAGATTTGTGGCGAAAGTGTATAATAAGCGCGGCGGCCGCAAGAAGTTTTGACGGCGCGCTAGCGCGAGAGTTCTTCCGGCTGATGGGCCTCTGGAGTGGGCCCTGGGCCCCTTACATGGAATACCCTTCACGCCCTACAACAAATGAATTAGTTTGCTAATAGCGGATGTGTTTACACTGGGGAGCCCTATACAGGGGCCCCGACAACGGCCCTCTCTAAATAAATACCCGACGCCTCTCTTCTTCTCCTCGGCACACAGCAGCTCAATCACACACCTCTATATGCGTATATACATATAGCAACATATTTGCATGCGTGTTGTGTGTGAGTGAAAGTTAGGTATTTACGTGGATGACAAGGCTTACTTTGGAAACTTGGAGGGTTTTGAACCAATCGTAGCACCGTAGATGGTAACGCGCCCTTCAAGGTATTTGTATTTATGTAACGGTAAAATATTAGCCCTTCCTTATCATCAACATACACAGACGTATTTTAAATATGTAAAATTTAATAGCTGTAAGATTGACTTGTTAGGTATATTAGAAATTATTTATTTTTGGTAATAAAAAGAAACCTACGTATACAAATGCTCACGTAGAAAAATAAAAACTAACACAAACACAGTCAGGAGGAACAAAAAAATTAGATTCTCAAATATTTTAAAAAAGTGATAAGATAACATTTTGTGTCGATAATCCTGGCTTTGATATTACCATCACTTCAATTATTTTCAATTACTTTATCACATATTTCACTCTAAAGCAGCGTTGAACAAATATGTAAATTTTGCGATAGCATAATTTAGTGGACTATTATCTCCTTTGTTTATAGATTTCATGAAAGTGCTTTAGAGAATTGGACAGTTCGATTGCATGTTGTTCTTTTTTTTTATAGGTTTTAACCAAAATATTGTTTATTTTAAGTAATAGCGATTTCAGAATTTTTCTTATTTTAATGACCAATAATAATCAAAAATAAATTTAAAAAAATTAAATATCAAAATCAGGCGCGTATGGTGAGATACTTTCCCTTTCGCTCGCTCGCGTGTTAAGTGACGAGAGTGAGTGAGAGATAAGGGCGTATGGAACGCACGTATTAATTTAGAAAATAAATTAGAACAAGCGACCATTTAATTTATTAAACCTTCATCGCGCATTAAATTATAAAAGATCAATTTTAAATATAAAATAAAAAAATCTTCATTTTATCCATAATTATATTTTAATAACTTTTTAATTAACTAGAGTAATATATTATAGGTAAAATACTTTCATAATGAAGAACAAGTCAAACTCATTTAACAATAACCTTTATCAAACGAAATTAAATTTCAAAGGGTTTACGTGTTTGTTCAATTATAATATAATTTATTAAAAATATATTGGATTAACACAAAGTACTACATAAAATAAATTATATGCATTCATATATAAGTCCTTGAGAATTGTATTTGGACGATTGGATTATTATAATCTTTAATATATATGTATATGTATTTTTATTAAAAACATTTCAATGTAAAGCAGTCGAGTACGTATTTTGTTTATTATACTTTTGTATAAAATATTTTTGTTAAAGTACGTTAGGTACGTATGTCGTTTAGGTAAATTGTGAAAACTGCGTTTGAGTGAATAAAAAAATCGGCATCCAAGGAAATGTAAATTCACGAAAGGCTGAACCCATGAGAATTGTCGTCACAGGAAGTTCTTGACTTTGGGTATCTTGACCCGAGGGATTTCTTATTATATAATAAACCTGCTTAAATTAGTTTCCACATGAAATATATTATTATATTTTCAGGAAGAAAAGAGAAAAAATATGAAATTATACAATATGCAGAACCGATATTATTATACTATGTATAATTTACAATACCGTAATTTATTAATTGTTAATTTCGTGCACATCAATGTAATTTGAAAATTTTGTAATTGATGCATAAATATTCCATACATATATTATGTTTGGAAAGTACATTCAAAAATAAAATAACAACACAAATACGATAAATCAAATTGTGTTATGAAATTTGTATTGAAATTTACCAGTTTAATTCTATAATTTATATCGTGGAAGTGGCTGATATTTATTTATAGATATGATTATTAGTAACGTTAAAATTAGGTTTAAATAATATGCTTAAAATAAATTTATTTATAAATAATTAATGTTCCTATAATATTTTCAATCTAGGCATGTTTAGATTTTCAATACTATTGTTATTTGTATTTTTTATAAAATAATGATTTCTTTGAACTAATAAATGTTTTAATAGTTGTTTATCATTTATGAAATATAGCAGCTTAAAAAATTGTAATTTCAATTCGAAAGTAAGGATTTTAAAATGTTATATGTTGACGACAATAAAAATAATGGATCGCAAAACATCCTAAATTATAAATAACAAAAACGTATATCCTAAGTTGAAATAATCGTTACATAATATTTTTTTTTAAATATGGATAAGAAATATATTTTTTTACGTAATCACAGCAACTGCAATTTATACAATATATAAGAAAAAAACTTCTATATAACATATTTTAATAATGCAAAATAAAATAGAGCATTAATTAACAATTATAAAATCCCACCACATTATTTGGAGGCGCACACCCTCAGCGACGCGCCATTAAAGAACATTTTTTCTGGTTACCCTTTAAGGAGATTTACACTTTGCGGAAGTAGCCCAAAAATCTTGGTGAAAGATGCCATTGGGGACGTTATTAATGCGATTGTAGACTCCTAACTGATCCTTTAAGAAGGGCCACGCTTTGTGGATGCAGCGTAGAGGTTGCAACTTCATAGTTTTGCTTTGAAGAAAATCTTCTTTAGATGATATCCTAAATAGACTCCAACCGGGCAAATGAAGATTGAAAAACAAGAAAAATATCTTGGCAAATGGCGGTCTGCTGAATTATTAACTAGCTCCAAATTTTTACGTTAAGCAAAAATAATAGTGCGGTGGTTTTTTTCTGGTTGATTATTGAAGATCAACTGATGTGGGCTTAAACTGATAATATTTTTAGCGTCTGCCGAAGGAAAATTGATTTTTAGAAGCATTTTATTTTAATAAAATGGGCGTTATATTAATCTTTAAATTAATTGTATAGAAAGTTAGAACACCTACATTTATTTTTCTAAAAATAAATATAATACCAATATAACGTTAAAACAAAAGCATTGTAATAATATTGCTTTGTTTATTGTAAACAATTTTAAATGTGTTTATTTAACCAATTTTCACATCAGATTGTTTCGTGGTTATATTAAATTTACAATAAATATTTATTTATAGTTCTTGTTACAAATAAGGTTTATCGATTGTTTATACCATTGTCTTTCCCTTTATTTATACACTCAATACCACAAGACCGATCTAACTGAACCCTTTGTTAGGTGATAATGAACAGATTAAATTTAATTTAATCTAACTCAACATTGACTGAACTCTAATCACCAGGGAATTTTATCAATATATGTATAAACCTGTGCGCCATTTAAATTAAAATTTTGTATTAGACATTAGTATATTCGGGTATGCTCAGAATGTATTTATAATTGAATTAATTGCCGCAAGCGACTTGATTCAATGCGCAACGATAATTGGCAAATTGTTATTTCACAATAGAATGCATCTGTACAAGGTAGCTATTAGTTTAATTCAATTTCAAAAGCAGGGAGTATTCACATAAGGGCTTACTGCACATGCATGAGAATAAATAAATAAATAAATAAATCTCATTCTAGATATTTGTAATTTTAATCCAACTCGTTTTGATAATGAAGATATGTATTATATTAGTATGTGTTATTCAATGGCGTGCTTAAATCTTTAATTATAGATATTTTAGTTATAGGTAACTATAACTTTAAATGACAATTTTTCTACCATTTTTCTCACAAGCATAGCAGCATAGTAGCAAAGGAATATCTGCCACACAACTCATAGCAGTACAGTCAGCAATGCATGTCTTTTTCTGCTATCATATCCGATTCCAGACGTTAGCGACCAGCTTTTTGATAAGATTTTTTACTATATTTGCGTTAACATAGTCAGTTCTAGAGATATCTATTTAATTATTATGAAATGGATAGCGATGAATTTATGGATTAAGAAAGTGATGGCAAGTTTTGATTAACGCCTCTACTATTAGCTCTAAAGCACACGATATGGATATACGTTCAATATACTTATGATTTTGATAGCGTATATCACGAATCTAATACGGTAATTCAAGACTCTTGTCCATAAAATCTTTACCTTACGCTACATTTAAAACGCTTATTGTATTTTGACTGCATTAATTTTTTAAGCCTATCTGTATAATAGCACTGACTATATATAGCACTTTACAAATTAATTCTGGTCTGAAGATGTAAGTACTTGTTTGTGAGAGCAGTTGAAAAAATTATATACTAGCTAATACATTTTTGAATGATCTCTTAAATAGCTTATACAACTATAGCTATGTTTTCATTTAAATATAAGATTGTATTACACTATCGTGCGCGAATAATATGCTTATATTTAGATATACATATAAATTTATTTTGATATTAAAACGCTTGTATATTTACAGCATCCTAGATCTTCGACCTGATTATAGTATAGGTACATAAATACATACCTTCACAATAAATCCGTGGAACTAAAAGGAATTTCATACCACAATAAGATTTCGACTTGCGACTGCCCAGCGCCCATTCTCATACAATTTAATATGCGAAATTCGGACGGAAGGATGGAAAAAATACATATAAAATAAACGTCGGTACGACCCAAATCATCCCCACACTATCCAGGACAAATTGATCCACAGGGGATTATTTTCGTGAAATGCCCGGACGGGCATCTGACCGAAGGAGTTAATCTCCCACCTAACCCGGGCTCCCGTTTCATCTGCTCCGGACCAAAGCCTGTACGACAAACAGACGAATATCTGTGTAACGTGAACAACATAAGCCCGGATAAGACCACCCCATTTGCTATGATCATTTCCTGGAGGCAAAAAAAATGGAAAAAAAAAGTTTTTTACTTCCCCGGAATTAACAAAAATCAAGGAAGATACGCACACGTCGCTTTGTATGGTGTGCGTGATATGGGTTGTGTTTGCCGTTTGCAGACGACGGCCTTAAATTTTATTTATGGCCAAAAATTGAATTTATAATTTATGTATGCTCTTGTTTGCGCGGCCGAGATGAAAAATTGTTGGGAGCATCTGCCGTAATGCTAATTAGATGTCCAAATATGTGCGTGTGTGTATGCTATGGGGCTTTGTCGAGTTTATTTCAGAGCGATAATTTCTAACTAGATGTATATTATTTATAGTGTGAGTTATTTACCGTTGATCATTTTTAAACTTAAAAAAATAATAATTAATAATTACTGTTATATATAACAGTTTTTATAAATTAAATAAGTATTTATAACATTTATTATTGATTGTTTCGCTCATATTAAAATAAATGTCTGTAACATACAGTCAGGTTATATTTACCTACAAGTAGTGTATATGGTTTTATTAAATAAACTGTGTCATAAACTAAAATATATATAGATTGCACAAACTCTATATTTTTGTAACAGCAAAAGATAAAAAAAACTAGTTCAAATGTATGTAAATACCTAGTAATAATTTTGGATCTGTGAAGTTCAGCAACTTATATTAAAAATGTGCCGAATATTCTCTTTTGAGTTTGGCTTGGAGAATCAGTTCTCTTTTGAGTTTGTCGCCTAAGGATTGCAATATTACTAGAATTTTTAATATTGGTATTACCGAGAGACAAAACAGTTAATTTCAGCCTTACCGGCTGATATTATATCAATATCCCTTTCAATGTTTACTACAATACATCATAGGTGAATATGTTTTATATAAAAATAATACGTTACAACTATATCTAATTGTCATACTGTGTTCTTTAATTGTTGTTTAGTTAATTGTTAATTGTTTCAAGAATTTAAGAGAACGATCTAAGTGAATTTTTTTGCTGCAATAATTTATTTTGCCGTTACCAAACTTCTTCAGCTAAATAACCGACTACATTACAATCATTGTCACGCAATTGTCATGAAAGATATTATCCCTAAAAATCAATAGATAAAAAAATACGTTTTATTGGAATTTATATGGTTTGATCGACATTAACCTCAATCTTCATACGTACTAAGAATATTTTACATATTAACGTTTAAAATGTACCTTGTTCAGTCAAATCTAACGTATATGTGCATCAAATTGGAAGCAATGATAATGTTTATATATTAAAAAAGGAAAAACTCACTTTTCGGCCTCGGAGTCCATCGACGGGAATTCAAAATTTGAAGATTTCAGTACGAAGATTGTTCTATGATTGTTCATCTAGTTTAATCAATGTATCATTATAATCCTTACACACATTATGTATATATTTCATTTTCATAGTTATAACATACCTAGTTAATTTGCAATCCGAATAATTATATTCAATCAAATCGAACAACGCACATTACGATTATTGTCGCGTAGCAAAATTTTATAAACAAAAAATAATTATTTAAAACTGTTGTCACGTTACTGTCGGCCATCTTGTTTTATATTTGAATGCTTATTTTTCATTGGTCGAAACAACGGTGTGTATTACCGGTGTAGCAAAAACAAATATTCTTTTTCTTTGATATTACTTAATAATACTGGTGTAAAAGTGAGCATTTTTTATTTTATTTTATTAAATTATTTATTAATTTGAATTTCAAGTTGTTTTTTAAGTTCTTTTAACCTTGAAGAGTGTGACTTTGCAGCCAAAAAGACGCCGTTGGAAGCTGGTAATAAGTTATTATTTAAAATTACATATATTACCAGTTACTATGATGGACGAGATTGTTTTCTCCGAGCGGTGGTGGAGAAGCTGGCAGAGGGATGACGTCAGCGGAAGATCCTCAAAGGTTTTCTGGTTGTGGCAGCGACAGTGTTTTCTCTGCTACAGTCTGGTGGAGCCCCTCTTTAGTAAAGTAATGTGTGCTTTTTTGTTACGATAACTTTATATTTTATAAATTAAAAATAAAAAAAAATATATTCAAATTCTTAAAGCAATTAATAAGTAATTATAACTCACAAATTCATAGATATTATGATATCTCCATCACAGAATATGTTATGTAAAATAGATAAATTGATAATGTTAAGTGTGACATTATTTATTTTATAATATTTTAACAACCACACAATTGAATTAAAATATTTCATTAAAATTTAAATGCCTTAATTTAATATTTGGTAATTCAGCGATGAAACGCATTGAACTGAAACAGCTTTATCATGCATTATATGATATCCTAAAATATGTGTATCATCAACGTTTTCATAATTTAACTGTAATAATATGCTTTTAATATATTAATTATTACTTTTTAATTTTAACTATTAACAGATTACCGCTCGGTGGTTTGTTGCCGGTACTTTGCTTGGTGGCCGAGTGATTCTGCAGAATAATGGCGAACAATGTTTTTTTTAGTAAATTCCCTGTAATTTGTTAACCTTATTTCTTATGATTTTTTGCATTATTATATTGAGACATATCTTTTGAAAATTCATCCATTAGAGTGCATGGCACACTCTGAATTCAGGAAATCCACACAGTTAAAAAATGCATTTTATAATAGAAGGAATGCAGTATATTAAGTCTCTTCTAAACTATCGACAGAAACGTATCGTGAATATTGCTCTTAACTCAGTTATGTTTGTGATTGTGATTTTAACTTAAAAAAAATATTTTCAATCCCTCCAAAATGGACGAAAGAAATGAAACCTTTTTGGAAAAATTTTAAGACGCGTTGTCCAACTTCCCCAGTGATTGTGAATATAGTGATATGTGCAAAAGTGATATAGTATTATATAGGGTGTCGCAAAATTAACGAACTAAAATAAATTCAACGAACTCTCTTCGCTGTGCATGGTCATTAGGCTTCAGTTGTTGTGGTAATTAAATTTTGTAAGCATGGATACACAGATATTTTGTGAGTTTACGCTGTAAAGAGCTTCTTTTCCACGACGCTGAATTGATGTTCCGGGATTTTCACCAACACTCTCACGCACTGCTTCGATATTGACATTTGAACGGCTTGTTTTTGGACGACCAGTGTGCTTAGCGACTCCAACTGATCCAGTCTCTCTGAATTTTTCAATTAATCTCTTCGCAGTTAACGAACTTAAAACAGTATTCGAACCATATTTTGTATTAAATTTTCGAATTGCAGTCGCCAAACTTTAATTATTTTTGAGATATTATTCAATAATGAAAACACGTTGTTGTATCGTGTAACGCTACATTTTTACTAACCCTAAACTCTCAGCTGTCAAATTTTTTTTTTTCAGTGTTGCCAACATTTACTGCACAAATGACAGCTAATTCAAATCTTGCGTTAATTTTAATAAATATATGAAGTGTTGATCGCATCGATCAATACCTAGTAATTATTTCGAAAAACAATAAAATAAACAAAAAAATGTTTATTCCATTGTTTTTTTCATTTAATTCAATGCGCATTGTTTTATTCGTTTAGTGTCTATTAAAATTTGAATCGTAACAGTAAAATTAAATTCAAAGATTTTCTTTTTAGTAAAGCTAAAAGATGGATGCAGAATTCAGTGAAATCTATCGATTCTGATGACATTTCATCAGTTACTACCACATTTTGCCGTACCCGTGCTGTCAATCCACCAGAAAGGCTTTCGGGTAAACTGAAAAACCATCAGCTAATAAAAATATAATTGGGAGAAATATGGAAGAAGAAAATGTCGTGTTTGTTCTGCACATGTAATAATTAAATATACAGCATACATGTGCAAAAATTGTGAAATTCCTCTTCATATTGATGAGTGTTTTTATACGTATCAAGAAATGTGAATAGTGTAAATAAAAAAAAGTGTAAATATCAAAAATAAATAGTGATATTGTGTGGTGTAGTGATGAAAAAAAATGTGTCAGTGACAGTTGTAAGCAGAAAAAGGACGCCGAAAAATTTGGTGAGTGCGAATTATATTATATTATTAACGGATATTTTTTATAAATTGTTTAGACAAAAATTTATGAAAGCATATAAACACACATATTATTGAATTATAAATAACTGCTTTATAACCATTGCAACCATTTTCAATTTTTACCCATAATATTAGGAATGAAAAATACATAATAATTCATTCAGGATTTTATTCCTCAGAGATTTTTTTAAGCGCAATAATGTTATTTATTAATGAAGGCAATAAACCGATAATTTATCCGAATTGTAGCTTTTTTTCCCTTGATTCTAATTCTAATTTCAGTTTTCCAAATAGTGAGGAAATTTGAAAATAACAAACACCCTGTAAAAATGTTCGTAAGTTAATGGATGCTATTTTTTGGAAGTTCTTTGATTACTGTGTTATCTAATTTATCTAATAACATATAGAATTTTAGATTTAAACATTTTGTTAATTGATGTACTATCAACTGGGATGTTTCGATTTCTTTTGAATAAATTGGTTTTATGTTTACCTAGCCAAACAATTAGACCCTGAAATTTATTTCTGTTCAAAAAGTATAATATAAAATATTATTTTTAATATGAAATAAATATTTATGGTTCATACACTTTTTAAAAAAATTCACGTGCCCCAAAAAAGCGATTTCTCATTGCATAGCAATGGGATAAGACAATTTTTACAAAAATTTGAAGTAAAATATAATTTATTTTTCATTTGATAATACGTAGAAATAGTATTCTATCATATCTGATTATCATATAGAGCAGTGCTTCTTAAAGTTTTTTCATTCACGATCCTATTTATGATTGTGAGTTTCTTCGCGATCCCAGATAAATATAGAATAAAGATATATAAATATTTTTTGCTGATTAGGTAACAATATACATACATATGAAAAAATATAGGTTTAGAATTTGTTTAGAAACATACAAAAATATTAAATTAAAAATTACACAAAAAGTTGTAGATTGTATTTATTATAGTTACAAAAATTATATGCTCTATTTTTCATCAGAACTGCATTTTTTGCAATAATATAAATAAAGGAGAATATTGAGCAAAATATATCGTCGCTGATATATATTATAAGTATACAAAAAATAAAGGGAAAAATCGTTTTATAATGAGATGGATGTGCATGTTTTTTAATGCATAACAAATTAAATTTTAGTGCAATATTTGACACTGCTGGACGTAAAATCTCTTTAACATTTTTTAGCGATGGAATTAAATATGTGTTAAAGGTGAAAAAGTAATTTCACATAAATATGTGGTGTTGAATGGCAGAAGAACACTTAATGCCATATCAGAGATTGTGGGTAATTCAGTTCTAATTCCGATCCAGAATTCAGTCAAGGGCTTTTTTTAGAAAATCTAGTTTGATGTTTGAGTCACTTGAAAGCTCAGCTAATTCCTCTTGAGCTTTATATGGCAGGTGATCAATTTCACTTAAGCCAATCAAAAATAGTTTTTGAATCCAAGATAACTTTTTGAAATCAATATTTGATATAAAGTATTTATGAAACTGTGTTTCTAACGCCTTTAAGGGACATATAATATTTTTTGCGATAAAACTTTTACAATGATTTTTCTCGATTATAAAATTGTCGATACTGGAAAACATTTCGAACGAATCTTTTTTTACCCTACTTTTCCAAATGTTGATCTTTTTAATAAAACTTTCAATTATAACTTTCGAAGTAAATATATCGCAATATTTTCTTTGAATAGACAAGTTGAAATCGTTTAATTTCTCAAAAATATCTGACAGATAACGCAGCTTGGATAGCCATAGATCATTTTGAAAAAAGCAGCAAGATCAAATTTTTGGTCGGTTAAAAATATTTCGATTCCGTCCTTTAATAACAATAATCCTCTTAAACTTTGACGTTTTGATATCTATCTTACTTCTGCATGTAATAATAAATTTGTATAGTTGGAATCCGTATCCTTACAGAGATTTGAAAACAAGCGCATGTTAAGGGCATGGCTCTTAATGAAATTTATAATCTTAACAGCATCCTGAAGCACATCGTTCAATTCTGTGAACCTCCCAATGAATTAGAATGAATCCTCTCAATGAATTAGGCAGTGACTAAAAGTTATATTATCATAATGAGCAGCTTGAAAAAATGATTTAAAACATTTAATTTAAATTCATGTATTTAAATATTTTACATTAAAATCTCGTGACCCCATTTGGGGTCGCGACCCATATTTTAAGAAGCTCTGATATAGAGGCAAACATTATGGGATCCTAGTATTTTTTTTAGAAGCAGGACTTGGCGTGCTTTGGTTGATAAAATAAAGTATACGCATTGTAACTATTCACCAAACTTTAACGTTAAACGTTAACGTTTTAATAAAATCATTGTGCAAATTTACAATTTTCCTTGCTATAAGTTAATGCAACACAGGGAATCGATCTTTCCGTTTATATTAGTAATTAAACATTTAAATTCTCCCTGTAGCAACTTTAATAATGCATCAAAGCTCCCAACAATCACGCTCACTAGATTTTAATCGCGCAATATATAGACACAGACCGCGGCCAGATTAAGAAGAGTAATCATGGGGAGTTTAATAGGCTCACCTGTGCGCCAAGGCCTACGCACAATACGTCGCTTTAGCGAAAGTAACAGATTGCGCCGTCCGTTCGCTAATTTAACCGCGACTCATAACGTTAAACACTTAAGCGTGTCTAGGGAAGAAGACGATGAAGAAGGAGTAGAAGAAGGACGAGGAGTATGAGGGTGCCGCTCGGGGCTCTTAATCCCCTGGCGTTAGTGCGCACCAAAGGGTACGGGCATTAATTGTTTTAAATCCATACCAGCCCATTACTCCGCTTCCGGCTGCGCGGAAACCTTTATATTGGGACATTAAACCGAACTAGTCTCATTATCCCAGATTATGTCTGATGTTCTAATTACACGTACGGCTGCCGTGAAACGAGATTATAAAACGCATATAATGGAGAATGGGGTGGTGCTGCCGTTCTGCGAGCAAACAATACAATCACTGCCAACGTAGAGTTGGTTCAATACCTAATTAAGGTTTTCTCTCCTGCGTTAAAGTATTTTGCACAATGTTTTTTAAACACAATTGTACGTACATTTGCACACCGTTGTCATAGACTGCGGGGCGCAGCTTAACCTTAATCGCGACTAGGGATTCCAATCCCGGGATCCCGGGATTCGGGATCCCGGGATCCCGAACGATTTTCAATACCTGATGAGTCCCGGGATTATAAAACATAATCCCGATTTTTTCGGATCGGTTGATTTATCAATCACAATCGAATTATTATTGACAACATCCTTATATTTCGTGTACAAACTTGCGCGAGTTGCACGTGTCATCTGTGAATCTTTGAGGCTGTGAGTCTGAACGTGCTTTTTCAGCAGCAGGCTGCTTAGGAACCAAAATCAGATCAAGGCTAAATGATAAAACACTTGATGCTTTGATGTTACTTCGTGAGTTTTATTCCAAATAATGTTTTCAATTAATTGTGTCTATGAATGTACATAGGTATGTGCATACATTGTCAAAAGTTCATTTTTTTCTTCTCAAATAAATATATAAGACCTTCCCTTTTTTTTTTTTATTATATTATTTTCTATTTTAAGTCCAAGACTAAAATTATACGTACTTTATACATTGTACGTTATAAAAAACAGATGTAAAAATATATTGTATTATTCTTTTTAAATTATTTTTATCGTAAAATAACATGAAAATTATCCCGGGACTGGTCCCGGGATCCCGGGATCGACTAATTGCAATACCGAAATCCCGGGATCAAAATTTTGGCCCGGGATTGGAATCCTTAATCGCGACGTTTGTTAAAGAGCAGAGTTCCAGTATCGTCAAAGAGGTTCTGAATAATCAGACTTGCTATGTCAGGATCAGATATACTACTCACTTCTCCTTTCAGTGCTAAAAGGAAGTTTGTATATTCCAATAAAATATATTTATATTGCAAAGCAAAGCTCCAGAATGTATCTGCTATTCACTTTTTTTCTAAATAAGGCGTTGAAAATATCAAAGGTGAACTTAACAAAGTGTTATCTTTTTATATTAAAATAATATTCGTCAAACTTCAAACACAATAAAAAGTCGATTTCAGAATATTAGGCTTTCTCGGGCTTTTGAGAATTGTCTCAATCAATTTAATATAGCACTACTTTGTGCAAGTTCAGCTGAAGTTGGAAGTAAAGAGTATAATAAATACTTTATTTTTCGCTCGCCCGCGTGTGACGGGAGTGAGTGAGAGATAAGGGCGTGCGTTACATGCGTTCCGCACGCCCTTATCTCTCACTCACTCTCGTCACTTAACACGCGAGCGAGCGAAAATACAAGTATCTCACCATATGTGCCTGGTAGTTATATATAAACTTATTGACTGAAATGTCTAAAGGTAGTTTCCGAAATAAGTGATTCAATCCGGTGTTCTGAAAATATTAATAAGTTCGTCGTCCTCAAAAACGTCGTGTGCTTTGGTGCATATCTTAGTGTACTAGTTTGATCGAATATATTTGACACCACCATTATAGATATATCCTAGGCTTCAATAAGGACGGAATAGCTATAGTCTGTAATTTCTCAGACTAATAACTCTGGGGTTGCGAGTTCGAACCTCAGCAACGGCACTCAAAATTTTATTTATACAAAAATGCGCCATTATTAAAACTGTATTACTGTATCTTATGGTTACAAATTGTATTACACATAATGATTTATAATTATTATTATAGATGTCACCGATTCCGAGACTGGTGGTTAATACGTATTTTGTAGGTTTCCATTACATCTGATTGCTCAGTTGGTATAGATTTACCCCGTTGTAACTAATTGGGCTTACGTCTGTGAGGTTACAAACGAAAGATATAATAAATTAATCGTTAAATGAATGTATGCTCAGATACTCAATCGTTTATTTTATGCCGACAAGAAAATATTGTTTTTGGAAAGTCCCATAGATACAAATAAATCTATCCGTATTATTAGCTTTTAGAATATCTTCTTATTTACACAAATTTCATAACAACTGTTACGAGAAGTCTTAACGTTTTAATACTTTAAGAATAATACACATTTTAGGAACAATTTAAATTTAATTTTTTACCATTTTATAATTATTCTGCTTTATGTATTTGACGGCTGAGTACTTGTTTGAGGCTGGGGATTTTCTCTCTCTCTGTCTCGCTGTTACTCTATAGTCTGCATCAATGTCACTTTATAATATTGATATATTGTTATTAAATTATTTAATGAACATTTATTTAAATTTATCTTATTTTTATTTTTTGTGGTACGAAGATCTCTTATGTGATGTGTGAGATCCTAATTTTCGTAATGGAGTTAAATATTTTTTTGTGTGGGAGATTTATCTTTGCGTTGTTCAAGTGGTCGCTATGGTGATTAGTGGCGCATATACTTGAAACTCCTTACAGTAGCTCTTTTTATAATTATCTATGTTTGGTCTACTCAATTCACCACAATGATATTTATTATTATTGATGCTAAAATTATATTTTTTTTAAGTAAATCTTAATAAGTTATGATTTGATTTATTATAAAGTGACACTTGAAAATTCATTGAACTATTGCATATTGGAAAAAAAATGTGACATCAATAAACGTGAAGCAATATCTGCATATTTTGATTAATATGCAATTTTTTAGTTAAAAATTAATTTATGTAAATATTTATAAATATGGTTTATTTTACTGTAAATCAGTGAGTTTTAATGGTAAATTAAATTTAAATTAAAAAGTCGTATTATTTAGTTGCCATATTAAACGCTTACGCTTGAATAAATAAATTAAATTGTTCCTTAAATTTTTCAGTAGATTCTGAGCAATTAAAAACTAGTCTTACTTATATTATAATTAATCAATAAAATAAAAAAAAGACAATGATTTTATGTCTAAATTTTGTTACATACTCTAAATTATTTATTATAAGTATATAGCACTATATTTTATTACGCAATAATCTGTTACATTTATTTTTCATTCGTTCACCAACCTAAATTTAATTTCCATAATATAATTTTTACTCAATTCATATTTCAATAATATTTTTACTTACAGAAAATTAAACAAGCCATATTAAAAGATGTATAAATGAAGATCGTTTTACTGACCGATGATACAATCGTGCCTGGACAATCGTTCACGGCCGATGGCACAGCATGTGTGCCATATTTCCGCTAACAGTTACTGTCCGGTAACACAACCCCTGTGTCATATTTTATCATGCATTATTAGTATGTGGCAAAATGCATTTACCATTATTTTTTACTAGAATGCAGGGTTCTTAATATTTAAAATTTTATTTAATTTGTGATTTTCTATTTTTTAATAAGTTGATTAAATCATTATGAAATCTCTAATTATCTTTCATTTTACTTTTACACATATTAGATAATGTTGAAAACGTACAAGATAAATATCTTGAGTTAAGTAAAATGAAAGAATATTACATAATTCATGGAAAATAAATTAAAAACAAACACCACTCCCGTTTCAACGCCTACCAAATTAGAACCTTAAAATACGACACAGTTTGCTAATTAGAGCGAAGCGTTAATAAACGATTTGAATTCTTCAACGCGCACATAATCATACATAGGTATTTAACGCGCTTAGTTATATAATATATATATACATATATTATATATATTAACCAGTATTGAATAAACAGCGTAGAAATGTCAAAACTAATCAAAATTCAGTATCGAATATTTGTTCAGTACGGTGATGATTCCCTTATTTTTTTTAATAATTCTAAAAATAGAGTAATTGGCAAGATTAGTAAGAGAGTGTTTTTGGCCTCCATGTGTTTTTACGATTTGCACAGATATTTTAAAAGCACCCTTATATTCGAAAAATACTAAAATTTAATAAAACATATTGTTGAAAAATGTTTAAAATATCCCATTAGTATCAATGTTTATTTGTGGTTTTGATTATATTTGTGTCATATTTAATATTATCATAATTTAATCAGTATTATTAACTCTATTGGTTTAATATTTTATATTTTGACGATGTCCCTTCAATGCAGTGATAGCATCAGATATATGCTATCACTGCATTGATATACCAGAAAAAATATGTAGATTTGATAACGTTATAAAATATGCACGAACAAAACGGGACTCTGCCTTCAAAATATGAAATATGACAAAAAGAACAAGAAGCAGCGGCGAGCACTTGAAAAATCAAATGAGAATTGTTGAAAGTTTTGCCGTGAGATAGAGCAACGGCTTTCATTTCCCGGGAACGACTTGAATGCGGCCTTGTTATGCGGTCCAAGTTTATATACGGCAAGTCTTGGTCTGAAGGTACACAGGGATAATGCATCCTGAGAGGACGATAAATCCCAATGCAAAAATACGGTGGCCTCTCTTCTTACCTTTTATATAGGTAGCGAAATAGTACCGGAGAAGAATTGAAACGCTTATTGGACAAATTCCTCTTTACGACGTCGTAAATTTGATAGTTGAAAGTCGGATTATAATAATAATATTGTTTGATTCGGTTCACGGTGTGCCGTATACATTTTATCCGAATGGCAATAAAAGCCGGTTATGGAACTATAAGCATTTTATATGAGGTATAATTTCAAAGCGACAAAGTAGTATCTAATTTTTGGGAAAGTATTTTAAGAATTAATATTATGTAATAATTATATTTCTATAAATTCTTTAATTTACAGTAATATCGTCCCATTTAACCACGTAAAATTTTTATAAGAGCTTTTATTTATACGTCATCATCGATTGAATCTAATCCTTTTTGAAGATCATGTTAAGCTTTGGATTTCGGATGGCAAACCAGAGTTGAGGTAAAGAGGGAAGCGGCTGCTTTCTCAGTCTAGATTGTCGTCTTTACTATTTTATATATGGATTCATATAAACTCTCAAATGTTCAAATTTTAGAGCTTAAGTACAAGTTCCTGAAGTGAATTTTAAATTAAAGTGTAGTTTTCGGCGCTGTATATCTGGTTTTATATACTTGACACGCCTAGGAGAGGTTTCATGATTTGATGACGATTTTGATAAATATTAAAGGATTTAATTTGATTAGTCTATTTTTTTTACTATAACTTTTTTGTGATTATAAAAAATTCAAACAATTTGCGATTAATTTGTTGTTTTTAACAATGTGCTAATATTTAAGACATATTCAGTGTAATATGCATACAATTTAATACAGCATTTGCACAAGGTCGCAAATGCTAGTATTAATACATCTATGTTGTTTTACTAAATAATGAACACTCGATCCCGCGTAAAATTCCAGCTCAGGGAATTTTGCTCGGGCCGTTTCTCTTCATCTTATATATAAATGATATTAAAAAAATAGAAAATACGCGTTTATCTATGTACTCTGACGTTACAGCTAATTAAACAAATACTTATGGTCTTTAACCAATCGCGAAAAAATTCAAAAATCGTTCAAAATCTTAAATAAATATTTTGAGAGGTAAAAAATTTAAATTAACCGAATTAAAACAGAAGCAATCATTTTCACAAAACGTAGACAAACTTTGCCACCACCTCTCCTGAATAAATAGGGCAATAACGTCGGATAGAAAACAAACGTTAAATACCTGGGCTTATACCTCACCTCCAAGCTTGCATTTCTTTTTTTAAATATTTTGGATTTTCACTTTAAAGAGCTTGCCGCTAATGCGGCCTTTATACCTATATTTATTAGAAAAAGCGCGCTAACTATAAAAAATATTTTTTTATTCTATAAAAAATTGATTATACAAACTGAATAATACAATTTTTTCTAAGTTACCCATCATTCAGAACAAATCTGTAAATATAATATATAATACTTATCTTAAAAAATTTCACATTAAATATTGAATACTATCAACTAAAGAACACTCATTTTCATACTATCAAATATTGTATAAATATTTCGTACAAGTATTAGTTTTTTTACGTGTTTCCTGTAATTTTTTCGTTTAAATTGTAAAAGATTTTTTTATTTTTTTCCTTAAATTAAAATCAAAAGGGTTTAATTTTATATTTCTATTTTTTATTAAATTCAACTGAAACCTAATTATAAACATGAAAATGGTTATAAACCAGTAACATGTATAGTATTTATTGTAGTATGTCTGAAAAAATATGTATATTATAGGAATGAACGTATTAAAAAAAAAATATAATCATTATATCTCACTCTTCTACTTGTTATAGTTAAAAATATTGTAATTGAAAATTTATATAGAAATATATATTTTAAAAATATTTATTAATAAAATAATTTGTGTTTTTAAGAACACATAATTAACAAAAAAAAATTGATCGATAAAGCAATCACACAAAAAACAATAAATGGCATAACAACAAATTATTATTTTACATCTCTAGTAAATTATTCCTAATCCATTATTTATTTTCATATTTTTTTCCACTCACATTGAAGAAGATTTCTAGTTTTTTTCTCTCAAATTATATTTACTTATTTTTTTGTGGTATACTTTTATAAAATTTTTTTTTTAGTTTTTCTTTACATCTAATTCTCTTCATTTTTATTTTAAAATGTAATTATATAACAAAAACAAGCAATTATTTTTATTAATATCAAAGTTTGATCATTTACTTGATTTATTCTTATAATAACATTATTTTATACGTAGGTTAAAAGCAAGTATAGATGCTATATATAGATATATGTTAATACATTTGTTGAATTTGTTACTTATATTTTTTTATTTATATATGTATTGTGCCGATATACTTATTAAATGACAATAGAAAAACTCATACGTAAATTAAACACAACTATACTTTACAAACCTTAAATTTATTGAATTAATCTTATAAACATAGAAAAAAGGATTGAGTAGAATAATAAAAACTATAAAAACATTATATTGAAGCAAAATTTATTTAAAAAAAGTATACTACAACAATTAGTTATTATTTATTGCTATTAATACTAGTTCGTCTATTGGGAAAAATAAATCAAGGTAGCTCACCTAAATTTTTAATAATTTAGAACATAATATTGCCTTATTTCCCCCTTAATTATAAAATAATAATACAATTATATTACTGACTTGGCGTATCGAATTTTAATTCAAATTTCCAATAATTTAATATCAAAATGAATCATTAATAAATTATAAATGTCAAACAAGACATGAATTAAAATGTAATAAATACTTTGTCAATTAAATTTAATTAAAAATAAATGTACCTTAAGGACTTAATGGTAGATTTATATTATTATTAAAAAAAAATATATTATGTGCATTTTTAAAACAAGAAGGAATATCTTTTATTTCTGCTAATCAAAGTATAAACTTATTTTTGACTGTGAAATTCCAATTAACAGTGACTATGTATTTTATCAGTACCGTGATACATGATTAATATCCATACTGCCATCATACATGACAATGTCACAATGCTTAGAATTTTAATCAAAATTTTAATATTTTTATTCGCCTAACCCTTCTAACAATCGATTAACACGATTTTGGCACTCATCGCCGAGTTGATCCGAAATTATCCAACATAATCCTTTACGATGGAAAAAACGTTTTCGAGCTCAACAGGGGTGGCTCGCGCGGGGGCGGATAATCTAATGAATTTATTTTTATTTTCAAAAAGAGCATAAAATAAGAATATAAACAGCTAATTGGATGAATAATTCAAATATATACACATTTCGTGAGCGGCTTAAAAATGAAGGCAGAGAAGGTGGAGGAATAAAGAGGCATTAAAGGAAACAAAGTGTGGCCATGAATTTCTCCTTACGGCCATGGGCTTGTGAATATTAAAAAAAATGTCTCTTTTAAGACAATTGTTTTTGTAGGTCGTTTTGCGTACCGGCGAACGTTACGCTAGAGCCCCCCCCCCCTACCCACTTTACCCTCTTTCTTGAAGTTCAGGTAATTTATTGACCCGACGAAAAGAACAAGATAGACTCGAAAGAACCCGAAACACGGATACTTGTTGACAAACAAATTTTGTCGTGGTAGGATCTCTCTAAAGGAGATAAAGAATAGTAAACCCTTTTTTGAACAGTGTTAAAATTTATTTTTCAAGTTAAACAATAACTTATTATATATTAAATATTCTTGGTATTTTCTAATAATGGTATGGTGCAATTGCCACGTCATATTTATGAAACACTTATTGAATTAAAATACACATAAAAAAGAGCTATGTAATTGGGCATTTTCTAACTCAAAATCTCTCAATAAACATAATACATTCAAATGAGTGTTGTTTAAGATTTCAAATGACAATGTTATTTATTTAATCTGAAATCATATTTTATGAGAAATATTTTAATTAGGCATTAAAAATTAGTAAAAATATTTACTCATAATATTTACCTAATAATTAGTCGTGTTTTCATTGTTGCTCAGTGTTGCCAAATAGTGAATTTCTAGTCCAGGGCAAAAGCAATAAAATCGTGCCATTGCTGTAAAAACGCTCGATTATCAACTGTTTATATTAAGACTTTTTATTACAATATTACTAATGAGAATCGAATAAAGTACAGTTAAACCTAATTTTGTCCAAAATAAGAACGCAAAAAAAAATTATCCCTTCTCAGAAGTCAAAAATCCACGTCAAAAGCAATAAAATCGTGCCGTCGCAGTCGCAGTGGGACTGCTCGTTACCGAGCGCTCCCACTACGACAGCGTCGACATGATTTTATTGCTTTTGACGTGAATTTTTGCCTTCTGAGAAGTGATAATTGTTTTGGCGCTCTCCTATTGAGCAAAATTCGGTTTGAATATACTTTAATCAGTCCTCTTATATTATAAGTCCTGCGTAGGAATTCTTCCAATTCTAAAGGATATATAAATTAGAACACCTCCATACACTTGTGTCAGTGAATCACTTCCATCAAACTCTTCAGTCAGAACTTGACACCAAACTAATACTTTTATTCTAACCTAGAAGAACTAGAGTTTAGCTAAACTCAGACTAAGCATAACTAAGCATTGTTGAATATACCGAGACGATCCTTAAATTTACATGCAATAAATCAAGCTCTTGATGTACTGACTTTACCTTGTAAAATTTACTTTTCAACCCATTTTATGTAAAATTTTAAAACTAATTATGTAAAATTTTATAGCTCCAATTAAAAACCGATAATGAGAATTATACTGCTCTGTTCAAACACAATAAAAAGAACGCACTTACGCAAAACTAATTGCTCGGGGGGCGTAAATTCGACAGGCGCGGATTTCAGCCGTCCTTTGTCTTTACGACCTCTTCCCCTTATTGATGCATGAATTCTTTAAGTTCAATCTACGCAAGGGTCGAACGATGGGCGAACGAAAGAAATAGGACGCGCGAGGAGAAAATACGACGCGATAAAGATAATTACTTTTCTTCTTTTTACGGCGGCTGATTAAGAGAGTGCGTTCCGCGTGATCGTAAATTAACAATTTCGGGGCCGACACTTTAGTATCATCTCCCGAGGAGGTGCGGGAGAGACCTTTAAAGCGCACCATGTGTCGATTGCTGTAGGATCTGGACCCCCCTGAACGTGGGCGCTCACCCCCCATCGAGAGCCAGCCCCGGCTCCGGGCCGGAAGGGCATAAAAAACTCAATTAGCGCAAGATAACGGCCAACTAAACAGCTACTTACAACCTTAACCTCCGCGTAATCAGCTTTCAAAGTTGAGCGCCGCCGGAGGGTGAACCCTTGTGGTTCGGAATTGACCTCACGTGGAAAACTTTTTCGCTACACGCACACATTCGATGAAGTGTAGGTAATTACTTTTTTCGGTGGGCGGGCGGGCCGCATTTTATTGACGACAATCGCGCTTTCAGGGCTGGAAATAATTTAGTGTCTAGATTCACTCAAATAGGACTTTTTTTTTAATTTGATAAAAAGCTATATATCAAAATGAATTACTTTAATTCACAAAATAGATATAAATATTATATAAAAAAAACAAAAATAATTTCCATGTTTCAATTAATTATATATTTTTTGATTTTAGATCACGGTTTGAAAGCTTTAGCGCGAAAGAAAACGTAATAGATGTTTTCATTCAGATAATTTATCTACGATTAAAATATTGTAATTTAAGGTTTAAATTATCATCGATAATTTAAATTAAATTATCCTTGACATTTAAAGTTATCATTACAAAACTTTTTCTAGTGCAATTCTAGTTTCGTCATTATACAAAGTCCACTTCCTATCATACTATCATAATACGACATAATAGTGTTTCTTAAACATTCCAATAATTCAATTGTATTTTGCCTAATTATTAAATAATTCTTTGCTGCTACAAATAAATATAATTTCCATATTCTACAAAGACAGCGCGAAAATAATGTTAAGAAATCATATCTTAAAAGCAAATTAATTCAGGTTGAAAATTTGTACTTTTGTTCGTTAATCGCTTAGGATTTATTTAATAAACAACTCAATTTTACAACTAAAAATGTTATGTTTATTATTTACCTTTTAAAAATAGCAAACAGTGCTTACAATATATTTATAAAATCTTAATCCTAATAAAGTTTCAACGTCGCTGCACAGTAGGGTCAAAAGAAGGCTCTTGAGTAAAAAATTTGTTATTCAATTTTTCTGGTTTTTATGCTCTAAAAAATATTAATAAAACTTACACCTTTTTAAAATATATGAAAATATAAAATAGAAGTACAAACTTGGCGCAAATAACATATCTTGAAATCTGCGAGTAATTTCACATATTAATTAGTATAAATTATAACAATTATTTAATAAAATGTTTTCGTGTATATATTATAAAACATTTTGTAGTATTATTTATAAAAAATATGATAAAATATACCTTAATACTTTTGTATTGCTTTTAGATCAAAATATTAAATTATAAAACCAGTTAGATAATTCATATTATGAATTATAAGTATAAAATCATTATTACTTAGATCTAGATACTAAATTCATATTTTTTAATGTATCGTTTTTATATTAAAATTAAATTTATTTCTTGAATATAAGTTGTACATATAATATGTATGTATTTTTTATTGGGTTTTATGTATAAACAGAACATGATATAACAAAACAGTGAAAAACAGAACCATTAGAACAAGTTTAAAATAACTGTATAATTACGTTAATATTTGCAACTAATTATTTAATAAGTAAATATTTTAATACATGATTAGTTATATAAATAAACCAAAACTGACCAGTTAATAATAAAAAAAAAAAGTGATTAAATACAAAGATCAGAAATTAGTACAAAATAATGTTTACTTTTTAAATTACTGCCAGTTGCGAAACGTCAATTTTCGGTTCAAACCTAAACCTAACCTAAACGACAGATACGTTCGGAACGTTTTGGTCTTAATTAGGCGTTCTGATTTTTCGATGATTTTGATTTCTCGAGTATTTTTTATGAATGAAAAAAGTTATGTAATACAGTAAAGAATCGCAGATACAGTATTATATATTATTCTTAAAATAACCCTTTAAAAAACACATGCCATCTGAAATAGAATCAAACATCCTCGTTCTTTTTTTTGTTAAAAAAATTTCGACCATGGAAAAATTCCTCTCGTTTTGTGTTGGTGTTGGTTTAATCGAAAAGACTTCAAATAGGCACTGTAGATTATTCGTTTTTTATCCCGTCGTTTCAAATATTTTCAATTCTTTCTTCATTCATCTGTAAGATGTTTGTTTTCTTACACTACTCTCTGTAAGGCTGAAAGAAATGTCTGTCTTTAATTGTTACGCCAATGATAAATTTTTAATTTATTCTTAGGATATTAGTGATTTAATGGAGTCGCAAGAGTCTCTTGAATTCGTCAAGCCATTAAATTATCTGCAAATAATTTTTCACCCATTTTATTTATTTCTGCTTTTAAAGATTAATTAAAGAAGTCATTATTTTTTGACTAGTAAAAGATTCTGGATTTTGCAAATATTTAATTAATGAAAACAATGTCTGTTTTTTTTAATATATGATTTTTTTTAATTGCCCGTTAAAATTTCGAGCTTAGCTCAGAATTAGTATTTTTTAATTATTTTAATAGAAAAATTAAAACTCCTTCGGCTGTCAATAATAGCCGTGAGACAATTATTGTCAATAACAGCTGTTGCTACTTTACAAAAACATTATTAAAAAAATTAGATTATCGAAAAATAAAAATAGTCTTAAATTGTTTTGCATTCTGCGTGTTTTCTTTATCAGAGCGGATTCTTAAATCACCAAAGCAAAGATAAGGCCGCCGGCCGGTCAAAATAATAAAAAATTGCAAAAAAATGCATTGTATTTAATTATTTTCGATCTTTCGAGAAAGTATTCGTATTTTTAAACATCTGGCACTAGCACCTTCGGAGAGGTTTCTTATCTGAGTATTTTCTTTTATTAATTAAGCAAAAATAAGGCGAGTTCTAGTATTAAAATTTGTAAGCATTTGCTTGTCATTCCTAGCCCCCTATTAAAACCTTCCAAGAAGTATGTATATTAGGTACGAACCAGCCTTTACTTACGCAGCGTTATAAAAAAAAGCAGTTGCTAGACACCTTTTAAAAATATTCGTACAAATTAATTTTTTTATATAATAAAAAATGCCTTATAGAATTTCTCGAGAAATGAGCATTTTCGAAAATTGAAATGCTTATCACTGTAAAGTAATAAAATTGCGTTATTTACTTCTATCACTTTTATCTTCTGATCAAATGGAGCTCACGTGGGAGTGCAATAATGATACATATTAAAAAAGCAAATCAACTGATTTTGCGGTTAAAACGAATAGCTTCTAAGGTTTTAGTTTTTTTTACGTTTTATAGATAGGCTAAAAAAATTATAGAACTTGAACTACTATAACTAAAGGAGGGCGAGGATTTAAATAGACAATACAACTGTTAAAGGAAATCTTAATTTTTAGGATGTATTGATGTGTGTTCAATAACTAAAGGCGAAATTTTAAAACGACAAACAATTAAAAAGTCAAACCATCACGTACATAATCCATCGTTTAAATTTACACAAAAAACGAATTTTAAATCAGCGATTCGCTAATTCAGATCGGGTGACACACGAACGTACACATATATACATATGTACGTTTCGGCCCTCGGGAGCCGTCAATTCTGGCAGCGGGCTGCCATTTTAATTTGAAAATAATTAAAATGGAAGTGCGTTAGTCACGCAGGGCCGGCGCCGTAAAACAAACCGAACAACATCACTCATCAATCGGGCAATAAAAATCGGCGCCCGTGGGGCCCCCCACACTAAAACAAAACAGCTCCTTGTTTTATGATCGCGAAATAAACACGGCACTCTGGCAACATTAACGCGGACCGTGGGCCAGATTTACGGCCTTATCACGCGACGGGCGTTAAGGGCCGTACATGTCGATCGTCGGGCCCCGGGCGGTTGGTTTGTTTGGAAAATACGTTTTTTGTAATACACGCGCGTTTGCGTAAGTACCTAACATAAATTTTACATTTATTTTTAAATAATGCAAGCATTTAAATAAATATTTTTTTAAATCAGTGAGAGTGGGACTCACTCCCACTCTTCCACTCAGTCAGCCATATACAATCGCAAAAAAAGTAATAAAACTTGATTTCAAAAAATAAGACAAAGCGAATCTTTCATATGTTTGCTATTTAATATAACCCTTGTAAATGTCACTTGAAACTCTAAATTAAATAAATTATATATATACTTAGTCTATGTAGTTAGTGATATAACATAACGCGCTATAAAATCAATAAGATTGCATATGAATTTAAAAAAAATAATGTTAAACTTTATAAAACGCTTTACTAAAAGAACATTGATTTTTTTGTAATTGACCCAATAAAAAAATTAACACTCTTTCGGAAGTTAAAATATTCGTTTCCGATTTAGAGTTAATAAATGTGTATTCAATTTTCAATCATCAAAAAATGAATATTATCATATAGACTCTCGCGACCTAAATCAACGAGAGCCATTCGTACACATTCTTTAATTTTTTAAGATCGTTCCATCATCGGTATCAAAGAATTCCATCTTGTTTTGCAATCTAAAATTAACGATAATTCTCTTTCCTCTTGTTCTAAAACGTACTTTTATAACAGCATTTCGTACACCAGAATATCTAAAAAAAAATACAATGTCTCGAATTTTTTTTATCAAACAGTGAATATCTTTTCGCTGACAAATATCAATAACCGAACTGATATATTCTTCATTAAAACAATAATAAAAAACTGGCTCGTCTTCATCAGACTCGTTTTCGTGATCGAATTGAAATAGTTTCAGATCGTCTAATTTAATGTCCTTATAAAAACCGTCCATTATTGCTAAATGAATGCCGCGATTATAACAAAGTTGAACTTTGATGCCAATTAGATTTTCATATCTTTTTATCACCACTGCATCATCGTGTGTAGATGCAACTAGATCACTGTTAAAATTAATTCCAAATTCATATAATTTATTTGATACTAATTGTCTTAGCATATGAGCATCACATGTATCTTTAATATATGCTAAACCTAATTTATATTAAATTTCAGAGTCGTGTAACGTTATGTTTAAAAACATTTTATGTTTACCATTCGACCATTCTACAGTCGTCGGAAATTTATTCCCGGGTCCTTCAATGGCAAAAGAGAATTTTTTAAGTTAAATTTTATTAGTATTACAAAATCCCACGATCATGCATTTTATAATTGGCTGTCTTTTGGGCATTTCAAATCCTTGACTATTAATATATCCTTTAATCGCAGATGATTGAGATATTGCGCGAATATAAAACCCGTCATAGGCAACACACTTGGCTAACATTTCAGGAAGTTTCCTTTTTAATATTAACAAAATTAAGCATATCACCTGTTTGTAATTTAATCTTTTTCCGCGGATTTGATTCGGTAGCTTCACCTTCATTCTTCTTTAAATTCTTTAAAAAACAGGTGATGATGGCTTTTTCTAATGCAGTGTCTTTTCCAAAAATAGCTCCAAACGTTAGATTTCTTCGAGTTCATGCTTACTGGGGGTTTTAAAAAATAAAATATATTTACATGTAGATATAATAAAATTTAACAAAAATACACATTAGCCAAAATGATAAAATACCTGATTTTATGTTTATGAAGTAACTTCTTTCGGTTTTTCAAATTATTATCAAACTAATTGAAATATTTGCATTATAACGTTTAGTGTTTAAATGAAGTACGTACAAAAGTAACTCATGTATTTATACAAAATTTATGAGGGAAAACCATTTTTTGTATATCATTAGAGTACGCCGGTTTGTTATTGTGTGCGTGTATATGTATATGAGAGGGAGAAGCGATGTAGCGTGTACTTCGTTGTCTCGCTTTCTCTTTTTAGGACAGTCGCTGATTCGTCAACGCTGGTATTCGTCATTAAAGTGCAGTGTGGCACAGAAGTTCGATCTTCTCTAGTGATTTATTTCAAATAATTTTGTATTGATATTGGTTTAACCCAGATATGCCCACTGTCCCATGGGTAGGTCACTAAACTCGTGCCACTGTTTTTTATTTAGAAATGAAATTTTAAGAGAACAAAATTTCTTAGGCATATCTGGGCTAATTGATATTAAGGCTTTAAATATACACTGTAAGTTATTCGTTCTCTTACCTGTGGATTAAAATATTTTAATTATTTTTCCATTAATCTGTACGTTGTTGGTTTTTTTACACTATTCTATGTAAGGCTTAAAAAAGTTATTATTCTTATCGTTGCGCCAATGATAATTTTTTAATTTATTTAATGGATTCTAATGATTTAAAAGAGTCGTCGAGCCATTAAACAATCTGAGAATAATTTCTTTCCCCATTTTATATCTTTTTGCTTTTGAAAAATAGCTAAAGTCTTCATTATTTTTTTGACTAGTGAAAGATTTTGAATTTTGCAAATATTTAATTAATGACATCAATGTCTTGTTTCTTCGAATATATAATATATTTTTCATTGTCCGCTAAAATTTCCAACTTAGCTCAGATGTATATAAGTTAAATAAATATATTTTCTTTTAAAATAAAAAAATTAAATATTCTGAGCGAAATTGTTTTGAGCCACACAGTTCACGCACACAATAACAAATAGGAATCCTTATCCCGAGCGTACTCTACTCGACACGATTTTTTTGCCAAAAGATGAAAATAACTAATTTAGTAAATTGAGATATTCAGATCTAAATCTCATTTCTTTTCTATATCACCTTTTATTTTCTTGGGGAAATGATGTAAAGAAACAAATTTAAATTATTTTACTGGAAAAGCGGAAGTTGATACAAAAAAATAATTATTGACATATTGAAACCAGCGTGTCTGAAATTATTAAAATCAGTGTTTTTCATGTTTTTTTTGTCAAACAAATGTTTTTGCGATGATAGTTCTTCGTTATCGTTACGCACTCGTTAGGGGTTTTCTATGCCGGCACGAAATGTTATTTGCTTATCGAAATTCTTAGATTTGATCATAAAACTTATATTTTCAAATAATACTTTGGGAATTTTAATCATAATTCATTCTACCATTTCGATACCCCGCTTATCACTACCTACTCTATATGCAGCTGTGATTTTAACGGACTTCCTGGAAGGACCGAATATCGTTGCCCGGAAGGGCTTAACTAATCTCTTAATCGGTTTTGTAAACTAGAAAAAAAAGGCGGAGAATTTGGTTACTTTTAAATCGTGTTAATTTAAAAAATTAAAAATTATATTGAAATGAAAATAACCGGGTACCCGTTTAAAATACTCACTTCTCGGTTTCATTAAAAACACGCGGGTACCTGGTTTGGAAGCCCTATTCTCGACCTTAACTTTACTTCACTCAAAAAGATCTATGATCAATATAAAAAAATCTTTAAGAGAGCTATTACCATCTAATTTAAAATGCAAGGATTGCAAAAAAAATATTAAGACGAAATACAATTAAAATTATATTTGTATTTTTTTTACGTTATTCAAGGAGTATGACAAAATGTAGGTTGGATGATTTCTATGTAATGTTGATAGAAACAAGCATTTCAAGTGTTCTTCAAATTTATATGAAATTTTAAAGATCACTGAACTTACAAATCAGAGTTTGGAGCGAAGCAAAAATTTTGAAAGACGTCTGAGATCGTTCACGCCTCGAGAACGATTTATGATATTTTTTCTCTGTTCTCGCCGCTCATTTTGAATAATATCACTTTCTTCGGCAGTAATTGAACTCATTTATTATTTTAAGTGAGCCAACATAAAAAATGTAGAATAATTTTTTGAACACCTCACTCCCTTCCACGCACAGTGAAGCAAAACTCCAAATTGGCGAGAGGTAAATATAATAATAAATTTATGACATACAGCAAGGTGCGCGTTCATCGATAAAAGGAAAATCATGCCTAGCCGAAGGCAAATCATATATATTATATATAAATTTAGTATAACTTATTAGCTGACCTAACCTAATCAAAAACATATTTTGTTTATTATTTTTAAAAATCTTCCTTAAGTTATTGAATTAAAAATGCATGTTAAGCTTATATTATATTGCAAAATCTTTTTACATAATTTGAAATAAAATAGCAGTTTTAGATCATAAAACTCGTTTCGAGATCTTAGCAATAATTAAATTATATAATTTGATCTATCA
This sequence comes from Plectrocnemia conspersa, assembly GCF_051122295.1. NCBI lineage: Eukaryota > Metazoa > Arthropoda > Insecta > Trichoptera > Polycentropodidae > Plectrocnemia > Plectrocnemia conspersa. The sequence continues at coordinate 9,373,513 of NW_028277175.1, read as the reverse complement.
GAATATAAATAATCACTTTTTGCAATTGCGTCATAGTTCTTACGATGGTGTATAATTAGTACTGTGCTTACATAATTACAATAAACATTATAGCATATTAAACATATATAGTAAGTAAAAATCTGCATTTAATATTTTAAAAAATATGTGCTATTTTATTTCATGTATTATAATGCAAAAATCTCACAATTATGTCGGAAAAATCTTATAGGAATAATACACAATTCACAAACAATTCTTCAAGGTAAAATTATTAATGGTTTGAGTGGTATTTGTGTAAATACTGTATGTTTTAATCTAAAATAAGCAACGTTGTGCTTTTTTACATAATTTCATTTTAAATTAACTGTTTTTTTTTAACAAGATAATGCTAATCTAATAATAGCACTTTTAATACTCTTCCACAGAAATTTTGATTAACTGTCATGTAATTCGATAATACCATTCTTAGTTCTCCCAGTTATTATTTTAAGATCCTTTCACTACAATCAAAATAAGGTTATGATAACTTTAGCCTATTGGATTTTGACCCACTGTTGACCAGGAGTGAAAGTGGGGGTTGAAAAGGGGAAAGTTTGGGGAGGTTTGGTCCGAATTAAATGGCGTCGCGTCCGTTCCGGTCGGCTCATATAGACTTTTACGTTTACCACTCGGCATATTTGCATATGAATGAAAATCGTTACGTTCATATCGAACTGTATCGGATTTGCGCCATTGTCGAAACGGTCGATTGTATATTCAACACTCGGAACTGTGTTATTGAAGGAAATGAAAACATTGGCGACGCGCGATTGAAAACGATTCCCCAAAGATACCCAAGTAGGTTTATGTAAATATTTAGGATTATAAAAATACACTTATAAGTAGGAAGCGTTATGATAAATGAAAAATCACAGGAATGTTATAATTAAATTTTTAGGTTAATATTTTTTTTGTTCACTCTGTATGTTGCTGAAATATGGGATTTTGCGATAGGCGAAAGAATAAAATGGCGCGTCGAGACGTGTCCACAGAAGCGGATAAGCAGATTGCTTACGCGATCCGAAAACAATATCGCTTTCTGTGCTTTGTCAGCTGAAGGTGTTGCCAGGTATTCAAGAAAATACAAATGAAATATACACGTGAAAAAGAGGCTCTAATCTGATTTATACGCGGTATTATTGTCTAAAAAAAGTTTAACGCATATTTATTTTTCCGTCTTATTTGACAAGGAAGTAAATAATATAATATTTATATAAATCTAGATAGTTAGTTATATTAGATAATCCCGAAATAAATATCGTTTTTTTTTAATTTGTCAGTCGTGCTTTGGCTGCTGATACCTGAGTAGAGTCTCCAATTACTCGAACCATCAACTACTCGAGTATCGAATAATAAAATTTTAAAATACTCGAGTACTCGAGTACTTTCGAGTACTTACCAAATGTACCAAAATAGCTATTATTCAAATTCGTGCACATATAAATAAATAAATAAAATACTTAGTATGTTAATTTTTACAATTATTTTAACTTCACGAACATACTTTTTAAAAACAATAATGCAAAAAGTGTCTCGAATTTAATATTACTGCTAACCTTTGGTTTTATTATTCCCGTTATGGAAAAAACCCTTTCCGTTGCTGTTGATGTTGGTCTTATTGTCATTAACGCGTTGGATAAGGCTTCTAATTTATATCTGTTCGCTTTTTATAGATATAAAATTTTTTGAACTCTTTTTTTATGTTCTCTTCTTTCATTCCCTTCTCTGCTTTTCTCTTATTTCCTTCGACTATTGACAAAATAGTATTTTGTAATTCTTCTTGAATAGATTTTTTTTCTTAACAATATACAATATTCTACTCCTTTTGATTAATGCGAAGAATTTAAATCTATATCCTTCGAAGATGTATTTGGGTGAATCCCTTTCACTCTAGAGCTTAACGGTTCGCAAAGAACTGACTTTACTTTAATTGCCTTTAAAACACACAATTGTTTTGATTTATATTTTAAGCTGAGGGATCAGTATAAACAATTGACAACACTTTACGCTACAACTGCATAGTCATAAAACCTAAAAATTTTTTTGTTGATATTTCATATTGTTCATTGCCATAAATTAGATAAGTCGGGACTGTCGAACAGAAAACACAAAAGAAATTTCTCCGTCGTACCCACTAACAGCCGACGACCGGAACTATGCAACTATGGAACTATGAAAAAATTATACCTGATAGTAACCGCTCTAGCTCGGGACTTCGGGCATAAACGCCAAATAAAATCAAGACGTTAACCTTTACCGGACCGAGTTAAAGTTATTTTTGTTTCTGAAATATTTAAAAAAAATTAATTTCGAGTATTAATCGAGTAATTTTCAAAATACTCGATTATCAAGTACTTGAAAAATAGACGAAAATACTCGAGTATCGAGTACTCGATTACTCGAATTGGAGACTCTATACCTGAGTATACCCTTTTTTATAAGATTTATGTTGGTGCACATCCCGATATTTAAAAAAAAAATAAAAAAAAATTACGATTGCAAAATTTTTATCAATTAAACAATTTATATAATACAAAAATGTATATTGTATAAATTAAAAAGTAAAAAGTCTTGTCAGTAAAAGTGGAATAGTTTTACAACACGACAATGCCTGTCACCATGTAGCGAAATTGCCTCTCGATAAAATTAAGGAACTTGCCTGGAAAATTTTATTTCATCCACCCTATTATGCAGCCCTTGCTCCTTCCTACTATTATTTATTTCGATCGATGCAACACTTTCTAGATTAAAAAAATCCAAAATGCATATAATATAAAAAAGGGGGTTATCGAAATATTTTTAATCAAAACCTCCAATGTTCTATGCTAATGGAATAAATAAAATAAAAAGAAAGGAAATAAAGGTGTTTTAGTTTTATTAAAAATTCAACATTTATTTCTGGATAACCTAATACATTTATGTACATAATTTAGTTGTATTATTTCAATTACCTACAGCAATTAACTGTAGCAAGGATTTATAATATTTTTTTTTTGAAAAGTCATGATAAAGCAGAATTAAATTATTTTTATGGCCACCTGTGTATATAGTACAATAAAATAAGTTAAATGTTTAAAAGCAGATATCTCTCAAAGTTAAGTTAAAACTATTGGCATAGATATATAGTAAATATTTTACTGAACCGATTCATAAATATATTAAATGAAAATAGCATTAGATTCCTTACTTCCATATGAAAAAAATGCATTTTCTAGAACTAAACATAAAAATACTTTTAGTTGATCACTATATGACTTTAAATTACTTTTATTGCATGTTAGTAGATAATCGAACGCGGTCCAGGCAACGTCCTATGCTTTAATATAATCCAATGTCAAAGGACAGTACTCTGTCCTGGGCAAACAAATTTTATATGGAAGCACCGAATGGTCGTCTAAAATTGGCTTTATATTTGCATGAAGTATACATTGCCGTATAGCCTAAGCCACTAACAATTTATTTTTATAACCATCCGAATTTATATTTGTATTTACTCTGTAAATTATTTTCACCATTTGTGATTTCTTATTGTAAAAAATATTAGAACATCATCTATGTACAATACCGTTTGTATAAGTTAAAATCTTGAGTCTTTCTTACTGTCCGTAGTCACGAAGCAAAAAATATTGCGAATAGATATGATATGAAATGTGGATTTCTCTGGCGCGGATAAGGGCGGATCCCAGACGAGGGGTCCGACCCCCGACGCGGAAGATAAAAGTGTTTCAGTAAAGAGGCTTGCACTGAGCGCCATTAAATTACGGCCAAAAGTGAATTGGACAAGGGCACTCGAGTGTGTTTGCCAACAGATAGCATTTCTTTATGGTCTTCGAGGTTTTCATTAAAAACTCCAAACGGCGACTTTATCGCCAAAGGAGCGATTTATGGTGGAGGCCTTTATACCAGTGGTTGCCTCTATTATCCGACAGTTTACACAAAATGAACTGCTATTGTCTATAAATTCATCTATGCATTGCTTACGAAATAATTATTTCACTTTATTTAGTTTATTTTCATTGGTATCAATAGCTTGAGACGTTGTATGATTTTTACAATAATGAATTTGCGTATATAAACAATGTAAATAATACATATTACTATATTTATTTTTATTTATTTATAAAAATAAAATAAAAGTATCATTATGTGCACTCTTAATATTAGCATAAAATACTTTAAAAACATATATTTATTTTATTTTCTGTTATTTTTATGATTTAGAGAATTTTTTTAATATCTAAAAAAATATTAAACAGTTTATTTAACATTTATTGCTTTAATACCAATATTTTAATTTTAAATATTTATTCCTAAAAAGCAATTTTTTGAAAATCAAGATAAAAATCTATAGACATTCTAAACCATCTTTAAAGAGCAGTAGTTAACACTAATAACCATTCAAATATTCTTAAAAATTTAATTTTAATAAATAATTTTCAATTTACTTTTTTTAATCGTATTCAAGGTTTAACGGCTACTTTTACCTAAGGATAACCCGCAACCTCAGAGTTACTAGTCTGAGGCGTTACGGACTACGCTATTCCGTCCTTATTATTAATAATATTAATAACGCTGTTTACTATTTCAAGCTTTTTATATTAATTTCTTAATAATATTAAGCTATTTAATATTATTAATGTCACTGTTTACTTTTTGAAGCAGAATTAATGTTTTATAGTTATGACGAAATAAGAGAGTCTATAAAAGCCAGTTAAATTCAATAAAATTGTTAAAAAGTACATATGTATATCTCAATTTTTGCGATTTATTTGTTCTTCCATAATTCAGACATCTTTCTACACTCACTTTCTCAACAATCTTTTGAGTCATTTAATTGCAGATATAGCTATAATACTATGTAATTTCATAAGCATTTACTTGCAAATAAATTTTATAATAAATTAAAGTAAATTTGTTAAAAAACTTAAAATATAATATTACTTTTAAATATATTTATTATGATACACATTCTGCAATACTAATGTGAGATAAACACATTTATTGAATATATGCTTAGAGCACTATTATCCGTACAAGCTCTCTGCAGAATGTTGTGTATACTTGATTAATTGGTTAGCTGTACCGTTAAAATCGTAGTTATACGTCAAAGATTGGCTAGGTCGTCGAGTTGAAATCACTTCTGGCTACTCTTTATGTGACTACTGAGCTTCAGACCAAAGACGACGATTGAAGTTGTTGAATTGTTCATTTGCCAAGGTACAAAGTCAGACTATGTCTGCCTGGAGGTTTGCACTCACTGAACTGCATCGTTGTGGTATATTAATGATGGGTGAACCGTATTGCAAAACTACATTTTCCTTTCCATTACAGAAAGATATACATACATAATATTTTTTTTAATTCAAAAGTAAAACCTAATGAATATGAATCGTTTGTAAATAATTTAAAACTATACATTAGTAAGCAAATAGTGTTTTTTATTATATTTATAAATGTAATACTTTTTAAGAATAAAGTCACAAATCACAATTTACAAATTTACAAAATAAAAATCTATCGCAAAAAATACATAATATCACAAGGCGATAAATAGTAATACTTGCAGAGATTGAGATTGGTCAAGGCCGTAAGACCAAGACGCAATATTTTAAAGGTCGGGGAACTTTTTGAACAAACTATGTTATAATACATACGTATTATATTTCAGCGTAGAGATTGTGCTAGGCTCTCTCGCATTGGGTATGCCAAAAACAGAAGATAACTTTGTAGCTGTCAGTATCCGAGGCAGCCGCAGCTCCCACAAAAGCAGTATTTCCTTAACCGTGGCAAGTTTGACTACTACGAAACTTGTGCCGGTGCTGGTCCGAGGGACCTAGCATTGACGAAGCACCCTGCTTATCAGTCAAAGTCGTCCCAAGTTAATTCTAACAAGCCGCGCCTTGACCCGGAGCTCTTGCCAAATCTCATAAATCTCAACATCCACCGACCGCCTACTTCTGCAGCCGAGAGAGAGAGAGAAAGAGAAAGAGATTCTGAAGCTCCGCAGATGGAAAAACTCTCGAATCTTGTCTAAATTGTTCTCGAACTGAAATACATTATTTATAGGGGAATTTAGAACGTGGCGTTGTGGTTGGCTTTTCGTGTTGGACCTCAGACTTTGGGCGTGTTGTTTTTCTCGAATTATATTGTGTCTAGATCAGACTTTACAATATTAATTTTGATTGATCGCCACATTAACAATTAAAAATATTTTCAATTTATTTAACTACAACTATTAAATTAATTAAAATACAGAAACAAACTTTATAAATGTTAGTTACTGATTTATAAGTTTTCTTAGTTACAGAAGGAGTTAAAAATTACAACTATATTTATAAACTACTATATTTATTGGCTAATTCACCAAACATACACTAAATTTTAAACTCCCCTATATACTAATAAACCTCTAATTGACCCATATTTACCAAAACTAGCCACTTCCAACTATAACCCAGAACTGAAAATATAAGACTAAAAAATACTAGCTAAAGTTTACGTATATTTTTAAAAGCTTGACATATTGCTTATAGCGCCGAGATATTAATTAATATTTATCTTTATATAAGATATATTAGACTTCAGTGAAATAATGTAGAGAAATTTGAAAAAATACTACTTCAGTAGTTTCAGTAGTTTCAATAATTCTAAATAAGGTCATTCTGGTTTCTCGATGTTTTTCATTTCTCAAGAAAAGAGAATTTTCATTTCCCTCCACATTTTTTGAGAATATTTGCAAAATGTTAATAAATAAAATATATATGTAGTACATAGTATATGATTTTTATATTGCAGTATATTATTAAATATATTTTTATTTAATTAATAAAAATAGATATGGTTAATCAATATTAGGACAATTTATAATATGATGATGATTTGTTATAATGGCCGCGAATAATCAAAAGACCAAAACGGATCGATCTACTTCAATTAATTACAGAGCATCGATTTACGAAGTAATTTCAGGCTCCCATATTTATACTTGAATTGTAGAATAAATGCTACTCTATTTTTTTTATTTCAAGCAAGACATAGATAAAATAATTCTGTGAATTGTTGAAAAAACTAAATTTAAGATTGCCAATAGGCAAATTTTATACCTCAAGTATGTGTAAAGCCCCCGTACATTTTTGCAATCTACCGATTCCTACGCAAAGCAGTTACTTATTATGTGATTATTATTGTAGTTTTAGAATACCAAAGCAAATATAAGGCCAATAAGAGCAGTTGATAACATCGTAAATCGATTTCTATTAAAAGCTTCCAAAGGAGCATCCTTATTTTTGGTCCACCCCTTTTTGTGCAGCAGTATAAAAATACTGAAATATAAATATTTTATTTTTAATGAAAATTTTCGAGAAATCAATTAATCGAAAAGTAATACTGAGCATCAAATAATATAGATTTTAATAAAATATTATTTAATTATTATTTTTAAATTGTCTTGCATTTGTAGATTTCTGTGATCAGATTTAGGAAAAATATGATACAAATATTAAAGTAATAAATAAAAGGTCCTTTTATTTATTATAATAATTTAGTAAAACTATTATTACGCAATCTTTAATCTGTATTTTTACTATTTTGTATAATTTAAACTTAGGATTTAGTTTATAAAACGATGCATGTTCACGTAGAAAATAATAAAAAAATTAATGAAATTCATCATTAAATAATATTATATTATAAGTATAATGTTAAATTTTATACTATAATACAATTTTTAATAGTTAATTACATTATTATTATTTATTAAATAATGTGTTTATGCTAATTGCCCTCTTATTTTCTTGCTACATTACAATTGCGTGTACAATGTAATGTTTTCAATTTAACTATATACCAGCTGCAAAGTAACGAAGTTGGTTGTAATGTTTGTTATAAAGGACAAGGCGAAAGAGGAGGGAATGAAATTGTTTCTTGCGTGTGGCATTATCTGACAAGTTTAAACGATTTGGCTCAAAATGAGAAAACAATGATAGATGTTGTCTTCTACAGTAACTGTAAGAACAAATGCATTGTTTCTCTATGCTTGTGTAATTAATTACATAAATATAATATAAATGACATTACACAAAATTAGGCAATAGTACAAATTAATCAATCGTGCGTCAATAAATTTTAAAAATATCCTTATTTATATAAACAGTATGTGAGACATTTTAGTTCAAAAAAATAGAGCAAATGATATCTTATTTATAATTCAAAAAAACGTCTCACTAAGATATTATCAATCAACAATTTGTGCATTTTCTAGTATATATAGTCATCAAAAATATATTTTTGTACTCTTTAAAGTGACTTTTAAGCTGATTGTTATTAGTGCTTATTTACCCTCTTAGACAAATTCTTAATGGAAGAAGAGAATTAAGTACGATATGTGTTGAAGTTAAATACTATCTCTTAAAAGAAATAGTCCTTCGGCATTCTTTCTCTCAATCGTTGGACTAATGGTTTTTTAGTTACTATTTTCTACAAAATATCTAGTTAAAATAATTTGCGTAAAGGTGATTTATTAAATGACTGCGACTTTGTATACATACTGAATTCCATTGTATGACCACCATCTGTTAGTGTTTTGCAAGCAGTACAAATAGTGCGTTTAATTAAAATCAAAAATTTGTTGCTCACTCTTCATTAAATGCAATTTATTTTTTCTCTTTCAAGTGATGAATGCCATTTTAAGTCATAATAACACAATAAATAAATTTAAATTAAAATAAATAATTGTAGGAATGTTAATCAACAATAAACCCATAGAGAACGCCATCAATATTTAATTACAAAACAATGTTTAATAGGATTGTCTTGGCTTGGTATACGGAACACTATGACGTAGGCCTTTGTGAATCGGAAATAGCACAGGAAGTGCGGCGGAAGTGGCGGTCACCGGAAACCTTAATAATTCATACTCTGTGAATAGTTCCTACCATAACACGAATCATGTGTCAATTACTGCCGTCTCGACGCAATTCAGCAAACTTAAAATCCTGATATAAAAATAAAATGCAAAATAATTCAGTTGATACCATAGAGTTCACTCAATAGTAGTTTTTCAATAAATTATATTTTCACTAGTAGAAGTATAATTTTAATTATTAGACTAGTAAAAACATCTTAAACAAATTATTTTTAGTATAAAAAGCATGTCAATATATTTTTTGTTAAATACATACAAGGTATTTTCCGTGAGTTGAATTAGATCATTATTAGATCATTTTCAATACCTTATATGTACGGCCTAGTTCGATTTTATTTAATCATTACGATATTTATATATGGAAATCTAAGTAAACCTCATATGTGATGATCGATCGGAATTATAAATATATAATAATCACTAATTATGATCTCTCAGACATGATATAAATGTAATAACACTAAGGTACATATTAAATTCGAACCCAGGTATTTTATAAAACTAGCTGGATATTCTTATATATGACAAAGATTTATAAAGAAATTTTCCTAATATAAAACCGTAATAATTTTTTTAATGATAAGCGCTCAGTTAATTAGATTAGTCATGGTATTAATGTACGTCTTGTTAATTAGTAATTCTTAAAAAAAATGTGACTAATAAACAGTCAATATTTTTTTCATATACGTTTAGTAATTAATTGACTAATAATCAGTAAAAATATTTTAACTGACCATTTCAAAATTTATTATATTTTATTCCTAATGTTTTAAAACATATTTATTTTATTTTAAATTAAAAATATATATTTCTTAAGTATAAATAATGATTAATAGTATTTGTATTGAAATTAATTGTAAGATTTTATTGTCATTAATAATTTCCTTCCTTAAATTTTTATTAACTAATGAATGTATTTTTTAGCAGATAAGTGTATTAGTATTTTTTATCATCACCAAAAACTTCAGAATATTCTTTTACACGTATACTTGCATACGTATTGCATTTGATGCATCTTGTATTAAATAAATAAGTTAAATTGTTTCTTTCAACTAACTGTTAAAATTGAACTGACCATTCAATACAAAAAACTGGACCGTTAAACCGTTAAGCTATTGAGCAATTAATAAAGCTATTAGCTAACTATTTATTAAAACAATTGACCATTTGATTAAATTATTGATCGAAATTACAGCATATGTAGTTTTTTTTATTCCATGCATACTTAATTTAATTAATAATTTTAACCACTTAAACGCCAGCGACTCACCGGTGAGTTACTTGTCGATTATTTTTTTTTTACAAATTAATTTTTCAAAACAAGCTAACGAATTATTTATAATATTTTTTTAATAACAAAGATTATTGTAATAGCTTAATTTATTAGTAAACCAAGTGATACTGACGCGTGAAGAGATATAACAGGTGACTGGCATTTAAAGGGTTAATCGACTTTTTATAAACTTTCATATTTAGCCATATGCATTCATACTTCTGTTTCTAAGAGTATATTCTACAGAATAATTAAAATCTGTACAATGAAGAGATCAAAGATGCTCAACATTAAAATAAAAATTATCTAACACAAAACCGTAATAAATTTAAGGTTCAGTTTTTTTATTGATAAATGTATGGTTTATTAATTTAAAAAAAAACAAATAATTTTTAAAAAAATACTTAACGGTCAGTATTTTTTTCAATAACGTTCAGTAACTTATTGAATAATGGTTAGTAAATTTATATTTAAACTGATCAGTTTAAGAAAGTGAAAAGATTAAAGATGCTCCATATTAAAAAAAAATGTCGATAATTACTTTGTATCTATTTCTTATACGTATATCAATTTTAGTAAATGGTGATATTAAAATGATTCGAATAAAATTGTATATAAAATAATTTCAATATTTTATTTTTACTTTAAATACATACAAATTCGATATAAGCTGTCATTAAAAATTTCTAACATTACTAAAAAATGTATACAAAAATATTTTTATAGTTTTTTATTAACGAAAAAAATGCTCAAAAGACAATTTAGTTATATTTTTTTTTAAATAGAATCGATTATAAAAAAATAATAACAGATATAAATATATGTACTTTATCTTTGTAGCATAATATTTTTTTATTATTAATTAATAGATTTACCATTGGATGTATGCTGTTATGTAAATGTATTTCAATTCAATAGAATATTATCAATCGACACAATTATAATATGTAAATTTGATAAATACATGCAGTGCTTATTGATGGTACAAAGTTCTGCAACTAGACTGGTTCATATTATATAATCACAGTTTGGATTCAAAACCGGATGAAAACTTTCATTAGGCCGCACGAAAAGTTTGGTCACTCTCGGTCAGTTTGTTTGTTCGTCGTTCTTTTTTCCACCCTGGATATCCTGATCCGCTCGCTCGGTTTCATAGTCATTAAAACTTAATATAAAACAGGAAAGGGTCCGACCTCAACTTGCACTGGTCCCCCGGAACACAACAAAATAATATATTGCGAATATCATACAATAAATTTTAAATAATTTGCAAAATTGATTCTGCTGCTTGGATAGATAGTATTTAAGAACAACATTTATGAATGGCAAATAAATGTAAAATGGTACTATGATACTATTAAATACTAATATGGCATTTTTTTTACAAATGTCAGCCCATTTAAGCTATGAAAACTCACTCATAATAATCGTGGTATTGCGTGGTGGTCTTAGAAAAATATTTTTATCTGTTTAAAATGTATTTTTGTATACCTAAGATTAAAGTAAGACATAAATAGAATGGCTCACAATCGTGTTTATGTTATGGTTCATAAAAGTAAAACATGCTAAAAAAATATTTGCTTCCAACAATATTACAGAGTTTCCAGCACTTTCAGAGCACGGAACATGTTGGGCAATTAAGCCGCGTCGGATCAGGTCGGACAATATCGTCGACAAGTAGACAATTTAAAGTTTGGGCATAAACCGATGGCTTTAGTCTGCACGGGTTCACATCATCATATTCGGGACGGCTACGTGACCATCCCGGGACTTTATAATTTCGACACCGCATCCCCAGTCTCAACTTTGGCCACAAAGCGAATCAATTCGCGCCTCTGCGAAACACCGCTCCTAACCGACCTCCCAGTGGGTGAATCCGCCCATAACCCCCTTTTCAAAGGCTTTGTCGTTTGAATTCATCAACGGAGAAAATTTAGTATGGCGCGACACGTATAACAATCTATGACGATGTCCGAATATAAAAATTGCTCTAGGTCCTCTCTCTCTCTCTCCCTTTTACCCCCAAATACGTACACAATCGCCGATAAATTATTCAAACTGCGTCAATACGCACTCTATACGTGGGTTTGTATCGATTTTTTTTTAGTTGACCCGTTTTCAAATGAAATTACGCAGAAATACTTTTGCATTACCAATTCATGGAAAATACTTATCACGATGGAAAAAAGTTTTAGGGTCGCGCTCTTAAAAGTAGCCTAAAAGTTATGTGAAAGATAGCAAGTAAAAAGCAATGAATAAATCAAAAAAATTGGGACCTATGACACGCATGTCAGTTAAAACATTTTTAAATTTTACTTTACTTTTATTTTAATCATATTTACAAGTAAAATTTTGCTTTATGTATTTTTTAACAACCTGCACAATTTATTATACTTTAAAGATTAGCATTCAAACAAAAAAAGTAGGGTGCACAGTAAATTCATAACGCAATAGAAGAGTGATATCGTAATTAAATTTTTGCGTTGATAATAAAAAATATTGTACAAACAGCGTTAAGTACCGCCAATAAATACGATTCTTTATGAAACGACGCGCACCAAACTAGACATTCTATCCCGAGCATATTACTACTGTTCTTTGACTCTTGGTTACCGATCGCCGGAGTTGTTATCTGTACCGTTTCTTTTTAAGAATAAACATTTTTAGGTGGATCTTTGATATATTATACATATAAATATATCAAAGACTAGCTATTTAGTAAATTTTATTTTATGTTAAATGGTATCTTATCTTTTAATTTTATTAAAAAATATTTACCATATTATAAAATTCACACATTACATAAAAAGCACATAATAATAAAAATAAAATGTATCTATTACTACTGAAAGCAACACTGCAATATGTTTCAGAGTAACTTTGTTATTTTATTTGTGAACCTGTTATATAATAAATAAATCGATGAGCTAATAAAAAATTTGCCATTAAAAAACTAGGACATTTTTTTTAATTATGTTTCATTTTTACCAAAATATAATTATCATTATGATTTAAAATAAACATAATCAATCTTATGAAATAATAAATTTAGGTGTCCCACGTTCCACAGATAGTCTCAGTAAATATATTATACTATGAAATACATTCAGTATTCACCTGAATTCAAATTTGTAAAGCAATAGCTTCCGCGAAATAACATTTTTCACATGGGACATTATTCTTATGAATTCGTGCAGAAGTATATTCACTTTATCGCGTTTCAGCCGAATTGCATCTAGAATGCGCCTTTTTTCGTGACACCTTTCTAGAGGGCGTTTTTCTCTCCGCTCTGAAATAAACGCATACAAGAAAATATACATACATACATATTCATGTGAATATTTTACTTTAGTGTTTGTGTGTGAGTGTCTGTGTTTCAAAAGTTTCCAGCTAGAGGAATCCCATTTGAATCCGTTTTATGTGAGAAAACGCGAAAGATATAATATGACAGTTATGGCGATAGGAGGACCATCATCCGACAGCCTGAAGACGACAGTCTTTACTATAATGACTATGCATTATATCTGAAGATGTGGACTATTTTATATTTTATTATACAGCAATCAGCAGTATGGTAAAATATAAAAAAATATACATTGATCACTGAAAGATTTGGTTACATTCAAATTTAAAACATGAGTAATTCAAGACTACAACATCAACATATAAAGGGCTACGTTTTTGTTTTGGAATTGCGGAATTTTTCCAAATAATATAATTGATCTAAAGAGAGTCTACTAACCAAATCAAAAAAGGGTGAATTATATTAAAGCAATCAAAACCAATCAACAGTATGTGTTGATGCGTAATTAATGTGCAAATGCTATGTGATATTTCAACGTAATATTATTAATTTACAGTTTTTAAATATAGGCAAAATATTATTGCGTGTCATATTTATTCAAAATAAGTACTTATTTTAATGTTAACTTTTTAATAAATAACCTGTTCATTTTACTGAAAATATTCAATTTATTTTCAGCAAAATGTTTTTGTTAAATATTTGTTGTACGTATACTAGCTTTGTTTTTTTTAATATCATAACATGTTCGTATCTTAAATGTTTTACTGAAAATACTTTTCGTTTAAAAATTACAATTTTCCATTAGTGAAAAAAATAAGATGGAATACTTGCTCAACTTTGCCGAAATGCTTTAACATTGCCTCTAGCGTTACGTATACAAAAATCGCTTTGCAAAATATGTACGAACGTATAAAAAAAACTGTATATGGACCTTTCAGTGAATTTTTTTCATATTCACTGAAATAATTTATCAATGTAAAGTTTTCAATCCTAAGAAAATGAAATACGTAATCTTTGTTTATTAGGTCTTAATCCCTCTCGATCTTAAATTGTATATATGTTACCGAGAATGTGTTTCACCGTTGAAGTTATACTTTCTCTGGCATTTCAGTAAAATCATATTAAAATACATTTCTACCGATAAATAGATATTTATACTAGTAAAAATATAAATTATCTGACAGGTGATAGAGAAATTATATGCTCCTCTTAACTAATATTTGACAGTTATTTAAAAAAAGCGACGTAAGTGGTATTGTACAGTTGTAAACAAAACTTGTTATATATTGCTTAATTAATTAATCCATTTGTTACGCCACTAGTAAATTTTATTTTTAAAAATAGGGTGACACATTTCCTATTAAGGCCAAAATGTTCCAAAAATACGTTTATTGAATTATCCTCTCAGATGGGAATTAATATATATTGACTAGTAAAATTATAAATCAATTGGTTGAGACATCTTACCTATTTGTGACATTATAATTTTAAAAATAAAAATATATTTTTTATAGTCAAACCTAACCCTAATCTAAACGAAATCAGCGAATTCAACTTATGAAAGTTCTAAAAGTAACTATAGATTTTAAACTTGCATTAGGTTAATTTGTTTAAGTTTTGTTTGAGTTTAATAGTTAGTCAAATTATATTTTCGCTAGAAATGAAAAATAATAAAACTATAAATTCTCTACTATGGAGAATCTTGAAAGAGGCGAAGACCTATCTTGGATTGTCAGGCCAAAAATGATGATACGTTTTCAAGTAAAAATATATATCTACCGGTGAAAATGTATTCGGATATAATTTCACAGAAATAGTAAAGCACAAAATTTAAACAGAAAAGTATTCTTTCGCACTAAATAAAACGATCAATAAAGGAACCTCGCATTTGTCAAGTTAGTAATTACCACAGCCGTTTCATTTTCTCTATTAGAGTGATTATATTAATTAAATGCATTAGCTTTTTTAATTAATCAACTAAATATAGAACATTATTAAAATGTGTTGTTTCTCTGCAACACTTTAAATGAATTTATGCTTATATACGTATGTGATAATAAAAACAAATTACATAAATTTAAAATGTATTTGCTCACTAATTCCAATATTAAGATATTGTAGTATATGCATGGTAATTCTAAAGTAATCCATTCTACCCTGAAATTGTATGTTACCCAGTCGAAGGCTTAAACTCGTCTCAGTCTACCCGTAAACTGTTGTTTGCGATGTATCATTGTATTAAAAGTGACAAATTGCGCTCGCTCGCTGAGTTTTCTCTTTATACGGCGGCGCTAAGCAGCGACCGCACAAAATTAATGGCGACGAAAATTAGAAAATGAACAACGACGAAAATTTGCACTAATTGAAAAGTTTTGCGAAAAAGCGTTACAGGGAAAATTTTACCCATTTTTAAGTTGCTGATTCCAGCACTGTCCGCAGCGAAAAAACATCTCCATATGTTTATTTGTATTATCTCCACACTTTATATAGGATGATTCTTATTTTATTACATTTCAAAAATCAATGATAAAAAAAAATATTTATATAAATGTAGATGATATAATAATTTACAATGCATGACATTATCATTTTATATCGTATATATTTTAGTGCCCACGAAATATTTTTACAATAATAATTTGAGCTAAATATAAAATAATACACTGCCTTAGCTAATTTAAATATTGAAAACTTTCTACAAAATCGACCGTTGTTTAACATCTGTACGCTAAAATTTAGCAAAAACATAATTTTATTGTAATAAATTATACGATATAGTACAATTCAACTCATTTAACACTTGGATTTTAGACTATACGTTTTTTTTCAACCAGAACTTTCAGTGCCGATATTAGTCACCTAAAAAACACTTTATATATAATAGTTGCTTAAAAAATATATTTGAGGGATCAATATTAGTGCTTACTACATACTATTGCCCACCACAGATTAGGTTATTCTAGATTTGCTTAATCTCACAAATGAACATTTAGAATAGAATCGAGCTAAGACGTGTTGATTGTAAAGTGTAATAATTTTCTTCTATCAATCAAAATATTTGTCACTGATATACAGAATGTAATTTAGTCTACTTAGTAGTTGTTTGTGTTGGTCTTGCTGTAACACATTAGACTAACGCCTGCCGTGCTAATAAGATCTGTTAATTTTACTATAATTGAGTTCAGAAGTTGTATATTAGTTTGCTTAAGATTGAGTTTATACTTTAAAATAATTAAATATTTAATAAAACAATCAAGGTTAGATTTAAGGTTAAATAAAATAAAATAGATGCTTTGATCTTGGTAAAAGTAAAAAACAAGCTGTTTTGATAATTATTTTCTTTAAGTTTTATTGTACAATATTTAGTTGGTTATATATTAATTCATTATAAAAATAATAATTTTAACAAATAATTTTGCTATAGTAATTAACAAAATTTTGCACTCAAATTTATAAAATGTGTAAGAATTTATGATTTAAGCTTTCCCTGGCATTTTATATTTAATGCATCAAATATTATATTATACTTATACCATGGTCTAAGTTTTAGAAAATGTATTTTAATTCAAGACACGTTTACTTTAAAGTGTAAATTTATTTTAATGTATACGTTCTTTTATCTGTATTTGTGTCCCAAGAATCCGGGCGTTTTTAAAGTAGCTTAACGTCGAGCTAGAAGAGAGAAGCGGCTGCTTTTTTGATCTTCTCTATGTGTCGATTATCAGCTCTTGATTCGAAATCATACGTCTAAATAAGAGAGCTAAATTTTAGTATTGATGATGTTGTGGGGAGCGAGTCTAGAATGGAAGTGGAAGTTTTGGTTAGGGTGCCGTGAATATGTTTTTATGCACATGGCCCGCCTGAGAGAGGATTAGTGCTCACCCACTTTTTTGCCATTACTAATTACGCCGATTTGTGTATGACCATTTTAACAAACAGATTACAACCTGTCATCTGAAGCGTAAAGTTTGAACCATTTTTGAAACGTCATTTTATCATTCCCCACTTTGTTCTTTGTCAAAGCATTAACAGATAATGCCTAAATCTTTAATACTTTGATTCATCATTATGGGTACGGTATGCATTTAGACTTGTTTTGTTTTGAATTTTCCATTACTTTTAATGTCATAGAGGTTTCGTTTATCAAGTTCATTTCTTTATGTACGATGCTGAATATGCAGGTGGTTATTCTGGAACCCACGATTATTATCTAAAGCCGAAATCTTTAAATGAATTACATATATGCTTAAATTATTCTATATATTGCCAATTATAAAAATATTTAAACTCTCAAAGGAAAAGTGAAATAAAAAAATAAAATGCATTTATTTTATATATACTCTAGGTTGCATAATATTTGCGGCAAAAAAATGCTTAATTCTTATACTTATTATTTTTCCAAAGGATAGACAGAAAAGAGATTAACGGAATTTGCACATGGTTTAATATTTTAGGACAGTTTTTAAAATAATAACTATACATAATTGAACTCCTCTATTATGTATAGAGGATGCAAAAAAATAAAATTCTTGAAGAAATAATATAAATCACCTCAAAAGTCTAGATTAACAGCACTAGAGTGCATTATTATAAATTAACTAAAAAACTACATAGCTCGAGAATAATATTCGCTTGGAAGTTCTAATGAATTATCTATTAACTTATTTTTATTTACCTTTAAATACACATTGAATGTGTGGACGATGCATTTTATTGAGTAAAAATGGCGCTGAAAAGCGCCTTTTTTAGTCAACAAAATGCATGGTGTTGAAGCAAGCGATAATAATTCCATTAGCTTGCACGACTTCCTCCTCCACTATTTTTTATGGGTGCGATTTAACAGGGAATTATTTTAAGAGATATGCGCATTTAAATAATATTTTTGGCACATTTATGCAAGGTATATTTTCTGATTTTGTAATTTCTTAATAAGCATGCGCGTACGATGAGATACTCTCCTTTTCGCTCGCTTGCGTATTAAGTGATGAGAGTGAATGAGAGATAAGGGCGTGCATTCAGTGTGTTACGCACGCACTTATCTCTCTCGAAAAAGAAAGTACTTCACCATACGCACCTGTTCATGAAATATTCACTGTTCTGACCAATGCTAGTTACCAGTTATGCAGAAACAATTTGTTTTATGCAATATATTTTTTATATATTACTCACTTAAATTGTCCTCTTATTTTATTGGAGTAACTTAACAGTAAGGCGATATCAGCAAAAATACAAAACCTGTGGTAACATTTACTGAATTCTACGTTTACAAATTAAATACGTTGTTTATTTAAAAAAATGTTAACGCTAAAACTAAAATTTTAATATAATTTTTTCTTACATAAGTAAAAATATGTAGGCATATAAAAATGTTTATTAAAAATACTTTTGTATTATTACTCATATATTTAATATAAACCCACTAAATTAAATATTATTTTATTATTATATAATTTCTAACATACAATATATTTTGCTTGCTTTTAAACGTTTAATATTGAAGGGGATGATCCCCATTTTTCACACACACAACGTTGGGGTTGTATTTTTTTCAACCATTTTATCAACTGTCCTGGTTATTCAGCGGACTGGCCAGGACACGTTTCCACGCCCAGATGCCTAGTACGTCCCTGTGTGATTTATTACGCTTCATATTCTCCCTTTAATTATTATTATATTCCCGCATGAATATTTTCGCCGGAATATTTTTTTTATCCTTTCTACAATAATATGTTTAAATTTATCTATTCGCTTAACAATATATTATAAAAAATAAATAAATATACACCCAAAAAAATTGAAAATATCTAAATCTTAAATTTTTTGCAGTATTGTAAAGATAAATAATAACTGTTTCTTAGATCACGACAATTTTTTTTAACGTTTGCAGATTGTCTTAAAAAAGATATAGCTCTTTAGAATAATTACTATAACTTAAGAGATTTGCAAATTTCAATAGAGACAAAATAATAGTTTATGAAGTGTTACATTAAAAAAATTAAAATATAAAAATGCACTCTAGAAACTTTCGGGTATTCCTCGTATAGATAAAACTATTTCCATCGAGTCAGTTGAAGTGAATATTTTCACAAAAATACATTAGCACCTGCGTCCCATGATGCACTTTCGGCACCTTTGCAGCATTTCTCCTGAGATTTTCAGATACTTATCCTACGATTTTAATATACATATGTACATATTTTTGTCATTTTTACATGTTTAAATATTGTTCCATATTTTAATAATATCAATTTTATTTATATTTTAGTCACATTTTCTATTCTTAATTTCGTAAAATATATATTTTTATTACCTTATTAGTTTTTACTGCTTTTATTATAATCATGTTTTTATTTATATGTATATACAATAAAATAGTCATTTTGACTTGACATTGTACTCTTTTATTATTGGTAAAAATTGAATATTTTAATATACTCGAGATGTCCTTGTATTTTCGTCAACAATATAAAAATCCTCACATTTAAACGAAACTTTTTGTCATGTATTTGACATTTAAAAGTAAATTTATTTAATCACTTCACAAAGTCACTTTCTTTACATATTTTTTTTCTTGATATATACATTATATATCGATATAAAGAGTTTCCATCGCAAGTTTACTTTGTTACCATTCTCTAACAATACGATCTCGAGACATTATCTAACATGTGCACATGCAAATTTGACTAATAATCCAATTTCATTCTCCGCCACAGTCATAATCTAAAATTAAACAATAAAACCTAATACCATGATTTACGCTCCACAGCCATTATGCATGGTAAATTTAATCGCAAAAGCCAGGGCCGGCTCCAGCGCACAAAACGGACCTCTCTAGCGTGTAATCTCCGCAGTGGCGAAAAGTTGCCGTTGAAATTTATTATTTATTGTAGGCGATGAAACTTTTTAAACTGTCTTGTCCGCAATATATGTCGTGTGTTATTGTTCGGAAGATCTTTGAGTGTTTTTGCGGTGGTTCAGCGAAAGACGCTAAACGTCCAAGTTTCAAAGGGCGGCCCCTGTGTGTCCTGTGAAAAGTTCGTCCCGTGAAAACTTTGGCCCCGCAACACAATGTGTCTTCCTCGGTGCTATTAACATCGTACACTTGTAATAACTTCATCGTCTGCCATTGTGCTCTGGCTTCCGCCATATTTTAATCCCGGCGGCGGATCTGACTTGAAATTACTACACCCTAAAGGACACAATGTGTTTTGAAAGAAGGCTCCGGTGTCGGATGCGGGCTTTCAATTCAATAAGATT
Organism: Plectrocnemia conspersa; assembly: GCF_051122295.1. Classification (NCBI taxonomy): domain Eukaryota; kingdom Metazoa; phylum Arthropoda; class Insecta; order Trichoptera; family Polycentropodidae; genus Plectrocnemia; species Plectrocnemia conspersa. The sequence continues at coordinate 9,352,732 of NW_028277175.1, read as the reverse complement.
GTTTTTGTGAGCTTTGTGTGTCTTTCAGAATAAAAATGCTTTGAACTCACACAAATAAAATAGGCATTGTTGCGTTTATGTATAAGTACATTCTGACTGAAAAACGACATTGCCATAAAAAGATCAATCTCAATTTTAAAATTCATTTTTAATGGCACCGTCGTGAAATTACTCTATAATTCTCAAAGTTTCTCTTACTATTTGTCACATTAAAAACTTGCGAATGGACATTCTGCTGTGAATTTTTAATTTATCTTAATAACATTATACAAGCACATTTTAAAATAATTACTTAAATTACAACAGTGTTGAATAAATTCAACAAGCATTGTATTTTCTAGTAATTTAATCGAAATGTTATCGAAATTGTACCATATGATTATCAGGACAATGCCACTCCTATTTATAACAGTATGATTTTTAATGCATTGAAAATTTTCCACGTATTGCGTGCATTCGATTTTAATGTCAAAATGTAATTTGTACCATTGCGTGACATGATAATATCACAGTTATGTTAGTTTATACATCAAGCTATATTTTACAAAAGTTTTACAATCGCCTTGCTTCAGTATATACTGTCTGTAATTAACGATGTGTTGAAACAATAATGTTTATTGTCATTATAATGCAAATGTTGACACTGTAAAATATGTATATCGCGTTTATGTACATAGTTAAAATTAAATATGCATTGGACACGTACCTATTTTTTATGTAATGCGAATTGTAAAATGAATTTTAATATTCACTAATAATTATGTGCTTTAAATTTCATTGAAGCAATTATAAAATAAGTATATTTTGATATTTATTTTAAGGTACTAGTAAAATAAATTATAATTACTACACTTACATCATACACTTTTAAGCAGTTTTTTTGTTATTATGAAATACGTTTTGTACTAAATTATATATTTTATAGTAAATACACAAATATTTATATATACTACCTAAGCAGTTTCTTTGTATGTATTTTTCCTAAGCAGCTATCGTAGATCTTATGCAAAATAATATAATATATTAATTTTATGTGATCATTAATTTGCTTTATTAAAAAATGCTTTATAAATAAGCAATATCTGTTTTCTTTTGACGTCATATGTACTAATTTAGATGGACTCTATTATGTGTATTGTTGTATTATTCATTAGCATTTCTGTGATTGTATCTATGAGTTTCTACTCGATTATTAATCCACGTGTACGTTGGAAGTAATAAAAAAATTATCATAAACGTTTTTTTTATATAAAGCAAAATTATTATGCTATATATAATTAAGGTTGTGCAACTTTTTTTTGAGTTTACGTACAATCTAATTATTGTATATACTTGTTATCGTAACGCTGTTTTTGTCAAAAAAAATTAGCTGTCCAAAATATAAAGTTAAACTCTTATTTTTGGATTTACACATGACGTGAAGAGAGAAGCAGCTGTTTTTTCATTTTCTGTAAATTGTCGGCGCAGTTCTGCTTGATGCGAACTTGGATAAGCTCTCGTATGACATGTCATGTGGAAGTTTTTGATAAAGTGCTGACGAAAGCAAATTCCAGATAGAAGTGAAATATATGCGTTATGTATACGCTTGGTCTGTCTAAGAAAGATTTCATGGCTCGTTTACTCATAACCAGAGCCGGAAAACAATGATTCCAGGCGTCATATTAAAAATGGAATTTTAATTATTTTTTAACATCGTTATATAATTTCTTGAATAAATAATAATAGGTACGAATTAACCCTCTCTATGCTAGAAGTACAAACCTAGCCACCGTTGCAACATATTTTCTGAATTATTTTAATCACGTATTAAAATAATTATTAAAAATATCTACTCATAATATTAACTAATTAATTAGTGGTGTTTTCTTTACAGCTTAGTGTTGCCAAATAGTGAATTTCCAGTAAAATAAAATCGTGCCATCGCGGTGAAAACGTTTATATTTATATTAGGTACGAAGAGAGTGCAAAAAAACAATTATCCCTTCTCAGAAGTCAAAAATCCACGTCAAAAGCAATAAAATAGTGCCGTCACTCATTATTTGGGGGCAATTTTTATATATTCTTGCTATGATTTTTTTTTAGAGTCGGACCCTTCGAGAATTTTTTCCGCATTTTCTCTTCTCGGAAGGCCTGCCTTTATATATAAGTGGTAAAATAAATGCAGGTGCGATATTTAAATGGTGTTGGAATATGTAATTTATAGAAATAGAAATATTTTTAGAACCTCTTTTTGCTACTTTCTACGATTGATCCTTAAAATATATTATATGTGTAAATGTTATTATTTACTAAATATTAAATAAAGCATATTTTAGTTTATGTTATTTTAAATACAACAAGGGAAAAATATAAGACAAGCCCCATCCTCCAGTATCGATCGTTTTTATGATCCCATTTTTATCACTTTCTTAAGTGTATTTCCATAGAGCTATCCAGAAACTAGTAATTTCTATCGATTACAAAGGTCAAAGTATCCGACTTGTAGAGGAATAGTCGTAGTACATCGAAAATTTGAGAGCTGAAATGTGTGCTTAGCAAAATTAAGAGATCTGACCCTACAAACATGTCGACCCCATCCGGCACCGTAGTGGGCCGTATGGCTATATTGTTATCGTGTCACCCCCTACACATACCCAGCCGCAATAAAGCCAAACGCCGGTGTCGTAACTTCAATAAAATTGATCGCAATTTTTCGTGTGCAAAAAAAAATAATGCGCGCAAACAAAGCCTGCCAACGCAGCGTTAAAGCTTCGTCATAAAACAATGTTCGGCGTTGAACTTTTACGAAGCTCCGCTGTATTTTTATTTTTTGTACGTGCATTTTCAACTCACGAGTATGATTATTAAACTAGATATGAGTTAAATTGAACATAAAAATACTAAGATTGTATGTTTTCAATATAACGTTCAGAAATTATTATTAGAAAAACAATCGGATAATCTCGCTTCCGTGAAGGTGTTACGCTTTTAGCCCTTTGCGTTTAGTGTTTATAATATTAGCAGGTCAGTATATTGGTCAGCGGGATATTACTCCCAACGCTAACCGATTAAAATCCGGATGGAAGCTATGACTTATGACCTGATATTGCAATTAAGTTTAATTTATTGAAAAAAAATCAAATAATTTATTGCAAATTGTTTGCAACGGCAATACTATTTTTTTATATTTAAAGTTAAATTTAAAAATATATATATTTTATATGATTTATTTTAAATAGAAAAACACAAAAAATAATTTCAAATTACCTGTTCTTATTTTTTATTTTATTAATCAAAGTTAAAGTTTTGCTGAACAAAATATATTTGTTAGTAAGCTTTACCGCTGTTGATGTTAATGGAATTGGAAAGCTTCGTAGAAAATCTTATAGGCTGAAACCAAATAATAATAACAAATTTTTGAGATATTAAAATGCAAGGTAGTTTATTTATTACAGACATTTTCTTGTTTTTTTATTTTTAATTTCATATTTTATTTAACTTAAATAGCGAATTTTAAGTTAAAATCAAAATTATGCATTAAAATTATTATTTGAAACTAGAGTTTCTTACAAGTTTTAACTTACATTAATTTAGTGTATTCCTGTTTAAATAATGTTATAAAGTTGTGATAATGACTCAATTTCAACTAAAAGCATTATTAATAAACTATTCAAAGATATGTTTTATTAAATATTTTTTTTAATTTTGTGGTACGATCCTCAAACTTTTTAATTTTGTACCACACAAAAATGAATAAAAACAAATATATACCACTATAATATACATAATTTATTTATGTTATTTGCTCTGTCAAAAATGCTTTAATAATCATATCTTTCTAGTAGCAAAAATAAATTATTAGGTATACTTTTTAACCTTATTCATAGGTTTTCTGATACATAAAATTTTATTTAGCTAATTTTTTTAATAATTAAAATATATCTAGCACAGTATCTACAAAATAAAATAGAACTCCTATTTAACCTTGATTTTTCGAATTTTCCAAAAAGGGAGAATGAAAATTATTAATAAATTTAGTACAGTTTTTGTATTTCTGCAATTAGTTGTTCATTCAATGACCGATCATTTTTTGGATAAATGTTGATTTTATTTCTGTGTCTTCATTTATATTGTCATTAATAGTAAAGACTAGATTTCAATGTGCTTATTTTTTAAAAAATATCAGCAAAAATGTTAAAGTAGTCAAAATTTGTGTTTTAACAGAACCTTTGAACGTTACTTAAAAACTAGACACACTAAACACATATATTAAAATAAAATGTTATATACCTACTACTACAAATATATTGTACACTATTATTGGAACATATATACATAGCTTTGAGAATCATTAATTTAATGGATACAACTTCAACACCTAATTTAAAAAAAATAATGCAACCACTTTTTTCTACCCAAAAAGAGCATTTGTTAAATAACTATTTTGTATGAATCACAAAAAAGTACCATAAAACATTTTAAATTACATCTTACATCTCTAACGTTATATTTTTTAATTAAATGGCAATTTATTTAATAAAAAAACTTTGTTTATCTTTGATTTCTCAGGAGATCACCTTGTATAAATACAAAGCAGCAGTATTTTATATTTACTTAATTGGAACTAGATATCCTTAAAAGCCATACTTCAATGGCAATTGTCTAATATAAATATAAACATACAAGATTTAATTGGGTTTTCAATTATTATAATATTTATTCTAAGCATATAAAATATCTACTATATAAAAAAAACAGCACAATAGACTAATAGTTAACGTATACTAATACCCCAAAGATTAGTTCGTATTCTATATGAAACATATGGATTTTCAAATTATATTGTGTCTGGGAGATTAAAATTAGTGACTTAAAGTTTTCCTAGATATCTTATATTGCGAATAATAATCGCTCATGCTTATTGCAATTTAATAATTGAAAATTGTATTTAAGATTCAGCAAATACAATAAACGTTTTTTATATTATGTTTTAATAATAAAATACTATATTATACATATATTTAAACCACTACGATCGATCAGTGGTATAAGTCTGTTATTAACACCTGAAAGACCTGGGCTCTATTCCCATTTGTATCTTGGCGTTCAATTTTAATCGTTTCTGCAAGATCAAGAGTAAGGATTTTTACATAATTATAATTAATTTTATTTTTATTGTTATAAATTGTTATAAACCATCTAATTAATTTTATTTGTATTGTTATAAATCTATATTATTAAATACGGTGTAACTAGATGCATGTACATACATATATATATAAAAATCAATACTTACAAACAAGTATCGTAAAAATACCAGATTGAATCAATCGGTGACATTTATTCGAACAGTTTTTAACTTGTTTATAGTAAAGCTTTCAATTACTAGATATCACCAGATAGTTTAACCCTTTGCGCTCGTAAGTCGACTATGTGTCGACATCGTATTTCAAGCGTTGTACTCGAACGTCGACAATATGTCGACAAAACTTTGAATGCATTTATTGGCTTTGTGTTCAAGCAAATTTTGAAAATTTAAATTTATTAATAGTAAAAAGACTTCTGTTAAACACATTTCAGTAATATTGAATTTTTAACTTATGCAAATAACTCAATAATCTTAAATTTACAAGTGTAAGTTTATTGTAAAATTTTTCATCGGAACATGGTCAAAGCGCGCGCTGTTAGGACGGCATCGCGCTAGACTTGACAGATTTAGGTTGTCAATTAATGCTTTAAAACTGATTTTTTCCTTCTAAGGGCATCTATATTTTTATGATATGGGATGAAACGGGATCATATGCTCTAATTGTGCATAATTATTACTTTATATTGTGTGTCTGTTATGAAATAAAAATAAAATTTTTAAGACGGAAAAAAGAGCGAGATGCCGTTATGCTAGCAGAGCTCGCTTACTCGCTCGCACTAGTAAAATGAGCGATTGACAACTATCGACCTGGGTACTCAACTCAAACGATAATATTAGTCTCGACACATTTAATATATTTTCGAGCTAGTAAATAGCTAAATTATGTAAAACAGAATTAGTAATCTGTGTTTTAATTATTTATAAATACATATATTGATTTTCTTTTAAAAATTATCCATATAATTACGAATGACGATATAATATTGAATTTTTAAGGACGTGACTATGAATTCGATATTAACCGTGATATTATTACTGTGACAGTAATAGTATGCGTTTATGCTAAGACTATTTTTACCAATTTTAAATCTGGTACAAGTATTTAAAGTTTCAAGTTTCAGGATAATCTTTTAATGTAATAATTTTTTATGATCAATTTATTTATATTTTTAAGAACTGTTTTAATAAATTCAAAATTTAAAAATTCAAAAATAAAGCCACGAGGCCAAACTACGCTGGTTCGCTCTAGGTGTAAAAACGCCTGCCAATCCAAAACAGATCCCCACAAAAAAACAATGTAATATTTATCATTTCTGCCTCAAATGGGCAAATACATACGAAAAACTTGTAGAATATTTGTCTAAATATAAAATTTGATCATTTTCACAAAATATAATAAAACTTTACCAGCCCCACCTATTTTTTTTTATGTACGAAAAAATTAGGTGGGGCCTGGCCCCAATTGCATTTATATCAGGGCTGTGGAGTCGGAGTCGGAGTCGGAGTCGTGAAAAATGAGCGACTCCGAGCATTTTTTAAATTATGAACTTTATCAATTTTTAATTGCGTAATAATGAATGTGTATAGCGTATGAATATTAAACTTGTAGAAAAACACCAAAAATACCTGATAAAATTAAACATTTTTGAGTCGGAGTCGAAGTCGGAGTCGGAGTCGGAGTGGAGTCGTGTTGTTGGTAAATATCGGAATTGGAGTCGGAGTCGGAGTCGTGTTTTTTTTAACGACTCCACAGCCCTGATTTATATTATCACCACAGCTGATATTTTTGAGCGCCATTTCGAAATTTGTTAATATGTGGTGGCACCTATTCATGCCATATTTTTAAAAATATTATGGTTCAAATAATTGATTTACAGCCTTAAATTATACTAAAAAGCCATTTTAATAAGCTCAAATGCTTACGGCACCTTTAAATGTCTAATGAGTACTGGCGATTTTCTTGATGACACCTATAGAAGTCATCCGCGGTGAAAGGGTTAAAAGTCTTGTAAAACATATTTTTTTCAGTGAGTTTTAGGATTGTATTACACTTATATAAATTTATCCATATTTAACACTCTAAAGGTGGATGACTTAAATACGCGTCATTGAAAAACTATTGGTTAAAGTCGTTTATGCACAACATAATCAACACTTACACGTTTAATTGGATAAGATTTAAAACACAGTTTGTAAATTAGTGATATCTATTATATATTGCTAACTATAATTACAGCTTACAATCAATAGATGTCGCTTAGCAGTTAGGGCTTAATTTTAATAATAGCGCATTCTTAATATTAAAATGTTTAGTTTGCTGCGGGACCTGAACCGATAGTCTCTAGGATATCAGTTCAACGCCTTAAGGACTACGACATTCCGGTTATACAAGACAATCTAAATATAAAGTTGTAAAATCGCCATGACGCGTTTTGAATGTCTCTCTGTAAAACATATGACTGAAGAATATAGACAAGGTTATTTTGCTCGTGTAACACCATAGACCAGGGGTCGGCAAACCTTTTTTGTGAAGGACCAGATTGTAAATATTTTAAGCTCAGCGGGCCAGGAAGCAAAATTAAAATGAGCTTTATCATTTCTCTCAAATATTCAAATGTATTGCAAAAGGCGTTACGTGGGCACTGAAGATGCTGTCAAATTTAAAGTGCATAACGTCACGGTGAAATACAAAGCAATAGGAGCACCTTATAAGGTGATACCTAGCTAGCTCCTTAACTCGACGGTTGGCCGCTCTATTATAGCACATACTTTGATTTTTTTATGTCAAATCTAACAATTACTTGCAGCCCGGATTAAAATAAGCAGAGGGCTGGATTTGGCCGTAATTTTCTGACCTCTGCCATAGACAGTGAATATATTAAAAAATATCTAATTTAATTTGGCCTTCTTTTTCGTATTTTAAATATTCCTATCCTAAGTGCATGTAAACGCAGGACAAATACCCCCTGGATAGATATATCTCCCATCAAAACTCCCCTGGACATTAACCCCCTGTACAAATAATCCCCTGTGCAAATAACCCCCTGACAAATAGCCCCCTGAAAATTAACCCTCCGTGTAAATAACCCCCCTGACAATTAACCCCCGCCACGTATAGAGATAAGTATTTTATATAAGTTTTTATTATTTATAATAAATGGTCATTATTTTAATAAAATAATGTTTAATACGAATAATCAGTATCAATACTAATTTATTTCATTCAGCAAAATACAGAATTTTTAAAATATCAATTAAACTAACACATTTACGAAGAAAATATACGTATTGTATATTTTGTACCGGTGACCGGTGCGAGCAAAATTGTTATAAAGAGTATTAAAAAAAATAAAAAATATTATTAGGCTAGATACATATGTATGTATAATACAGCTAAACTTTGGTAATGGCGCCAGTATATGTTTTATTAAGTATAATAGAGCGTCACGAGACGTGTTAAGTAATATCTGTATTATCTTTATACGTGGCGGGGGTTAATTGTCAGGGGGATTATTTGCATGGTGGGTTAATTGTCAGGGGTTATTTGCACGGGGGGTCAATGTCCAGGGGGGTTTTGACGGGGGGTTATTGTCCAAGGGGTATATTTCCAGGCGGTTAGTGTCCTAGAACCATATTTTCTAATCTAGATTCTCCTTTATATATGGACCTTCGCTTTACTTTATTTGGAATCTCATTATCGGCAGCTTAGCGTCAAAAGTGTTAAATTTTGCTTTTAAAAATCATTGGTTATATCGTCAAAATGTATCCTTTTGCTTAAAACATATGTGCTGATGTGCATATTGTTTGTGTTTTATTTATTGTAAGGTGCATAACAATTTTTCGTATTAAATGTGTTTTTAAACGTTATTATATGTTGATATATGTTTTATTTAACTAACAGTATATTTTTTTATTTTTTATAATACGTTTATTGTAATCTGATTTTCTAAAAAGTCTAAAACTTGTTAATGGGAATATATTAACTATTTACCAAGAAAAAACAACAATTAAAAAAACTAAAAACTAAGGTTTTACTAAGAAAAAAAAACTACAAGTAAAAAACTTGTGCTCTTTGTAATTTTAATCTTGATTAAATTTTATTGTAACCATTATTTTTTTGTATGAACGCAAATTGTTGATCGCTAAACGCTATATTATGAGCGCTAAACGCTATAGAGCGAGCGCGATGCGTAAGATAATAAGCGCATTGCGCAAGATAATAAACGATAGGTGCAAAAAAAATACAAGCAGTCCAATATTTTAATTATTCAGAATTCATATTACATCTAGCTATTTACAAATTTCTTAATGGTTATAAACCCCTGCCGCTACATCACTCAGCTGTTTTTTTAAATAATTCATTTATTTGTTTTACCGCGCATTTGATTGCGATGGACGAAAAATCATCTAAGAACATCATTACATTTACCTTCCTATACTATGTATACCTAATACTATGTCATTTATTTTTTGTGAATAGTAAGTACAATTCTTCGTGAACACATTTTAATAAATTATTCTTTTCTAAGTTTCATGGTTAACGTTTTACAAATTATTTAAAAAAGTACAATAAAAAAAGTTATTTTCCGATTAAAGTATTTAAATTATATAATATTTTAAATATTTAATTAATTTTTTTTTAACTAAAATACTGACAAACTATCAATCTTTCGCTGTATTAATTTTAATTTGTAAAAAGATTAATCAAAACATGTTTTATTTCATTTTTACTTCCAAAAATTGAACATAAAAAAAGTCTCGAAATTAAATACGAGCTGGCGCTACCCCAACCAAAAAAAAAATACGAGTGCAAAGGGTTAAAACTTTTTTTTATTTAATAATAGCGAAATAAGTATTATTATTGATTATATTGCTACAATTAAAAAACTATGGTATGGCATGATGAACACATAACAAAAATGATATTGCAGAATATAAATTATATATGGACTATTATACTATGATTAGATACGGTTCTTATACTGAATATTAGAATATATATAAATTTTAATACAATATTTAAAAATAATTAAAATAAGATATTCTGGTCCATTACGGTAAAGATTATTGTGAAAAAATTCCCACATTATTTTGTTTAGCATATAGATCTCCAAATAGTGATATAAACTCTTTCTTTTAATTATAAATATTATTATTAATAGTTCTGAAGAAATTTTGGATACCGCTTTAATTAAAGACAGGTGTTTTAATTGGATTTTTATACTGCAAAAATAGAAAAATTTACAAATATGTTAACGAACATACCACTAATAAATAAATATAGTACTGTTTGATTAATTAGATTGCAAATCCTTTTAATGAAAATTAATTTTATAATAAAAAATAAAGCTTTAAATAATAATAACTATTAAATCTTCTAAACCTAAATTTTCTTACTTGCTAGGTTTTATAAAAATATCTGACAGTATCCACCATATCTAGCTTAGATGAAGCTGTGGCCTTAGAAATCACATATTTAGTTTAGAATTTATGATACTAAGATTATGTTTCATCCGACTGTTGTTCTCCTTAATTTATATCATTCCCTATATCTACCGTGCGCTACGTCTTCTAGGGCGTAGTACACCCCAGCTTCCGTTAACATAAATGAAATGTTTCCGCGTTCGCCACGTGGTGTTCCTGTTGCCGGTTTTGAATTAGTGTCGGTTGGGGGATCAGCCACCGTCGGCATTCAGCTGTCGCGGCCAAACAAATCAGACATGTCAGCCACAATAGTTCCGGCCGTGGCCCAAATCGAATGCCGACTTGCGACATCCACTCTGCAAATAACGAGCTTTTTACCCCCACCACCACCGCCAACCGCAAAACGGAACGAATCAATCACATCTATTCAACGGGAAAATAACGGAAAAACACAAGTACATACATATGTATTCGTACACGTACAATCTGGCTCAAAAAAACAAATATATTAAATGCAACATTTAATTTTTTAATTTTTCTGTGTATTTTAAAAAATTATAAGAGCGTAATTTTTAAATATATAATCAAATTAAAGACAAGAGTATATTCTAAAATGTGTATATTTAATATTAGAATATTTAAACTAAGAACAAACCAAACCTTCCAAGTTTCTTGTTAGCATGCTTTTGAGGTCTGAATACCAAATTTTTAACATCACTTTTACAGAAAAGGTCCAAAAATACAGTCATATATGTCTGTGCCTGAGAAAATATAAATATTATCAAATTTTATTTCTCACCAAATTTCTACAAGGCTTACTTGAATATGATTCTTTCGAGTCGCGTCGACAAGTGTACTAAGAAAAGCACTTATTTTATTTTCTGGTATGGAATGCTTCAAATCCTAAGATACTACAAGAATTTCGTCTTTGTGTGCTATCAGCACTTGCTTTTGTGAGTAGTATTTTTTTAAGTACCACATGCAAGAAATGTCACGTGGGCTTTTCTGTGGTCCCTTCCTTTCTATTGTCAAGTTCATCATTATTATACCGTGGTTACAGTATTTATTGCGCGAGTTTCAAGAAAATTAACTCTTACAAATTCTCCAAAAATTTTTCAAATCAAGAATTTTCATTTTTCGAAAAATTTGCTGATTTACGAAATGAAATTACGAATATTCTTTAATCTTTCACTTTCTTGTCTTATACCGCTGCATAAGAACAAGTGTGTATTCTACATGTTTGAAAATATAAAAAGCTTTCCTTAATTCTTATAATGGAGTTTAAAATTATTTGCATTACAGAAAAATATTTGCAATTTTATTAACAAATTTAATCAGCTAAATATTTTTTTTATGATCTAAGAACTGCATTATTAATCAGATAAAAAGAAACCGTTCTACTTGAAAATCGGCAGAATGCAAATATGTATGAGGGCTTTACAGAGTAATGCCATAAAAGTTGCCTGTTGGCGAATTTAAATCACGTTGTTTTAATATTCTTAAGAGATTTATTATATTTTTATTGTTTTGTACATAAAAAATAATAGTAGCAGCTACGATTGACGATTTTCTCTTTAATTCTAGTAAAATTATGGCAACCCAATTTTTTCCGTATCTCGACGCCCTGTAATAAATCATTCTGGTCCTTCGATTATTCGTGTCCATCATAACAATCATAATCTTATTGAAGTTTGCTTTCTTTAACGATCATCCAGTTTTCTGTTCATCAATGATAAATTATTATTATAATCACATATTATATGCTACAAATATTTTTTTGGTGAGAATTAAAAATCATAGAGAAACCAGAATGCCTATTGATAACCAATAAATTACAACTTTTTTTATTATAAATTATTTTTAACACACAAATTAATAAAATTTAATCATAGCAAAATTCAAATTTAGCTACATATAAAAAATTCGCAAAAAAATATAAATAAGCATTTAAAAAGTTACACATGATAGTAAGAAAATACAGTAAAATATTACTAAACTGAGATTGATTAAAGTAATTTTAATAAAAAAAAATTATAACCTCAAAGTCACATATAAATATTTTTTTAATAAACACATAATTAAAAATATTATCAGCAACTTTATTATTTGAAAATAATATTTTTTAAACATGAGTTTTGAAATATAATGAATTTTGCTAAAATAAATACAAAATAAATTTTATTCATAAGGTGTTAACTGTTCTGCCAAGCACGTACGGTGAGATACATTCCCTTTAGTTTCAAGAGTGAGTGAGAGGAAGTGTGCGTGCGGAACGCATATAACGCACGCCCTTATCTCTCACTCACTCTCGTCACGTTGTAGATCCGATTTAAAATTACTATTTTAATTTTAAATACTAATTCTAATCTTTAAAAAAGAATACATTTATGTAAAATTTTAATCAACATTCTTGCAATTGAATTATTTTTATTCGAGTTTAAAATTCCACAAAAATACTTTTATTTTTAACTATAAAACACCACTGTAGAATATACTAGATGCACTTGATTTACAAGTCCCATTCCGGGAATTGTGTATTGAGTTCGCTTTGAAGTCACGTACCTACATGCATAATAAATCGGTTCAATAAATTTTCTATAAATAATTATTCTACTAACTTATTCCATATTTTTTATTTCGGCCAGTTTTTAATATGTTGTTATTTCAGTGCTTTAGAACAACTTATAACATTGTAAAATATTACATATTTTACTGGTATAAAGCCATAAAGGGAACATAAAAATGAGTGTTACAAAAGTTTCCGGCATAAAAAATGTCCTTGAAGCGCACAACTCAAAGCAATTGTGGCACGCATCCGAAACTCCGCACTTTATATTCTGCTCGGGTCATTTGTTAAAAAAGCATAATCTGTAATCGGGGGCGCCGGGTAATAAAAGGCGCCGAGTCGCGTCTCTCATTTGACACGAGGGCGTAGCGCAAAGTGGCTACGAGCTCCGTAGCAACTTTCGTAGCGAGCGTAGAGGTAATGAATGCCTCCAGTCTAGACTGGGGACATCAAAGTTTCCGCCGGTTGTGCCACCGAGCACAACGTCACCCATTTGTCAGGAGCAACAAGTTTCTTGACAGATTTTCTTTACTTTTGTCTCCGTAGTCGCGGCTTATCGCCATTTTGTTTTTTTAACAAAGTCCTAAATCATTAATCAAACTAAACAATATAATAATTATTACTTGGGTCATCAAAAATATTACTAGAAATAAATATTTTTCTTGTTCTGCTTTTACCAGATCAACTGAACCGTTCTGTCTTACTGCGCTTCGCATAGTTTGCCACCAACCAAATACTTTACAAGCTTAATTTACATATAATCCTTGGTTCAGTTTTTTTAGAGTACCTTTAATCTGCCCAAATATGCAGTCGGCACGTGAGTTATATATGTATAATGCGCTTGAGAAAATAAATTTCTCTATAAAGTCATTAATAAGCAATTAGTTTTAATATATATTTTTTTGTAAAGCAACATATGCGTTTGTGTAACACGTGCCACAAAATATGTTTGATTTAAAAAAAAATGTTTTTTCTGACCGCGTAAAATGTGTACCGCGTAAATCGAGGGATGAGTGTATTGTTTTAATATAATTTATTACACAGATTTTAATATAATTTATTACACCCTATTTTATTAGAGTAACATACTAAACAAATGTGGATTAAATAACCAAAAATAATTTAATGATTTCAACATATAATTACAACAAAGTCCCATAATAAAATCAGGTCATGATATATAATGAGGTATCATACATGCCTCTATTCTATATAGTTACCATTGTTGTTTTTACCAATAATCTTATCAGTATGCGTGTAAATACAATAATAAAATAGTGAATACATATTACTAAAAAGAATATTAAGTTCTCAAAAAATATGTTTTCAAAATAAACCATTGAGTAATTTATATAAACTTAATAAAGTTTTTGCCACAATAAAATAATAAATAATATATTTTTTTTAAATATCTTAGATTAAGTATTGCAATAATTCTAATACAAAAATTTAATTAAACCAATCAGTAAAGTCATTTTATCAAAGTATTTCCATCCACTTCAAAACCTAATACGATTTTTAACAAACTATTTAGCTATAAAATAGCTTAAAAACCTACTAATTTTATTTAATTAAAACGTTTTTACTAAATTGCTAGCTTCAATTGAAAATTCACCCACTCTAATAATATCATCGTTTATTAAAAAGCATTTTTTTTTTATCAGTTTATCAACTTTTTATCTAATGTAATCGCTAACAAATTTATTTTTACACTTTTATTAAATTTATTGATGATTACTTAATACTTTAAAATCTAAATTTTTTGCATATTTAATCATCATATAACCTGCAAGAACATTGTACAAAACAAACACAATACATATTTAACCCATTTATAGACACAATCAATAATTTTTATTTAAAAATAAGTACTGATAAAATTATCAACAATTGTTAAACTTTCTTGATTACATTTCTAAACTTTTTCATTAATTATTACTTTATTAAGTTACCTTAGTACATCACTTAAAAAATAATATTTTCATTATACTCACTGTTTATTTATGAAATATTTATGACTTGTTAAATTAGTGCTTTTATAGAAAATATAATCGTATGTTCTATGTATGTTATAAATTGTATACTATGTGCACATTTAATTTTTATTTATTCAATATGTATCACAGAATACTCAAAGTAAATTATTACAAATTAAAAAAAGAGAGTTTAAACTTCGATACAAGTATTTAATAAATATGTATGTATTATATATATTGAATGTTTTCTTAGCAAATATTATTCAATAATAAAATACGCGTATCCCAAAACATGCATTAGCCTAAAGCGATATGTCATGAAACAATGCTTTTGACAAGCAATCTGGAAATTAGAGACATAATAATTTTATAATAATAGACAAATAATAAATTTATAATTGTACAATAATATAGAAATTTAATTGCATTTTTTTTTATAATATAATCGCAATTAATCTGCAACTCATGAATATAATTTCAATATTTTAACAACACTTTTGGTATTTGAGTACTTATAATAACATCTATTTTTTCACCTTATATACTTTTAAAAACACAGACACAAAAGTTTGAATTTTCAACTTACCGTAAGTTAAACACACAACGATTGCCCCTGATCGACCGAATAATGGAAAATTCAATTTGAACCCTATTATCAACGCATTTTTCAGCGAATCCGTAATCGTGAACTAATTGCACGGCAATTCACCTTTATCTAAGCATAAAGAATAGCACAATAAGCTGTGTGCGGGATGCAAACAAAGGGTCCAAATCGCTTAGGGCTTATCTGCGCCTTTTTAGCGCGGGGCCGCACCGCGAGCTTTAATTAGAAAAGACCTTCCGGAATAATTGAGCCTGACGTTCATTATCTTCCTTGATCATTTCAAAGGATTATAATATAAAATTTAGTACTACACAACGGCGTGAGGCAGCTGCCCCCACAGAGCGACCCCAAGAAGCGTTTTCAATCGCTGAGATAAATCGATTCGGGTGGCACAACTGCATCTGGATTCTACGTAAATGTCGGGAGACTCCCTTCCACTCCGCCTATCCTTGTCTTCGTAATATAAAATACTAGTACTACGAAAAAAGGAGTTTGCCATATCAATTGTGTGACTAAGCCATTTGAGGTTATATAAAATACTCTAAAAGTATCTTTGCAATTTGAATAATAATATTTTTTGGGAGATTTGTTTACTTTTACAAAAAAATTTTTATTCAACAAAATAATAACCTATCTAATATACAATGAATTGTCATAGTTTATATCTCAATGGTGTATATTTTGACAGAATAATAATTTAAAGTGTAATATATTTTATACATGAAGTCCGTTTATTTATGAAGATGGAACCTATTTCATGTAAGACTGCTCTTATTAGTACGAGTTCGTAAAATCTCGGAGAGCTTGAGATTATGTACTTTAATGAGTATCCATTCATTTAATTAAATAATCTCAACTTAGCAAAGAAACATAATTTTATTGTATGAAGAATTACAGTACGATTTTATACATAATAGTCAGAAGTAAAAATAGAAACCATTCGATTTAAGATATTAGTTTTGGTTTACAATTTATTTTGCAATTTTAGTTAAAGGCTTCTAAATAATATATTGCGATGCTTTAAATACACACATTTAATTGAACCAATTAGTTAATTTATTAAATTGAAATATTGCTCTCACTTCGAATGAAACTTGTGCACGATTTTTAATAAACTATATTGCTAACTAGTATACATAATAGCTCAAACTTAAATATATAAAAAAAAAATATATAAATATTCGACCACTTAAAGCAATTAAGTGACTCATGGACATCTTTGTAATATGTGTATATATTTATCAATGGACACACGTTGATTAAAGTATTTTAAAAGGTACTATATACATTAGAGTTGTAGACGTTTAAAGTCGTGGTGTATGTTAGTACATGTTCGCAATTATCCCACCGAGAGGTAGAGCGTTAATTAAACATTGGCCACCATTAGTGGTCATTTTAGTTTTGTTTATTTTGTTTGTTAACCCACGCTTAATGTCCGGCGGATGTTATATATAAATGGATTGGTTTTAGTGAAGCTGGCATGAGAAGTACTTGATTAAAATAAACTTTATTTCTTATTAAATATACAAAAATACCTCTCTAATATATTATTTTCTAACGTGAAAGAAATATAAAACTATTTCTCTTACATCTTATTTTACAATGAGTAAATCTTGAGCTATAAAAATATGCAATATCTATGTTTAAGGTTCAATTTTAACGGTTTATTTTATTTGCGCAGACGACAGATAAACACGAACCGAAAGTATTTGGTATGCATCCATGTGCCAGGACAAGTATTGACGAAATTGCATCACATGTCCTACGTACTGGCCGAACCTAGCTGAGTGGTCGCATATTCACTCCACGTATTGCAGGTTCGAATCCCAAATACAAATATGGCGGATGAAGCAGTCCCTACTGGTCCACTCTAAACTTCCGTCTTCCAGAAAACGGATATTTGAAAAAGCCCAAGCAAATAAATCCGCACAATGCTCGCGAAACTTCATTAAAGCGCTTGACTACTGCCTGCAGAGGCCCAGAAGTTCAACGCTGGTTAGAACACAAAAGTGCATAGTAGTTTTAATAAAAGGACGACATAAGTACCAGGACGTTCTAGATTGCATTCACTCGACTATATTACCTTAAATATTTAAGATATTTAGTTTTATAGAGATGTTGTATTAAATTTTCGAATATAAGTATTGAAACAATTGCAGCAATAGATACATTTTCAAAAACAATGTGGTAAGAGTCGGGTTATTATTTTTCCCGATTTTATTTATTTAATTTAGGTAAATATTGTTACGTGTATATTATATTATAGTTAATAATTAAAATTTAAGCGAATGTAAAGATTAGTAAAATATTTATTAAAACAAACAATTATATATTGTATTTATTATTATTATATTATATTATATAATAATATAACTACAATATTTAATGCATATTTATTAATCACTTTTCATCACATGGTATTTTTCTGATAATTTATATAGAATTTACATAAAAACACTGACTTTTATTTTATTTAGCCGACGAACGAATCCTTGAATATAATTATTTTTATAAAAGTAATCCTAGCATTCTGAATTTTTAGTTAAGCAAAACCTAATTTGTTTGTTGATTGTCGTGAGATTTATTTTTTCAAACAATGTTTTGGTTATTTTAATCAGTATACTCTGCCCCTTTTTAAGCTACCTGCCCTGAATGTACCTACAAATTTAATGGATTTCATCCACTATTTGTATACATAATTTGCAGCGATTGCAAACAAATTTAAAAAATCGTATAATTTTTTTAAAAATATATTATGATGACTCTTAATAAACCTTAAAATCTCTTAAAAATATATAATTATCTATTATTCTTCTTTAAAAGCTTAGAGAAATAATTTTGCAGAAAAACTTAAGTAGTGGTTGATTATATATCTTATTTTATACATGTGCATAATTTACAGCAGTTTATTTGCGCATTCTTACTGCAAACAAAATGCAATAAAAAATGATATTTTTTTTAGAAATTAAGCATTATTGCTTTTAGTGACAATTAAGTTATTAAATTTCTGTGATAACATAATATTTCATAGATGTGGGATTTACAAAAAAAATTCACAATAAACATTTGAAAACCAAATATGGTTCTAAACTATTATATTTATTAAATAATTTATACTAAATAATAACATTACATTTAAAATTATTGATTATCATCAGAATTCATAACCTATGTAATAATTTTATGAACTTATTAGCTCAAACTTTTCTTTTTAATATATTAAAATTTAATAAAAAAAGGACATATTTGTAATGAAAAAAAATCAAAATGCTGTTAATCTTTTTGTTAAAACAGATAATAAAATTAACTATGAATTAATTTAATTAAAAATGTTATCGAAAATAAATAAATAAAAATATAACGTATTTTTATATTGAATTAAAATATAAATTTATCATTGTTGTATTTATAATTCATCTCTCTACTAATTGCTTCAGATATTTTATATAAATAATCACAATCATTGCATATGATTTAATGTACATAATACATTATATTTAATTTATATATTACTAACAACCGCATCATACTTCTAATAATATTTTTTAAATTAAAATATAATATATTATTATATTATGCCATTAAATTTTTTGATTAATTAAAAAAAAATAGCTAGGTACAATTCGTGCAAATTTAACGTCAAACTGAAAAGAGAGTGACATTTGTATTAATATTTTATGAAATATCACAAACCTATTATTTTTAGCCGTTCGTGTTAATAAGCAATATCAACTTTCAAAGTCTCATAACAGCAATATAGTAATAGCTTTTATATGCATATCAACACATATTTAAGTGTTTTTTTATTATTAATAAAGTTGAAATGAAAAGCGCAACGATCAAAGAACAAAGTTTTGCTTTTTAAAAATGTGGAAATTAAATGAAAGTTAATATAAAAATTGTGATTTATAAATATTGTTTAGATTAATGTGATGGTTTTTAAATTTCTTATATTACAAAAATAATTAGAAAACAATATTAGCAATGAACGGCTGATTGTAAAGTACAACATTTAATTACATTTTACTTTAATTTCTCGTTTGATTCAATATTTTATAAAGTTGAATTAATTTCAGATGAGTAAAACTTTCAAAAAATATATGTTTGTATCATATATTGTACTTTTATCAGCACGTTAAATAATTTTGCAAAATAAAATTACATTTGCATCGTAAAAATATGGAATTATTGTATAAAAAAATAACACGATAACGAAAGCTGATTTGTTTTATGCAAAACAAACATATTTTAATTCCCTGATTGTATTTAACGAGTGCAAATGAAACATTAAAAGAATACTCATTACATACAAAAATTCAATTTTAATTAATTAAAATGATTTAATAGCAGTTAAAATTTTTCTTAATAATATCAAATAAAAAATTAGATAATAAGTTATTATTTTAATACATCACATTTTTTAATATTGAATAAATAAAATATAGAATAAACATTTATTTGATATTTTAATTCACGTACTTGTAAAAAATACTATTGCAATCTTTCGATACGCCTCTCAATTAAGATTCATCCATACGTATATGTGGGACACATTGCAAACAATGGATCTCGGAACGAGCAATTGTGCTTTTGTGGTCAGTCAATATCCAAGCATAGTGACTGGATGATGCTTGCCAGTGACGTCACAGGTGCATTGTTACTGTCGGTTATCGGTTTACGTTACATGCATCCCGATTGTGCATTGCACATGATTAACTCCTTCAACTAATAGTCTTACCTGATATAAACATTATTTAAAAAATAACACCAATTAATTTTCAATCACTATTATTTATTATCCACTTCAATATAAAATTATGATATGAGTAACTACATGCATTTTCATACATCATTTGCTCTAAATCATATTTTAAGCTGATCACAGACT
Source organism: Plectrocnemia conspersa (assembly GCF_051122295.1). NCBI lineage: Eukaryota > Metazoa > Arthropoda > Insecta > Trichoptera > Polycentropodidae > Plectrocnemia > Plectrocnemia conspersa. The sequence goes on along the minus strand of NW_028277175.1, from coordinate 9,332,146 downwards.
CATTCGAAATATTTTTATAGCTTCGAATATGCTTAGGATTTATTTTCAGTTATTCTTATTCATTATTTAACTTAAAAATAATATATACGAATCATATAAGTGAAATTACACTCGAGATTCTAAAATAACTTTATTTTTGGGAGACGTAATTTTAAGCATTTTGATCAGATATATCTTTTATAAGCAATTTTTATGCCAATATATTTTTAGCGCGATTCAAATCGTCGCTAAACATTTTAAAACTACAAATACACTTGTATTATGAAGCTTTTAAAGCTCTTCACTTCGGCACGAAGCCCGACGCGCCGTATATAATAACTTTCGACAATATTTATAAAAGCTTCTACGTAAGGCATTAAAAGCTCTTCATTTTGATCGTTCGCTTCCATCCGATGTTTTAACGATTCAAACGAAATTAATTTAAGCCACTAAATTCATTTTTGTCTTTTTAATATTTAATAATAAATTTATAATTAAAAAAATATTCAGCCAAATTTAAAAAAAAAATAATTGACGTTGTTGTTATCAAAAAAATCTTACAATATATTAAAAAAAATATATTTTTCTAATAAAAAAATACGAGTAATTGGTATTTAAAGCTCAAATACAAGCCTATTAATTTACATATTATTTCACTAGGCCTTTAGTTTTATTTATTTTCCCGTTTACTTGTACTATAATCTTTATATTGTATTTATATAGGCAATATATGTAATTAAACCATTAAATCGATGCTTATCTCGGCGTAACTCATGGAAAGTGCCATCGGGAATACCGATAAGATATCGGGGGTTCTAGCCAGATCAAAGGGCTTTTGTCGCAATCGGTCCGTTTGAACGGCTCCGTGTGAACGTGGCAAGTTTCTCGTCGGCGATAATTCGCCATCGCTTTTCTATGGTAATGGATTATGTACAAACATGGACGGTGTAGTATCTATAGGGTTGGCGATAATTCAGAGGCGAGACCTTCCGCGCGGAAGGGTTGCTGCGGAATAAATTGAATTTCGCCCCCCCTATTTGTAGATAAACAGCTACGTTTCCTATGCATATGCCGTAAGAAAGATAAACGACGACAATATTATTATATATGCCTCTCGCACCAATATGTACACCATCGTAAACATGCGAGTAAAAATATAAATTTTCGCTCACAGGCCATTGGCACACAGTCCGCACGGAAAGGGTTAACGCGAATAAATATTTTACAAAAAAAATGATACAAAATACGCGTGCCTCGTTGTTTTCAGGCCATAAAATCGTAATCGGTTCAATCCTTTGGACTGAGGATTAGGGACACTTAACACGTTATTTGTTTTGCACTAACGACACATACACGTGGGCTTTTGTTCGAATTCGTCAATTGTTTTGACACTATTTATCTTACAAAACAGTGTCGTGTGCTATTTATAGACACGCGAGAATGAATAATTAATGTTGAAACAAACTTTGCGATACATTTAATGTACTTTTTTAATATAAAACTTATATATCTAAATATGATGCAGTTTATAAAACCAGATACATATATTTACTATTGTTTTCGCTAAACCGCAATCGTAGCATATGCTTACAATCGCCTTGTCAATTTCTAACCCTAGAAATTTCTAGATTATCTTAGAAATCTTATAATTCTAAAATGTGAATGGAAAAACTGCTGAAAAAAAAAATTTTCTACTTGTTTCTGTTCATTGCAATAAGGATTTTTATTCATAAAGTAAGTCATAATTAACAACAAATAGTATAAGATGAGTTTTGAAAACCATCATCGCCTATGAAAACATAAAAACCAATAAATTACCATGATCGACCGAATTCTTACTGATAAGAACATAAATGAAGTATTGAGCTCACAGTAACTAAATTTCAAATTAAAAACTGTGAAATATTAGAACTAAGTTTATTATTATCGCTAAAAAGAAAAAAAAATTTTCGCCTCCAAAAACATCTAAACATTTATTAGATAATAAATAACTCGATTGTTAAATTATGTACATATATAATTAGGAAGTATATGGATTTTGACAATATTTTTATGTTAGAAAAAATGTGCTGGAACTAACATATTGTTGATATTTTATTAAAATATATATATATATAAATGGATAATCTTTATAAATGTGTGGGGTCTTATTCTCAAAACTCAAATTTACTGTGACCAAAATGATAATTCATCAACAAGGAAACAAGACAATAGCATAAAGTATGGAAGCACACACAAAAGCCCTCGTTACGACCAGTAAAAATTACGTAATAACCCGCAAGTGTTCTTATTGTAAATATTTTCCTACATTTAAAGAATATTTCTTTGTTGCGAAACGGTCACGGGCATAATAAATCACTGGATTCACAAAATTCTCGTCGCAGTATACGACCTTGGACAATGCCCATCAAGCAAATGTCGCTTTCTAAAGGCGTATACCTATTTCACTGTTCTAATAAACGAGTACATCTATTGACTGGATGATCGCTGCATGATTGTGATTGGTCAGCAAGCTTTGCAGCCCTGGATATTTAATCCTGGACTCCGATGAGTAGAGGGCAGTCATAAGCAGTCACTCGAAGACTTAGGCGCTCACATCCCGAGAGGAACTCTTCCATACGAGCACCACCGTAACAAAGAGGGATCATCCTTCGCTATATTGTCACTGCCACGCCACCTATAAGACCTTTGAGGAGCTCCCACGGATATTATTCCTGCGCCAGCTTCTCCACATCTCATCATTTATAAATGGTAACTAAATGACTAAGGCACTTATCAAAAAAATATATATTTATACTTAACTGCCCTTAAAATGAGACTATGCTCTAGCGGGACCGTAATTTAAAAAGCAATTTTATTTCGTTTGTTAAATTAAATTATCCTAATACGGAAAAATCATAATGTAAATTTTATATTATTTATTAATCCAAACTTTACCACCATTTTATCAAACATGCTGGAGATTAGCTTTGAATTGTTACCTGGATACTTTAATTAAACTGGGAATTATTAATACAACTTTATTATGATAACTCCTGTCGGCGTACTCTTGGCAAATTATGGATTTGTGGTTATAAAATGCTCGGTTAAAGTTTAGATACAAATCTCAAAGTACATTTGTGAGCATTTATAATTCATAAACTATTTATATGAGTAATGAAAATAAATTTTACACGTGTAAATATTATAGTAACAAATAATAGAACGTACATTTCTCTTTTATTTTCAAATATTCCAGTAATAATTCGGATTATCATTTACTTTAGTCTCTACAACATAATTTAGATTGTTAAAAATTAAATAGTGTTAATGATGATAAAATATTTCTTGCTGAATATTTAAGCTTACAGTCAGTCAGTTCTTATAAATGTGGGTTTAAAAACTTGCCTGATTGATAAAATAAAGTGGTATTTTATATATATATATAGAGATTATTTCGTGGAATAATATTGTAAAATAAATTTGTTATTGAAAAAATACTTTTCATTAAAAAAACACCCTTATTAATTTTTTTTTGATAATAATACAAAACAAACTATTTTAAAATAATAATGTAAGAGTGGTGAATTGTTAAGCAACGAAAATATTATAAAAGGGCTTCGCATAAAAAAATTTAATGTTTTGAAAAATATTTTACTACGTCACTAAATGCACCTTTATATATTTAAAATATTTGTGTCCAAACCTTTGCTATTGCTTTAGAAGGTAATAACAGTATATTATTATAACATTTAAATTTTATGAAGAGCATATTAATATTTGACTTTTCTTTAAGAAAAGTAACAGTTTATTAATAACCGCAGTCTTTAAAAATATAACTATTCTTGTAGTAAGTAAAGCCAATACAAAAAAACTGGCCTTTTTTCTTATGACTAAAAACAGCAGAAAGTAAACTTCTGTAATTAAAATGTATTTTAATAAATCAATAGTTGTAAAATATTTTAAAAAATAATAGTAAAAACTAATATATCTTATTTTAAGCTTTTGTATATGCCGTAAAATGCTAAAGATTATTCTGTTTAGTTTTACTTATATTTAATTTCCAGAAAATTCTTTCTTTCCGGTGCATCAAAATTACACTTTTTTGCCTTCTTGCTTTTTAATTCTTGTTTTCCTTGCCTGCGTGATGCAGCAATCCGGTATGCAGAACAATTCGCTCGTGAACGAGTCAACATTCCGATGCAGAGAACGCCGATACAAAAGAATTACTTTTCGCTTCTGCCTCTTCCCATTCTTTAACTGGGAAAACTCTCGACGTGGCTTTTCATTTTTCCGTAACATTGCATAACAAAGGGGCGCATCACCACAAAGAAGCTCTACTGCGAATCGAAACCGGTATTAGTCAGATGGACGGCCGTCAAATTCGCATCTGATGGATCAGTATAAGTAAACTGTAACTCTAGTTTAGTGTAATATCTGGTGCGGCCCAACCTCTATTTAAAAATTTAGAATTAATTTTTAATTTTTTATCAAATTTGTGTAGAGATATATGACTAAAACTCCACCTTTATAATAAAATAAGCAATGCAATTAAATAAATTAATAAATTTCGGTATCATGTAAAAATGCTATAAAGAAAAGAGATGAGTCATACAAAATTTTTCAAATATTAAAAACAGAACAAATAGAATATAAAGTCTTTAATGAAAAATGGAAAACATACACACAATGTAGAAATATGGCAGTCAAAGTATTAAGAATGGCTAAAAAGAAATGGTATGAAAAATTGATAGATGAAATACAAAATGATCCAAATAAGATGTGGAAATCAATAAAACAATTAATTAATCCAACTCAGCAAAACGACATAATAAAAATGGAAATTAATGGAAATATATATCAAGATCCTTATATAATAGCAGAAAAAATGAATACATATTACATTGAGAGCATAGAAGAAATTGTGAATTCAATACCAAGGATTAGTAATTTAGTACAATATAATAATAAAGCAATAATTGTAAAATTTAGTAAATTTAAATCAGTATCATTAGATGAAATTCATAACATAATATGTAAATTTAAAAAAGGAACTAGTACTAATGAACTAGATATAAATATAATTAAAGAAACATGGGAAATAATAGGAACTAAATTAAATTATTTAATAAATAAAGCACTCTCCTTAGGAGAAATGCCTGAAAATTTAAAGATTGCTACTATTGTACCTATACCTAAAATAAAAAATAGTAAAAAAGTTAAAGAAATGAGACCAATCAACATGCTACCGTGTATAGAAAAAATAATAGAAGAAGTAGTAATCAAACAATTAAAGGAATTTATTACTTCTCAAAACATAATATGTGAACAACAATCGGGATTCAGAGAAAAGCATTCGACTGAAACTGCATTACAAGTAGTGATAAATGATTGGCTGTTGGCTAAGGATACAAACAAAATCATTGGAGCAGTTTTCTTGGATTTCAAGAGAGCCTTCGAAACAATAGACAGAAAAATAATGTTAAAGAAATTGGAGAGTATATGTATAAGTGATATAGTTTTAAGATGATTTAATAATTACTTATATAAAAGAAAACAAAAAGTTAAGATAAATAATGTATGTTCTGAAGAGAGGTTAGTGTATTATGGAGTACCACAAGGGTCTAAATTGGGACCATTGTTATTTGTTTTGTATATTAATGATATAGTTAATAACGTGAAAAAAATGTAAAATTCATCTATTTGCGGATGACACATTAATGTATTGCATAGGTGATAACATTAAAGAAATTGTAAATAATTTAAATAATGAATTAAGTATATTAGAAATATGGTTAAAGAATAATGTACTTAAATTAAATGAGAATAAAACTAAATGTATGTTTATTAATTATAAAAATGTGTTAGATAATAGTACCAAAATAGTAATAAATAACTCTAGTATAGAAATAGTGGATAATATAAAATATTTAGGAGTAATTGTTGATACAAAATTAAATTTTAAAGAACATTGTAATTACATATTAAAAAAAATTAGTAGAAAAATAGGTTTATTATCTAGATTAAGAAATATATTAAGTATAAATACAAAAAAAATAATTTACAATAGTATAATATTGCCCCATTTTAATTATTGTGCAACACTATTAAATATGTTAAATAAATTAGATAAACAAATGTTGCAAAAATTACAAAATAGGGCAATGAGAGTAATCTTGAATAAAAATAGAATAACTAATTGTAAAAGTATGATTGATAGATTAGAATGGTTGAATGTTCAAGAAATATTGAGTATGAGTGTTTTAGTATTTATATATAAGTTAGAAAATAATATGTTACCAAAATATTTTAATAAGTATTTAATAAGAAATAAAGATGTACATAAATATAATACTAGAAATAAAGAAAATTTAAAGATAATTAAGTATAAGAAAACGAGTACGGCTAGGGGAATTATGTACGGAGGTTTTGATTTATATAATAGTCTTCCAAGAGAAATGCGAAACAGCAAAAATATAACGGGTTTCATAAATGGAATAAAAAAACTCCTTCGTACATATAGAAATAAATTATAATATTAAGACTTTATTATTGTATATTTTTATTTTTTCTTTCTGTTATGTATTTTTTATAAATTTTTATATATGTTTACTAAATTTGTTAGATGTAAAGATTAGCTATTAGGCTAAATAAATTAATAAAATAAATAACGTCGCAATCAGAAAAGCTGCGTAGAAAAAAAAACTAAAGACTTACACGAGGGCATTTTTTAATATATTTATTTCCATGGACTCTTTTCTCAGTCAGATGAAATAAAAAGACCCACCCTTTCTATAAATAAAGTAGTAATATTTATTTTTAATTATATATTCTACTCTTTTATATTTGTATATAAATTTTGGTGTGATATTTAACATAAGAAGCATGTTATGTAGGACATTTAATCGATTTAAATATTTTGTTTTAATTTTCACAAGTGTAAAAAATCGCAAAATGTTAAAAATACATTAAATTCCATTTTCGTCGTGAGGTCCAAAAGCATTGTTTTCCTAGAGCCCGGAAAATCTTATCAATGCAAATGAAACGAAATCGACACAAATTACCTTTACGTTGAATAAGTATTAAATAATAAATAAAGAAAACACATAGGTATAAGAAAATAAGTATGACCAAGGGAATATTGTACGAAGGTGTGAATTTGTATAATAATATTCCTAGGACAATATGCAAAAATAAAAATATAGCGGGTTTCCTCAATGGAATTAAGAAACAGCTTCGTGCATTAAGAAATAAATTATGTTAATAAAAAAACATGATATTCTCTTTATGTTTTATATGTATGTTTTGATTAAATTTGTTTAGTTTATAAACAATCAGCTATATTTTTTAGTAGTAAAATTTACTAGTTTAGAATTCTAGGGTTTGAATTTGTGTTGAAATTTTTTTTTTTAATAAAAAAAATAAAATAAAAGTATTACCTTTTTAAAATGATTTATCTTATATTTAACGAGATCGTTCGGATATATGGCAAATGTAGTATGCCATTAAATTAATGAATTGCGATAGTAAATTGAGTAGATATGTTTATTGGGTGCCATACATATAAAATTTACAAAGATAAACTAAAAATACAGAAATTTAATACATAAATTAAAATAATTTCTATTAAATTTAATACATAAATTTAATAAAAAATATTATATTAGGATTCTTACACTAGTTTAAGTTCTGTAAATTTACACAATGGCGCTTTATAAATTAATGATATTTAAACACAACAAAAAATAGAGTTCTATAAACTTTAGAAAACGTAATCATAGATGTTTTACGGTACGCTCTAAAATGTGACAGCTTTTTTTTTAAGCAATTGACATTTTTATAGCTCACTTGTCGTAATTTTGTAGTTAAATTGTTATGCTATTATTTTGCTCAGATACTGTTGTTTTTATTTAAATGTATGGTTAAGGATTGTTATGCTTATCAGATAAAAATATAAAAGATCTAATAAATTGTGTATTAAATAAACCCGTTCACTATCAGCGAAAGATACTATTAATAACATAAAATGTCTGTATCGTTTCCAAAAATCAACATAATATAACTCGTATATGTACGTACACATAACTTAATTTGTGCAATAAACATACATATGTACAAGACAGATTCACCAAGCGTTTTACTAGCTGACACTAACTCAGTAATAAAACCCGAAAGTTCCTTTGATTTATTATCTTCGTCAACATGTTTCTCCGCTCTATGATATAGCTAAAGCTAATTTGTACTACAATAAAGCTTATTGGTACCTAAGCACATATGATTTTTATTTTATTTTCATTTCTTTATTTTTCCGTTCTTTAACCCTTTTTTCCATGTGCATAAAAATATTTTTTATTTCCCTTTTATGATTCTTATACTTTGATAATTATTTATTATGCGCATTATTAATTAGTCTCGTTATACATTATTAAGTTAAAATAATACTGTTTGCACAATATGAGATATAGTTAATATTGATCATATTTAATTTTCACATACATATACAAATAACCCTAATTTATTTAATGCGCAATTGGATACACTTTAATTTATATTAATTGGGCTTTTATTTGATAAAAAGTTAAATTTCACCACTAATGCAACAAAATTAATAAACGGACGTTTTGTCAAAATTAAATATTTTAATACAAAGTACATAATACATTTTACGTTTGTAAACTTTTTGGACAAACGTATGCAATTTACAGTGATTACACAAAGTGCACAGTACCTTTTTACCATCGTTTGATCTGGCGCTGAACAAAACCTAATTTTTTTATAGCTTCGTTGCATAACATTTCATTACGCTGATGGAGTATGTAATTACGTTTCAATTTGTCTATATTATCTAATTCATCAGCACGCATTCGCGTAATATTACACTTACCTATTGAACCAATCTCGGAGATATGATCTTCTTGCGTATTTTGCAATTTTCCCGACGCCTTCTCAGCGATGGGCGGCAAATTGAAATTCATCAATATCGCGCAGGCAGCGAGAAGGAACGCTTCACGCGAAATTACCCGTTGAACTTTCATGAAGATTAATGAAACGCAATACGGCGCACACAACACACCTCGGCCGGCATAGGGCCTAGGGCTTAGGACAGAATCAATCTGTTCCCGTGCCCGAGAGCGCTTCCGGTCTTGCGTATCGCAAATTGTGCCTAATCCGGGCGGATACACTCGATACGAGCGGAAGTTGGCGACTCGCTAATGATGATGAACGACCTCGGCGGTGCAAAGGTGCTACGTCTTGGAAACGCCTCAGAAACTCGCATGAGAGGTTGTACATGAACGAGAAAATTATCTGGGGAGGATCGACTCAGTGAAAGGCAATGATAGCTTTGGTTTAAAATAGTGGTATCGATTCTCTCTTCTCGTAAACGCGGTGTGACAATTTAATTTTTTACCCATATTTCAAATTAACCTCTACTTTTATGATTCATAACGAAAAAAAAATACATATTTAATGTACATTTATTTATACATTTGATAAGATAATTGTAACTAACCTCAAAACTACAACTGAATCATTTTATAATTCAATGTTGTTGAACCGGTAGTTCACGAGTGATTTTGAATAACCTGCGAGACTATTCAAAGTCGCCAGTGAGTTGGCTTTTAACCCATGTAGCGGAAAGGCAGGAAATTGACGAGTAACGTGAACACTCGCGAAACAAAGGTCGAAAATAAGTATTATGGTTGGAAGCTTAACTTTAACATTGTTTAATTATACGTAGCTTATTCTATTAAATGTGTTAAAACTACAATAATAACAATAAAACAGATAATTTTTAGATATAGTATTGGAAATAATAAATAGTGTCATTGTATTTTACAACAAAATAAATAGCAAATACGTGTCGCATCAAAGTTAAAATAAATATAATACTGATCTTAAAGATATATTTGAAAAGTTTAAATATCCTAAGATAGTTTAAAGTCTATCTCTGAACAAATTTAAAATGTTAAAAAACTGTAGAAGCATCTAAAAAACACGGAAAATTAATAGTTAATGATATTCTTTGTATTTAAACAAACGGTGCAAGCGACATGGTACGCGTTAAAAAACTCACGCCAAACACCAGTTATGCATCGCTCATTGAATTAACCTTTTTATGATCATTTACAAAAATATTTTAGGGCAACTCTCGAAATCATACTCGTGAAATAATGATAAAATTAAATTCATTGACTTTATTTTAATATATTTTTTATTAAAGCTTCCGTTGTAACATGACAGTCGTAAGCCCTATGCTTTACAATGGGTACAAATATTATTAACTATTAGAATTAAAAATAATGAATATTATTAAAAATTAATGTTAATTTTCTAGTATCTTTAAAAAATTATATAGTAATATATAATATCAGATATTTGAGAAACTTGGGATAATAAATGTTTATAGATACGTTTTTTTATATATAAATTTAATATGTATTTTATTTTAAATTAATTTGCTTTTAATTATTATTATATTGTATAAATATATCAAGTTGCATATTTAATTTTACTTTGATTTAATTTAATTTTTAATTAATAGAATATTTTTTTATAAATTATTTTCTTTAAAATATCTTTGTTTATTTATTTAAAAAAAATTATAAATAATTTTAAATTAATTTAATCCTACGTATTGAGATTTAAAAAGATATTCAATATAAATTACTTAGTAAAACAATCACGTTTTCCAAGAACCATAAAAATTATTATATTTTTTTTATAATCTTCACAATTTTTAATCTCAATAGCTTATAATATTGTATTTTAATACTTTTTACTTGAATGCGTGTTCAAGAATATATTATATTATAAAATGAAGTATCATAACATAATTTTAATAATGAATGGATAATTTCTATAAAATATAAATAAACTTTCGGTAATTATATTTACTCGATCTATAAATCATCGGCGATCAGTTTAAGAGTCGGTGAATTTTCCGAAAACGTCGGTGAATTTTCCGAAAACTTATATTAGACTAGATGAATATAGTTTATTTAATGTATATCTTCTATTTTTTTTAATTTGTATATAAAAACGTTTATGTACGTATTTGATTTTTTATGTGACATTCAATGATAATGTAGAAATTTATAAAATTCGCATTTTAGCAATTGACTAAGCTTAAATATTCAAGGCAAAGATTATGACAATTGCTTTTAAAAATATATAAAGAAGCAAAAATTTAACTCTAGTATTGAAATAAGTAATTAATCTCAATTCATTCGATAACGAATATAATATTCATATAATATTTCTATTAACAAATTGTATTATAGAAACAATTAAAACTTTTAATAAAAGATTAGCTAAAGGACATCAGTGGCACTCGAAACGCCATCTGTTGGATTACTCTCAGTATCCCCATACAGAATCCTTATTTATTAAATGAATAACGACGAAGCAGTAGTAAACAACACAAAAAAAATATATAAATGCTAATTATTAAATAATATTTATATAAATAAATATAACTTGCAATTTTGCAAAGGATTGTCATTTCGTCTCGGAATTTTATTGCATTTTTTCCAAATGTCTTCCTAAAAAAAAGAATACGACTTAAAAGTACATAATGTTATTTGATATTATCTTAACGACTAAATTACTAAAAGTAAATGTATTATGTCTAGATGATTATTAAGTAATTGTTATTAATATGCAAAATATTAAATTAAAATAAATATTTACCATAGTGATTATTTTTTTATATTGCATACATTTTGTTACATTTTATTGGGTTTTTCCACGATTTAAATTTATAAAAAACACATAAAATCCCGATCATTTATGTTTTAAATGATATTTTTAATATTTTTGCTTTAAGCTTGTACATTTAATTTTCTATACATTATGAAATGTAAAGATATATTTGTATGAAAAAAATCAGAACCTGTATATAAATTACACAATCTTTCGCAACCGTGTGAAATAAACTATGCGATTCTTTTCATTGTGTCTTTTTTCAGCACACAATGGCCGCGTACTTTTAAAAGCATTTTCAATAATTCAACGTATTATTAGCGCCATATTTGCTTGCACCTTCCGATGCCATAAAAATATATTACGCGTTCGGATAACAAAAAAAAGTCTTGAAATATTCTCTCGCATTTTGCGGCCGCCGACGGAGACAAGATTTTCAAAAGTACACCAGAATGTGCCAATAAATCTTGTTCCCGAGGCTTTATTTCCTGGAGAGCAAAGTAGTTCCACATCCCCTAGATAGATCAGCATATGGTAACCATATTCTATAGCGTATTTATTACCACATTTTGTCTATCGCCACCCTTGCCTCGTCTCAATGTCGTACTAACCTTATTTTTATACGCGTATCGTGGTGACCAATGTTATTTCAACATTTAAAAACAAGAAAATATTTATTTAAAAAAAATAGTTATAGTTTATTTAGCGCATAACCATTTTTTTCAGCCTACAATAAATGTGAAATTAATGTAATATATTTAACAGGATTTATATCCTATTCTAAAAAATATTTACATAGCTTTAAAAACCGCACAAATTATACAGGCACGTTTAAAACTGTACTTATATCAAAAATCCTTCTCAAAATTAAGTTCTTCATTTTATCACAATAGTAGTTATCCACGCGTACTTGAAAAGAACGAGTCACGTCGATGTGCGAGATTAAACGGGATTTACGTTACATAGCAAATAGTCACGTGAAATATGGTTATGAAGGTATACAGTATAACTGATGTCCGCGACTAATGATGTGGAAGCCATGATAAGTGTCGGCCGGGCTGGCGGAAGGGAGTGATGATGAGCCGAGTGATAAGCTCGCGCCCTTTGCAGAGCCGCAGATAACTGTCGGAGGCAATTTACTGTCGTTTAAACTTGCCCAACGCCCCCAAAACCCGAGATAACAATTAACTCAAATGGTTTTATCAATATGTCTGGCTAGAATGTAATAAAAATATTACTCGTACTTAGCTTTAAAATCCTTCAAACTTAAATTGTATGTACTAAATAACTTATTTTTATTCAACGTATCAAAAGCGCAAATATTGAAAGCTTGGTGGCGTTAGGAAACGAAAAGTTATACAAAAGCATGTAATACGTCGATAAGAAACTTTGATTAAGCTCCTAATCCGTATAAACTATTAGAAAAGTTTATAGACCTACCGGAATGAAGGGAGGAAGATCAAACTTTTTAACTTTATTATTTAATGACTGGTGCTTATCGAGCACGCGTCCTTTGTTCCTTCTTTGTTGTCTCGAACAATATATTATTCGGCAAATTGAGACGATCTGCACTAATTTGACATGACAGACCAATTATAGTGATTAAACATGGGTTTTGTTTGGTCAGTTTAAGTAATCGATTAGTGGCACAGTATACGCATACGGTACACCGTTAGAAGTTCACATATAATATATTAAATTAAATAGATATTTTAGGTCATGATTATTATATTATTTTTATAGATGCTTGACAGTAAATTTTAATTTTTAATTAATTATAGTATTGTAATTAAACTTTAATATGTCAATATAATACATTGCATTATAAATTCAGTATTTTATATTTAGAACGTTTATTTTAATAGTATAATGAATTTTACATACTATTATATACATACAGTACATGTTACTATTGTAGATAATAACCATTTTTATGTATACAATTTTAAAATTAGCTACAATATAATAAAAATAAGAATTTCAGATAAAACGTTAATAGTTACAGTTTAACAGAAAAATCTAAAAAAACCTTTTATACTTTATGTAGAAAAAATTAAAAAAAAAAACAATTTATAAAGTGATATTTAGTTTAAGATGCGGTACCATTGAAATGTGTTATGTAGCCTCTAAATTTTGTTTTATATTTAAATTTTAGGCTGTTCTTTATCGTTTTCACTGATGAAATATTTTTATAGGGTTTTCTGGTATGTTTTTTGAATGTTGGTATTTGAAGGCATTTGAAAATATTATTAATGTTGTATTAAGTAGTGTATTTGATACTTACAGCGAACCTAGCGACTTAAATAAATTATATATAAAACGCACCTAAAGATTTAAAATCATATAAGTATGTTCTTGCCTCTAGTAGTCTTCGATACTTGAAATTAGTTGTTACGCAAAATAGTTTTCTCCAGGGCTGTGGAGTCGGAGTCGGAGTCGGAGTTGGAGTCGTGGAGTCGTGGTGTTATGGCCGGAGTTGGAGTCGGAGTCGGAGTCGTGAAAAATGAGCGACTCCGAGCATTTTTTTTTAAATTATGAAATTTATGAATTTTTAATTGCGTAATAATGAATGTGTATAGCGTATGAATATTAAACGTGTAGAAAAACACCAAAAATACCTGATAAAATTAAACTTTTTTGAGTCGGAGTCGAAGTCGGAGTCGGAGTCGGAGTGGAGTCGGAGTGGAGTCGTGTTGTTAGTAAATATCGGAATCGGAGTCGGAGTCGTGTTTTTTTTAACGACTCCACAGCCCTGGTTTTCTCATATTCTTTATGATTATTATTGTTTAAAATCCTTTGGACGCGTTAATCAAAAATAATATTAAATTGCTTTTTTTTTTAAATGCAAATTTTACCTTAATACTGTGTTTAAATGTTTTGATTTTTTAATTTTTACTTATTTAAAATGATATTTTATGTTTATTAAAAAAAAAAGTTTTTTCTTAAAAATCTTTTTTTTACTGATTTTTGCTTAAACAGATAAAAAAAATCAATTAGCCGACTTAAGTCGATTTCCGCGTTCAAAAGGTTAAAATATTTTTTTAGCCTAAAATAATTATTATTACCACAAATCCCATTTTTGCCAACCATATTTGACTTATAAATTATTTTTGATAGCTTCCATAAATAATATTAAGATGTAACATAGTGTTTTGTCAATTCTAAAAAACCTTACAAAAAATATAGTTCGCGTAAAAACCAAACAATGTAATTATAGCTTCACAGATATAAATAAATATATATATATGTAATACTCAATTTTTATTATATATATTATTTCTACGAACGACGATGATGTGTTTGGAATGCATTTTACAATAACACACGTACCCGAGAGTCCTTTTGTCGTCTCACACGCTCCAGTAGTGATCCTTATTCTTTGCTATAGTTGTGTCGGCAGATGGTTGACGATCGCTTCGTCGCACACGAACTGCTTCCACAATGAAAATAATACTGCGAAAATTACCAACGTCTCCGTAAACTTAATACGTTTCACTAGTTATCGTATCTTTTGATCAAAATGCACTACAAGCATCTAAATATAAATCAAAATATTTCACTAATAATTAAGTAATGAGCAGTTAAGTATATTATAATATAATATAAGTCTAGCTTAAATTTTGCTAATTTCTTTCTCAACGTTATTTTTTTAATACAATTAATTAATCAGGCGCGTACGGTGAGATACAATCCCTTTCGCTCGCTCACGTGTTAAGTGACGAGAGCGAATGAGAGATAAGGGTGTGCGTTACATGCGTTCCGCACGCCTACTTCTTCTCACTCACTCTCGTCACTTAAGACGCACCGTACGCGCTTGATATGAATATTTCAAATATTGCGAAAAAACCGTAGGCCCTGTTTCTATGCCTTAAAAAATACAGAAGTATAGTAAACCACTGCCTTAAACTTTTTACATCTCTATTTTTTTCCATTATTTTTTTTTATCAGAATTTACATTATTAATAAACGTTTTATTATTTCTAGACAAAAAAATACTTATTCAATAAATTGAAAGTTAAGCTTTTTGTGCCCCCTCAATTTGGAAACTGCTTATCTACATGAATTCGGAGTTATATAAATATTTAGATCTATAGCATCAATTTTATGTAACATAACAACACCCTAACTTAATATGTACTTTGGTTATTTATCAATTCTCAATAAATACTTTGGAGCCACTTTGCAATTAATCTTTTGAAATGCAATTAAACCGATAGCAACTTTGTACAAGTGCCCATTGTTTTGGAATAACAACACTTGTCAACAAAGATTTTGTAACTAGGATTTTGATGATTCATTTGAACTAAGTTTATCATACATATTAAAAGTCTCTATAGTAACCATGATGTATCACGTCAAGTTTTAAAATAGTTAATAGAAATGTTTCATGATTGACGAAAAAATGAAATATTATAACCTTATATATTTATATAGTATATACTTTTTTTTAGGTTTCGAATTTAAATTTACCTCTGCATAATGCATTAATATCAGGTATTGTTACGCAAGTTATAAAAAAGTTGTAAATTGCTGACCAGTGCTATTTTCTAATTATCTTGGCTGCACTGAGTCAAATAACATCACTGAATAAATCTAATATGTAGATAAACAAATCCTTAAAATAATAATCGGCAAAAACCATCATAACAAATGTGTCTTTGTACTTCTCGCAATCATAGCATATATAAATAAAACCATAATTTGCTTTAATTAATAATTATTTTATAAATATATTAGTATAACTGTTAACAAATCATAAACGAAAAAAATTAATATCTACTCGTTCTAAGGTGCCCAAAAATATCAAATTAGTAGAAAAAATACTATAATTCAGTATCGATATTGATTAATGCATTATTAAATACAAAAATGACAATAGCAAATTGATAACGAAAACTATTTTTAAATTATTAATACAATTTTATAATGGCAAAAATTGTGTTTTATATAAACATTTATTAAATATATTTTATTTATTGTACTATAAAGTGAACTAAAACAATAATTCAGTTACGATTTATATAAAAAAAAACAACCTATATATTATTTAATATAAAATATAAAATACTTTCTCTTGAAACGTAATCCGCTCATATGGGGCGAGCTCATTTAATATAAAAAATAATGTTGTTATAAAGAGAGTATTACAGTTTATAATCTGGTTATTATTACACATAAAACATCAGTTTAGATTTTATGGTTAGGTTGTGTCGTCGCGTAATATTGAGCGAAAATTTAAACACTTGCTATACTTAACTATAAAAACTCTTAAAAAAATATTATACAAGTATGATAAGAGTTTATGTGGATTCACCAAATAAATAAAAGTATAAAGATATATATGTACTTTTTTTCTTTTTTATGTATTAAACTAAAATACTCTCACGGCAGAAGAGGTTTTTGACGGTTCGGCAAGTAACTACTCTCCGAGATTAAGTTTCCACGGGCTCAGCGCTTTCGTCCGTTGATTGTTAACGACGTTAGGCTTTCGCTCTTTGGTCTTGACGACAATCCGATATGGTTTTGTGTAATTTCGAACCGGGAATTACAGGCTGCTTCAATTTTTCAAAGTGCTATCGCTGAGCAGTAGCGCCGAGGTACGATCAAAGTGGGCATTATTGCTAACGAAGTCGGATAATTGGGCTAAAAGACGTTCGCCGTAAATTTCTGTTAAGTTGTATTACTGGGAGCGTTTTGGCGATAACTAAAACGTAATTAATTATAAATACTTTGTATTATATAATTCATAAGGAGATGCATAAAATTTAAGATAAAGAAGTGATCTGATATAGATTGCAAAATATATTTCACATATTGTCATATTTATTTGTATTCTACATAATCGCTTATTCACATCAAAATATAAACGTTTTTAATTTCTGAAAAATCTATTGCTTTTAGAGTGTGTATTTCATAATGTTAATAAAATATAATATCAGAATTGAACATAGTGCCACATCGGTGTTTTTCTCGCTCTTGTTTTAATCACTTTAATGCCTCGGTCTGCGGCTGAAAGCATCCGTTATATATTTATATTGACGTAGTTTTATAAAGTGTCAGAATGGGTTTAGTTCTGAACACGTTTCAGCGTTGAAAATTTGACGTTCGCCGACAGACAGTGCGATGCTAGCCAAGATTAATGAACCCACTGCAGGGACTTGAATATTCATACCTTTGGTCTTTGTTGTGTCGTTTCGAAACTGTATCTCTCTATATCTCTTAACAGTGTTGTACTCGTCGAAAAATCAATGGAAACTTAACCGGTTGCTTTCTACTCCAATATTACTATTACTTCATAACATTTCTACGAATGTTCGAGAAAATAAAGTCAGCAATGTTATTAGGTATGAGATATACACACTAAGTGTTTTATTTAATTATTTTAAATCAATATTTTTATATCTCATTGCTAAATCCTTTTGTTGTGAAAGTTTAAAGGAGGGTCTGAAGTCATCTTCTTAGCTTCCAGGTTCAAAGTTTATCGCAAAGGGTTCGAAAAACGGTTTAAGATCTCCTTTTGAAACTCGCAATAACTCTAGCTTCCATGTTTATTGATAACGCCATAAAATATTTTCAGTGTCGTATGATAAATGCTCTAGGAACAAAGTATTCTTCCTTATTGATATTATTATCAAACATAAGAGATGTCATTTCGTCTTCCCGTTTTAAAATAATTACAAATTTCTAATTGCACATATAATCTATTTGTCGATGAACAATATGATGCATATGGATTGATAACTTTTGATAGCATGCGATACTTCATTGAATCTGTAGTTGAATATTTGTTAAATCGAAATGAAGAATGTATAAGTTTGTCAAGCAAAGCTATATAAGTTCTGTTGCCATTCGTAGAGGCATATTTATGTGAAACAAGACTTTCTAGCTTAGCTGCCATGAAGTTGAAATATCGACTCTGTTTACTGATGAAAAATGGACTCCGAGTAGCACTTTCATCGATAACACTACGATTTATCAATTTTGTGGTAATAAACAAGGTCATATATCGCATTAAAAACAGAAGCATGAATAAACATATATATAGTGAACCTTAATTTGCGTTGTATTTTTCATTACTTTATAAAAAAAAAACATATTTTTAGAATGAAAAATGTGCCTGGATTATTTTATAAAATACATATATGTTTATTATCAGTATTTTTACTATTGCTTAAAACTAAATCTATGTGCTCGAATTATTGGTGTTCTATTTTAGTAAATTTATTATTATAATATATTTTTTACATTGACAGAATATGTCGTTTATTATTGATGTTCCCGCGCCATGTTTTTATTACAATATTTTATCATTTATTTGAGCGATGAGCGGTTAGCATTTCGATTAGCTGCCCTATTAATTCTAGGCGCAGACCCTCAAGGCTCTTTTCGCACCTGGGAAATTGCGGCAGCGTGCAAACAAATTAGCCGTGACGAATTGTTAAAGAACTGTGCTCTTTCTACGTCTATCCGTCCCTTTCGAGTACGAAGCCGAATTACTCCCCCATTCAGAGCGCGTTAAGAGATAAAGGCGGGTAATGATTCTTGAGTGCGAGAATTGGCGAACTTGAGCGAAAATTATTTTAGTGAAAATATGAGCGGCGAACATCCGCAACGGAGAGCAATTTCCTTTTATATTCTTCGTAAAATCTGGGGGAAACGCCGGGCGGTTTCTTCGATGCTTTACGGACAACCGCTCGAGTGCGTCTACTACTTCTTGAATTCGCAGAGAAAATTCTGTGTTAATTTTCGACGAGAGCAAATATTAAACGGATTTAAAAGGGATTGAATGAAAACGAAATTAATTTTTCAGTCAATTAAGGTACAAAAGAGTTCAACGTACTTTATTAAATCAATAAGTTCATAGTCAGATGAAATAATAGAACCCTTATTAATAAATCATTTACCGCTTATCTGATTTATTAAATGTATATCAATATTATATTGACTGTCTTGTCGAAACCGTAAAACATCCAAGGAAAAAAGCTTACGTGTAATAACATTTAAAATTAAGTAATAACCCTAAGTGCTAGTGAATCGAGAAAAATTATTTCGAAAAAAAATTTCATTTCTTTCGATTGGACTAGTAGTAACCCTTTGCACGCGTATTTTTTTTTATTGGTATGGTGCCAGCTCGTATTTAATTCCAGGATTTTTTTCAATTTTAATTTTTGGAAGTAAAAATGAAATGAAATATGTTTTGATAATCTTTTTACAAAATAAAATTAATACAGCGAAAGTATAATAGTTTGTCAGTAATTAGTTAAAAAACAATAAAGCGGAAAGTAATGATAATTTTTAAAGGGACGATTTTGAAATTAGTTTGCCGCCGGCTGTCGTTGAGTTAACACGTAAGATTTGATCTTATTTTGTAGCTCTGTTAGTCTAGTTTTGTTAATACTCAGAAAGTTTTTTTTACCCTATAGAAAAAAATGTCAAGGCCAGAAATCGAGGAGACCCATTTGCGTTATTATATGCTATTTTTGTTCGATCAAGGAAAGAAAGCAAAAGAAGCCACTTAGATCATCTGTGAAATTTATGGAGACGTATTGCATCTTCAAAAATGTCACAGGTGGTTTAGAAAATTTAAAAGTGGTGATAGGGGGTTGAAAAATGCCCCCAAATCGGGAAGACCTAGAAAATTAGACGATGACGTGTCAAAATCAGCAGTGGAAGCGGATCCCCAAAAAACCATCAAATAATTGTCAGAGGAGCTTGGCTGCCCTTGGACGACCGTTAAAGACCATCTCAAGCGCATTGGAAAAAAACACAAGCAAAGAATTTGGGTACCGCACGAACTTTCACAAACGGTCATTGAGCAGCGAATTACCATCTGTTCGTCGCTATTGTCTAAGCACGAAACGGCATCATTTCTGAGAAGGATCGTTACAAGCGATGAGAAGTGGATCCTATACAACAATCCAAAGAAAAAATCAATGGCTTTCTAAAAACGAAGTACTCATACCTACCCCAAAACCCTCATTGACCTTAAAAAGGGTCCTTCTTTGTGTTTGGTGGGACATGATTGGCGTCATCCATTACGAGTTATTAAAACCTGGTCAAACAATTACCGCAGAGGTATACTGTGGTCAATTAGTCAGAATGAAAGCGGAGCTGTTGAAAAAACGTTCAGTTTTGGTCAACAATCAAAGGCGAATTTTGCAGCACGACAATGCCAGACCACACGTGGCACGGATCACGCAGGAAAAAATCAGGGAGCTTGATTTTAAAGTTTTACAGCATCTTCCATATTCCCCCGATATCACACCCTCTGACTACCATATTTTCAAATCTTTAGAGCATTCCCTTAAAAATAAAATTTTTAATTCATTTGACAGTATCGAATATCACATAGAATAATTCTTTAACGAAAAACCTGCAGAGTTCTATAAAAAAGGGATTGAAAAGCTGCCTGATCGTTGGAGAAAAGTAATAGAAAACAATGGAAATTATTTTACTGATTAAAATTGTATATATATTTTTTTAATATTTTTTTTGTATGTGAAAAAAATTATCATTACTTTCCGCTTTTCCTATATTATAATTTAGCAGTACGCAAATGACTAAAATTATAATATTTGTCAAGATTACAGAACAAAAAAAAACTATAAGATTTTAGAATAGCACACTGGAGAGTGTGCTATTCTAAAATCTTCAGTTGTAACTTGACAGGCGTGAGCCCAATGCGTTACAACGGGATAAATCCGTAATAACTGAGTCAATCAGATTTAATGAATACCTACAATTAAGTAATAATTACCAGACTGTAAGTGTAGGAATCGGTGAAAATTATATTTTAATAATTATGAATTATTACATGTAATACATAGTATAATAATATAATTGTGTAATACATTGTTTTTTTTTAAATAGCGTATTTTTTATTAAAATTGCTGCCGGGGCTCGATACCGCAACTTCACAGTTACTAGTCTGAGACGTTACGGGCTACGCTATTTCGTCCTGTGTTTTTATATTTCTATACATACATAGTATATGATAAAAATTTTGTTTTAAAAGCATATATTCTACCACATAATTTATGATTTTCTGTAAATTATATATGAAGAAATATATTTTTCTTTACTTATAAATAGATGTAATAAAACAATTTCACAAATGTCTTTAAAATCCATAAAAGATTTTTTGGCAACGAGTCTTTAAGTAACACAATTAAGAACCAGACTTAGTGACAGCATTACTCACTATTATTATTTTAAAATAATCAAGTTTAAAAATGTCCAGTGCTATAGAAATATATTTTAACTAGGACAATGTTTTATAAATATAATTTTAAAAATCATTGTAATATGAGTTTATTTGTTTTCATTACTATAATATCAATCGTTTTTTAATGCAATTTGCATGTGGATCTTTAATAATTGATTTTATTATATTATCCTGAAATCCTGAGATAAGCAAATGTGTACGATGTGATAACTTTACTTTAAATATGAGGTAAACAATTTAAATCAATATGAATCTCTCAAACACGTAAATAAATTCATCTGATATTTAAACCCTCTTGTGGTTTTAACCACTAATCAATCTCTGTGTATATGCAATACTTCACGGGAATAACAGAATCCATAAAAATATGTAAACCCTTTTTTTATCCAATTAGTGCCTGTGTATTGCTTTTTTCTGTGGAATCAACCCCATCTATTCAACGTTCACGGAGGGTGTTCACGAGTTAAAATTAACTATAACAAAGAAGGCACTGATTGAAAATAAATATAGCTGAGAAATGTTGCGTCAAATGAAAACGAAATAATTAATAAATCACATTGACATCATTGTTATTCAAATCAAAATATGACGTCAAAAATCTTACATCGTTAGGAAAAATAAAACAATTATTTAAATGTGTCACAGAAGCAAAAATAATATAAATATGGACACTGAATGATATTTAACAATCTGATTCGCTTCAGCATCAAAGCAGATCACTCAGCAAAGTCATAACTTTAAGTTAGCTAGCGTTTCAAATATCTCATTTCAGTGCAAAATGAGATATTTTCTATCTTTTAACGACGAGCACTTTTGATAATTATTTTAATGCTATATATTGGCGGTTCTCGAGGAATTTGAGGTTGAGTTTTCCAGCTTCAGATTTATCTACTGAATACGCTATAAAATAATCATAATTTTTACACTACACATAACTTGATCATTTGACCGATAATATTGTTTCAATTTATGTAATGGAATGCTCCTGAACAAAGGAGATTTTAATATGTATATAATTATGATAATCAGAGTTTCAATATCTATAAAAGGGTCGTCGCATCGTCTTACAGCATGAATATTAGTATCAAGTTTTTATTGCTGGAAAAACTCATATAAAGAGCAAAGATCTCACAAACCAATAATGTGATATATATATATAACATTATATATTAATATAATATTAACGTCCATTTTGGCTAACAACCAGTATTACAAACGTATAAATAAACCATATGGAACATTTCAATTTGCAGATAAAGCTAATAAATATTATCACCCTCCCTAAACGAATTGTTCACAAAATAAAACAAACGGAACAATCAAGATGGGTTACAGCGTTTCGGCGATTCCGGCATACATAACTAAATTTGAAACACACACCCTTTCCATATTTGCAAAACATAAATCCGGTTGTTTTTTACAGGCTCTGTTCTATCATCATACTCACATTTTAATACCATAATAGCGGTGGGTTCGTTTGAAATTCGCTTTGTCCACGATTGTCCACTTTGTATTCCGCGAACGCCGCTTTAACTAGACATACAGTATAACCGAGTTAACCTGTGTTCGTCCGTATTATATATTCACACTGTACAAAAAATATATTTAAATACACATATATCATAATATGTTATGTATGAATCAACGGTCCTCAAAATGCAAATAATCCTGTTAAAATAAGTATGAAAATATTCATATTACGTGTATGACAATCCGTATTTTATAACATATATGTACTTGAAGTATTGAAAAAATTTTCAATAATATTTGAAAAAAAATTAGATACATTTAAAGAAATGTGACTATTTCAAATTGTATCTTAAGAACATTCGGATAAGTTTTACTTTCTATATAAATGTGAGATGAGCATAACGCATTGTCCTTCTATACTTTTTTTCCAAAGAAGCACCTTGTAGAAGATAAATAAAAAACACTTTTTTGATGTTACAGCTCAAACACACAGAACGCGACTTCACTATCCCTTTTAAATTTTTCATCCATCTCTAATGCTCTCTGTAAGTTGTCTGAACCGAAGTTCAACTGAAGTCGGACAAGGTCGCCGACTTCCGAAAATGACGTCTGCACTGCAGCTGCTGTCATATACAGCTAGCATATTTGCGCGCGATCAAAAAATGTGCCAAATATTCGCAATTTTTAAATTGTCATATTATTAAAATTACGCTACTGATAATTATAAAAGTTTGTGTGGGCACCCACCGATACAATATCAGTGAAAACTTTTCGGTCGTATGTATTCAATTTACGCAAAATCTTTGTCGGCTTTTGCAAAATGCCATAAGGCATAAAAATTATACTTCAGAATACAAACACCACTTCTGTGACTATTCTAGAATTTGTTGCCATCGATTCTAAATAAGAATTCGTTATGTTGTGACATTTATATAAGCCGATCTAAGAAAATACATAAGGATATTCGAAACGATTTTTTTTAACAAAATCAAGTACCACTAATTATTTTTTAATTATTTAATTGTATATGAAAAAAATATAATAACGATATCTGTTAAAAGAATATACTATCAAAAATATAATTAATCCTTTTTGGTGCCCTAAAATATTCAAAGATGTCAGTAAGAGTCTGTTGAAGTCCCCGATAAGCATGTGATATTATAACTCGACCACGTGGCCACGATGCAGCGCTCGACGTGTGTGTTAACCATAGGACGCGTACGCGCATATTGAAATTGAACTGAGCTACTCGTTCTATCTCAGTTTGCAAAATACCATATCATTATCTCTCTCACTCTTGTCACTTAACGCGCGAGAGAACGAAAGGGGAAGTATCTCACCGCTCGCGCTCGAAAGAGCAGCCCCAACATCGGTCCATTTGATTAGGAAAATAATGCCGACAATGTTCGGAAGCGCTCGAAATTGCCCAAGTCGACTGAATTACTCCCACTTTACCTCCCATTCTCGGTAGCCACGGACAACTTCCGAGAGATTTTAGACCGAACTCGACCGAAGTAACGCACTATATTCTCCGTCCTTGGCCAACCTTGACCAGCTTCCAGAGAGTGTAGTTCAGGCATAATAAAAATAAAAAGTAGAGTGAAGCATCAATCTGGATATCTCGAGCTTGGCTAGTTAAATTTGTATAATAGTTGCTGGTGGACCGAAATGTCACACATTCTGTATTTTGCTTTAGAATACGCTTGCTTCGGAAATAAATTCGGAAAGGATGTTTACCTTAATCCATGTAAATATAATTATATAAGCTTAGTTCACCATTGAAAGAAGAGCTTTCGAGCTTCAAGAAACTAGATACTTACCATACATAGTACATTTATTGCTGCATTTTAGCGATAGGTAACCAGTTTATTCTCGAAAAGGCAATTAAGAGCGACACGTTTCATTATAAGCTCGTCAGAGCGGCTTTTAACAATAAACAGTAATCGGGTTGCGGGTTTGGAAACGCAACGACAGGTCTCCAAATTGTGAAATCAAATTGAAATTTCGCCAGTTGTGAATTATGCAGATTCCTCGTCTGCAGTGCTAACCACCGCAGCTGAGGCCAAACAAATAATCCTTCTTGCACCAGGATATTCACAAAGCCAAATTGCAAATTGTTTTATAATATTAGCCGAGAGGTATGCGATACGCTTTCGGATAAATAATCCGCTAGCAAGCGATAATTTCGCAAGTTTCGTACTAGCGCTTGTACCTGAGATTGTTCAGTGTGTGCAACAATTTATAAATGAGTGTGGACATTGTCAGGCTTAGTATAAGTATGAGAAATATTATTTTTTTTAATTTATGTTCAACGCTTAATATAATAAAACTACAAGCAATCCACGTCAATGTCGACTAATTAAATATCAAACAAAAAGCAAATTGAAAGCACATAAAATAAAGTAGTGTTCGCAATGTTTTCAAAGTGAGTAATTAATCTGTTCAAGTTGAAAGCTTGGGGGGGCTTCGGGGGGTGGTTTGGCACATCACTCTATTAAGCATTTCCGTTTAGCTCGGTGCCCCCCGCCGATGTACTGGTACAACTTAGTAGTAGTGTACTATACGTATATAATATAACTTAGCGCACATGCAGTGCGAAACTTTGGGGCGAAACGATCAACTTCGTCCCGCGAACTTGCCGATCGCTTTTCCCGCTTAATGAAATTGAAGTAGAAATACGTTAATTTGTTGAAAGCGGCCCTGTTTGCGTTGCGAACGGATTATATCGCCGAGTTTGATCCACTTCGGCCCTGGAAACGGGGAGCGAAACTTTTACGCGCGGCGGCCGGATGCGCTTGCACTTGTGCAAGACGAAATTTTGCAGTTGTCATTTCGGAAAATTGCATTTGGCGTGTCACTGTGTTGCTATGATATAGCGCTCAAATTGTATGAGGGTGCCAAGAGCGAGAAATGAATAGTCCCAAGTTAGCAAGATAATCTCATCAAGTCTCATAAAAATCTAAAATATAAAAAAGGATTGATTAGTTCAGTAATGTACAAATTTGATGCTTATAACAAAGATACAATATCATAATAATATTTATTCAATATTTAAAATTAAATATAAATACTGATGTTAAGCTAATTAATTAAACTTATATGAGGCACATACGAACTCAACAAGTTGTCATATTTTTTATTTCAAAATAATATTTCTCAAACTTTTATTTGTATTTTAAAGAAAATTAAATTTTATTGTGCATCTTAATATTGATAAAATAAATAATAATCTAAAACAACATTACAACTCAAAAGTATTGGGATTTATATAATATAAATACTACAAAAAAGCTATCTATGGCGGCCACATGTGTCACACAGTCGACACAAACCAAGATTTACAATAATGAGACGAGTAGGTGAGTTTTGGGATTACTCATTAATTTAAATTCAATACTTTAAAAAAAAGCCAGTCTCAGCTGAATCCTGTTTCATATTGTTAAGTCGTCCCTTAACTAGATTTTGCGACTTTCAATTTATGTATATTTTATTGTCCCTAAATTCTCACATTTTTTTATACACCATTCTTATCTTAGTCTTTGTAATTTTTTTTTTAATTCTTGTGAATCATTTAGAAAAGCTGGATGATTCACAAGAATTAAAACAGTTTATTCTATAATAATATATGAGTTACCAAATAAGTTGGTATATAGCAATGTTTTCTTTTATTGAGGACGAACAAAACTTTTAATAGCAGACAAAAACACCCGTCGCCTACTGTGACAACTACTGCGTTAAATTATATTTAACCACAAATCTTTAAAATCGGTGACTATGACAAAACCAAATTTAATAATTTAAATAGTTTATTTACGTATTTTTTCGTTTAATTTTTATTACTTTGTACAGGTTTTTTATATTTTTTCTCAATTTATCTTAAGTTTTTTTATTACATTTTCCCTTCTTGAACCAGATCCAATTTTAATGAATTTATTTTTATGCATTTTTAATCTTGTAATAAACGTTTGAGTAAAAAAAAAATTTAAATCATTTTCCGCATAGTAAATGGTAGCATTTTCCTTCTTTAGAGTAATGTATACTAGTTATACTAGTTTTCGGCAGTGGAGAGCAAAAGCTTAGACAGTCTCTGGTCTTTTTTTTAACATTTCGATTTCATTTATATTCATAGTATTTCATTAAATGACTCATAGTATTTTATTCAATGGTGGCACATGCCCACAAATGTTTTTTGAGGTTTTCAATTTGTCTCTGTTTTTGGATTATTCAATATATACTTAAAGTCCAAGAGTTTTGAGAGAATCATATTTTTATATTTTATAGTTTACACTATCAAATGCTTATTCGAAGGCAATACACAAATTATAAATGTTGATATGATATTAATATAATTCTTTCAGTGTGTCTCTCATGACCAGCATTTAGTCTATAGTAGATCTGTTTAATCGGAAACTGCATTGACACTTTCCAAGTATTGCTTTACTATATTTTAAAATTGCTTAGGTATAACAATTAGTTTTATCTTCCCATAGTTTTACCATTTATTGTATTCTATTTTTTATCCATTATCTCTTGATTCCATACATTGCACACTAATTTATATATTTGTTTTCCTAGTTCTAGTCCTCATAATATGAATAATTATTTTATTAGTTTCCAAAGCTAAATCATTATTTATACTTGTAAATATAATATATCATGTACTTTATTCATCGTAAATTAGATTCCTGTATTTGTTTTTTCGCGGTGTGGTGTACTTCTCCCTGATCTAGGCATAGGCTTTCCTTTTGATGATTGTTTGTATTGAGCAGTTCACTAAAGTGCTCTTCTCCTCTTTTCATTATTTCTGTTTTCCTAATTAAATTTTGAGCTTGGCTTTCAAATATTTAATAGCACTGAAGGGTGACTTTTCCTGACCAAATCCAAGTTATCAATCGGAGAAAAATTGGTTACATTTATCAAAAAATTATACACATGTAAACTATTGTATATAGTTAATCGTTTTTATACGAATGTATAGAAGTCACTTTTGTTCTAAGCTACAAATGTTTTTTAGTTTTTTTGCATTATCCCCTTATTTCAACATACTTTTAACAATTAATACGGCTTTGGTTTATTTAAGCATTAAGGAAGAGAGCGAAGTGCTAAATTAATTTAAAAATGAATAAGTATTAAAATAATAAAAAAAAAATTATATGAGTTATTATGTTTACAATTGTTATATTTCAATATTTTTAGTAAAAAATTGACAATAAATTCGATTAAAAAGTTAATTAGCTACTTACATTAATCAGAAAATTGCAAAACAACTATTATATACACCTGCTACTTTTATCGCGTTTTTTGTAGAGCAATCCATATTTTTTATCTGTTTATCCACTATAAAATATTTATTTTTTTACATAAAAATATAAGTTGTGAAAGTTAGTAATTTTATTTTATTACAACGTCACATGATGAACAAATATGCTTCAATAAAAGACATCTGTATAACAAGATGGTAAAAAATTGATATTCAGTATAATCATTTGCAACAACACATACTACATATGTAGTACAAAAAAGTGTGAAAAAAAATCTTTCAATAAAAAGTTCATTTTTTTGCCATATTTTTATAAAATAAATCATATGTCATAAATAATGATAAAAAATAGTGAGCCCTTATTTTTTGATAATACCCTAATATAATCCTGTAAACCTTTATTTTTATATGTGAATATTTAAATAATGAGAGTTTAAAGTTGATTATGTATTAAAAAAAATATATAATTTAATGCAGTAATTATTATTAGGCAATAAATGTATGTATTATATATAATTTTAACTTAATTTTTAATATGGACAACATAAGCTTACAAATTATTTACATATTTTTATATATATATTAAAAGATACATTTGTATATGTTAAATAAATAAAATAAAGTGTAATAAATATACTTAGGTACTTAAAACAACAAATTTAATCGGTAAGCTTATTTTAGAGCACATTAAATTATATCTTAAGACGTGTGAATAGAACTAGATTTAAATAAAATATTTAGTTAAAGTAATAAAGAAGCAACAAATATGCATATTTTAGAGATTTTGTAATAATTATATTTATAATAAATTACCGATAGCCGGAAAATCTTAATGCCTAAAATATATTTTCTGCAAACAGTAACACCTGTTTCAAAACTTAATATTAATGTATAATTTTAAGTAAAAAGAATATTTTATGGTTATGTAAAAAAATGTATATTGAAGCTCAAAAATCTGTACCTCTGTTATTATTCGTAGCAATGTCACGATCGTATATATAGGTATAAAGATTTCGTTACATTAAAGTTGTTGTAGAGATCGTCTGGTTGTTGACAAGAATAATGGATCTGCCCGTCGTATAATATGAAACACGTTGAGTACGACGTGGTCTGAAACCTAATAGATACGACGTTTAATGTTTTCAAAGCTCTTCATTATTATTATTAATAATAATAATAAGAACAATATTGAAACTGTTTCATTTTAATTTTTTTACCGATCCACCAACCGAGGCGATCTCTGAGTGAACTTTTGCCGTTCCATTATCCGCACAGAGAGCACAGGGAGAGAGAGAGCGACTTTAGACTTTACATAATAACAAAATTACTATTCCCTCTATGTTTTCTCAGTTGGCAACGCTGAGACGACACTGTTTTATATTCGTGCAATTTGAAAAATTCGGTAATTCAATCCGAATATGGCTCAATTTCATCGGGTTGAAGGTGTAACCATTTATTTTTATGCCAGCATCGTAGCTCACAGTTTAGGACTTTTCAGGTACATCATATCTATTATACATTTCAGGTATATTTTTAATTATTAAATTTCTATTTTAATCTACATTAAAAATCACAAAAGCAAATACTACACAATAAATTAAATTAATAAGCCAAGGTTTAATATGTAAAACAATATGAAAAAGATCAGCTAAAACGAAATTCAAGTTCGGTCCACACAGTAATTGCATATCAACTTTATCATGAGCTTTAGGCTTCTTGGGATTGCAATGGTTTTCGTTCTTTATACACAGGAGAAAATGGATGCAAGGTTAAGATTTTATAAATAATAGTATTTTAATATGTTACGACATCTTACGGCGAAACGTTAAACTTTATTATGCAAGTAATATTTTACTAATATCGTGCTTGTTAATAACAAACAAAGACTACATATAGATTCTATAAACTAATCGATTTTTTTTTTATATATATAACATCACTTCTAGAGAATGTATTATGTTTAAAATAGTATATATATATATCATAATTTATTAATTTATTGTTATTATTAAATGTATTACGCTTATAGTTAATTATATAATATTAGAACAATTATATATAAGATAACAAAAAAAATTATGAAATATATATATTAGATTGTTTCATGTTGAGTGTTTAATATGTTAAGAGAAATAAAAATATACTGATTTTTTTACTATAATATTAAAAATCTTAAATTATGTTCTTTAATGAATGAATACATAATTTATTAAAATATTTTTATAGCGGAATTAAAATTAATAAAATAAATAATAGTATGGATAACGACATTTTAGTCCTTATCTTAAATCATGCGTTTAAGCGTTTACTATTCGTTCTTTAGAGACAGCTTATTTAGACAACAACTAATAACAGTTACAATCACGTAGATTTTTCAACTATGTGATATCCATTACTGCATTATTAATTAAAATAAAGTCTACAGACTAATAGCTTACTGACATTATCAATATATTTTTTAAGACTATTTGTTTTCAAATTAAGTGCAATATATTATATTAATCTGCATTAAGATACTTTTTGCCAAGACAAAGTGATAATTGATTATTATTTTTTAATGTTTAACTTAAATACAATTCAATAAATTTACTGGAGAATATCAAGAAAAAATGTTTAGAAGTGTGTTTATTAGATTACGCATTACTTAATATATTTCCCATTAATATTATATTTTTAATTTTAGTTAATGGAACATTATAAATAAAATGTATATTTAGTTAAATGCCAAAGTTATAAAAAAAATGATAAAAATGTAATTTTAAACCCAATATAAATTGAATAAGAAATTAGATTCTTCAGAAAGAGCTTAGCTTAGATATGATTTTATTTTTTATAATATGAATGTTATAGCAATATATTTTTTCCAGAACGCATATACTGTTTCCAAATATTTCTCAATATTAAGCGCTGACAAAAACACAAAAGAATTCCTCCCTTATATATTGTTTTAATTTCGCGTATCGCTGTTCGGCGATATGTGGAAAATTTCATTCAAATTGAAATCGAAGATATTTTCATCTTTTACATCAAAGCCTTTTTTCCCCAATACCGACCGTTAAAGGACAAAGTAATATTCAAAGACTTTGGATTCGCATCTAATATTTATTTTTTAATTTTAATACTGTCGGTATCGTTTTATATTTTTTTACCTTTTCGGCACAATTTTTTCACCCTAAAAATAATATCAAAGTATATCTTTCGAGCGTTCCGAAATTTCCCGCAATTAGCTAAAGCCTTTGCATGGGATTTTCATTTTGTTTTTGTATATATAAGTATATATGTGATATAAATCTAGTTTATGGTTTGAAATTACACGCTGTCTGTGAAATGCAAGCTTGGCATAATCACTTGCACGTTTGATGCAACTAAAAAGCCGGGAATTAGTAGCCACATAGTATTTTAATCTCGCACAAGAGCTAACTATCCGGAAAGATATTAATGTGAAACTATTTTTTATGTAATAATAAATTTTTAATTATGAATGTCAAGCGTTATTAAAATATTATATTTAATTTTACGACATATTATTGTGTGTCGTGAATTTTAAATCAAGAAGAAATGGCTTTCATTATAAAGAAAGGAGTGGACAGCCATATGTTGTCATTTATGATTTACCGATAAAAAACTCAATCAAGAAATGTTAAACTAAAATACTAAAAAGAATATAAATATAATAAAATAAACTGCACTATTTTTATATATTTTTTTAACTATTTAAAAACGTGTATTTCATTATTTGGGTATTCTGCAGTCTCACTGCTTTTAAGACAGACAACAAAACATATAGACATTTACACTATTACGTCTAATCCTTGCGGGTATTTTTATGCGATGGTTAGAATTTAATCCTAAAGCATGACGCATCGGGATGTATAACCATAAAAAATGTTTCACTGGTGTTTACTTGACCGTCAATATTTTATTTCATATCCATTTTAAGAGGCTTTTTTGGTTATACATAGGTGAGTTTGGGATATGCTAGATTTCATGTGTCCAAGGTCCGAAACCGGAACGTAGCGGCGATATCGACGTTAGTAAAAGGACGGTAATTGTATTGGGAATTGAAATTCAGTCATTGAGGTACGTGACCCGACGCTACATGACTTGCATGAACTTTTTCTCCCGATTGGAGCACTACTGCGGGAATAGCATTTATGCTCCGCTGGGATGAATCTGGGATCAGTCCCGGAGACGTTTCGGCTGCAAATCACACTGAGATCGTAATGAGATCGCTTAAGATTAGCCTAATATATTTTTTGATTGAAAATCATAAAATTTAATATTATATTATTCGAACCGTTACATAGGTGCAGGGCTGCCGAATTTCAGGGGCCTGTTCTCATTGAGGGGCCCAACTCCATAAAAAATCATTACAAAAATATATTTATAAAAACCGACCTCAAATAATAAATCTGAACTAAACTACGATGAGAGACATGGTTTTGCCAACTGTTTTTTTGTATAATGTTTTATGTCGCGGCATTTAATAAAATTTCTACAAATATGTCTGTTTCGTGAACACTTGATCCACTTCTCTATTCAAAATTGGGGAGATTAACGCATACCATAATCATAAAAGAGCCACTTGGACTTGCAATAAAATCGTTTTAGGGCTAGTCGCCTGACTAAATTTGAATCAATACACACAAACTCAGTTAAATATTTTTTATAAATAAACATAAAATATAATTTTAAATTAACAAATTGAAAAAATCGTAGCATTTCAACAACAAAAACACAGTGAAATTTGCAGTTTTTAAAAATCAAATTTATTTCTAACTACCGCGTCTATAGGATTATTTGCTCAAAATGAAACACCATGGGAGACCATTTAACGGATTAAGGTACGCGTCATAAATTATAAAAAAAATATATTTATCATCTTAAAAATAGTTAACGAGCAAAATCGTTTCTAATAGGCCAACGGCAATTTAGTTCAAATATACTTGCCACCCTTTTAAAATTCGGGCACCGAAAAGGGCAGAACTGGCCCTGACCCTGGCAACTAAAAATCATTTTCCCTTCAACACTTCATTTTAAACATGATTTAACATTCACATCGGAGTTTAAAGCACCCAAACTTTTAAAGTCCTCCAACTTGTGCCACAACCGAGAGAAGACCGACTCAACTTCAGACCAGCAAAGATCGCATAAACCATCGTTTCTCTCTACTGGTCCAGCTCGAGGTCCAGAATCCAGATTGACCCACTTCGGAGACGCCTGCAGTCTCAACAGTGGTTCTTTGTTTTAACAAAATAAAGGTCCCGACATCTATAGCCCAATGTTACTAACTTTGCCACACAGTCCCGAAATGTATTATTTTACTTGCCACTAAATCCATGCATATCATATTTTTATATACGTATGTACATAATTTGGCTATTAAATCTGTACCTCTCTTATATACCTAACATGCTATGTTCAGCTAGCTCCCAATATTTTTCTTATTTCTACTTTAAAACGTGAATGTTTATAGAAGGGGTATTATCAAAGTTTTTTATGATACACGGCGAAGATGGCAATCGGAAAAGTGGCGCACTTAGGAGGCAGTAGGCGTCGAAAGGAAACAAAACAAATTACCTTCGATAAGGAGGGGTT
This sequence comes from Plectrocnemia conspersa, assembly GCF_051122295.1. NCBI lineage: Eukaryota > Metazoa > Arthropoda > Insecta > Trichoptera > Polycentropodidae > Plectrocnemia > Plectrocnemia conspersa. The sequence continues at coordinate 9,297,932 of NW_028277175.1, read as the reverse complement.
GAACGAGGTGAAAAAGTTAGATGGGGTTGTTGTTCAGCGGTTTCCAAGAGCACAGCTTGCTAAAACAAATGTTTTCTTTGAGTCTCGCCATCACGGAAACGAGAGCCACCTCACGACGAAAAATATTTTATTTGACCCCTTCAAAATGAAATAAAACAAATAAAACCAACCACACGCTCGGTTTAGTGGTTGTCAAATAAAACTGAGAAAATATGACGTGTATACACAAGCCAGATATCTGTGGTTCTCATTTTGTATTAAAATAAAAGCAAGGGTACACGATTCGCAAATTCTCTTTGATTAAGTCATTATTGTTGTACGATATTATTTAAATAATATTAATATTAATAACAGTAAATATTTGACAGTTTTAGCCTCGGGTAAATTAAGAACAATTCTTAGAAAGGTACTTAACTTTCCGTCAGACATAAAATGCGCTTCAAAAAGTTGCCGATTATTTATTTATTTTTTTTTATAAAAGTTAAACGTTTCTCTATTTACATTTTTTTACAAATCCTAAATTCAGTCCACAAATTAGATTGGTTAAGACTAATATCAAAGTGACATTTTATGGCAATTCTCGACAACCTGTTTTCTATTACGCCTATTAAAATTATTACTATCTAGCTCATTAAATTGTGCAAGTTTATAATTCAGACAAAACTAAAAATATTGCTGAAGTTTAACAATTCTTTTAAAACGAATTTTAAATGGCCGTTGAGGGTAAGCCATTATCTTTTCTCAAGGCGACAGATATTTTATTATTTTATGATTTATAGAGTATAGCTAGTGGCTTGAGCTGTTAAAAAATGTTTCACTGTGATGTCTCATTTCAATGAAAACATTTTTTATTAGTCGGTATAAACGCTATTATCAAGTGCCAATAAGTTAATCCCTCTCATTGTAAATATAAATAGTAAATAATAAAGTCGACATATCAAAGTTTCAAAATTTAATTTACCATCAATCTATGTTTTTTATTAAAAAAAGTATTTAATATTCTGCTCATTTATACAAAAATAGATAGTTATTCTGAAATATTATCAAATATTTTACATTTCAAAATTGTCATTTTTGATTTTGAACGTTAAATTTATTTTTTACGAATAATTAACGCGAGCGTTCCGAAAAAGGGTAACAAAACGAGAAATATTTATTATGGAGACAATTAAACTGCGATTCGCGCAGTTAACCGTCGAGGTTATGGTTTTATGATTGCCACAATGACCGACGAGACATTTGTGGCAGCGTTTTAATTTATGGGACATTAGGCCAAAGGTCAGGTTCATTGAAGCATAAAATAAACACATTAAATTTATTATAATGCACGTTTTGTGTATTATTTAAAAACATATAACACCGACCTTACTATAACATTTTCTCAAATTCATTATTATATTATAGCTTAAAATAGATTAACTAATTGAAAATAAAAAAACTGTTTCTCTTACATACATATATGTAGAACTTTTTTTTGAACGAAAAAAGTGCCGGAATTCACTTCTTGTCAAGCTCTTTACTTAAGAAAATAATATTCGAATAAATCTTTTACCAATATTTCCATATTTTCTGTAGTCATTTCTATTATTGTTTTGAACTATTTGTAAGAACTACATTTGTTAAACCGTTTCAAAGCATTTTGGACAGCGTGTCGTGAACGATTGATATAATAATTTCCGATATATTCAGTTAACAATATGCAATAAAATTATATTTGCTCTTCCAACATTACTTAATTTGCATTTTTTCAGATTTTTTAAAATATTTATATAATATTAAAAAAATATATATAACGATAAATAAAGGCCTAAATCGCGCAACTGAACATAAGCGGGACTAAGCAATTTGACCTGCAATATTTTTTTAAAACTTAAGTGAGAAATTAAAAACGGCAAATTCTTTAGTAATTTTCTCAAAATTGCGGTTAAAACTATCTTTTAAAATATTTCGGTCAGACTATGCACTTGTTATGAGTTTTAACACCATTTTAAGAAGTATCCCATTATTTTGACCAAGGCTGTATATATGTATGTGAATATGAAAACAATTTTTTTTCTTACTATATTATTATATTTATCTTGATTGATTACAATTTAATTAAAAAGTAAATGATTGAATATTTTATTTTATTTTTTTAATTTCACACTTTTGTAAATAATAAACTATTTTAAGATCAACTTGTATTGAACGAATTAATTTCACTATTAGGTTTATAATTATATGTACCGAAGCGAGGCGATTATCCTGAGTGTGATTAGTAGTCAAATAAACTTCTACTGCGCTATCATCTGGATCGATTGATTGAAACTATCGATGTTGCGTCGCTTTTCACTAACATAGTGTAATCCACCATTTCCGACCTGCTGTTTAATCATATCGCGGATTCTGTCGGCGTGCGGCCATAGCTAGGGAGGTAACGTTTCAATCCACTGATGAGCATACACGTTTCGTTTTCGGCTGATGAAAATCGGTTCAAAATTGCCCGGCAAATCCCACGTCCCGGGACACACGGGGAATTGCGGCCGAATATCGGGGCCAAAGGGGCGTAACGATCAATCATCGCATCGTTTTCGGATCAGGCGCCAGAGCCGACACAAAAGAAATGTTAATGTGATACCAGAGCCGTGCTTTCCGACCAACAGTCGTATAATCAGAAACCGTGCCCGAAATTTCATCCATAGCTAAATCATATCAGATTTCCGAGATGTTTCGCAATCGTGTTACATATATGTGATGTTTGTCGTATATCTTCAAAATATTTTTTTTAATTAATATTTATATGCTTCTTTGAAGACCACATGGTATGTTTGTTATATTATTCACAAAAATAAATTTTATGAACTTTTTCAACGAAACAGTTCCGTAACTTGAAAACGGTAAAAATATGTAAAAATGTTTTAAATTTCTAATAGTTTTTTGTCACCACTTTTTCTTATTACATTTATAATTTTAATTAATTTATTTAGCAGGAAAGTAATTTATTATATTTATGTATATTTTCACACGTGTACTGATTTATAAATTTCCTAGTCCAAACACAGCGTCAAGATCGCATCGTTTCCCTCCTGTATGGAATTTTAAATCAGATCTGTTATTTAAACAAAAAAATATATTGACACAATTATTTTCACTTAACATATATTTTTCTCGTATTTCATTTGTTGATTTTTGTACCAATCTAATTTTGATTAACGCACCGCATGCGGGCTCGCCTAATCGAGATTATCCGTTTGAAATCATAATTAAAATTTTAATTTTTTCACCTTCCGCAAAATTGGATTTAGTCCGTATAATTTGTCATCGGACTGTTCATTTGTTGGGCGAGTTTATATTTATAAAAGTTGTGAATAATGTATGACGCCCGCCTGTTTGGCAGCGCCCGGGGGCCGCGGCCCCACACCCTGGCGCCTCAACCATATTGCAATAAAGCCATGAATATTGCCGGCGTAATCTTTTCATGTTTGGTTTACGCAAACATTTTTCATGGCGGATAAGCTGGTTCAGCGCCGTTACGCGTTCGACAAATGAGAGACTTTATACGGAATGCCTAATGCCTACATAATGATCACTTAACCGTCAAGCCTTGAGCACAGACACTCGTACACACACAGCAAAGTCCAGAGTGAGATTAATGGTTAGAGACTCTTTTATTGGAAGGAAACCTATCAATAAAAATTTTCCATCCCATAAATAATGGGGTAGGTTTATTCATTACTTTATAAGAGAGCGCAAGCAATCGATCATATTTGGCCTTAGAATAATATCACATGTAGATAATTTCATATAGGGGGTATTAAATAAGCAAAAGCAGCTATACTTTATTTTATAGTGACACATCAGCTTAGTGTTTAATTAAGTAATAACACCACAAGTGTGTTCGTAGTAATGTATCGATACCGTGAATTGGTTAACTCAAACAAAAAACAATTTCAATTTTTACGCAGACTTTACATAAATTAAATTGTACATAGATATGCTGAATATTAAAAATAAAAATTCATTCATTTTTAAAACAAGCTACACAGCTTTTTGTATTGTCTGCCAAAAGTTATTAGTACATATTTTCTGCCTATCCTAAATTCGCACATATACACTTCATCGTCAAATTATATTAAAAATTAAAAACAATTCTATTATATGCTTTTTCTACTTATAAAAAACAAATAAATATATATATTTATTTACTTTTATAAGTCTAAATTTGAGAATACAGATTATCTTAGATGCATTTATATGTAAATATAAATATGCCTATAAATCAACTTATAACTCAACAAAGAAATAAATTGCAAGTTGAAAACATAAAAACACAGACAAACCTCTAAGAGAAATTGACAAGAAAACAAACAAAATCGACGAAAACCATTTGAAATAAAATTTAGTATTGTAAAATGCACACTATTAACACATTACAGTCCAATTATAAATAATAATAAAACAGTTCGTTTACGCCTTTATAAGGGTTAAAAATATTGTAATATAAGCTTGTAAGAAATTATAAGCTTTTGTTGACAACGATATAGTTAAAAATATAACAATTAACATTGTAAATCAAAAATTCGATTTATTCGTGCGATTTTCAACTATATGGATATTCAATAAGTGATCAAATACAACAGATTAACAGGTCAGACTAACAACTTGTAAATAGTTACACAACATTTTAATAGGTGCCGCATTATTAAGGCATGACACCCAGGCTCCATATTAAAATAAGGGTCGCAATTTTTATTTGAAAAATATATAAACCTAACATGGTTAACAAACTAAGCAAAAGTAAATACAAAATTTATTTTAAGAAAATAATTAAAATGTTTAAAACAGCGGCAGTGATCTTGTCTTTAAAACAAATAATTGACAAAATTGTAAAAAACATTTTTTTAATTTTTATTTTGCCTTGATTTTTTTTATAAAACTTTTTTACCCTCTTTACTTTTTTCTCTAAAATGTATTTTAACAAAGAAAAGATTTTTTTTATTTTTTTTAATAGCTACCATTTTAAAACAAAATGGTGGATAACCTAACTATCGTAGCACAACCTAACAAAGCCTAACTCAAAAGATTTTTGTTTAGGAAAAAATATAAATGTATGTACACACGATGCTAATTTTATACTTCTAGGTACACATTAAGGCGGTCACGAGGGCGGTGCAACGGGTGCAAGGTACCCTGGCTGCATATTAAAAGGGGGTCAAATAAAAAAAAAGTAAAACTTTTATAAAAATTATTAATTTAAAATTTAAATTATTAATTTTTATAAAAAATGTAGGAAAAAATTTTTTTTTTTTTTTTTTAATTTTGTTTATTTTTTATTTGAAAAAAAAATTTAAAAAACTAATCAAAAAAACTTTTTTTTACCTTTTGTAAAAATTATTAATTTAAATTGTTTTTTTTTTAAATAGCAACTTCTTATATTGTAAAACCTTAGTACCTTACACCTTGTTGCACCGCCCTTGTTACTGCTCCTATATGTAGATAAATTCATAGAAAAAATTTTAAATTTAAAAAATAAAACAATTTAAATTATTAATTTTTATATGAAATGCAAAAAAACTTTTTTAAATTGGACCCCCTTATAATATGCAGCCTTAGGACCTTGCACCCGTTGCACCGCACTGGTGACCGTCTCCTTGTGTACCGAAAGGTATAAATTTGAGCACATGTACATAAATTTAAATTTTTCCTTTAAACAAAAATCTTTTGAGTTAGGCTAAGTTAGGTTATGCTACGAAAGTTAGGTTATGCTACGATAAATCGTAGCATAACCTAACTCAGCCTAACTTAATTCCTTATAAAAACACATTTTTTTTTTAAATAATAGGTTTATATATGGAATTTATCCAAAATTAAGGACACGATAACTTCCGCTGCTTTTATTATATCAGCATAATTTTTTTGCCAAAAAATAGACCTTGTCAACATCTTAGATATACTTGTTAGCCAGCTATATATACCATTTTGTTTCATAAAAATGGCTATTCAAAAAAAAAAAAAATCATATCTTTGTTAAAAAACATTTTAGAGAAAAAAGTATTGAGAGTAAAAATATTTTATACTAAAACTAAAAGCAAAAAAAAATTTAAAAATAATCTTTTTCTACGTTTTTGTCAATTATTTGTTTTTAAGACACGATCACTGCCACAGTTCTTAACATTTTAAATATTTTCTAAAAATAATTTTTTTATTTATTTTTGCTCAGTTTGTTAGTTTTTTGTTCTTTATGTTCAGTTACGCTTTTTTGGTTTTTATTTGCCGTTATATTTTTTTAAATAATTTATTTAGAATATTTAATAAACATTTAAAAATGCTATAAAAAACGGTTTAAATAAAGCTAAAAGGGCAAATATAATTTTTTTGCATTCGCATATTGTATATTATATACTGAATATATATGATATATATAAATAGCATAATTGAAATACCACAGATCAATATAAATATTTTTTTTAATAATTGACCATTTGAAAAAATATATTAGTATAAGCATTAGTACAAAGTCGAGAAGAAAATTATTTATAAAAGTAAATGGAAATTACTAAATTAAAAATTGTATTATATACAAGTGTTTTATCCCTAAATATATTAGGCATAAAAAATGTACACACACAGTATTGATGTAAAAAAAACATCCGGGTAGATAATAATTAATAAAATATTTTGTCTTAAATTTAGCGTTTGTTACTTTGTATCAATATTTATTTATTTATTTAAATTAAATTAAAACTATTGTTATCCTACCCTAATGTAAGGTTACCATGTTGTATTCAAAAAGAAGACAATTCCTTCTTTTTCAATTAAAATATTATCTCCTCCATTAAATATAAAATTTCCTTCTTTTTTGTTAATGTTTGCGCAGTATAAAAGTAACAATACCAGCCGCCTTATATACTGAATATTTTTTTTTTAAATCCATATTTATATAATAAATAAACTTGTGGTTCACACGTTCTTTAGTGTCTATATTTTAAGCAAACATGGAATCAGCAGAGCAAGAAGGGTGCAATAAGGTGCAAGAACTATAGGGTGCATGAACAATGAAAGATATTTTTTTAAATCTTGTCCCAATATTGACTACTTTCATAATTACTAAAAAAAATATTCCTGCTTTTAATGCAAACATTCTTCAGTGAAAAAAACTCTTAATGGCCCAAGGAATGGACTTAATGTGGAGTAAAGGAAATAATACTCATACAATACAATTTTATTTGAGAGTGGCATGCTCGGATTTTCATATTTTTTTATAATCTAAACAGTTTTAAATCATCTGCGTACAGAATAAAATATAAAATTGTAACTACCGTAAGACCTCTCAGATTGGATTCTTGTGGAACCCCTGAAAGGATAATAATGAAAAATCTAAAATAAATATATAATATAATATATATGTATTTAATTGAGATTTTTAATCAATATCTTACAATAATGTTTATGATGTTAATAGCGAATTTTCAAAATGGCTGCAGAGAGACGCCTTACATAAAAAACATTTTAAAGCCGCAAAAACATAATATTCATATCCAAATAAACATTCGCACCAAGCTACACCATTTCGACGAAATGTGTGATTAACATAAAGTAACGCGATATGTGACGTTATTTTGAAAAATGTCGTCTCCGCCTAGTTAACAACGCGCGAGCTTAAGTGTATATTACACATGTGTATATATGCATATTATAATACATACAAAATATATATAAACACACGTCTCTGTATATTATCATGTATTTATTTCGAAGCGTGCTGTGGATATTTTGTGAGGTGTGCATTTCATTTCATCCATAAAGCATACTTTGTGTATGTTTTATCGCAGGATACTCTGCAAACGAGAGCGTTATAATACATTGTAAGTTTACCGGAGGGTTTGTTGCATCAAATGCGAACATTATGACACTTGAGATAGTTTTTTGTGGATTGTTTTTATTAGCTTTTACTGAAATACACATAAATATTTCACTGTATATAACCTGTGAATATGTTTTAGGGGCATGGTTGACAAGCTTACTTAGCACGTTGGCTCTGGTTAGCAATCTCACAATTTCAAGTTCAAGCAAACCATTCGAGTTTGAGATTGGTTCATAATGCTCGTATACAAAGCATTGCTCGTTTCAAGAGATGAGCTGGGATTATTTTGTTGGCGTATCTGCGTTCGTGCATATAGTTGCTATTAGACAACATAAATATTATGTCGAGATCACCCGAAATCGTTGCAACTATATAAACCGAGAAAGACTTGAAAAGTCTCATAAAAATAATTTATGTATTTGTGTTCCTTGTATCTTTAAACAACAACAAAAAACATTTTAAATTAGTGTATTAATATTTTTTTACAAGGGCAGGTCAGCCGAATAGTTTTACGTACTGTAAAACAGCATTCGATTTCGTATAAAAGTTTTTGGCACAATCATACTTTCACTCACACACATCTATAAATACGTCCTTCACGTTGATATACGGTGTATGTAGATCTGCAGCGTGCGCTGCTAAAAAGTCGACTGCAAACTTTCTCTTCTCGAACTTTTAACTCGGAAAAAGTTCGCACACACGCCGTCCCTTGGAGAGAGAGGAAACCTAAGGCCAGGAGTCCCTCCCGCGAGAGAGGATCAAACGACGAGTCGGCCTCATAAATCAATCATGATGAAGTCAATATTGGAGTATACATTACACACCCGACACGATGTTCTGCTCGAACCCTTATTTGTTCCTGCCTAGGATAATATGTTCGTATATTTTACATGAACAATCCCCGGCCGGCCGATAACGATATCTTCACTCATCGTTGCTGGGGCCGCAACATCCAGCCGAAAGAAGGATGCCATCAATATCCTTGGGCCCCCACGGAATAGGCCCGGATGGATACTTTGCGTTTGTTCGCTCTAGCTTTTGTGTCTTTTCAAATTCGAGCTCCGACTTGAATTAATAATCTTAATGTGTGAATGGGTGTTATAAATGGCCGCTCGAATTGTGGCTTCGATGATTGATGAATTGCGTTATTGCTCTGCTTCAATATTTGAATTAATATTATGCCAATAATTCCTAATTGTGTTAAATTCTATCAATATTTATTATATTACGCGTCCTATAATTTATCATCCTATTTGATAATATTACAACATTTGAAAGCTTATTTAAATACGTTTATATATTCAACTTTTGAAAATAAATGTATAATATATATATATTTTCTAGTTCATATTTTTATATTATATAACATACAAGACAAATTTATTCAGCTTATAGTATATATTTGGTGCAGAAATTTGAGTTGCATTCACGTAAAGTTGAAAGTATTCTTTTCCGTGTCTGTCTTAAAAATAATCCAGTCGTCTCTACTCTAGACCAGAGTTGACGTGAAGAGGGAATGAGCGTGACTTCGCGGCACGTAAGACGCAGTTGGAAACTGTTAATAATTTATTCGGTAAATTTACATATATTTACATATACTACGATGGGCGAGAACGTTATTCTCTGAACGGTGATGGAAAAGCTGGCGGAAGGATGATGTCAGTGGGAGATCATCAGAGTCAATTGACAGTATCATGCCATAGATATTCTATACTAAATCCAAGATAAACCAGGAAAAAATTTAATAAGTTTCTATACTTTTATCAAGAACATGGTACTACATGTACTATATTTTTTAAACCATTTTAATTACTATTTGTATCGATGCATTTCAATTTGTATATTGATTTAATAAACAAGCTTTTTAAATTTTGTTTTTCAATTTAAATCATACCTAAGAGATCGAAATTAATAATTATTATATAACTATAATTCCAAACGATCATTGCAGATTATGGATTAATATTGTTTAAATAAATTAAATAATATCATGCTATTGATTATTAAGTGTAATAATAAAATATATGTCACTGATTTTAGTCTAATGTCTCACTACTTACTTAATATGCTATGTCCTGTCATGTTACAACAAAAATTAATAAAAAAAAATATTATTTCAGCGTGAACAGAATATATTCCAATATGCTAAAATTATATCTCATGTAATAATATTATGTTGACCATTTGATATTTCGAATATGCAAACAAATAATACCATGTATTATATATGTATCTAATTGTTTATCCAAGTTTGTGAAACGTGCAATTCCCACTGAATAAACATAAAAGATTAACGCGTGCAGTGAATTAATAACGAGATAATGCATTCAGTCAGTGAAATACAAAATATTTATTATTTGCTAAATTTTTATTTAATTTTTGACAATTTTTAATAAATATGTTTAAAATTACATGGCAAATTAATTTACATGTTTTAGCGCAAAAATAAATATTCTAAACGACTATAAACCGTAAAAAACCTATTTTAATAATCATATATTATTAAGAAATAAATAAATAAAATTATATTACATTGTTTGCACCGTATAGCTTTGAAAAAAGTGCTTCTTTAACAGAGCAAAAAAGCACTAAAACAAAATTGTTTTAAGCTCATAGAATAATCGAATGTAATAATAAGATCTTTTTTACAGCATGATAGTCAATTCATAAAGCAATCATAAAATTATTTTTATATTTCAAAAAAACAACACCATCCTGATATATCTCTCTAATTTAAGTTGACACTACTTTATTACTTTATACAATATTTATAACGTTAGTTACATTATATAACGGTTAATTTTAAGTTTAAGGTCTAAACCGTTTATTAATAAATTACGCAATAAAAACTATACATCCTGACACCAGTTAATAATGGGTTTCTTTATTCCTTAACTAAGATTTGTATTACTAAAACTATTTAAGAAAAATCAGAACTGGGTCTATTACTTTGTGTTTCAGATTATAAAATAATAATCTATGATAAGACTGACCTTTATTTATTTATATCAAGATTTTCTCTAAGCATACAAACACAGTTTTATTTTTATTTTATTAAAAAAGAATAGGTCTATAGAAGCTCTCAAAAAATAATATTCAATATTAAATATAATCACAGAAAGCTTTCAAATCCCAAGAGAATTAAGGTTATAGAGACTCAGATAATAACATCATTCAAATAGATTTATTAAAAGATGTAAAATTGTATTTTGATTTTAATTTATCCCAAAATAGCTGCTTGCTTTTAATTAATTATATATTTAGTTATTGATAATACAGATAAAAATACAAAATTGTAAACATATTTAATTTAGCTTAAATATGCTTTTAATTGAATTGGTAATTTATCGGCAGATCCGGCATTAAATGCCAATTCAATCAGTATATAAAAATATATATATATATATTAAAACATATTAGAAGAGTCGACTTTTTTATAATAAAAGAGTCAACTGCATTATTTAGAAACCAGACTGGAGAAGTATGCTAGAGGGTACTGCTTACTAGGTGATTATACAAAGTACACAGTGCTCCTGAGCTCCTTAATTGGTCAAGACAAATCCTAACATCTTAGAGGCTTTATTATATGTTTTATAATAAAGTTCAAGGTTACTACTTATGTGCTATGAAGCACGTTGATATGTATTTTATTAACATAATTAATTAGTGTTCTTATATAATAAAAGATCATGAAATAATATTTTTTGCTACTAAATAGTAATCTATTAGTGGATGACCACATATATTATTAATATCAAATTAAAGTTTTTACAATTCTGAATACAATATATTCAAAGGTATACTTTATAATAATTTATAATTATGATTAACGTTATTTATATATTGACAAACACAAAAAACAATAATTGTCCGAGATTAGAACAGTATTATTTTATTGTTGAAACATCTGCTATAATGCGCTGTCACAAGATTACCATTTCTTGCTATACTGTCTGAGAGGCAAAAGCATCATATTTTTAATCACAAATGAGTTTCTTATATATTTATATTTTGACATGTCAAGATCTTTAAAGTAAAATGAAAATTACTTTCACAAACTAGTCAAGTAATTTTAATAAAGAACATTTTTATATTTCATCTGCAAGACAGCTGACTTTAAAATTGTAAGACAATTTTTGAATGATTTACCATAGATATAAGTACATGAACTTTTTAGTGCTTGTACTGAACTTAACAGAGACTACGAAAAATAAAGTTGTAGTACCTTTCTAGTTCACTCAACTATGAAACATAAATATAAAAGGTATTTTTTTATATCGTAATCGTATTATTTCTAATGCACGTTTTAGTTCGAGAAACACTGAACCAAGCATAATGATTTTAAAAAATTTCAGCGAGTTCGATTGCTTTAATTGGATTGTGCTATCTTTTGAGTATTGCTCTCTAAATCCTGACTGTTCAGATACTAGAATGTTTCTTCAGTATTAAAAAGCATCCTTTGCTTGTTAAAATATATATTTTTTAATGCAGGTAGCAAAATAATTTCATTTCTAGTATAGATATTATCGTGACCTAGCTGATCTTCGCTTCGGTGTAGCCGGGTCTTTAGAGCCCTTTAGAAACAATTTTAATTATTGCCAATAATAACAGACAACTCTCACGCTTCGACAGGGCCGAAATGGGCAAAGTCATAAATCAATCATGAACGAGTCAATAGCGTGGGGCGCACTCGACCCGGCGACGGGCTTGTTAGCTCCTCGAAGGCTTATTTGTTCGCGCCCCCTGCCCGCCGGGCGCTCCGCCCCCGTGGGGCGCCGTAAGTGCGCGCCGCAAAAGTGCTCTTCATTACGCAAACACTTTCGGGACACCGCCACCCGTCTACGCTCCTACATAGTAGTCAGTCTGGTGCTGCTCATCCCATTTATATTTTTCAGTGACGGCATTTAGCATGCAAGCGCCGTGTTTGGCAAACTTTCGTCATGCATTTTTAACGCTTTTGGTTAGCGCCGAACAGCGGTCGGTCAGAGCTAAAAATCTATTCCAGTCATTCTGTTTTATAATTTAGAGGGTGACTAAAAAGTTTTTCCTGTTTTTCGCATAGATATAATAATAATATACTATCATAACATTAGATAAACAAAAACAAAATATGAATCCGCAATGTTTTAAATTGCTTTGTAACACTATTATTTTGACACCATTGAGAAGTGACCACAATAGTTTACCTTATAAAGAGCCACCCGAGAAATATTTTATTATATCATTAAAGCGGTTGTATATTAATAAGCGGGATACTGGTTTGAATCAGACTTTTCTCCGATTCATGTAAACTTCGTACAAGGAAACGTGCTCATATCAGTACTCTGACTCACACAATCATACGAGAACTATCGAATCAGTCCAGCACTACAAGCAGACTTCCACTATACATCGATCCTATCCTATAAATCTTCTTCGTTTGCCATCACCGTCGGATACTGACACATGCATGTCATCTGCAGGGCAGCCGAGAGCGAACCCGAGCCCTGGAAAAACAATGATTCCGGGCTTCATGACAAAAATGACATTTGATATATTTTTAACAACGTAATATAATTTCTTTAATAAATAATAATAGATACGATTTAACCCTTTCTATGCCACAAATAAATATAAAAATTAGTCACCGTTGCGACATATTTTCTAAAATCATATTTTATGCGAAATGTTTTAATTAGGCATTAAAAAATATTAAAAATATATACTTATAATATTTACCGGAAATTTGTCCCTTCTCCCTTCCTCCCCCCCCCCCCCGGAGGGCCTAGTTATCTGTATATTGTTAAAATATAAAGTTTATTTTTTACATTCATATTTCTTATCCTAGTAAGTGTATATTTACCTTTCGAATATCACTCGTATTATAAGATTTACTCCACCTCCGATTTAAATTACAATTACATTACCCCTATACAGCAGCCCACCAAAACAGATACGCCCGCGGCCAATTTCGCGTTTGTCGCCCATTGTCCGGTTAATTAAATAGCGTGGTTTCGAATAGCGCGTTCACTTGATATTTGCGGCCGTCGCGGATTAAACGCGTTCTGGCCCGCGGTAATTAGTCTAATACAATCACTATTCGAGGCCAATTACGGTGCATAATCGCCCCCCGGCCGTCGCGTTGATTTAAATGCGACCGCCATTTTGTTTACATGGCCGTTTCAAAATGGACGCTGGCGGTTATAATGGCGATTTCATTAGTCGGCTTGGGTAATTTTCATTATGCGTCAATCGCGAACGCCGACAATCGCATTATAAATGACGAGCAGTGCAGATAGCGGTATTATATTACACGTGCAATTGTATGACATTGATATGACATCATTGGAATTAAAGTCAAAAGGACTTTTGACATAACGAGAACCGCTAACTAACCATGTACTTAACGTACATACACATATCTATGTTTTAGAATTATTATCATCATTAAAGATAGTATAGTGCGACGCAGGAAGAAGCTTAGTAATTTCGAAAACTTAACCTTCCCTTATCCACCTTCTCTTTCTGTGCATTAACGTTTATAAGATGTGCGTGCTGCTTGTATGCCATAAAACATTTATAATGTTTGTTTAGATTAATTAAATTACTATTTTTATTAAAATATTTTTGAATTAATTAAGCAACAAACAATTTGCTACGTATTCTCAGTGGAGAATATAATACAGAGCTTAGAAAGTCACTCGCGCCTTCGTCATACCTAAACCTTTGCTCTAAAGTTGCTTCTTTATATAATTTAATTACTAAAAATAGAATTAAGTGCGGGTGGGAACATCCGAGCAGATTTTTTTCGATTTGACTACAGTTCGTACTGTATCATACTAATGACAATTTTTTCTAAGCAAATTATGATTTAAAATAACCTATTATGTACTTTAAAACAAAATTGGCGCTACCTCTTATGAAATGAGTTGCAAAATATATGCTAAAATTTGTGTCACTTGGAATTACTAGGAAAGTAATTACGTCCCTTTGATGTAATCTCAGAGAACATTTAATAAACGGTAGCCAGTAACAATTTCAAATCACTTGCATAAAAACCGTGAATAAATACAAGGGTCAGGTAACAAGCGCAGCATTCACAGATTACACATTCCGTAGATTTAATAGTAGAGATAATAGCTGTCGGCATCTCACTATCGCAAGGTACCGCAGCTAGTGAGTGTGTGTAAATACCGGACCCTTAACATTTAAGTTTTTATATTTGTGTCGCGTGTTATCAACAGGAAATGCTAAATCGTATATATATATATATATATATATATATATATATATATATATATATATATATATATATATATATATATATATATATATATATATATATATATATATATATATATATACTGATCATTTTTTAATTATTTAACTGTCTTTCCTTTAATTTACATAAACTTTGCCATATCTTTCTTTAGATCATAAAAACTTGCCAACTTATCGCCTCTACTTAACCACCTTACTTCACAGTAATGTACAATAAAACATCTTCATATTCTAAAAACAGATTTTCCAAATACTCTTTAAATTGTCGGTGATGATTAAGCACACGCGACTTAATAATGTCAATAGAGGCTACACTACTTCCATAACATCGTAAAATTTTATTGACTTTCCACAGAGATTTTGTTGGTGGATTATGCAGTAAAAATTGACATTTTTCTGTATTTTTCTTAATGACTGTAAATGTCTAATCCGGTAGTAGTTCTTTTCAATGACTCAAAAGCCAGTATTTCTCTTTGAATAAATATCGCCAATTGTGCGTTATCTGTACAGGGAGGTCATTTGGAGATGGCAGGTTTGAGCATTTGCCTTCCATAGAATTTGACCATAAAGATGCATGTCATTTAATTAAATACTATGAATCTTAATAAGATGGAAATATTAAAAAGAAGCTATAAAAATGCTAAATTGACATCCCTGATTATAAATCAGATATTCCTCAAGAAAAATCCAAGCAAAACAATCTCGAATTTATATCGAAAATATTTTTTAAAATATTGCATTTAAGTGAAATCAGATTGGAATACATTTTCACCAGTAGATATATATTTTTACGAGCAAAAATATGATTTATTAAAATATGTCATTTAAGTGAAATCATATCGAAATACATTTTCACCGATAGATATACATACATATATTTTACAACTGAAAATTAAATTTATCTGGCAGGTACTAGTAACATTAACTTAACTTTTCCATATATATTAAATATACACATTTACATATATGTATAAATGTTACGGAGGATGTGTTTTTTACAGTAAGTTATATACAGTGAAGTTGAAATACATTTTCACCAGCAGATATACATTTCTACTAGCGAAAATGTAATTTAACTGATGCTTTTTTTATAAAAAAAATTATAAAATTAATATAAAATATTTTTTGTTGAATTCATTTCATATCCTTTATTATTGGTATTATTTTCTATATAAATCACTTAAATTAGTTTAACTTTGAAAAAATATTTTTTAATTATAATGTGTTTTATATATTATTTCTTTAGTTATATATGTAAATATAAAACTATCAGGGGTACCTCAAAACAGTTAAAAATCGACCACCGTACATGTACGGCGATACTCCTCAAAGGGACAGGAATTTATTCTGCGTAAAATGAGCACTGTATGCTTATTTTGTATTCGCTAGTTAAAACACTCTGAGGGATATGCCATGATATAATTATATATAAATTAATGACATTCAGTATAAGTGGCGAACGTACAGTGCCCAAAATATTTGACACTACTTTACATTTACTTAAGGAAAAATCTCATTTAAATCAAATCATTTTTAATGAAAATATGTATATAAAATTTTATGAAACAAAAATACCCCGAAGTCAAAACACATTAAGCTTGTAAAATAATGCAGACACCATTTTATCAGTTCACCTTCGCCAAATGGCTTATTAGATAATTTAGAAGACTTATTTTGTACAACGTCTTCACTAGTTACAACATTCAATGAAATATGCCGTGATGGTTTCTCGTGAAACCTCTGATCATGATTCATAAAATATTGGGAAAAAATAAACCTTACACTATTTTATGCCAGCTTCTTAAATATCTCTTTTGGTGGTTATAACTTTCAAACTCGTAAAGTTTTTTGTCACATTTTTTCAATGCATCTATTTACTGTTAACAATATACGTTATCTGAATTCGGATAACTATTGTTGACTATTGTCGTTATTAAACTTAAAAAATCAATGTTTAATATAGCGCTTCATTATTAATATGTAGAAAAAATCTCTCTAAGACATAAATTAAAACATATGTCACTAGTTGGATTTTAAGAGAATGAAACATATTTAACTCTAATTTATATCGTAAAAGAAAGTGTATTTGATTTTTTAAAAATAAATAAAAAATCGTTAGCTCTATGAAAATACATTATTTATCCATTAGCCTTAAGTATTAGCACATTCATTGAGTATTAATAAATGTGCCATTAAAATTATATATATTATATACGCTTATTTTAAAGATCTTAATGTTTATTAAAAAGTAATATTTCCACTAAAAGCAATACTGTAAAAATAACTTTTGGCAAAGAAACTTTACATTTGGGGCCATTGATATACCACTCTATTTTCAATCGCTTAAGAAACCATTATTAATAGAACGTTCATATGATATGAATGTAGTAGACGAGAAAGTTGGCAGCGACGTACATATCCTCGGTAGTATAGTGGTAAGTATCCCCGCCTGTCACGCGGGAGACCGGGGTTCGATTCCCCGCCGTGGAGAAATATTTTTAAATTTTAAACATATTTTTTTACAAATATATTATTACCTACCACGTTTAAAGTGTTAAAAATTATTGAAAAAAATATATAATACCATGTAAATGTATTTTTTATTAAATACATCTGATTCTCTTTTTGCACGTTTTTTTTACGCGAAAACAGAACATTTTTTACACTAATCTTATCCATTAACATGGCTACAAAAATATATATTTAAAGTTGATTTTATATTCCTAATCGAGCATTTTTTATGTTCTGAATTGATTTTAAGTAATGAAACCTCTCACATTTTCATATGTGCACGTTTTTTTTGCAAGGTAGCTTCTGGAAGTATCTCAAGTCTAAAAAGAGATTTGGGTGTATATTTTAAAATATAATATATAATTGCTCTATAATATAATAATAAACAATAAAAATCAATATTCATGCTGCGTTAGTTGGGATTTTTTAAATAGCAGTGTAAAGTGAACCTTAAAAAAAGCAACACACTTTTTTCGAGTGATTATCCAAAAATAAACAGTAGGATACTTAAAATATTCTTAGTGCATATATAATCGTAAAAATAATTCTAGATTAAATGGTCAAAATATTCAACCAGTTTTGCAAAACAAATAGCGAGAAATATTTATATAAATATAAATTACTTATTTAATTTATTGCTTACAAATTAATTATGAAATCCTTTTAGAACTTCTTAGCGTATTAATATAACGCAATGAAATAACTCATATTTTAATTTAAATCGTATCTTGGAGAGAAAAATCAGTAATTTTTATAATTAAAATTTCAATCGATAACAATAGATTTTTTTAATCTTTCGTTGTAAAATATTAAGCGTATTTTTTTAGTGCAGTACAAAAGAACAACACAATTAAAACAATATTCATAAGCTTTAGAGACATTAGACTAAAATTAGTGAAATCTATTTTATAATTATAACCGTATTTTTATTAATAGCTTATTATTTAAAATAGCAATTCGTGTCTGCTGATGGATTTGAACCCGCGGCTATTTCGGCAATTCAGAGATGATTAGGCTTATCTAGCTTTACCCAATCTCATGGATAAGTAACGGCGTGATTATTTTAAGCTAAGATAGGTCGTTATGCCATTAAATGCGATACAGATTGTTAAAAACCGTTGTATATATTTATAAGATCCAATTATTCTTATGATTTTATAATACTCTTCAAAAATATCATTTTAATCATGCGCAACTTTGCTGAGTAAAATCCTACATAAATGTGTACCTAATAAAAAAAAAACGTTCAGGAGCTAAACCTGCATCGAAATAAAATTTTAAAAAAATAGTTTGTGGCTTTAAAAGAAGCTCTACATAAAGTTGATCGGACCGCCATAAAACTTTTATAAGAGTTTATTTCAACTTTTCCATATTACTACATATAAAAACGTTAAAATCATATAATTTTACTAGCTACTGCCAGATGAATTAAATTTTCACTGGTAAAAATATATATTTACCGGATAAAATGTATTCTGATATTATTTCACTGAATTTCGAGATAGATTTAAGATGCTGAAGTTATAAAACGATTTCTAACTATATATGAGAATAAACTCTAACTAATCAAGTTTTTTGATTATATATCGGATAACTGGAATACAAATGTTTATGGCCGTTAAAGGTTTTGCATAATCGTTGTAAGATTTCGATTTTTAATAAAAGACAGAAAAGCTATAGCTAATATTGACAGAATATATCTGAGATATTTGACGATGTAGTTAAATAAATTAAGATAAAATTTAGAGAAACTACAGTTTATTAAATTATTTGATTTTAAAAAATTTTCCAAATTTAAATTTTCATTTTTCTATGAATTTTTTCCACTAAAATCGATGTATGGATGTTAATTTGATTCATTAAAATTGAATCGTAAATTGATGGCGGTAAACAGTCTGGATTTTTTTGCCAAAGCGGTTACGAGGATTATGAAATTCTTATAGAAAATAGAACTGGAGGAAGAAGCGTTTTCAGATATGTTTAAAATTTGTTGCTTGACCTTCACTATTCCAGTCAGTACCATACCTTTTAATGTTTGAAACACATAAAAATCAGTTCGCAATACTCAGGGTGAAGAGCCAAGCTTTTTACGCTTTCACTAATGTCGAAAGAAAAAGTTTTACTTGAAAATTACAAAATCGAATAAATTTATTCGATAAAGTAATTAATAAATTTCTTTAAGAAAGCGATAGTCAAATTTCTCTCATATAAATAGAGAAATTTAATTTTCTATACCTTGTCCCCTGCTTTAAAAGTCGCGGCACTGATTAGAACCATAACACAGTAGATTAATCGCCATCCAGCTCCTTAATACTCTGGCATTGCATATTATTCTGGTTAATTTCAACTACGAGGATCTGATCCAGTCCGTATTATTAAATTTAAATATTTTTTTAATAAACATATTTTAGTTTTGCTTAACGTAACCCATTGGAATATATTGTTAAGTTACCATGGTCTTAATTAAATTTAAATAAAAAAATATTATATCATTTCTAATTTTTTTCATTGGGCTTTCCGAAAATTACATTACCACATATCTTATTTTGTGAATAGATGCCTAAATTCGATATAATAGCGACCGCTTATACTACATTGTACAGCCTAATCCGCACAAAGAGCGACATATATGAGCTAATTAGCGACTAATTGAAACGTCACTGATTCAATATCAGTTTCACTTTATCTCTAGCGTATATTTCGTCACTCCTATCCCATGCATAACAAAGGCTTCGCGCTTTGAAGCCATCGACATCGGTATCGAAACGCAAAAAGTTAAATAAAAAAGTTTTAGCACCGGAAGTGAACACTATAGTATTATAGATAGCGCGCGAAATGCGCGGCTAACAAAGTTTCCGTTTAATGGCGCATATAAAATGGCGAATGTGCTCGCATTGTTTGGGCTTTTTACAACTCGGCCCGGCGGTGAAAATTCTCGTTTTAACGAATCCAATTAAACGAACGTTAACAGTTACGCAGTCGGAAAATGCACGTTCGCCGTTAGCGTGGAACGTGTGTGGTCCGCTTTACATGGGATTACTGAAGCCGCGATGTCGATTCTTATACTACATTGGTCAACAATCATAATGTTAAAAATATTTATTTTGTCATATTTTAACGTACACTTTTCTGAATAATAAATACTAACGATTGATAAAAGTTATTAAGCCATTGTTCATAATGACAACACAAAACTATTTAACGGAAATATGACTAAGAAAATAAAATATATAATTAACAATTTGAGGATGATTTTTCTTTTATTTATAAGGGTAAAACAGCCCCTTTGTGCCAATAATTTATAGCGTCACCATAAAACGCTGGCATTGTAATTTCCTTATTAATCAAAACTGCATTGGATTAGGGTTTTCTTACGAATCTTAAAATTTTAACAGAACACCTTATTTATTTTGTAATGTAGGTAAAAAAAAGCTGTATTTTCACAACAAATTTATCAATGTAGCCAACCGACTATCTTGACAACTGTCGACAGACTAACGACTGTCGGATATCACGTCAAAATAATACTACAAACACACTAAACGCGGAACACTAGTGTTTAAAAAACTTTGGTCTAGATCAGTGCTTCTTAAACGATCTGTTCGTCTACTCTAGAATTGAACCAAAAGTTTAAAATTTCAGTTACCACCCAACCTACTGAGTTATTTTCGACTACTTTTCCTAGTGGCTGCAAATCATGCACACCGAGTTCCCAAGTGTTTTTTTTTTGTGTTTGGGAAACACACGCATAATTTTCGAGTCGTACACATAGTATGTATTTTTAATATTTATCGCTTTCTCGGCGCTAGGAGGACTTTACGAGCGGACATATTTTCATTTTACTGCTTAGTCCGTACCCCGCGAGACTCGGCTTGGGAACGGTAATCCCCTTTGTTCAAACGCAATTTGCATACTTCCTACGTCACAAATGTCATTTTGATTGAAGGTCGGGTCTGCACAAATGCATGACACAATATAATGTATTACTAGGAATCGTTTTGCTCAACATATTAACAAGTATTTATATCTTTCTTATTCTAGATCCTATATATTTCGAGCCACAAATGAGGAAAAATATTATGGTACCTACAAAGTACTTTGCATACAGCTTGCATAATTAATTAATATCGTGTTTACAAGTTAAATGAATATTTTTTTATACATAATACTTTATAAGCGCCGAAACGAAGTTGTGTAGCTTTTAGTCACCCGCACAATTATTTACAATGCCATTCTAACGACCATTCCAAATAAAAATAAATATCAATTCATTTCAAAAATAAAGTCTAATAATGGAAGAGAGGTCGGTACCAAACAGTTTATTATTATTATTTTATTAATTTATTTAGCTTAATAGCTAATCTTTACATCTAACAAATTTAGTAAACATATATAAAAATATATAAAAAATACATAACAGAAAGAAAAAATAAAAATATACAATAATAAAGTCTTAATATTATAATTTATTTCTATATGTACGAAAGTGTTTTTTTATTCCATTTATTAAACCCGTTATATTTTTGCTGTTTCGGATTTCTCTTGGAAGACTATTATATAAATCAAAACCTCCGTACATAATTCCCCTAGCCGTACTCGTTTTCTTATACTTAATTATCTTTAAATTTTCTCTATTTCTAGTATTATATTTATGTACATCTTTATTTCTTATTAAATACTTATTAAAATACTCTGGTAACATATTATTTTCTAACTTATATATAAATACTAAAACATTCATACTCAATATTTCTTGAACATTCAACCATTCTAATCTATCAATCATACTTTTACAATTAGTTAATCTATTTTTATTTAAGATTACTCTCATTGCCCTATTTTGTAATTTTTGCAACATTTGTTTATCTAATTTATTTAACATATTTAATAGTGTTGCACAATAATTAAAATGGGGCAATATTATACTATTGTAAATTATTTTTTTTGTATTTATACTTAATATATTTCTTAATCTAGATAATAAACCTATTTTTCTACTAATTTTTTTTAATATGTAATTACAATGTTCTTTAAAATTTAATTTTGTATCAACAATTACTCTTAAATATTTTATATTATCCACTATTTCTATACTAGAGTTATTTATTACTATTTTGGTACTATTATCTAACACATTTTTATTATTAATAAACATACATTTAGTTTTATTCTCATTTAATTTAAGTACATTATTCTTTAACCATATTTCTAATATACTTAATTCATTATTTAAATTATTTACAATTTCTTTAATGTTATCACCTATGCAATACATTAATGTGTCATCCGCAAATAGATGAATTTTACATTTTTTCACGTTATTAACTATATCATTAATATACAAAACAAATAACAATGGTCCCAATTTAGACCCTTGTGGTACTCCATAAGACACTAATTTCTCTTCAGAATATACATTATTTATTTTAACTTTTTGTTGTTGTGTAAATAATTATTATTATTTCATGGATCACCTATTATCACATCTGTTTCGACATGTTAATCACTTGTAATATCAACCAAAGTACTTTGAAAAATATACTTTGTGAGAAAGGAATGCGTTCCACACTACGCAAAAGTACTATTGTTATTTCACCCCTTTGTTAACAATCGCCAAATCGGTAATCTGGCAGTTTTACTTTTGAGGTCTTCTGGTAAATGTGAGTCAGTTTCATTTGGAGAAAAATGAGAAAAACCATGCTAAAAAGTGAATATACAAGGCACATATATCCCTCAAACTCTTCGGTAGATGCTCATATTGCAAGACAAATTCAAACACCTTGAGTCTTTATTGCATATGTTTTATATATGACAATGGAATCTGTAGTCCTCTCTCTTTAACGCTCGTGTCAACTTTATAAATAAAGATTAATCTTGTCACTAACATTATCATACACATATACCGTAATTTACTTTGATCACCTGAAATGATTACATAGTAGGGTTTTTATCGATGAAAAATTACTTTTACAAGGGATATCCGAATCGGTATTAAATCTTCCGGCGGTGCTCCTGATTGCGCCCGGGGCACCCGGCAAACAAAGTGGGCCCCCGCCGGCGCCTACGCCCCCCAGAAGATTGCCTCTGTATTTGCATGCGCGGCTACGCCCCTCGGCTTTGTTCGCCCGTAATGTATGCACGTCCGCCTCGATAATTCAGAGTCGCGGAGTACTGAAAAAATGTATATAGAATACGGCCCTGGCTCAATTTATGAGCGCTGAGATCGCGGCCTACAGTTTGTCTGGTGGGAAAAAATTTAAAGCTTTTATAACACCACTTTATGGCGGCGACACGCGTTGCCAAGTGTTTTGAATGCCGCCTGAATGATGCAAAATGAGCACTTGTGTACGTATATGTGAATGGTGTTGTAATTTCATTTAAACGTACTAAGACTTTACGAGCTTTCTATAGTGAAATACGTTGGAGTTTTTTTTTTTAAAAATGCACTTCTTTGTGTTCATAATATGTAACAGAGATGCAGTGAAAATAATATTTCGTAAGCCATGTGTTTATTATTACAAAGGATATATGTTTTTATTCTTTAGGTATTAACAATACTAAAATTCTACATTGAAACATATTCTAGATTACTATATTAAAAAAAAAATTAAATATATTATTGCTCTAAAATCAGATAACACATTGGAGAAATACTAAAAATAATAACGTTTTCTTTGACATATTTATAGAGCTGTTTATATAATAAGATGACATGTACACTTGGTGTACATCACAAGACGGCAGAGATTAATAACAATATCACGAGTGTGAGAAGCGATTTTAATGTTGCTGCAAGATAATCACTTAGATTTTAAGTTACTGCCGCAGTCATAGATACATATCTTGTTATAAATAGAAAACTGTTTAATTCTCAAGGCTTTAGAATATTGAACCTAAAATAAGTATTAATGAGACCTTTCATTAAAATTATTATCAAATATTTTCATTTTTTACACCATAATTATTAAGAAAAACATGCATGATCAACAAATATAAATGCAACATCGTCATAAAAGCATATGATTGCTCGCATTTCTATTCGCTTGCACTTATAGATTTGTCACACGAAATGGGTTATATTTCATCGCATTATATATCATAAAATAGGAAATGCTGGTTTGATAAAGTATCTTATTAAATGTTTTTTTATTTTATAATTAACTCAATATTTTTTATTTATTGTATTCATACATATTTCTAACTAAAAGCTTTGAACCACACAATCCATATCGTACAGACAGAATACCGGAAAGGCATGTAACATTGCATGCAATTTTAAAAAATCTCTTTCTATAAGACAAGACTTTGCTAGATAGTATTACCATGTATCTATATTTAATTACACAATAATAAATAATTGTTATTTTTCTATTGAGTTTTAGTTAAAAACATCACACAAAATCAAGTATATTTTGACTGAAAGCAATGCTGAATCATGCATGTGTAATTTATACTTTATGATATACTAAATTTCATAGAAAATTTAAACGTTTACTATTGTTTTAATATAATTAATTAACATACTCCAAATATTTCATCTCACTATAAATCTACATTAATTTTCACCACTTTTCCATCAAAATCGTAAAATGATTCCAGGAATTATATGATTATAATTTAACTGGAAATAATAATAATTTAATTTAATTAAATGTATGTATAATAAATGGCCATTATTATAAATGGATTTTTTTACAAAAAGTATCAAAAAGTAAATTAAAATCAAAATCAAATTATGTAAAAAGCAATTACCCACAATTCAATGCGTTGGGGCTGTATATACGGAAAATGTTACTTCTTTCATCTTTTCTCCCCCCGTTCAGAGTGAGCTAACTTGCTACATGAATATTTAGTGCTGAACGATTAGGGGAAGTTCGTTGGCAAAGTAACGTAATCCTGGCGTTCCGCAGGATTATTGAACTGATTAAATAGAAACGCAATCCAAAACCACCTTAAACTTTACGTTGGTATATAGCGATTAAAATCGATATTAATTTAAATTGTGTAGGTAAGTTTCACGCTATTTAATGACATTATAAATAATAATTATTTTAATGCTCAATTTTAATTATAATTAAACAGTATTTTTATACAAAAAATATGTTTAAGTTTATATTGCTTCTTAGTTGGCTCATTTTATTTTTGCGATATCCTTTTTTTACTATTTAAGCTACTTTGACTACATATATTATTACAAGCTTTAGAATAACTTTTTGAAGAGCTCACTTTCAAAATAAAAAAGTCAAAAGTCTCACAGAACACCAGAATATTTGACGCAATATATGAGATGAGGCAAAATTTGTCAGATACGTAATCGAAAAATGAAAGGACAATAATTCCTTTCCAAAACATCAATGTATCTTTGATTTCCAACAAGAAAGTAATACAACTGGATTCTTTGTAGACATATCTTAAAAACAAAGTATACTATAATAAACCAACAAAAACCAGTCAACTGAAAGATAATATCCGTGCAGAAAACCGGAGTATTTCACGCAATTTATGTTGCCGCGCTTCTCAAATATTGAGCCTTTTATACTATCAATAAATAGTATTTTTAATTAATATTGCTTTATAACTTTTTACATTACCCGGTAGAAAATAATAATAAGAAAACATGAGCTAATTGAAAACTGCTTTGAAAGCGTATTTTAAAAGTCGTTTGCTTTAGAAAAATTGATTGATTTTTTTTAATGACAATGTGCAACCGACGGAAGATGGCGCACCCTTGTACACAACGTAAATTAATTTGGAAACGTGTGTGGGCAAGAAAAGTGTTTATCGAGTGAACTGATAGGTGTGTGGGTGTATAGCTCTTTAAGGCAATTTCCGAAATGTGTCCGACGATTTTATATAAATTTACCTTTTAGCTCAGTATTATATCAAATAAAACTGTAATTAACATTTGCTTAAATGTATTTTTAGTATTTAATTGGATCGATATTCTTAATAATAGTCCTTTTTGTATGAAATTATATTACATTACTTATTCTGAAATATTTATTTATATAAAATACACCGTACTGTACATGTATGGTATGATTCAACATAAAAATGTTTTTTTTCTGTATTCGAATGGTGAAATTAAATCTAAAAATTGGTTTTCGATACGGTATAAGTGTGGGTAATATTTTGACTTCAATATAATTTCCCATGAGATGCTTCATAAACAAAAACCATACACATTGGGATCTATGATACAAAGAATAAACGAAAATGTTTCGTTTTTTCAGCGTTTCGCACTGATTTATTGCGTTCAAAAGTGAAACAAGGCAAATATTATACTCGCATTATGTTATGATACAATATGGTTCATAATTTATTAAAAAAACTTCGTTAAAGGTCTTGGTATTTTTGATTTTAATTTAAAAAAGCAACTCATAAAACATCTTTATATAGAAAAACTAACGATAAAGTCTTTTAGCAATTATATCCTTTAACACAAAATGCACCACTTTTCCATTGGACCTTAAAATCGCACTCTCCTCTTATTGCGCAGTTCAGAAAAGTCTCTCCTGAACCTATGAATTTAAATATATTTCACCCCTTCAATGTTCAAAAATAAATAGAACATATTTTGACTCAAATAATATTATTATGTCAGCTGCTTGTTCCTTGAGGCAATTTACAGGACAACAACATGTACCAAGGATTTCTTTCACAATTTTATTTTAAAAATTTCATGTGAATCACCTTTAAAGAAAATATAAAACTGTTTTAAATTTTTCAATATTTCTTCGTCTTAATAAATCCTAAATTGTACTTGAATATTTTAATATTCAATACACAAATATTGACTAATTTTTAACCCTTTAAAAGTGTTTTTTAACTATTACAAAATATTGTTACATTATCAAACAGATTATTTACTATCGTTTAATTATTATAATGCGTGAAAATAATATTTTAGTAATATATGCATGAATGTGTACTATCAGTAAATTTATATTTTCACTGCTGTTTTAGTAAAATCATATACAAATATATTTTTAGCGAAAATATAATTTAACTGATATGCACTAGTGAAATTAAATGCTGCTCTAAAATATATCAAACCTTATTTTACAGTTGGGAAACGTTCATTTACTAAAGATCTAAAACTAACTATATATTTTGAACATAAGGTTAATTCGTTTTTGTAAATCTCTGACCATATGAAAAACATGCGTAAATTTGTGAACAAATACAATTTTACTGATACTATGCAGTGAAGTTGCAAATCGATTTATTCATATTTATTTATTTAAATTAAATTAAAACCATCGTAGCCTAACAGGTTATCCGATTGCGTCACGATGATAAAAAACAATACTTGTATTATTTTAATACACAAAAAATATATATGTAATTAAAATAATACACACAAAATCATAAGATATCAAAATTAAATGATACGAACCGGATCAGCTCCTCGTGATATTATTAAAATCATGAACTGAAAGCTACGCGTATAATATTATATCGAGACTACAATAAAGGTTGGTCGACAAGTGAATAATCTTCTCGTCGACCGACTTTTAAAATCAACTGATCTTGTTATTACCGATTGAACCGCAGCTTAGTTAACATATATAGATCACATACGCCTCTCAGCGATTTTTTTTTTTTAAAGTGAGACCTTCAAGCTAAGGATGTTCTCAATGCTATTTCTGATACTGCCTCCATAAGAGAATTTCATGAAACTGTCGATTAACCTTGGATTTGGTTGCGAATTTTTAACGTCATCGTGAGTAGAAATAATTAGCTACAATTGATTTAGCAATTGATTATTAATTTATACGTCATGGTAGTTATAAATATTTATATACTAATAAATCTGTACATGAGAAATAATAAATATGCTTTACTAATATAAACTAACATGTGTGGTTATTTTAATATTTCTAGAAGATTTCCTTAATCGTTCTAATTAAATCAATCACAAAACACGAGTACTTAATCGCACACTTAAGACTCAGACCCCTCCGTCGAATGTGCTAAACGAACTTCTTTTTATCTTTCTTCTAACACATTTCCATTCCAAATACAAATGATACAATCCCCATGCCCTCCCCTGTGTCCATTACATTCACAATACACTCGAGCCGCTCGTAAAGCATAACACTCTACATTTTTTACGCAACAGCGACGCATCATGTACAAATGAGATACTTCTCAAGAGAAAAAATATATATTACACCACCATATAATATATATTATATATACATATATAAAAGTTGTAACATTGTATGCTATATAATATACACGAAGTGATACATGGTGACCATTTACCAAAGACACTTAACAAACGTTTAACTGCGACCGACGCGCAGCTGTACGTGACCAAAAAAAGTTAAGCTCTCAGATTATATTTCTAGAATATTACGTTCATATGTTTGATTTTAACTGCCAAAATAAGTACAGGACGTTTAACTTTTTTGCATAGTAGTTCTTAGTTAAAAATATTATAAACTGTTACAAAGCGTTTTTATTTAATTTTACATTAGCGTGTTTAGTCTACTACTGCAGAATGAGTCACAAGTTTGTGTCAAGCTTGGGAAAAAGAATGAACTCCACCGGGCGCCGCGCGACACACGCGAGAGCGTCGGACCAAAACTTTCAAAATTGAATTTAAAATCGATTTTTTCTAAATCTAAATTTCAATCTACGTAATTATTATTCGAATAAAAATCACAACGGTAATTTTTGGCAAAACAAATTTTGAGAGTAATATTATTAACAATTTATTGCCAAATTACTACTTGACCAATAAAAATATTTCTTAACATATTTATAATAGTTAAAAAAAATATAAAAATAAATAACTTTAGGATTATTTTTAACTTATATATCGCGCTTTATTTAATGATTAAATTACAAAAAATAATAATGATACTGCAGAGAATTTTATTATTATATTAACAGATAACATAATAGACTACTTAGAAACATTACTGAGACAATAAAATTAATTAAATTATAGAGCTTTATAAATTCAAAGCTCAAACGTCAAATGTTTATTCAGGAGCAACATGCCTCTTGAATATTATATTTTTAATAATATTATCTTTAAAAATGTGAACCAATTAATTTATAAATATATATATATATATATATATATATATATATATATATATATATATATATATATATATATATATATCTTTTCTTTGAAGGATTTTCACGTGTTGCTTCAGTGCGAACGGTTCCATATTAAATTACGAAACATTGTATTTGAAAATATTTTAAACATTACTGTAATTGGGGGCTGCGAAAACATATGAATATTAAACAGCTTCCCCTTTCGATGAATATTCATCAAGGTTTGCATAATAAGTCGTGAAAATTAAGGCGAATCCGAATGCGAAAATTCGACGGGCCACGATTTCGGAAAATGCCAAGTGAACCGAACAACTCCGTCGGGATAATCGATTTCCCTGTCGAGGGCCGAAAATCGTTTCGCCAAAAACCCTCCTTAATAAACATACACTTTGAGCTTTTGTATTATTAAAAATATATACGTGAGCTCAAATTGACCCACGGTTAAACTTTGATGACATCAAACACTCGTCCCTGTAAATATTGGATAGGATTGAACACGGCCGTCTAGCGTGATTATCTTGTGAACAGTGACAGTGACATTTTTGTAAACAAAATTTCATCTGCCAGTACATAGGTGTACAGACATTTTGAAAGCTTCGCTCATAACATTGCGACAGACAATTTACAACGATAGAAGCATTTATATATTCAGTCAATTTCTGTCATATTTATTGGTAAAGACAATTAGTTATTGAAGGCTCATGAAAAAATAATTAAAATCACAGTTGAATCGAAATTCAATATTGGTAGCCCTATTTTATAGGTACTTGTGCTAATGTATAATACATAGATTCAAGAAATTCAGAAACTCGAACGAATAACTAAAATCTACTTTTTCGTTCATTATCTTATTAATTTAATAAAATTGACTATCTGCAACTGAGATCACACATTTAATTAATAAATTTATTTCAATAACCATTGCGCAATTTTTTTTTTAATTCAAGTATTAAGATAATTTAATATAATATTAACATGACTATAAAGTGTATAAAATTTTTCCTTTAAAAATCCTCACCTTTTAAAAACAATTATCTGACCTACAAATTCTATATTTTTGTAATTAATCGTTACAATGTTATTATTTTCATAGTTAATAATATTCTTAAGGTATTCCATTTGTTTATATAAATCCAGCTGTATTCTTTTATAATTTTATTGTTTACATATAAACATACATATATAGTATTCGAAATATATTGCGATTATAATATTTAAATACTTTTATAAAAGTGTTAGACACGTAACACGACACTTAGACACGTAATAAAATAAAATAACAACTCGTTTGGACAAAAGGCCTTAATACGCCCGTTAAACGCTCATAATGACCAGAAAAACTAATCTTTTGTACATAAAAAATGCAATAGACAATGAGTCACCGAGAATAAAAACCATCAATATGAATAACCTCTTTGAATAAACGATCTGTAGAATATATTCAACTTGCAAATTTCACTTAGGAACATATTTCACGCCTTAAATAAATTAATCACATAAGAATGGTTGTTTTAGTACAGTTGTTTTACGCAGAAAGCTCTTTGTTCCCCTGTGAAGTTATCCATTGCGACTAAATTTCAAAGGACCAAACTCCCACGCGCCTCTCTATCGCTCATTTTTCGCTCAGAAACAATTTAAAAAGGTAAAAAACTTATGGCAAACCCTATATTATGTATATTTTTTAACATTGTGGCGTATTGAAGTAACTTTTAGGTCACGATGGTCTTAATTTAAATAAATTAATTTATTTGCCAGAACATAGACGTGCTAAATCAATTCTTCTGAAACACTTCAGTAAGAAACGTCGCTTTCAACTTGCCAAAGTGTTAAATATATTTTTACTTATCGGCTCAGTTGGGAAGAATTTAACTCAATTCGTACATCGCTTGTATATCAAGTGATATTTAATTTAAAAATTTGCTCGTATTTTGAAACACTCGTAAACCAAGTTACTCGCAACGTTTCATTGCTTTATTTTACCATCTAAAATAATAATTCTAACTATGTTATCATATTTTAAACACAGTTTTCATACAATTCATAATATATTATTTACTTGTTAACTCTTTAATTTAATAAGTAAAAAAATAAACTTGTACGTATCCAAATTCAGATTCACTCTTTTGATTTACATGTTATGAATGTATGTCTCTCTAATATATTTCGTATCACATTTTATGCCTATCCTGTATATATATTTTTTAATATAAAACATTCTTTGAGACGGCAAGCAAACTCCATAAAGAATCGGCATGTCCAAGCAAAAGATATCCACTAGGCGGAGAGGGTAGTAATCAAACAGAACGGCCCGCCCTTGTAAAAGACGTCCGTTGTATCGCTTTCCGCCCACTTTCCGACCCCTAACAAACGGCCGCGGAACCGTTGCGGCCCTGCTTATTAATTTTAAATGTTTTTCTCGCCTTTTCATCGGCAATTAGCGGCTTTATCAAGAACAGACGTCCTATTAAGCGCGTCTTGTATTGAGACGGCGAGTTAATTGACACGTCTCAGCCCCCGGGGATCGAGCCCGAAGGGGTGAAAGTGTGACGTCACACTGCCGCAGGGCTGACAACTTAATTGAAATATAATTAGGCACATGACACTCTATGAGGCTGCCGGACAGCCCTTATAATTCGCCCGTTACGTGACGCGCCTCAATTAGCGAGCGGGCCGGATTTTGCTACGCGAAAAGCTCATTATATTCTGTTTTGTAGCGGAACAGTTGTTTTTATTTTAATTTAAATAAATATTGTTTAGCTAAAAATTGTAGTATACAAGGGAAAATATTTAAGCTCTCGTAATACATATATATAATATAACTATATAATATTATAAAATGATAAATTTCACCGTAAAATTTCAATATTGGAAAATAAACAACCAGCTTTTAATTTTACGTATGATTTTAAATACATTTTTCAGCAAAAAAGGTAAAAATTGTGATATAATATAATAATGTAACAAATTTGATTTATTATCTATTGTAAATGTCTTATCAAATGCAAAATCATATTATAAATAATGCATTTGACATAATGTATAATCATATATATAATAAAACATAAATTTTGAAGCACAATAACTTAATAGTTAAAAAATTGAAAATTATTGTACAATGATTAAGATATTAAATGAGGTACAAAAAGACATTGTCATAATAAAAGACAAATTAAAATTTAAGCAAAAAAATATTTTAGTGTTAAAAATATACGCAGTTAACAAGCGATCCCACTGCGACGGCGTCAACACGATTTTATTGCTTTTGACGTGAATTTTTGACTTTTGGGAATTAATAATTGTTTTTGCGCCCTTCCATTGATCAAAATTTAGTTTGAATACACTTTGAACAATTCTTTCCTATCAGAAGTCCATAGTAATATCAGTAAGAATATGTATCATATTTTTAAAATATAGTGTAATATCTAAGTGCAGTGAAACTATGAAGCAATATGTGAGATGTGACGTCTGTTTGAGAGTCAATTTATATTTTTGCTACTAAAAATATATTTCTACTAGTGAAAATATAGTTTTTAACTTTACCAAAAAATACATATTCACTATAACATTTATACATCGCTTAAAATAAATAATGATATATAAATGTTTATATTAAGTAAAGAAAAATTAATTCCTAATAAGCCTAATATCATATAAACTATTTACAAATAGTTTTAAATTAAATTTTATTATTTTTTAGTAATAAAATAACACACACTTACATGTGAAATTAATAATATTCTCACAAACGTATGCTGAATACTTTTTACGTGTTTCAAGCTGTTTCCTTAAATATTTCAATCAAATTTGTGAATAAATTTATCAGCGCGGCCAATCAACCTGATAATCATGACAACTGTCGTCAGACTAATGACAAAATAAAGTCATTATTTATCACTGGCCTGTTGTATAAGGGCAAGCATGTATGAAAAAACCTAATTTAAGCTGTAGTATGCTCACATTTTACAGCGCTCAAATCGCGAAAATATTATATAAATAAAAAATAGTTCCAAGCACTTCTTAATATTATTCATAAAAGTCATCTATCAATATTAGTTTAAAGGATTTTATTGATATTATTTATTATTTTCTTTACCATGAACTTTATTACTTGCTGCTTTAAAACAGTTTGTAATAATATTTGTATGAAACACACGAAAAAAAAATACAACTCACTCAATAAAGTATTTTTGATGCAATGCACTTCAGCAGTATTGCCAACTAAGAGAAATAATCGCTTACATTTTTAATGTTCTTGTGTCTAATATCCCTTTTATTAGTTTAGAATTTAAGACAATACTCGGTGTTTGCTCCGTTATGTATTATTATTTAGGATAGACAGAGGTTCTCAAAATACAAGGCCACAATGTAGCCTGTGGTCGCTTTTTATCTGACCCATATGAATAAAATCAAAAAATAGCTTTCTACAAAATATATAAACACTGGTAGATTCCTAGAATTTCCGAGCAAGAGAATCGAACACGTGCAACTTTACTTCTAAAAATTTAACCCGCGTGTTTTCTTTAACTAAAATAAAGACTCTTTTTCGCAAAATTGATTTCAATATAAGACAAAGGTAAATAGATAAACTTTACTTACAATAATTTAGCCAACGTGCTTTATTTACCTAAAAACAGTAACGAATGTAAAACAAGGATAGATAAAAACACGTTGAAGTTCAGTTGCGAATTATACTTAGAAAGAGTACGTAGTATCTATCTGCCAAAAACCAACGCTCATCTCCGCCCAAAATCAAAATTGTTTCTCTTTGATCACCCGAACTTTTACATAGCTGACAAATAACAATTTTTCAACAAGAGGGGTCGACCTTTTACTAGCGGTGAATTTGTTAAAAAATGTCTTTTGGCAATTGCTGAGGAAATAGTATAAAATGTTGGAGATTATTGTATTAAAAAAACTAGACACATATTTTTAACTTCAGGGAATTACTAAGCTAGTCTCAAGTAAATATTTTTTTGCCTAATAAGCGACCGAAATTTCACCACAAAAGACCGCTATGATATAAACATATGGTTTGTGTGGCAATTGATCGCAAATATGCACGAATTTAACATTTTTTTCTTAAGAGCTTAACGCCCGAGAAGTGATATATGAATCATAAAAGAACATTGTTTAGTGGCTGTGAACTTAGGCATGAGTCCTGCGTCATACTTATTTTTTATTTAAAAAATACTGGGATACCATCAACTTTGCCTCTAAATAATAATCAGAAATGGTAGTATACTATTTCTAATCAGTATCAAATAAAAATTAATTATATTTTGCTTCAATTTTTTGTTAAAAGAGTCGTCTTAACCCATTGTGATGCAATGCAATGAGACATTGCCATATTGGGGCACGTGATATTTTTTATAAAATGTATAAACCATAATTATTTATTCGTATGAAAAATAATATTATATGTTACACTTCTTAGACAGAAATAAATTTCAGTCATACTGTCTGGCTAGGTAAACATAAAACCAATCCAATCAAAATAAATCGACACATCCCGGTTGATAGTACATCAATTAACAAAGTTTTTCAACCTAAAATTCTGTTATTGTAAAATTAAAACGTAAAATCGTTACGGTATATGTTGATAAATTAGATAACATAGTAATCGAAGAACTTCCAAAAAATATCATTCATTAACTTACGAACATTTTTAACGGGTGTTTGTTATTTTGAAATTTCCTCACCGTTTGGAGTACCAAAATGATTCACAGATTAAGAAACAGGGGGGAAAAGATACAATTCAGATAAATTATTGTACAATAATTTTAAAAAAATAATATTATTGCACTTAAAAGAATATCTGACGAATAAAATCATGAACGAATAAATATGTATTTTTCATTCCTAATATTTTGTGTAAATTGTAAATGGATGCAATGGTACAAACTAGTTATTTATAATTTAATAACATGCATGTTTAAATGCTTCTATAATATTTTGTTAGTAAAAGAACCGTTTATAATATAATATAATTTGCACTCACCAAATTTTTCGGCGTTCCTTTTCTGCTTACAACTGTCACAGACACTTTTATTTTTATCACTACACTTAAACCACACTATATCACTATTTATATTTTTTTATTATTTACACTTTTTTATTTATTTCAATATTTTTTGATACGTATAAAAACACTCGTCAATATAAAGACAAACTTCACAACTTCTGCACATGTATGCTGTATCTTTCCTTATTCCATGTGCAAAACAAACACGACATTTTCTTCTCACATATTTCCGATGATGCTGATGGTTTTTTAGCTTATCCGAAAGCCTTTCTGGTGGATCGACAGCACGGACACGTCAAGATGTAGAAACTGGTGAAATGTCTTTAGAATCGATAGATTCCACTGAATTCTGCATCCATCTTTTAGCCGTACCCAAAAGATAATCTTTGAATTTAATTTTTCTGTTACGATTCAAATTTTGATTAGACACTGAACAAATAAAAACAATGTGCATTGAAATAAATGAAAAAAACAATATTTTTTATTTATTCAATTGTTTTTTAAAATATTAAGTAACTATGTGAAAAATTGTTCGTTCGAATAATTTTTTTAGTAAAGATATTGATTTTTTAAATTCCCTAAAGTTAAAAATATGTGTCTATATTTTTGCAATATAATATGCGAAACATCGATTAAAAATAATAGATCGTTGTTTAAATTCTGACATACTAATTTAGTTTTAAATTTATACTCCTGATGAACATACAGTAAATTAAAAAAACACGAGAGCAATTGTCCGTGAGAGCAATACTCCCTGAGTGCAACTGTCTGTAAGAGCAACTGTCCTGAGAGCAGTTGTCGTATGAGCAATTGTCCCGAGAGCTATTGTCCGTTTAGCTTTTAATATAATGGAATAAAACTCTAACTAGATTCCACCCTGAGCCTTACTGGCTACGAAGTCATCACACCCCTAGCGTAATTGATTAAAAACATTACAGGCGGCTCTCGACTTTCTAACTTTCGACTTTCGCACAATTCGCTATTTCGCACATTTAAAAAAAAAACATTTTTTTTAATTTAATTTTTTTTTTAAAAAACATTTTGATAGCACAATCTTTTGCTTCAATTGGACGTTCGTATGTTACAAACAGGTCTACGATATGTTAAATTTTGCAAAATAAAAATATATATATAAAAAATACGTTCAAAATTGTGTAAAATAAAGATATATTTCCACAATCTTTAATGATATGTTTCCAAAAAAACACAGCAAAAAAAAACGTGGATGTAATAGAAAATCTTTGTCATCGTAGATCGATGACCAACATCAAAAAGATGTCCCTCTGAGTATTTGAATTACTCAAGCAAAAGCTCTTAGTTTGCACAAAGATTGGAAGGACATATTAAAAAAATATTTTAACACCGTTTTCAAGCAAGTAACGGTCCGTTTTACAATTTTAAAATTAAGTATTCTTTTCAATATATTAAATTTACTAGAGAATCGGCTGATGCGGATAAAGATGCTGCAAAGGAATTTATTTCCTAATTATCCAAAATTATTGAAGA
Organism: Plectrocnemia conspersa; assembly: GCF_051122295.1. Taxonomy (NCBI): domain Eukaryota; kingdom Metazoa; phylum Arthropoda; class Insecta; order Trichoptera; family Polycentropodidae; genus Plectrocnemia; species Plectrocnemia conspersa. The sequence goes on along the minus strand of NW_028277175.1, from coordinate 9,260,709 downwards.
TGTAGAATATTCCTCTAGCCAAATATTTAATGTAGATGAGACAGGTTTATTTTGGAAAACTCTTTAACAATGAAAAATATGAATGAAGCCTTCACGCACCTTGACAAATTTTTAAATATTATGGAAGATTGTGATCCCAATGGAGAACGCATATCTCAAGTGCGTGGGGCGATCAATAAAAACATAGCATGTTATAAATACTATATGAAGAAAAGAAAAAGAATAGTGGAAAACAGTTAACTCTTGATAACTTTTCAAAGGAAGCACCCGCAAACCCCACTTAAACGTGTCTCTTAAACGCCTCTTAAACATCTTATATTTACTTGATAAATAAATATTTTAAAATACACACAATTTAATTTTTTTTTACTTCCCTCGACTTTCATACATTCAACATTCGCACACATTTTCAGGAACCAATTATGTGCGAAAGTCGAGGGCCGCCTGTAGTCTGAAGTTGTTAATACTGAAGAAGTAAAAATTACAAAACTGTCAATTAGACTGCAATAAATACAAAGATTCCACAAATACATTCCCGTAATGTCAGATTCAAAAAAACTTGCATTTTATACGGACTCTGAATTCTATTCCCATTACTTCAAGTGAGTCCCAACAAAAGTTTCATTAAAGACAAATAGCACTTTATCACTTTTGTTCATCAAACTTGTCGGACTATTCTTGAGACTTTTTGATTCTTTAAAGTACGGTAATCTGTGGTGACGACTCAGATGACATTCAGTTAAAGATACTAATAGCGAGAATTAGACAGCATTTTCGAAATTTATATGGACATTGTCCTTATATGTTATTATAAACTGAATATATTATGTGACGAAAGTTTACACAACACTGCATGGATACAAGATGTAACGTCAATTAGCACCGTGTCCCATCTGACCGGAAAACACACACAACGGTTCATTGATATAACAATCTAATGAGTATCCGATCCTGTTTATTAACCCCATTCTGATTTGCTTTGCTTAGTGACCGATACAGTCACGGTATCGTTGACAAACGCAATCACCGGTATAGTTGAAGGTCTGGGAATATCTGGGGAACGGTCAGAAATTCCTAGTTTCAATACAAATTACATGCAAATTTTCAGCCGAGTGCATCTCGAACAGAATGCTGATGGAAAACGTATCAAAATAACTAAATAAAAAAAAACAATTTACTCGAACGAAAAATTCACTTTTAAATAATCGACTAGCAAAGGAGAGACTGCGAACTAGGAATGCGAACAAAGAAAATCTCTTGTGAAATTTTCAATTGCTGGAAAACTTTCCAGTCGAACGTCTGCGATAATAAGAGTAGAATTTGATTTAGTTCTTAGTTCAAGTGTTGTTATGGAGCGCATATAACTTGCAATTGAAAAAGTATATGGCTTTATTAGATATTTCAATAAACTTGAAATATTTAAATTAAACTTTTCGAACCATATTTTGCTATCAAATAATTAATCTATAAAATTGAAATACTTTCACCTTTCTAAGATACAATTCAGTTTATTAAGTTGTATTATGAAGCATATCGTCAAATATATATTTTTTCTTTAAGCGAAAAAGTGTTCCTTACTATTATATATAACAATAGAAGCAATTGAATTTTACAAATTATTAGCAAAAATTGTCATTAAGAACAAAATAAATAGCTTACACTTTACACATATTAATATTAAAATCATTTAGTTTTAGAGAATATAAAATGATAATAAATTTTTTTTTTTAATTCTAAAATTTTAAAAGCAACAAGGAGCAATTGCAAGCATGCTATTACGTTGCACAATAACGAGCGCGAAGCACGAGATTATGAGCGTTTGGCACGAAACAGTAGCCGGCAACCATATTAATTATAAAATAATTTTAATATCGGTTTTAATTACCTTTAAGTTAGAAAATTAAAACAGCATATATTTCTTCCTCTTCTGTTCTTCTCAATCATACAGATACCACAAATAATGTTTTTTTATTGAAAAATTACAAAAATAAATATACCATAATTCACCACACCAAAATTCTTAGCGATTATCTCACGTATTATTTTAATTTTATTTTTACTATATAACTCCTTTTTTATTCTATATTATTACTTTCACAAAATAATATACTTTCATAGATAATAAATCTTGTTTAATTGTGTTTAATAGAAAATATTCAAGTCAAAGCACGTTCTTAGTCAAAATTTAAAGTCGATCACATTTTATCTTAATTTCCAGCCTCTTAATCGCCTCGAAGACCAAAAATTATTGCTCGCGCTATAATTAATCATTTGAATAATATAAATTCAGCAATTAAGCGGTTACGGGCGTTTCCTATATAATAATATATATAAAACGACTTATATAAAATGGCTAATGGCGGAAAAGACCCTCCCAGGCGAGGCGCAGCATTGTCAGCTTTCATTAGCGATAGTGGAGATCCCTCTCGAGTGATTAGCTCTTCCCCGGGGATAGGCTTGCGTTATCGGAACTAGGCTTCCAGGACTGCGCCCCGGGACTTCGCGGTTGCTAAAGCTTCACTTGCCATACCATACCTATCTACGATACCTACCCCATCTCCGATTGACGTCACACGACTTGATCTGCCACTTATCGTCCGCGAGGCAGATGTAACGAGGATGACGAGTGATTACCAAATAGGCCACGTCTGTTTACGTCTGATAAGAATGCTATTAAGATATACGAATATGTTGTACATACATGTGTATTCAAATTAACCTATTGAATGCCGCATGAATATATATATATATTAAAGCGTATATTTTAAAAGTAAATTTTGTTATAATATCCTAAGAATTATATATTTTTAATATGGTCACCTTGTATCATTTAAGCATAGCTAAACTATTTTTTTTTCTGACATGTTATTTCTTGCTGCTTAAAATTTACAACTATATGTTGTCTGTTTATAACATCATTGTCATGAACAAGTTAGCGTTGAATTTTAGTATCAGTTTTTTTGTTCGTAGTGAAAAACCGAACTTGGCATTTTTTTATTATGTCACGCGGACCATAACGAAAATGGAATGTTTGGCAACTAAATATGATTTTTTTTATTTTTTACTACCTTTCAAATTATATAGAACATTTTTAACTAGAACCCAAATCATTAACCCATGTGGTTTATTTGGTAATAATTAACGTTTAAACGAGCGAATCATATTTTTCAATCAATGGTTTTACAAATATTTATTTTACTGAAAAATATTTTTGGATGCGTAATGTTTTACTAGGTAATTTAAACCATTAAAAATATTATATAACATCCCATCCCATAATTCTTAAAAAGCTCCATAAAAATTATAAAATCCTAATATTAAAAGAACATTGCTATTATTACACGGATAAATAATATATTATAAAAATCATTTCGCAAGAACATACTAGCCCCCTAATATTTATTATTGGCACTTACAACAAAATAGGACTTTAATTTAAATATATACACAAAATGCCAAAGCACATCTTGTTTTAGGACTTTCAAACTCAAACAATAATACACAGTTAGCTAATTTATTTTTGATTTAGTAATTATAATAATGTATAGCCTTATCAACTTAAAATTGTGAAAAATAATATTTTCTTTACTTGCAACAGGTTTTGTATTATCCTTAAACTTAAACTGAATTATATAAAAAAAATTGTATTTTACAAATTTGTAAACAAGAAAATGGTTAATATTTATTATTTATTATTTTATTAATTTATTTAGCTTAATATCTAATCTTTACATCTAACAAATTTAGTAAACATATATAAAAATATATAAAAAATACATAACAGAAAGAAAAAATAAAAATATACAATAATAAAGTCTTAATATTATAATTTATTTCTATATGTACGAAGGTATTTTTTTATTCCATTTATGAAACCCGTTATAATTTCGTTATGGACCAGTACCTTATATTTCATTACATAATATGTGTAAATGTAAATTTTAAATATTAAATAAACAAAACTTAAAAAAAAATGATAAATTAAATTATATTTTTTTTAATAAATAGCTATAAAATTAACTTTCACACGATAAGAATACAAAAAAATCAAAATTTTTGTATTGTTATCGTCTGAAAAATAACAAAAGTATTTAGGTATATATACTGATTTTTAAATATAATATTTGTTTTTAAGTATGTTCAATTAAAATTAGGAGAAAGTGACTTTAAGTGAATAATATTATTCCATGCCTAAATATAGATTAGTCTGGTTGTTAGTTCTTTCTGTTCTTATTATATATATTATAACAAACCTTAATTACAATTTTCATTATTAATTTTTAATATTTTTTTACTTTAATATACTCTTCGTTCATTTCTTAATAATAATACGTGTTTTTGCAAAAAATATTAAGTTAAACTAAGCAACAATTTTAAAAGATTTTATAATAATAATAAGTTGCCATTATATATACCGTATGTTTAATGTCTTTTCTTATCTCTGTCTCAAAAAATGTCTTTGTATAATAAATTTTCTTGATCCGTAAACCATTCCACATTGGTTTATTATTGTAGAAATAAACTAAAATACAGACATTTTAGCAAAACAATTTACCATTCTGGCGAATACGATATTATATTTATATACAAAGCTACGCAAATATCCGATAATTTAATTACTCGTTGACCACATTTGTTCTGTCCGAATTGAACCGCAATTAAATTACCATTTCATTTATAGAACGGTGCTATGCAAATTACTGCAGGATAATACATATAACTATATATGCAGAAATTTGATATAAATAATATGTTAACATCTGTGTATTTCAAAAATTCGGAAAACAATTAGGTTTCCGTTAAGAAATTTAGCGATTTGTAGATCAGCAAAGTGGAAAACTTGAGTTTTCTTGCGCTCTTACATTTAAGCCAAGATTAAATAACAAGGTAAATTTGGTTCATTAGTATAACCTTAAGTACTTGAAAGTTTCATAACGAAGCTCTGGTGCATGTAGTTTAATGGCATATTCCCACATTTCATATATTTCCTTTCCACGCAAATAGTGATTCAAATAGTTATAAAGTAAGCGCCTGATTTTTAAGAGTTTTGAAGATATTTTTTAATAAACTTTTAACCAATGAAAACACTGTATAGATTAATTTGTTTATTAATTAAAATGTATTTATATTTAAAACTATATAATAATATTATGTATTAATTATTTCTTAATATTTTTATAAAGAATAAATGAACATAAATTGAACGAAAATATATTATGCAGAAAAAGCTTGACTTGAAAAAAATTAAAGCCATTTATATGAAGCATAGTATTTGTTTTAAAAAAATGCCTAAAAACTTTAGATTGCGAGTAAAAGTGAGAGTGCGAGTTAAAGTCAAAGTAAGAAATACAAAATAATAAAATATTATATTTTAGTATTTTTTATCAGCTTATTTTGGGCAACTTATATTTAATAAAATCTTAATACAACAAGACATTACAAGATTAGCTAAAATTATATTATTTAATCTAAGAAATTATATTACTTCGAAATCTTTCATATAATAAATTATACTGATTTAATCTCAAGTTAAATAAATGTATAACCTTTAGCTATACATTAATTTGCATATCATTAAACACATATTCATTACATGTATATGTTTTTTAATGAATATATTTTAAAGCTATAAATTTTAGTGCGTATCGTACTTAAAGAGTATTACTTTACTTGTTCATAGTTTGCAGCTTTCCAGTTCAGATGAGGTATTTAGTCACGATTTTTTTTGTGATCTAAATAATATAATACAAAATAAGTATTATATATATGTATTTTTTAAATCATACGTATTAATAAATAATAGACAATTTTGTTTTAGTATTATTATAAAGTTTGTACAACAATATTGTAACATGTGTATTTGTATATGTACATAAAAGAGTAGCCATCCGTTAAATAATACAGAACAATGTTGAATTGTTTAAGTCCCAGCGCAGACAATTGGACCGACGGACGATGATAATAGACTTTCAAGGAAAAGGTTTTCAGAAAATTGTTTTTCCATTATCTCAAAGTTCAGACTTTGCACGTGTGGATCTGAACACAAGTTGTATCCGTAAGGATCTGTCGCCACATTTTTACTACAGGATTGACCAACATACAATTACATATATGTATATATATAGTTATATATAATATAATTTATATTATTTTTTTAAAAACTTTAAATCATATATTGCATTTTATTACATGTTTAAGTATTTTACTACATTTATTAATTAACAGCAAACCATAAACACAGCGTTGTTGGAAATTAAGATTTAACGCTAATAAACATGTGATTTATTTGAGGGTGTCATAATTTCTTCATTTACTTAAATAGTAAATTGTTCATCAAAAAAATCAATATGAACACCTTTCGACTTTATCAAGTTCTTGGTTCGGAATTGTATATACCATACAATTGCTTCGTTTTAACTTATTAATAAATAAAGGTCAAAGAGAATCAGATCACTGTATGCTGATCAGATTCTCTTTGACCTTTATTTAATTCTTAGTATTTTTGTATTTATATAATTTTAAATTATATTACAAGTCAATTATTCAAAGAACTATTTATAACTAGTAAATAAAAACAAAAAACTGAAAATGATTGTCGCTAACCTTTTTTCTAATCAATCATTATATATTCAGATTATTTACTGAAAGTATCTTATTAAATTGCACTTTAAAAAATATTTGTGTTTTTAAAATACGGTTAAAGATGAAATCCTATTAGTTTAGAATGGTTTTACTAGTTTATATGCATATCATGTTTTTTATACCGCGTCTAAAAGTTTGAACTCGTAAGACAATAATTGCTTTCTCTAATTCGTTGCATATCCAATTATATGCATATTAGACGAAACGCTAACCTATAAGTTATAATTTTACTATAGACTGTGATTGTGTACTGTAGAAAATTATTTTATTATATTTTATAGTAGTTGTATCTAAATATTGACGTAAAAAACGATATTGCAATTGCTTAAGAAAATGTCAATTTACAGTTTCAAAACATATGTATTAAACATTCTCGGTTCAAAAGGCTTGGTGTCATTGCGGCCCAAACCCGATATTTATCATAAAAAGCGCATAAACAAAAAAATATAAATATATATAAACCGTTAATTAGACCGATAAGTTTGGAGTAACACTAGTAATTCATTGTTTTATAAATTTTAAGTCAATCAATGTAAATTAAGAAAAATAATATTTATCACATATTTTAATACTAACTTCAAAACACTTCTTTGTATATTTTTAACACCAACATTAAAAAATCATTGCTATAATTATACTGAAAGACTTAGAAAATGCCCTAGTCAAAAAAAAATCAATAGTCTTAAACTGAATAATTTAAATAAATAATTTGTGTATTTTGTTTTGTAAAAGAGTTTTTCTAATTGAGCTAAGGTTTTTTATTACAATTAGTCTTATTTTAATTTTTATTATAAGGCAGTAAATGGTACTAAATTTTTATTATACATATTTTTTGTACTAATAATAAACGTTTATATTAATAAAAAAGCAGCCTTTAATTATATATTCCATATAATGACGACTACCAATTAATACAGGTACATTAAAACAAGTATAATAATATATCTTTAAAGCAATAACAACAAGTCTGGTTCCGCCCTGAATCATCGCTTTGGTCAGACGACCAAGGACTCGATGAGACGTCGAGAGAAATTTTTAAATGTATATGAGCCAGAATACTAGCAAACATAATCACTTTCTTTAGACACTATTCAAAACTATCGCTTTGTTTATAAATAAATAAAAGTGTAACTGAACTCGCACCATGCGTATCTACAGGGAATTGACTAAGTTAGCTTTTAGATGTCTAAGAAAGCCGAATTTTTTTAACAAAACAAGATCGAGGATGTTTTTAAAGGGTTATATTAAGATTAATATGTAATACTTTATCTGCTTTATTTTACTGTATTACATACATTTTTTCATTCATCGAGAATTTTCGTGAAATTTGTAAAGTGAAGTCAAGAATTCTTATTTCTCGTGAAATGAAAAGTATCGAGAAATCAGAATGCCTATTCACAATATATTAAATAACGATTCGATACAATAACGAATTCTGGTGAAACGTACAATAAACAACAAAGGAATTCGGCCTAATAATACGAACCGTTTTTTCAGAACTTGGGAAAACAATGATATTTTGATAAAGCAGGAAAGACAAGGAAATAAAATTCTTTCAAATAAGACTCATCGTCAGTCTAGATTGCATGTTGTCTACAGAACATTACAATATTTTGATTATCAACGTGGAAGTGCATTTGGGCTCTTGGCTTTTGGCCAATTGAGTCCTCAGAAGAAGCTGCGCTCTCAGCGGACAGTCTGCAAACTGCCTCTATCATAGCTACGTCCTCCCAGAGCGCCTGCGCACCCCCAGAGGTGCTGCGTTGCGATCTATAAGCTTCCGGATTAGACCAGAGACTGAAATTTTACAAATGAAAAAATATTGTCATATGATAATTGGTAGTTTAATATAAAATAAAATTAATTATAATATAAAATTTGTAAAAAAAACTTTTCAAACAGTAATTTAAAATACAAAATACGCTTTTCTCGCCAGCCACGATACGATACAACAGTACATTCCGGTTTGTGTTCCACTGGAATAATTTCAGTAGGTCAACACGTTTGAGGATACTGGCTAAAGATAGCCACCGCTCTGTGAGAATCGATTTCGCGCCAAAACGCCGTCGAATATACACACCGCATGCCGTTTTTCCCGTTTTGTATGAAATTTTAAACCGCCCGAGGATTCCGGACCCAGGGCCCCAAGGAAACGAGGGTCAGAGCTGACCCGCGGCGTTAAATTGCGAAATTTACGCGCCGGGTTCGCGCTTTGCCCCCGGCGAGTGTATAAATATTCAAGCAGATTATTTTTCTCGTTCATAAAGCCGCTTATCATTCCGTCTAAACGGACGCGAATGCGTTTAAAAAACAAAAGGTGTGAAAATTTTCTTCGGGCGCTAATAACAAGGGCGAAAGTTTTTGGCGGGGGCGCTCTTTTCACAGAGATTTCGCCTTTATAAATTAAAAGCTCCCAGAAACACGAAAACATCACCGCGGCGGGAGGGGCGGAGGAAACAACGCCTTTTATTAATGTAATTAATGCTGTCAACTTTGGACAAAGTAGATAATAATTTTAGGAAACTCGCGGTGGGCGGGTGAACAGTATACAATTTCTTATACAATAGGCGCGAGTAGCCCCGACGATGTTAACGTGGTAAAAAATTAGTTGATATCAATTAATATTATTACATAAATAGTTTTTGAGATAAGGTATAATATTATAATAGAGATTAGATGGCAATGAAGAATATTTAGGAAATAAAGATAATTAAAAAATCTATATATTATTTCAAACTAAGGAGTTTCTGGTTTTCTAATTGCATTTTTGTAATAACTATTCTATGTTTTTTTGTTTTAGTTATATATAGTTTTCTTGGATTTCAAGAGAGCCTTCGAAACAATAGACAGAAAAATAATGTTAAAGAAATTGGAGAGTATAGGTATAAGTGATATAGTTTTAAGATGGTTTAATAATTACTTATATAAAAGAAAACAAAAAGTTAAAATAAATAATGTATATTCTGAAGAGAAATTAGTGTCTTATGGAGTACCACAAGGGTCTAAATTGGGACCATTGTTATTTGTTTTGTATATTAATGATATAGTTAATAACGTGAAAAAATGTAAAATTCATCTATTTGCGGATGACACATTAATGTATTGCATAGGTGATAACATTAAAGAAATTGTAAATAATTTAAATAATGAATTAAGTATATTAGAAATATGGTTAAAGAATGATGTACTTAAATTAAATGAGAATAAAACTAAATGTATGTTTATTAATTATAAAAATGTGTTAGATAATAGTACCAAAATAGTAATAAATAACTCTAGTATAGAAATAGTGGATAATATAAAATATTTAGGAGTAATTGTTGATACAAAATTAAATTTTAAAGAACATTGTAATTACATATTAAAAAAAATTAGTAGAAAAATAGGTTTATTATCTAGATTAAGAAATATATTAAGTATAAATACAAAAAAAAAATTTACAATAGTATAATATTGCCCCATTTTAATTATTCTGCAACACTATTAAATATGTTAAATAAATTAGATAAACAAATGTTGCAAAAATTACAAAATAGGGCAATGAGAGTAATCTTAAATAAAAATAGATTAACTAATTGTAAAAGTATGATTGATAGATTAGAATGGTTGAATGTTCAAGAAATATTGAGTATGAATGTTTTAGTATTTATATATAAGTTAGAAAATAATATGTTACCAGAATATTTTAATAAGTATTTAATAATAAATAAAGATGTACATAAATATAATACCAGAAATAGAGAAAATTTAAAGATAATTAAGTATAAGAAAACGAGTACGGCTAGGGGAATTATGTACGGAGGTTTTTATTTATATAATAGTCTTCCAAGAGAAATCCGAAACAGCAAAAATATAACGGGTTTCATAAATGGAATAAAAAAACACCTTCGTACATATAGAAATAAATTATAATATTAAGACTTTATTATTGTATATTTTTATTTTTTATTTCTGTTATGTATTTTTTATATATTTTTTATATGTTTACTAAATTTGTTAGATGTAAAGATTGGCTATTAAGCCAAATAAATTAATAAAATAATAATAATAATAATGTATTTTTCTATTTTTTTTAATATATATACAATATATTCTTAATGATAAAGTAATAAAATAATATTAAATGAACCTTATTCCACGTAAAATATATTTTTATATAGACGCTCGCTTACTCAAAAAGGATTTAAGTTAAACGTCATTAAAATTATACCAAAGTGAAATCCTTGGAGAGCGCAGGCAATATCAACCCAAGATATGCAGGCATTCAAAAGGTGAAACACCAAGAGAATTGATTGAAGACGTAATCCTAGTGGTGCATTTTCCGGGTTCATATTCTCCGGGGGCATATTCTCAGAAGGTATTATTTCTCACCCCAATCCCCGCCACTATGGTTTACAGGATTCTAAAATAAAAATACTCGGTTAAAGTAAGACCATTTAGTTGGTCCGAAGTATGAATTAAAAATAACCATAATCAAATTTTAATATTAAATTATTTAAAATAAAAATGTATTCCTTGATTTTATTTATATTGATATTTATCTGTGTAATTAAAATTTTGTTTCTATACAACAATAAAAAATAAATAAAAGCTGTTCTCGTACAGCATTTAACATAAACACGTTAACCATAAGCGCTATAAATTTCTGCACATAATTCTGTTTCCGCTCTGCAGCGCGGTGTTTTCATGGCTTAGTTTAATTTCTGAAAATGCACTGTTAAAGTATTGCAATTGTGAAATTTTGCAGCTTTTAGGCCAGGCCTAATTGCATTTTACTCGCATTACGTTTAGTCCGTAACGAGATCTCTGCGGAGAACGTAAACGTCCTGTTTGTACGTAAATAGGATTACGTAAACGACATTTCACGAAATGGGCCGCAAATCAAAAAGAAAAACTATACGCAATACAATTTTCCGTCGCGCAACTTTTCCGTACGTTTGAAACAGACTATTTATATCGAATTGGATTTTTTTTTACTGATTGAATTTATATCGTCATATGACATTTCTATAATTTTGATAGACAATTCAATATAAGAGAGATATATAACGGAGAGTAAAACTAGAAAATAATTTTATATTGTTTTAGTCAGGGTCTGCGTTACATATATTTTATGAATTATCTTATTATGTATACAATAAAAATACATAAAAAAATTAATTAATAAACTTTTAGATAAACGCAATAATGTATATAAAAAAAAGGCCAAACTATATTTGATACATTTCTTAACGATTATGTGACTTAATACAACAATTATGATCTTAAATTATTATCCCATAGAAACATAAATATATAGAGTATCAAATTGGTTTTATTTCATCTTCTAAAATACGTTTTCCTAATTTTTGTGTCGGGAAGGTTTATTCCTGTTTTTTTAGGACAAACTCTGTTGTTTATATTTTATTTTTTGCTTAAGTTTGAATATATTCTTTGAACGTAATGTTTTTTGTGGGTGCATCCGTAAATTTAATTTTAAACTACAATGAGTAACAGTTCTCATGTATGAAACTTTCACTGCGCTTAAAAATTTGAAAGAAATGATTATATTTTAGCCTAATTTTAATTTTGTTTTATAGCCCGCTGAAACTTAAAATTCTTTACAAAAAAAAAAAATTTTACCCCTAATTTAAAGCATTATTTTCCGATTTTAAAAAAATTAAAGATATATAAAAAAAAGTTTATTTTATAGCCATTTTAAGAGCTTTAAAAATGAATGTATTAGAGATATTTTTTATACTTAGCATTAATAAAAGTAACCGCAATACATAAAATGGTATGTTAAATTTTAATATTTTTTTAAATATATCATAGCTCACAGAAGCTGAAAATATATAAAATAATATTATACACGTAAAATATATCTATAATTGTCATTTCTGCAGTTAAAACATAATAAAGCGTTTGTTTCGAATGCCGAGATTTATTATTTCAATTTATACATTGAATATTATGCTGTTATATTACATTATTTGTTGGCGTATACACAGCAGCAGAACAAATAAAGACCGAACAAAGGAGAAATAATGTTCAAATATATCTGCGATAAATGAGAGCAATACGTGCTGCAAAAGAGAAAATTATTCAATTAAACGTTATGATTTGTTCCGCGCCCTAATCGATTTATCAATTGCCTCATACTTCGTCTCAAATCGAACAATCAACTTCTAGGGTGAACTTTCTCATTGTTTATTTTTTATACACAAACACTGTTCCAGTAATTATTTAATTAATAATACGTGTATTAAAAAAATAAACTCACTGTGCTAACTTGACAGATACGAATTCTCGCACGACTCTCTTGGGGTCAATTTAAAATTTGCGAGACCACAAAGTAAGTACCTATATAACGTTACACTACTCTGAAGCACGCGGCTAATATTTCCTAGAATGTTTTGCGTCGAAGTAATTATAAAATTAATAATATTATCTTTGAGCATAAAATACCGAGTACCACGGAAAAATAAAATTGAAAAATCAAATCGCTATAATTCTGGGAATATTCACATCTCGTTATTAAACGTAAAAGTCGAGGGTCATTTCATTAATTTACTTTAAATACCGCAAAGTAGAAACATGTGAACTAATACTTTTTGGTTGAAAATTTATTAAAACAAGTTCCTTTGCTTTATCAAAAAAAATGCACCTATTGTTAAAAAATGGCAATAAAAACCACTTGTGGGTCAAACATATAATAAAGTAAAAGCATGTGAATAAAAATTATGGATCAACCATATATTTACATTTCGGTGCAATTAACGCTACAACAGCATCTATTGTGAACTGCACAAATAATGAAAAGATGTGTTTTTGAACGATTTGAAAATAAATATAAAAAAATGCCAGCGCAATTTTTAGATTTAAAAGATAAAAATTTCTGTCAGATTTATGCGGCAGATAATGGCGGATATTCCAATTTCACTATAGATCACTAGTGAGGAAGATAAAAATATGTCAAAAAAAACACTTGCGCTATAAATTTGAATTGTAACTTCCACTATATCTCCTTACTTTACTTTTAAATTCATAAGAGTTTGACACTTAGTTTACCACTAGTAGAATTTCGTGAAATCAATACAAACAAGCAGCCACTTCCACTTAAATCATCAAATCTGGACCAATCAGTCAGCTTGAATCGCCAAGAATAAAACCTTCAAGTTGTTCTGATCTTTAAGAATACTTGGAGATTTGATATCCGTAAAGTTCACCGACTGGTAAATTCGTCGATGAAAAATTCACTGACCCCGCATTGTGTTCGAAAATCATGTTTTTGAATACTTAAGGTAGAGGATCCTACATAAAAGTGTCATTTAACCAAAGGCGCTATGGGAGAAAAACTATCGAATAAAAAAGCCAAAATAAAACATACAACAGCTAGTTTTTTTTTCACCTATTTAAAATAATTATGCAGTGTACTTTTAATGACATTGTCGCACTTAATAATGAGTTCTAACTTACATATGAGAGGTGGAGACTTTTTTGCATTTGACACCGCCACCCAATACTAGCACCTGAATTATATATATACATAATAATTAGGGTTTCCTCTCATGAAAAATGTCAAATCGAGAAATTTTGTAAAGCATTTTTTATTACATAAAATTAAATTTGTGCATATATTTATAAAAGGTTTACAACCACTTCCTTTTTTATAAAGCTGCATAAGTAAATGCGGGTTCATGTCTAATAAGCATATATTTTGGAATGATTTATAGGGGTCTGGAATTAACAGATTTTTAACACTCGAACACGCCTCATTTTTGCTAAAGTAATAAAATAAGACACTTAGATAAAACATTTTTTTCGAAAGTATTTGAGTCTGATGATTGAAAATATGCATACTTTCTTGGAAGATCGAAAATATTTGTATGAGCAAAAATATTTTTGCGACTTTATATTACTCTAACCGGCCGGCGGTTTTATCTTTGCTTTGGTGATCTAACATTCCGCTTCTGATTTACAGATATTTTTTTTCAATACTCTATAAAGGTATTTTATATTGTTTTTGTAAAGTAGCAACAGCTGTTATTGATAATTATCGCAAGATTATTATTATCAGCCGAAGGGGTCTTAATTTTTTTTTTAAATAATTGTAAAATATCGATTGAAAATTTAACGGGTAATTATAAAAAAAGTATATGATGAAAGAAACCATACAATAATGTTATAGATTAAATATTCACAAAATCTAGAATTTTTTATTAGTCAAAATAAGAATGATTTCTTTAGTTATTCTTTAAAAGTAGAAATATGTAAAATGGGGAAAGAAATAGTTCGCATATTATTTATTAACTCAACGAATCCTAAGGATTCTCGCGAATCCAATAAATCATTAAAATCATTTCAAAAAATTTATAATTGGCACAACAATTATAGAAAGAAATTTATTTTAGCCTTACAGAGAGTAGTGTAAAAAAAACAACATCTTACGGATTAATGGACAAAAAATTAAAAATATTTTAATCAAAGGGCAAGAAAACGAATACTTTACACCGTCTGTTTAAAGCCTTGTTGTCGATTAAACCAACATCAACACGAAACGAGAGAATTTTTTTCACTGCCGAATTTTTTTAAACAAAAAAAGAACGAGGGTTATAATAACATGTAACACTTTTTCATTCATCAAAATTACTCGAGAATTTTCGATAATTCTCATTTCTCGAGAAATGAGAATATATCATATATATGTATATATTATTTTGTGAAATAGAATATATTCTATACAGATTTAATAAGCGTGTCGCTAGCTGATAATAATGTTTTGTTAGTATAACATGACACACAGAAAAATAATCGTCACGGAATATTTTATAAATTCCATCAAAATAATTCTAATACTATTTATTCATATTAGAAACTATATTTACAAAATAACAAAATTCCAAACTATAACACCGTTGTGCCGAAATATCGATATTCCAATTTCCTTTACGATAACGCAGTATACACATACGATACTTAATTTAGCTTTGTAGTTTAGCAATGGAGCATACGATACATAACGTATGTAGTTTCGCGAGTTCTCCGCATTAACGCTCGTCCATCATCGTTAAACCAAAGCAACGCAACGCAAGAAACGAAGACGAGAGATAAGAGATATCGACGAATTCAAATCTCCAACTTTCAATAATACCACCCCCTAATAATGATTGATCGATGCCGTTGTTTCTAATAACACTTTTTCCTTGTAAATGATTCTCATTTATTATGTCCGACCCTCCGATGCCAATTTATCATCGCGGCCGCTGCGATGCCAATATGTATCGTATTGTACCTACGTGCAAGTTTACGCGAAGGCAGATTTATATATGCGGTATATCTGATATAGAAATGCGTGCGAAAGGGTTCATTTAGGCATTGCTCGCGGCATAAATTTTGATAGTTGGTGGCGTTTTGACTTCCGAGTATTATTGCTATGTATTTTTATACTATACACTTATACAGTAAATCATTTGTTAATTTAAAAACAACGTCGCTTGGAATGGAACGATCTAGGTGAATTTTTTTGCTACAATATTTGTTTTAGTTTATTTTGCTAATTAACCGACTGCATTACAATCATTGTCACGCGATCGTCGTGAAAGATAGTATCACCAAATAAAAATAGATAAAAAAATATGTTTTATCAGCATTTATATGGTAAGATCGACATTAACCTCAATCCTCATAAGTACTAAATATACATTTGCAATTCGAGTAATTATATTCAATCAAATCTAACGAATATGTGCATTAAATCAGAAGCAGTGATAATGTTTATGTATTGTAAAAGGAAAAACTCACTTTTCGGCCTCGGAAATCAAAATTTGAAGATTTCAACACGAAGATTGTTTAATCAGTGTATTCTTCTCACACACATGTATATATCTCATTTTCATAGTTAAAACACACCTAGTTAATTTGCAATCCGAATTCAGTAAAATCGAACAACGCACATGACGAGTTAATGAAAATTACTGTCGCGTAGCAAAATTATTTAAAACTGTCAGCCATCTTGTTTATATTTGAATGCTTATTTTTCATTGGTCGACAACAAAATAATTCATTGGTGGATGCTCAGAAATCATCGAGCCAAGTCCATTTTTATTTTTATTAATTATAATTATATATATTTCTTTTGTTTACGTGTATTATTATACACCGTTCATACAAAGCGATACGATTTAAAAACTAGAAAATTAAGCATAGAATGTTTTATTTTAAAATATGTGCGTCCGGAAGCGGTTTAAAGCAATTATAAAATAGAAGATAATATTTACATAAACGTTTACAACTAACATTTAATTAATGTTTCTTCTAACATGAGTAGAAATAAGTATAAAAAAAAAAATCTTTCGAAAATAAATATAATTGAGATATTCTATAATGAATATTAAATGTGCAATTATTAAAATAAAATAATATAAATAAATTCAATCTTGATCACAGAAATAAAACAGTCATAAATCGGCAACGTCACTTGCATTAAAATAATTCGAATTAGAGATAAATATTTTAAAAATAAACAAAGAGGTGAATGACATTTGTTATTTTTAAATAAAACAAAACCTTGAATTGTCTGGATGCATCTAGAAATATTTAAAAAAAAACACCAGTAGCTATGCGACCGCTGTCGTAAACACTCGAATAAATTGTTTTGTTACATTTTTCTCGAATAAGTGTTCTCGTTCATAATTTTTTATAATAATATCCGTTTCGATGTTTTTAATTATAAAGTGATAGTGTAATTCAGTGTATGTGTTACAATTAAGCAGTGTATAATTCAAATTAGTGTTTATAATGTTGTTACCATGCAAGGCACCGTTACATCAGTGTTTTTCCACAGTTGCAACCGTCCCTTCCCCCGCGGGACTCGCGGGGGAAGGGACACCGATTGACGTTGAAAGCGCGAGGCCGCGAGGATATTTGCAATTCTAGGCATCATGCGGTTGACAAGGTAATGTCTTTCTAATTTTATGTGTCATATAGTTAATCCTTTGCGCTTGTAACTCGACAATTGGTCGACATCGAATTCCAGGCGTTGCATTCGTACGTCGACGAAACTTGAAATGCATTTATTGGCTTTGTGTTGGAGCTAATTTAGCCAATTTTAATTTATTAATGGTAAAAAAACTTCCCGTAAACACATTTTAGTAATATTCAATTTTTAACTTATGCGAATAACTCAATAATAAGTTTATTGTAAAATATGGTCGTTTCGCGTGGTGTTAAGACCAATAATTGACACCGATAATTTACGGTGTCAATTAAACTCATTTTTTCCTTCGAAGGGAATCTATATTTTTATCATATGGGATTATATGCTCTAATTGTGCATAATTCTTACTTGATATTGTGTGTCTGTTATCAAATAAAAACGATTTTAGTATGACGGAAAAAAAGAGCGAGATGCAAGCAGAGCTCGCTATTTCGCTCGCACTATTCAAATCAGCGATTGACAACTATCGACAACTCAAATAATAATATTAAGTATTTATAAATACATATATTGATTTATTTTTACAAATTATTCATATAATTAAGAATGACGATATAATAATGTTATTACTGTGACAGTAATAGTAGTAGGAACGATATCTAACCACTTAACACAAGATAGATTATGCTTATTTTAATCTTAAATATTATGACAATTAATTGGTATGGTGCGCCAAGTAAATATTGTTAACCTAATATAATACATCTGCACCAAGAGTTCCGTTTCCATTTACCCGAAACTATAAAATAATATATCGATTTATAAAAACACTAATCAATTTGCTAAGGGAGATTAGTTTAATATTATTATTTGTAAGCTAGTAAAAATATTGTTTCTAAAACAAGTTTATATATGGTCCCCTTTTAAAATTGTAAATTCTACAATTTTTTTTTATAATTTTCATTTTAATTTTTAATTTCATTTATTTTATACACTTTCTGGATTGATAATGCAGCAAGAGCATTTAGTATGCTAAGACTATTTCTACCAATATTAAATCTTGTACAAGTTTCAAGTTTTAGAATTATCTTTTAATGTAATCATTTTTTATGATAAATTTAATTATTTTTTTAAAAACTGTTTTAATAAATTCCTAAATATTTTGGTATGTCCAAGTATGGTTTTAATTTCAAATATCATTAGGGAATAACAGTATTTTCATATTTCCAAGGTATCGGGTTTTCTAATAAGAAATTACAATTTTTTTCTTCCACTGAAATTAATGTATAATTGTCAATTGGAGTTTGGTAAGTCTTTTTAGGAGATTTGATCTTTTCATTGAGCATTGTTTCAAAATGTTGTAGTGCTTGTTTTGCAAAAAAATTAATTATTCGATTTTAGTGATTATTTTTAATATTTTTCTTAAAAACCACAAGATTTTATGTCTATCTTTATCTTCCAAATTATAAGATCTAAAAATATTGGGGCGATATTCGAAGCTAGTTATAGATAAAAAGGGTATTTTGTCAAATATTGTAAATCTTATAGTATTATTTATAGTAATCTTAATCTCACTGATGTATAATATATCGTATATATGGAAATGGGGAGCCATACTTTCGTATGTACGTAATGATTAATAAATAATAATGTTTTCATTTACTAATCATTTTAATTGTCATTATGCTCTGGCACATAAAATACTAATTTTACCGCCTATATTTCGTGAATTTTAATTCTTTGTAAATTACCCACAATTTACTTATACTTTATATTCCTGATTCCTAAAATATTCATTACTTGATATTCTCCAAGTATTTTTGCGCTCTTATGACGCGCTCTCTTTTTTAAAGCGCTCATATGTCTCTCTGCGCATTTGACGTACGCTATTTTGTTACAGCGCTACTTTGGTAAACGCTCTTATGACGCAGCGCTTATATGACCGCGCTCATTTGACGCACGCTCTTTTGACCGGCTGCCTCATAAATCATATGAATCTGTTTTTAAAAAAATATATGTCACATTTTTAACTAACAGATTTACAATTTTTCATGCTTTTCTTTTTTATTACAATTTTTCGAATAATCGTAACTGACAAAAAATAATGAGTAATACATTTTATTTTTTATAAATTGCCGAATGGTGCTCTGGTGCCTGTTATAAAATTTAGGAGGTCGATCAAAGGCGATATTTTGTCAAAGACGATGTTGTCCTAGATTTATTGTATTGTCGAAAATATTTTTTTTTATAATTAATAAAAGTGTTTTAATTAATATATTTAACATATAGAAACAATAGCTCCCGGAATATTTTTATACTTTGGTTTTTTTATGAATAAACAAGGTAAATCGGATTTTTCGAACAATTAATTAAAAATATTTTTAACAATAATATCAATACTGGTAGTAACAGTTTTTTTTCGGTAATATCGGTATTATTTCTATCTCTAATGACAATAGCGGTTCTTTCGCAGAATAGAGGCATTGTCTATCACGCATCATTAACGCACAAAAAGGTAGTTTTTCTGATGTTTACTTAATGGGACGGATGTGCTAACAGGTAGTAATCTGTGAAATCTGTGAAATGAAATTGAGTATTCCCTTCTATTGTTTGGCCTTATGTCTGGCAAGTTGGATATTTCCTATTTGAATTATTTAAAATGGTCGTTTGAATTACTTCAGCGTTAACGATGATCCCCCACAAAAATGTCTGTACTTTTGCCCAAAGCTACAGAACAGTAGCAATTATTGCTAATGTTTTATAATTTAATAGTAATATGTTTACTAATTTCTTCTATACGTCTGATGGCAAAATGAAATAAGTGTTTTTTTCTTCGTCACCAAAGGCGTGTGCCATTTTTAAAGCTAATTTCTAAAGTAATTCTCCATTTCAAAATGTTTTTTGTGCTTTTGCTAACACTAAAAAATTTCAAACAATGCAGCTACTGATGCTTTATGAAATTGTGTTGCATTGATAAAATAAAACGTTTATTAAAATCATATTTAAAATAAATATTTGTAGTATTATATATACATATACTTTGTATATATATATAAGTATATGTTTATATAAAAAGTATAGAAAAATATTAAGAATAAATTTCAATAAATTGTCTAAAACCTATATAGATTTATATGCCTTGTATTATTTTTACAAGTGATCGAATTTAAGTGTCTACGTAAATATGTAGTATATCAGTATGTGTTTATAAGTTATAAATTTTCCGAACTGATCTTCGTAAGTATTCCCGAGAGACGGAAATGGTAAACGCCGAATAAACTTTACAGAAACTTAAGGGAACACAGAGATATATAATATTACACGTTGAACATACAGAATATTAGATATAATGCGCTCATTAATACGTCCCTTTGTAAGATGACATTTCAATACGAGCACTATTTTCTTATTACTATTTTTTCACTTGCTTGCCCCAGGCAATTAGCAATGCAGTAAGAAAAAAATTAGGTCGCTTGACGAGTGTAACGTCGTAAAAGGACCTTAGACGTACATGAGTGGGTACACATCCCTTACAAATGACCAGATATCAGCTATCTGACGCTCCTCTCTAATTGGGTGGAAAACTCAGATAAGAAATTTCTTGCAAAAGGCAAAAAAAAGGCCTTCTTCATTAGGGAAAAATTTATTCGGACCAAACAAAAAAATATACTCGAGACATCTCTCGGCGCACAAAGGAGCTCTTGTGTTTTAATTGTATTATTATTATTATTATTTAAATGAATAATAAATACGTAAATTAAAACAATTTTATTATTGTATAATATGAAATACGATAAATATGACAACAATTTCATTGTTACACAACATTCATTAAATATTTTGCATAATTATAATCAAATATATATATAGCAATTATTAAAAATATGATATGAACTGCTTTTAACCTTCTGCGGCTATAAAAGAGCGGCTATATTTAAATAATTAAAGCTATAATTAAAGCTACCAAATAATAGATGCACGACTTAGCTTAAATTTAATTTAATTATTTTTCATGATATTGATGAAATACAATTATATAATAATCACTAATTACGATCTATCAGGATCCATATTAGATTCAAAATTGATGTAAAGTAAGTGGATAAGTATGCGCTATAATGAAGTATGTGGTGCTCTTATTGCTTTGCATTTCACTATGCCTTGTGTAATGCTTTTTGCAATATGTTGTTCCGTGAATATTTATTATGTCACTGACTAAGTCACTAGAGACTAGTGGACCTATTATTTATCAGTTTTTTTGGTGAGAACAGTATTGAGCACATTGTGCGTAACATCAATAGCCAATTTAATATTAAAGCAATTTTTTTTTTTTAAATATATAATATAAAAATAAAACAAAGCTTCAGAACTTGATGTAAGTGCAAAGTACATTTCGATTTTTAAGAACTATTTTTAATGTGCATTTGAAAAAATTGCATCTTAGTGTTTTATTTGCAAAATAATGACAAGGAAAAAGACAAATTCCAAGTAAAGAAACTACTAGAAACAGAATTTTTTAAATGTGTCGATAATAATCGATTTATATTTTTATTTAGCAGCAACTATGTGAAACAATGTTTACGAAGATGAATTACAATTTTATGCCAAAATTAACTAATGGCTATTGCCAAGCAAAGCGTACTACGTTTTATGCTATTACGATCTGGCCTTTCAAAAAAAGTTTGCTGACCCCTGATCCAAGCCACAATAACTTAAGCTCAATCTAATATAATATAAAAGAAAATGGGAGGAGATTAGCAACTATGATCTGGCCTTTTCTTTGTTTTCCACTTGAATTTGTTGTTTTTTTTGTAAATATTTTAACGCTACTAGCGTTTGCAAATATATTACGTCATGAATGTTTGCGTAAACATTACAACCTACTCGGGAAAGGACGGTTTTACTGGAATTTGCTGAACAATAACGTTATCCATTTGCCCAAGGATACATGACTTAATAATACTTTTTATCAGACCATCAATAAATTCTCGTCTAAACGCTAAAAATAAAATAAAAGTTAAAATTGCGTCAAAAATCCATGAACGTACTATTTAAGTCAAGTGCGTATTTAAAGTTAATGCTTAATCCGCGTCTAGAGGTTATTGTTAAATACATAAAATAACACCACCTCCGATTACCAAATTTTGTTTTTGTGCAAATCAGTCGATATTTCTAGTGATATGAGTCATCTATGTTCGGGTATGAGTCATCTATAGTACAATTGTCAAAATACAAAAAAGGATACTATGTCAATTTAAAAGGCTACATAGACGTATTTTATAGGGATATTCGCACGTATTTTTTGCTTATTATCAACGTTGATTTGTATGCGCAATTGTCAACTTTTGCTTTATCCGTTAATTGGGTATTAGCTTTTGGGCGTGTATACAGTACACGCGCACCGGTCATATATCAAAAACACAACCATTCAACGTTCGGCCCTCGGTAGAACCTTTTCATAATGGTCACAATTACTTTTCCGCCCGTCCCATATACCCCTAGTGATTGTTCGCAATGAGCTATGACGACGTAATAACAATACGTCGTGTTAAATATCCAATTGCATGTCGGGAAATTATTCAGCGAAAGCTCTCTCCTACGTGGTAGCGTACGTACTTTTTTATTTCATTTTATTTTTTACAGCCAGTACTAAATCACGTAAACGGCGATTATTTCGTACCTAATAAAAATCGAAAGCCACTATTAAACGTCGGTTAATGTATAGTATAATGTGAATTTCATTGAAAGATTATATAAATAAGTCAAGCGTAATTAGATATTTTGAAGAAATCGATAAACGATTTAATATACAAAACATTGCATAGAACCGTGGTTTTAGTAACATAATTATTACCAGTGTTCCAAAAGGGTTGGCAAAAATAAAATATTAGTAGATTTTGGTTTGTTTTGAAAAAAAATATTACCAGCAAAATCTATAAAAAATAGCAATATGCATTATATTTATTTAGAACTATATTGTATTTAAGGGTAAATGTATATATTTTTTTAAGTGGTTTTAAAGTTTTAATTTTACAATAATTTAGTATTACTTCACTATAATAATATTTTAGTAGAAAAATTAAGTTGCATAGCTGTACAAAAAAAAACGTTTTTTTAATACACAATTAATATTATAATTGCGAGAAATTTAGATTTATTAGCTGTACTATGAGATTTTAAAATTAAATTATAATTTCGATGAATGCTTGTATGGTTCAACAAGTACAGGGTTCTAGGAATTTACATGTAAGCTTAATACAACAATTTTCAACGTGATCCCTATTAAGAACTATGCACTTTTCACAACAAGAAGGAAGACTTTTAAGATTTTCTTCAACTATCTTTTGAAAAATAAATAAATTTAAAAAATATAAAATAGTCGAGCATTTTAATTTTTATTTTAATCTTTTAAAATATATGTACAGAAAATGCAGTTTCCAATAGTAGATACATCATAGCATCTTAGTCCTCAAACTATTTATAATATAAAAAAATATGCTATTCTTGATGTACTCAACTACAATAAATTTTAAAACCCATATTACTAAATATGGTTTTAAAGACAAATAAATTTATTTTTGCAATTTCACGAATAAAACATTGTGTCACTAAGCACAAATAATAGATAATATTATTATATCAGCTTATATTAATTTTACATGATAGGTTTTCATAAAAATTTTATTTTCAAAAGTTTCAGTATCTTTAATATTTTTAAATACAAAAAAGATTTTAAATAGTACTTAATTAATTTTTAATTTATATTAAGTAAGTATATATAATACAATAATTTAAATGCAAATAAAAAAATATTTACTCAATTATAAAATGAATTCTTAACTAAAGAAAGCTAACGAGCTTAAGACCTACACATACTAACGACCGGTACGACATTGTAATGAGTTAAAGTAAAAACTAAAAGGGTAAAGTTTCGCTAGATAATGAGTTCAAAAAGTGAAGGAGTTTTAAAAATAATGTGTTAGCACTATCGTTGTGCAACTTAAAAACACAAGAAAAACTATTTCAATTAACATATTTAACTAAAGAATTAGCACATATTTAATATACTATACGATATTATTAAATGAACATTTTCATTAAACCGCAAAACGCGCTCAACAGGAGAATGATGTATAATATAATATAATCTTATGGTTACGGTGATGTCTATGAATACGTATCATATATACCCATTATAATAATCATGAAGGATTCATATGATCCGTGAAATATCCATTTGCTCCGTTGCACTTTTGTAATTGTTTCTAGTCGACATATTAATTTTATAATAACGTTCCGCTAAATCGTTAGCTTTTCTACCCCTTTCGCTAAGTCTGAAAACCGTAGAATTGAAAGCTGGATAAAGATACCATTTTATGGAGAGTTGTATTTATCATTTAACGCAGACGGTTAAACATTTAAATTAACATTTAACGTCGATAAACTTATACCTAAAATATATTCACATATAGATGTCTTCATGTATATTATTATATACAGGCAGTTAACTTGCGGTTGACCTCGATTTTGTCTCTGAAAATTGCCAGTAACTATTTTATTGCCATTTTATTTATATGCCATTTGATGATAAAATATTTTAGTAGTTACTCAATAAATCGTATTTTTAAAACATTATTTACAATTTCAATAATAGTTCTTAATTATTTATATTTTGCACATCAATAAACAATTGTATCGTTATTATTATTGAGACGTAGCTGCTATTATTGATTAAGTGAATTTATAGAGTGTTTTATCGCTTAATATTTATACTTATTTTATTAATTTAAATTGGAGATAAGTTGTTATGATCAATTTATTTTTATTACACGAATAACAGTAAAACCTTGGGGTGATAAAATATAAATGTTTATGGAGAGGATAAAAGATAATATATTTTATTATGTGTACTACTCTAATAAATATGGTTCTGAAAATTTTTATTTCATAGCACTATTATAGCTCTATTATAATAATATGTAAATATAATATTACAACAATTTAAAAAGCACTGTTTTAATAATATTGCGTAAAATATGCACATATGCATTTTTTATTATAAATAACATACAGATAAATCTTTAAAAACCGATTTTACTTTCCAATATCTATGAGCTGCTTAAATGCTAAAATGATACAGCTCCTTTTCTATATTAACATAGCAAAAACAATACCACAAAAATAAATCACTGGCATCTCTCGAATACTACAAAAAATAAGAACATTTTAAGCACTTGCTATGTTTTAGATATACATTATTAGGAATATATTTTGAACACTATCTAAAGACATTAACCTGCACGATAGAATATTGGCGTAAATCAATTAGTAATATCAAAAAGACCATATTATGTTAAAAAAAGGTATCGTGTCTAAGAGATAATAATAAATATAGATCTGTTTGAGCATTGCAGATTAGATTTTCTTATATTTTCCTAATCTCGCTGATGAATATATTAATAAATAATTAAAACGAAATCTTTTGCTTGTTAGTTTTAATATTAAAATATTTGTCACTTATCTACAGACTTAATTTTAGTCTGGTGTCTCACTAATTATTTATTAGTTGTTGATTGTGTTTACCCAGTTGTAAAAATAATGCATAAAAATTATTATTTGATCATATAATTTACGTTGAATAATTGGATAAATAATCTCCGGGATGGTAATATGAAAGACATATTAAATAAATATTAAATTTAACAAGACATTAAATAAAAAATTAGTGGCTAATAAAAAAACATATGATTTTTAAGTTGGCTCTATTCATTGTATATATATTTATACATGCTTTTCTTAAAATACAACAATATTTTTTCTATGTCTTTTAATCGAGTAAATGTACATATAAATATTTAAAAGTCTGTTTATTTGTATTGTTCATTAATAGTTTGAAATACATTTAATACGTCTTTAATACTTGTATTACACGTGGCGTAGTAATTAAAAAAATAATATTTTATAATATAATTCACGTCTTAGCATTAAGCACATCCCTGTCGTACCGTAGCTTCTCAACCACACAATCTTATTGAATAAATACTTGCGGTATTCGAGCTTAATCTTCTGTGGCTCTCGTTGCTGCGACTACAATTATTAACTCTGCTAATTGCACCGCTAGGCAAACGTTGCTCGGTTAAATATTATTATGCTACAGCGAATATTGCGCGACTCCTATTTAGAAGCATAATGCTTCGGAATATTTACACCATTGTGGAAAAAAATGAATATACGGATTAGCGACATTCAGAGGGAGAGAACGTAGCAAAACGAGAGTCATTACGGCAACACTGTATGCAATGGAGACTGCTGTGCAAATTTTATGTATGTATACTGAAAGAAGTCTCTATTGTTTTACGATCTGTGAAAACTGCCGGGAAATTGTGATAGACATTGTAGAAAAATTTACATAAATACTCAAAATGAAAACGAATATATTAAGATTTCGATTAAGTCCTTTAACAATCCCTTCCCTTTATAATATGCACTGAGATATTTTAATTTAAATATCTCTATGATTATATCAAATAAAAAATGAAAATTATAAATCAGTTTCTGGTTCCATTTTTTCATATATTTTTAAGCTACTATATTTTTACTAAACAAATACAATTTATTAAGTTTTATTTTATAAAAAGAAAATTGATTAATTCCTAGCAAGTAATATTATATAATAATACAATATAATTATATAATAAATATTAATTTGATTTATATATAGTAAAATAAATTATGATAATAAAGTATTTTTTTAAATTCTGTTTATATTTATATTACGTTTTATATGTATGTTTCGATTTATTTGTTTAGTATATAAGCAATTAGCTATATTTGCTAACTAAATTAATAAAATAAATAAATAAGTATCCTGTCACGACCGTTCTCTGGTAACTTTTGAGTTTAAATATAATTTTGTATGTGTTCATTACTTTGATTTTTTCTTCTTTACGTATATATTGTGCATTGACACATGAAAGTTTCCTATAACACAATATTTCGTGATTCTTGGTATATGAAATTGCCTTTTTGACATGAGCATCAAAACTATTCACCGTTGCTTTACTAGTACTGGATTTCTGGACTATCTAAGAACCCGAGAGAAGATGCTGCTTTAAAAATGTAATAGAAAACGATAGTTTTCATCGTTACTCATTTTTATTGGTCTTAATGAAATATTACTGATTTTTATAGACAAGATTTTTTTAGTTTTGTGTTAAACGCATATTAAATAAGTAGTTACTATTTTTTTATTGTAAATAATAATTATTGTCTAATATTATAAAATACATTTTTTTAATTCATGTGAATTTTTTTTATGATTGTAAAATTGGTCAGTTTTGCTATGCGCATTGATATCACAATATTTTCCATTTTCATGTATCTTTAGGCAAGCTAAAAATGCTTATATTTACATAATATTTTATAATTTATTACATTGCGTCAGCACCACAGTTCATTTGTGGGACAAGCATGATTAAATCAATATTCGTTTAGGAGGGCTAAAGCCCACCTGACAGGTGAAGGGACGACATTAAAAAGTTTTACCCATTACATTGTTCATTTGCTCGGCGCGGCAGTGTCAAAGTTTTTTATGTTTTTTGTATCAGCGAAAAGAGACACTTTGTGTACGAAAAACCTAGGGGGGACGCTGTTTGTTATTTCGCAGTTTTCGTGCCAATTCCACATTTTATGGGATCAGCTGAATTTCAGAACATTCACCGTTATCTTGACTGAATGACTTTCCTTTATGCGATTTTCGAAATTTATAGCGTAAAATATTTCTACATTTTTGTTGTTCATCAATACGATACATAATTTTTTTAACTATTGATTTTTCTTGATTTTTTATTAAAAAAGAACAAAGGTATTACTATTTTTTTTTTTTGAATTTATGTATTTTTTTATTTGTGTGTGAGATAAAACATTTGTTTATTTGCTTTCTTCTTTTGTAATCTTCTACATTTTTACTTAAAAATAATACATATTTAACAATAAAATTAAAACGTTAAACAGCACCTGAATATTTTTAAATTTTGTAGCAATTTTGAAATTAATAAACACAATAGTATTAAAATTACCGTTCTTTGTAAAGATATATGGCAATTAGTTAAAGCCAACAAGTTATTTACAATAATTATTTATAAATACGCAATTATATTGTTTTAGATACGGCAAGAAATAAGTAAATCAATCAGAGTCAATGCAAATACATCAGAGTTTGCGCTGTCAGAGAAATAATGCATTTTAATTTCGGGTCTAGCGATAAGATGCAAAAAAATCCTTTCCGGTGCAATTTACACAGACATGCGTGAATTCATAAATGCGTTTTAAAAGAGTCGACAATTTTACAGAAACAGAATTTAAGTCGAATACCGTTGCGTAAGTAAATTTTTTCATTGTTCATGGCCCATTTTCCCGTAAAACTGTTTCTTTCTTCTGTTCAGAACAGGTACCGTAACCCAAATTTATTTTTTGAATATGACAATATTAAAACAAACATAATTATGTTCCTTCTTATAAATAATAAGAAAAAAACGGTTCTTCCAGTCACTCCCCAAAACAACTATAGTCAAAGATATCAGGGAAGAGAAAATGCAGAAGTATTTTATTATTATTTGTGTATTTTTTTATTATTTTTATATACGTCGGAACGCTTTTTTTAAACTTATATTAGAGCTTTTTATAGTAAACTTTACTACAATCAGTGCGATAGTACTTAAGTGACATCAATCGTTCTAAAAGGCTTGCCGCCATTGCGGCCCTTAAACCGATATAAAATAGAAAAAGCGCTCTAGCTATAAAAAATAAAATTTTAATCTATAAATAAATAATTAGACCCATTTTAATATATGTCTGCCTAGTGCGCTACACCAGTAATACTGTTTTTTATAATTTTAAAGTCATTTAAAAGAAAGCTATAAAAATATTAATTTTTAAATATAACATTTTTTTTATTGTATATATATATAATTAGTATGTTTGTAAAATTACTATCATTATCAAAATGAACGTTCAAAAAAAATTAACTTCCACATCCGTACCTTCAGATGCTGCATTTACAACAAGCGCCTCTCTGAGAGCCAGCGCCACCCAGAGATGCCGTGCAACTAACAAGGCCTGAGCCGTTAGAAACTAGCCATCCTCTACCTAAAGTACCACTTAAGGTCTTTTCGCCTCGAGCCAGAAATAAAAAAGACTCAAAGAAGATCAATACAAAATAATTAATAATAATTTATAAAAAATAGCAAAAATTACCATGTAAATAAAAATATTTTATATAAACATTGGCACACTAAAAATACATTAAACTGATTTATTTTATATGTATTTACAATATATAAGTACCGCAATAATAAACTGAAAAAAATAACTTTCATGAGTTTTGAATGATCAACGTTTTAAAACTATAAAATAAGACTGAAGACTACTACCGACAACATAAAAACGTATAGCTATGTAATAGTAAAAAATTATAACAAACCTTGTCGAAGGCCTACTCAAAATCCATATATACGACGTCTACTTGAATTCCCGTATCAAAAGATTTGGTCATCCATTTGGTGAAAGACAGAAGGCTAGTAACAGTGAAACGGGTGGAACGAAACCCATGCTGATGGTCCAACAAAACTTCTATAAAGTGATTGAAGACGTACCTATTGATAATTATTATGTTTATTAAACAACCCCGGGATTTATAGATATCATTATTCGTCCTGGATCCCGGAATTCTTTGGTTATGATTAACAGATTTCTTTCTCTATCTTTGTTAAAGAAATAATATGATTTTTTTAATTAAATCAATTATAGCAACGATCTAAATATGTATTAGCCCAAATGTGAACTTCAAAGCTATAAGTTTGAAGTTTAGATTAATACACAACATTAAAACCGCAACATCGCTTGATATTCTAGAGAATATTAATGACTTTGAACTAATTGAGTTATATTCAAATATTAATGTTGCTCTCTGAATATTTCTTATTCTTTCCAAGTGAGAGTAAAGATAAAGCAAGTTGAAATTAGCTAAAATTTTTTAAGGTTGAAAAACATACAAAAACAATAATATTGCCATCACTTCGAATAATGTAATTTATGAAAATTAAAGGTGTGAAATTAAAATATATGTTTTAGTGTATGCATTTTTTGTATACATAAAAAATATTTTAAGTGTTGATTATTTTATATTATTTTATTATTATTATTACTAGATACATAAAATAAAATTATCCATAAAATTAAATCAGCAATTGCTCGCAGTTCTCAAAAGTTTTCCCATTTCTGATATAAAGTGTTATAATAGGTATAACTTTATTGTTGACTTAATGTTTAAGCAACTTTCAATTGAAAGCTAATCTAAATCAAATCGATTGTTCCGCATATTGCTAATGGTGTTTTTAGACACCATATCGGAGTGAGTCGCTCTCGAACATACATTGGAATTGATTCTGGTAAAGTGGCATTAGAAATACTGGTGCAATACGATCACGTTCGTTCAATTTCCTTCGGAGACTTAAGAATTTTCAGTATATACTACATATAACTTTATTTCTGAAACTTTTCGCCGTAAATGCTCCAAGTGCCTCCTTATGACGAAAAGTTAAGATCCTCTTTTGTGAACTAGTAATATTCGACCTCGATTTGAAAACTTACCATTATAGTAGTTTCTAGTGTAATCGATTAGCGTTTCACATAATGTCGTCATTTCAAATCTATTTTATCGAGCGTACTCCCAACATATTTTGGTATATTGTATATATAAAAGAGATACGGTGTAATATGTGTAATAATCTTTAGTGCGTAGCTTCTTCATAAACTAGTGATCCATATATGGTTATTAGATATAAATTCTAGGAAAACCACAAAGAGCTTTTTAACGAGCTCTGTCGAGCGTGCTTCGCGTATATCGTAGTATAATTTATTTATATAGCTTTGGGGACTGGAATAACTTATAAAACTATTTTATACTAATGTTTCGCTTTTATTTATACATGCTTATTTTATTAATTTTATTTTATTCTTCTTTTTATTTTTTAATGTAAATATAATATATTTAAATAAATATAGCTAGCATAAAAGTCGATCGTGAAACAACGTATCAAAATATTCACATTCGGTAATCGTGTTTTTTATCAATCTAAATTATTATCGAAACACCCTAAAAATATACATATATGTACTCGTAATTTTATATGACATAATGCAAAAAAAATATTTTTGCTTGAATTTCTTTTTAGTTTTATATAAAAAATCTTCAATAATATACCTGTTTGTCTGGCTAAGTACGTATTGTTTCCAATTCTATTCATTTTTCGTTAGGTGAAGAAGGATATGGCTCGTGTGAATAGTAGATAGATAATCAGTCTGTTGCCAGTTCGCTTTGCCGCTGCGGCCTAGTGCTTTTGTGTGCCACTATTAATACTGAAAATAAAATTGAGAATGATATACAATTTTTTTAAATACTGGTACAATATGATAAATTTACGAGAATGGCGTAGATTTTTAATTATTTGTGCAGCGATTCATACTAGAGTTACACCAGACGCGCGTCAGAAGCCCCGCAAACTGTGCCCGTGAACCTAGCAGCTGTCCAGAAGAACGCCATAATCTTACTACCCTCTCCAAATTTATATTACGTGGTATCTATACACACTCGACTCCACTACACATCGACGCTCCGATTAATTTTTCACTCTAAGGACTTCTTGCTACACGGACCTCTTGAACCACAAACTTATGCCTCGCTTCCTATTTAAGTAACCAGCTCCAGGACACGCGCTTGAGAACAAGTTCCAGCGACTTCTAAAAAGATCTATCGACGCATCTGAAGATTTACTATCGAAGCGAATAAGTACGATCTATACACATCAGTTGCAAGCTAATTTATAATTATAAAAATCAAAATCGAACTAATTGCAATAATATTCACACTGAAGATCCCTTTATGTAAACATTATAAAATTATTTCAATATATTATTTAGTTAGCTAAAAAGCGTTTTGTTTATACACTTAACAAATATAATTAAAACATACATATAAATTTTAACATAAACTTAAGCAGAACATAAAATACTTTATTATTTTAATTTATTTCTAATGCGCGAAGGTGTTTCACTATTTTATTGAGAAAGAACAATATTCCCCTGGCCGTACTCTTTTTCTGATACATAGTTATCCTTCAATTATTTTGTTTTTAAATCTATGTACATATTTATTTCTTATTAAATACTTATTAAAATACTATGGTAACATGTTAATTTCTAGCATATATAAATACTAAAACATTCATCTTAAATAATATTTAAGTATCCAACTATTTTAATTTTTATTTAAAACTACTTTTATTGCACAATTTTATATTTTTTGCAAAATAATTTTATTTAATTTATTAGGCATATAAAATACTGCTACACAATAATTGAAGTGCGTCAAAATAACATTTTGCATATTTGCCTGATTCTGTTCTTTACCTAAAAAATCTGAAAGTTCACTACACATTAAAATAACCACAGAAGCAATAAAAGGGTTAAAATCGTCAAAAGTAAATTTCGTTCAACAATTTATAGTATATTTCATCATTTTTCGTAACTAACGAAATGATTGAAAAATACCTACATATACGCATTAGCAACAAACACAAAATATTGTTTCATAAAAACGTTATTTTTAACTTTATACTATAATCAAAAATAAAATATAAAACAATATTCTCGTTACATAGATATCTCGGTTGTCTTGAGCTTTCGCCATCGTATTCCCAGCGGATCCACTTCTCCGCAATAAATACACAGAACTCAACCTATCGAGTCGCTATCGGAACTTTAAAAAACTCTGATACGCATACATGTATTCTACACACAAAAAGGATAATTGCAGAGAGGGTTTGGCTCGCGTTCGTGCAAAATTGACGACCCCTGCGGGGAAACCGCTTTTTCCACGGCGGGGGTGATTAATACGCTTATTACTCTCGATTCGCTGCAAACAAATCGCATAAATATCGATTATGATGATATCATTTTTTTCAACTCAACAAAAAAAATACATTTTTCGCCGTCGCGAAGTTTGTATTGTGCAAAAAGTGTACGGTGTGTGTGTATATTTTAATCAGGGGCATCGGTAGTGTGCCGCGGGTAATCCTGAGCCCGTAGGCCCTTTTGGGGCCCATCTGTCTCAATTAACCCCTCGGTGGCACAAGTTGACTGTCGGGCCGAAGGAGAGCCACCGCATTATCCGAGTCCATCCGTCGTTTATTTAAAACTCATAAATATGTGTGTACATACGAGAGTAACGCCGGATATTTTGTGTAACGCATTAAATTTTAATGAAGCGTTTAATTTTTATCGATCATACGCATATTTAGAAATAGAGCTTAACCCTTTGAATCCTTATGGTAAGTGTATAAACGCCTACATTATCATTTTGAACATAAATTATCCGTAATGTGTCATTTAACAAGGCGTTCATCTAGGCCTAATTTGACTTTATTTTTAAAGGATGCGAAATCAGTCTGGCTGCTCCTCCAAAACGTATTTTTAACCTGATTCTAGAATATATTATAATATAAATATATTTAGAAATGCATAAAAGTCGACCTTATTTTTAAAAATATTACTTTTAATTTAAAATAATTTAAATCCCAGAACCGTAAACTTGTAATCCCGAAATCCCGATCCCCAAATTTTGCTTAAGAGTTTGATGACCAGTCGCAGTGTTGTTAGCTCCAGCTAAATTATTCGGAATAATTATTTATAGATACGTCTTAAATCACTATTATCAAATTTTGTTGGATTTCATCCCGCTCGTTTTTTCCGACTTTCGACAATATTTTTCACAAAATAATTATTAACTTGCTATAATATGTAGTGATTTTATCTGTTTGGAAACAATTTCTTAAGAATGGACAAACAAAAAGCAAACGTTCAAACGTGGCGTTCAGATCTGCCTGTCCGTGTTCGATCCGGACAGACAAATCTGTGTTTTTTCTCACCACACGCGATTGGATTTGTCCGCCAGGCATCCGCGACAAATTACATTTTTCTATAAAATCAGTCAAGAGTGATTAAATTAATTTATAAATAATCCAGTGACAGACTTAATGATTTAAACGCCAGTGACTCACCGGTTAATTACACAAATTATTTTTTTACAAATTATTTATCTAAAACAAGTTAACGAAATATTTTTTTTAATTATTAAGGATTATCAGTAAAATAACTATTTTAAATTTATTTTTAGAAAGAGATCAAAACAGGTAACTCACTTAAAAGTCGCTGGCGTTTAT
Source organism: Plectrocnemia conspersa (assembly GCF_051122295.1). Lineage (NCBI taxonomy): Eukaryota > Metazoa > Arthropoda > Insecta > Trichoptera > Polycentropodidae > Plectrocnemia > Plectrocnemia conspersa. The sequence goes on along the minus strand of NW_028277175.1, from coordinate 9,225,870 downwards.
ACAGTTAAATAACTGAAAAATCTTCGTATTTATTATATAAAAAAATAAATCAATTAATTAGGCTTTGATACAGACAAGCTTTAATAATGGCAACTGTATCTTGGTTACGTGGTTACTTGGTTACATGGATACGATAAAAATATCTACACCTTGAGTTGTCCCTCGCAATGAAATTGTGCTAAACGGTTATTATTTAATTGAAAAATCTGAGAAAATAATTTTATTATTCAAGATCACCAACATCCGTTGATTTATTCAATTGTAAGAAAAATTAAATACATTGATTATTATATCAAATGCGTTTATTTACATTGCTCATTTTTGTATTTCAAAATTATTGTATATCGTAATGTCTCTTATTATTTTGTTTTTGTTTTTAATGTTTTCAAGTGTTTTTTTTTAAATTCGCTTTCAAAAAAAATGTAAAAGACAATTGCTGCAGCCTTAGATTGCTTAATTGGCTTTGAAAACATATTATGTCGCGTAATTAATCTAGATTTGAGTTCTTGCACCTCATTTTTATGTATTTTAAAATCAACAGGAAACACAGATTGGAATTTAACAATTTAACATGTTTAAAAGGCGCTCTATTGCGATGACAACGCTACATATCAAATAGCATAATTTCTCTTCAATAATGGGAGAAAATAGACTAATTCTGATTCCTTATAAAAATTATACGGTTTTAAGGGTATCAAGCACCTGCACAATTTGTTAAAATTTAGAAGTGATTTTAACGTCGATTATGAACAAACAAAAATAAGAATCAATTGCATTAATAATTTTAATCCCTCCTGAGATGTTAATCACGCATAAGTAACGCTAAAACTACACTTTGTTTGGAAAGGAACCGCGCTAGACTATACATTATACCCTACGTATAATAATATTGTTATTTTTCACTTTGTTTATCGATTGCTAGAGTAACCATATAGACCGTTTATTTTTTAATGCATGATTTTATTATCCGTTATTTTAGTCTACTGCCTTTCTTTTAGGAGCGTTGAAATACAATTAACTGAGTCCTCTTAAAAATTTGTTTGTCACTAAAAATTTATTTAAACTACTGAAGAGCTCTGTTAATAATCAATTTTTGTTTTAAAATTTTAGTTTTGTGTTCCGGAACTTCTTCGAGAGTCACGATCGCATCCTTTTTTGCTGCCAGTTAGATCCAGGACGTCCACACTAGCTGTCACCTGGTTCGTAATATTAAAATTTTATCTTTCTTACTATGTATTATTTTTTTGTGTATTGTTACTTACATTTTTTACATATCGATTATCCGGGCTAATAATGCTGATGAGGGGGGCAAAATAATAGAAAAAAGTAATTATTCGAACTATCTATATTTATAATACATGATCATTTTTCAAATTTCTTAAGAAAATCTGTGATTTTCATTTGCTTTTGAGAATCTTTTAATTATTATCGAATATTAATACGGTTTTTTAAGAACTATTATATTGCTATATTTTAATCCTATTTGGTCGTTCTAGTCTAGTAATCTTGTGACTAACGTAATTGTTATTATCTTATTTAATCGTATTCTTACTATCACTTCCTTTCTCTTCTGTTTAAGTAACAATGTAAACTACATCGGCTTCATTTAAGCATTGAAAAACCGAATCATTTTAATCATGATCAAATTTTCAAATCATGATCAGATATATCACTTACCTCAGTCCCTTTAAAATCCAATAAGAATCTTTTTTCACATCGAACAATAGTTACTGACTTTATTTTGACCAAGATTATGCTATTCCATGTATAGCATATTTTTATCTTCGTCATGATTTCAGTGGCAAACCTTTACTTTTTAGAAAATCTTTCATTTCAAGAACCCATTTAGTCTTAAACCAATCTTTGAGGATCTCAATTCATCCATACTCCTTTTTTCTTATAACAAGCAACTGTAAGATTGTTTATGTAAACAAATAGTCTGATTTTAATTTAAGTAAATGTTTATAATTTACAAATCATATCTATAACGATACAAAATATAATCAAATTATGATATTACTGGATAATATTTTTTGCTCGATAATGTCAAATATTTCTATATAAAACTAAACTTACAGCAGTAGAAATTAAAATATTTAAAAAGCAATATTAATACGTAGATATGACTTAATTAATTTAAAGTTATAGAGAATCTGTCAAATATCTAAATAAGTATACGAAGCATGACTTTTTTCATGTAAATGAAATTAAACTTTCATAAATGTAAAATATTTTAATTATAAAAGAAGTATATATAAACTCTCTTAAACTGTCTAATACAGAAGTTTTAAATTATACTTAAAATAATAAAGTCATATCAAATGTGGTGTATTAAAAAGTTCCAGTTAAATATTATTTTTAATGTAAAAAACATCTACATATAGTCCCATTTCTGTGTAACACATTTAAGCGCACTGACTGAAATTTAATATATTATAAACGATTTAATATGTAATGTATGCAAAGGTATAATTCTTAGAATCGTCACAGTACCATCCTTAAACACAGTTAGTTACATATAACTTCGCTTACGCATAAATCTAGACGTATACTCATAATTATAAATTATCTTAAATTTACGTACTCGTAATGAATTTAATTAAATATAAAATGAAATATTTACATTTATATTACATAAGAGGAACATGTGTCTGTATTCGTATTCATGTTGAGCCATATATTATTTTATTTACATTGAAATGTCATAAAAGAAGTAGATTTGTCCCGATATTTCACGTGAGCTTTTGGCATCAATAGTGAATGGGACTTCAATTTATCATGTCTCAGATTAAATATGTCCGCTCAGACCTTCATAAATTATTGAACTCCCATAGACCTTTTCGCGGTTCCGTCTTCATTAAGAAACGGTCCGATTTGTATACCGACCAAATTATCACCTGTATAATAAATATAGTATATCTAATGTATAATATATGAATAAAGCAAAGTATGCATATACATCTGTAACTAATTAAGTATGGTTATACATGAAAGTTTTAGAAAAGTCATTGCAAATAAAAATTAGTTTAAATTATTTTAGGATTGGTTAAAGTTAACTATAAATCATAAAAAGGCTAGTTTGACTTGTGTTTTTTTTTTGTTAAAATATGACACCGTGAGAAACCTCTTAACGGATTAATTCACGAGGTACGTGCATAAATTATAACGGAAAATATATCCACCGCATTGGTAAGAGATCGCGCATTCGGGTTTATCCCTAAAACGACCGTTTCTGACCTGCCATAGCGGCCAACAGAAATTTATATTTAAAAAAAAAAAAAATTTTAATATAATATTTTTTAAATTTTCCTTTAGGTTAACCTGAAAATTTCTGGTTTAGAATCGGAAACGTCGTTTAAATTTTTTAATAGTTTAATTTTAATAGGATACATAGTATTCAATTAAATGACATTTTTCTGGCCAAATTCAAGGGGGGGAAATACCCTCATCTACCCCCAAATGACGTCCCTGCTGGTATTGTACAAATTAATCTTAAACTAATAACAATATTAGGATATATTGGTTCAAGATTAAGTTGTTTTATTTTATTTAGCATTGGTAAAATATTTGTTTTTGATTTTAAATGTAGTATTTCTTTAGATAACAGTTCACTGAGATCATAGTTACATTTATTTGTTAGTTTTTCACCTTTTTCACGAATCTCGTTGTCATTCAAGTCCTGAAATAACCACATAAAACTGAATGAATTATTTTTTTATATTTTTTTACTGCATTAAATCTAGTTGGCAAATTACCCATAGTACAATCTATAAAAATATTTAATTTATATAATTCAGCTAGTGCTTTTGTTGCTTCTTCGTTATTTCTTTGCTCTTTCTTTTTCATCGATCTGAAAATTCAGATAAAATACCTAAATTTACTGCTACTAATTTGCATACATTGAATATTTCCTCTTTTTAAGGTTCAAAAACAAATATAGTCCACAATAATTTGCAAAAAAATTTTAACATAAACGGAGCCACGTCAAAAAATACAATCTGTTCCTTTGAATAATAATGTTTATTGTCATACTAGTACTTCCTAAAAATTGAGTGCTTTTGCATGCAATGTTCTGCTCCTTTTATTTGTTGTATGCATAAAAAAGCTTAAAGGAATTTATACCTGAAATATATTAGTACATACATCTCAAACAACTAGTTCAAGTGAGTTTTTACTTTTTATAAATATATTCTTGCTATGATTTTTTCCAGAGTCGCACTCCTAAAGGATTACGGGCCCCGGGAATTCGTTCATTCTCTTTCCCCTCTTTCGGTAGGCCTGCCTTTATCCTACGGTCACACCCACAGACAAATCTTTGTCCTAACTAAATAAAAACATCTGACTGGTCAGTACAAATTAGTTATTAATATATAATTTTAATTTCGATCGATTATTCCAAATTTTGCTTTCCTAAATTTCTTTAATCTCTCGGATGAATACCGTCTTATTTGGGTCGTACATGCTTATAAAAATAATTTCTTTTTAAATAATGAGCTACTTCAGCTTATAATGTTTGTCAGTAAAATGATTTTAATTGTCCATGATAATATTGTATGTAAAATTAAAGCTAAACTAATTAAATTTTCCGAAATATTTCTAAAAAAAATATGCATAACGTAAACTTTGGCGAGTGTACAATCGATATGATGATATGATGTACATAGTGTAGGCAATTTGGGGAGTGAGTGAGAGACCGATCCCCTTGGTTATATCCTCGGGGCTATATTTGATTTTCTCAAACGTACCATTTATCGCTTGACCTGATCTTCAACCTTTTATGTGTATTTATGTCCCACGGTGTGTGTGGCTCGCGCAGCTCGCGGCACTGCTCGTAAACCATACATTTTATTGCCACTCGAATGGAAATATCGCTTTTCTAAACACACCGATGCGGTGAAATAAAATGAAATAAAAAACTGAATTGTGTGTATGTCACGGTAGGCAGTCTAATGTCTAGTTTTCGCCGGGGAAAAGTGGAAATTAAATCGCACGAACGGAATGTATGGAGACGAACGACGCCGGAACGGTGAGAGTGTAGCAAATTTATTGCTATATAAATCTACTGTGTACGCGGTGATATTTTATGTGAAATGATTTTATGTTATTACATAACTGAACTGATTGGTTGAGAAACGAATGGTTGCAATAAATTCAATAACTTATTTAAAATTAAATTGCTACACTATTAGTCATTTTAACGGTGTACTTATAAGTTTAATGTTAAAATAATTAAATATATACAGAGATTATTTGGAAGATAAGAAAATATTTTTTGTAAAAATTCCTAAGATCCACAGACATCATCTGCTCTTTTTTATATCTACCAATGACATACGTGCAGCAAATGGGAATTTCTAAAAGTTAACTCCATTGTCTTGAATCGCAGCAAAGCGAAGTCTTCTTTGCTGTTGGAGAAGATTCAGATACATTTAAAAGGCAAAATACGGATTGAATCTGTATTTGTAAATGTGTCAACCGTTGCTACGATAATAATATAACGATGTTTCTTAGAACAGCTTTAAATCAGTCATTCTAAAAAATATTTTCTATAAAGCGTTATTTTATTGAAAAAAATTAAGTGAGTCACGCGTTTGAGAAGTTCCGAAAAACCCCTCCCTTAACTGTGCGATAGTGCTACTAACGATTTCGAGCAGTCAACCGAACAGTAGAATTTGAGTCATTGAACTTTAGAGCATAAAAAAGCATATCTCCTTTATTGGTCTAATGCCGAGATTTAAACCGCCGATTCATCTCACTTTCTTCGAAACTGCATCCACATAGAATATTGTATAAGCGAAGAGCATGTGCCTTTTCGTTGTTTTAAAGAAGCCGAAAAATGGCGCGTTGTCGAAGGTTTGCACTTTTAGATATCGTACCACGTTTTTGTGCTTCTAGTGGCATTAAGCAAGTATTGTTTTAATAATTTATTAAAAGTATCTTATGTTCGAATATAAAAAGCTCAAATTGCGTCTCCACCCGCACTCAATAGTCAGAAATATTCTAGTCCCTTTCTACTTTTTGCTAAGAGCTTTAGAATACAATACATTGCATTTTCGACGTAACGTATATTCAATAAAGCGCTTTTGATACCGGGGGGTGTTTTGACAATCCGTTGCTGCTCTGCGATTTTTAGCTACGTGCTAAAGCAGGGGTTGGCAAAATACAGCCGCGAGCCTAATCCGATTCATGAGCTACAAATAGATTTTAGATTTTCAAACTCTTGTGAATTTTAAGGTTAACCATAATATTCAGAACCCGCAGAAAAGTTACAAACAAAAAAAATATCAAAGCGCAATTAATTCGCGAAAATATAAATAAAAAATGACGTTCACGAGTAGCTTATTTATTAACAAATAAATAAAAGTTATTTACAGTTGCTAGAAAATTTAAACACATTGTGAGTAACATCAATAGCCAATTAAATAGCATGGCAAATGAAGTGTTTTTCAAAAAATTAAGATGTTTGTGATTATGCCAGCAATTATTTATTGTATTATTCAATTGTTATTGAACCAGTTGTATCAGTGGTGAACTTAACCGTCGTCAATTCTGTAACTTATTTTATTAAAACTGGAAACAGAATAACCGTGGCTTAGTCACGATAAAGTTTTATTATGATTTCTGTACTTTGAAAAGTGATTGAATTTTTTCTGAACGACTCACTAAAACCACAATAAAAAAACAGTTCTTACATATTAAACTTACCCTGCAGTGAAGTCATTTCGACGATGACTGGTTGATTAAGTCATGAATCATGGCAAGCTGCTTTGTGTATTTCCCATGACGTCAAAAGTTTGAAAATAAGTGAAATCTTTTTGCCTACAAAATTTTGCATTAGATGAATTTTTTACGCTCGAACTACAGCTTTGCCAACGTTTTTATGCAAGTGCAGAATACATTTTAATTAAATAATTTATCTAACTGTACAATTAAAGAACTCATATCTTATCAAAATTAATTTTATTAGAATTAATTTTATTACTCTGCATTGATTTTTTAACTGCATACAGATCATTGAAAAAAATTTACAGCATTAATATTTACAATTTTTTAAGCCAATACTCTTTATATTTTTTTACTTATTAAAAAAATATATAATTTTAATATTATTTTAAAAAATAAATATAAATATTATATATCAACTGTATCTAAAATAATAGGTATTCTTTAAATGAATGTCAGATTTTTAATACAATAAAAAAATTACTTTTAAATGTTTATATTTATTATAATTATTTAAAATAAAATTTTCTTTAAAAGATTAAAGCTTCTCCTTGATTTTGGTCATTTTTTTAATTTTACAAGCATAAAATTTTTTAAGGCTTTATTTAAAAGTATTCCGATTGCCTCCTTTTTGTTTTTTCATCTAGAAAATTTTTAATTTACATAAATAAATGGCGGTCAGAAGGAGCAAGGTACGGGGAATAAGGTGGATAAGATATCTATTAGTTGATTTTATCGAAAGTTAATTTCGCCACATTAGGACGCCCATTATCGTATTGTTGAACTATTTAATATATGTAGACAAGTACAGGCCTTTACTTATTTTCTTGTGAAAAATATTTAGCTTATCACATAAAAATTTTGCTGGTATTATTTGACCAGATTTAAGAGTTTCGTAATGCACAATCACTTTACACTCCCACCATAGACACAAAATATATATTTTTACAGTGAGCTTGAGTTTTGAGTACATAACCTTTGGGTAATCACTGCTTTCTATGACAATTTTTGTCGTACAACGCTCATTTCTCATCTGTGATTACCAAATGATCAAGAAAATGCATCTCAGCTTTTAGATTTCTTTCAAGCCTTCAAGCCTTCCTAATATTTTAAATGCGTCTATACACTTTTGAATCGGACTGGTTTAGTTTCTCGGCCAGTAAATAGATAGTTTGAGTAGGATTTACCTACATTTCTGAAGCTAGGACATCATCGTCTATCTTTGCTGATCTCCTACATCAATAATTACTCTTGCTATCCTAATTTGCTATTCAAATCCTTAAACGATCTTTGACATTTTTAAATGTCTAATAAATCAAATTGTAGTCCAAATGTGCACTAACACAGATATAACAAAATACAGCTGACCGTACGTTTTGACCAAATAGTTTGAGATTTATCATATTTTGAAGTTATTAAAGTTTTCGTTTAAAGACTTCACAATACTAGTATACATATTTACATAGTATATTCATTGATATGCGTTGTGAATACTATTTTTAATATTTATTTTAAAGAATAATTTGCTGCTTTGAAAATGAATAATTGTGTTTCTAGTGATACTAAAGTTTTTGTAGATTTAACACATAAGTACATTTATATTTTGTCAAAAAATATTGCTAGTCACTTGCTTATTGATATATCATATTTATACACACAAAAAGTTGTTCGTGCAAATTGTTGATTAATAAAGAAATGTACTTTTAAATCAGCAATGTTCCGTCAAAAAATGTCTTTTAATTAAATAATTAGTATCTCAATTATTGAAGATTCCGATTAAAACTTTATTAAAAAAATATATTAAATGTAAAATAATTCTTTATTTAATAAAAAGGTGGTTTAGTTAATAATTTACTAATAAAATACCACAATTTTTAGCCGTTTATATTTATTTTAAATTTAATAAAAATCTAAGTAATTATACAAAGTATTTTATGCTTAAGCCATATGTTTGATTTAAATTTATTTGTTAAATTTAAACCAAATATTTATAAACCTTCCTAGAAACCTTATTTACAAATAATATTTTTACATTAAAATATGAAACACATCTTTATAAAACTGTAAAACAGTTTTATGAGTTTTAATAATAAAAAATATAGATAAAAAAGTTTTTAAACTAGTTACAAATCAATTTTAAAAAAAATTTGGTTGTTTATTAGTTAAAAAAATTTTTTTTAATATATATAAAATACTGACTACGCTATTAAGATTGTTTTATATTTTATAAACTTTCTATTCTATTTACCTTATACTGAATCTTATATAAAACGTATGTATTGCCGTTTTATCTTTATTATGCCCCGCTTATATACGCGTGAGTGATACCAGTGAATTCTATTATGTATGAAATGTATTATGGTCTCGCTTAAAGTATCTACATCGGTTTTTCTTCTTCAGCCTTTTTTTACAACGCACGAATTTTTTCACAAAAATCTATGTTTGACACAATATAAATAGTAAATAAAACTCCTTTGAATGTTGTTCGTATATTTTTATTTAATAACACTTGTTAAATCTAACATCGCTTCTTAAAATATTAATATTATACACAATAATTATAAATACAACATGTATATTACAAAACGATATGAATATATTATTTATAATACATATGTAATGAATATAGTATTTCACATGCAGATATGAACGAATGATATTATATTTTTTCTATTATATACAACGGCATTTACACGTATATAGTATTTAATTTATAATCTGTTTTATATATATATATATATATACACAATTTATATAATTATATAAATATTTGATAATTATATTAATAAAATTCTAGCTCTCCTCTCGTGCACGATCGCTTAATCTTTAAAGTAAATAATTAAATGGAATCGCTAAAAATGAACAAGTCGACCCCAATATCCGTTTACTCGAGATTAAATTATAATTATATTATATGTATTTATTTATTATTTGTATATTCGCTTTTGGAAAAGTTCGCCTATAACGCTTAATGAGCAACAATAAATATCGTTTTTCATAATTTACGTCCGTATAATTGGGGAAAACGGATATTGCGAAACGAGGGTGCCGATTTTTCGTCGCAATTATAAGGCAATACAAATTGATCTTATGCCTGATATTGACTTTTGTAATATTATATAATAATAAGGGTATTATGTATATAAAATATTAAACGTTGAAACTTTCTGACTCGTATAAAATTAAAAATAGGTTTATATAATTTATCTTGAAACTTGACATTTATCTATCGGTATGCAGTTAGAATACCTTTTAATTTAAAATAATATATTAATTTCACATTTCACGCATAAAAAGTAATCATTTGATCGGCATTCGTAGCTCATAACACTCGCGTTAGCAATAACGTAAAATTTTATCATTTACGAGATCGTTTCAATTTTGTGCTATGCAATATTTACATAAATATGCCGTTGAATGAAATCAAAGTTTGTGATCGCAATATTGTTATTGTTTACATAAATTAGTTTGGTATATAATTATTTCGTATCGCGTTTCACGCAATAGATTTAGATGTGATAAATGTGTTTTTAACAGTTTAACCACGTTTAAAGATAAGCGTATAAAATGCACTTTAACTTACATTAAATTCAACACTTGTATAATAAATTTAGCTATGTAAAAATTACAATAATAATTGTTTAACTTAATATAATCAAAAAACCAGTTAATGACAAATCAAACAATGTTCCAAGAAATCTAATCAAAGTTCTTTTGTATTGATTTGTTTGTCAGTCAATAATTTTATTATACGATATTTACAAATGACGAATTGATTAACTAAAACAATATTCATTAAAACCAAATTACCTTTTAATAAAACCTAATAATTCATTACGTGTATATTGAACAAATACATAAATAATAGTTTTTATTAATTCGGGTTAATTTTATTGTATCAATAAATGTATCCCTTTAATTGACATATAAATCAATAGTTTAACCATATTTTTAATCATTCCAATTCACGTACATATTTTTTTTAGTTATATTTGGTTACCTTTAGCTGCGTCAATTTTGTTTCCATCACCTGCCTGAATTATATTTTTTAAATTATTATTATTAATAAAATAAAAATATTTATATTTATAATGCCAGTCAAATAAATATTTTCTTAACCTTTTAAATTGCTAATTCAATATAAAGTGATTTGTATATAAACGAGTAACGAATAAAAAAACTATTTAAAATGTATTCTCAAAAGTAATGTCGTATTTTTAATGAAGTAAAAAAAATCACTTTTTATTGTTTATTTTTATTTTTTACAGAACTTTTTCCTACTTTTTAATTCCATTATCATAAAATGTTTGAGGCTTTGCTTTAAAATATTTCAATTTCTCATCGTATGCATTTTATGTATTTATTTCATTTAGGAATCGATCCAAATAAATGCTAGTCGAAAGGAGCAAGATCTGTAAATTAGGGTGGATGCGATAAAACCTTCTAGACAAGTTCAAAGCATTGTCGTGTTGTAGAACTTTCGACTTCTATTGACAAGTACATGCTTTTTTTACTTCTTCGTAAGCGATCCATTTGTTCACACATGCTCTTATTATTTGACTAGGTTTAAGAATTGCGTAATGCACAATTTTGATACAATCACTGATTTTTGTTGTACAACACCAATTTTTATCTTTGGTTATCAAATGATCTAAACAAGCGACCAGCTTTAAGATCCTGAAGCTTTTGACATGTTTTCTTTGCTAAATTCGCGTGGAATATATACAATTTATCGCCAAACCTTCCAATCTTTTTAATGTGTCTATGCACTGTTGAATTGGACTGGCTTAATATATTGGCCATCTAATGTATAGTTTGAGTAGGATTTGCTTCTATTTCTGCAGCTGAGACGTCATCGTCTATCTTTACTGCTTTCCTACGTATAGGTGTAGGTCTATTTTTGATATTGTAATCTCTTTAAACCATCTTTGACATTTATAAATATCTAATGTAAATCACCTACCACTTTACAAATGCTTTTAGTGTGTTAAATGTGTTTTTTATTTATAATAAGTCAATCCAAAAAAAACTGCTGATTTTTATAACTATAATTTACAAATTTGTATTGTAAAAATTGAAACAATAAAAGAAGAAAGTTTTTGCAGTAAAAGTTTAGGTTTGAATTACTTTTAATTTTTAGATTTTTACAACACAGATAAATATTTAAATATGCATATTGATTTTTATGTATGTTATTTTTCCAATAAGATATCTTTTTTTTATTTTTTTTATTTAAAACTATTAAAAGAAATTTTTATTGCATCTTAAAATCAATTATAATTTTATAAATGATTTTTAAAGCTTAGTTTTGGGTTTCATACCAAAATAATCGTTTAAAAATAAGTATAATGATGTTCTCAATGTACTAATATTATAAGTACATCTCAAAATAAAATCTTTTTCACAATATATTTTTTTTCTCGTTCATTATATTTTAAGTAATACTTTTTTTAACATTTTCTTGATAATTCAGGCAAGTGATGTTGCGTTCAATTTCTGTTGACTACTCGCTACAGCTTATATCATAATTTTAACCTTTGCATTTTCATATCATTTAATATAAAATTATACATATATTTTACAGCTTGAATTATATTTACTCATAAACATTATACAGGTGTTTCTAAAGCAAAAATTACAACGATCAATAATAAAAAATGTACAAGAAATAATAATCAAAACACGTTATTAACTGAAATAATTAAAATAAAAGGACAATAACTAAGAAAGCAGATACATAAAATGTTATGCAATATATGAAGAATGGAAAACTGGAATCATAAAAATTAAAAAAGTGTGAATTACTCTACTTAATACAGCTTACAAGTATTTTTGCCTTTCAAACAAATAGATCATGTATAAATACGTGTCATAAAACTAAGTCACATGAATGTGATATCAAGCTATATAATTTATTTATTGACATTGAACTGGAGTACCCATAAAAATAATAAAAATAGTATAAATTATTATAGTTTATGTACGGACAACTGTTTTTAAAATATAATCAGATATAAATTAGTATGATGCAATTGCAATATTAATATTTAACCTTGCACTAGAAAACGTTATTAAAAAAGTAGAAGCACTTCAAATATGAGCATATGCTGATGACATAATCATGCCATAAATAGTGTTTGAAAATATGATTAAATGATACATCTAAAACAAAAAAACGCGATTAACTTACGTACAGTGGAATCAGCAGTTATGCGATACGTATGAAGCAGTAGAAGGCTTTCAGTACCAAGGAACTAACATTAATTAGCAAAATTATATGGAAGAAAAATTAAAATCGTATTATCTGGAAACACTGCTATCCATGCACTTACACAGATTCCGAATAATGAGCAGTTGCTCAAAAATACTTTAACGGCAGAATTTTTTGCAATACAAGCATATATTTTTGTTAAGTTTGACCTGATAAACGAGCAACTTCTTGCAATACGAGCACCTTCTCCCCGCTAAGCTGATTATTTTTCATGATAGTCAATGATTCTTTTTGCTGTGAAGATATATATTTAAGAAAATAATTTGATACTCAAAGTCTTGATGGTTATGAATAATGTTCTTGCTTAATATTCAGACCTTGAGGACGAGGAATTTAGAGGAAATGAATAGCAAGTTTCCTCATCTTAACACCACTCCATTACTTTTATGGATCAACCAGTTATTTTAATCTTTAAACACAATCAACATTTCAGTGATGCTTCAAAGTGACGGAAGGAACAAATTTTACCTTCAGAGGATTTTGAAAAAAATATTTTCACATCGTTAGTTGTCTCATGATCGTCGATAAAGCATGTGGTGGGGTTATTAATAGAACCTTAATTTTGCTTTAAGAAAGAAAATTTTATTTTTGGGGGAAAATATGGGATGAATGTGAATGAAGATATCATTCAAGAGTTGGTAGAGGAACATAGAGCTAGCCACTAAATAACAAGCACTAAGGTAAAGAGAAAATATTTTCTGAGAAAGAAGTTGAGAAACCCCCATTTAAAATGAGATTAGGAATATCTGTGAAATGTGGGAAAAAGTGCAATTTTTGTGGAAAACACTGTAGCATTACAGCTCATGAATCTATTCAATGACAATATAATGTCACATTTATCAAGGAGATTCGCTTTGATATACGAGCACGTTTCCAGAACAAATTATGCTCGTAAACTGTTTCATAGTAGATACATAAAATCAATATACGACCAGTTATTACATATGGATGTGACCTAAAAATAATACATTCAAGCGAAAATTTTATGTATCCATCTATAAAGAATCTGACTATGATAAGATTAGCAGTTTTTATTAATCATAAATATTAAAATGGACAGGGTATGTAAAAAGAATGCAATCATTTAAGGCCCTTAAAATATTCACAAAATCAAGCTCAAAAAAATATGGAGCCGCTGTCTCAATGATGATCTTTGCATATTTAAAATAAAATACTAGAGGGCCGTGTCTGATAGAAAATTATTGTTAGCAAAGATAAGACTTTAAAAATATTGAAGAGATGCAAAATAAAATATATAAAAAACAATGAAAATCGAAAAAATTAAATAAAAATTAAATTAAATAGGTGATCGCTTTGCGTTATGTATAATGTATTTAATCTATTTTTATGCTTGATATTTTTGAACATTATTATAATTTTACAAAGTGGAAACATCCTGTATAATGTATATGTTATTTTTTAGTTTTGATAAAACAAATTACTAATAGTAAATAATTAGTTAATTGATATGTCGACGGCTAGAACAGCCGCGTTTAACGTTCCGGAATTTTTCCCAAAACCACATCCGAATATACAAACGAGCCACAGGCTCGTAAATCGACACGATAAACAATATGTTCGAGTGAGAGGGAGAGAGAGAGAGATAGAACAAAACACGAAGCGATTTTCACGTATTATATACGTCGTATACACGAAACGTCCGTACGAAAATTGCTCAGCAGCCACTCTTGTACCTACACCCCCCAGTTTTAGGTGTACGTATATGCATAAAATAAAACGTTTTGAATACGAACAGGATATATGACTTTTGTACACGATTTGAATATTAAACTCAACGTCGGATATGCGTAACAAGTAATTTAATATTCAAAACGACTTTTACACTTTCCGCCCCCATCCCTTGCTCTTTCTGTTGTTGTTATGGCTTGTTCAATTTTTTTTAATACTACCACACGACTTTTTTTTCCGTGTGAACATTGCGTATGAAAGTTTAATTGACTTTAATGAAATATTGATCCGATCATGTCGTGTGTACGTTATGGACTTTCGGCGGGTATCGATTTAAAGCCCCGACCTTTTAACTTGATGGAAATTTAATAATAAATCATTTTTACGGACGTATATCGTGATTCGAATTGAAATGTTGTTGTCTGTTTGTTATGCTGCTTTAGATTTACATAACGACGATTGTGCGATTAATTAGATCGATATACACAGAGTGGTTCGAAAATATTTAATATATCTAATAATTGACTAATTGATAAGAAGTATATGACACTGGTATTAGTTATTTTTTCTTGTGAGATTTAATTAAAAAAATATTTTATTGTTTTGAAAATCATATTTAGATCACTAAAATGTTTAAGTAATGATTCTGAAATTTATGCTTATATTTTCATGCAAACAATAATAAAATACTTAAAGTTTAATGCTCTCAGAAAATTATTCTATAATATTTTTTAATTAAAAAAATAGTACATAGTACGAAATAATTAAATAAAATTATATATGAATCTTTGGACTCTGTCATGGTGTATTAACAATACAAATACAAATAAAATTGATTTAAATCATTAAATTGAAAATGTTTTATACATTTTTTTAACAAAATAATTTAATTAATAATCCTTTCATTTTAATAACTTAATTTGTATCTCCTTGTATCCTTAGCATTTTAATTTATCCAACGTCTATCCAAATTTTCATTCATCTTTTTTAAAATTTAATAATTATCTAATAAATTTGTTTTATATTTTCTGTTATATATATATATATATTATATTCCAGTTCACAACCTCATATTTCGTTTACAAAATTAGTAATATAATATTTAAATATTATTATAAAAAATCAACAATAATGAATATGATTAATCACTCTGTGTACATCTTTATATATCATATAATGACATCAAGCACGCCCAAGCATTTATAGTTTAATACAAGTTTTAATTTATATAGACAGTCTTTCGGCACACGGAATGTATCATAATATAATTTATTTATAACATATATTTCGTCATATATTAATAACACTTATTAAGTTCAAAATTGGCACAGTTTAATATTGACTCTTCGAGAAAAAGCGATTATAACACCGGGATGGAAGTATTCGACATGTACAATACATATTTTATCAGAAGTTCTACAACCGTCACAAATCCCCAATCATCATTGAAAATATCGCGCAGTAAATCAGACATACCACTTGCACATAAGTCTTTACTACTGCTCCGCTCAACCCTACACTGCTCTTGGACGAGTCCAAGTTTCCTTTAGTCACGTGCTCGTGACATCTGCCTATTTCATCCACGTTGACATCGGCCAAAGGTTGCCCGTTGACCTCCATCGGCGATATGCAGAAGTTGGTCGTGAGAAAGTCACCAGACGACGAATTCCCCAAGGGGCCTTCGATCAAAGTGTGTACCCTGCAGTCGCACGGGAAATGGTTTCCCCGGACGCTCAGCACATCCACCCCCTCTATAGTAACCACCCCTGGTCCGGGAACTTCTAACAGATGGTTACCATGCAGCCTCAACACTCTAACACTATTATTATAACCGATATTAAGCTCTTGTATAGCGTCTATCTTGTTATTATATATATTCAAATTATCCACGTACGCCAATCCGTCGAACGCAGCTATTCGAATGATACCCAAATCAGATTCTTGCAATGCCAGCGTATGTACATGGCTCATGCCTCTAAAAGTGTAAGGTCTCAAAGAAGGCAGATCCATAAAAGCCAACTTAATCATCCCCACCATGTCTAAACCAGAAAACGCATCCGGTTCTATGGATCGTATCCCAGATGGAAATCCTAGGTGCTCGACGTTTGTGAGGCCTGAAAAGGCATTCGTCATGATTTTTTGAAGCGGATTGTTGTTGAGCATGATGGACTTGAGGTAGTTCGTCCCGGCGAAGGCATATCCCTCGACCTGGACGATCTTGTTATGACCCAAATATATCGACGATAGGTTTTGGAGACCGGCGAACGCAAACTGGTTCACCGTGGTCAATGGCGTGTGTTGTATCGAGAGCTCTTTGAGTCTGGGTAGCCCTCGAAATGCAAAAGGTTTTATCGTAGATATGTTATTGCCGTCTAAGGATATCTTGCGGAGCAACTTAAGGCCGTTGAATGCGTCGCTCCTTATTGTGTGAAAATGGTTCCTTGTCAAAGACAAGTGCTCGACAGTGATTGGCAAGGAACGTAGCGGAATCTCCACCAGACCGCCAGTGTTGCACAGCACCTGTTAACAAAAAAAATACTATTTTCAATCGAACATTTTAAAAAATATTTAAATTACGCTTATGCTATGAAAGAGTTTTTTTAAGGTCCAAATAACTAATACAATAGTAATAAAACTTATTTCTGCAATCATTTTATTTAATTAACTTTAATTTTTATTTTTAAACACCCGAAAAAGGCGTTATTTATATTTATTTGTAGATTTAGAAAACATGTGTTTTTAGTAAATGAAATTATAAAATTTTAAAAGCTTTGATAAAACATTTTTTAATTACAATTATAAATAAAACACCATGCCTCATATTTATTTTAGATTATCAGTTTTTCGTATATTAGATAATTTGCTTTAGTTGTCTGATAAACATGTTCAAATTCACTTGAAAACTGTTTTTAATGAAAAAACGAATTTTTCGATCGATAAATTTTTAATGTATATAAAATTATATATACAACAAATTTAATAAGCATGTCGCTATTTTAGAGGCAGATATTACAACGTTTAAAAACATAATGAATGTAGGAAAATTAAATATGGAATGTGATATGAATATATGTATATTTATTAGAGTCTCCAATTACTCGAACCATCAACTACTCGAGTATCGAATATTAAAATTTTAAAATACTCGAGTACTCGAGTACTTTCGAGTATTTACCAAATGTACCAAAATAGCTATTATTCAAATTCGTGCATATATATATAAATAAATAAAATAATTAGTATGGTAATTTTTACAATTATTTTAACTTCATGAACATACTTTTTAAAAACAATAATGCAAAAAGTGTCTCGAATTTAATATTACTGCTAACCTTTGGTTTTATTATTCCCGTTATGGAAAAAACCCTTTCCGTTGCTGTTGATGTTGGTCTTATTGTCATTAACGCGTTGGATAAGGCATTTAATTTATATCTGTTCGCTTTTTATAGATATAAAATTTTTTGAACTCTCTTTTTATGTTCTCTTCTTTCATTCCCTTCTCTGCTTTTCTCTTATTTCCTTCGACTATTGACAAAATAGCATTTTGTAATTCTTCTTGACTAGATTTTTTTTCTTAACAACATACAATATTCTACTCCTTCTGATTAATGCGAAGAATTTAAATCTATATCCTTCGAAGATGTATTTGGGTGAATCCCTTTCACTCTAGAGCTAAACGGTTCGCAAAGAACTGACTTTACTTTAAATGCCTTTAAAACACACAATTGTTTTGATTTATATTTTAAGCTGAGGGATCAGTATAAACAATTTACAACACTTTACGCTACAACTGCATAGTCATAAAACCTAAAAAAAATTTTTTGTTGATATTTCATATTGTTCATTGCCATAAATTAGATAAGTCGGGACTGTCGAACAGAAAACACAAAAGAAATTTCTCCGTCGTACCCACTAACATAGCCGACGACCGGAACTATGCAACTGTGGAACTATGAAAAAATTATACCTGATAGTAACCGCTCTAACTCGGGACTTCGGGCATAAACGCCAAATAAAAGCAAGACGTTAACCTTTACCGGACCGAGTTAAAGTTATTTTTGTTTTTGAAATATTTCAAAATTTTTTAATTTCGAGTATTAATCGAGTAATTTTCAAAATACTCGATTATCAAGTACTTGAAAAATAGTCAAAAATACTCGAGTATCGAGTACTCGATTACTCGAATTGGAGACTCTAATATTTATATACCGTTGTTATGATGTAACTGCGATAATGATTAATGCACAGGGTTATTAAATACATAAAGTAGAGATAGAATTACATGTTGAAAAGGAAAATCAAGTATTTTTAATATTATCAGAAACATATATCATAACCGATATTGAAGAACATGAATTATATATTGATGATTTTAATATGATTAGATGCGATTCTAATTCCAGATATTCAGGAGGTATTATACTGTATATTAGAAAATATATATATTATTATACAATATTTAAAAATATAAAAGATCATACAAGACATACTGGTCCATTGCGTAAAAAAAATCATTAAAAAAAATCCATATTATAAGTAAAAACACGTATCGCTTCAAATCCTCTTAATTTCTCTCAAATGCAGATTTATAGATGATCGTAATAAAAAAAATTGTGATGTTCTAATAAACTTCAAAAATAATATGGGTCACATTTTTATTTAAAAAAACTATTCCTCAAACTTGTTTTTTTTATCCTCAAAAACTAATTAATTAATCAATTTTCTCAAAATTTTAATTTGTTTCAATTTCTCATAATTATTATCAGATAAACATATTTTTTTAACTAAATAAATTTAATTTTACGTACTGAAAAACGTTTGTGATAAAATATTTCTGAATATCTACCTGAATTTCCTGTTATATTACGACATTTTTAAATTAGTAGGGGCCAGCAAATTATCCCTAGACTGCTTGTTTTTTATGTGAATATGATCTAAATCAAGGTGTACTATTATCATCAAACTGAAGGATTTTCCAAAATTCATTAATAGCAGAATGTAGCGGCCAAAAAATGTGTTATAAAAAATCGAAATAACATCTAAATTTGTACGCCTAACACATATTGCAGAAAAAAAATGTTTATTCTAAAAACTAATTAAGGTTTCAACCATTTTTTTAATTTAGATTTAGATTTAAGAATATACTTTCAAAATACAATATTATTTTTTAATTGAAAAAATAGAGGTGGTTCTCTAAAATTTTAATTAAATAATTGTTTTCAGTCGTCCTATTTATATATGTATAACTAATGTTTTCTAGATTTAATTTGCTTATATAGAATAAAATGTTATACATATTTTTTTATGCCAATATTTTAGAATAGATCTGTTAATACCCAAAAAACCTATAAAACACGAAACTACTATTTTTTTTAAAATAACGCCAAAAACAATATAATTTGCTTTAGACTTTATTTTTTATCTAAATTCATAAATAAATAAAATTGTTGCTCATTTCTAAAAAAAATATTTAATTAAAATACTACAATTAAAACACATATTATTATATTGATAACAATGATATTAATCATGCTCTAAATAATTAATAATTCTGGAAACAACTATCAAAATAGTGTATCAGTAAATTACATTCAACAAATTGTTTTTCCGCAATTCTAAGAATATGCTACAGCAAATCGACATACGAACCTAATTAAAATTGAATTACTTTAAATCATAATCATATACATAATCTAAACCATATTTAAAATTTAAGTTCAATAATATATTATATTTTACGTTACTATTGTATCATTTGCGCTTTTATTTATATACGCATTTTTTACTTGGACTTTTTTCACATATGCATTTATCAAACTGGGATTTTTTTACGTACTTCTTTCCGTATTTACTTTACTCCGTTAACCGAATTGACTACTAGGGCACGACTAAAAAACGATTTTTCCGCCGAAATGGATCACATTTAAACCATTTTTATTTAACTTTTCTAAATGTTATTAATATGCATTTAAATTAAATCGGTTTAAATATGTGACAAATCAGGTGTCACTTTAGTTTAATTTTGTGAATCGTAGCGGTTTTTATTGAAAGCAAATAAAGACTTTTTCCATATTTTTTTATATAATACTACCCACAAATTTGTAGAAAAAACTTAAATGATTCAGACAGAACGATACTAGCTGTTCTTTATTTAATATTTCTATATTTATATATAATATAATAAATCAGTTCAAATCTTCGCCTATGCTGATGACATTGACATATACACAAAACACCTTCAGGGGCATTAAATTTTGAGCTACAAAAATTGGGCTTAAGAATAACGAAGGAAAAATAAAATTTAAAAAATACGCATGGGTAAAATTTAAACCGATTTAGAACTATTTTTTTTTTCGATAATCCAAAAAGGTATTTTTTATTTATTTATTTTATAGCAGCAACAGCTGTTATTTACAATTGTCTCGCAAATATTATTAACAGCCGAAGGGGTCTTAATTTTTGTGTTAAAACAATTTTGAGCTAAGCTTAAAATTTCAACGAACAATTAAAGAGAAATTATATAAGCTAAGAAACCAGACTTTGATGTCATATTTAAATATATGTCGGATTGTCTTTGAATCGTACTCGCACATTCATAATTTAATTTCATGATTTTTATGATTTTTGTAAAAATGTGACACCTGCAGTAATATAGATATATGAGTTCCATTTCATTTCATAAAACATAAAACTTTGGTATATCTAAGTTGATTATTTTTACATCGGAGTTGGTAAATATTTTTAAAATATTAAAAATGTTTGCAGTTTCTATAATTTCTACTGATGGTGTAGACAGGCAATAAATTTAAAGCTTGAACTTATTTTTATGAGAAAAAAACTTGTGATTTATAACGGAATATTATCATCAATATAAAATTATCTATAGTAAAATATCACTGATATTTTCTCGTCCCAGTTTTTAAAACCTGGATTAATCCTGAGTCGGATTATAAAAATTAGAAAATTTCTCAGCAAAGACCCACTAGTTACAACCCAATGCCACTCTTCTTCGGTATTGATTTTCTAATGTGAAGTTGAACGGATCGCTCTGTATTATATTTTCTCATTACGTTCATTCTGTCCAGCAACTTTATCGCAACACCTTGTTCGCTCTTACGTGTATAAAACTCGAGTGAAATGAAAGTTTCAGCACAACGAGATTATGTAATTTAAAAAAAGGATAATGAATTCAGGAGCAAATAAAGGTCTTTATGCCGCCGTTGTACGTCATTAGCACGAACGTCAACGGCGCGCTTTACGTACGAAACGAAGCGAGGGGGTGTTTGCTTTATATCCGCGAAAGTCTATTTTGCATTTTTCTGGTCATAATTCGGTGTTTTGCCCCCTTGAAAAAATAATATTCTTCGGTCGTTTGCATAAATGCGGCGCCAGAAAGTGGTGGACTTAAATTATACATTAAGCCGCGCGGAATTTCATCCCCCGGTCTAATGGAATTACACTGACGTTTATTTTTTTTTATTATTTTTTTTTTTTTTTGAGAAAACAAGGTTAATTGAGGGTTGTGGGCTTATAACGATTACAGATCCGTATCGGCAGTGCACGTATGCGGGAAGGGTAATCAGTCATTGTTGACAAACAGCGGATAAAGTTTTGCGCGGAGACAAGAGGAGCCTCCTCGTATATCAAATTTGAACGTAATCAGATTTATGTGTATATACACGAGGGTCCCGCGGGGATTCCCATCCCACGTAACACTGTATGTAACAATGGTCGGTGCCCGCTTCAACGTCTTGCCCCTGACAGCCATGACGTGCCACAATTGGGCTTTTGACGATGAGCACCGTACAATACAGATGCTGTCATTGGCGCCGTTGTTGTTTACAACTTACGACCTTTTGACGTTTTAAATGATTGATATGATATTTATATTGCCTATTTGTCTGCTCTCTTATTCACATTACCTGTTTCAAGATCATCCATAATCGTTGCGTTGTAATTAGTTAGTAATGGTATATTACACCTGTCGCCAATTGGTGGTCCGCGAAAAAACTTTGTGGTCCGCATGAAAATCTGGACCTAATTTTTATTTTTTACGGTTTATTCATAATAAAACCAAAATTATATTCTATGAAATCAGATGTGTTATGTATTATTTTCATAGCTTTGTTTTGAATGAATTGCAATTTATAAGAAATAGTATAACTGGTGTTACTCCACACTAGACAGGTATATGTTAAAATGGGTCTTTTTAATTGATTATAGATTAAAATTTTATTTTTAATAGTTTACGCGCTCTTTCTATTAAATATACTTCTAAGGGCCGCAATGGCAGCAAGATCTTTAGCGCGATGTTTCAAAATATGCTTATTAAATTTAAGTTTGGAGTCCAGATATTTTACGTTATTGTCTTTTTTTTTGTTTGACTACGTTTCGAGAAAATAATTACTCCTGTTTTAATTCGGTTGATTTTAATTTTCCACCTCGCAGAATATTTATTTAATATTTCAAAAGATTTTTGTAATTTATTCGCGATTTAAATGTTATTTAATCTATCTATACCGGTCTTTTATATTTTTCAATTTTTTAATAACATTTAAAATTTTCAGTGAGCTAATTTTTTGGATTAAATCCTTATTTACCACGAATACTTCTATTTTTCATATTGATCAATTTACTTTGTTTTTAGTTTTAAGCTCGACAATACTCTTGAAACCCTTCCAATCAGCATTGTTAAAAGCAAAGACAATTTTATGAATAACCTTAGCCTGACCATCCAGTGACCAATAACACACATATCTTAACTAGGCTTTCTAGCTCTTAATACAATAAACAAATAAACGACTACTGCATGTTTTTTGATCAACTATCAGACCCAGAATATAAGAAATGTGTAAAAACATACAACCTCAGGTTTTCCTTTAAAATATAATATAAATTATTTGTAATAAATACTGTTATTATTCTTCATACATTAATACATTTTTTATTTACTAATAATATATCATTAGTAAATTTGCGCCTATATTTATTGAAAGGACACAAAATAAAACCTTAATTTATAACTGCCGTATTAATAAATAACATTAAGAGCAGAGAGCACAGGTTAGACCCTTGAGAAATTCTTAAAGGTGATTTTAATCAAAATCAAATTATTTGATTGAGATCAAATTTAAACTGAAAGTTTAGGAGTTTATTTTTATTTTATGAATATAATAGCTCATGGTGAATTATTTAAAGCAAAGTTAAATTAATACTATGTATTTTGATAGCAGTAATGGTAAAATATAAATATTTATAGTGCTAAAATAATTGTAAAACTCTTATCACACAAATTATGCATTGATTTTAAATTTACTGTATAAGTTTTTTTCTAGCATGTGTAATTATTTTTTGATCGATTTATTAAATAACATAATATATAGTTCAGCATGCTATAGATAAAATCTAATACACAGTATTAAATTTAAATGATTGATGAATAAATTGAGAAAATTTTAAAATTCCCAAAAAAATATATTATTTCATTAGCAATTAACTTGCTACGTAATTTATCGTATATTTTTTTAATTGCATAAATAGAACATAATAAATTAATTTAAAGTAAATAATGTATCCAAATGATTCTAGTCAAATAAAAAAATCGATTTATAAACCGCTACAAAATAAATTGTTTGCTGTAATTTCATAAAATATTATTAAACCCTTATTGCCTCAAAGCTTTTATTGCCTTATTTATATTACATATAAACTATTTTTTAATCAACAATTTTATTGGCATGATACATAGCAAATATACATGTAACAAAACTTTAATAATATTATAATTCACTATTAAATAAAAATATTCGTAAATAAATTGAGCAAAGTACCACAAAAAAATAATTTTAATTTTATTAGCAACTAACTTCAGACATAATATATGAATCAATGTTTTTAATACATAATTAGTCCATAGTTAATTAATTTTGCTAATAATAATAATAGAAACACTTATTATTAAATTTAGATGATTAATAAGTAAATTAAACAATGTGTTTTTAAAAATTAAGTTAAAAATTTTTTTTTTCATTAGCAACTAACTTAATGCATAATTAACTAATCAACTTTTATATTACATGAATAAGGATCTGCACAATGTGTTATAATTTAAAAGTCATTCTAAAAAACAAAAAATCAAAATAAGAGAGACCCTACCACCAAACAGTTGCATAATAAATATAAATATTGGACTAACCGCCAAATAGCACAGTCGTTTCGAGATGTTAATCACTGATAAATACCACTGAAAAACTACTCTTTGCTTGAATTGAGTGGACGCTAAACAATACGTTCCACTTTGCGCATAATACTATTGTTATTCTACCCTTCTGTTAGCAATCGCCGAAGTGGTTATCTAGACCGTTTTTTTAAGACTCATTTTAACAAATTTTGTGGGTTCAATTCGCAAACAATATCGAAAACCTTTGTTTTTATGAACATTAGTGAATTTAATGAGCGTATATGTGGTACAGAAATCACAGTCAGTAAAGCATTTTAGCAATATTCATAAATAAGAAAGAGGTGACAATATTAAGGATACACACCTTAAAGCCTGGCTTTGAAAATCGTTTTCAATTTCTTTAGCCTTGTATTTTTACTTTCATTATGCCTTTCGGATAAAAACAAAAACAAAGGAAAGCGAGTGAAAATACAACTTGTTTTTGCGCACATATTTCATAAACAAAATTCTATGCGAAATTAAATTAAATTCGCGCAAAATTAAAGGCCCGGTAAGAATGTTTTAACGAGTTGGGTTTGTTTGACACGTCGTTCGTTCGTGTTTTTTGCAGTTGAACACCTTAATTAGCAGTAAGATAATTTAAGGACGGCTTTGACACTTGAAGGAAATTTTCGTTTAATTACGAGTTTGCCAGCTTCCAACCTTTCCTGTGCCTCCCAGTTCGTTGTTGTATCAGAACACCAGTGTTGTTAGTATTGCGAGCGTTTTTGACGTGCATGGTTAAATGGATTTAATGATTCATATGCCCGTTGCCAATGGTTGTATAGTTATATGGTTGTTAATAACCGGAAGCTCAATTATACGAAAACTAAGTTACAGGTAACCTGATAATACGTACGCTCAATTATGGGAAACTTTAGCAGTTAACTTGTTTAGAGCGTACACACAATATATGTATAATTTACATATATAGAAGGGACTGGAAGCACACTTATCTATAATAATTTAAATTAATCTAAAATATAGCACTTTATGGCAAAATATTATTATATTGACATATATATTATCAACAGGCTTATTTCATTTTAATTTATAAAATAAATACAAGTCCAATAAATTGAAATTATTAATTTAATTTAATTGCTTTGTATTTAACGACATCCTTATATAAAATACATTAATACATTTTCTTCCAGAAAAGTGATTTAAGCAGATCTGTTATTGTTCCCAAAATTAAACTTTTAATGAAAATCAAATTTTGTGATTATATAAAATCGATCAAATTATCCGTATTATAAGAGCTGAAGGTAATTTTGGGGAAAATGGTTTTCCAACAACTTTTGGTCGCTTTATAGTAGTACTGTGTGCCTTTGTATAGAGATAAGAAAATATGTATATTTAAGTATGACTAAAATACATAATAATTTACATAATATGTTTCATTATAAGTCAGAATATTATGAAAGTAATTCTGTTTTTCATGCATGATGAATAGACTTAAATTATATTTATCCATTAAAGTAAAAACAATGTATTTTCATCAATGTACCATTTTATTTTGATACAAAAAAATATATAACTCCAAAAAGGTATATCATAAAAAATTTTAAATATCTATATCTCGTTAAAGAAAATATAATCAAAAGCCAATTTTTACTTGGAGATGTAATTTCTTAACTTTAGAGACTAGCCTAGGTAGATTATTTTATTTTTAGCATATTGTTAAAAGATTTCAATTGAAAGTAGGTACATATATTTTTAATCATATTATGTACAAAAAATATAATCAGATTTATTTATTATCATATTATGATCTAGAAATAATATGAAGAAGCAAAAATATTAAATATGAACTCATCAAAGTTTAATTTAGTATTGCATTGCACAATTTTATGTATTAAACTCTAATGAGTTACATAGCAAAAAATGCTTCTAGAATATATGTACATATAGTATATAAATGCTTATTTAATAATGAATGACAATGTTTCTAAGCCAATGTATTCTAAATCACTATAGTCACTTTATAGTCCATTAGCTTCAAACAATACGTCTCATATATTAAATATAAATATAACATAAAAACAGTAAAATTAAGTGGTATTTGAATACTTTTTATTAAAATATAAATATATTGTCTTAGCACCATTATAATGAGCATTTATTTTGTTAGAACACGGTTTGTTGTTATTATTATTTAGTTTGTTGTGCAAAAATTGAAAAATGATTTCCAATGATTCGCCTCGAGGCTCCAGATGTTTCCGAAATCGAGCTGAAATAGTGTATGGCGAAGAGAGAAGCGGCAACTTTTGCGATCTTTGCTGCTCTGAAGTTGACCTCTTGGTTACAGGCCAAGTTAGAGGGTTCTTAAAAAACTGATGTCTTGAACTAAGTGAATGTTCAAGTGTGAATCCCAGTAGAAAAAGTTCAAGTGTTTGCTAGTTACCCACGTTCTCGTATTTATATCCATAGGGGATATCTCTCTAAGGAATTTTCTTGTACGCTTTTTTAATGGGACGATCAATTACAAGATTGTGGCGATTTTTTTTTCAGGTTAGAAACGGCTGTTTTAATGGCAATGCCAAATGCACACGTTAAATTTTCTTAAGGCGACTAATTTTTATTCTATCTGAGTTATAATCAGTACTTTGCGACTGTAGCTATTAAAAGTTTTCTCACTGTGATGTCTTTTTTTAACGGATAAATCCATTTTTCTCAGAAGATTGAAACGCGTTCTGACTCGTTTTTTTATGATTTATTTTTATGAGTTAATTGTGAAAACAATAGTGGTTCGATTGCTGTACCCTTCCGTTTACTGTTTCCGTAGGAAATATTCAAAATTAAAAAACAATTTTTCACAAGATATGTTGTATGACTAACTGTATAAATTACAATTGACAAGCCATTTAAACATTTATTAGTCAAAAAATAGAATACAAAGATCAATAACTGCTGCAATTTTAAAAATATATAGTATTTAAAATATGCTAAATTCACAGCTGCATTCAAAGCAGGTAGTGAGAAAAGAGACAGGGATTTCTGATTCACTTGGGAACACTCCAAAAACTTAATGAGTTGCTTATATTTAATTTTGACTTCTTCTAACATATGTCAGTTAACCAAGCTTTAAGAATGTAAGGATCAATAACTTAAAAATGTCTAATATATTTGAGGCGAAGATTTTTTTCACCGCATTAATAAAACATAAATTTTATGTAAATGCTATTAAATATACGATGTTGTACTTTTTCAGGGTAAATATAATAAATTGAAATGTGACCAGTTAACATGCATTAGTTTTTGTAGTTAAAATAAAACTTATATCTCATAAAAATAATAATAAATTAATAATGTAATAATTATGTACTCGTATTTTTTATTAAATATTTCACTATTTTTTGCATTTATTTATATTTTAATTATTAACTATAAAATAATTTTGATGCATAAATATTACTCCAAATTTTTTTAATTGAAATCTGTAAAAAGATTTTGCATAATCAAAAATATAAATACATACTGTATTTTACATATATTTTTTCATGTCTAAATTTCTTATAAAACAAATTTTTGATTTGGTAAAACGCCAAATCAAAAATTTGCATTTCTTCAAAAATTTACAGAATTTTTTGTAAAAAATATTTTGTATGTTTTACCGTCGCTATATTTTTGCATAAAAAATGGCAAGTCCGTGCCAGATGTTTTAAATGTGCATGCTTTTTTTTAGTATTTGAATAACAAAAACTTGTTTACGATTTTCTCAACTACTCTAATCGGTAAAGATACGTTTATAGGGGAATGATGTGTATAAATACTGTACAAGTTATAATATAAATTGTATAGTTAATTAAATTCATCATCAAAAAGTAGTTAATATTCAATATTAAAAGTGATATTATTGTTGATAATTAGTTAGGTACACTTCCTAACACTACATTAAAAAAAATATC
The DNA here is from genome assembly GCF_051122295.1 of Plectrocnemia conspersa. Classification (NCBI taxonomy): domain Eukaryota; kingdom Metazoa; phylum Arthropoda; class Insecta; order Trichoptera; family Polycentropodidae; genus Plectrocnemia; species Plectrocnemia conspersa. The sequence continues at coordinate 9,197,057 of NW_028277175.1, read as the reverse complement.
ACGAAGGATAATAAATATATTAAGTAAAGTATAATACTGTACCGGAAAGAGGGATTTACTAACGGAAAAGGTAAGGAAAGAAAAAACTAGAAGAGAAACTAGGTTTATTTTGTACATATGAAGTAATTTATTAAATAAATTAAATTACTTATTATGTACAAAATAATTAATATAATAGAATTAAGTTTATATATGTGGGGTATTTAATATTTTAGCATGAAGCCTAAATATATTATAATAATTTGTATAATCTAAACAATTTTTTTATGAATATAATATCTCTTTCGCTATAACCCTCGTACATGAAAATATACGTTCTTTTACTTTATATGAATGATTTAAAGTTTTCCATGTTGGATATTATTGCTTGTCAGCCCATATCACATGTTGCAAAGTACGCGAAAAAAATATTACGCGCGCATATTATATTTTGCGAATATTTATAACGTTGATAATACGGCCCTGCCTTAGAAAATAAGGCCATCCTTGTCTAATATAGCCTGCTTTCTCAATATTTCCCGGCCTGAGCAACAAATCTCATTCTGATATTTGTACGCAATATTTTCCCTTTGCGAACACCTGAGCTTCGTTCTAAATTTTTCGCAATATCCTATTTTCTCACCAAGCTGTTGCAGCCCAATATTTTCAGAAATCACCCGCCGCTATTTTTAAATGTATCAAACGAATTCAACCAACAAAAGGCAAACACATTCATCAAGGATATGTGTTTAATTATTAAAAGCCCGCCGCTAATAGCAACGAACGCTACATGTAAACTCCCCTGGGTTAGCGATACATAAAGACGTTAGCAATTTTGTTTCTGGCCAAAGTGGTTTGTATTGTAAATTTATAAACGATAAAAAATGCACGTATAATTCTGAGAATCTCATAATTTGACATCATAAGAATATATGTATGAGGTATATATAACCCTTAAGTATGTGAGTGATCCTTATGTTCTTAAACAAGCACGAAAAAAAATTAGCTAGATATATAGGATAGAAAATTGAAAACATCAAAATGTTTGCAGTTATTTAATGAACTATTTTTTTATGGTTCAATGTTGAGGTTTCCATGAAACCAAACAAATTTTCAGAAACTATATTACATGTGTATGCTTTCCGCCAATCTAGATCTACTGTCACCTTTAACTTTTTGGACTTTGGTGTGCTAGTGGACGTTATATACACAGATTTCTAAAATACATATAATAAAGTCAATCACGATTTACTTGTAAAAAAAATGAACAAATTTCGGATTTTCTGATGGTCTCACAAAATAAATTACTTGACCTTTAGATATCAGTTTGTCAAGGATGAAAACAAACTTTTAGAACAATACATCTTGCTGTTTCCATTGCTGTTTCGATTGCTCATTAATTGCTTAAATTATTTATTATATGCAGATGACTCGAAAATTTTCAAAAGAGTACAGTCGATTATAATTTTTTAGACTTGCAGAAGAATCTCAATTATTTATGGATGTGGGCTTTCGATAACCTATTACTTTTAGTGTCTTAAAATGTCACACAATTATCTTATTAAGCTCATCGATGCCGGCGGTATACTTCCACCTATAGCTTTTTTTTAAAAAAAAGTTAAATTAGAGAACGTTTAATTTATTTTTTTGCTTCTCTACATGCATTTTTTTGCTGTTATTACTTTTTTATGAGATTTAAAAAAATGTTTTCAATATTTTTGTTTTAAAGTTTCACATTTTAAAAAACTCAGGTTTCGCTTAAGCGTAAGATATTTTATAAATATACTTTCTGTATTGATAAAACAGTTATCAATTAATCTAAACTAAACATTATTTTTTTAAATTGTGTTTTCATTACAAATATTTTTAAATTCGTACCAAATTTATGAGTTTAAAATTAACGTTGTTTTTCGGTAGTTCATTTTAATGCTGATTCATAAAATAAATATTTATTATTTTATTAAATGTTGATACATTAAAACGAAATATATACAACAGAATTAAATAAACAAAAATAAAACCAAACGCTGCTTTTTAACAAATGTGCCTAAAATTCGGTACAATGTAATCAAACCAGCGATCAAAACGGACATTTTGCCGAATGGAACTACAAACGTCCGCTTAACGGAAAACGCGGGCATTCTATGAAATTTATTCAAATTGCAACTGAACGGTCATTTAATTTGGAGCACGGCACTCGCTTGATTAAATCAGCGCGAACTAATTAGAATTTATGGCGTTTTATGGCAATTTTTCATTGAGTCATAAACCGCGACTACCACCGCAGCCGACAACCTCAACCCAAAATGTAACGTTGAAAATCGTAGGCAGCCTTAGCGGAAAACCTATAAATTCGATATTCAAATCGGCTGTGTCGGCCTGAAATTCAATCGAGACCATTAATGGGCGAATTACCTTGATATTAATGTTTTCCGGGTTGTATTTAATATTAATATTAAAATAATTTATTTTCTTGGTATTGTTATACTACTAAAACGCTTAGATAAAAATTTGCTTAAAAATATAAGATTAGTAACGAATATCTACATGTTATATCTGAAATATTTAATGAAAACATAATAAAACACATTAAAAGAAATGCGCTTTATCATTTTTCTTACAACTAATCGTTTGATTTTTAAAATCGACATTTTACAAAAGTAACAAAAAACAGTACACAGTATTTAAGTAACATGCAAATTTAGATTTGTTATTTCATGACAGTTTTTAATAGATTTTAAAATCTTCTGTTTAGCGACTATTGTTTCAATTAAAAATTCTGTTTCATCTTAATCTGCAATTTAAGCCACAACTTCATATATTTAGATATTTATTTTATTTTTTACTATTTAATGATTGTCATACTAATATTATTATTTTCATTAAAATTTTCTTATTAAAATCTTTTTCCGGCAAGGGCTTCTACGTTGTGGTCCTCACTGAGCAATACTGTTAATATTATACAATAAATTTTATTACAAAGAGAAGATGATATTTATTTTTATTTGAGTGCATATAAAACATATGCATATCAGCTTACGTGCTGATATGCATAAAACATATGCATATCAGCACGTATGGTGAGATACTTTTCCTTTCGCTCGCTCGCTCGCTCGAGAGTAAATGAGAGATACGGGCATGTGGAACGCATGCCCTTATTTCTCACTCACTCTCGTCCCTTCACACGCGAGCGAGCGAAAGGGTAAGTATCTCACGGTACGCGCCTGATATATATATGTAGACTATAGATATTATTTGCATGTTTGAGAGTAACGATTGCTAGTACAATTTCTACTGTATTTTTTTATTGGAATCCTGTTTTTCCTATTTATTTATATTTTAATTGTCACAATTATATATACATATAATATACTAGTCGATTTTTATTGTTTAGCGGTTTCGTTATCTAGACGTTAAAAAAAGTAAAAACGTCTAATAGAAGATGCCCTTGAAAATGCAGCATTATTAAGTATTCTGTTTTGATTGAATAGGGTGGATAATATCATTTAGTTTAAACTGAAATAAATTTAATTTTTTTACTACGTTTTTCCTGATTAATTATACGTTTAAAAATTTTACATAATGATGCTATATTCAATAGAGTTTAAAATTCTGATAACTCACGATTTTTTTATAAATAAGTTAATTTTAATCAAAACATATTGTACAAAAAATAAAGGTTTAAAATTAAATTTGAGGAAAATATCTAATTGTAAAATTTATTAGGTACATACATATATATATTATATATTGAACTTCATTGTAATATTTTTTAATTTGTACTGAGTTTAACTACAGTAAATTGCGTTATATTTTAGTTTTTTCAAATTTCAGTTTTTTTTAAGGCCCTGAGTATACTTAAGCCGGCCCTGCTAAGAAAGAATTTCTCGAAAAATCATAAAATTTCTCGAGAATTTTTTTATTTCATGAAATGAAATTTGTAGGAATATTTTTGCAAGGTTTACAACCACTGCCTTTTTTATAACGCTGCATAAATAAAAGCGAGTTCATCTAAGAAGGTTTTAATTTGGGTCTGGGAATGACAAAAAAATGCTTACAAATTTTTAACACTTGCATTCACTTTATTTTGCTTGATTTTTCGCTAACCAGCCGTCGGCTTTATCTTTGCTTTGGTGATCTAAGAACCTGCTCCGACAAGAAGAAATTACGTATAAAATTTGGCAGAATGCAAAACGATTTAAGGCTATTTTTCTTTTTCGATAATCTAAAACGGTTTTTTTATATTGTTTTTGTAAAGTAGCAACAGCTCTTATTGACATTTGTCTCGTGATTAATATTGACAGCCGAAGGGGACATAATTTTTTTGTTAAAACAGCTGCATAATTGCAATTCTAAGCTAAGCTAGAATTTTCAACGGATAATTAAAAATGAATGATATAATTTAAGAAATTACAAATTTAAATAAATTTTTCACTGTTGCGACAACTAGAGAAAGAAATTTATTTCAGTCTTAAGATAACCAACATCTTACGGATTAATAGAGAAAGAACTCAAAATATTGAAATCAACGGGCAAGAGAACAAATAATTCACAGTGCCTATTTGAAGCCTTGTTATCGAAAAAACCAACATCAACACAAAACAAGAGAAATTTTTCCACGCCCGAAATTTTTTTAACAAAAAATATAATGAGGTTGCTTGATTCTACATTATATTACATGTTTTTTTTAAAAGATTATTTTAAGAAGAATAGGTAATAATGTATCTGTAATACAACTTCAGAGATATCCATCAAGCAAATGTTACTTTTTAAAAGCGTATATTTATTTCGTTGTTTCTCTAAGAAGCGATTGACTGGATGATTGTTGAACAAGCTTTGCAGCAAGTCACAGGCAGACTCCATAAGACTCCGGTAGACACTCGACCCGTCCGCCCGTGGACAACATTCTGTGGCGCTCACATTCTAAGAAGAACTTCATCATACAAGCACCGTGGCAGAGAGAGATCAACCTCCGAAATACCGTTGCTGCCACGCCACCTACAAGACCTTTTAAGATCTTCCACCGACAACATCTCTGCGCCAGCTTTTCCACCACCGCTCGGAGAAAACGATACTCGCCTATCATAGTAGCCGCAATATATGTAATATAATCTAATAATAAAATTCTCACCAGTTTTCACCTGCGTCTTACTGGCTGCAAAGTTACACCCCTTAGGGTTACCAAACCTCAAACATTCACAAAAATTTCTCAAAAAATGAAAACCTTCAAAAAATCAGAATTATAATATTTGATGGTAAAAGTATTGCAACCATGAAACCATCGTTTTTTTAATATGTTTTGAACCCATCTTTGAAGATATCTTTATCCATCCATGCTCCTTTTTGGTTATTATTATTAACAGAAAGATTTTTTATTTCAGTCCCTTTAAATGATCTAGGTTGTTTTGCTTTTCTAACCACCATAAGTATATATTTTTTAGTTCTAGCTGCATTTTTACAGCACGTGACTATAATATGTTTCTTAAACAATATAATGAAATTAATTAAAAATAAATTATTTCAAGAACGGATAATCCGCACCCAGATATTTGAGAGTACGTTTTAGTTAGATTTTCTATATTTATCTCCTTGTTATTTTCTTGAGCAAAATATTGAGTAATTCATTCACGTACATTTTAGCTATTTTGTAATTTTAAAAACAGTGAATCTTGCGAGCAGAGTGATAAATGTTTTTTTTAGTTTATCAAAGATTGCGCGTTCATCGGTCGATGCGGTTGCAATGGCTGCATTTTAAATTGTCGTTTAAATAAAAGCTTTGTTAAATTATATAATATGAATTCTGAAATTCGCCACCACATATACCAACAAACCATATTAATATTTATGATATGTACTTAGCGTGAAAGCTCACCTGCGATTGTGACAAACAAATGCACTCCGTGGGGCAAGTGACTGTGGACGTGGTGAAGAAATTATCAGAGAGTGTGACAGTTATCCAGCTCAGCCCCATCAATAACTGCCACATTGCGTGGTACGCCACTGGAACAAATAACAACAACGTTGTAAAAATTTAATAACACCCAATAAAGGTACGAGTGCGTCGCTCGCGTCCACCTAGTTAGGTACTATGGCGTGACGGCTCATTGTTAATTATATGCGCAAGCGATACGACAAAACTTTCGGAGCAAAACTCCATGACATGTTAACGATGAGTTTCAAAACATCCAAATATAATATACATTTTGAAATACACAGTTTTATATATAAATCAAATTATTTAAATACAGATTTTAACGAAATCACTTAATTTATACTAATATTTTTTTGCATGTTTTTCAAATCGATATTGTAATTATATTTTTAACCTATAAAGATGGGTAATATTTGTATTTGTATACGTATAGTATTGCTAACATTTTTTAGGCCATTTAAAAAACCCCAAACACGCGTCACGAATCGCAAAAACGGAAGCATTGCTTCAATATTCATCCACTGTAGAATCGAACATGTCCACGAGACCAAAACGGCTCGGAATACAAACAAAACTATATTGCATATTCATGCGACTAAAAACGAAAAAATAGGAATAGCTACACATAAAAAACTATACGCGTGTACTATGTAATTATTTATTATTTACACAGCTAGGTTTTGGTGACGTCAGCGTGCGAAACTTTGACTCTTTATGCAAATATCGGCTTCGGTGTGGAAAACGAATTTCCCTAAAACGTCCTTGCGGGTGCGCTCTCGCGATTTCGCCCGCAGGTGTGAAAAGATTTTTCACGAGAAAAATGTTTATCTGAGCCGAGATCTGATCATTTTCCTTCAGACACACTTTCCCTTTGCTAAATAAGAAATATAACCCGCAGGAGCGCGGCGAAAAGCCCTAGTTCCCTTTTCTTCTATTAAACGCGTTCGCGATTCGACGACAAGTTTCCTTCTCAACGTAGCTCTGGCGTAAACGAAAAATAAACTACAACTTTTATTCACATTAAATATAATATTCCGCAAAGAAAAAATATCAAACTATAAATATTTTAAAACATAAAATATATGTTATTAATATTAACCATTTGTATAAATACAAACGTGGCGACTTTAATTTATACAGGGATATTTTTACACTCATAAATAATTACTATTTCTCTCATCTTAAGACTCAAAAATGTTCAATTGGGAAATGTATTTAAATACATTTAGTACTACTTAATGCATTAAAATTAATTAGCGTTTCGTACAAAATATATGCATTGAATATTAAAAATTGTATAACGAGTGGAATAGTTTTTATATAGTACATAAATCATAGTTTTTTACATAAACATAAATCAGATTGAAAGTTTTTTACGTATAACATATGCTTCTCATTCTAAAATATTTTTTAACCTATGATACGGTAAGCTTTTTTTCTAAATTTTGCATTACTTTCTGCCATACTAATACCTAAACATTCAATTAGTCCTAATGACATTGAAACTTGAATCAAATCTTTAAAGCCAAAGTCAGATGCTGGTCCTGATAATATACCCGTATTATTTTCAAAGTAATATCCACTTAGATTATCTGACTATTTTATGTTATTTTTGCTACATGCTTATATAATAACTAATTTTATATTAAATATATTTTTTTAATACATTTTTAATCATAACACATTTTTAGCCATTGTTTTAAGTTTCTTTTATAAGCAAAATAATGACAAAAAATACCTAATTTTCAGTATCAATCAACTCTAAATAATTCATTGAAATCTTTTTTTTTATGTTTTTTAAAAACTTGTTTTAAACAGTTTTATGCTAAACACATTTTTACACAACGTTTGTTAGTATTTTTTAATTACTCTAATGAAAAATGGTTGTTTAACGTAATGTATCTAAAAATTTAGCACATTGATCGACTCAAAAGCTGTCTGTGTTTTACATTGTAGACATTTTCTAAAGTATTGATTTTAAAACTTGCGTAAAAAACTAAGCGTGTTATGAAATCACTGCCTCAGATCTTCTAATAAATTATTTTATAATAGTGCTTTCAAGCATAAAATAGCACTATTAAACTCGGACTAGTTTTTATTAAAGACGTTATTTCAATTAATAAAAGCAATGAAGTTACTATACTGAAAATATAAAAAAATATGAGCACCTCTTTTTTAATAAAAAAAATCGCTGTAAAATTATATATACAATAAAAAAAATAACAATATACAATAAAAAGTCACGAACCAATTTGTAAATTTGTTAATTTATCTATTATGGGAATTCAGTATAAAAAATTATCTTGCAAAATTCATTTTTAATTTGAAAAAATATGTGAGAGTTAATATATAACTTAATAATATTTCAACCGTACTTATAATGTATAGAAAATTAATCAGACACAGAGTATTTGCAAGATTATTAATATTAACAAAATTTCAAGTTCTATTTATATAACAATGTTCGTTAAATGTTATAAAAGCTGTTTTATAAATTGCTATTCACTGTGTACGTTATTAAACAAATCATTATTTAATCACCAAAGGTTAATATTGATTAACTTATAAACTTTGTTCCAAACTAGATTAAAACTTCCATAATACAAAAGCGTTTCCAGGTATTATATTACAAATTTATATACTACTAACCGATATATTGGCAATGTTTAAATTCAAAGTAAACACTTTAAATATTTAACCGACATTTCATGCATTTGTTTATGTAGTAAAATAAAAATATTTTTTATATATATATAAGTGTTAATAGATAGATTTCAAGTAAAAATTTCACAATCAAAATTATTTAGCTATCAGTGATACGCAGCAGTGATTCCAAAAATAATCTTTAATATATTTAAATATTTTATAATAAATAAAAATAATAAAAAATATTAAAAAATATCATTTTATATATTTTTGGTATTGATAAAAATCAACTTATGTGCAAATTTGCTTTGTATACATTTGTATTAATTTATATTTACATCAATGTATCAATAAAAATAATTGCATATAGAGAATAAATTAAATAAGTATTAATAAAAATTAAAAACATTATCTTAATGCCATAATTAATACATTTAATAATACAAAAAAAATCGTGTTGATGTATTGTATGAATTTATAAGTCAATTCATTACATACATGATTTATTTCAACAAAAACAAATTTAATTTAACTTTTATTCTGTTTTAGTTAATATACATAGTTACATAGCGAAACATGATTAAGCATCCTTAAACACGCTATTTGTAAAATATTTTTTAATACCATATAAAAAGAGTATACAGAAAAATGCTTCGGACAAATAAAACACTCCGTAAAAATGTCATTCTAAATAAAAACTGTTAGCGAACAAAATTACATCGATTTAGTCAACATTTTACGACATGCTTTCAAATACACTGATATGAACTATAAATAACTATTACGTGTACTTTTATGGTACCGCAGGTATTCAAAACATTTAAGATAAAAACGATACTATTTTTTTACTTATAATCTAAGATGAAGTTTTAAATTATATTTGCTTAATTTATATATTTAGTCACATTAAATTTCTGATTATTTAAAAAAAAGTGATTTCATAGACCTAAGAACATAAAGGACGCATCATTTTGTTCAGAATAATTGTGGCTAAGACAGCGGCTTTAAATTTAGATACATATCATTAAAACTTATATTAATTTGTCGTATTAAAATTATTATTTTAACCATATTTTTTTCAAAACATATTCGAATTTATCATATTACATAATTATGATTTTCTTTAAATGTTAATTCACATTAGAATAAATGCTTCTTGATAAAAGTATTATTTTATTTTAATATATTCGAAAATTCCTTGCATGTTTAGTTAAAATTTGTATAGGTGGACTTACATTACCACCAGGCGCGTACGCTGAGATACTTTCCCTTTCGCTCGCTCGCGTGTTAAGTGACGAGAGTGAGTGAGAGATAAGGGCGTGCGTTCCGCACCGTGCGTATCTCACCGTACGCGCCTGATCACCACACATATTTTTTGATATAAACAAATATTTTCAAAACGTTAAAAAATATATATTCACTTACATATGCACATATACAATATAGTACTTAGCATGATTACATCATTTTACTATTAAACAACCTATCTAATAGATAATTATTATTTAAAACATAACATCATATAATTAATGTTATTTTCTTAATGTTTGTTATTTTTCTAATAAGAAATAACTGACAATATATTTAGCAATATTTAATAAATAGTATTCTAAAAAATCAGTTATATTTATTTTTTCACATTCAAACGAAATATGGCTGATCCTTGTAGTCTACTTTGGAAGGTTTTTATTCATGTTTAATTGCACTTTAACATAGATTTATTTTATAGCACATTTTAGTGACGTAAATTCCGGACAACTTAATTTGACGCGAACTATCAAAATTATAATTAAAATGTATAGCAATTTTGTATGTTTTTGTCATCAAGATACAATAACTCTATTAATATGTAAAATTACACGCTGATTTCAGCTTTAATTTTTTTTTATTTTAACAAAATATTTTAAGCTTTACCTTAGTTAAATTTATATAACTGGCTAAGGCTAAGCTATATTTAAAAAGATAGTATTTTTTTGAGCATTGAATTAAAAATATGGCTTTTTTTGAATTATGTGAAAATATTGACAAAAAATGTTCCTTATTTTTAATAGTGATCCTTAAATAATATTTTTTTACTATGCAGTTTCACATTACAGAAAAGATTAATTAATTTAAAAAATATGCTATAATTTTATTTGAAACCAATAATAAAATAACAAAAGATAAAAATAATAAAATAACAAAAGATAAAAATTGCGTTTGCGCTGTACACCACTGAGCGGCCAAGTCAAAACATTTACGGAAATTTGTCAGTTAGTTAGTCAATTTAATAACTTTGCCAGGTAAAAATATTACAACTAGATAAATAATATAGTTGTGAGTAATATACTTAAATATCAGTAATCAAAACATAGTTTTCTAACATAAAAACATAGGAAAAGCGGCAATCTGCATAAATAAATATTTTTTAATTCGCCTCTGAATCGTCATTCCGGGCATTTTTTTTTATATATAATTTATTACATCAGATGGTTGAAAAGGTTAATATTTGCATTATATTTTTTATTTTGTACTGTTATGCATTGTTGTTAAGATTTTATTTATTCTAACAACAGTAATAGCATACTGCCTGACGGTATTACCACGATGTAAAAAATTTCTATTAAAAAAGTACCTTTCGTCCGATACTCTCTCTCTCCTTTTTTCACATGTTAAATCTATATGCAAAGAAAAGTCTGATAAATATAGTAATATGTATATTTTAAACATTGTAAGGCTGTGCCTTCTTATTATATTTTTTCGTCTTTGGGTAATTCAAAGAGATCATATTCTCATAATTTAATGCAATCTCTAATATACTTTCTAAATTATCTAAATACCTATCTATCGCCCTCGTTCCATTTATATGCAAAAAAATCTGCTTTCTCTGTAACTTTTTAATTTCAAAATTAATAAATAAATTTTAATTTTCAGTATCGAACAACTTTAGACGTCGATTGAAATCCGGAAGGAGAAAAAAATGAAAATTGGTGCGTTCTTTTCACCCATTCGCCCTCTGCGCTGCGTTTATGATACTGTATATTACGATAAGGTTGGCAACCCTGACAGGGGCGTATAGTGGCAAGTTTACTAAAAGGGTCTATTGGCAAGTCGGTGTGTTTCGTCGGTCGTAAAAGGAGATTGGGCCGAGGTGCGGCGAGACGACGCGTATAAATTAGACAAGTATGCTGACTCGGTAAGTGATTTTGTTTTGCTCGACGAGCATTTTTTTCACTTCTCTCTTCGTTTTTTCCGGTCCGTGAATACACGTGCCGGACAAATTGTTTAAAACGCTTCAGATACAATCGGGGTAGGGTTTTGTTTTCACGTCACGATCGCACGTGTGACGCGAAAATGCGACACGCATTATCACGGATAATGGCAGTGCTATATGTGCTGAAAAAAGAGTGAAAAAAGCTTTGATTCAAGTCCAATTTATAAAAGAATCACTTAAGAATATCGTCATGACAATATAGAAAATTAAATTTATTATTTCACTGTATAGCACAATTAGGTTTACTTTAATCGTAATGTTTTATTAATGTTATTTTTATTTTTTTATTTGTGAATCGCCCGTCAGTAGTTTAATTCACAATTATTTGGCCCACATTTTGTCCCCATTTCAATCGTACATATCTGCTAGCATATACATATATGCTAGCAAATTAAATATTTTTAATTTATAGGTATATATAATTGATAAATCAACGTAAAATAATTGTAATTTAAACTATCTAAGAAAAAATCTTATTTATCTAAGTAAAATTCGACTATAACAAGTTTTATTCCAATAGAACAGAATAATTGCAAAACACATATGTGTTTTGCAATAACTATTAGCTCTTGTATGCTTGTTATTAATAAAATAATATATAAATTTTAGTTTTACTTATCTTTGACTCATATCTTAAAAATATTATAAGCTTCATGCTTATAGATATTTTTCTTGATACCCCGGGTTATATTATTTGGTAAATATGTGACATTTTTTATGAAACTGTGATATTTATAATCTGATTCTCAAAACATCATCATTTCCTGATCTATGAAAATGCACAAAAGTCACCCCTATTCATAAAAAGGGTGACAAAATATATATCAAGAATTATAGACCAGTCGCAGTGTTGTCAGCTCCTGCTAAATTATTTCAAATAATTATTCATAAATATCTCTATAATCACTTTCGGCAAGTTTTGTTAGACCAACAGCACGGGTTTCGTCCTGCCCGTTCCACTGTTACCAACCTTCTGTCATTCACCAAAACGGTGACAACTTCTCTCGATGCGGGAATTCAAGTAGACATCGTGTATACAGATTTTGAGAAAGCCTTTGACAATGTTTGTCATAGGTTATTATTAAAAAATGGTTGCTCAGATAATTTAACTCGGTTATTCTCGAGTTATTTAAGCAATCGTAGACAGTTTGTAACCTATGGTGGACGATTGTCAAAAGAATATTTTACCCCTTCGGGGGTTCCTCAAGGATCCAATCTGGGACCTCTGCTTTTTGTGTTATTTATTAATGACATAAATACAGCAATTAAAAATTCAAGTTTTTTTTTGTACGCAGATGATTTAAAATTATATAAATGCATTCGATCTGTTGCAGACTCCTTCTCTCTACAAAGTGATTTAGACTCTCTGTGGAGATGGGCTTCCGTTAACCGTCTGCCCTTTAGTGTCGGAAAGTGCCATACTGTGTCATTTTCTCGATCCCGTTCGCCATCAGCTTATTTCTACCATCTCGGTGGTAACATTTTGACTAGATAAACTTCCACTAAAGATCTCGGAATCACTTTCGAAAGCAAATGGAGGTTCTCTCTACACATACACGACGTCTGTGATAAATCTTTCAAGATGCTCGGCTTTGTTATGAGGAATGCCTTTCACTTTGACGATCCGTCAGTTATTCGCATCCTCTATGACACCTTAGTTCGTAGCATGCTTGAATCGGGATCTATAATTTGGAATCCCCGAACAGCCAAATAAAACCTTTTAGTGGAAAAAGTTCAAAAAAGGTATTAAAGATACCTTTACAAAAGGACATTTGGTTATTATCCATACTTATATCCCAGCGCCTTTATTTTAGGAGCGTTGGGATATGATTCACTGAGTTCTCGCAAAAAGCTGTATGTCGCTAAGCATTTTTTCAAATTACTAAAAGGTGCTGTCGACAATCCAGCCTTTCTCGAGGAATTCCAGTTTTGGGTTCCAGAACATTTTCGAGAATCACGATCGAGACCTCTTTTGATGGCCGTTAGGGCTAGGACATCCGCACTTGCCGACTCGCCTATAGCTGTGGCCATCTGGCTCCTTAATACGCTGGCATTACATATTGACTTGTTTAATGTTAGCTACGAGGATCTGATCCAGTTTATATCATTTAATTTTGATATTTTATAATTTTTTTGTAATGTTTAAGTATTGTTATATTTATGTATATATACGTTTTTTATGTTTTATAAATTTAAAATTTGTTTTCGACCATCGTGGCGCATTGGGGTAACCTGTTAGGCCACAATGATCTTAATTTAATCTAAAAAATAAATAAATAAATATAATTTTTTTATCGCAGATAAAAAAATTAGCAAAACTTTCGTCGCTCCATTTCGCTCATTCTCGAGTGCCACAAAGATCAAATCTGAGTCCACTGCTCTTTTTTCTATTTATTACCTCAGAAAAAATATATTTACAGTGTGACCTGGAATCAATATGGAGGTGGTCGATCGACAATCAACTACCTTGCAGTATCGCAAAGTGTCACGTTGTCACATATTCCAGATCTCCTTTTCCGGCAGAATTTTTTTATAGATGCGGAGGTGCTTTATGCAGAAATACTTTTGTCAATGAATTAAGAATGACGTTTGAGCAGGGATGATTTATTTATATGCACATCACTAAAATTTGCAATAAGAAATCGAAGATGCTCGGTTTCGTTATGCGGAGCGCGTGTCACTTTAATAATTAATGCCAAATCACGTTCTGTACGATACGCTAGCTCGTAGCGTCCTTATATGTGGCTCCATTGTCTATATATAAGTAAAGCAAAGCACTCCTTATTGTTAGAGAGAATTTTTAATATACATACATCTACAAGAGGAAGTACGGGTCGTATTTGTATCCTAGTGTCTTTTTGCTAAATTTATTGAATTCTTGGCGTAGCGTTGACTCAATGAAACACTTGCCCTAAAGAGTCACAATCGCGAAAACAATAATGTTTTCTGCGATAGCTATGAGGAGCTGGAAAAATTTATTCAGAACCCAAACTGTTTTTATTTATTTTTAAAATGATCAATATTTGGTTAGATTTGTAATCAGAAATAAAGACAAATAAACTGTTACATATATAAAATGACAACAGGATCATAAATATTCTAGCTGTTAGCCTTACAAACTAGCTGTCACAGCGAAGCCATGGTGAGTTAGTCGCTTTAAGCAAAAAGATACATCGGTATAAACCAATGAAACTCGAGGAATAGATTTTTGCTATTAATGTCTATAAGCAAACCGCGTTTCATCACTCAGTTTTAGTGAATCCAGATTCCCCGGATTACTAAGCTTGAGAATTCAGATAATTTCAGAATTTGCCTAAATAACTTCTTTCTCTTCCATATTTTGAAACGTGTAATTACCTAATAAGGTACATATTTATAATATGTTTAAAATTATGATGGAGGGTTATGTGATTTAAAACGCCCGTTATTAAATCATTAATAGGTTATTTTAATTTAAATAAATATTTTTTTATTTTTTTATATTAAATAAATTAAAAATTTACTTGACATATAAATAAGTTTTTATGTGGTTATATATTTTTTTTAATTTTTGAGTTCGGTTCTAACTTACTGATGATTTTTTTAAACAAATGTGAAAGCTTCTCATGCGGTTAACTCAAATTAGTGGCCAATATTATATTGAGGAAGGATAAATGGATTTGATTGATCGTTTCTCGGATTACTATGGAAGCGATTAATTCAAGTCAGACAGGAAAACTTTGTGGTCGATATTGTAATTAATGTTAAATGAAATTTCATCTATATACAAAATTCATACTACTATATAATAAAACGCCAGAAAGCTTACACAATATTACATAATAATTGTATAATATTATAAATGTTTAATTTAATACAAAATTAAATCTATATTAAAATCTAAATAGATAAAAAGATTTATATATAATATAAATAGATAATATTTAATTTTAATATTTTGTATGACGCTCGTGATTTAGAAAAATAGTACTTACCATAGAACGCAAATAAATATCAATATATTTGTGAATTAAGAATCAAAATAAAATGGATTGAGAATCAAAACGGATTGAATAACCACAATATAATCAAATAGTAATTACTAGAAATATTTATATATCTAATAACTATGAATTTATGTGAATTGTTAGCGCTGTTTTGTCAGTTGCATGACATTCTTAAAGTTATTAGTAACCACATTGTCAGATATAATTGTGGCTTATATTCTCCTTTGTATCACTGTCAAATTAATCTCCATGCTCCTCTTCGATTAGTTTTTAATTTTTCGCTTAAAACTTGAGAGTCAACCCAATACAACTAGATTTTTTTTAATGTTTATTGTTGTTTGTATAATGGGCATCATGATACATTGGGAAATCTTGTTATATCAAATTTTCCTAACGCGGCATGATAGATATGATGGTCAAATTTGTAATAAAAAATGTAATTAGTCCAATAAGTGATTTATATTAAATATTGTCATGTATTGTACATTTTTTTTTAATTGTTTTTTTTGCTCTTACGATTGCGCAAAAATTATTTAATTATTCTTATAAAAATGATTACAAATAATTGATGTGCGTATTTTTAGTAGATAACAAGGGCAAATAACGAGTTTTATATTACGACAATCTACAAAAATAG
Organism: Plectrocnemia conspersa; assembly: GCF_051122295.1. Classification (NCBI taxonomy): domain Eukaryota; kingdom Metazoa; phylum Arthropoda; class Insecta; order Trichoptera; family Polycentropodidae; genus Plectrocnemia; species Plectrocnemia conspersa. The sequence goes on along the minus strand of NW_028277175.1, from coordinate 9,180,624 downwards.
ATAACTGTTTCCCAGAGTTAAAATTAGCCCTAATAAAGGAGCCATCGATTGATTGTAAATATAGAGATGAGAGATCTCACATCAAACGAAAACGAGATCCCATTAATAAAACACAGTGATAACATAAATTCTCAATTCAAAGCACGATATGTAAAATCGAATAATATATTATCTAAAAAGTACAATACCTCAAAATCAACAACGAACAATAGGTGGTGTAAAATGTGTATTAGTGATTCATAATCGGTAATATAGTAGACCTGAATAACCAGTCGAGTCACAATTTCAATGCCAACGTGCGGAGTAATTTTCCGCCAGCCGAAATCCGATTTTCTGACAACACGTAACAGTAATTTTTGTGTGGTCCTTTAGATTTTTCGTCACGGTATGCGCATGATATTTATATATCAATATCAATAAATATACCAGAATGTCACATCATACATTAATAAGCAATGCGATACAAATCTATTGCATCGCATTAAAATTAGTAGATTTGTTTAAATATATATAATAATCTATAATTATTTTTATAAATTATTCTCAAAAAATAACTAATTTTTTATTTCATTACGAATTTTACAAAATGCAAAAATAAATGTCTATGAAAAATCATTAGTCAAACTATTATTTCTAGTATTGCGTATTACCACTATTGATACAATGATACCTTGAAAATACAAAAATCATGCGGTAATATATTAAAATTGTATTGGCAATATCAAAGCAAATTTTGAACACATCGATTTTCTTCAAATAACACAGTTATTGAATAATACACTGGCATATCGTATATTTTATATGACAGCCCTACTAATATTTCCTCCCAGAGCTTTTCAACCCCTCGCAACCCCCTCATCGGCAGGTTGTATTGCGGGGCGTTTTATTGTCTTCACGTCAATCATATTCGCGGAAAATAGATAAAAAAAATACGATATAAAACTCGGTAATTCAATGTGCGGGCGCCGTTTGATTGGAAAGCACATCGGAGGCTTTTATGATTTACGACGAAATATTTTACAATGGCGACCGTAAAAATATACCCCAGCACGTTCTAGTTGTCGAGTGCCATTTTTTATATCAATATTTGTATGTATATGTATAAATAATATACATAAATATATTATTCTTATGGGGTCATAAATCATCATCAAGGCGATGATAATCAGTCTTCGTTATCTTCATAAAAGATTCTTAATTTTTGTTTTATTATATAACATATATTTACAGCTGCGGAAATTTTTAACGCTTAGCTTAAGTATTTTTTATTGTAAGAGAAAACATAAAAATATTATAAACAAAATAAAAATTTAACGTCCAATAAATAAACCGACGGAATATTTCGAAACTAATAAAATCGAAAACTTTTTAACGACTCGCACAGGGGTAAATCGAGTTAGAGAACACGATAAACTTTACACTCCTTTCCGGAGGGTGGTGAATCAATATTTAAAGTTTCGTTTTGAATTTATCCATTTGATTACGCTTCCCGAAAATATCCCAAAAGCGATTCCCGGAAAGCCTTAGCGACCGGTCCCCAAAATGGACCACAATCCGAAAACTTGCGTAATTTTCACGTTAAATATGCAGTGTATTAAAAAGTTCAATTAACTATAAATATTTAGATGTAATGCTCCAACTTTAATAATTATTAGAAAAATAAGTTTATAAGAAAGCTCTAAATTTGTATACAAAAAATTGGTAAAAACCTGACCTAGTATTTCTCTCTGTTAAAATTACCAATCAAAGAAAATAAATAATCTTTGATAAGGAACTGAAACAATAATGAAACATTTCTAGATAATTTTAAATAAATAAAATTTTAGTTGACAAAAATATTTTTGCGAAAATTATGACTGAGAAAAACGTGTCGTTTCAACGTGTAGCTCCAACTAGTAAAATCCGTGAAATTGTGGCTTTAGTTCGTTAAAAGTTTTCACTATATATAATATAGTCAAAACTTATGTTTTATTATATAGTATATAATATGAATAAGTCGAAATAGCATACAAGCAAAGGATCAATTTTTTTTACTAAGATCGTATCTATTAAAAAATCAACGGAAAATATATAAAATAAGAAATAGTATAAATTAAATTTTAATATGTATTACTAATGAATTTCTACAATATTTAATATCAATAAAAAAATTAATTCAATAATAATATATAAATTATTAGCTTGAATAATAGAATAGTCGGTGATTAATACCTGAATTCGAATTTCACTTAATTTTTATTGTTTCTGAAAAAATAGTGCTTATTATATAATTATAATTCCGATCGAGCATCAAAGATTAGGTTTTCCTTATTTTTCCAAATATTTTCACGTATGAATTTCGTGATAAATAAATTAAATAAAATCGAGATAGATCATATATGCTTTTATAGTCGCTTATAGTGGCAAATATTGAGTTTTAATAATAGATTATAATTAATAAAATATATGTTAATTTACAGACAGATTTTAGTCTAGTACTCTACTACTTATTTAGTAGGCGTTGATAATTTAACCCGTTGTAATGCATTTGTAATGCAATTTTTAAGTTTATTTAGTGATAGTAGATAAAGATTTTATAAAAAAAGAGGTTTTAATGTGCTAGCTATTGGTGTTCTTTGATATTTTAGCCGAAATTCCGTATAATTGAACACTCACAAAATTGGTGCATGGCACGCCCGTTGCTAAAAATATGCAAAGTAAAAATTTCTACCCGAATTAATCATCAAAACATTGTTGATGTTTTCCAATTTTAACTACGTCGGCACTAAATTAGTTTTTCGCTCTCCGCCACCCAAAAAACTTGCCACTAGAGAACTTCGTTTAACTTCCGACTCAGATAAAATCTGATAGGCGCAACCAAAAAATGACTGTTTGGGCAAAGGCGACAAAACGCTGCTCTACCAGCAGAGCAATAATGAAATAGAATTCGCAAAAAAATACGTAAACGCAAAACGAGCGCCGGATATGAAGTACAACACAACGGGACGCTGGCAAAATGGCCGCCAGCCCCCGTTAAATTTTAAATAAAAGGCTTAACGTGAAAGCTGCAATTTGTATGTTAAAGCCGTTTTAACCGTGCCGCTAAAACGAAATTATCATATCATAAATTATTTATGAGCGTTTTACATTCGCTATATCATCGACAGCGATCCGTCCCGCGGATAATTATGTCCGCGGACCAAATTAAAACGTACAAATTGCACGTGACACACACGCATAGGGTTCAATTATAACTACTTGTGTAATTAAATGAAAAAAATATTATATAAGTTGTGGCGACGTTGACAATGTTCATTCTTCCACAAACTTGGTCCCGTAAGAATAACTTTTGACACTACTCTATCACCCAGTGTAGTCGCTTTCTAATAAATATTTAAGGCAATTTCTTAAACATTATCTTCTCCTTACAGATTTGACAAATATAGGTAAACTTAATATCTTGAAACTTTTTTATTACTAACAGCTTGACAACATTGTCCAAAGGTTATTCCCGTGACCTTTCACTTAAACTTGTCAAGACCAAGTACAAGATACAAGATATATCTACAAGAAGTACGGGTCGTATCTGTATTTATATCCTAGTGCCTTTTTGCTTGGAGCGTTAGGATACAATTCATTGCCTTTTTAGTGTAGCTTCTACTCGATGAAATAGTTTTTGAAATACCGTGCCGAACAATGATCACTTCTCAGAAGGCTAAAATTTACGTCAAAAGCAATAAAATCGTGTCGTCGCAGTGGTAACGCTCGTTATTTTATTGCTTTTGCCGTGAATTTTTACCTTCTGAGAAGTGATAATTGTTTTTGCGCTCTCATATTGACCAAAATTCGGTTTGAATATACTTTTATCAGGCCTCTTATATTGGAGGTTCATAGTAATAGTAAGAATAGCTATCATATTTTTGAAACATAGTGTAATATCAAATTGCAGACAAACTGTAAAACAATTCTGTTTTATTATTATTATCCTATTCTTCCGTTTTTTTCCCCTGAGAGATGAGTTGGCTTAGTATGTGTTTTAGACTTGACCTAATGAAAGTTCTAAAACTATAGTTGGTTCAAGAACTTTCATTAGGTTAGGTTTTGGTTTGAACAGCAAATGAACGTTTCGCAACTGTCAAATTAGGTTTAGAACAGCATATTAGCGCATATCTACTGGCGAAAATGTATATGGACTTACTAGTAAAAATATAACCATACCAAAAAATACACATTCGCTATATCATTTATAAATCGGATGAAAATAAATAATGAAATGTATATAAATATTTTATTTACTACATATAGAAAAGTCGAAATCATATAATTTATATTTTCACTGGTAAAAATATATATCTACTGGTGAAAATATATTCTGATTTAATTTTACATAATTGATTTAATATAATTCAGCTAGTGCTGTTGTTGATTTTTCATTTTCGCTTTGCTTCTTCCTTAGGTATTCGATCTTAATTTTCAGATCGAATATCTAAATTTACTGCTACTAATTTACATTCGTTGAATATTTACACCCATGTCTATTATTTTATAAACGTTCAAGAACTAATAAAGTAAGCAATTATTTGCAAAAAAAATTTAATACTAACGTAGCTTCGTCAAAAAACTAAAATCTGTCCTTTTGAATAATAATGTTTATTATGAAAGTACTACTTAGAAAGTGGGTACTTTTGAAGGCAAATTAATCTCACAAAAAAAGGGTAAAATATTCCAATCTCAATCCCATCTCTTCCTTGTCTTATTTGTCTTATATTTCTGATTAATCAGAAATGCCTTTAATTATTTCCTTATCGTTATAATTTGTACTTAAGGTTCGCAATTAACTACTCCTCGATATCATCTTTATCAGATTCTGAGCATATTGATATTTTTATTGCTTTCATAATGTCTTTTATTTTTTAACGCTTTGCAATTTATCAACAAGATCTGATTCACTGCTTCTGGAACAAAATAATTATACTGGTAATCTAGTAATAATCCATTTAATTAATATCAATAGTCGAAGAATCTACTTCCATTTTTGATCCATTAGTTATATTACAATCGTGACATTTGCTGAGAAGCATTTCATCAATCTAGTTTAAACACTCTATTGATGGATGCGAAGGTGTTTTATCATGTAATAACAATACTTATTTTTCTTTTCATCAATAGGATTTAGATATTTTTCACTTCCAAAATATTTATAATAAAATCTATTATATTTCATAATATTTCTTTCATCGATGCAGACTTTTGTAAAATTGCCCTTGACACTTGTGTATATATTTGGCTTTCTTTGTATTGATTTCTAAACCTATTTTAGCTGCAGCTCGCCTGAAAGCACTAAGCGTGTTTATACCCACTGTCTCAGACATTCATATTGTATCTCCATCGTCAGCATATACCAGCTTGAAACATTCCTCTCTCGAAAAATCCATAACACAAATACAGTACACTCTCTATTATCTGAGCTAATACTGCGGAGGAAGGTCACAGATAATAGAAAAGCAAGAAAAGCCCGAACTAATAATTTATAATTGATTTTAAAATATGCATAATAAATTTACAATACAATTTTTTTTTTGTTTTATGAATCTCTCAATAATTTCCGAGTATCAGTGCGAATTTTTCTGAGAGAATTTATCGATATATTCCAACCCTCTTTGGTCGATGTAGTGTGATCAGTGACTTTCTATAACTAATCTAAATGTTAGTATCTTTTTTACTTATATTTTCACTATCACTCACTTTTTATCCTGTTTGAGTGACAATACAAATGATATCCAGATCTTTATATCATTAAAAACCTAGAACATTAGAATTGCGATCAAACCACCCCTTGATGTATTTCCAATCAACATTTTCAAAGCATTTAATCTGCATATTTTAGAGCCTCAATCTCTTCAAAAATTACTAGAATATGTAAAATTATTTTCTATGAAAAATTACCATTTTTTTTTACTCTTACTAGACTTGAATAAAATTCTAGAATAATATAGATAATTCTGAAATCTAAAATTAAATTCTCTTTAGTTATTCGTATAAACATAGTGAAGATAATGCGAAAACATAGAAAAGCTTGAGTTGAATGAAAAAATGAGTCACGGTCCTTATCAATGAGTAAACATCTAGAAGAACAGAAAAATCCATGATTATTTTGAAATGTCACGTAACTCATAAGCTCACGTGGGCCATATTTCATACATTTATAATATTATTATATTGTGGGTATGTTGCCATTAATGTTATTGTGCGCACATATAGTCACGATGTGTCAGCGCACAAAGTAGACCGAAAAGCTTCCGCTTCCTTGAAGCTTTCGCATGTCGTCAAAGTATACAGTTACAATTTTCATCATGCGCGCTCTAATTACATTTCCATAACTGTGTTAATATGCAAATTCACACACACACGGACACACGCTTTTAGAATATGAAATTATGCACCGGTCGTCCCTTGGCAGCTCGTCCCCGACAAGTGTTTGGGAGCTTTCAAGTTTTGCGCTTTTCGAGCATATTAAACGATCCCTGTTTAATATAACTAACAATTTTCCAAATATAAGCATCAATCGATCGTATATAAATGACCTCGTTTTATTAACGCGTATATACGTGATCTTCCCTAGAGAGACGCAGTGCTCTCAGACTCCAGACTCGTGCAGCTCCTCAAATAAAATAATAAAACGCTGAATATAAGTATATCATTGACACTTACTATAAACTTTAATTTGCATGATAAATCCGATTATTCTTTAATTTTAGCAAAATTTATTGAAAGCTTAAAGCTAAAAAAAATATTTATTTATATTTTACATTTCATTTTTAGTACTTATTCTAGACGTCAAATATGTATGTTGCTATTGGATATTCTTATTTAAGTTAATTTAAGTTTATTTAAGTATTATTTACAATTACTTAAAAAATCAAAAATGCACTATTATTATTTAAGTACATTATGCAAACACCAGCAATTTCTTTATAAAATAAAATTTTATAATACGTAATAAAACAGTAACGCGTGTCATTTTCGTTACTGCCACTATAAACTAACTACTAATAAAAGATTTTTTATGAGAATGCAAATATTGACATATTGCCGTCATTGCCGATTAAATTTACATGCATAAATAATTTAAGGACATGTACATTTGTATTGTCATATGATATAAATTATAGTCGAAGTACAACTTACATCACATAATTTTGTGCAGCATTCAAACAATGAATTGAAGGGATGTCTACAGGTTATTTGATTGCTCATGGAGCCATTGGTGGAGTAACACCGAGCATAGCATATCGATAATTTTATTAAAATTCAACAGCAACTCATAATATATGAGCATAATATAGACAAAATATAATGGGTGGAAATCTTCTATTTTTATTACTTCAACTAAAAACTAAAAATCAAATACTGTCTTATGTATTTTAAATTATATCAACATTACAACTATATTATTATAGATAATTTTCAATTACAATATATGTATAGTTATTAAAAGGAAACTGTATATTAAATATTGTATATTACTATTTAGTACCATCCCTTTTATATAGTCACAAAAAATATAAAATGACGATATCCAGTAATAGATGCAAACAGAAATCCTCTTTTTATTTATCTTTGTGACAGCGATAACTGAACGTTTTTATTTACACACTTGAATTTATCAAAGACAAACACGTGGTCCTTCTCTCTCTCTCTCTCTCTCTCTCTCTCTCTCTCTCTCTTTATTTGTCTATTTTCCTCTTGATTAAACAGAAACACATCAAAATAGTACATAAATGTTGCTTCTAAACGATTGAGTTAACTTAAAACCAGTAAATTATATTAATATTACTATAATAATATGATAAATAATAATTCTTCAAAGCACACATTAAATGTAGTGCGTTAAAAGTATAATACAATAATTAAATAATTGAGATATTAAACACGAATTTTTCGTATTTTGAGAGCAAAGGGGTATTGCTTTTTAACCAAATAATTTATTTAATTTATAACACACATATACATATATATAAATAAATCTAGACGGTGCCATCAGGTGATAGAGTTGAAATAGTAGGCCTTAGAAGTCGTCTTATATATATATATATATTATTTTCGACTGTGATTTTTGAAATCTGTCGTTTTATAATGCTGTTTTATGACAGCTCTAGCGTATCGCAGATGATGTTGTTGTGAAGCAATTGAATTTTTTCTTAGACACCCCCTACACTTTAAAATGATATATATGGCTATTCCGGCGATCGGTAACCTAAAAATTTAAGAACAATAGTAATGTGCGCATGCTATGTAATGTCTAGCGCGAGTCCTTTCACGTCTTGGGACAAATTGGGTAGTTTGTGCAATATTTCAAATTAAAATCGCAAGTATTTAGTCACGAGATTTCTCTTTCATTGTTTTGTAAATATGCTGTGTGTCAAATTAATATTTTTTAATTAATCACTATCGAGGCGAATTTTTTTTTTCCTTTTTTCGAATGTTTGTTAGAGTGACCTCTAAATCATAATAAATTGTGCTGGTGGTTATAACTCCCACAGAAAAATATCCATTGTTTGTAATACTTAAAAAAATGGAAATTCAGCGCATTAATATATACTTTAATGTATCATTAAAATCTTACATCAATTTTAACTAACACAATCTTTCATATTTTACAACACAAATATTCAACCTTTAAAAATATTGGATTTATGTGCACATCATAATCTTAATTATTAAGTATTTTAATTCAATAAAACATTATATTAAAAAAATAGTATAAAAGTTAATTTAGATATTTATTGCTTTAAAAATATTGTTTGTACTTACATAACTACGTCTAACAATAACACAGCAATGTTACTCACGCTTAACTTGTACTACTAGAGAGTTGTATTTGATTATCAAAATAATGTTAAACAATTTAATAGCCTTATAATATACAAGCCTAAATTTACAAACATTTAACAGATAAATATTTAACATAGTAAACCTAAAAAATACATGAAGGAAATTTAATTATAAATATATGCTTATAGCTTAATAAATATCTTTAAGCATATTTGTGTAGTTCTTTACAAGCTTATTTATTTTAAATTCTAGGTGTATGGTAAAATATTCTAGTGGTTTCATATAATTATGATCTCTCTCAGTTTATTTCCATGTCAGTAATACCGGTAGATATCAGACTAAAAATATACATCAGATAAGGAGCGATTAAATCATCTCTGTCAGCTTTTAATTAAAATACTCGAAATTCTCCCCCAGCTTTTCAAGTTTGTTCGTACCAAGTGCCTTGTTTAGACGTTGGATTTTTATTATTGCTCGTGTGCAAACGTTTTGGTGTGTTTGTAACACGCGCCTCTCGCGTAAAGCATGTGTTTTACGCGGCGAGAGAAAATATTTATTCAGATAAGTAAAATTTATCTGTCTAAAACATAGCACAGTAACTAAATTTATATTACATGCATCGCGTATATATTCCACACTGAAGAAAATTAATCTCGTCCCTACTGTTTTACAATTTTCGCCGTGCGGGAGATACACACGTGTGGGTATGTATATATGTAATAAAGGCAAGTACAATGTTATAAATGTGTAATATGGCACGGGCTCATCCAGTTAAATTCTGCGTTTGAAGTAAACTTTCAGAGGTATTTCGAAATAATCTAGAAATCCAATATCCTATTAGAAACATAATATGACATATTTAAACTCATATGTTGAAGAAAATTATATACTAATGCATAAGTTCATTATTATAAATGAGTATTAATAGTTTATTGTTATTGAGGCAGTTACTATGTTTTTTTAATGTATGTAACTTTTTTACTAATCTTTTCAAATAGAAATAATTAAAGAACACTGTCATTTGCCTACCAGAAAATAACATAAAAATATTTCTTTAAGCCACACTAACCCACTACGATAAAAACCTTAAATATAAATACACAAAGCACATATCAACGGTTTTAGACTTTTAATGAAATGATATATTTCTAATTACAAAACCTTTAAGCTTCTCAAATTATATTTTTAATTTAAAAAAATAATCTGATCTTAATGTTAATATTTTTTGATTTTTACAATTTGCCCACTTTATTGATAATCTAAAAACTATTTTTATCTTATCGGTACATAATTGTTCTTAACATCTTAGGGCACTATTATAATAGGCTTTTATATTGCTCGCGCGTATTTCTTATCTCATTTTTTATTAAGTTTCTTTTTTAAATTATGACGGATTCTTGGGAAAAGTATCGTTGTTTTTTTACAAGTAATAAGCTAAATAAAATATTTTATAATTACTTTTTAGGACCCAACTCAATATAGAAGCTCCATCTTATACATTAATTATATTTAATAAAACGCTTAAATTTTACTTTAAAACCCTAAAAATAACATCGTCACCCCCCTCCCCTTACATATTTTTCATACATTGCCATTCTCTAAGATCCGCTTTCTATGAATTTAAATAGAACAAAAATGACTCGTTCCATATAATATGTACACATGTAGCCTAATCTTAAGATACCTTGACAAGACTAAGCTTTATTCTGTTTTTTAGTACGGTTTGTGTAGTATAAAAATATTTTAAGACCCCAATAATCAATAAGATGCGTTCCAGAAATGCGTTTCTCGCATTCATGGGCCATCTTGACAAATATTTGTATACTTTCCCTTAACCCTTCGTGAGAAACGAACCCAGGTGCTTGATTTCTGGAACCCTTTCAATAATTGAGTCTACGATACTCAAAGAAGCGGGTCTGCCCCTTGTTTGCGACTACTACATATATTTTGTTTTATTTTGGTGTCCTGCTTTGTACAAAAATCTACGGCACCCTTACTGACTGACATGAATTTTAAGAGGAACTGTTATTCAAATTTTTAAAGGTGTCAACAAATTTAAATCTAAGTTGCACTTTTATATCAAATACAGTGCTCTAAGTTGCTCTAAGTTGCTCTCTCCCCCCCCCCCTTCCCCCAACGTATGAAATACACACATTCAAATATCATACACTAATACTCCTTTATCATTAATTTTCTTTCGCATATAATTTTAAAATCTATTGATTTAACTACAAACATTTTAAAATTCATAGTAAAGCAAAATAACTACATATTTATTGAATTAAAATTATTTAACAATTTTTTGCAAGACAAAAAAATAGTTGATCAACGCTGAAAAACAGCGCCGAAAACAGCTGTATGGTAACCACAGAACAAAGAATATAATAGTAGCTATCCAAAATGCGCATAGAAGAGCAACGAGGTGCAGGGAATAAAATATACGATTATCATCGAGTCGCTTTTCTATAGTTGAAGCTACAAAAATATGTTCTAAACCTTTGCTCTGCTAACATAAAAAATATTATTAAATTTCAATGCAAGCTCTTTTTAATAAATGTATAATTATAACCTTTATTACTTAAAAATTAATTAGTATATATTTTACAGTTTACATTACAAAAAATATACATTTCAGTAGTATAGTAAATAGAATAACATGGACAACAAAATTTCGCTGCGAAACTCCTATTCGCAAAAATAGTATGATTGAGGCATTAACAGTCTAAAATTTCTTTGAAAAGATTTGTGATTCCGTCATAAACTTTAGGTTGTGGTACATTTATTAAAATCCTTCCCTTGATTTTTTAATTCGTATTTTATAAATATTGATATCTTTACTTTTAATTCCATAACATGAGTTAAGACAAGTCCATCTAGGAGCTTACAAAACTTCATACCCAGATCTTTCAACATTTTGGTAGAATATTTTAAAAATCTTAGATTTTAAACCCAAAACTGGATACAGGGTTATTACACATGCAAAAATTTTACACAGGGAAAACTCTGATAATTACTAATAATTTTAACTGCCATATATTTTACTCTATTTTTGAGTAAAAATGTGTATAATTATAAGAAAATATAAGTGTATCGTATCAATGTAAATTATTAATATATTTGTATTATATTAAAACATAATATTTTTAAATTAAAATCATAATAGATTACTCATCTATAATCAGAATTTTTGATGTTTGAAATTTTCGCTGTGTGCAATTTTTGTTTGTGTGATAATTACCGAGCGCCTAAAATCATATGAAGTTTACAAATTGAATAGAGTGAAAAATTATGTATTAAATGATTTTTTCTTGATTTTGATATCAATGTTTTATCACCACTTTAAACATATTTTTTTCTTTAACCTCTCTGCCACGACGTTTATTTGACGCAAGTGTTCCCTCAGCGCATCGGATATTTAATCTAACTAAATTTCTAGCACTCTATGTTTTTCAGCTTTGTATTTTAAAAAAATACACAATTTCACTATTTAAAAATGATACAATGCCCATTTGATAATAATATAAATAAATATATAGACGAGTGTTTCAAGTCGATTACTATTACTCGAAAGACCTGGGTTTGATTCCCATATGAATCTTAGTATTTTTTTAAATAATCAAAGCAAAAACATATAAGTTTTAATGTTAATTTAAGCATATGTGAATTTTACTCGCCTGTGAATTTATACTCACACTTTATTACAATATTTCATCGTTCTACGTCTGATAATAATATTAATAATAATGCAATTATTAATAATAACAACTATCTTTATTTAGTTTTGGTAAAAACATGCGATATTATGAGCCAATTATATGGTAGAGTTTGTGCTGATGACTTGATTTGATTGCACATCGCATGATGGGCTTCGCGCTGAATGGGTTAATGCACTATCACTAGCGAATCCCAACACTAAAAACACTACATTGCTACACTCACGCCTATAGGGCATTAATCAAGGTTTTTCAGCTGTTTGTTTCCACTTTTGGTGTCACTTTCAATGGCATATGCTCGATTTGCCGGATGTGTGAGGTTATTTTTAGTACTGTTTTGTATTTAAGAAAATAATAATATTTTATTATTAAACATCCGATAAATCCGAACTATTTCTAGTGATTTATACTATACTTATATTGTATAAATACAATAATTTATAGTTAAGAGGCAACTCACATTTTCTATAAAGAGGATACCACACAGATCGTCGTTATGTGGAAGCTTTATAAAAAATATCTTTTCCTTTGGCAATGGATAATATAGTGTGCGTCCAAAATCACATTATTAAACGCTCGAACGTGATTAAGAGACCACCTCTCAGTAAAAAGTCTCAATTCGACTTAATGTACTTGTTTACGAGCAACCAATCTATACCCCAACCATTCGCCATTTAAATTCGCAATGAGATTCGGCTCTGCTGTGGCGAATTTACATAACCGACACACAGCCAGCATATTAAATAAAACTTAAACGCAACGACTTTTTTCCCTCCCGCTCATTTGGACGTCGTTTTAGCCGGCGGCCCTCCCGGGATGTTTTTTCGCATTATCTAAATGGCCATAACACCCTTGGCTACAATTGCTCTTTACGGCCGCGGCCCGCTTTTGAAAAGGCCTGGCAGCGTTATGTCGGACGTCGATCTGTGCTGCGACGTCGTGTCATGTCGTGTTTTCTATTTTGTTACATGCTTTGTGTCACTATCTCGCTGCTAGCCGCACAATTGGGCCGGCTCTATGGAAAGGATGTGAACGAGCGAAATTCTTAAAGGGAGTCTATGGGTTCAAGCAGAAATATTGCCTATTCTACTTGTATAGTGCCCGTTGAAATATCGAGGAAAACGTAATCTAATGAAAAAAATTATTAGAGACGGACAGAAACTATTTTGTATGAGTTTTTATTTGAAACTGTGTAAGGTTTTTCGGAAGTACTGAATGTCGACAAAAAAGGCTTTTATGATACAATAGCAAACGCTAACTTAAAAAATATATATGACATATATCATTTCTGTCAAATTCCAATCGGTTAATACGAAGTTATTTTTAGGAACGTCACTGGATTAAGAAGCAATAGGAGCACCTTGCAACTTCTTAACTTGACAGTTGACTGTTCTGTTACAGCGTTACTTAAAGAGTATGTTAATGTAAAATCTATTCTCGGCTCACGTACTGTAGTTTACAAACCCCTGATCTATATGAATACATTTATTTACAACTTACTCATAAAAGTTTCAGTTTCGTTTTCAACCAAAGCTAAAACACAATATTTTGTTCGGCTACGGTTTCACCCAAAAATAAACAGTTTTAGTCATACTCTTATTGTAACGAATTATACTCGCATATTTAAAAATACATACAATGTATACATAAAAACTTGAATTCCCTTTAGAGCAATCGTATCCACCAAACTTTTAATGAGGTCAAAAAAGCATATTTTTAGATATTTCGCTTTCCGTAATTCTACATAACCACTCAGATAAAAAATCTGTTGGATGGTCTGACTTGTGAGCTAAAAGAAGTTATCAGAATATATTTAGTGAAGATTTAAAACTACATTTGCAATCCCATACGATTGATAAATAATCTTTGCTTTATATTAATATTACTTTATTAAAAGTCACGAGTTTTAACTAAGTATTAACATAGATGCCATAAAAACATAGATAAATGGGTACAGTACGAAGACCAAAAGCACCGTTTTAAAGTATGTTCTTCATTAGTTCGCAAAAACAATTGAGAACTATTTTTTAAGAGAATCTTGATTTTGTGATGAAAAATGAATTTTTTGGGAAAACAAGAAGAAATCAGATTTTTTTATTTTGATTAAATCTTTCGCTGTAACCTGACAGGCGTAAGCCCAATGCGTTACAACGGGTAAATCTGTACCAAGTGAGTAGAGTCTGGTGAAATTATTATGTGTAATAATTTATAACAAATAAATGTGCTAGGGCTGGTTTTTTAATAATAGCGCATTTTTTTAAATAAAAATTCGAGTGCCACTGCCGGGGCTTGAACCCGCAACCTCAAAGTTATTAGTCTAAGACATTACAGACATTAATTTGTCAGCAAAACCATGCTTCAAAACCGATTTTAAATTTAAAAAATATATTGTGACAGTATAGTGGTATTCTAGATGTATTACTTTTGTGCTTGCACTACACTCTCTGGAAGTTGTCCGAACCGAAGTTCAACTTAAGTTGGCCGAGGTCACCGACTTCCAAGTAGTGGCCACACTGCCACAAATTTCATATTCCATCCGGACGGTGGTCATGAATGACGTCCGCATGGCGGCTGCTGTCACGTACAGCTGGCATATTTGCGCGCAATCAAAAAATGTGCCAAATAATCGTAATTTTTAAATTGTCATATTATTAAAATTACGCTACTGATAAATATAAAAGTTTGTGTGGGCACTAACCAACACAATATCAGTGAAAACTTTTCGGTCGTAAATATTCAATTTACGCAAAATCTTTGTCGGCTTTTGCAAAATGTCATAAGGCATATAAATGATATTTCAGAATACGAACACAACATCTGTGACTATCAGAAAATTTGTCGCTATCGATTCTAAATAATAATTCGTTATGGTGTACCATTTATATAAACCGATCTAGGAAAATACATAAGGATATTCGAAACGATTTTTTTAACAAAATCAAGTAACACTAATTATTTAATTTTATATGGAAAAAATATAATAATGATATATGTTAGAAGAATATACTATCAAAAATATAATTAATCCCTTTTGGTGCCCTAAAATATTCAAAGATGTCAGTAAGAGTCTGTTGAAGTTCCCGATAAGCATGTGGTATTATAACTTGACTACGTGACCACGATGCAGCGCTCGTCATGCGTATTGACCATAGGACGCCTACGCGCATACTGAAATTGAACCGAGTTACTCGTTCTATCTCAGTTTGCGAAAAACCATATCATTATCTCTCTCACTGTCGTCACTTAACACGCGAGAGAACGAAAGGGGAAGTATTTCACTACTCGCGCTCGAAAGAGCAGCTCCGACGTCGGTCCGTTTGCCGATAATGTTAGGAAGCGCTCAAAGCTGGCCAAGTCGACTGAATTATCACCTACTTTACTTCCCGTTCTCGGTAACCTCGGACAACTTCCGAGAGATTTTAGAGCGGGCAGAACCGAACTCGACCAAAGTAACCCACTATATTCTCCGTCTTTGGCCAACCTTGGCCAGCTTCTAGAGAGTGTAGTGCAAGCATTAAGCTTATTATTATTTTTAAACCAAGCGAGACAATTACATTGGAATTAAAATGTAGAAAAATTACAACAATTAAAAATATTAAAAATTAACTATAAGCATCCGATTTTATATACACACAGATAATTTGAGATATTAAACAAATTAGGAACGGAAATTCTGCGGGTTATCACATTTTTAGACATTTAGATTTATTTTTTTGAAATACAAAATTCAATAATCAATGATTTTATATCTTAACAACCTATAAAAATAAAGATTTTTATAAACAATAAATTCATTCATTGTTGAATCATCGGTATAAAACCATTTCTGTATATAAGGCATATAATAACGTTTTATAAATAGTAACTAAAATAATAAGCTTTAATTGAAAATAAAGAGAATAATAAAAAACATTCAATCTAGATATTTGTAAAATAAACTAACATTTAAATATGATGTGATAGAATCTGATTCAGTTACAAACTAGTTTAAGATATTATTTCAATTAGTAATACCTAGCATAAGTTATAATAATATTATTTCTGTTTCTATCTTATTTTAGATTACAGTTTTAATGCATCGTCCATTTTCATTAAAACTTTTAGCAGTCTAGATTTTCCTTAATGAAAGATTTTAAACTAATTATTATACTAGCGCATATTTAAAAATAAATCATAAGCTAATAACTGTATCAATAATATCATTTTTGATATTTATACATATATATTAAATTTATTTTTATGTTAAATAAACACAGTTAATAAATCGCATATCAGTCTTCCATTATCACGTGATCTTTTCGCCTTCGAGATTTAGAATTTTTTATTTCGTCAAAACGAAGCATGAAATATTGTACCTTAAAAATGGGCCACGATAAGAAACGGTTTTCTTTTTTTATAAAAAAACTGTACGATACGATAACGGTATGGAAGCAGAAAAAGGGGAGAAAAGAAGAAAACACACATTTTCCATTGATAGCCGACGTTCGGCACGCGAGCCGATTAAAAATATTTTCGATCTGATACAGTTATACGTATTTATTATTCGTTATCTATTCCGTTATTGGTAACGTTTCATCAAGCGAACGCTTTCGGTTTCTTGCTCGTATAAATAAATAACAAATAATACGGTTTTTCCTTTACGGTTTCCTTCCGACTTATGAAACAATTCGAGATATGTTCATTTTAGTTTACTTTCGGCTTCTATTTATACTTCTTATTACCATATACTCTTATAGATAGAGACCATTAAAGTTTAGTGCTTTTCGATCAACACAGCAGTGTATTTATATTGAAAATCGATTTTATAATATATACACATATAATTTTTTTTATTCCATATTATTGTGTAATTTAAAGTGGATAAAAACACGTTGTTTTAAAATTCATTATTATAAGGTCTTTCTGAAAAAGCAAGACGACGTCGCAATTCAAAAGTCGGAGATTGAATTTCAAAGCGTTGACCAAAAATATACACAAAGGCTCGAAATCTGAATCGTATTTTACTTGAATTGATTTTTTTTATCATCTCCTCTGTCTTTTTATATCTTTAATTATTATTATTTATTTTAATTTATTTATGTATTAAGTGGAACAATTGCTTTGAATTTTTTCACAAAATCAAATGAGAGTAAGCAAAATAAATATACATGAGTAAACAAAATACAAAATTGTTACATATCCATTCTAAAACGATGTATCTTACCATATTACGAAATATTAAACCTTTTAATAATAATGAGATATTATTTTAATAATTAATATTATACTCAAACTAATTTTAAATTCCAAATTTCTACATTTCGCTGATATTATTTATTTATACGAATATACAGTCTTCTACATATTTATATGCTTACCCTAATATATACATAAATATTTATCTAAAATTATTTAAATGCTTAAAAATAGAAACATTTACGCTTGAACAACTACAAGTAAATAAATACATATAATTATTACCAACGTTATAAATTCTGTTAGCACATGAATATTTAAAATGTAAAGTAGAATTATATCAGTTAAATATTTTTGCGTTTTGCTTCAAAATAATTAAACATAATATTTTAACACAATAAATTGTATTATTAAAAATCTTGCAACATTTACGTTTTTAACGTTACTTACTTAATGCGCAGTATCCTCAAATATGAATTTCTTGTATAGTTTTTAATAAATTCTGTATTTCTGATAAAAAAATTTCATTATACTTATTGCAAACCTATTTATTTCGAGATTATAGTTCAATACTATAAGTTTTGTTTTTACGAAGTAACGAACAATAATTTTATTCTTAATATCACTGTACCACAAAATAAATTAGCTACTCTATTTTTTTCTTAAGAACACTAATTGATTATCACAAGGGTAGGGCCCCCGAGAGCAAACCCGGGCCCTGAAAAAATAATGATTTCAGACCTCATGACAAAAATTGTGTTTTATGTATTTTTTAATATTGTAATATAATTTCCAGAATAAATAATAATAGGTACGAGTTAACCTTTTCTATACTACAAATAAATATAAAAATTTGCCACCAAAATATTTTAATTAGGCATTAAAAATTATTGAAAATATCCCCTCGTAATATTTACTTGAAAATATGTCATGGGTTTTTTTGCTGCTCAGTGTTGCCATATAGTGAATTTCCAGTCCAGGTTAAAAGCAATAAAATCGTGCCATCGCGGTGAAAACACTCTATTAATAAACGTTTATATTAAGACTTTTTATAGCAATATTACGAGTGAGAATCGAATAAAGTACATATACACCAAATTTTTCCCAATAGGAGAGCGCAAAAACAATTATTACTTCTCAGAAGGCAAAAATTCACGTCAAAAGCTAGAAAATCGTGTCGTAGCCGTCGCAGTGGAACGCAGTGGGACGGCCACGGCACGATTTTATTGCTTTTAATGTGGATTTTTGACTTCTGAGAAGGGATGATTGTTTTTTGTGCTTTCCTATTGGGAAAAGTTTGGTGTATATGTACTTTATTCGATTCTCAAAATTTGATTTAGATGTTCTTCATTCGATTCTTAAACGATGTTGATTATAAAAAGTCTTAATATGAACGCTCGATAACTCAGCGTTTAAACTGCTCCCACTGGCGCAGACACGATTTTATTGCTTTTGACGTGAATTTTTGCCTTCTGAGAAGTGGTAATTGTTTTTGCGCTTTCCTGTTGCCCAAATTTTGATATGAAAATACTTTGATCAGGCCTTTTATATTAGAGGTCCATATTTATATCGGTAAGGATAGCTATCATTTTTTTTAAACAGTGTAATATCGAAATGCAGACAAACTGTGCAGCAATATGTGAGATGCGATGTCTGTCTGTTCTTATTCTTCCGCTTATTTTCCCCTGAGAGATGAGTTGGCTTAGTTTGTATTTTGGTCTTGACCTAATAGAAGTTCTAAAACTATAATTACTTTTAGAACTTTCATTAGGTTAGGTTTGGGTTTGAACAGCAAATGGACGCTTCGCAACTGTCAAATTGAGTTTGATGCATATTAGCGCCTATCAGTTCAATTATATTTTTGCTTGTAGAAATATATATCTACTGTGGAAAATGTATTTGGACTTTACTAGTAAAAATATAATTTTACCAAAAATAATATATTCATACATCGGATTTAAATAAATATTGATAAATATGTAAATATATACTATATATTACTACATATAGAAAAATTGGAATCATATAATTTCATTAGCACCTGCCAAATAATTTATATTTTCACTGGTAAAAATATATATTTACTAGTGAAAATATATTCTGATAAGATTTTTCCGACATATTTTTAAAAATATTTTCAGGATAGATTCGAGACTGTTTTTTCTAGATTTTCAATTTAGGAATAAGCACATAAAACTGAATAAAATATTTATTTATTTTTCTGCATGAAATCTAGTTGTCAAATTACCGATAATGCAATCTATAAAAGCTGGTGCTGTTGTTGATTTTTCGATCTTTCTTTGTTTTTTTCTTAGGTATTCGATCTGAAAATTCAGATCGAATACCTAAGCTGCTACTAAATTATATTCGTTGAATATTTTTTCCTATGTCTAATATTTTTTAAACGTTCAAAAAGCAATAAAAAGAACAATAATTTGCAAACAAATTTTAACACAAACGAAGCCACGTCAAAAAAATTAAATCTATCCCTTTAGATAATAATGTTTATAGTACTATATAGAAAATGGGTGCTTTTGAAGGCAATGTTCCGCTCCTTTCACTTCTTGTATGTATTAAAAGGACTGAAGGAACTTATACCTGAAATACATTAGTATATACATCTTAAACTGTATTTTAATGCAGATTCATTATTTAAGGTCGGTTTTTACTTTTTTTATAGATATATCCTTGCTATAAAATATTTTTACAGAGTCAAGCTCTGGGAATTTGTTCCCTTTCCATCCCCCCCCCCCTTTCTATCGGCAGGTCTGCTCACTATCTAGGCCTTGCATAGTGACATATATTGATTGTAAGCTGTAATACTATTTAGTAATTAATAAAATATATTTTACTGATTTTTAGTCTAATGTCTCACTATTTTGTAATTTGTTGAGATTTTGTTGACTCCGTTGTAACGCATTAGGCTAACCTTTCAAAACTTTTATTGAGCTGTAATCAAAAATTATTATTTAGGTATATTTTTTTAATTTAGATGTATTAACATAATACATAGCGTAGGTAACGATAATATGTACTTGTGTTTGTTGAAGCGTTAAGATTTATCTGAAAAAAATTGTCTATATTAATCTAAAGAAATTAATAACATAATAATAAAAATAATAACATGTGAAAAGTCTATATTAGTATAAATTTATAAATACCTTTAGGTATACGATATACGTACATATATACTATGTCTGATTTGTCATCCTATTAATTCGTAATCGCATCTAAATCCAGATAAGCTACATCGGTCCCGAGTTGCGATTATCGTCTCTCGTGTAATTTCCAAAACATTGAAAATTATCAAAACCGTTGCTGCCAATTCCGCTAACGATCGCAGAGGATTAAATGCAATCCTTTTAAATTATTACAACGCGTCGCGTGTGTGCGAGTTTCGCCAATTAACTTTGTTATTTTACTACGGCGCTACGCCGTAGTAACTGCGCGCATTATCAACTTTAAGAAGTTAACAAACATCATCAAGCTTTATGTCACGGAAAATCCCCTTTCGTCGTTGGTAAATCCAAAAGCGAGACCACCCTGTTACTCTAGTTTAATTAATGAGATTTCAACCTAAAACCGATCCGCTCGCTCGAGGCATCTTTATATCGGCGCTAGACTGTAATCGAACTTTTAATGCGGGCACGAGCTGTCTATGGCTTTGAAACGAAATTGAGTGAAAATTCTAAGAAATGCTTTGATAAACCAATTTTTTTCTTAAGCGCTCCATAAATATAAAATAAGAAAATACCTGGATGTTGTCAAATAATAAAACTGTATGTGTATTGTCTTGATTTATAATCAGGAAAAAACACGCTTTATTTTTTAAGCACAAGAATATATATTACACGAAAAAGCTTGTTTTCCCATTACCATGGCCTTTAGCTTGTTTCCATGACGCCCCTGGTTGTTATCTCGATTATTTTTAAGTTTTCTAGATAAAATACATTCTCAATCGCACATAGGTTAGCAATAAATGCGTTCAATTTTTTAGTTGTATTTTATTTAAAAGTAAATTTATATGAGGTTTTTTTTATTTATTTTAGACACCACAATTTTTTACAATTTCTTAATCTATTACTGATGATACATATATATTTATAAAAAAATAAGGCGATAAGAAAGGTATAAATTTAATGATTATAAAATTAGATATTATCTTGATATTGTAAATTGACCTAAATTACAAAATCAAACTTCACACGTAGCGCGTGACTTCCCGTACACCCACCACTCAATAACTTTTTAGTTTGACTTTTATTATCAAAACCTTATTTCATATTTATACGTCAAAATTCTTATAAAACAAATCCTAATTTGGTTCACAAACTAAGATGTTCTATCGCATTTTATACTTATACCTAGGGTTTGCAATACCGGTAATACCGGTATTGGGACAAAAATCGACCTTAGTTACTGCCGGTATTACAATATGAAATACCGGAAAAATAATATATTTTTTTTTTCAAATCCGTATATTTTATTTGTTGAAAATTAAGTCTCCGTGGCTTAAAGCTACGAAAACGACGATGCCCATATTGCTGTAAAGCAGAAGCGTAAACTAAAATGATGCTTATTGTAAGGGATTACGCTAAGTAGTGTTATTAAAGTAGAGTATTAAAGTAGAAAAATAATGTGCAGCATTTATATCATTTTTATTCTATAATAAACAATTTTAACTTAAATTTAATTAAACTTTAACACGAGTAGAAATAAATTAATATACGAGAGATAAATCTTTTGAATGTAAATATTATTGAGATATTCTAAAATAAATAATAAATATGCAAATATTAAAACAAATCACTTTAACATCACATAAATCTGTTTTCAGAAAAAAAGATGTCGCATTTTGAACAAATTTCTTCCGTGCTCCTTTCTCATAAGATTCTTTCGAATAATCGTAACTGACAAAAAATGATGAGTAGTATAGGAATATATTTTATTGGAATAAATTGCCTTGTGGGGCTCTGGCCCATGGAGGCATCCAGAAACGGTCGATATTTTTCTAAACTTATTGTTCCAAAAAAAATATTTACCGCCCGGATTTTTAAATTTTTTTGTATAATGATTAAATGAAAGTGACGAAATAAATAGAACAAAAACAATATACACAATCGTCTTATTGGTTTTTATTGGTACTCGTATGTAACACAATAAAGGATCAGCGTATAAAGTATTTTTAGAAGTACCCGAATGTAAGGAAGATTGTTTAAATGCTTCCTTTTGCTTAAAACGCGAAATATTCATAAATAATCATAAATATTGTCAATTAAAGTTTAACTTTGAATGAATATATATATATTTTTAGATAAAGCAACTAAAAAGTGTTTAAATACACTAAACATGACAATTACGTTTATTTGTAATGTAATAAAAAAATAATTCAAAATTCAACAAAAAAATCTACAACTCATAAATTTCTTCTGAGCTGGATGTAAACATTGTAAGCATTAAATAATGATATAATTAAAATATTTAATATATTGAAACAAAAATTGCCTGGGAATTCTAATGTTTTGCTTTTACTAATCAATTAACATGGTGAAACATGCGAGAGGTACTCGGATTATTTTTTGTTTTATTACTGATTAATTAATATATTACTAGTAATATCAATACAGATAATACCGGTATTGTCTGTTTTTCTCTTAGTAATACCGGTATTATTTCAATCCCTACTTACTCCTTTCAAATGTAGTTTCGTACCCGTTGCGAAATCAACCGAAATATTAAATTAATCGACACTTATAGTCAATAATCATGCTTAAAATAAATCTATTCATAGACTATAAATATTTTTTACTTGTTATATATGTTGTACGTAATATAAAAGAGCTGTTTAAAATCCTTTTTATTGATTATGACAAATGATAAAAATATAGCATGTTATTTTAAATCCAGCTAAATAATAAAAATAGGCAACTTTAAAACCATTTATACAATATTTAATAAGTATTAATATATTAACTATTAATATTTTTTACAGAATCATAGAAAAATATTATTTGTTTTATTACTAACATCTTACAAGATTACTTAATATATATTGTAATTATTAATGTTTTGAGACACGCTGATTAATTTCTGATCTTGTGTATGTACATATACATATGTATATAGCCGAGTATAATTATACGTATTCATTTCAGTTAATTAATAACATTATTTCTTATAACAGCATAGATAAAATTGACATTGCCACATTGAATATGACTTCATGTTCTATGGTTACAGTTATGATTAAGAAAAGCAATTTTTACAACAACTCAAATATAATAAGAATAACATTATTTAACAGTGAAATTAATAAATTTGCCATTTATCGTACATAAATAATATGTGTTTATCAAAAAAGCATTGTTACAACTTCACATGCTTTTAGACATAAAAAACTATTTTTTATTTATTGTTATTAAAAAAAAAGATATAGCTTTAATATAAATTTAAAAATTTAAGATAATTGAGGAAGCAAAAAACATTCATTTCTCACAGAGATATCGTCGAAAAAATTGGTTAACTGATAAAATATGGAACGTGATCAAAAAAATAAATAACTCAAACAATCAGGTATAATAACCAAAAAATACAATAATGTTATGCAAATCTACACAGAGAAACTGTAGACATGACTAGAACAAATATATATAAATGATATCTGCGCCGAAATAAAAATACAAATCAAACAAAATATCTATTGAATCGCGGGTCTCAAAACCATGGGTAATTGAGAACAGCTCAGGAAGTCCCATATTGAATCTCGATAAAGTTTTACAAAAATGGAAAAAATTTTGCTAAGAATTATATAAAGCAGACTCATTTAAAGAATTTAGCACTCAATGCGAATTCAGCTTTGAACCAGACATCTTACCTGCAGAGATTTATAAAGCTAATAAAAAAACTGAAGATGAACAAATCTCCAAGTAGCAATGAAATTCCAGCGGAAATTATTAATGAACTTGGAGACAAGGGACAAGGAAAAGCGGAATATGCCCTCAAGACTGGGTAAAATCTATATTTATTCCCTTGCACAAAAAAATGATCGACCAAATTTAAGAGCAACTGCGCTTATATCCCACACAAGTAATAAAATATTTTTCGTTGCAACATGACAGGTGTTAGTAAATACAATGTGTTTCAACAAGGTAAACACAATTAACAACTACTAAATAAGTAATGAAACACCAAACTGAAATATAAAGCCTTAAATTAATTATAAACTTTGAGTACAGCTTCCAATCAATAGATATATGACCTAGTTTAATTTTATTTTAATTATTTACGCGTGAGATTAATAAAATCTTTAAAAACACCATCTGTGATGATCGATTAGAATCATAATTAAAAACTAAACATTTATTTTGATCTTAGAAGCCGATTGAATTACAAAATTATATTGGATAAGTCATCAGTAAGATTAGGAAAATCTAGAAAACCCTTTCTTTTTATATGGATAGTCGTAATTATACATATATAATAATAACTAATTTCAATCTCCCAGATACCGCATAATTAAAAACATATTAGAGTTCATATAAACTTTCAAGTAATCATTGACTTATATTACTGGTATCGGTACAAAAATGGAAATATGTATAATATAATAATTACGGTTGTTTTATTTAATGAAAATGTTAATAAATAAAACAACCGGAAGAATAAGATACTGTTTAGAAAAATATTTAGACAAAGTACAGCACTTTGAGTATCTCAAACAATAAAAAAAAAAATAATTGTGAAAATAATAATATAATACTCTAATAGTAAAAGTCATGCTTATTATTTTGATAGACGTGAGTTCTAATTCAACACAAACCTAGAAAGTTTTTTTAGTTTCTATTGTATCTTTAAGATCGGAATTAATATGTTTTATAATTACATTTCTTATCGATACTCAGATTAGAGTTTCTTAGCTTTTCTCAAAATTTGCGGTAAAAAAAATCATGCTGATATTCGAAAACCCTTATAAGATTATTAAAAATAGATTTCCCTAATACATAAAATAATAGTTTATCTTGGGATATACATATATACGTATGTATAATAAAACGAAATAAAATAAATAGTATCAGATTATTCGTATCTCAATTCCGCACCATTAGCTCGTATATAGTTAACAAAACGTGATAGAAAAGAACGAGATAAATTAAGAATATCTAACTATTACTTTACTACAGTAGTATATATCATGTAAATTTGATAAATTGTGTATAATTTATATTTAAAGCCATCGAAATGACCTTAAACGTAAATTATTCACATAAAAAAGTTTCACACAAACGAAATCTATCTGATTCTTGCAGTCAGCGCTGAAATTTTGTTTAATGCTTAGAATACAATATTCTTATAGAGTATTTTTAAAAATGTATCAATACAAATAAATGTATGAGAAAGCATCAACAAAAAAATAATAAAAAAAAACAATTGAATTTAATCAAACAATGTAAAATCTTATCGCACGTTTGATTTATATTTTATCTGAATAAATTAGTTTTCAACAGACAGTTGAGATATTTAAAAAATATAATATTCACCTTTGATTCAAATATTTTTTTATTTAATGAAAAGTATATAAAACTACACTCACCACAGATATTTGTAATCCTGTTTATGCTGCCACCATTCTCCGGCACGCTCCTCCTTAGCGAACATTACTTTAAAAAATGTACAATGCAACCGTTATCATCCTATTCACATCCGACCATCCGCAGCTTCCCGCGGCGACCGTCCTCTCCCTTCGTCCGCGCCTCCTGCGCCTCGTCATCGTCGCCCCATCGTCGTAGCCAGATCGCAACTCGCGTCGTCACTTTCTTTGCGCAAAGTTGCCACGGCGCCCGCTACGGACCGACGTAGACCGGCTACGAGCCTCTACGCGGCACTGGCACGGCGGGCGAGTCTTTGCGCCGAGATTGGCACCGTGCGAGCGCCACGATTCTGCGCAAATCATGCCGGCCTTCAAACGGGACAAAAGACACTGTGCGATATTAAATTGTGTCCTAGTTAATCAGGTGTGTTACTGATGTTGTAGGGTTAAAATGGCCATGGCGCAATGCTTTATTATTTATAAATATGCCAAACTAATATATAAGATCACCGACCAATTTCATACTGAAAATATCGATGCAGCTTATACATGTTATTTCATTATATTCGAAAAAGAAAGCAATTACGCATAGAGCTTTACCATAAGACGTGATGCATTTGCAAACACATTAATAAAAGTTTCAATGAATGAGTTAATGTAAATGCATAAAATGCTTCAGATGTGCTTACCGTTTTCGTGCCACAATATATTTTGAACTACAGACCCATAATACCAGCTATTTTAAGAATTTAAAAAAAAACATGTCAATTGTTAACAACTTCTCGAGGACCCTTATATCTCAAAAGGAGCCTCCGGGTGCATTTGGACACTATTTGAATCTGTTAAAAATCTAAATTTTAGGATTATCACAACAACAAAAATATAAGATTATTTTTTGGTTTATTAACAAACTATCATTTTTATACAAAGTCAAAAATACATTTTTTTTTATAAAATTTAAACCAGAATTATAACAATATTAATCAGCAAATATCGGCATTTTTGCATGTCACCATATAATCTAACGCGTGCTAGAAACAAAAATATGTTTAGTTAGCTTCTACACCAATTATCATTTGTTATTGAAAATTACGTTTTATATATTACAAAGTCTCAAGTAGCTACTGGCAACCCTGGTGACGTTGAAAAGAAGCACATTAACTTTAAAATAGTTTTTATTTAAAAAAATTAAAAAATCAAGCTTTTAGGCGATGTGTCATGAACCTAGATTGTAATTGAACAAAATTGTGTAATGGATTACATAATGTACAAGGGAAAAGAGTTGCATAAAAAAGAAATACTACCAACTGGCGGTTTTTAATAATAGCGCATTCTTAATAAATAAAAATTTGCGTGCCGCTGCCGGGGCTCGAACCCGCAACCTCAGAATTACAAGTTTATAACGTTACAGATATATATATAACTATAATTTCGATCGAGCAAAAAAATTAAGTTTTCATCGATTTCTCTAATCTCACGAATGAATATCGTGATTAATAATTAAAATAATATCGAGCTAGCTCGTACATATTACATATATCGATTATGGGCTTTAATAATAGCTTATAATTATTAAAATATGTGTCACTAATTTACAGACTTTGATTTCAGTCTGGTGTCTCGCCTTTTACTTAGTAGTTGTTGATTGAATTATCGTTGTAACGCTTTTCATAATGCAACGGAAGATTTACAATAAATATAATAAAAAAAAAATCAAAAGTTTTTAATATTTTAATATAACAAATACATCGATCTATTTACTTAATTTTAATACATCAATAGCTGTTGTCCAAATGTTGATATAACATATTTGGAATGCTCATTAAAGATGCTAAGTATATCGTGAGGTCATGTTTTAGTATATTATATTAATTATTAATAAAGCTCCTTCTTCTTAACAATATACCTAACGAAAATACATTATAATACACATTCCCAAGTGAAACCCCGTAATATGATAGACTTAAGCTTCAAGATAATATTCACAAAAAATAATAACCTCTAATGATAGATTTTTATTACATAATTTAGTAATAAAAGGTTATACAAAAAATATATTATAATTTATTTTAAAAATAAGCAAATTATAATATTACATAAATTATTCAATAATTTTGTTTAGCTTGAATGTATTTTTTTAAAGATATTTTCTATATTATTAACAGTTCATTTGCTTTATATGTTTTGGACCTAAATAATATTAAAAGTTCAAAGTGAACAAACAATCCACCTAAATTTGTATTTAAAAGCTTAATAAAATAATGTTTTAATACCAATACATATCGTTTATATATGACGATATTTTATAAATCATAAAATAATTAAGATAAAATATGCAATTTATTAAAACATTTTTTTATGTAAAATCACTCACAGTATTAAATCACCTGTATATTTGACATGTGTCAAGATAAAACTTTTTTTAATAGTATACAGATAATGCCATTTATCTAATTATAGTAGGTAAATGTTTATTTTTCAATAAAATCTTCAAGATTAACGCCTGATAAATTAATTCTTAGATTACTGGATTAGAATTAATTAATTTACATGCAATTAATCAACATAAAATTATTTATAAAAGTATAGCGTTTATATGCGCAATAATTCAATTAACAAGCCGGCACGAAAACATCGATTCGTTCATAGAGGAGTGCGAGGGATCCCAATCGGAACTGAAAGGATTAAGTGTTATTAAAGGACCCTAATCCTCGGGTATCTCGGGGTCCATCCGAGTACATATAAATCAGTGTCCTGGACAAATTATACGGAATTTATACGAGAACATAAAATCTGAACCTTTACCAACACCTTTGTTAATACCTGTCTAAATCTGCCAATATAGGTCGGAATATATATATTTCGCATACATATGTATGAATTGATAGTAAACATAAAAGAAATTCATTAACGATTGCGATCGGAATCGTCTGATAAGATAAGCGGTTGTAAATATTAATATTCCTTCATAAAAATGTTCAGTGTTGTATTTCAAAGTGAATCATATCACCTTATCGTTATTGTAATCATCAAAATTGCACCATACTAAATATATGTTTACTACTAGTTACTTTTTTATGGTGCGAATATTTTTAATATAAGGTGCAAAATATTGATATTAAAGTATGATACCTCGTAACGTTTTCTCGAGATGTTTCTAAGAAAAAATACAACGAGAAATTATTGTACATCTTTGCAATACCTACTTTTCCGTATATAAATAAAATGTTAAGAAAAATCATAAAAAAATATATGCATACATGATTTATAATAGGTATGTAAAATATATGTATATGAAGATAAAATAATCATTTAACTATTGTCAAGTTTTGCGTCTGGGATATTAATAATTTATTGATAAAAACATAAAAATTTGTTGATAGTAATACACATTTTTCATATGAAAATAGTACGAAAATACTATTGTTATTTGGTTAATTGAAGGGCACTAAATTATGGTTTTCAAATACTAATACTCATCAGTCACAGAATTAAAAAAAATCTATTAAACGTCAAAACTAGTTTACATTAGAAATTTTATTCCATTTTTATTTATACTCAATAACAATACTATCGCTACCATAGTTTCTAAAATTTCAATAATGTGAAAGAACTGATTTAAACTTAACAAGACAACTACACTGTCTTAAATAGTTAATATTTAAATATAATGATTATTTATAAACTTTTGAGACTCACGGACTACAAATATAGTTAGACGGAAGTACAGTTAACTATTTTAAATAGTTTTAATTAAAATACACAAACGACTTTTATGTATTGTCTCAGAAGTGATAATCGATTTGGGTGTCATATTTCAAGCAGACTAAAAATTTCATCACACATAGAAAACATGCAATAAAGCCTATAAGATGCTGGGATTTATTTTTTTTTTTATTTTTTTTATTTTTTTTTTTTTCGATTAAATTAAGACCATCGTGGCTTAACAGGTTACCCCAATGCGCCACGATGGTCGAAAGCAAATTATAAATTTATAAAACATAAAAAAACGTATATATATAAATAAATATAACAATACTTAAACATAACAAAAAAAATTATAAAATATTAAAATTAAAAGATATAAACCGGATCAGATCCTCGTAGCTAACATTAAATAAATCAATTTTCAATGCCAGCGTATTAAGGAGCCGTATGGCCACAGCTATAGGTGAGTCGGCAAGTGCGGATGTCCTAGCCCTAACTGCCATCAAAAGAGGTCTCGATCGTGATTCTCGAAAATGTTCCGGAACCCAAAACTGGAATTCCTCGAGAATAGCTGGATTGTCGACAGCACCTTTTAGTAGTTTGAAAAAATGCTTAGCGACATACAGCTTTCTGCGAGAATTCAGCGAATCATATCCCAACGCTCCTAAAAGAAAGGCGCTGGGATATAAGAACGGATAATAACCAAATGTCCTTTTGTAAAGGTATCTTAAATACCTTTTTTGAATTTTTTCTACTAAAAGGGAATATTTGGCTATTCGGGGATTCCAAATTATAGATCCCGATTCAAGAATGCTACGAACTAAGGTGTCATAGAGGATGCGAATAACTGACGGATCGTCAAAGTGAAAGGCATTCCTCATAACAAAGCCGAGCATCTTGGAAGATTTATCACAGACGTCGTGTATGTGTAGAGAGAACCTCCATTTGCTCTCGAAAGTGATTCCGAGATCTTTAATGGAAGTTTTTCTAGTCAAAATGTTACCACCGAGATGGTAGAAATAAGCTGATGGCGAACGGGATCGAGAAAATGACACAGTATGGCACCTTCCGACACTAAAGGGCAGACGGTTAACGGAAGCTCATCTCCACAGAGAGTCTAAATCACTTTGTAGAGAGAAGGAGTCCGCAACAGATCGAATGCATTTATATAATTTTAAATCATCTGCGTACAGAAGAAAACTTGAGTTTTTAATTGCTGTATTTATGTCATTAATAAATAACACAAAAAGCAGAGGTCCCAGATTGGATCCTTGAGGAACCCCCGAAGGGGTAAAATATTCTTTTGACAATCGGCCACCATAGGTTACAAACTGTCTACGATTGCTTAAATAACTCGAAAATAACCGAGTTAAATTATCTGAGCAACCGAGGCTCGACAATTTTTTTAATAATAACGTATGACAAACTTTGTCAAAGGCTTTCTCAAAATCTGTATACACGACGTCTACTTGAATTCCCGTATCGAGAGAAGTTGTCACCGTTTTGGTGAACGACAGAAGGTTGGTAACAGTGGAACGGGCAGGACGAAACCCGTGCTGTTGGTCTAACAAAACTTGCCGAAAGTGATTATAGAGATATTTATGAATAATTATTTCAAATAATTTAGCAGGAGCTGACTACACTGCGACTGGTCTATAATTCTTGATATATATTTTGTCACCCTTTTTATGAATAGGGGTGACTTTTGTGCATTTCCATAGATCAGGAAATGATGATGTTTTGAGAATCAGATCATAAATACATTTTAGAGGAGCAGCGAGACTGACTTCACAACCCTTCAAAATAAAATCGGGAATTAAATGTCTTACAATACGCACTTAAATTGAAATGCTCGAGGACACTGTATGCTTTGTATAATACTTCTCTGGCAATATGCGAAATGCGACGTCTGTCTGTACTTCTTCCGCTTATTTTCTTATGAGGAGACGCCTCGCTACCACTCGCGCCGACTATTTTTTTTTTTTTTTTGTGAGGAGAGGAAATCTTCTAAAGATTTCACCAGCGTCCAGATTGCTAGTGATTGTGCCGGATTCCGCTGCAAGCAGCGACCTACCGGCTAAAACCTCTTCCCAGCCCTCTCCTGGACGGCCGGTACTATCTTCCGATATTGCACTTCGGCTAGGCGCCGACTATTACTATAGAACTGAAGCGGTCGTGTTTAAGCTTCTATTTTGTAGTTATCGGCGGGTCCGGTTGACGATTTGTGGTAGGACGTTTGTACAGCGAACTGTACAAAGTGGCCCTTGCGAAATCTTCCAGAAAGTTCTTGACGCGTTTTGACGGTGATCCTTCGACAGTCGTCGATGTTAATCCTCGAGCGCGTGTCCTGGAGATGGTTGCTCAGACAGGAGGCGAGGTGTAGAATCAGCGTTCAAGAGCGAAGATGAGATCGGAGCGGCGAGTTGTAGTCCAGTGAGTGTTGCAGAGTCGGAAGTCCGGAGTCGAATGAAATGTGAACTTTTGGCCCCGCCTTATATTCCCGGTCGGGTACGTTAAGGTATCCCCACTCCGCGCGTTGCTTGCGGCTGCGGGAATGCGGCGTCATTGTACGACGCCGCTTAGTTCGGGTGCAAGGCTCAGCGGGACTTCACTTTTGCGTATGATGCGTCCCGGACGGTCGTCTCGGGATCGCCATAGTACTCCCCCTCTTAGCAATTTACAGTTGCGAAATTCAACCAAGAGGAGAAATTATGGCTTGTTCTAATTGATGTGGTCTTCGTGCGCAGCGTGGGTCGGCGCAGATGAAGCAGAACCAGATGGTTGATGATTGTGTGGACGTATGTACAGCGAACTGTACAAAGTGGCCCCTACGAAACTCTCAGCTAACGGAAAAGTAGGGGTTCGGGGTCCGTTTGTCACTTGCGCATGACATGGTCCTCCAATGGTGTCCTAATGTGCATAGATCTACCTTAAAATATAAAGAATAATATTATTACTGTAATTAAAAAAAATATATTTCAAGATACTGCCTGCGTCGTTGTCTGTATGTGTAGAGCTCGTCTGTCGTTTTGTTGAAGCTGTTGCTGGATGCTCAGTCTTTCAAGCGATTTGGGAATTTCACTGTTCTTCCGCATCTTGTCTGTTTGATTACGCGTTCAGGCGGCCTCTCGTCCCGTGGAGTAGAGTCCGCTGGTATTTCTTGAATAGGCGCCGTATCTTGATCCGTTGTCTGGATGTAAGCCGGTTTCAAGCGGTCGATTGAAACGGTTTTCGGCTTTCCTCGAATATTCACTGTTACGCATTTGTCCGTTCTGCTAATAACAGCGAATGGTCCGTCGTATGGTGGCTGTAGTGAGCCTCGTGCTGCGTCATGCCTCACGAAAACGTGAGAGGTCGTGTGCAGGTCCTTGAAGACGAAGGTAGAATGTGGTCCATGCCGCTTGGGCGATGTCGGTGTCAATTCGGCCATCCGTTGTCGTAGTCGTTCGGCATAATCAGGAGTCGGTGACGTGTAATTATGCGTGCGTGGAGCCAAAAATTCTCCCGGTAATCGGAGAGGTTGTCCGAATACTAATTCGGCTGAAGTCGCTTTTAGATCCTCTCGCCAAGCTGCGCGGATTCCCATCAAGACTGCGGGTAATGACTCAGTCCATTGCTCGTCTTGATGGCACATGAGGGCGGCTTTCAGCTGTCTGTGGAGCCGTTCGACCATCCCATTTGCCGCGGGATGATACGCCGTCGTCCTTATGTGTGTAGATCCGGTTGAGCGGGCCAATTCTTTAAACAGGGCGCTTTCGAATTGCCGGCCTTGATCGGTGGTTATGCGAAGAGGTGTTCCGTAGCGGGAAATCCAGCCGCTGAAAAGCTCCTTAGCGACGGTTTCTGCAGTGATGTCGTCGATAGGAAAAGCTTCAGGCCAGCGGGTGAATCTGTCGACGCACGTTAACATGTACGTTTTTCCCTCCGATTGTGGAAGAGGGCCGACTAGGTCGATATGGATGTGTTCGAACCGTCCCTCCGGGGGCGGAAAACTGCCGATCGGCGTGGAAACATGGCGAGAAATTTTCGATCGCTGGCATTGTTCACACTCTCTAGCCCATCGCTTGCAATCGGTGCGCATACAGGGCCAGAAGAATTTCTCTGCGACGAGCTTGGTTGTTGGTCGTCCTCCAGGATGCGATAGGTTGTGGCACAATTCGAAAGCTTGTTTTCTAAATTGGAGCGGTAGATATGGTCGCTCGTTGCCGGTAGAGCTATCGCACAAAATTGTCGCATCGGATCCAGGAATGTTGACGGTCCGCAAATTGGTATATTTTTCAATTTCCGGATCTGCAGATTGTTGGCGCGACAGATCTTCATAATTTAAAGACTGCACGCTTTCTATTCTGGATAATGCATCCGCCACGACGTTATCGCTGCCCGAAATGTGTCGGACGTCAGTTGAGAACTGCGCGATGTAATCGGTGTGACGGAATTGTCGAGGGGAAGCTTTGTCAGGCTTCTGTTTAAATACATACGTCAGTGGTTTGTGATCGGTATGTATTGAAAATTCTCGTCCTTCGATCATGTGACGAAAATGTCTCACTGCTCGATATATGGCTAGCAACTCTCGATCGTAAGTGCTGTATCGAGTCTCCGTTGGTGAGATTTTCTTCGAGTAAAAGGCAAGTGGGTGCCATCCATCCGGTGTTTGTTGTTGAAGCACTGCGCCGATAGTCCTGTCCGAGGCGTCAGTGAAAAGTCCGAGTGGTAAACTTGGGTCTGGATGCACTAAGCAGGTGGCATCCGACAAGCCTTGTTTACACGCCGTGAAGGCTTTTTCCAATTCTTCACTCCACGGCACCGGATCGTTGTTGGATTTACTTCCCTTCAATTGATCCGTGAGAAGTTGTTGATTCGCGGACGCACTAGGGATAAACCTCCGGTAGAAATTTAACATCCCTAGGAAACGTCGTAGTTTCTGCATGGTGTCCGGGCGGGGAAAATCTGCAATGGCTGCAACCTTTTCCGGCAGTGGCCTGGTGCCTTCGTGGGAAACGCGATATCCCAGGAAATCAACTTCTGCTTTTCCGAAAACGCTCTTTGCTGAATTGATTAGCACTCCGTATTCCTTTAGTCGGCCGAATAGCTGCCGAAGGTGTTCATCGTGCTGTTGGTGGTTTTCGGATGCGACGAGTATATCGTCGATGTAGACGAAACAGAAGTCGAGTCCTCGAAGTGCTGAGTCCATAAATCGCTGGAACGTCTGTGCTGCGTTGCGTAGGCCAAACGACATAAAGGGGAACTCATAAAGTCCGAACGGTGTAGATATTGCTGTCTTCTTTATGTCCTCCGGAGCCACAGGTATCTGATGGTACGCCCGTACCAAATCGATTGTGCTGAAGATTTTCTGGTTCGCCAGTGCGTGGGCGAAATCCTCAATATGTGGCACGGGATAGCTGTCGGGTATTGTTCTTGCATTCAGTGCTCTATAATCTCCGCAGGGTCGCCACTCGCCAGGAGTTTTCTTCGCGACGAGGTGAAGAGGCGATGACCATGGGCTGTCAGATGGTCGAACGATTCCGTCGTTGATCATCTTCCGGAATTCCTCTTTGGCGATGTGGTACTTCTCCGGAGCTAGTCGTCGAGGGCGATTTGAAACTGGAGGGCCTGAACTGGTCCGGATGTGATGCACTGCTGTATGTTTCGGCTGAGGTCGCAGCGATGTCAATCCAGCTGATTGCGTAATTTCCGGAAAACGTTTCAAAATGTCGTGATACGTCGTCGTTCCGGAAATAGCTTTGATCTGCGGCAAACTATCTGTGCCTTGTACAATGCATTGAATGTTGAATGCAGTTGTACCGTCGACCAGGCGGGCACGTTTTAAATCTACAAGTAGATTAAAGTGGTGCAAGAAATCGGCTCCAATGATGGGTTTCGTTACGTCGGCAATGATAAAACGCCACTGAAAATCCCGACGAAGTCCTAAATCGACGGAGAGTTGTTTCCATCCGAACGTTTGGATGATGGAACCGTTGGCTGCGAAAAGGTCGTACGGAATAGCTGGAGTTCGAAGTCCTAATTTGCTTCTCGGATACACGGACAGGTCCGAGCCGGTATCGATTAAAAACTGTTCCTTTGTTACTTTGTCGGTAACAAACAGGCGGCTTGACTTCGGCCTAACATCGTCCGCTACCATTGACGAATGCCGGATTAGTTTTCCGACCTTTTCGAGCACGGATCCTTGCAACGGCGCGCCTTGTCCCCGAAAGTCTCGTGGTAGTAGCACAGTCCTGAATCGTTGCTTGGGCGTTTTTTCGAAGAGGAGCGACTTCTCGGGCGGTTGTTGTAAGCTCGGCTCCGGCTTGAGCTTCTTTGACGGTCTGTAGTAACGACCATCTTCTCCAAAATTGCAGTCATCCGGGACAGCTTTTCCTCGAGCATGTCCAATCTTGACGGAGTGGTTGGTGGAGGCGGTGCACTGACGGCGGCGGTAGTATTGTATCCGCATGGTTCGGCGTCCATCAATTTGTCGGCGATGGTGGCGAGTTTATCGATGCTCGTGTCGTCCAAAATCAGCATCATTTGACGCACGTGTGAAGGAAGACGGGCCATCCACACCGTGCGTAGGCCTAGCACGGAAAACTCTGAACCGGCGAGTCCTTCCAAGTGCCGTAAAAACTGAGATGGTTTCCTGTCGCCCATCTCCTCGCGCTCAAGGCATTGCCTTAACTTCGTTTCGCGTGATGATGAAAGGCGGCTGATCAGAGCAGCCTTTAACGTGTCGTACGCGTGCGCGGCCGGTTTATTAGTGATAATATCACGCACCTCTTGGATGGTGCGAGGCGGCAACGAAGACAACACCTTGTAGTACTTCGTTTCGTCCACCGTAATTCGAGCATGGGCCAGTTGTTCTTCAAGCATGATGAACCATAGGATAGGGTCATCGCTGGTGAAGGGCGGAGGCGTCACGGACACAGCATCGGAGTTGGCGGTTGGAGCACTGGTGTTGGCTGGAGCTTCCATCGTCACGTTTGAGTAATAGCTTCTTCGGGGAAAAAAATATTATAATGCGTTGGTGTCAAACACTGCCGGGGTTATACGCATTTAAAAATACGGTTGTGTTGGGTTCCGTCAGGACAGATATTTTTTTTGAGAAAAAAAAATAAATAAAAAAAAGCGTTGGTGTCAAAAACTGCCGAGATTATACGTATTTAAAAAAAAACGGTTTACGCATCAGAAGGGTGCGTTAAATATCACGTCGGGGTCACCAATGAAGCGGTCGTGTTTAAGCTTCTATTTTGTAGTTATCGGCGGGTCCGGTTGACGATTTGTGGTAGGACGTTTGTACAGCGAACTGTACAAAGTGGCCCTTGCGAAATCTTCCAGAAAGTTCTTGACGCGTTTTGACGGTGATCCTTCGACAGTCGTCGATGTTAATCCTCGAGCGCGTGTCCTGGAGATGGTTGCTCAGACAGGAGGCGAGGTGTAGAATCAGCGTTCAAGAGCGAAGATGAGATCGGAGCGGCG
The DNA here is from genome assembly GCF_051122295.1 of Plectrocnemia conspersa. NCBI lineage: Eukaryota > Metazoa > Arthropoda > Insecta > Trichoptera > Polycentropodidae > Plectrocnemia > Plectrocnemia conspersa. The sequence continues at coordinate 9,143,157 of NW_028277175.1, read as the reverse complement.
AGTTGTAGTCCAGTGAGTGTTGCAGAGTCGGAAGTCCGGAGTCGAATGAAATGTGAACTTTTGGCCCCGCCTTATATTCCCGGTCGGGTACGTTAAGGTATCCCCACTCCGCGCGTTGCTTGCGGCTGCGGGAATGCGGCGTCATTGTACGACGCCGCTTAGTTCGGGTGCAAGGCTCAGCGGGACTTCACTTTTGCGTATGATGCGTCCCGGACGGTCGTCTCGGGATCGCCATAGAACCAAACAACCTAACCTTTTTTTAATGATATTGTATTGATTTGTTCTCATTTCGGTATATCTTGTAATTGTCCAGCATCATCCAATCTATGACCAACTAATCCCGCGATCGCAGTGGCGTATGAAGCGACGCCTGTGAGTATTTGTGGAACTGATTTAGGCGCCGGCGTGAAACGTCATCGTGACGTCACTGTGGCGCTCTAACGCATGTATATTGGGAATTAGCCTACGGTTGGTGCGGTCTACCGTCACTAATAATTTAACTGATTGCCTTAACATATGTATGAAAATCAATTTGATAGTTGCAAAACGTCCATTATAAATCAAAATCAAAAACTACACTTAGTTTACATTGGGTCATATTTTTATTATTCTATGTTTGGTTTGATTGTATGAATTTGAAGCGTACAGACTGCACTCTTCAAATCCATAGAATCAAACCCAACTTGACTCAATGAAAACTAACTATATGTTTTAAACTTTTATTAACACAAGCTAGGTTTGGTTAATTTGCTTAGGTTAGGGTTGAGTTTTAACAGCAAATGGACGTTTCGCAATTGTTAAATTGAGTTTCATGTACATTTTATAGCAGCGTACAGGTCGTATGTATTAGCTTCGATAATAGATCTTCGGTTGCGTCGTCAGGTCCTTCTTCAGAAAAATTAAATATTAAAAAAATAAAAACAAATAACAAACCGCGGTAGACAGTACGCCAAAATAATTTTCTCGTCGTAATAGACTAAAATGCCTCCCCAAAAAATGTCACCTATTCATCTCGAGCAAATAAAAAACATTACTTACGAATAGCTTACTATATTTTCTTTAAAAAATAACTTCATGTACTCACTCGATGAAATATTCAGAAAAGGGATTCGATTAAAAAAATATTTTAGCATACTTAACATAATGTTTTCTAAACGGCAGATGACCACTTTTACATTTGAACGACTCACATGCTTTATTTTTATAATTGTAAATAATAATTTGAATTTATAAAATAGTTTTACGAAATAAACCACGCGACACTAGCGCCACTTGCTCATTCGCGCAATGCACCTGCAACATTGCGCAATATTTTTAGTAAACAAAACAAAATGGACGACTGCACTTTTCAGAAACATCAATAAATCTCGCTATAAATAACCTTACAAATACGTAAGTAGAATGCACGTGTAATATTTATGATAAAATACACTTTTTTTAATATTAAAAAACTTTTTCCCCTTCTTTACTACGCGGTTGACGTTTGCGGCGTTTGTCAGTCGGCGACGATGGGTCCCCTGCTGCGGTTCGCCGATTGCCAGCTGCTCCGTGATGGCCGCCTCCGAAGAGAGGACCTATGGGTCAGAGACGGAGTCGTTGTGGACCCCGAGGTGGTCTTCTTCATAGAGAAAAGTCAGGCCGACCACACGCACGACTGCCACGGCGCCATCCTTGCACCAGGATACATTGACCTCCAAATAAACGGTTAACGATCAATAATCTCTTCATGTATCCACGCACTGCATCGAATGCAAATGTTAAAACAAATAATTAACGGTAATGTGTATGGTGATTAAGTTCATATTTAAAACGCTCACATGTTCACAATTTATCTCACTTACTAAAACTTATCAGTGAGTGTGTGTGAGAGGTCAATACTTTTAGGCCACGTTGTTTAGCATTTGTATCGCATATAAGGAAATTTAATTTTTAAGTAAACATCTATTCACTTATCTTCATGCATGAATTGCTCAAAAGCAAAATTTTCTGGTTAAAAATACTACACAACTTAAATTTCCTTTTGAGTGAAAGTGTGCATGTATAGATTAGTAGTTCTTAAACTGTTGATTCTCACACTTTTCATGATTCCAGAAATTTGCTTTCTCTGATCATGTCCAAGAACAAGTCGAAATATTTTAATCGTTGGTCACATTTTTCTCAGGAATGATCTTGTAACCCATCTTAAACTTAGGGTTAGTTTCCATTTTTAGGCAATCCTATAAATATAACCATCTCAGTTATTAATTCCATAACACGAGTTAAGATTCATCCGACTAAGAACCGTCTATAATTCAACAATCATATCCGTATAGCCGAAATAGCTGTGAACATGGCTAATTTCAATCTTAAATAAATAGTCTTCGACGTCGACAATAATATTTTATGACAACTTTTGGAACTCTGCCTTCAGCAAAGCTACAAAAACAGATTTTCTTCTCAGGCTTGAAAGTGCACTTCAATGCATTTTTGAAGAATCCATCCATTAGTTGGAGCACATTTTTGTGATAGGCAATAATTAGCAGAAAATAAATTCGTATGCACAAAAATGTCTCAAAGTATTATTGTTGAAAATCTAAAATATAATCTAACGTGCAATGCTTTTTGCTCATTTCTATTTTATGTTACTTTATAGACCTGAAGATGCGAGTTTTGTACAGCTCAAAATCTTAGTAAGTAAATTTGAGCTTCTTTTGATTTAGAATTTCGGATTTTTGCGAAATGCTTATGCATCTTAGGAAACCTCATGTTATCTCCAAAGATAACTTTTCCACAAAAGCACCAAGTTTTTTCAACTTCATATTTGCCTAGAAAACACATGAACCTGAATTTTAAATAATCTTGGTTGTACATAAACTTGGCTTATAACAATTTATAGTGAAGAGGTAACTCATCTTCCCTAGAACTTATTTATACCTGTTTTAGAGGACATATTCACACAGTTTAAGAACCCCAGAAAAGTGAAGTTAAAAAATCAGTATTTTTTAAATCCCATTACTATCTTTAATGTAACACTATTAACGTATTTCAGGAGGATATGGAATCGACTTTTCCCACGATACGTCATCAATCGAGTCCGGAATCACGACCGTCTCCCAAAAACTTCTCAAACACGGCGTCACATCCTTCTGTCCCACAGTAGTAACGTCGCCTCCGAGCACCTATCACACAGTGTTACCGAAAGTAAACAAATGTGCAGGCGGAAAGCACGGTGCAACGATCTTGGGAGCCCACATCGAAGGTCCCTTCATAAACAAAGAAAAGAAAGGCGCTCATCCAATAGAATGCATTAAAGAACTGGATCGAGTGCGTCTTATCTCTGATAAGTACGTTTACTCTGCTTATCGTAAAAGTGATCATATGTTGTTTGTCACAGGGAATGGATACGCTATTGGAGATATACGGATCTTTAGATAACGTTAGGATCGTGACGTTGGCCCCGGAACTTGAGAATGGGAACGATGTCATTAAGAAGTTAACCCAGAGAGGCATCACAGTTTCTTTAGGACATTCCATGGCCAATCTTGTAGATGGAGAGAAAGGCGTATGGGCTGGAGCTACGTTCATTACGCATCTGTTCAATGCTATGCTACCAGTCGGTATTTTACTTACTGAAATATGCTAAAATGATCAATTTGGTATTATTTAATAATAATTTACAGTTTCACCATCGAGATCCTGGACTCGTTGGATTATTAGCATCAAATAAACTACCTCCGAATCAAAATGTATTTTTTGGAATCATCGCCGATGGAGCACATACACATCCGGCTGCTTTAAGGATTGCTTATAAAACGCATCCAGATGGTAATAAATATCAGTGTTATGAGTAAATCTATTTTTTCATCATTCTCATCAAATTCTCATATTATATCAGGTCTTGTGCTTGTTAGCGATGCAATGTCCGCTCTTGGACTTCCTGAAGGTCAGCACCACATAGGACAGCTCACTGTTGACGTTCAAGGTGGATTGGCATACGTAGCTGGAACTAAAACACTTTGCGGAAGCACGTCAGCTCTGGATCATTGTGTCAGATGTTTTCTTGAATCAACAGGTAGAAATTATATTAAGTATAGTGAAATAAAAATTGAGCCTACATTAATAAATTATCTATTATAAAGGTTGTTCAACTGAATATGCTTTGGAAGCTGCATCTCTGCATGCTGCAAAAACAATCGGTATACACAACAAGAAAGGAAACTTAAACATTGGATCAGATGCAGATTTCATATTACTAGACAAAGATCTTCATGTTTTATCTACGTGGATTGCTGGAGAGTGCGTTTATGAGAAGTGATATAAATGTTAAGAAATCTCTATTTTTATTACTATATTTTAAATGAAACTGACTTATACATACATAAATGAAAGCATTCAGTTTTTTAATAATATATTAATTTTATATGATTGATTTGTTCTTATTGAATGTAAAATGAAAATCTTAATTGTGCCAGTAGCAGCACAAATCCGGTGTGCAACACGATAGCAGTCGTGCTGTCTGCTTTATGTTTATGAGTAGTGAAGAAATCGAGTCTTGAAATTCATTGAATAAAATTTAATAGTGCGAGTGGACTAGAAAGTTCCAATATAACTCGATACTATATTTGCGTTAACAGTCAGTTCGAGAGCTATCCATTTCATCATTATTCATAATTGAGAAAGAGATGGCAAGTTTGGGTTTACTCCACTACTATTAACTCTAAAATACACAATACAGATATATACGTTCGATATACTAATCATTACTCCTGTATATATTTTGAACAAATTTATAGAAATTAAAATTATTACTATATTTTTTATATTTATCGATCAGAGTAATGATAAGTATATCCATATCATGTGTTTTAAAGCTAATAGTAGGGGCATAAACCCAAACTTGCCATCTCTTTCTCAATTATGAATAATGATGAAATGGATAGCTCTCAAACTGACTGTATAAACGCAAATACAGTAAAGTGATATAGCAGTTCACGATCAAGTAAGGCACACTTAGTTGTAACATAGAGTCCATTGCAACAGGAAGTAACTAAACAAAATAGCCTCACTTCTGGAGATGAGCAAGGTTGTTATGTTAGCATACCAGTTGACTAGAATTGAAAAAATTATGTATTGATACCAATCTACCCCTAGGCAGTAGAATTGTTATTGAAGATAAGATCTTGCTTCATTACCAGTAGTCTGAAACTAAGAGCGTGCAAGAAATGGTGCCATATCTCCTCATAAAAACTGAAGAATCTGTACAATCTGCCCACTCGACAGTTGCAATAGACTAAAATCTGTAATTTAACTTAAACATCTTTTAAATGCCTTAAAAAGTTAAGCACTAGAAAATTTGTAATGAATATCACCGAGACTATGGTAGAATAATTATGTCCTCTTTCATTTGACTCACCCTCTTTTACTTCACCTGTATTAGATTATATTATCATAGGGAAAAATGGAATGTCGGATTTGAATAACGATTAGTTCCAAAGTTTTTATTGAATTATATTGTTCGTAACCAGTTAACAATGATACCATATTAATTCATCTCACTAGTAATACAGATCAATCTAGGATCAGGATGAGGATATAGCACAGGATCAAAATAATAATACAAATAAATGAGCATTCATTTCTTTTATATATTTATTGAAAGTAAATATATTTATAAAGTCAGTACAATTTAAGGTCAATAGTATCCAAAAATATTTAAGATGCAGGAGCATTTAATACAACCCTGCTAATGTATTATTAATAATTATTTCTTAATTAAAATACAGGCTACATTAAAAAAAATAAACAGAAAATATATGAACGAAAAGCGCGTTAAAAAATTAAGACGGGCCCCGAAACACTGAACCACCTCAGATTGTGCTTTGAAAGTATCATTCGTCACAAAGAAACAACTAGAGTAAAATGGCGCAGACAGATTAACGCAATCAACGACCATCCGAGTAATTGACATTCGCCAAAAAATGTAACAAAAACTAAAGTGCCCGTGTACTCGGGCGAAACTATTATCTAGGCACAATTTAGTTTTTGACCCAGTGTCGTCTAAAAAAATTTCGTTGACGGTTAGTATTTATATATATTTATATAATCCATCCGGCCGATTACCAACTTGAGGAGTGAAAGTAACGCTGACGTTTTCTAGTTGCAGCTAATCTGACAACGGCAATTTTAATTTACAATTAAAAATATTTTTTTATAAGTTTTAAAACCCCTCTACATGCATGCACTAACATACATTATTGTACAACTGTTCTGACAAAAACGGCCAAATACTACAAGCTATTCTGTAGCGAAAACGGTAAAAATTTGTAACTTTGTCGACAGTAAATACAATGTGATGATTCAAATATATTTTTCTTTAATATTAATTATTAAGAATAAAAATATTATTAATTGTATATAAATGTATACATTAATATGCCGATATATTTATATGAATATATACAAATATATACGAACGTGCGTGTACGCAAATACGCGTGTGAGATAACAGATCGTCAAATAAATTTTAGAATAATATTATTGCGTCAATTCATTGTATCACTTTTAAAGCTATTTGGTTTTTTATCTTTCAATAAAAATAATATAATATACACACACACGTTTGCGCGTATACTTGTATACACACACAAAACCAAATATAACGTTTACAATTACCACAGATTACATCGGAAAATATATTATTAGGAACAAAGTAAATTGTGATTAAAATTGCAGTACTTATTTGGCATCGTATTTACAAATCACAAAAATCTATCATTACACAAATACAAAAAAAAAATAACTACAAACTACAATTAATAATAATAAAAAAAACTATACCCGAATAAGATGCCATTTTTCTAGGATAACAATGTCAGATTCAAATATATATATGTAAATATAATTTGTATATATATATATATATATATATAAATACATGGAAGTATTTTTTTTAGTGGTTTGTGTGAGTGTATGTGAGAGAGCATGTGTAGTTTTAAATATTCGTTACGTTTAAAATTTACGAACAAATCAAAGGATTGCGACATGTTAATGTATGTATGTATAAATATGTATATATATATATACATATATATATTTTTACTCGACACACACAAAAAATGCGTGTAAAGTAATATCTAAAATAATCATCTTATGTTGTATATCATATAAATATAATTGGTTTTACCTTTTCAGAACGATACGAATACAATGAAGATTGTTAAAAAAATATACATAGTTCAACGAATACTTAAAATAAAATGCGCACAGTTGAAAGATTTATATTTGTTATTAACACATCAGGGATCAGAACTAGTTATTTTTAAGGTACTCTTGTGCATTAGGTGATTTTAACACATCTGTTGAACGAAATATATTAAGTTAATCAAATTCGAAATCCCCTATGTTAAATAAAAATATATAAATATACATGTAAAACTTTGGAATATATATACGAATATTATTGCCTTCGAATATTTATAAAACACAAAAAATAAAATTTACAATAACAACAACATAACAAAATAGTTAATCCCGATCCCTGACGAAGAATTGACTGCGATTTACCAGTACACGTTAAAAATTTACGTTTTATGATACTATATTTATGGCGTTACGAAAAACTCGAATTAAAAAGCCGATGGTACATCCCTACGTAATACCAACAGTTCACCATTAATAATACACATATATTAAATGTATATACCATACACATACTTCTTTAGAATTTCACAATCGTTTCAAATTTTACAATCGACAATCACGTCTCTTAAAACTTACAAATTCGACAAAGGCTCAAATATGACACATAAACAAACAAATACTAAACAGTTAAAATACAAATCTGGTAACACATCACTGTTTTTTTATTTATTTATTTTAATTTGTAACACACTATACAAAATAGAGAGTAGACGCAATCGAACTACTCGCAAAAATATGAAGAATTTAACACGTCTATTCAAAATTAACGAGTGATGCATTGACCAGAAGAGCATTTCTCTACCAATAAAGACAAACCCTGATCTGCTGAGTTGGTACCTAAAACTTTAATGAAAAAAAATCTTTGGAAAAAATTATCATTTATTATAAACACGTATACTTAAATATATGCACGTGCATATCGATCGACACTCACGTTCACATATAAAAAATATACGCATATACTGGTACAGCTAAGACACAATTAATTTATTCATACAATGATAATAGTTTGACACAAAAAATAGATGACATGTAAAAGCACATGACATTTTGTTTATTTTAAATATATATATACGTGTATATAATAAATCTAGCGACAATCTTAACTCTTAATACGCCCGTAAATTAATGAATATATGAATATATATTTTTATATATATATATATATATATATATATATATATATATATATATATATATATATATATATATATATATATATATATATACATATATATACATATATATACATATATATACATATATATACATATATATACATATATATACATATATATACATATATATACATATATATACATATATATACATATATATATATATGTGTGTGTGTATATATGTATACATAATTATCATAGCATATCTACTACGTGACTACGTTATATAATGTGTAGAGTATAGAAAGATATCCTGAGGACAAGGTTAATGTGTATATAATGTAATATATAATATATTTGTATATATAAATATACACATATATATATATATATATATACACGCATACATACATACATACATTATACATACATACATATATATACTTGATATGTTAACAATGAAAAATCACAAAACGATCTATTTTTTTGTTTATTAACATTTAAAAAATAAATAAAAGCTCACTTAACGGACATTAAAAATAGTTACTGCCCTTAAAAAAACTAAATGTAAATTACGATTCCAGAATCGTACACAACAAAATAAAAACGTACATACTATAAATAAGTAAAATACCAATATTACACGAGTGTATTTTTAAAATATTTGTACTTGTACTGACTAAAAGGAAAAAATGATATACAAGTGATGGCTAAAATACCCTACAAAAATATCGTATTTTTTGCTATGCAAAACGAGAAAAAATCAGGATGTAGGGGATCGAACCAGACGCACAAAATGTGGAATGCAATTTTACACACATAATACACAATAACCTCACAATAATAATAATCATTTCAATATACATATAATTTGTGTATATATATTAAATTTTCATATTAGATCAACAATTAATATATATATATTGTGTATATATATTTTTCAATTTAAAAGCCTAAATCTGAACTGTGATATTTTATTGCACAAGCACATAACACGGCTCAAAAAGAATCCAATATTGGGAAAATAGCTCACAACCATTTTTACTTAAAGAGATATATACGTAAGAACCGATTATTGTTTCGAAAGAACGTTTCCAAAGAAAAACTGACAACCTCTTGCGAGCCGAAAACCTTCCAACAATTAAATATCAGAAAATAAAAATCGACGAAAGTTTCGATCATCTTACACACGTGCTAAATGCCTAAGATATTTTATATATATAATAATAATAAATATTCTTCCAAAACATTGATAAATACTGAAGGAATATTGAAATGTCCTTTACATATGTATATATATAAATATTCTTTTTTATATTAACAATGGAAAATTTTAGTGCGTAAATTTTTTTCATCAGGAATAAGGATACGATATCCTCTTCCAAACTTCAACAACGCGGAAGACGCGAGCCAAGAGGCCCAACCACCTGAACTGCAAAAATTCACAGTGACGGTGCAGTTCCTGCTCCACTAACGCTCATAAGACTTGTGCACTGTTCATTCCATTAAAAAAACGATGGAATGATAAAACTGGTTAAATATTCTTTTTATACAATAGTAAAAATTTAATTTTTTTATTGCTGAATTTTTGTGAGGGCACATTCACTTAGTGATAAATCTTAATTTTTTAAATATGTATATATGCATACACTAGGGTGCGCAACGTTCGCAAAGAAACGCACACACGCCTACAGATAATCTTCAAAACTCGGAATCAATACCTCAGATAGATAACAGTGATACGTTTTTTAATCGACTCGGTACAAGCTGAAAAAAGTATCGGTAAATTCGTATTTAATATATATATACTACACAAGAAATACGCAATATATATATGGTCATGAGAATTGTTCATGTATTTTTCTTTTATTAATATATTTTTTTAATTTTTTTTATCATTTTCAAAAATTTTAAAACTAATTATGTCAAACTATCACCCCACTAATAAATTAATAGGTACGCATAGTTCAACACAATAATAAAAAATAATAAAAATCTATAATAATATATTTGCATTTTTAACAGGAATTTTGTACATGCTTAATGACTTGTAAAAATCATCAAAAACCTCATCACATTTCTGCAATAAACCACTTGTATTACTCTTTTATTGAACCCTTAATTAATAATATAGAACACTGACCGAGAGTCAATCTTGAATCCGTCGCGCAGCAGGTGCACTTCCGAAGCGCACCAGCTCGATCGTAAATGTGTAAATGCACACGGTAAAAAGAATGACGGCACACTGTTCGTAATGACTAATTTTCGTACACAACTAAGACGATATATATATATATATATACCCTTAAGAAAAAATAGATCACAATCCTAACAAAAACGTTAACAATAAATTTTCAATATTTTAAAAATAAAATAAACGCCTGTTCTCACATAAAAATGGTATGAATTTTGTTCACTCACTAATGGCTAAAAAAAAGTAAACACAAAATATTTATATGTATATATAATCACTGGATAAGCGACATAGTGACTATTGTGTAGTATAAATAGAATTTTTAATAATTTAAAAATAGTATAATTAATAACTAGAAACTCAAATTTGGCAGTAAATTCGTAAATATTAAAAGGCCAATACGCTAAGGCCAATCAATTTGATAACAATATACTTTGCATAGGCCAAAAGGTCCAATGTCCGATTACCAACAGTATACTTAAGACAATAATAATAATAAAGGCGGGATTAGTATGTTCTGTTAAGAGCAATGACTTATTTATTTTTGAGAAAACCATGCTATTTTTAAAAATACAATTTTAAAACTTTCCTACACCGACGTTTCAAAAAATATATACATACACATACGTATACGTATGCATAAATATATGTAAAATTCTGGGTTTATCTATGTACAAAAAATGAGTCACATGTCAATGAACATAAGGTACTGTCTTGAAACAAAACAAAAATAAACAAATTAACCTAATATATAAAATAGTATATGTAAATGAAAAATTAAAATAATCACATTTAAAAAGACGAAAACTTACATAATACAAAAAATAGTGAATACTTAAAGGTATTTGCAATTATTCATTACATTATTAAAGAAAAAACTAAAAAGCACAACACAAAAATATGATTATTTTTTTTCATATTTTTTTAATTCAGTCATCATAGTCTACTATTCACAAATATACATGTATTATATTTCATGATGAATCAATCAAAGAACCGGCAGAACGTTGTGTAAGATTCTTTTCGGCTCACGTTAAAAACTAATCAAACTTGAGAAATATAATACAGGTTTGTTGTATCTGTATACGGTTCAAAGTAAAACTTATCAATCAAACATATTGCTTTTTTTATTTGTTTTTTATATATTTTTTTCATATTATATAACAAAATAAAAATAAATATTGTAAAATGTAAACAATAGTTGTAAAGTTTTTTCCATAAAATTCTAAACAACAATGACTTTTCAATTATTAAATACAAAAAAAAATATTGGAAACATAATTACTAAATGAAATAACAACAAATAAATAAATTTGACAAATTTTAAAATAATAGTTTATATATAATTATAATAATATATATAATAATAATAATACACACGCTTGGCATGTTAAGCATCATATGCCAGTTTTTCAATTGCAGATCCGAATGTGAACATAATTGAAATTACTCAAAAACAGGTATCGACGAAATTTTAATATTGGTTAATTCCTCATGACTAGGACGCGAAAGACATCTAACAAATAACTGAAAAATTTGGTGGTATAATAAAGTTAAAATGTGTTTACAAACATATGATGCCTGTGAGTATAACTGGTCTTTAAATCAAAGTGTTTAAATCAAAATAAAACTGAAAATGACTAAAATCAAAGTGTTTGGAACAAATTTAAAGCTTAAGGCAGTGTACATTATAATTAAACGCTTATTATAATTTAAAATAAAGTAAGATAGATTAATAGCATTTTTAAATTTTATATGTGTAAAAACATAAAACGTTAAAACTAATCCTGAAGAATTATCACAGGCATGTGTTCTGACAGTAAAAATAAAAAGTTCCACCGGGTAATCGTAGATGTCTGAGAAACTTTAATGTTATACATAATAATTTTAATTTGGATGTCCATGAACAATGCGTAAAAATAAAAGCAATAATCTAAAACACTTTGTTTTTGCAATAGCATTTATAAAACTTGAAATAATACAATCACACTTTATCCTTCTTGGTATTGTTTTTATTTTTCCTCATCTCTCGTTGAAATATTAATTATAAAAATAATATTGGACATCTCTGCGAGATTCTAAAGATAAACTGGGCAAGATCTGTCATATATATGTTATGTATATACTTTTTTGTGTATAAATTATGCGCCAAAATATATAATATACGAACAGACAAACCAAACATTGCCAGTGAATACCACAGTGCAGGCCAAAAAGCTCAACACCATTGACAATAGGGTCCATGGCTCACGGCGAACTCGCGTCTGTCTGCCATAAACGACTGGCGTTATATTCACATCGTAGGTTTAATATATAAGACACATACTGTTCATATAATGCCTTAAAATTGAATAAATTTACAAGTTTCGAGGGAAAAAAGCTTTGTAAATACTTTACAGAATTGTATATTATCAAATGCAATTCAGTAGAAATAATACCGTAATTTTTGAAAAAAGTTTCACTAAAAACTATACGGTAGATATTATATAATCATATAATATATACTGTGAAGTATACGAGAAAACGTTCGATCGTCGATATTCAAAGTTGTAATTTGTCTCCAAAATCACCATATCAGCGTAAATGGAATATAAGAATATGGCATATTGAAGTCGATACCGAATCGTGAGCTAACGGCGTTTATAATACAGCTCGAGAATATTTTTAAGTAATCATATAGTTATAATAAAATGTCTACACCTACAGTAAATCGTCACAATCTCGAACAAATAAAAATTTCAAATGTAAAAAATGATGCTCTCAAAAAAGAGTATGTGAAAAATCATTTAACTTTATAGACTTTTCTGAATATATGGTAAAGATATATTTTAATGGACAATATATAACACATATATATAAGTATACCTAAAATTTAAATGGCACATGAATACAATATGTAGCCAGGCCCAAAGCCAAGCCACTACACACTGATATGTGCTCCTTACACAACAAAGCTACGATACATAGCTAACGCAAACATCCACGACGTTCATAAAAAAAATACTACATTCACACCCCACTGAACGGCTTTGAGCCACCTCAGTCTCTGGCAAGTGTTGTGCTAGAATTCCAATCTTCTCCCTGAAAAATTTCACGATCAAAACAAAGTCTGAATAATAAAATAAACATGTTTTTTTTTCTTCAATAATTTTGTGCCACCGACGTAGGCAGTATGGATAGTTGAAAGAAATGCACACACGCGCAAACAAGTGTCACAGTGCGCACGCGTACTCGTATATGAAAGGCCTGCGTAGGTGCATCCACTTGTGCATGTGTATATACAGACAAACACGCATTCGAACATCCACACGCTAATTGACAAATGTAAATACATTCAATCCGTTTTTAGGAACATTTCTGCCAATATTATCAAGTACTATTGTTATACAAAAAATAAACATAATAATAATAAATATTATATACGTGTATAGATAAATATGTACTAAAATAATTATTTTCATATAACCTAAACTTTGGATCGCTAGTCAACTAAATGCAAAGTTATTTAAATGTACTCATAATAAAAATGATATATCCTACTCAGTACTTTGGGGTTATTATGACTTCTTTGTATTTAAAAAAATATATAATAATATAATCAGACCATAGCGATAACATTGATGTAAAGTAGGAGTTGAGGGTGTACCCCAGTGAGTTTGAAAATTATAACAATACCAAACAAAACAAAATTATAATTACAAAAAAAAACAAGAATAGTGGAAATAGCATGAGATCAACTACTAATTGGAGACAGCGAAGTCTGATTCAAACCCAGTCCTTTACACTATGTACAGCGTGTTGAGGACCAGTACGTGATGATTGTTCTTTGCTAAGGTAACAATGTAGCCTTCCGATGTAATCTTCAATCCGCAACAACGAGACACCTATAAAATAAACAAGTACATACATTATTGACAAATCGTTATTCCACATAAATTATCAATACATGCCATCTATGATAACTTTCAAATTTTGTGTAAAAAGTTTTGATCAAAATTTTTGATTTTTGACCAGCGTAAACCCAAAATAAAAACCAATGTTAGATAGAATATTATTCATTTAATGCTATAAAATTACAATTTTTTGTTAGTGCGACATTTGCTGCTGCTATTTTGCAAGCAAATTTGATATACATGGTTACAGCGTGTTTTCTGAGAGACGAAGCGCTGAACTAACATCCAATCGATTCCCGTTTGGTTTTTATTACTGAAACTGTCTTTCCACACAAACATGAAGTTGAAAAAACTACCAAGAATCTTGTATTCCCCGAATCGGGTGAACATTTGCACGCGGCAATAATTTCTTGCGGACCAGCGCTGGTCCGCAGACCACCAGGTTGAAGACCACTGCATTAGAGCACTGGCTTGCAACTTTTTTGGACGGCGACCCATTTTTATAAAGCCAAGCGACTTGTGGGAGACACTGATTAAAAATTTATATTATCACTTTAAGTTTATATAAGCACAATCAGCGCTGTCTAACTGACGGCCTGTGAAATTTATATTTGTGTAACCAATTAATTTTAAAATGAAATTTAATAAATAATGTTATAAGTTAAAAAGCTATAAGGTCACCTCAGATATTTTAAAGGATGAAAAATTACAGAGGTGACCTTTTTTGGCACTGAATATCCCATAGATTAGGAGCCCGTGCATTAGAGGATCATGAGTAGCTGGAGGGTTATAAATATTCAAAATGTCCAACTATTTGCTTTATATGATGTAAATCAAGGAGCCAATTTAGGATATGAAATATTCATATTTTGACATGCACGTTTGAAACCATATATTGGGTTGATGCAAAAGTTTTGACATTTTTTTATAATCAAATTTATCAATTCATAATAATTAATAACATCTGTTTTTTAATTATTCTATTGTATAGGAGACGCTTCTTCGACACTGTCTGCCCAGTTTTGGCTTATTCAACAAACAACAGAGCCATAATATTTTTTTTAAATGTCTACCGAAATGTAATTATTCTACAGTGTTCACTTTATGAATTTCTTAAAGGTAATTCTGCAACTGTGGCAATCAAAAACATTTGCGACGTGTACTAAAATTCTATTAACACAAAGGTGATTTAAAAAATGTTGGTCTAAAGAACATATCTGGCAACCTTTGAAGCCTGATGGTGACAAGTTGAAAGTCGTGATTGCCATTGCTTCAATTCAAAATACCTAAGAGATTACACTAAAGATGAGAGTCAACCAGTTTGTTTTTTTTTTATTATATTACTGTTTTTTCTATCGATTGATATATGGACATGAAATATGTTGTCTACAACAATGTTAAACGAAAAAATATTGGGCTATACCTGGGCAACCCCCATTAACCACCCTGAAAGCAGAAATCCATTCAAAAGTGTAATGCGTTGTATAGGGTGGAATTACAAGGGTATTGTGTATTATGAACTTTTGGAATGCAACCAAAAAATTACAGCCAAACGTAACTGTGATCAATTAACAAAATTAAACACAGTTCTTAAAAAAGTTATACCTCAATTGGTCAACAGAAAGGGGGTAGTTTTTCACTATGACAATTCACGACCTCATTTGGCGATGATGACCCAACACAAGTTAAAATTTGAATGTTATGCACCCACCATACTCTCCAGACCTTGCTCCTTCTGATTAACATTTTTTCAGGGCATTCAAAAATTGTTTAGATAATAAAATAAATTGAAACAAGGATAGGTAAAAAAAAAGCTCGTATATTATTTTTTTGCATCAGTCACAGAAATTATATGTTAATTACATAAATAAGCTTCTACAAAAATGGAAGAGTTATAACCGCCAATAAATATTATGTAATTGTTTAAATTAATACAGAAATCCAAAAAAAAATCAACGTTGTATGAAAAAACGTCTAAACATTTGGATCTACCCAATAGTTAGCATTCATAATATCGTGCTCATGTTCAAAAGATATATCTGTATTAGTCCAGTCAAATAAGGCGAAATAAAGGCTAAATCTCGGAATGAAAGATAACAAGCTGAAATTTTGCACAGACCTTCGTTTTGATGTTCTAAGGACAGGGTGAAAAGTCTCATAAAATATCGTGTCTGCTAATCAATATGTCAAAGGTCACAAAATTTGTTTTTTTGCAAATATCTCGCGTTTTATGCGTCGCACGTCATTAGATGCTTAACAAAACTTGTAAAGCATAAAATTTTCTACAAGTTTGGTTAAAATATTTGTTTTGTATCATTAACCGTTTTTGAGATATAGCGCGAAGAGTGGGAGGCGTACATCCGTTTATAGAATCCAGCGAGTATTTCTACCTGCTTAACTTGGTATAAGCTTTGAAAAAGTAAACAATCGTGAAAAAGTGGTCTCAGCAAGTCGTTTCAACCATAATTTTATTACTTTCTTCATTGTATTATTAGGAATTAAGAATGAAATATTGTTCGACAAGAAATTTGTGCGAAAAAATTGAAAGAGTTGAGAGATGTCCTTACGGAGTATGTACCAGATGATAAGATCATTTCCAAATTAAGAGAAAAATATTTAACTGATATTATAATTACAACGAAGATTGGATCATTCCCTATTTTTTCTTTTCGCGATGCTCAAGCTTAAATTTTATCCATAGCTTGGTATGAAAATAAAAAAGGCACTTCGGAAGAACACTTGCGCATAGTGGAAGCTGCTGCGGCGATTATTAGAGAAGATATTCGATCTTCTGTTGTTGAGACCAAGTCCTATCCGCCCCCGAGTAAAATATTAATGAAGAAATTCCGAAAACTTTATTACATTTTCTGCAAGAAGTTATTATAAAGAACAGAAAAGGAAAGACGGGGCATTTTAAAACGAAATACACAGCTATAATTCATGCTATAATGACTTCCATACGAAAACAGTCCTTTTCTTCGCAGTTATTAATAGGCCTATCTGTATTTCTTCATAGAAGAAATACAGATAGGCCAAACATCCAAAAAGACTTTTGGATGTTTTGTCAAGTTTAGGTTTTTTCGCTTCATATAGTGATACTGTAAAATATTAAATTTCAGCTGTTTATCACCCACAGCCTCGTAATCAACCATCAGAGTCAAGTGCCTTAGTGCAGTATGCAGCGGATAATGCAGAAAAATATTTATACTCTTGATGGCTATAATACTATTCATATGAGAATGATAAAAATAATTACTTCAAAATCTGAAGTTATATCCGATGACCGCATAAAGAAATTTACAACAAAACCAAGTGCAAAGGAGTTAACAGCACTATCACATATACCCCTTCTAGTGTATGAAAATCATGTCGTACCCGGATTGAGCAAGAGATTCAAGTTAAAAATTTTAATGATGTAGAAGAACTAACCGAACAAATATTTAATGTAGTTGATTTGTTGTGGATGTACGGAAAGTGGAAAAATATCTCACCGTTGCCAGGGTGGAATGGATTTATTGAACAACTTACAAAAAACAATGAGAACTTTGTAGCTACTCGGATTCTGTTTCTTACTTTTATTCATCATCCTGCGAGTAAAATGGACACAATTTACACCACATTACAGTGTGCTATAAGCACTGCCAAGAAACATGAACAAAGAACATGCTTAATAACTTTTGATCAGCCGTTGTACATAAAAGCACGTGAAATCGTAGCAGCTTCAGATGCTAACTCAGACTTGTCCAGAGTAGTTGTGAAACCAGGAGGCTTTCATATGCTTATGTCTTTTATTGGATGCATAGGGTATATAATGAATGGAAGCGGAATCAAGGAAGCTCTCAGTACAATTTATGCTTCGAATTCTGTCGACAAAATGTTGGTTGGTCACGCTTTTGCAAGAAGTATCAGAGGCCATACGCTATTACTTTTTGCATTATCGATGATGATTTTTGAAGATATGGAGATTGAAAGTTATAATGCTTTAGATGGGTTCATTCAGCAGATAACAATTTGCGGTGTTTCCTATGAAACTGTGGAAGAATGTGCAGGTAACTCTGGCTCCGTAGTTTACATAGCGTTATCCTATAAACGGATGCGCGCTTCCCACTCCCCGCGCTATATCTCGAAAACCATTAACCATACAAAGAAATAAATTATAACAAACTTGTAGAAAATTTTATTTTCTATAACTTTTGTGAAACATCTAATGACATGCGCCGCAAAGGAGGCGAGATATTTGCAAAAAAACGATTTTTATGACCTTTGACCTTTAATATCTTGATTAGCAGACACGATATCTTATGAGACTTTTCACCCTATCTTTAGAACACCAAAACAAAGGTCTGTGCAAAATTTCAGCTTGTTATCTTTCATTCCGAGGTTAAACCCTTTTTTTGACTGGACTATATGTGTAAAATAAAATTTTATTTGAAACATCTCTGTATTACTTCACATTTGCGAATTCAAGGTGTATTATTTATTTATCCTAAGTAGTCAGCATTCTGATGTTGAAATCTATGATAAGATACTTAGATACTCTTGATAAATCGCAAAAACCACCCTAACAAATGCATTATAAATTAGGATATTATGTGTTCCTTGTGTTCTCGAGTATTTTATATATATATGTGTAGTTTTATATTTTTTGTCTGAACCCAAATCCTAGACCCACTTTTTTTAGAACATATGTAAGAACTACTTTTTATTAGAACATATGTATAACCTTGGATGTCATTCACAGACATAAATATTTGCTTTTATATTAGCTACTTTCTTCACCTCTTTTATTTAAAAATAATTATTTTTCACTTTTAGAACAAATAAAAAATGAATATCTTTTCCACTTTCTACGTATATTATTAGAAAGACAATAAAGAAGATTTTACGTATTTTTGGTTTAAAAAGTGATTTATTGTGTGGTTAACGTTGTGTGGTCTTATTTTTATCTTATAATCTACCACAAACAATGTTATCTAATATTGATTTTTACAAATAGTTTGATAAGCTCGCAATTAATTGAATGTTATGAATAAAATAACTGATCAGCAATTTATAACGATTCTCTATTGCTCCTGCCCTATATTATAAGAAAAAACGAATATATTTTACATACCTTGACATATGGGCACTCAAATTCGGTGACTAATTCGCCCTCACGAGTGAAAACTGCAACGTGGAACCTATTACCGTGCGAATCCCCAATAAGTACGTCGCCTGCATCCGAAACGTCGATGCCATTTGGATAATTGGTAATATTTTCGTATCCAATACGACGCAAAAACTTTCCCTCGTCAGAAAACACAACGACGCAGTGTCCTTTGAAATCGCAAACATAGAACTCTTTTCCTAAAATGATACATAAAATTAAAAGATCATAATAATTGTATATACATTGCACATGAATAATGCAAACCATTTATGGCAATATCCGACGGTTCACGCATACATTCGCTGCAGTCGAACCAGCTGAGTAGATCGCCGTTCTCCGATATGACAAACACGGTGGGAGTGACGCTGTCGACGGCGACAATGTTACCATCTTGCGTCACAGCCAGACCGGCCACAATGTCGATATAACGCACAGCGATTTTCTTCAGAAAATGTCCGTTCTTGGTGAATATCTGCATACGGGAGCGTTCGTTTCCACGATCACACACGACAAACTTTCCAGTCGCACGCATCATGGCAACTTTGCGCGGATACCACAGTTGACCTTCTTCTTTGCCGGCGGTTCCGAAGTGGAATTTGTACGTGCCAGTCTTTTCAAAGACCTTGAGAAATATTAAAAAAATAATTATTTGTTCAACAAACTGGATTAAAATGTTTAATTGCTTTCTTACAGTTATGCGATGGTTGTTGGTATCGGCCACAATGATGTCCTCTTCGTTACCGAGGCAAAAACCATGTGGAGAATTGAACTGGCCTTTACTGCCGCCCAATTGACCAAACTTGTATCTAATATGCATGGGTGTAGCTTTGCTAGAGCGCGGAAACGGACCGACGGAAGGCGTCGAAAGAGCGCTATCTTCTCCGGGTCTAGGAGACGGAGTAGTCGGCAGAGTCAACATCGGAGGAGACCGACCTTGAACATTACCGACTCCCGGACCACCCAATCCTCCACCGTTTACTGCTAAAAAATAATTTAACCTTACAATGATCAATCTGAGTGGATTAAAGGTTGAAAATCTTATTGAGTCTGTATGCCAAAAAAAGAGCGGATATATTCAAGAAAAGTTTTTGATATTTTAAAGTATATTTTTATTTATTTAATTTTGAGTACAAAATTTTATTACAATTAGGAAATAACATTTTTCGAAATAAAATATTACAGAACAGGAAAAATAACACGAACAATAAAAACAAAAAATATGAGCGCCTTTTGGCTTGTTCGTCGTAAAGGTCTCTATGCCATATATATAAACGTATTTTATTTTTGGAACTTAGCCTATACTTTGGATCTTAGATAACTGGTACTTTTTTGTAGGTCGAAATATTATATTCTTCGACCGATTATATATTTGTCTACATATATGGTATGCGTATGGATATAGTTAGAATAAAAATTGACCAAGGGTAATGGATCGAAAAAATGGCGCTAAAACTCAATATGATTTCCACCCTCCGTTAAAAGAATTTCCATATAAATTACCTGTGTCCAATCCCAATTTGGCGAGGGCTTGAATGTTGTTAAACACTTGAGTAGAGTTTATATCGTCGGATAAAAGTTCCGAAAGAATGAGCGATCCAGGTGCAGGCGAAGTGTGCGCCGGAGGAATGTCTTTTTGCAAACTAGCCAACTGCTGCAGATTATACTCAGCTATGGACGTCAGCGGTGGAAAGGAAGGCGCTAAAGGTGTAGCGACAAGCGGCGATGTAGGAGGTAAAGTGAAATCTTCGAAAGAGTTCTGCATGGAAGTAGGCATCGGTGCCGGGGACGACGCGTTCAACGACGCCTGTCCAATAACAAGTCCACTATCGCCAGTCTCATTTGGACTATTTTCAGTCTTAAATTTACCAAATTTTTCCAAAATAATACTCTCCATCTTATCGGTGTTGGTTTCGAATTCAAACGACAATTTAACATCCAGCTTTGGGGCGTCGTTGATGAGATGCATGACTTGAGTGGAGACCACTTTCTTCAGCATGGCTATTTCGGTGCCGTCTCCTTTTTTCAACAGACGAGACGTAAACTTAAATGCGTCCTCCAATTTCTGAAAGGTGTTATTGGTGTTGTTGTAGAGATCCATCACTTTCAACTCTCTCTCGGAGTGCAAATGATCCAACTGCTCGAGAGATTGATCACGCGCTCTCTGCAAAGCTTTTGCATACGATTCGTAAGACTCGCGTATGATCCTTTGTGAATCCTCGCGCTGTTGCTGCAATTCGGTGAGAGAATCGTCCAGGTGTTCCCTAGTGTGTGTACAGTCTACGAGACGAGACGCAGACATACGAGCTAGATTGTTCAGTTGAGACCTCAAGGTCGACTCGGCCTCGGAAAGTCGCTCGCAGTGATGGGCTGGTGAGGTTTTATGTAAACGTACAACACACTCTTGACAGACTGCTATTTCGCAAGGATGACAGAAAAACGAGAGACTCTCTCCCGAGTGTAGGTCGCAAAAGATCGGCTTATGAATGACCAACGTGTCATTAGAATCTCGGATGGCCTCGAATGGTACCACAGAGTGATTTTCGAAGCATACCATGTACTCGTGAGCGGATGTACAATTCGGACACAAAAAATGTGAGCAATCAGAGCATCTAGCAATAGCTTGCTCCTTACTTTTGCAGCACGTGCACACGATACTTTGATCCGGTGAGGAAACTTCTAATATATTGGTGAGAATATAATCCGACGGTAACGACGAGAGTCCAGAACTGGGTACCTTCAATAGACATTGCGATAGTTAATTTTCAGTTACAATTATTGCAAATAAAAATACATTGCATTACAACAATTACCTTAGTCTCCTGTTTGCACGTCGGGCATATAATCAAACGATTAAAAGCCAGTAAATCTCCCGCTTCGGCGATAAGCAGCTTCTCCAAACATAATTCACAAAATACATGCAAACAGCTCAGAATAAGCGGATTGCATAGTTTATTGCTGCAGAAATAAAAATGTAAATATAACATTAACATTTAATAAGCCAATATTGACTATCTCAGAAAACTAGAAAGTTATACTCACTCGCAAATTTTACATTCTTGGTCCTTACTTCCGCCGGATTCCGAAGGCTCAAGAGAACCTCCCTCATCGCCCAAACCGACTAGATTGTCGGGAAACAATTCCCCGTTCATTTCTTCGATACCGTTCACAGCCATCGTAGACCGATTAGCGAACCAAGGATTCACGGCAAACTAGTTGTGTCAAAGTTTATCCACTATCTCAATCGCTCAGTTCACCTGCAGCTAAAATAAAAAAACAATATTCATTTTTTCGTAGTAATGAAATATATTTTGGTTTAAATATTTAACTTCAATATTTGTATGAAAATAAAACGAGTGTCATATAAATGAAATTCTTTAATACACATAAAACTGTGAATAGTGCACATTCCAAAAATTTCTCCTTGACAAAACAAATATTAGATATATATTTGCATTATAACATACAAATATATTCAAGTAAAACAATAATCACATTTCACCAGGAATGCAATTCAAGAAGTCATACATGTTAAACAAATGGATTACTTCTCCAAAGAATGTGTATTTTTAATAAACTCATTGACCTGTTAAGAATTTACTTCAAGTCTGACTCATTAGCAAGTTTTATTTTATCATTTAAACATGTTACATAAAATTATTTTAAACTAAAAATAAAATTAGTTCATTTCATATGTGCATAAAACAAGATTCACATCTAAATGCTTATCATATCATATGAGTATGAAATTTATCGGGTATATGAAAGAAAAACATTTATGACCTTAATCCTAGGTCAGACCACAGCATCTTGTGGTTAATTGGTAAACAAGTATTACATTTTTTGAAAAATAAAGAATATGTTGATTACATTCAGAAGTATGTACATAACATTTAAACGTATTATATACAGTAAACCAAATTCAGTTATTATATTGAATGGAAAATATAAAACAATATTTATTAAAATCTAGTGGAAACTTTAATACTGTGTATTTGACTTTATAAACTCAACGAATCGTATCATACTCGCAAAAAAATCTAGACCATTTATGCTGACCTAAACGAGTATAAAATCTGCTAATTGTCCACTAAGTAAATTTTAAAAGTAAATGCATAGATTATGATTAAAATATTAAGAATACTACAAAATACTGCATATCATGTTAGGAAAACTCTAGAAACTGGCTGAATGGATTTTATTTAAATGTATAACGAGCAAGATAAAACAAATATTTTTGTTGTAAGCATATGTATATGTAAAGGTTAAGATATTAACATATGTATGCGCAAAATTCATGAATATCATAGGGCAAGGACATGTTAACCAACATAAAAGTAGTTTGGATATATTTAGACATGTATAATTTAAAATTTAAATACAGATATATGATGCTAATGGTTGCAATATTTTAAGAGCAGATGGACAGTATTTTATGTATTTCCGTCTTCAATATACGTTTTTTTATATTTTGTAGAAAACTTTAGTTAATTCTAAAACTAGAACTAATTTATTCTATAATGGATTATTTTTCAATTATATGTAAAGGCATATGAGAAAGTTACCATATGTAACTTGTTTATCATATGTAGTTACTCCTCGATTGCACTATTTGTTTAATACAAATATTGTTTATATGTATTACTGACAATATTGAATAAAATTTTAAAAAATTGGCTCATTGAATATTAAATAATATATGATTGGAATTTATAAAAATCATTGATTACATTAAAATAAATAAAACACCATGCAAGATTATTAATGCAAAGTTGTAATAAATGGGGCTAATTGTAATAAATGTTTTAAATTTCAATTTTAGTTATTATTTAACAAAACTTATAAATTTGGTAAGCATAACAAAATGCAAATAAATCGATGTGCACAAGAGCAAAAATAAAGGAAGCTGTTGCAAGATGGTGGTGCCTCTCAATGAGTACCATTATTGAGCAGCACTGTTATGTTATTTTTTTGGGCAAAATGTAGGCTGCAAAGATCGACAAATAAATGCTGCTATGGGTATTGTCCGTCTACATAAAGTTCTTCGTGATGAACAAGTATCGAAGACGAGCAAGAAATTTCCACGGAGACTAGTATGCACCGTGCTTATGCTTCCTCATACAGTTATTAAGGCCAAAACACATTGGGCATCCATCCAGTCCCAAACCTCCTAGTGATTTATATCTTTGATGAGAGCGTATATCCGACGATGAGAAGTTATAAAAGGAAGTCAGAACTTCGCTCCAACTTCGTTAGAATTCTCCACTATCGGTTTTCATAACATAAACTGTCTTTCAGAACATAAATTTTAATTTAAATAAAAAATAAAGAATTGTTAGTCCTAACTTGAGGAATCTTGTCTAGATTTTTCAGTCAAGTTATATTAGATTTACCAAAATTGTCAGTTAGAAATGGATGCTATTTAACAGGGAATAATTTTTGGAGATATGTGCATTTAAATAAATATTTTGTTCCATAAAACGAATTGTTTGTGCATTAATATAAGGTAAATATTCAGATTTTTTTCCGGAATAGGATTCATTGCAAAGTTATTCATAAGATGTTCACTGTTTCTGACCAATGCTCACTCGCTCGCCACCTTATTCATTGGATCTCATATTAACGTATTTTCCCCTTTTCCGCCATATAAAAAACAGGCGAAAGTCATTAAAGGTTCTATAGAATTTAGAGGCTCTGAAACTGCTAATTTAAAAAAAAAATTAGGCATTTCTGACAACTTGAAGTCATGAGTTTAATCAATGTCTTCCCCCCTCTCCCCCATTATCTACTATCAACGATTTGCAGAAGATAAATCAAGTGTCGGGTTGTTCCATGTCTGTGTTTTTTTTCTTACATTTACAAAAATGTATAACTTTTTATAAATTAACGATAATCTCACTATTATTTTGGTGTTTTGTTAACAGTGGTCATATCAATGATGCTATTTAGTAATGGGATATTTTTTGTTTCGATATTTTCAAACTTAAATCAACAATGGCAGTAAAGATAAAATAATCTTAGTTAAGCTATATTATGCTTTATGAGTTTAAACTCGGTCATAATGCGACAATAGCAGCTAACATTTGTACAGCAGTGGGCAGGGATGCATTAAATTTAGAAAACGGCAAATGTGGTTCTAAAAATTTCATTCCAGGAATTTGATAACAAACATTAAAGTAAGGTTCGGTAATCCTTAGGGGTTGCTAGTGAGGATATTAGGGCTGCCATTAAAACAGGTTCGAGATCAACGATACAGAAGCTAACACAAAAGCGCAACGTGTCGCCTACATCAGTTAGTGTTAATTTTCAGAATATGGGTATCTCATAAATTGTCAGGAAAATCTCGCTCAGTGAATCTCAATATGCCAATAGTTAATGATTTTAGAACAGAAAGATTCATTTTTCAGTAGAATTTTTACTGAAGGTAAGTAGTGAATCTTTCCTTTAACACGCGACGTAAAAGACAGCGGTTGAACTCCAATCAACACCCAACTCCAACCCCGAGAACAGAATTACACTCCAATAAGATTATGTTATGCATTTGGTGGGATATGAAGGGCATAATTTATTATGAGTTATTGGATTATAGGCAGACAATTACAACACACATGTGCTCAGCAAATTCGTTTAAGTGACCCAGACCATAAAAAATACCTTTACTTATATATTAAAGAAGGGTAATTTTACACCAAGACAGCGCTTGCCCTCATGTATCCATGAAGACTATTCTTGTGAACTCCTTTCTTACCCACCATATTCTTCAAACATTGTTCCAAACGACTTATCATCTATTTACATCCCTGCAACAACTTTTAAGAGAAAAAACGACATTAATGAATTGATTGCTTCCAAAAATACATTCTTTTTCGAATCTGATTGAATTAAATGTAGAGAATAATTGTAGAAAAAGATGAAGACTATATAATTTATTAACAGTATTACACGTTTTAATTTTTAACTCATTTAACCCTCACCTTTAAAAACGCAAAAACTTATGGAACAACCTGATATATATTGAGTACTTAAAAAAAAGACCAGAAATAAGTCCAAGATTGGTAAGTATATCTATTCGGTGTTGATATTGAGACTAGCTGTGGAACTGCAAGTGTGTCAGGTCAATCTGCAGAGCAATTCAAAGAAACTAACAAATTCTTAAATTCTTTTTTAGCTATTATTTGATGAAGCCTGGTTCTTGGCTAGCCATGTGAGCACTTCCCGGTCATAGTACTTTTTTAAAAATGACTTAAGAAATAGTTGCACGGACCCACCCTTTCCTATGCAGTGGTATAAAATATGCCATTGTTGTTAAACATTTGAAAATACTTGTACAAATTTAATTTTTAAGAAAAAAAGCTAATATGATAATTTTCTCCAGAAATTTGATGATTTTTTAGATGAAAATACAAATTTCCGAGTTAACTCAGACATGACCAGGAAGGGGTTAATTTTTAAATCTCAAAATAGATTAGATATTGAGACCTCGGACTTGTTTTGGTTCATTAATGTTTTACTAAATAAAAAAAATGAAAAAAAGTATGATTCTTGTATAATATTTATTTCAGATACAATAATTACAATCCTTCTTTTTATCTAACCTCCAGGTTTTGTCAAATAATTTCTCCACATTGCGCTAATCTCTGTCCAACTACGACTGATGCACAAGTTGCCAAAATATTTGTGCAATAATATTTAATAACTTTTAATAAACAAACGGACCATTCATCAGCACGTGTACAGCTGCATAATCAAGAATGACCGAAAAATCTCCATAAGTGAAACCTTTCATCAACAAGAACTGCAATGTACATTCAATATTTGATACCGGAAAGAGACCTACGACATTGGTTCGCCAGCCTCAGCATGAGACACCCGAGCCATCAAACGTCGACGTTACTTCAGGCTCGGACAAAGCAGGAAAACGCCTCTCCCTGATGTGGACCTACCTGATCTCTTCGATTCGGCAGCAACTTTGATGTCCACCTGAACGAAGCCATCGCGAGAAAGAACAAAAAGTCGGCGTAAAAGAAAAAAGTTTAAGGGCTCCTGCTTTAATCGTAAGTGCGAAATATCGTTGAAGTTATTCGTTATATAAAAGCATATTCGCAGTCAACCCTGACCTACCCCAAATGTACATTCGACTAAATCAATAGCTCGTTAAACAGATCGACCCACACCATTGTTTCCATGCGATAATTCCGCAGCCTCGAATGACCTACTTATTTGACCCTGTGCAACTGGAACGCTCTGGATCGTGCGAAAAGAAGCGGTAGACTCGGTCGTAATATTAAATGGTATAAAAGGAACGAACGCGAATCGAGAAGAATAAAGGGTAGCAGCAGTAGGCAGGGATAATCGAGCGAGGGGTCGGGGTCGCAAGTCGGCTGCACGGCCCGAGAGGTGGGGGCGACCGAGACGTATAGCGCAATGCGTTCCCGTCGGCCAATGGGTCGCCGGGGCCGCAACGTGCGACCGAGCGGCGCGAGATCGATCGCGAACCGCATCAATCGAACGACGGAGAAAAACGGCTAAAATCGATACGAGACGGCGCCGGGACAGGGACAGGGGGGGGCGAGATGGCGCCACCTGTCCCGGGACGCCGCAACAAAGGCGAAGGCGCAGGTCGCGGGTGCTCACCTCGGGCGGGCGGCGGGTCTCCGGGGCTCAGACGGCGGCTCACAGACAAAGGCGAGGGGCGCGGGGGGCGTCGGGGGCAGCAGCGCCCATCACCGACGTCCGCACCAAATGGCCGCTCGCCGCACAACTGGCAACCTCTTTCCGGCACCACCAAAGCCCAACTGCGACGCATGCGCTAACCGTTGAGCGCTATTATAGCAATCCCTTTTCACGCGGTGGGCTAACCCATGTGCGAATCGTTTTATTTTTTCAATTTAATCATATTTGCTAAAATTTCATACAATCGCATATAGACAAATATTTATATAATCGCATTTTAGACAATGTGTTACACATGTTTAATGCAGCTATTTATTATGACAAAAACATATAATAGCTTCTTTTCATTGGAATCCAAACAATTAAAAAGTATTTTAATTTTTAGGAACCTAATAAAATTAGTGCAATATCAGATGCAGACATTTTAAATCAGTCCTTGAAGCTAAAATACAAATATCCTAAAGTGTTTACGGACCAATTAAAATTTTAAATAATTCAAGTAATATCGTTACTATTAAAAAATTATCATAGCTCAAAGATCTCGATAAAATAGTTTTCGAACTTAGTAATTTCAAAATATAATTATATAAAAAGCGAATTCTCTGAAGTTTATACAGCATATGTATTATTTTTTTCTCTTTACCACTTACTGTGACTAGTATAGAACGTACATTTAGCAAATTAAAATTAATTAAAAAATAAAATTTAATTAAATAATATTGACTTGATGAACTTGCTATATTACAATTAAGCATGAATAAGCTTAAAAAATATCATTGCAAAACGTGATTGCAGAATTTTCAAATATAAAGACGAGAAAGAAGGACACTTTAACATGTAAGAGTTATTAATTTATTTTTTGTAACAAAGACTAGCTCTTTGCTAACTTTTATATGCGAGCCAAATATTTCTAATTACACCACTGATTACATGTCTGGATTATTCCGCGATCGTCCTGGTCAAATCATGCGAAATGCGACTAATTAAACCATGGACGTCATTTCAGCTTTTTCTAGGGGAGATGGAAGTAAAACTATGTCAATTGGTGGTCGTTTTTTAAATATTTCGATTTCGCGTTAAAAGCAATAAAATCGTGCCGTCGCAATGAAAATGCTCGGTTATTTGTCGTTCATATTTTGCCGACGAAAGATGACGGGTGGCAATTAGACACAGATTGAGCCGCTACAGTAGTATGTTTATTGACGATAACGTTGTTACATGTTGGAATATACAATGAACGGGGCGTGGGCCCGTGGGCGTCGATCAGAGAAGAGAAAACCGTTACACTAGTATTACCAGAGTGCCACCAAGAATTGGCGATAAGGAAA
This sequence comes from Plectrocnemia conspersa, assembly GCF_051122295.1. Classification (NCBI taxonomy): domain Eukaryota; kingdom Metazoa; phylum Arthropoda; class Insecta; order Trichoptera; family Polycentropodidae; genus Plectrocnemia; species Plectrocnemia conspersa. The sequence continues at coordinate 9,113,626 of NW_028277175.1, read as the reverse complement.
ACTAAATATATATATATATATATATATATATATATATATATATATATATATATATATATATATATATATATATAAATATATATATATATATATATATATAAATATATATATATATATATATATATATATATATATATATATATATATATATATATATATATATATATATATATATATAAATATATATAAATATAACTTGTGAAAGTATGTAAATGTATAAATTACTACGTATGAAAAAGTTTAAATCACATCATTTTATTCTTTAATTATATATTATTACTGATAAAAAGATATTTACTAGTGAAAATGTATTCTTATATGATTTCGTTGAAATCACATATTTAAAAAAATATTTTTCTGATAGATTCGACACTGTTTTTTAGATTTCTTTAAGGTATACCCCGAGAATTTATGGTTTACAACAGGGGTAATCAGTTCAAATGATCTTGCGGGCCACTTTGGAAATGCATCATAACTCCGCGGGTCACATATAAAATTATATATCCCCATTCTAGATTTAGATACACTATAGACAATTTTCCTATCGCCGGTTATTCTCACCCAAGAACCCGGTTTTCTCCTGGAAATAAACCGGGATTTTTTCCTGTGAATAAACCGGTACATTATGAGTTCGCAAAATATAATTTAATTATTCTGCGAACTCATGAATAAAACAGGCAATATCTGTCATATATTCGCAAGAATATTATTTTAAAATCAAAGTTCATTTTTTAATCATAATTACGACAGTTCTTTTTTTAATATATAGATGCACAAATAATGTATTTTTTAGTACATTGGTTTTCATTACTTTGACCATTATAAAATAAATATATTTTGTAGAAGTGTGATGAATCTCGCGGGCCGGAAAAATGTTCAAGGCAGGCCGCATGCGGTCCGCGTGCTGTGGGTTGACTACCCCTGGTTTAAAAGCATGTCAATTCAATGGGTGACAAATGTTCATACTTGCCTCTTTTTCCAAATGACGTCCTTGAATTAAATCTCGACATTTTCTTCACAGAAAGTATTACATTTTATAAGTAAAATGTCAATTTTAGGCTCTACGTGGCAAACAAAGCCTCGGCTGGTTCAAAGAAACAATATTTAGTTCACTTCAGTATTTTTTTAAACACAAATTTGCTATTTAGCTATTGTCGACATCTGAGGCTTGACACAAGTTACTGGTTTATAATCATTTTCATTATTCCAATTGTGTATAATGAAGAAAATAAAATAAAAAAAACATGTAAAATTTTTAAGCGCCGTTTTTATACATATCGATACAAACGCTTGATATACTTGCGTGTTTCAATGATTTACCATCGGCAAGAATAAAAATTACTCTTATGCAGTGTTATTTCAAGCAGACGAATTTGTCTTACTTTTAAATCAGAATGAGGTTATGTTACGATGGTTATGCTGACAGATAACAGATCGATAATAATAAATTACAGAGTTGCACAAAAATATAAATACAAAATAACTATTTTCGTCATTGATAAAACGGTAAAGGTGACGATTAGCGTTCGATATTGTCAAGTTGGCAGCACTGCAGAGCACAGCTTACACGTACATGCACACACACTTACTCATTCAAAGTTTGACGTTTGGCGATTATTGCGCGATTGGCATTGCATTACTGTTTCTTGATCCCACGATGGCAGGAAGACGACAGAACTCAACGACAATATTCATAATATATCCTTATTTACTATTTATCTGTTCGAGTCATATCTACACGAATTTACTCAGAGATGCACATTTTTTTAAATTACTAATTATCGATAAAATAAATAACAAAACTTTATTTTGTATTCATGTTCATCATTTATCTATTAGGTATGCAGAAGCTGATATAAACAAATGTCATGTTATGGATGCGCGCGCAGCATTCCATCAAACGTCAAACTGCGAATGAGCATGTGTGCGTGTGCGTGCAATGTAGTGCTGCCAACTTAATAATATCGAACGCTAATCGTCACCTTTACCGATAAAACTATAATGCTTCCTCCACCCTCTCTGGAAGTACGCCATGGTTGAGCAAGGACGGAAAATAGAATGTGTTAATTCGGGGCTACTTCGGTCGAGCCCGGGTCTGCCCGCTCTAATGTCTTGGCGACCTCGACCATATTCGGTAGACCTTTGGTTCGGTAACTTCCAGAGAGTGTAGAGGAAGCATTACATTTCATAATAAAAAGAATCACAAGCATTTAAATGTGTACGCAAAAAAATTGTTTATTTTTAGTATTGGCAACACTGCTAATGTCAAATATTGAGTTGAGTTTAGAACGCGTGGTGCCGAAACAAAATGAAGGAATTATTGGTTTCGAATTGTGAAAAAGCGTTCGTTTTGAAAGCAATCGCGGAAGGAACAGTAAGTTTTGATTACATACAACTTATTTTTTACTTTGTAATCAAAACAAGCTCAAATATAATAATAGTCAAAGTATCTTGTTTTTTGCGAAATTTCCGTTATAATTTAAGCCGGTTATATCGTTATATATTATTATGCATCTAAGATTGTTGGCGATGTGTAATTATTTGTATTGTCTTAGAGGCTAGATGGCAGAGCGTTGGATGAATGTCGACCTTTGAAGATATGCTTTGGATCTACGTGGGGAAGCTGTCACGTGTCACTAGGCGAAACAAAGTAAATAATCGATTTAATTTGCGGGATACTTAATTTAAATTAATTTACCCTTAACTATTCTAGAGTTGTGGCTCATGTATCATACAAAATAGAACCGCCAAAGCAAGCCAGAGCGAACGAAGGTTTATTGTACATCAATCTTGAATTGGGGCAAATGGGAGCATCTACTTTTGAAAAGGGCCAATCAGACTTGAACGTTTATTTAAACAGATTGATAGAGAAATGCATAATCGACTCTAGGTGTGTCGATTTGGAGTCACTATGTATCGTAGCTGAAGAAAAAGTGAGTTCAAAAATTGATATATTTTTAGATTTTTAGATTAAATTAAGACCATCGTGGCCTAACAGGTTACCCCAATGCGCCACGATGGTCGAAAGCAAAATTTGATAGTTGACTTGATTATGATTTATTTTAGGTATGGGCTCTCAGAGTTGATATCCATGTCTTGAATCATGCCGGTAATATAATAGAATGTGCTAGCATTGCTGCTTTGTCTAGCTTAGCTCATTTTAAAAGACCGGATGTAACAACAGATGGCACAGAAATAATTGTACATTCGTATGAAGAGAAGGATGCCATTCCGACAGTTTTGCATCACTATCCTGTCTGCATAACTTTCGGCTTCTTCAGTGACGAGTAAGTTAAAATTATATTAACAAAGTTACTTAGTCTATAAAATTATTTTTCTTTATCAGATTGATGATCATCGATCCATGTTTATTAGAAGAGACTGTGTGTTCAATGGTCGGAGCTATATTTGTCGTAGGAATGAATTCCTATAGAGAAGTTTGCTTATTTGATCTAGCGAGTGCCGCGATCACATTGGGACCTCCTCATATTTACAAAGCATCTCATCAGGCAGCAAAGAGAAGTCAATATATTGTTGCAGAGATAAAAAAAGCTTTAGCTGAAGACACTGAAATGAGGTTAGTGTATAAATTATTTATCTGAAATACTCAAATTAATAATTATAAATTACAAATTAGGTCTAAAGATGAAACAGTTGGATTCGCCAATGCAATCCCAACTGATAAAATACTGACATTAGCTTGCGATAAAATGACAATACGTCTCAAGAAATTCGATCTAAACAAGTCAGTGGAAGAAATGATGATTGTTAAAAAGGACGAGAAAAATGTCAATGATGGTAAGTAACAGAAAAGTGTCGAATCTATCGTATCACACTATAGTATTTTACAAGAGATATTTATTCAGTGTCTTAAGTTTGTCAGAAGCTAAAAGAATTGAAACAGCACAAATGTTTAGTCAGTCTCACTGCTGGAACTAGGCGTGCTCGAATTATTTGACAGATTTTCTTATAATTAACGAGTCGCCAATAAACCTCTAAATATATTTTTTTTAAATTATATACAGGATAATATTATTTCAATAAGGAAAGGTTGTTCTATGCTCAGAGTCGCTTTTAAATGAATTAGCTCACAGCACACAGGTGACCGGATTATTGCGCACACAAAAATTCTGAACATATGTGATTGTTTGATTGTCAAATATATTCTACTTTTATTTCCAACTGCTTCATATTTTTCTCTGTTGTAAGTAAAAAAAATGTGTAATAACAGGGAACGTAAGCGTATAATGTAATGTACTTGCTAATATAATTGTAAAATATTTTAAAACATGATATTTTAAAATTAAAATCACATCTATTATGTATCTACATTATTTTTATATATATTGACATATTCTTAAGTATATTTATATGTGTATATTGATCATCTATGATCAGAATTTTCGATGTGCACAATAATCATCGAACCGAGCACACTATGTATCTGTTGTAATTATCTGTCCATAATCAAATATTCATTATGAATTATGCACCAAATGCATAACACTCTTATTAGGGTGTAATCCTATTCTCACGTTTGAAATTAGAGGTTTATTTGTGTTTAAATCACTGCCTTTTACGTTGTGTGTTAAAGTAAGGGATCCACTTTGCATCTCCAAAAACAATAAGACTCAAAAATAAATCTTTTTGTTCTAGAATCATTAATGATTGGCATATTGAGATATGTTGCGTGAGGTTTTCTCAGCCAATTGATGTAATACCCATATGCTGCAAATTGACACCTTCCTTAATTTTTTAAATATCTGTAGGCGACATGTTAAGCTTTTGTGCTAGCTTCCATACCGTTAATCTTGGATCTGCTCTGATGGCAGCCCTAATATCTTCACTAACAACCCCTAAGAACTATTTGCCCAAACGTCAAAATTCCTGGAACGAAATTTTTAGAACCACATTTGACACTATAAATCCAATGACATCCTGTCCATTGCATTACAGGTGTTTTTAACTGCTATTGTCGCATCATGACAGAGTTGAGACTCAAAACATAATATAGCTTAATTGTGATTCTTTTATTTTCACTGCTATTGTCGATTTAGGGTTGAAAATATCGAAACAAAAAATATCCTGTTACTTAACGCTTAAGGCGACTGAATCCGATTAATATGCTTTTTAGGGACTTGATCCCACAGCCGGATGCATGTTAACATGCTTTTCTGAAACTCGATTCTTAACCGACTTACTGACATCTTGATTATTTAATGGCACCAAAAGGGATTAATTATATTTTAGATAGTATATTCTTCTAACAGATGTCGATAATATATTTCTTTCCATACAAAATTAAATAATTAAAAAATAATTAGTGGTTGGAGATTTTGTAAAAAAAAAAATTTTCGAATATCGCTCTATATTATCCTTAATTGGTTTACATAAATGTCACACCATAACGAATCCTCATTTAGAATCGATGTCGAAAAATTCTAGGATAGTCACACATGTGGTCGTATTCTGATCATTTTATGACTTATGGCATTTGGCAAAAACCGACAAATATTTTGCGTAAATTGAATATTTACGACCGAAAATTTTTATAATTATCAGTAGCGTAATTTTTAGTAATATGACAATTTAAAAATTGCGATTATTTCGCATTTTCTTCGACCGCACCCAAATATGCCAGCTGTACGTGTGTTTTTTCGCGCAAAAGTGCGGCGCTTTAGGTGTTAAAGTATCATTGATACGACTACTGTTAACAAACAGAAAAAAATACTAAAATTATTATTAATTTACAAAAAACTACCGTTTTTGGAAATGTAAGAAAGTAACGCAAAGACTGAATGGAACAACCTGATATATAGCCGATACTCTGCACTTTGATAGATATACACTTTGTTCAAATAGTTAAATATTAATCACGCAAATCATAATCGTGTTTGAAAACCCCAACTAATAGGTATGAAAGTACTCTCCGAAGATGGCGTTGCAGCGTTGTTACCAGAGAAATCGTTACGTGCAGCTGAAGGTGTTTGGGTTCAAATGGGTAGTGCAGATGAAGTGTCCGATAAGGACGACGATGATCCCAAAGAATCTGACGACGATGTGCAAATATTAAACGTCGTCAAACCTAATCAAGTCACAGCAAGTATAGGTATGTGAAAATGCATCTATTTATACTATAATATATTTTCCAAATAAAAAATTATTGCATTTGTTCGATAAACATATTTTCTCACCTATATGTAAATAAAGTAACAGACTATTGTACTTTCACAGATATCAATAGCAGCAGCAGCGAGGAAGAGGATGTGGTTACATTGGAAAAAGAACAAAAACAGGGTAACAAGAGTCAAACAAATAAGAAAAAACAACTGTATCCATTCTAATTGATTTAATAAATGTACAACTTACAATAAGTTCATTTAAATAATAAATTCTAAATTAATACGTTATTAATTTCGCAATATTCACATACGCCTCCTATCCGACGGTCACGATCCTAAACACTATTTAACACGTATAATATTTATATAACCGTAAATTTATATCGATTCGTCAGTTCTATAGTAGTTTATAGCATGCGAGCAATTCGAGCACTCAAACTAGAAGGTCGACATGGATCAGACCGGCTCCGAGTTCAGGCCGTTCTTCTGCTCTAGCTTGTTGCCGTTGGTCTTCACCATGTAAATAAAGTATGTCAGGATCTCCTTTTCGTTCACGGGGATCGATTTAAAGTGTTTGTGTATGGTCTGCAACAAAATCACACATTAGGCGAATTATGTTCGGTCGTTTGATCGAAAATAATTACGGTTTTGGACTTACATCGGCCAATTGGGCTTTATTGATGCCAGGCCTCGTCGATAACTTAAAGTGTTTTTTGTATCTTCTCAGCGTGTTGACCTGAAGTTGATAAAGGTCGACGTCGGGTGCTTCAGTGTCCGTCTCGTTGCTGTCGTCCTCGGAGTCCTTCCTGCGCCGCTGCTGCTTAGTCCTAGCATTTTGAATCATTGTCTTGTGATGGTCGCAAATGTATATGTGCCTTGCCTATCGATAAATTTTCTTATTAGTTATTTTTACACAAAATTGTTAGCAGGTCATAGATAAAATAAAGGCATATTAGATGATGACAAGGAACTAACATATAAGGTGTAGCAATTTAATTCCCGGGTTGATGCAGCAGCACTGGAGTTACATGAAATTAGACCAAAAGTTAAGCAGCATATAATAGATCACAGTTTAATCATTAGATGGTGCTCAAGCCGAGATCGAACGGCCTACAGTTTCTGCGCAGTAACCTGGTGCATACATTGTGTTTCTGTCAGACATCATAGGTCAATGAGTGAATATTAAAGATTAGTGTAAATTAGAATAACTAAAGTGACGACACTAGAACGGACAAAGTTCAGATTTGATAGTAAAAGTTAGTGTTATTGTGGAAAAGGATAGAAAAATTACCCTCAAATGAATGAAGCAACAATTACGAGATGATTTGAAAAATATTTCATGGAGATTTGAGAAAGAGAAAGGTTTTAATAAAAAGGAAATTAGCTAACATTAACACTAGATTTACGGATATAAACCAGTCAATTTGACGGGGGAAATAGGTATATGGTGACCAGATTTTCAAAAATAAGAAGTTCCCGAAAATAAAAATAATGTTTATATATTTGCATTGTTCAAATAAAATAGGTCGTAAAAAAACCCAGAAAAAATACTGTCTGATACAAATCAAATCAGAAACCTGTCAATTTAACGGATTTCGTAAATATAGTATTAAATTTTGCCTTAAACGTGGTAAAAATGCCACCGAAACGCAAGAAATGATGCGCAAAGTATATGGTAGTGAGTGTCCGGCCCGTTCAATAGTGGTTAAGCTTATTTCGTGATGGTCGTAAAGACCTTGAAGATGACGAACGTGCATCGTCGGCAAAAAAGACTAGCATTGAAGGAAACATTGAAATGGTGAAGGAAATTCTTCGTTCCGATCGTTGTGTATCTGCGAAACTCATCGAGGACTTTGTGCCATCTCCAAAAGCAGCCTGCCTATTGGATTTTGACCGAAGATTTGGACAAACAGAAGATCTGCGCGCGCTTCGTACCGCACACTGACGGATGACCAAAAAGATGTAGAGTTGAGTAGTGCAAAAACATGAAAAGTACTGCCGGAAATGATCCGGAACTCATGTTAAGTATTGTAACTGATGTTACCAGTATAAGCCACTCACAAAGAACCTGAGTTCGGTTTAGAAGGGAAGAGACAAGCCGATAGACATAAGTGCGCGTGCAGAAGAGTCGAGTCTTTGCGTTCTGAATCATTTGTGTGCCAGAATTCATCAAATTTGGCAGTTGATCGTTGTTGCATGATAATATGCACCAGAGCACAAAGCGAAAATTGTACGCAAATTCTTGGCCAATAAAGGCATTGTAGTGCTCAGCTACCCTCCGTATTCACCTGATTTGTCTCCCTATAACGTCTGGCTAATCCAATAAATTTTGCGTTGAAAATAAAATGTTTTGACACTATTGATGACATCCAAAAGAGTTCGTCCGAAACCTTAAAGGCACTTCCAGAAAATTTCTATGATCGTCTCCAGCACTGTATTGACTCAGAAGGGGTATATTTTGAATAAATGAATATAATAATATAGCCGAATAACAAACGTCTTCTATCTGTTTTTTGATTAGTCCTCGCGGATTTGGGACGGTGTATGAATGCCATTTAAAAGGGCAATGTATAAAATAATTGTTCCATAAATCTGTTTGTGCATTACTGTTAGACAGCTAAGTCCGAGCGAGTATTGGTCAGAAATAGTGCAACTCTGCAACGAATCCTCTTTCGAAGAAAAAATCCAAAGATTTACCTTACATAAATGCACAAATAATTCGTTTTATGGAACAAAGTATTTATTTAAATGCACATATCTCTTAATAATTGCCTGTTAAATTGGACCCTTAAAATTTTTTTATGTTTACTACAATATATATATAGTATATATAAAAAAAATGTGTTTAAGACTTAATAGAACGTTAGGGAGTTTTATTGATTAATAACTAATTATAGTCTTAGAACTTTCATTAGTCCAAAATATAAACTAAGCCAAACTAATCTCTCGGGGAAATAAGCAAATGAAGTACAGACAGATGTTGCATATTGCTCCATAGTCTGTCCGCAATTGCTTTAAAACCAAGCTCATATTGCTCTTATTGATATTTCACCATGCTTTAAAAATATGATAGCTATCCTTATCAATATTATTACAGACTTCTGATATAAGTGTTGGTCAAAGTGTCTTCAAACCAAATTTTGGTCAATAGAAGGACGCAAAAACAATTCACTTCTCAAGCCATAAAATTGTGTCGGAGTCATCGCAGCGGGAAAGCTCGATAACGAGCATTCCCACTGCGATGGCACGATTTTATTGCTTTTGATGTGGATTTTTGACTTTTGAGAAGGGATAATTTTTTTTTAGATATGCTTAAACCACTAGACAGTTTGGCCTGAGCGTGATTTGCGCATGGAGTTTGTTCATATACTGACGAACCCGATACTTGTTTCGACTTGCAGTGTTTACCGCGAGCGGAATTCATTTTTTATTATACTTTTAGTTCAAAGTTTGTAGCATCATCAACACCGTCACCATTACGTTTGATTGGTAGACATTTTATTGAATCTATACTACGTATGGTAAATAAATACAGGCCTATCCGACATTGCAAAATATGTTTCTCACAGAAGAATAGAAACAGCAAAAGAATTCAAGAGGAGATAAGATACTATTGTTCAGATTGTGTATTGAATGTTTCAAAATATACCATACCAAAAAAAACTTAATGAATAAATTCTATAAAAACATTGCATTAATATTACTTAGCAACTATTTTCTAATAAAATGCAAAAAAAGCTGTCAATTTTTGGACACCCTTTCTCACCAAAATCCAACTGTTAAGTGGATTTTGATTAAATATATCAACTACGACGGCACAGTTTTATTACTTTTGACATGGATTCTAAACAGGTACCCCCTCAAATTTGGCTGAATCATAATGAAATGGAAATATTAAAAATCTGAAATGACGTCTCTGCATATAAGCTCCTCGTTTATAATTTAGATTAGGATGTGTGGATTGCATTCTTTGAAACACATTTTATGACACACAAAGCTATCCACAGTATCATAGATTAATTAATAAATAAACAAAGATGTGTCATAAGGATATTAGAAATGATATATTGTTGTCTTACCTAGCAATATAGATAACAGTTCAATAAGTAAATAAACAATTTTGAATGGTTGATGCAGATGATGCACTCACATAGTATAGTATAGTATAGTATAGTATAGGAAGAGGCAATAGTGTATGACTAAATTTTCAAATGATGAAATAGTAATATGTCAGTAATAGCGATATAATGGGAAACAATGAATACTATTTGAGTCTTACCTTACCGTAATCGGACAGACTAAGATATCCATATGATGAAATAATAATTAGTAAATATAATTACAAAACAGAACTAGTGTTTATAGATTTAAAGGTGGTATCGAATGCTTTGCTTCGATGGTAAAGTGAACGATGGTGTAGACGGATCTAATGTTATATTGTAGAATATAAGTACCAGTACGATCAGAGCGCATTGTATGGAGACAAAGTCTAAGGATTACTAAAGCGGCAATTCTAAACCTAAATGAAAGTAGGGGAGCATTGACAAGCAAGTGTGAATAATAAAAATGGCACAAAATAATTCCATGCATTTTCACAATCTCGTTGACTCATTTTTTTATGGACAATGATTCATAAGAAAAATGCTTATTTGATAATTTGTATAACAAATTAAATGCAACTAACATACTGGCCAATTTGAAATGACAGTCGGTTTGTTCCAAATGGGCAATTTTGTGCAATAACAACAGAGATATCAGCCAATTTGGCGCAATAACAACAGCCACGTTTTGAGCGTACCTTCGGTGGTGTGCAAAAGTGGCACTGCCACGTTTTTGATCGGGGCGGCCGGCGACCGGGGGTAGTAGGGAAAGGAACTCACCAGAGAGTCGATCTGAAGCTTGAGCCTCTTCTGCGCGACGGTCTTTTGAACGCGCTTGTTGTAGGCGGCGTTGCCGGGCGCCCTGCGACAGCGTTCTCCGTCGTCGATGAGGCAGCAGGCGTCGCGCTCCTCGTCCAAAGGCCCGGCGCCCGCCCCCGCCCCTAAGCCTCCGACGCCTCCGTTCATCCGATCATCCGATCAACCGACCCCCGACGCGGCGCCGCCGAGACTCAGCCGCTCCGACTCGACGGACCGAGAGAACGACAGACCGACAGACCGACAGCCGACGGACGGAACGCGCGTCGAGCGCTTCTCGCCCATTGGCCGGCGAAAAGCGGTCCGTTCGAATCGGACCAATCGCGCGCTAGCCGCTCGTGGCGCCGCGTTTACGAGTCGCGGCGCGGGCTACGACTGTCCGGATCTCTGCGGCCGCAGCAGGTGAGCGTCACAGCGTCCGTCCCGCCGCCGTAGTCCGCCGCCATTATCCTCCAAAAGCCGTCCCACCGATCCAAAATGGCGGACCAAAATCCCAGACGCGCCAACCTAACCGCTCTCCGACCGCCGCGGCGTCGCAAAACAAAACATAAAAAAAATGGCGGCCGCGTCTATCGTTCGCCTCGTTTATTTTGACGCCGCATCTTCCGATTACGCAACTCTTATCGCGCGCTCCGCCCGCCCGGCTCGCCCTCCGGAGCCCTATCCGATCCCGTCGTCTTCGAAGCGACGCATATCTTCGGCGCTCGTATCGATTCGGGACCGCGGCGCGCCCTTTGTTCGCCGGCGGGCCGCGGTTTGCGACGCCCGCCCGGCCGCCGGATGCAACTGCATCTTCTGACGCTTTCCTGCGACGCCCCCCACCCCTCGCCTCGCTTCGCCGCCGACGCGCCGTAGATATAGAGCCTTCGGAAAATTGGCGAAAAACTCGCGACGCCTCCCCGCGCCCCGCTCCTCCTCTCGCCGTATCGATCCGCTCGCGCGAACGATTCTTTTGTTGTTTACGTTTTTAAATTATTAATTAATTCAAAAATCAATTAACCGACTAAAACGCCGCATATACAAATATGTACACAATATTTTCTCAATTTTAATTCTCAACTCGACAAAGAGGTGTGCAAACTTTTTTCTGTCTACACAAATATTTAGAAAGGTCATTTTACTATCACAAACAGAAATATATAAACATTTTTTGTATCTATTAATTCCAAAAATACAAGCAGATCGTCAAACTTTTGAGCCAGAAAAGCAAAATTTAAACATCAAAAACAAAGCAGAGGTCCCCAACTTTATGAAATACGGGCCAGATGAAAAAAATCATATACGAATATATGTACATACATATATTTATTTATCTATTGTAAATCTCCGCTGTAACACGACAGGCGGTAGCCCAATGTGTTACAACGGCGTAAACACAATCAACTAGACATCAGATTATGTATCAATTTTATTAATTATAAATCATTTTTACAGCTCACAATCTAAATGTAACCTCACGACATACTTCGATTCTATTTTAATTATTCCTATCAGATTAGAAAAATCTAAGATGATCGATTCAAATTATTATATAATTCTATAATAATCACTAATTCCGATCTCCCATACGCGATAAAAACTTTTTCAGTGATTAGTCACCAACTATACCACTAATTTATTGTGCTGGTTACCACAAAATTAAAATTCTAGCTGAAAAGTAACTTGGCCTGAATGTATCAGTTGAAATCATTTTTAGCCAAAATGATTTCGACGAACAACTTGCGGATACAATGCCTTAACCCTTTAGTTGCGAAATACAATATACAGCAGCGCATTGACTTACGAGTTTAATTCGTTCCGTGACGGAGCTCGTAACTCAAATTACTCGTATGTAAAATCAATTTTCCCCATTGAAATGAATTAATGGCAATATTGAAATGGTAAATACATACTACCTAAATAAACGTTTTTTCTTTTAATTACGCATTACGAAAAATACTTGTAAGTCGATGTTCCACTGCATCAGCTTTTACTACTTTGCCGAATCCGACGTTATTGTTGAATAAAGAATCAGATACATTTTTAATGTGCTGTAGGGTAGCGCTATCCAACTTCTTTTAGTTTGCGGACCATTTTTCTTTTGCAAACATTTCGGAAGCCAAGAAGTATTTTGCTGTTGGGAGCTTTTTACCTATGCATGGGTAAACGAACAAAAATGTCTGAGGTGACATTTTTTCCGCTCTCACCAGCAGCCGTAAAGAATAGAAATGTCCGAGGTGTGACCTTATTTTTAGGTCTTTTTTTTTAATTTCATTTTAAAAACATGAATTGTTTCGCGGGCAGCAAAAATAAATTTACGGCCGCCGGTTGGACAGCGCTGCTATAGGGTATTTCCTTCAGGGGTAAATATATTATTTTTATAATGTAATACATCGATATTTAGATAGTATGCTCGAAAACGATTATGAAGCAGATAAAAATCGTACCCCATATTAAAAATTCAAGAAAGTGCTTTTCAATAAATTTAAAAAAAAATAAACGGGCATTCAAAATCCAACGTGAGCTCTAACCTTTCCCTTCCTATGATGTACACCTAATGTACATGTAATATCTCTTATGTGCGATTTTTTTTACAATAATGAGAGCGTTAAAAACTCATGTATGGATATCACGAACTGCATAAAAAATAAAGTATAATATAATCATCGCAAAATATTGTCGATAAAAAAATCATTACAGAACGAGACTGAAGTTGACATAAAATCAGTTTGTTAAAAACATCAATTCTGTTTATTTGTTTTTATTTCGAATCGGTTCGTATGAAAAAATAATTAATAGTTTTAGATAAAATTATAGTTCCAATGCAAAATTCTATATCAATTTCTTTTAGATTTTCAATCGAACCTTTGAAGTATTTTTGTTTTCTTGAATCTTTAATATTATCTTATGCGATTTTTGGTATATTTTAACTCATTGCTTTACTTTAGTTGTATATAAATATAGTACATATATGTTTATAGTGTTTATACGGTTTTCTCTGAAACGTATTGACGGTGTAAAAAACTGTACTCCTATACATATTTTTCGGAAATTCTGGGAATTTACCGAGATTTGTTACAATTTATATGTTCTGAATAGTAATTTCATAGACCATAGTTCAAAGCCCCTGACAAGTTTTTAAAAATCAAAGTTGAACTTATTAGAACCGAAAATTTTTAAATTATTTACCAGCTCAGCTCTTTCAATTTGTAAGATATTTTTTACAAATTGCGCTTTCACCAAAAGAAAACAGAAACCATTTTTTTAATTATATTTTACGAATAAATTACTCGTGTGTTAATGTTTTACGTTAATAAAAGGGTCAATGACAAATTTTTAAATAAAAATTCTAAAAAATCCCGTGTCCAATTTGGCCGTTAAGTTTGAAAATTTCAAATAAATTTGCTGATTTATTTTATAAAAAAATATATCCTAGATAATTTCCACACGTAAAATGGAGCATAACTGACGATAAACAATACCAAATTGATTATTACAACCTGGACTTGCTAATTAAAATTTTCTGTCATAGGAATATTTTTAATTTTTGACTCATTTGTAGAACGCTAGCTATTGTTGTTAGAAAATATATACCGTATGTTTCTTTTTGAATTTGTTCATATTGCATACAACTATTTTTATATCTCGTTGAACTTTTAAATCTTAAAGGACCGATTCTAAAAGCCCTTAACTTCTCTAAACTGGCCAATTGAATCTTAAGTAAAAAAATTAAGTTATTTGCAATTTGTCACAGTGTTATTTTATTATTTATATGATAATACACATTTATCAACCATACAAATCATTTGCTTATTCATCGTAGTAATTATCTATTTAGTAAAATTCTGCGCGCAATTGCTTTCTCTTTCGAGTTTAAATCATTATCTCGACTTGAGGTTCGATCTTATTTACGAGGACCTTTCAGTACGATTTTTATTATCTTTCCCTGGAACTTGTGTAATATTGGCTTTGTTCAAGACCGTCTTCTTGATATTATTAATTCATGTGATTTCGAATCTCAAAGAAGTCCAGTTTTAAATATTATCTGGTTGAGATTGGAAAAGCATAGTTACGTTATTAGGCGAATAATGTTTATGGAGTAAAAAAATCTTGCTTCTTTTTGTCAATTTTTGACAATTCGCTTTTTAAGATGGCCACACACGTTACGGTAGACCGAAGAGGTCTGCCTGTACATGCGGACATCTCCGGTCTACCGTAACGTGTGTGGCCGCCTTTATGATGGGATAAGATGAACTTCTGTTTACTAGAAAGCCCTGGATGTGAACACTCTAATTATACATAATAAGCATATAATCATTATTAATTCAGGTTTCAAAAGCTCGTGATTCACAATTCTATAAATATTGCAACAAACACAGATTTACCTTGTGATAACTACTGTTCGGAACGACTTTGTTTATCGTAAAGAATTCAATCAACAATATATGTTTCAAAATGTGAATCTGTTTATTTTTTAAAGCGAAATGCAAACAATTTGGTATTCTTCTGAGAGTTCGTGCGGTACCCGCGTTTCTCTCTGAAGGATTAAAGGATAAATATTTTGCACTTTTTCATTGGAGGTAAAAATATGGTTTCTGTCACAGTTACATCGTTTACAGACATAGATTGCGTATGTATTAAAAAACAAAATAACATCCGATACTTTATTTAAATATTTTTTCGGTAAAATATATGTTCAGAAAAATTATTATTTTTCACTGGAACAAATACCTTACAGACCATGAAAAATGTATCTGATTCTTTTTCAATAATGACATCGCATCCGGCAAATCTCGCCAAAGTAACAAAAGCCAATATATAGAATTTCGGCAACGAAAGGGTTAACATTACGGCGTTTTAGTATAAAAGACTGTTTTCGAATAAAACATCTGCAAGATGAACTGGGATTATAAAAGTCAACGATTATTTTTTAAAAGAAGCCCTTTTAAAAAGTTCATAATATTTTGTTTTTAATTTTGGAGATTGCCAATCATAGTTTATTTTCGCTGTAAAAGTTTCGCTCGCCTTAGGGTTGTGGGGGTAGAGAATAGGGGGAAGTTATGGGATAATTTGCGCACCCCGTTTGCCTTTGTAGCATTTTCTAAACATTGCGTGGAAAATGGGGAAAATTGGAAAAATCCAGCTAAAAAATAAAACATGTATTTGATATGAAAAACGAAGCTATATATATATCTGAAAAATGAAGACCTGAAAATAAAACATTACCTCTCTAATACTATGAAATGAATTACGATCCGATCTTTTGAACAATAAGATTTTTTTTGTGGTAAACAGTAAAACTAGTCCACATAGTTGTTACGTGCATTAGACCTTTACGACCTTTTTTGATTAGAATTTTGCAAAACAAGCAGCGTTTGCATTTTATCAAGTTATCAGAGTGATGACATGACCTTTTAAACACCGTTTAACTTTTGTTATTCATTTGTATTTCCGCACGATATAAGAAATTTAGTAAACAGGATAGTAAATGCGTGAGACTTGTGAATAGTGCATTTTATTCGTAAATCTGGATAGTATTGGTATCTACAAGTAAAGCTTTTAAATTGTATATGATTATAAAAAAATTAACCTACTACATAAGAAAATACATTTATATGAGCACTCAAATGTCCAATAAAGTATTTATTGCATCTACAATGGTTTCTGAAAGTGTTTGTATATTATTTTTATTGTACTCATATTGACGAAATAAACTGGTTTTATTATATATTATTGTTTTTATTACATCTCACTAAAGAATATACCTGAGATAATATCGCTAATTTAAAGGTACAACTCATGTAATATATTTTAAACTGAAAATTTTAGTTTAGTACATTTGAGTATATTTTCTAAAGAAAAATAATATAAGAGTTTTACCTTTAAACCAACGATATGAATGATTGAGAATATGAAGATTCCAAGTTTCATATTTATGTATTTTGATCAAAAATTGTAATAATAAATATCTCGTTCTTTAAATTTTCAGTCTATATTTTCAGTCATTCAGTAAAAAACAATTTTAAATATATAAATGAAATATCTGCAGATATAATACTAGGAGTTTATTTTTTTTAAATATATATATATTATTTTAATCTAATCATAGTTATTAAAAATATGGTTAGAACTCTTGCTTGTAGATTCTTGAAAGATATTGGTTAAAATGCATATAAAATTTTAGCCCTTCATTTTTGTTTTTATGCATACTATAAAAATTGTTTATAATCTATTGTTAAAATTGATGAGCATTAACCCAAAGAGTTCCAACGAAGAAAACACAATCAACTACTACTAAGTAGTGAGACATCAGTCTGTAAATAAGTGACATCTATTTTTTAAATGTAGATTTTATATAGCTTGCACTATGTCCTAACTCGATTTTATTTAATTATTCATCCGTGAGATTAGGAAAATCTAGGAAAACGTAATCTGTGCTTCTCGATCGTAATCAAAATTATTTAATTAAAAAACGCTATGATTATTATTAGATTTGAACCCAGGTCTTTCAGGTATTAGTAACCGACACATGTGGTCTAATCGAGAAAATAGTATTTTTTATAAATGTTGATATCTCATGACCTGCTAATGTCTCAGAAAAAATATTAATAAGTAATGTATGATTTAAAATACATAAAACTGCTTGATTTTTAAAGCTATCTCATATACAAACTGTTAATGTTAAATAAGTGAAAAACATTGTATCGTATCTTAAAGTTAGTCTTACAATGCATACTGAAAAATAAAATTATAAAAAAAGGAAAATACTTAGTTTTGCATATATAGATTTAAAATGCTGCTATTTCATTGAAATATTACGTTGATATATAGATAGTAAATTGCTTACAGTGTTAATATACTTATTTTTTCTATAGCATTAACGTTTTATAAGATATCAGAATTCAAAGATTAATTCCGTTTTATATCTACCTTGTATGTGTAATTTTTAAAGCTCAAGTAATATATAGCAACATTTGACTTATAAACATATGTTTTATCAAGCTTAAGTGCAATATTTACAGCCCTTTGTTGTAGACGAGTTTTGCCTTAAAATTTCAGAAATTTTGTCGATAATTTGCCTATAATATGCGCGCGCAGTAGTCGGATACACGAAGCTACCAAGAATACTCAGTAAATATACCCAGACTGATTAGAATCTTGCTTAACTTTCAATGCGACTAATTAGAAAACTGAAAAGTATACTTGCATTGAGAATGCCTATCTATTATAAACACATCGCTACTCTTATATTATAAATCTAAAAAAAACGTTATAGTTATAGCTTCACCTATCCGTTTTTTCATTCGATTTTTTAATATATACGCCGGTACCTCAAAAAAAATGGAAACGACTCTCGGCCCTCGGAGATTGTGTACTGTGGTATCCCAGTTTATTAACAACCGGTTTTGTTCACAATTAAATCTCAATAGTCAGAAGTGGGTGAGGCAGGAACTTCATGCCCAGCGATACAGAAAAAAAATCGGTTCAATATCAATATTCTCTTTAATCTTACGTCTTTCATAATTTAAATTTCCTAGTCTTTGAAAAAACCAAATGTCAATCCTATTTATAAATTCAGTTAGAATAATAATGACCTCACATTCAATACTAGTACATACCCGTTGAAATCACAACGGAGTGTGTAAAAAAATCATAGTCTTTGTTTATGAAATTAAAACTATTAAAAGTATTGTTTTTTTTAGATTTTAAATGCTATATAGGTTTATTCACCTTTTTAATATTAAAGATGAGTAATTGTTTATTGCACTTTAATGAAGAGTTTAATGCACATAAAAATTATAAAAGTATATTGATTATGCATGGAAAATATAATTTATTCTTATACATAATTGCAATTTAAAAAAAATTCATCTATTCTTAAATATATAATAAAATCAGAATGTAGCAATATTATTTTATATATACTCGTATATGTATATACGTATCAATTTAAAATTGTTTCATTCACATTTATAAATGTTTTTTTAATAAACGGTAAACGAACTAGTAACCATAAATAAAATATATATTGACTCACCAATTTTTTAATAATAATTTTAGTAAAAGCCTTCATACATTTTGTATTTTTATTTATTAACTAGCATCTTATAGAACAATGAAATTAATTTAAAAACATTTTCCAATAATTGCTTACAGCATAAAAAAAATTGCAAATGAATCACACAATCTGTTATTGAGATAATCGTGTACAAACAAACTAACATACCTCAAATTGAATATCTACTATGTATATATGTATATGCACTTTTAATAATAACAAGGCAAGAATATGTTAACTAACATAAGAGTAGTTTAAGCTGTATTTTTATAATTTATAACACAAATATACTGTTTAATGGTGAGTATTTTTCTATTTATTATATATACATTTTTGTTTCAAGAATTTTTATTGCAAAATGTCTTCTGTTCGTCAATGATAGGTAGATTATATTTTGTAAAAATGTATTGCACAACCTCAAATATTTTTATCATATTTTTTTTCTAAAATAAAATTTAATGGTAATTCATGTCTTATCTAATACATGTTCATTAAGTAGCAACTTTTATTCTCACCTTCGTCATTAAAGTCAATTTATTAATATTGCCATACATTCTTGCCTTATTAATTTATTTATTTCAATTAAATTAAGACCATCGTGACCTAACAGGTTACCCCCAGTGCGTCACGATGGTGATAACAATACATAGTATTATTTCAATAACAAAAAAATATAATTAAAATAATACAAAATCATAAGGTATTTTTTTTATCGACTCCCACACACATAAATTAACTCGTAATAAAATTTATGGCTTCCCAATAAACAGTCAAGTTGTAATTAAAATAAAATTTACCTAATGAATTAAAACTGGTGTTCCTAAAGTTGTTGTTATTGGTCTTTAATATTCAGTAATTATATATAACACTATATCCGTTGAAAAATAAACGGAGAAGCATTTAAATGCAGAAGCTATAATATATTATAATGATATTTATTTATTGTAAATCTTCCGTTTACGCGCTCTGGATTCTCGGTGATTTTCATTTCTCGAGAAATTAGAATTTTCATTTTCTCACTTCATATATTTCAAATATCTTCATTGTTTTCATTTTTGTAATATATTTTTTCCAATGTTTAAGTATGTAAATTATATTAATTATAGTAATTAAAACACATGAAATCGGCTATCTTTCTTCTTTTTTTGTTAGAAATTTTTTTGTGGACAAAAAACTGAAAGGCCATCACACATTTTTGAAATCTGCCGATTCCTACGCGGAGCGGTTCCTTTTTATCCGAATATTAATGCAGTTCTTAGTGTACCAAAACAAAAATAAGGCCGATTAGAATAGTTGAGAAAATCGTATACAATTTTTTTCCATTCAAATACTTCAGATTTTTATAAAAAGCTTCTTAGGAAACATGCATATTTTCAAACATCTGGCATAGACCCACCCTTTCTTAAACATTTTAAAAATTCGTAGAAATTTAATTTTTAATAAAAAGGCCTTATGAAAATTCTTAAGAAGTAAGAAATTTTAGAGAAAAAAAATACTACTTTATTTGCAACATGATAAGAATTAACTTATCACGTTACAACGGGTTAACCTAATCAAATACTAAGTAAGTAGTGAGTTACCAGATTATTCATATTTCGGTTTTATTTTAATTATTCATCCGTGAGATTAGGAAACTCGAGAAAAACTTAATCTATAGGATAATAATATATGGGATTTGAACCCAGCTTTTATAAATATTAGTA
Organism: Plectrocnemia conspersa; assembly: GCF_051122295.1. Classification (NCBI taxonomy): domain Eukaryota; kingdom Metazoa; phylum Arthropoda; class Insecta; order Trichoptera; family Polycentropodidae; genus Plectrocnemia; species Plectrocnemia conspersa. Next base: position 9,092,847 of record NW_028277175.1, on the reverse strand, counting down.
ACTGACTTACACCATTGGTCTATCGTGCTCATCACGATAGACCAATGGTGTAACGCGATGATCACGTGCACCAACAAATACATAGCCGTCTAGGCTTTTATCGTATAATAATTTAAAATATTTCATTTGAATATTAAAACTTAAATTAAACCAACTAGTTATTAACATCTACGTATTAAAAATATATTGTTATATTCTTACACCTTTTTTCAGAGTGTTGGTATTGTGTGATTGAAGTGAGAATACATTGGTCTATGTTTGTTAGTAAAAAACAGTATTTAAAACACTGAAAAGAACACTTTTTTATTTACTGGTCCCGATCTCACTCGACATGTTCATTTAGGCTTTTCTTCTCTTTTTTATAAATGTTTGAATGTTTGTGTGGTTTTTAATGTTATCTTTTCTTTTGAAAGTATGGTTAAAACTCACTTTATGTATGTTCTATATTATAATTTGTAAGGCTTATGTTAAAAAATCCAAAAATAAATACGATGTTTATACAATATAATTCTATAAATTCTTGATGATATGACTTTTGACGTATATCAATATTGCACACCAGCACACAAAAGATCAATTTATATTCAAGGGTCCGTAATATTCTTATGTGGTATGGCGTGCCCTCTATCATTATGGCCCAAGGGCGACAGCCTCCCTGTCTCGATGGTAGATACGCCCTCTGTGGACTAGTATATTATTTATGGTAGGACCTTTCCTTAATCAGTTTTTTTAATTATTAATCTATCTAAAAAATTATGTGTATAAAACTTATCAGATGTTCCTGATTTCTTTGACTCTTGCTATAGACTTATGTTATTCTACAACCTATCATACTCCAGTTATATTCTTTCTTATGACATTATATAGTTTAGTTAAGTAAAGTAATATAATGTAACATATACATTTGACTTTAAACATTTACTTGTAATTTACCAGCAATTACATAATGCTCGTATGTGTAACACCTGTGGGTAGGCAATTACGGTTTCCCTCAAAATATATAATTTAAAGTAAGTTACAAGAGTAATTTATCACGTATAATTATATAATGGAATACAATTTTACTATTTAAAAAATCTGATAACATCTTTACCACTAATAAATAATATAATAAAACCATAATTTTCAGACCTCATCAAGATGAATAGTCCTACATAATTTTCACATACGTTGAAAAGTATTTCGTTTTAGTTAATATGTCATACTACTTTATGATGCGCGGCTTAATCAGTATTCACGCTTTTTAAAGATAATTGAGAATGACAATCTATTAGTAAAACATTTTAAAATGGAACCAAATTACAAATCAACACAAACAACATAAACTTATATTTATAAAAAAAAATATATCTAATACTTAATTTATGACATAAATATAATTTCCAAATGGAATATATGTATTAAAACTAATTAAAAAAATTAAAAATTACCTAAAATTAAGCTAAAATAATGAGGAAAGTCGTGTAACTTAACTTTTTCTACCATATATTTAAAATTGTGACGAATTTTTTTTCTGAAAAACTAAAATAACAGATTTTAATTTATTTAATAAATTATTATAATTTTGAGGAATGTTTTTATCGATAAGCTTCAAGTTTAACTAATAATATGAATATAATTAAGAAATAAAAGACTAATACACGCATTTTAAGTTCATACTGCAGTCTAGATTCTAGACTGCAGTATGAATTAGATTGTCTAGATTCTAGAATGTCTGATTTTTTTGCCGCCTAATGTTACAAGTTTAATTCAACCAGTGGACTGTGTTGAGGAGATAGTAAAAATTACATTACTCACAAGATGGAACTAACTTTTGTTAAAACTTTACTGCACTACGTTGACCAAAGAGTGATCAAACTTAAGTTCTGACCTGTTTTATCTTCGGATTTTTTTATTATTAATCGAAAATTTGATTAATTTCGATAATAATGAAAAATAATATTAATTAAATATCCACCTCTGGACCTTTTGCAGCAGCCGATCCTTTATGTAATATTTATTTGTTCATTTCGGACGGTATCTCGGCTATAACTTGGCAGATGTTGGTTTTTAGATGCTCAAAAGATTAAAAAAAGAAAGACTTAATGACGCCACCTGACCACAATGCGCACCAAACAGTAATTTTTAGACATCTAATAGATTTTCCTTGTCCCGTATGCAGCAATTTTGCTTATTAACATATCCAGAGAGGTGGAAATGTGCCTCATCAGAGCAGGAACGTCATTTCAGTTTTTTCCAGGAGGGAGCAAAAGTTGGCCAGTAAGTGGTCATTTTTAATATTTCGATTTCATTAAAATTCGTAGTATTTCATTGAATGGCATGCATTTTTCTGGCCTTACCTGCTTTACTTGCCCCCGCCCATTCCCCCAATGTCGTCCCTGTTTAGACTCCATGTCAAAAGCAATAAAATCTCACTTTGTATCTAGCGTTCATATTAAATGACATGCATTTTCTAGAGAAATTCAAGGGGAATACTATCTACTCAGAATTCACGTCAAAAGCAATAAAATCGTTCCATCGTCGTCGCAGTGGAAACGCTCAGTTATAACTATCGTATTTTTAAAATATGGTGTAATATCCAATTGCGGACAGACTATGGAGTATTATGTAAGATGCAACATCTGTCCGTACTTCATTCACTTATTTCCCCCTTGAGAAATGAGTTTGGCTTAGTTTATATTTTGGACTTGACTTATTGGAAGTACTAAGACTATATTTAGTTCGAGAACTTTCGTTATGTCAAATTGAATTTCAGACATTTTAGAGCAGCATATAATTTCACTAGCGTCTATTAGTTAAATTGTATATGTATTCGCTAGTAGAAATATATATCTACTGGTGAAAATGTATTTGCACTTCACTAGTGAAAATAAATATAACTTTACTGTAACATTTATTCATCACATGAAAATTTACAATTATAAATATGTTGAAATTAGTTGAAACACATGCCAGATAAATTATATTCTCACAGGTAAAAATATATATCTACCGGTGAAAACATATTCCGATACGATTTCACTGAAATGACATATTTTAAAAAATATTTTCGGGATAGATTCGATACTGTTTTTATTTAGATAATTGTTTTTGCGCCCTCCTATTGATCAAAATTCGGTTTAAATATACTTTAACCAATGCTCTCATATCAGAAGTCCGTATCAGTAAGGATAGCTATCATATTTTTAAAACTAACTAACAGACTAACTATTGAACAATATGTGAGAACGGCACACCCTATCTTCAACGCTTCCCGTTTCTAATTTTTTTTTTACTACGTTGCGAATCCGTAGGACGATGAAATTTAGCATAATCTTCCCATAAATTTCGATACAGACTTGTAATTTCTGTAGAATTCGTACAGAATTGTATTTTTGTGGTAGTGCGGATTCATATGTTTACTAAAACCAAATAAAAATTGATAGTGCGGATTATCCGTGCTTTTTCTCCCCGGCATTAGACCGGATAATCGAGAGTATGCCGTATATTAAAAAAGCAATTGTGAAAATGTCGACTATTATATTTTAAAAATTAAACTACCTTTCGTGACGAGAGCTTAGATATTTGTGCATTATAATAATTGTATACTACGCTTTAAATTTAAAGCATTCGTCATGGTGTCATAATATAATCTGACCCTTAGGTAGTATATGACAAGTATATATGTATAAACAATTTCCAATCGTTTTGTAATGTTTAAAACATTGCTATAGTTGGAGCCCTGCTTTAAACGATAAAAAACTTTGATTAAAATTCCTGTACCGCTTATCTAGCGCTTCTCAAAGCTTTCGCATAATCGCCGCGCGCGCAATCGAGATTTGCCTAGAAAATTACCAAGCTCAGGGTGGGTGTAGGAGGACGTAGGATGGAGGTATACGTACACGTAGGCAAAAATACATTCACGTGTGTGTGTGTGTGTGTGTGCGTGTACCCTCCAGGCGAAGGTCGAAGGCGCTTTCGGCATTGCGCATTTAGCGCGCGCGGGGTTGCAGATGGCGTATCGTAAAATTTCCGGTCTTGCTTAATTCCCGTACCCTCGTAAAATTTAGCACCCTCCCCGGCGAGATTTTCATTTTTTGATCGTTCGCTCGACGCGCGTAGGCGAAACGCAAACGACCTGCCCCCACCCCGGCCACTATCCGACTCACCCCCACCGCCGCCGTCTATCCGATTTAATTAAAAAAATCGATTTTCCAGCGTGCGCGGGCGCCCGCGCGACACAAACCCGATTTTATATTTTCGACCAGTTTCGTCCGATCCGAGTTCGTCGACCTTCCTCTCTCTCGGGTCGATCAGCGTCCGACGATTTAACGGCCGACGGGCAAACGTGTTGAAGTTTCAGAATGGAGGGCGACCCGCTGTCGTGGCTCAGGAGCAAGCTGGGGCTCGTCGGCACAGGCGGCGCCAGCGGAGTGGGCCTCCTGCACACGGTCAGAGAAGTTCGTCTCTTGCGTAGTCCGCTTCCCGAGGGTTCGCTCGCGCGGCGGCCGGCAGCGCCGTGCGAACGCGCCCTTAGCTGCGCGTCCGTCTGAAACTTGCCCGCGCGACTTGGTGCGAAAACGTACGATAAATCCTAACAAAAACTCAGTTGGGATCGTTCGCACGCGTTCGCCTATTTGAAAACCACTGGTTATATCTACATCAGAAACTTTTACATAGACTTTTCGACTGACATTATTATCAGCCTGCATGACTTAATTCGATTTTATTTTAAATATTCATCACGATATTCCTCCGTGGGATTAGGAAAATCGAGGAAAACATAACCTGTGATATTCGATCAATTAAAATTATATTGTATTTAACAATTTCGTTCTCACAAACATAACATAAACAGTAAAGTCAATATAGGGTTCAAACCTGGATTTTTCAGGCGTTAGTCACCGACTTATACCACTGGTTTATAGTTCTGTGCTATATTTGTATAGACACAGAAGATATTCTCAACTTGTTCATACTATCGGCACCCGTTGATGAAGTTCTTAGATAAAATTCGCAAATGAAAATTGATAACTGTGCGATATTCCTCGATCTAGTCGAGAGCAATAGAGTACCAAGTTATAAAACGCGGTACTGAAATAGTTGTCGCGATAAACTTACATTCTCAAACTTGTGTTTAACCTCAAGATATATATTATAATTCTATCATATTCAAGTATTTTTTTGGTATTATATGAGCAATAACAAAAATTGCCTTATAGTTGCTTTTTGTTCCATACTTCGTGAAGACAAATTTTAAATTAATTTATTTGCTTGTTTCTTTCTGTCCTGGAAATTATATTGGAAATGTTTTGTGTCGAAGTGTCTTTTGATATTATACTCTTTCAACATTGTTACATTGTCCTGACAAAGGAGTCAAATGGCATTGTTATTTAAGTCAGTAAAAAGCGTTTTGTTTTCCATTGTTCCTTGAAAATACGACACTTCTGTTCGAATTTTCGTTTTCTATTCATTTTCGTGTGTATTTTTTCTACTGTAATAACTTTAAAAAAATAATGTATACCTGTAGATATAAACTGAAATAAATACTTTACGAATTTCATTATAAAATATTTTTAATCACTGATTATTTAACGGAAATATTTTTTTAATATTTGATAAAAGATGGTGCATTTAGCTAAAGAACGTAGTCGATGTGTTTAAAGGGTATTTTTTTAAAAAACTTTTATGAAAATCTAATTACATCTTTGGCAGTTACCGTGTCCACAAAAACCGCAATATCACTTATACGAGATGTTTTAAAAAAAATGTAACGACAACTTTTGGATTTCGTGCCCTATTCGCTATTTCTTGTGCAATCGAATGGTCTAAAATGGTACAGACATTTCAAATAGGGTCGTAATGACGTCAAAGATGATAAGAATTGAATGAATAAATACATTGTGCTTAGTAATCGCTGAATCACAATTGGGGAGATTTCTGAAGAAAATCTATCTCGTACAATTTATGAAAAGCAATTTGCAACGAGTGGCAGCCAAATTTGTTCCAAAACTGTTTAGCTATAACGCATTAAAACATGTGACAAAATGATATCTAAGGAAATGTCTAATCGTTTAACTTTAAACGGAAGCGCACTAAAGAGCCAATACAAAAAAGCACGTTGAGTTCAATCGAATTTCAAGATTTTTTCTACTGTTTTATCCTATTATGACACTATGGACCACTAAAATGTTTTAAGATTAAGTCATACGGTCAATAAAGAGTTGCAGTTTTATGCTTTTTACGCGAGAAAATCCATAAACACTCAGGGATTTTGCACCACGATCGTTATCTTTCAAGTATCGGCTTATTATTTTTGGTTTAAAACGATCACGCAACCACCGCATGGACTGGAAAAGGAATATTACAAAATGAGCATATCTCTCCTTGACTACTATTTCCTGTTTCCACAGATATATATTAACATTAAAAGGACAAGCTTTTGCGACCATATTTGAGATAATGGCAAATGAGCAAGCTTAGTACTGTATCAAATAGTGTACTCCACGCTCAAATTTGCTTAAAAATATTTATTTTAAAAATTACAATAAATGTGCAGGTTATGATAAATTATTTCATTATCTTAGAAATTATAATGTATTTTCAGTTTTACTATTCGATATTCAAATAGTTGTTTCGAATATTTGGAATCTCTAGTATAGACGCTCTATCGCTTTTTTTCCGTGAGCATCCACACACATTCGCTATTGAACAAACTGAAACTTACCATTCTCATTCAATAATAAGTCGTACCCACAATGAACCTTCTTCATTTATGTGAATTTGTCATCTTTTTTATATTTTTATTTAATTTTAAAATTTATTATAAAACATTTTTGATTGCTTTACTTTTATCTCAATGATTCTTTTGACGGAGTTTTATTTTTATATTTTGAAGTAGACGCCGTTTTAAAACAAGATGGCGGATCAAACTGCTAACAAACTTAGATGAGATATTTATAAGGTTAATTTAAAAAAAATATGAAAATTTGATTCCACTGGATTTTTATCGAAAACCATTTTTTTAATTTTTGCTTTTTAACAATAATATTATAAAGTGGGGAGGAGGGGTAATATTTTTTTTATTATTTATGGATGGATTATACATATAAGAAGTGTATTCGTGTACTATTTTGTTGTTGTCATATGTTTTAAGATTACGATACCGATGTGTAACCCTATGTAAAAATGCGAACGTTTCACATGAAAATAATCGCACGCGCTATACCCCAGCGCGGTCGTCACGAACCAGCGGCGAAGAGACGCTTCGCGGACGTTCGTACTTTGTCCGGGGTGGCCGCCGAGGGCGCTGGCGTCCGCGTATCGAGCGCGCCGTTCGCCCGTCGCCGGTTAGTTGCCGCTTCGCGCGGATAGCGTACGGTGCGGTGACGGCGCGCGCTCGCTCTACTATTATTATTACATCGCGGCGGGCGAGACAGTGCGGCGGGGGCATGGCGGCGCGCGCCAGGTGACGGCCCGGCGCCATGTCGGGGGAGGCGGGTGGGCGCGCGTGGCGCGGCGACGACGCTTGGTGGCCGCCCGGGGACCACCTGCAGCAGCAGCAGCACCAACAGCAACAGCAACAGCACCAACAGCAGCAGCACCACCAGCAGCAGCAGCTGGCCGACGCGCACGCCGCGGCGCACCTACCCTACAAGATGGACGGCCCGCCGGGCGCCCAACAGCCCCAGCCCGCGGCCTACGACTATAGGATGCCGCCCCAGTGGTGGTACTCGGCCGGACCCGCTCCGGACCAACTGCACCATCAGCAGCAACGCCAAGAGGAAGACGCACAAGTCCGCACGCCCTTTGTTTGTTTCTTTCGAGGCCGAAGCTTTCGCTCGAGCTTTCAATCGATACGCCGCCGCCGACTAGGGCTGCCACCTCTCCGCTTTTCCTCCGGAGACTCCGCTGGTTCATTGTTTATTCGATTCGATCGCGATCGGCGCTACCGAAACTTTTTCACGAGCGCAATTTGCATGTCTTGCGTGGATGCGGGTGACGCATATACGCGTCATTCCCTGTTCGGAGCTTTAACCGCCTAAAAATATGACTGATACGATATTCAACTTCTTATAACTAGTGGTAGTAAACTTTATTTGTATTATCTCAAACATTGTTGCATATTATTTAAAAGTTTAATGTGTAGTGTGTTAACACTAATGCAGTTTAAAATGCATCTGCGATCCAAAGTCTTAATGTTAATTTTAGTGTATATGCAATAGACCAATAACTCAACAATATTCAATTAAAATTGCACTATCATTACATAATCAGTTAACAATATCATTTTTATACTTTTTCTCTATCCCGATAAGTAATAATAATCTGAAACAGTCACATAAATGCCACTTTTTAATACGCAAAATTGTGCAATAATTACGTTTCTTGCGCGAGACACGTATGTGGCATTCGGAGCTTTACTTGCCTTAAAAACGTGACTGATATATAATTGTAATATTACAGTTTTTATAATTCTTAAAATGACTTATCAGTGGTAGTACCTAGTTGTTTTATAAAATACAGTATACTGCGTATTTATCGCAAAAATGTTTATATTAAAGCTCGACTTGCACCATTAGTACTTCAATGTGCTTTCGCGATCCAAATCATATTATATTTATTCGAGTGTTTGTGCAATACACCAATAACTCTAAACCCAGCAGAGATATGTTTTTAACATTGTATTTTTTTAATATATCTTGCCAAACCTTTTACATATTTTTATTATAAATAATTTACCAATACATAACCTAATAATCCAGAAATAACTTTGTTTCTTGCGGGTAACGCGTATTCGAGTCATCAACTGTTCCGAGCTTTGACTACTTAAAAAATATTATTGAGGTGTATATTAATTGAAGTGATTTCTGCATGGGCCTAAAACAAGCGTTTTAACGGTGCATATACCATAATTACAACGAAGTGAATATAGAAATAGTAGCAAAAGTAACAAAAATTATACTTGCGCTGGTATAATGAGATTGTACTAATAAACTTTAATTATTCGTTCCAGTAGGGATATAAAAGGATATATTTACGTTCTGAAATTTCTAAAATGCATGGAATTATGGGTGCAATTCAATATCATTATTTTCTAATAAGCTTCATAGATTTTTTGTAATTCTAGCAACCCATTTTTGCGACAGCAGCATAACTTATTTAAATACATTAAAGTTTCAGTGAGGAGAAATAATCTCGCATTGTGGTTGCACATTTCAAAATATTAATGGCGAAGCATGTACTCAGTAACACATGCTTCAATTGAGTTTCGACAAGATACATTTTTAATCGACTAGACGAAAATATATTTTTGTATTATGTAATACATTTATATTTAAATAGTAATCCCAACAGGTTAACGTTTAATACTAATTTGCTTTAATATTTTTAAACGCTTAATAAAAGATACATCAAAAAACCCTCTGCTATTTTTATAACATCAAAAAAGTCGCTTTCGTGCAATGAAATATATTTTATGTAACTTACTTGTATATAAAATATATTTATATATTAAATTGAGAATTTCAACCAATCTTAATTATACTAAAATATTAATAATACCCAACCAAGTTGGCTATTTATGATTAATAAATAAAACAATTTCTCGCTGCTCTGGCTACACGTTCTATACATAAATAACAATTTATTAAGAAAAATATGTTCAAAATCATAGTAACTATGCCATTTTCTTTAAATAAAATAATAGCTTATTAGTAACTTGTGAATTTAATATTAATTCAATTTAATAGTATAATAAAAACTAAAAATCGTCTATGCTCTATGGGACCACTGCTGCAATATATCTTACGTTACGTTTAAATATAGCTTTATTCAACAATTTATATCTTACTAAAATAAATGTAACAGCTTTTAGTTTCATACCTCAAGTTTGTACATCGTTTTAAATCAACGTTTTTGTTTTAATAATAATGTTAAACAGTAACTCAAATTAACTAAGAATTATTCTGTAACCAGCTGCTAGCTTGATATTTTTTTCATTCAGTTTATTCCAATAGTGTCGAGATGTAATGTGTAAAAGATGTTTGTATTGATATTTTTGCGGCATTTGGCTTTATCGTTGATGGCTTTTTTTACTGCATCTAATGCACTCTGAAAGACGTACGAAGCAAAGTAAGAATTACTCTTTTGCTTCCCAAAAATGATCGAAACCTACTTCTTGCAAAGCCTAAAATTTTAAACTAATTATTGTGAAATTTCTCGCTGTATGGCTTAATTTAAAGTGCAGTATTATTCAAAGGAATACTGCACTTATTTATAATATGACTTCAAAATTGTATTATAATAATAATTTTGATTTTTTTCTCTATTGGCAGCCCTAACTCAGTTACACAAAAATACTAAAATTTTGTTATTTAAACGCGTTTCTAAAATGTTAAAGTGGCAACCCTGGCGTAGGTTGCCCGAGCGCGTCTTTATCCGAACAAAGAAACAAATGCATAAAATGTCAATAATAATAATAATATAAAACGAAATATCGGGCGGGGCCAAAAATCCTCTTTACGACTAGGAAGGGGGTAATAACCTCCCGTTCCGGCGGATGGGGGGTCGTGTGTTCGAGGGGGTGTAGACCCTCCTCTCGATCGGGGGTGGCGCCCGCTTTTAATTAAACGCCGAGGGTGTGGGGTTTAAAGTTTTCTTTTGGATCGAAAGTGAATGAATCTTTTCGTGTCCGTCGAGACGGGCATCGGCGGGGTCAAGGACGGATCGAGTCTTTCCCTCGAGTGCTGCTGGCGCGAGGTCGCCGTCTTTCGTCAGGGTTGCCATGTTTCGGTTCCAATGCGAGGGAGTCTCTTTGCGCAACGGCCCCCGATAAATATCGTGGACGCGAGTCGAGCGCAGCCTCCTTTGACGCATACGAAACGATGCATTAAATCGGTTTATATTGAACCAGAGCGACTATTTGCGACTCAAGTTACCAAATCATAAAGCATTCTGATCTTTAGAGTGAAAAAAATGAATATAAAGCATCGTCAAAGGTTAAAACGCACTGATTGGGCTTGGTATGAGTTTGTGGGTTTAACAATAGCTGCGTGTAGTTGCGTAGCTAGTATTTGTGCTGCATGATCCTAAACTCCCCCCACCATCTAAGCTACATACCCTTCAAATATATGCATTTAAAACATGTGCAAAACAGTTAAACTTTGATGAAATATGTTAATGGTCATCAGAATTTCATTATTTTAGCACGTGTCTGACTCGAACAAACAATGGGGAACATCTGGTATAACTTTTACTGGCCAAATTTTCGGGTCGGCCAAAAATATTTTTATCTATAGCGGTGGCATTTTATGACCGACCGGGTCATAAAATCAGTTTATTGTTTTCACATATTTAACTTAGCTCTTACCCATTTGTGGATATATGTTTTTTTAGTGCATTCAGCTGAAGAACCACAGTACACGAACGGTCCTTCCATCGCGAAAATGCCGCCCCCAAGCAAGTGCCACCCGGGACGTTCCCCCCCCCCATCCCCAGCTACGCCACTAGCTGCATATAATCATCAACCTCAAAAAATTAGTTAGGTAAGACACGAAATGTCTTGAAAGCGCCTATAAATATAGATTGATAAATTAGAAAGTCACTCAATGAAAAAACTACTTTGAATCGAAAGCTAATAGGTCATTCAAATAAGATAAAATTCTAAAAAATTATATAATTATAGATTTTTCCCAATAACTGCATTTAGTAATACACGAGGGAATTAGATGCATCAATAGCTTTTTTTTAATAGAGAATTCTCAATTCCTAATATGTACACCCTAGCTCTATTTTTATAAATGATTCATCTGTAAGATTAGGAAAATCTAAGTAAACCTAATCTGTGCTGATCTTGTCAAAATATAAAGTTCCCGAGGAATCTTATTTTATATGTATTCTTTCGACTTTAGACGTAAAAACTACAGTTGAAACATTCTGTAATACATTATGTTTAATGGCAGGCAAAGGCATTCGAACACTTGCTTAAATTGGTAAGCTTTCAGAATAGCTAATAATATGCATGACATATCCTCATATTGAAATAATATTTAATGCAAATATCTTTATTCATCTAAGGATTATGTTAAAATAACGTCGTTTTCTATAGTAAAGATACATCTATGCCAAGAACATGATAAGTTAACATGGCGAATGATTGACGATAATTAGAACAAAACGTTTGAAAGTCAAATTTAGAATGTGATTTTTTAATGATTTGTTTATTTTGTGTTCGTAATGGTAAATGAATGAAAAAAAATATTTAAAAAAAAGGATTGGGAGCCACTGACCTACTTTAAACGGGTCGAAACCAATTCAGGTCCAAATATTAATAGTGAAAAACTCGGAGCGGTATCGCCGTACATGTACGGTGGTCGATCTTTCACTATTTTGAGGTACTCCAGATAGTTATATATTTACATATATTATATAACCGAATAAATATAAATAAAATACATTATATATATTTTTTATACGGAAAATAATACACAATAAATTAATGAACATAAAAAATATTATATATTAATTTTATAAAAAATATTGAGAGCTGAATTAATATTAAAAAAATCACAAAGGCCGAATAATATGTAAAATGAACTAACGAACTTAAAATAAATTATAAAGACATACTAATACAAAAAAGTTTTTAATTAAATCAAAGCAATAAAGCTTTGAGAATCACATTTTTTTTATAATGCAATATAAAATAATAAATAAATAACAGTAACGTAAAATTAAATCACTCCTAGAAGTAGTTCAAGAAGATATGGAGAGGAGGATATCGATTTTTTTAACTACTTTAGTTAAAAATAATATTAGTATAACACATTCAGCCAAAGGACTAAATAAAAAAATACGTTGCAGTAAATAAGCATACTGTGTTATATGCACACGGCTTTCAATTGTAAATTGCCCTGTATTTATTTTTTAATTCATTGCAAAAAAACCTTTTGATATAAAAATGAAACATTCCAAAGTTTAATACATAACTACAGTTGAATATTCTGTTTAGAACAATCTCTTACTGGTATGACAATATTTTATTTGAAATAGCTTACTATATTTTTTCAAGGATATATCCTCATAGGTTCTTAATTCTGTCACTGATTATTGTAACACAATTCGTTTTTTTATATTGGAAAACAAATATATGGTAAAAACATGTTAATTGCAATTTAACACCTTTGTGAATTCCCTGTACTTTTTATTATTTATTGTAAAAAAACATGGATTTGTTTTTTTCGACATTTGTCATTAAAACTGCAGTTTATTAAACACTCGAGTTGAATCTTATAGTGTTTTCTGTTTAATGATATGCAAAGGCATTTTAATAATATTGCTAAAAGAATATTTCATTAGAAATAGTTTACAATATTTTTAATAATATATCCTCAAACATTCTGATCATAATTTTTCAGTAAAATAAATTCATATCTTATTTAGAAAGGCATAAATTTGTTTATTATTATAGAAAGTTACAATGTGACTTTCTATAATAATAAACAAATTTATACCAAGAACATGTTCTGCAGTTTAACACATTATTAAATTTACCTATATTTTTTTATGATTTATAGTAACAAAAATAAAAAATAAATGTTATTTTATGTATTTTTTCGACTTTTGCCATGAAAACTTTGTTTTATCAAAAAATCATAGCTGAATCATATTGATTCTACTGATTATTGATATATAAAGGCATTTTAGACAACAAATTCTTATTGGTAAAAATATTTCATTTTAACTACATACGATATTTGTTCTTACCTAAAATCCTACCTAATTCTTCCAGATGATTTTCTAAAGTAAAAGAAAATATATATAGAGAGAGCATGTTATCTGCAGTTTATTCTTGCTGTAAATGATATGCAGTTTAGTTCTTCAATTGCTGACTTCTTGAGCAAATGAGACTGGGTGTAGTAGATATTACGACTCATTTTTGAAAAATGAACGAATAAGTTATTGCATAAACTGTAGTAAAGCTCCAGTATCTAAACTATTTTATTTTTCATTTCATACAAACATAATCGAAGGATTGTATGTATATATTTTATAATATATAATAGCTATTTTATGTTATTAATTAAATAATTACTGACAATTTATAGAAAAATATTCTGATTGTTGATTTAAATTTATTGAGCCTATAATAAATACATCCATACAAAAAATTCACAAAAAGCGTTGAAAATTTTATATAAAGAAGTTTTTGTTGTATTTTCAAAAACACGTGTGATGGAGAGAGAACATAGTTTTTTCTTTAAAAGTTTTTTTTATTTATTAAATTTAATTATTTTGGTGCGCAGCGAGAAATTTTTGATGTTTCCGTTGCGATGTAAAATTATATGTTATATAAATGATAAAATTTCATAGGTTTTCAATGAAACTGCGCGTAACGAGGATTTTTTGGATTTTTTTCTCCTTTATTTTTTTTAATATGTATTATACATTACGATACAATGCGCGTGTGTCAAGATTTTTTATCTTACGCTTATAAGAACTTACTCTTTACGTAGAATTGTATGTGATTATAAGAAATTGTAAAAATTCGTTACGTTTAATTACTTTGAATTGAATGTATTTTAGAACCCTTGTATAAAACATGTGCGACTTCAATAGTGTTAAAAATATTAAGCTTACTTCAAAATCAGCAAATTATTACGAATTCTGTATATAATTTTCCTTCGTAGAAACTTTTGTTGAAATCGTCTGCAAAATTTATGAATTTTATGCTAGAAAATTATGTTAATAAATGATGAATGAATTCATAGATTATTTTAACTTTAAAGTAAATAAATCATCTATTATAATTACAAATAAGCATGTGAATGATTTATTTATGCATCCCCATAGCAAATATCTCATATGTTTGCAATACCCAAACTCATGAATAGTACTTCAAAAAATATATTTCGATACTAATGTTATTATTAATCAAGTATCAAAGTATTTTTAGGTTCAGTTATAGGGAAAAAATTAAAAAAAAACTTATTTTACGGTGGACTATCTATCGCGCTCGAAGGGTAAGATCGCGCGAAAGACTTGATTCTTCCTTCTTTCCATCTATCATGGACCGGATGCGATTTATGCGGATCTATTCCTATAACATTTTTTTACTTTTCGATATCCACGCTGCGATCGCGCAGCGAAAAAATACACATGAAACTAATTATACTAAATCGAGATAAACTAAACTACAAAGGCCCAGAGAATATTTTTTTCAAGGTCGACCAGTTTCCGTCCAAACCTGTATATCCTTTAGTTTTAAAACGAAACGTAACGTTTATATACATTTAACTTTTATAACATAACGCAAAGCGCCCGCTTTTTTTCTCCCGCTTTACGCTTAAAGCTCGTACGTGGGGGAGTTTTGCGATCAAGTGAAATTCGACATGGAAAACTTTACTTTGGTGATTTTAATACACGAAAAGTTCTAAAACCAATTACCAGATCGAAATTATTTATTATTTTAACGAAACCCGCTACACCTAATTTGTTTATTTTAAAAGCTCTGTATGCTTTGGCATCATGCTATTCACCACTCAAAACATACATATAAATAAAGGTGACTAATCGTGTTTCTTCGACGTAACATTTTAAATTACTTTTTAATCATTGATAAATAATGAAATTTACAATTCAAATTTTTATCTTACGGTTTATTTATTCCTGATTTCAAAAATGTGTGGAACCAGTTCTTAACCAATTTTTCTAGATGAATGAATTCCAAAATAAGATTTGCTTATGAACAAAAACCAGTGGCTTTCAAACTATGCTTTTCGATCGCGTTAGATTTAATATGATTTAATGTTTTAAAATGTAATGCATATTTTATAATTTTTCCTTTTTTGCTTTGCAGCATCAACAAAGTCAACAGACTCAGCGATCATCGCAGCAGTCGGCGTCTCAGCAGAGTCTTCAACAGCAACAGCAGGCCCAGCAGACGCTGCAGCAGCAGATTCAGACTGCGCAGCAGCAACTCCAGTCCGCTCAGCAGCAGCTGCAGTCCGCCCAGCAGCAGCAACAGTTGCAGAACGCACAGCAGCAGTTGCAGTCGCATCAGCAGCAGCACTTGCAGTCGCAACAGTTGCAATCGCAGCAGCTGCAACTGCAGCAGCAAGGTTTGCAGCAGTTGGCGCAGGCTCAGGCGTTACAAGCTGCCCAGCAGGCGTCTCAGCAAAAAGGCAGAATGCCCAGGGGTCGGGCGGACAATAAACCGCGCGGGCGGATAACCGCATACGCCTACTTTGTGCAGACGTGCCGCGAAGAACACAAGAAGAAGCACCCGGACGAGAACGTCATATTCGCCGACTTCTCGAAGAAGTGCGCCGAGCGATGGAAGGTAACGGTGCAATCCAACGATTCAGACGTAATGTTATGGTGAATCTTTTACAACGTTGTTGTTTCTTATTATAGACTATGCTGGATAAGGAAAAACAACGGTTTCACGAGATGGCCGAGCGCGACAAGAAGAGGTACGATCTGGAGATGCTCTCGTACGTCCCGCCCAAGGGAGAGAAGTTGGGCAGAGGGCGAAAAAGAAAACAGATCAAGGATCCGAATGCACCTAAGCGTTCTCTGTGAGTATATTATTATTTTTCTATAATAGGATTACTTCAAATAATCAATTTTTTTACACTTCTGTATCGTTCATCTTGAAAATACAGTGTTGATAGCATATCTTACGTCAAGTAAATTGAGAAAGCTCTTATTTATAATGTGGTAACAGAAAAGCAATTAATTCATTAAATTGATTGTATGGTTGCAATACCAAGTTCGTAAATCATATTTTTTTCTTCTCTCAAATCGTGGCTCTTAAAATTGAAATTAAACCTTTAATTTTATATGAATATATAATTAATTCATCACTGGAATATAAGAAGCGCCCCCCAGATCATTTGGCTCTAAATTTCACATAGTTGCTTGGAAACATTTTATGTTGTATATTTCGCTACCATAACGATGTACATAATGATTCCATCTGAGCCATATAAATTTATTTTACCCTCATAGGCTCTTTTTCAATCCAAGACAGTCGAACTTTTGAGTCATTGGTCCATTTCATGGGTGTTAGACTCAATTCTTTAGTCAATATCGATATTTTGGCAGGTATATGACTATATCCCCTTACCTAAGCCACAAAGGTTGTCCACATTTATTTATTTATCAAATAATTCGCATATACTCACTGATAATCACCACAGAAGTTTTATGCCTATCGTTTCAGGGCCTTTGTAGTATCATTCGGCCTTCACCAAAGATTATTTTTACCCTTAACCCGATTTATTGCACCCATTACGATATTTTTTTTCGAGTCTGAACTGATGATTAACTGTCCGACTGAAATTTGTTTTATTGATAATATGACAATAAATCGCATTTTTTTACTTTTAAGTAAATTATGGACTATTTGGCATTATAATTTTTATTAATATTTTCATTACAAAAATTGGCTAGGTATCCATTTAAAAGCAATATAGATATATACCCTTAAATGAGTGATGAAAAGTTCCAAATAATCAAATGTTATCTAGAAGTTTTTTGCACGTTACTGTTTGTAAGGCCTGCAGGCAGAAACTTTTTAAGTAGTGAAATGGTCTTGATTTATTTGCTTGCATGGTTATCTAATCTAAATTGCACATATGACACATCTGTGCCATCCGTAGTTTTGAGTAAAGGATTGCCGCCCTATGAACATTAAGGTTAAAAAAAATTGTGCTTTATATATCAAATGATCAAATAGCTTAATTTATTTTATAAAAAAATATTTGAGTATAGTTTTGTTTACATTAAAATAAAATTTACTATGGCGAGTTTGATGTCTAATGGCACTATTCAATTTTATGGCTATTTATGACTAATATCAGCTATTTTATTTGGTTTATATTTTTTATACGAAGTTTTTTTCCTATACTTGTTTATTCTTTGCGGTCAAATTTATTATGGTCTATATTATTTTTATTAAGCTCAAAAATATTTTATATTTAATATTATATTATACCTGCCAAAATACTCAAAACTATGTTATAAATTACTTGCAACACATTTTTAACAATATGTAAAATTAAAATATAAATAATAACTTAGACAAACCAATTTTTAAATACTTGTCCATTGTATGCTACTTTAAGAGAAAATGTGTAGGTGTAAGGTGTAGTAGAATGATCTAAACCGGATAATTATTTATGTGTTTGGAAAATTTCTGCAGCCTTTATAATTGACAACTAAATTTATTAAATTACTTTCTGCGGAAAATATAAAACATAGGTGCACCAATTTCTTGATTTTTTTACAAATACATTTAGATTTCTACCCATTTTGTATAGAAGAATTACGAAATTATTTTTTATTGCAATTTATTGCTAATGATACCTGTGGGTATATTAATTTAAATTAATAAATGAAATTCTAATATTATTATTGTTTAGTATTATATTTCAAAATTGCTTTTAAAGATGATGTTTTTCTTTGCCATTTACTCGTCATTAATCGGAAAAGCGAAAACCACTATTGTCATATGTGTAGTGTCGTTGAACCTCTTGATATTTTAAAAAGTAATAACAAAAATTTTAATTTACAGTTCCGCTTTCTTTTGGTTCTGCAACGATGAACGCTCGAAAGTCAAGGCTTTAAATCCTGAATACGGTGTGGGAAACATTGCCAAAGAACTCGGACGGCGTTGGGCAGATTGTGATCCGGAGACAAAGGCAAAATACGAAGCCATGTCAGAGAAAGACAAAGCTCGCTACGATCGGGTAAGTTTTGTTTCGTAGACTGTATAGCACACAATGATCTTGAAAGTTAGTAATCATTGCGTTAAACTCTACAGGAGATGACGGCGTATAAAAAGAAGCCCAAGGCGGACGTGCCTTTGCCGGAGGAGGAAGATGATCCCGAAGAAGATGAATTTGAATAAAGAGCACCGATGCGGCCTCTCCATTCGTAACAATAAAAGGACCTCTGATAGTTCTCTCGTCTGAGTAACGAAATGGCAGACGCGTGTACCTGTGCACTATCTGATTTAAATTTATCTTGTAACGTAGACGAAAATTATTTCTATGACTCGTTTTCATGTCAAAATGTTTATCGGGAAGATGTATATGGCTTCTGTTTTAGTGTTAATGTCTTAATCGTGTCTGTCTCGAGTGCGTTTATAAGTGCAGCGGCTCGCAGCGGAGTGAGACGACGGTCCCCGCGAGCGACGATCGCCGAGCCGCACAGCTCGTTCAAAGTGGTGTCGGATTGTTTTTGTCACATTGGTGAAAGACGAGAAACTCACCGCATGCAAAGTGCTCAAGTGTCTTTGTTGATTGGAAGTGTGGAAAAATTGTAAATAGCAATCATAAACGTATTTTTTTTATATAAATTTGCTAATATCGATTACTTAGATGTTCATAGTGTAGAATTGTATTATTATTATTCGATACGGAAGTCGACGTCGTATGCCCAAATTTGTGTTAAGATGTACCTTTTTCTAGTACTCACCTTTTTCTATTGGACATAGTAATAATAACAAATCAAAAAAATGTTTATAGCCAGCACTGGATCGATAAATTGCTAATCTTTTTTTGTTTTGTTATTATTATTGTTATTATCGTAATGGAATTTTTGACTGGTGGAGACTAGAAAATGGCCTTGTTTGTCGAGTCATCATAACTTAAATTTAGCTGTAGAACGTCGACTCGCATTCGAAACGCGCATACTTCTCTATAGTGTGTGAGAGGTGTATGCCTTCCTTTTTTCGAGATCTCGTCGCGGCGACGGGCCGCGTCCTAAAGAGTTTCAGCCGGAAGCTTTCGCATGTGATAACGCAGATGTGATGACCGTAAGTAATGCAATAATTCGTTATATAACATATATAGGTGGCATATCCATGAAACAAAGAACCTTGTCATGATGTTAGGTGTTTTGTGAGTAAATCGTCCGGTGATCTTTGGCGATTTGATTAAACCGCGGAAACAGAAAATTTTAATAATAGATTTTCTCAATTTCTCTGTGTATTGTTAGTGTTTAAATGAAAAAAAAAATAAAATGTTACTCGTAAGCTTTTCCATATTTTTCTCGACTGTACTCGAACGTTTTGTCGCGCGATTCTTCGTTTTCGATACCACAGCGACGGCCGATTACGAACGGAAAACGTGTTACAGTGTTTCCGACTTGCAAAACATGTAACAGCCACGCGAGCGAGAGACGAATCGGTCGATTGAGGTGAATGTTTGATTTGAAACCGCCGGGATCAACTGGATAACGTCCAGTTTTCATTTTTGTAACTAAACGGAGTCCAGGTTGACTTCTGTTCGTACACGAATGAATACTCATTTTTATATATGTATAATTTTTTAAAGTGAATTGTAAATAATACATTGCAACGTTGTTGCCATGCATTTCGATTGTTTTTATCGAAAAACAATTACAGTGGCTCCGTCGGAGCTACTTCTACCATCAAAAGTTGCCATATTGTCCCGTATGCGTAAACATACGTGACTGTATCCACAATTCAATAATAGATACTTACTATATTGTATAAGTCATTATTATTATTATTGTAATATTATTTAATGAAACTGTAAATATTTACAAGTAATGGATGTGAAAGTGTTTTTTAGTTAATTCATTATGCGCGAGTTGATTCGAGTATAGTAATTTATATATTTTTCATTTTTACTGAAATTTCTTTGAAATTTTGTTTTCGACGGATTTGTTATATGATATCGTTATCAATTTTTGACTTAATTAAAATATTAGTTGCAATATTTTATTTTGTACGTTATATAGTAAAATT
This sequence comes from Plectrocnemia conspersa, assembly GCF_051122295.1. Classification (NCBI taxonomy): domain Eukaryota; kingdom Metazoa; phylum Arthropoda; class Insecta; order Trichoptera; family Polycentropodidae; genus Plectrocnemia; species Plectrocnemia conspersa. The sequence goes on along the minus strand of NW_028277175.1, from coordinate 9,072,086 downwards.
ACATTATATGTTATCATCGATTGGAAGCATATGAGATAATTTAGAACATGCAAATGTAACGTGAAAATAATTGGTTGACATTTGATATGTATTATTTGTAAGAACTTTTTAAGCAATGTTTAATTTCTATCTTTTTAAGCCAATGAAAGTTTAAAAAAAATATCGTCATTTTATTTAACTTGAAAATCCTATTCCTCTTCCTTAAAAATATACTAAATATATAAAAATCAAAAAGTAATGCCAACATTTATAATTGAATAACTATCCAACATATGATTTTCTCTACAATTTGGAATTTTCTCAATACAGTACTTTGCACTTTTCTTAGCACTCTTCAGGGATCTTATGAGGTGATAATATTTATCGCTCTTTTAACTTTGTCAAAAGACAATATGCTAGCACTTAAATTTTTATGCTTTATAGCTTTTGATACTTTCATTTAATAAGAAGAGAGAAAAGAGTATGAACTTCACAGATTTCTTTAAGCAGATCATTTACCGACGCTTCTTGTGGTGTTCCTCTCTACAAAGGTACCTGTTTTAAAAAGTACCGTCCATTGAAGAACTATTAAAATTCATATTTATGTAATAAAACATTTTTTTCCTAACAAAGTTTAAAAAATATGTATTCGCCAAATTGTTGTGATTTTTAGAGCAGATCTTTACATATACAGGCTAATAAATATAAAAATAATAATTTTAATTAAATAGAATGTGTGAAAAATCGCAGGCATTTATGTAATAGCACTCGCACACAATCGTCTCGCGGATTATGTGTTAATACACATAACTTTTTGAAAACAGTTGGCAAAGCTGTCTATAGATATTGCGCTTAATTCACCGGTTACGTTTGTTAAATATATGGTTTTTTATTTGGAAAAAGAATAATATTAATTACGCCATTTTCCATTAGAATTATTTTATCTTATATTTCATAAGATTTGTGAAATTTTCTTTTTACTTATGTTCAACTTATCTACCATCTTTGGTCACAATTTCACATACCTTTGCGATTGAATCTGCATTCTTAATAATCCTTTATTTTACTTGAGCTTTTACTTATTGCTTCATGACGTCCTACAAAAACCTGACATCTGTTCGATCTTGACTATTCGATTCTTGAAGATCATTTTAGGCTGTTTGCTCTTTAGTTAGTGTGACAAAAACATTAGCTAAGAAATAAATTCAGATATTGTAATTCGTTATTTTATAATTTTTTAGATAGTAAATTTAATACAACAAAAATATATACCTGTCATAAAATCAGATTTGAATCCAGCGAAAAATTCTACATAAAATAAGGTTATGTATTGATTTTTTGTGGAGAAAATTTTGTCTAATAAAAATCAGCTACGCGTCACACTTATCTCTAAAAAATATTTTTCATATGATTCATCGAGTTTTCGGCACTAGATTAAAATTATGAATTTTTAAATATTAAATTAATATTTAGTAAAAATTTTAGTTTCAAACATTTTTTTGCCATTATGTACAATTTTTGATATACTTAATTGTGATTTCAGCTATGTGTAAAATATATCTATTAGGTTATCATATCACAAAATTCTAAGCAATCGTCCTGACCTCTTGAAAAAAGTTCAGACATTTGGCTAGTCCAACTTGAGAGTTAAAAAATTGGTCCCTTTAAGAAAATATTACTTACACGGTTTGCCTTTGAAGCTAAAAATCATACAAATCAAATTTTGGTATAAAATTAAAATATAGACATTTTCTCATGTATTAAAAACCGAGCCGGACACCCTAAGTTGTTTATAGAGATTTTTATACTGAAAATTTTCCTAAGTCCATAGTTAAAATCTATACTCTGATTTATCTAAAATTGTACCGGTTGAAACGAAAGTTTGTCGTTCTGTTCACGACTCCCATTACTCCAAATAATTCAGAGTCACAGGTGTAGAAAATTAAAAGAGAATTATGTTGGTAGTACGAGAGGCGTTATAATCGACTATATCTAAAAATCTTATAAAAAAATACAAAATTATTGTATCTTTAACTTACCTTTTACATGTGTTTAGTGTTAACTATAAAATTTTTTAGTCAAATTTATCCAATGTGTTCATTGATCCAACTTAAGTATTTAGCCGTATCGGTAAAAACCACATAATAATCTGGATTACAAATGGGTTTGTCATTACGGGAGACAGCCACCGAGACGATTCCTCGAAGATAAAATGATGTCTTGTTGTTCGATTCGACATTCGGTATGAATAGACCGCCGCCACTATCACCGTTACAAGCAGAAGTACCTATTTTATAAGAATTTCAACAATGATTTTAATGTATTAACTAATAAATCTATTGTGGTCAATATTAAATACTAACCTTCATAATTTAAGTTTCCGGCACATAACGAATTGTTATATACATAACGGTCAAAGAAATTAGCTCTGCTCAATAAACATTGTACGTCTGATACAATTGTAACATTTCCTTCTTTCAGTTCATCAGATAATGTTTCGTTTTCGTTCAAGCCCCATCCTACAATCTTATCAAGCATTAATTGGTAAGTAATATTCTTGCTGTAAAATATTGATAAAAATCTATATTAATACCATTCCTATTTTGTTGAAGACTTTTTCTTTTTCAATGTCATTTTCTGGCCATAGACACGCAGGTTGAACGTAACGGTCAAATGAGACTAGCGTTGCTAATTTTATTATGGCGATATCATTTCTTAATGTTGTACTGTTGAAGTTATCGTGCACAATGATTCTGGTCACCTAAATAAATGTATTGATTAATAATATCATTTCTAACATTTCGATTTATATGTGAAATTAGACGGTAATTTCAAACATACAATAAGCTTCCCTCTTATAAGGTCTTGCTTGTTATACATAATCTTCGCTTGATTGATTATTTTAGAACTCTAGTTTTGAGTCTGGGATATTATAATGATATTAAAAACAAACAATGCTGAACCCAAAAAAACCAACGCAAAGAAAGCTATCGAGTGTGACTTAATCACTGGAAGAGTGCTAAATGTACTTCCAGAAAATTGTTCACAATTGATTACATTTATTTATAATGCAATTATGATATATTTGTTGGGTCTTATTCTTAAAACTCGCGTTAATTTACTGTGACCAAAATGATCATCCATCAACAAGCGTAAAAGTTGGGACCGGACAAAAGCCCTCTTTACGATCAGAACGAAACTCACAAATAAGACGCAAATGTTCTTACTGTAAATATTTTACGCCATTGAAAGAATATTTCTTTGTTGCGAACTACAAGATGAGTAAAAACATAAGATATTCTACCAATTGTATTTGTCCTCATTCTCTATATTATATTTCTATGGAAATGTTTTATAGTTTATATAGTTTTAAGATAACTATTAACCTGTCTCTCTTGGGATCCGGCGTCGCGTCCAATTAAACTATATTTTCCCATGATTACTACCAAAGAATCTGATGGTCTTAGTTGGCCTTTGATTGTAACACAATGTGCGGCTGAAACAATATTTTTTTAGGCTTAAAATTATATTTATTAAAAGTTATATTATATAAAAGTCGATTATATCATTAAACTATAAACCAATTACTAATCTTGTTTCATTACCTGTGATGATTGTCGAGACTGAAACCAATGTACCACCACATATGTAAATTTGATTTCTTCTCTTATTATCAAAAGCATAAATAGCTACATGCCATGGCCAATCGCCGTATCGGGTTGACTTTCCTTGAACTATCAATTCCGTAAAATCAATTTTGCGACTGCCGCAGTATTTATTAACAGATTCCCTTGCTACTGTAGAAATAGCTGTACTCTTGGAACCAATAATTGTTGGTGTCCACTTTTGAGGATTCTTACAAACACGCTTTCCGTTTAACTTAACACTGACTATGTTCGGAAAAGGTTTATTTTGCGGAGCTTTCACTTCAAACCATATCGTTTTTTTGGGATCGAACACTTCAATTCTAAACCCTAAACCATTCGCAGACACTCTACCCATTTCTTCGTCCTAAAATATAATAACCTTTTTAAAATAAAGTTGTTATTACTCATTTGTAAAATAAAATAAATAATACCAGTTTTAGAACGGCAGGGTTATCAAGCAAGAGATTTATTATAGCTCCAGGTATATTTTTATAAGCACTAAGATCAATCGATCCTTTCCAATAGTTTTCTTCTGAGGGACGTCGGCCAATTTCTCTGTCTATCCAAATGAATCCATCTTCGCAAGGATTGAAAACCTCAAGTGCTAACCCAACATAAGACATATGTTCTTCATCGTCGTTTTCATTTTGACAATAAACATTATTTTTCCAATTGATGATGAGAAACAACAATATCAAAAATTTATTTGTCATTTTATTGTATCTAAAAATATCGAATTGTTTTTACAGCTATTAAATGCAATCAGCAATCAAATTAAAATTAATTTCAACTTACCGAACAATGTTGTACTGTTGGAGGTCAGAGATATACTGGTAGAATCAACATTATGAAGTATTAGTCAAATGCAAGACGAACTTGTTTTACTAGAATCATTGAATGACGCATGGAATGTTAAAATCTGCATATACATATGTATGCACTTAATTTTTCCTTGTAATATAAAGACTGGTTTTAGTATTATGAGTAAAACTTGTCAAAATTGCTGATAGTTTTTTCTTTATTTTATTTGAAAAATATGGTGGACTGTGAAATATTTTTTTTACCATTTTAACAATTATATCTAGCAATTTGCTCCAATTTATATACATATGCTTATTGTAGTGACCAACAATTAAGATGCTTTATATAAACCGACACATAATATATATTGACCGAAAACATCGATGGAATAAAGCTGTATGTGTTCAGCGTGAGGTTCTATGTCCAGGTTGAATCTCAGCTAGCTAGATCAATGTGCAACTGCAGGACTGAATTACAGCAGTCCCTCAAGGAAGGCTGGCAAGAAATTAATCATTCACCGACTTACCAATTGTGGTTCAGCGTTCGTGAGCCAAGAATAATATGAGCTTGCGTAAGCTACACGGTTCGGCAATGAACAATTGAATGTCGAATGTCTTTGTAGTGTTTTTGGTGGGCTTTATATACTTGTTATGGCATCTGATGTTCTTTTTTCCGTTGACAATGGCCAAATTTCAACTGGTTGAATATGTAAGATTTCAAATTCGTTTCTAACGAAGTTGCTAATTGTATAATATACGGATGTTGATTTGCATATGATGCTGTGAATGAATGAATGGACTCCTTATCTGGAAAACTCATTTTATAATTTTACTCTAAAATAATATCCCAGCGATTTATCACCTGTCAGTCGCTCTTAATCGACGATCCCCACAAATTTATGTGTTTTAATGTAAGGCGTCCCTCTGACACACCACCTTTGTCTTAATAAATCTATTTTTCTGAATATCTATGTTTAGGGAACAATATAGAAGTGATGACATTGAGACCCTGTCGACGGCTTGTATCTCCGCTCCTGTGAAGATGATGCTTTATTTTTTCTGATTGGATTTATCGCAGTTCTAGCGAAAATAGTCGGGGTGTGTTGAAGAGAATAATTAAAATATAATTAATCAAGTGATTCATTATATTTAAATACAACATTAATTGAATAACATTTCAAGCCATATCCTTTCAACATTAGGCACAGCGTTTTCTTGGCAGAAGTATTAGTTTTGTGCAAATTTTAGAAATTAAATACAGGTTGACATTAAAAAATTCGGCAACTTCTGAATCTGAGGAATGCCGGATTTTTAATGGTTATATATAAATGCTGTATATATTTTACAAACTTAACATAATATGTATTATACTTACATATAGTGATTTAAGGTCTGCCCTCCAGGGGAGAGTTTTGGTAACGAAAACCAGGAAACGGGGTGGATGCTCTAGAAATAATACAACGGTAGTTCTAGCGACTCTCTGATTGAGTTCTATCTTATTTGCTTAATTCCTCCATATTTATAGTAAATATTTAGGGGGAGGACTCGCGCTTTGGTGAATTTGGTATCTTTTGCTGAAGACAAGCTGTGAAAAAAGTTTGTATATGTAATGGGGAGGCTCCGCTCTTTTCTGCGCGAGTCCTTCCCCTGTATTTGATTGAGTACCTATTGCAGTAGAACGTAATCTGTCATCAGCATGTCGCTGTTCAGCTTAACTTTCAAATAAAAAGTTAAAAATAGCACAGTTGACTTAGAATGGCAGCCAAAATGACATGTGCAAATGTCACATCGCTACTGTTCACTGTTTGAGATTCTTGTGACAGACAAAGCACGTGGATTTTCTGTTTTATAGTATAGATTCTGATTTTCTTTGTTTCATATGAACAAATGTTGGATTTCTTGTAAATAATCCTAATGAAAAGATAGTACGGCTAGAGCATTCAACCGATCTTGACTAATCGAATTGTTTTAATACGTGTTAGAGTGCTACACTGTTCAGCATCATATTTTTTTATCAGATTAGGTGACGCAAAGTGTTCTTGTTTTTAAACTATTTCAAAGTGATGGAATTATATACATTCAAATGAGTCTGCGTCAGCTGGCTCCATGTGCCGCAGCGACGGCTCAGCTCTATCAACTTAGTAATGCACACACCCGCCAAAAAAATGTATTGAGTCTTCGGCTAGAGATTACTGGCCCTAGCGACCAAAATATACGACACGTATGCAGCGACGCACTGGTCACAGTCTTCTCACGTTAAATTATTACGTTTGCGTAAATAACAATTGATTAAAGGATGTCAATTAAAAAATTGCATACTTACAATTGCATATTTAATTTTTTTTAATCTAAATTGTCTTGAATAATTCAATAAGTATGACTTAAAGACGAGCCGCCCCTGAATGAAATTAATATTGCATAAAGAGGGAAAATTCGAAGGTAAACTTTAGATTATTCTTATACATCTAGGGAATTTATCTAAAAATTGCTTGCGTTGCACGATAAAATTTTGGGTATATTTAAGATTTTAATTTATGAATATTTGTGAAAAAATAAATATATGGCAATTTAAACATAATTTTTTTAAACTATTTTCGATGTCGCCTGAAAAAAATAGGTTTCGTGCCCATATATTATAAATTTAACTTTGTTGTAAATATCGCATTCATTACAGAAAAACCTGATTGAGAACAAAGAAAACATTTTTTCATAATGCCATCCCACTCCCCACCATATTTTTGCTGCAGTTGGTATCACTGTAAGTCATAGACAAGTGCGTCGCTTGTCGATGACAGCTGTCATCGGGCGCCGGCCATGGTGTCGGGCGCGGCGAGCGGAGAGCTGGCGGCCCTCAAAAGCGTCGTCACTCCAACCGACGGCTACTCGCGTTTTACAGATGACAACTATGGATCCAACTACACAGGTAAATTCATTAGTCTATTTTTAACCATCGACCGAAACTAATTATAATTACCATCGCCTGTCACTAGTGTAATCGGACAATTCCGTTTCACTAACTCGGATAATTCACTGTTCTTGTTTACCCACTAGAAAAAACAGCTCTACACTGAATGACCCAGTTAATCATACATGATTATATTTATAGATAAATATAGTTATTAGAGATATTTTACAGCTAAATTTTATTGATTGTTTACGATAATCATTAAAATAAAATAAACAATATTTATTGCCTTTAATTATAATGTATTAGAGGAACTTATGAGTAATCAATCAATACACATATGCATAAGTTTATTTTTTTTTCGAATCAATACTAACCATCATTATCCACAACCTTTTACCATATTTTCTGTAAATTTTCGATTTCTTTATTTTATTTTACTTTACTTTATTTTCTGTTGATCAGAACCTTCCGTTTCTTCAATCATTTATTATGTATGATAACAGCATTGATTAGGAAAAAGCCATTTTAAATTGCTATATTGAACCCATTTCACAGTTACGGTGAAGATTCTGCTTAGAAATATATTAAATTTTTCCGAACCTGAATTCCTTGTCCAGATTACTTTCCGATTTTATGAATATGTCTTTGTACTGTTTATCAAATGACCCTAAGTTTGTCAGCTATTTCTTGCATGGTCAATGAGTATTTTTAAAGCACAAAAAGTTTTCAAAATCAATATAATCACTTATTGACTTGCAAAACATCTTGTATAATATTCAATCACGAAACAAAGTGCAATGAGCTATATATTTTAATATATATCCAATAAAAACACGTCAGACCTAAGTATAACTGAATCTAAGTTAGGTTAAGACGTAGGTATTAAACCCTATTATAATATAATTTTTATTAATATTAAATGTTGCGCATTTTTGCATAACTAATTTTTCATACACAGTACAACTAATAAAACGTAGTTATGAGTCATAATTCTCATGCTATACTTTTGATACACGCCCTGAATTGATTTCCTACATGTAATATAAACTATTTTTATTTACAATTGTAATTGAATATTAAAAAGTTAAAAACAAATAAAATTATTTTTTTAATTAAAGATAAAATGCATTGTTTTTAACAATACATTTTATCTTTAATTAAAAAAAAAAAAAATTTATTTGTAAAGTTTGACTCAATCTCAGCTAACAATAAGTCATTTATATTGTGACATTAATTGTCAGATTTATAAAATTATATCGTCGTTTAATTTATGTATAATATATTGTTCAGAAAATTATGTATAGAAATATAATGAAAATATTGTAACGACTTTAATGTGGACGCAAGTAAATGTGTATAATACAATCTCGCAATCTGTGTAGCTCGAGACTGATATAAATGGGCCCAATAGCCTTTAGTTCGCTAGACTACAGTAGGGCAGTTTCGAACGCTCACGCATATGAAAAAACACAAGCGCTTGGAGAAGTAATCAGTTCCCGGTCTGTTACACACATGTATGTATGAATATTATTTCACAATGTTTATGAGCTAAACTGACTATATGCAAGGGTGAATGCCCTTATATTAAAATTCTTAAATAATTAGTAACGTCTATAAAAAAAGTTAGGTGATTATTTGATTATACAGCATAATTTAATGAAAAAAAAGTTTCTTTTTATTTGGTTAAAGAGAAAAAAATTTACTTTATCTTTGGATAATTCGGCTTTTAGCTAGCAATGCACTATAAGGAACGTTAAGGAAACCGCCCTCATTCCGAATAATTTGTGGCTGTGGGCGTGTAACGAGCACTTATATTGTTTTAGATAACTAATACCTATCATTAGATAACTAGTATCTATGTGTAAGATCTTACAATACAATTTTTTTTTTAAATAAACCGCACAATTTTTTACAGTTTTACACAACCAATATTTACTAAAAATATCAGGTTGTTTCATAAGTCTTAGCGTTTTTTAAAGTGCGGGTTAAATGAGTTAAAAATTAAAACGTGTAATACTTTTACTAAATTATATATTCTTCATCTTTTTCTACAATTATTCTCCACATGTTAATAATTGTTTTTTATATTTGTTAAATAATAAATAAAATAATGTATTTTTGGAAGCAATAAGTTCATTAATGTTTTTCTTTATATCCGTTTTTATAAAATATTTTTTTCCACCTAAAAACTGTTTCAGGGATCTAAATAGATGATAATCATTTGGAGCAATGTCTGAAGAATACGGTGAGTGAGAAAGGAGTTCCCAAGAAAATACATTGATTTTTTTTATCGTGTTCTTATATATATATAAATACATAATAATTACTAATTCCGATCTCCCAGACATAGTACAAATTCAAAAACACTAGGGTCTAAATAGGTTTTGAACCCATAACTTTAAGGTTTAGTCATTGACTTATACCAATGGTCTTTCATGCTGATTTAATTGAAGATCTCAAGGCATGAACGTGGTTTAGATATATTGAGTTGCATAATATTTTTTTTTAAGGACGATGATTGAAATAAGCAGATGGAAATATTATAATATGTTTGATATACGTTTTTTTAAATTTAAAACTAGAAAACTGTAGTTAATCATTCTGTTACATTATTTTTTTAACGGTAGGTAAAAACATTGAAGAATTTCATTAATTGCATTGATTATATTTCGTTAGAAATAGTTACCGATTTTTTATTATACTATTTTTAACGTAAATAAATTTATGCCTTACATAATTATTTCTTTCATTAAATAAAACAATAAAAATCCATAATAAAAAACACATTAATGAAAGAAACATGTTAAATATATGGTTTTAATATAAAATTGTATTTAACATTTGTCTTTTAGCAATTTTTGAGCAATGCGATTAGTTTATTTAATAGAGCTTATAAAACATAGCCTAATTGATATTACAAATCATTTCCAATTTATTTTCTTGTCTTCAATATATAATTTTTAAATATTTATATTGTTAAAATTTTCTTTATAAAAAGTTAATGAACGTCTCCTTGTTTAACCTTCGATTGTGTAAGTTATTTTTGTAATATAAAGATTATGTAAATAAAAGTTCGACTCAATATTGAATAAAAATTAATCATTTATTTTATGACCTCTATTGCTAAATATTATATTTATAAAATAAAATCGGCGTATAATTTATGTATAATATGATTTTAATATATTTTTTTTATATAAAATATTAACTTATTAAAAACAGATAATTAAACCTTTCAGGTTTTAAGATTTTTGTTCAAATTAATTGTTTTTTTTTTACTTACTTTAATACTATTGTAGATTTACGGCACCCTTCAAATTGACAAGTTTCAGATTTGTATTCCGATTTATCAGACAGTATTTGTCCTGTTTTTTTTACGACTTTTTGTATCTGAACAATGCAAATATATTAACACTATTTAATTTTTGAAAATCTGATCACTATATACCTATTTTTAATGACACCTGTCAAATTGACAGGTTTATATAGTGTTAACAAAATACTCTAAAAAGTTATTGCATTTTTATTATTAATTATAATATATAGAACATATTTATTTCATTTAAACTTGGATTTTAAATTATAGGATATGATTATGTATTTTATAAAAATCACTACAAAAAATAGCATATATTTTTTTTATTATCTTAGTAATTTAGATATTTTTTTGCTAACTGCGTGTGACATGTAAGTTATAGACAACAAACGTCTTAACAATCTGGTTTTTATTAAAATGTATTATTAGCTGTGCATGACAACACTTTACATATGACAACAGATAAAGATACACATTTTAGTTTTGTATGTATTTTTACTTACATTTATTATAAATTGAATTATCTATTTGATAAAAGGTGCAAATTATTATATAACGTCTACGTTAGTAATTTTACTTTTATCTCTGAATATACTTTTTTTATTTATCTGTTCAAGAAACGTGAGAGAGGCATGACCTACTATGCATCAGAGTAATTATTTATTTTTTCACAATGTTGTATCATATAACAATTTAGTTGATATATTATCAGCGTTGTACATATTACACTATAAACAAATTGATAAATGTATGAATTGCATTATTTTATGTAACTTTTAAATCAATACAATTAGATCTAACGTTATTCATGTGAAATATAATTTTATTATTACAATGATAATGCAATTGTCTATGATTCATTAGAATCAAGTTCGGCTATTGTTGATATTTGGTACGTTGTTCATCGCCATATACTGTTTATTGCAGAAGTAACAAATCCAGGACTCAATGCAGAAACTGCAGCGGATCCGGTGCGGAGCGCCGTCTTGGACCTTGGCAGCCGATCATCTCTCAATCGTTCGAACAATGAATATTTGACAGAAGAGGATCATTGGGAGATGAACTATCATGAAGGCGCCATATATTTAGAAGTAATTTATCATTAACAAAGTACCTTTCAATAATATATATATATAATATATATATTTTTTTATGAAAACAGGAAGGTCAAAATAATGAAAAGTTTGACTCGCATCCATCCAGTCCTGGTGAATTACCAGCTTACCTCAGGGTTCACAACCCGTGGTATCACGGTCTCGATTTGGCCGCATCTTTGATTCTAATACTGTTGGCATTCACTGAAGATCCCGCAGTGCCTTTATTCCAAGTAATGAGGTTGTAATTGATGAAATTACTTGATTATTTAATATAATATTAATTGTGTTTTAGCTTCCCGTTGGTATACATGGGACAGTAGAGTTATTAGCGCTTAGTATAATTGGCGTGGAACTTTTTCTTAAGTTAAAATGGATTGGTTGGAGAACTATTTTGAAACATAAACGCACAATGCTTAAGGTATATATGTACTCCTTTATCTTCAAATTATTTTTTAAAATTTTGATGATTTTGAAATTCTGATATCAATATGTGGTACCAGACACCTTTTAAGTGAAAATGAGATTTACATTCATAAGATATTTTTGTGCAATAGAAAAATTTAAAACTACTCCAAAATTGGACTAATTTAATATGTTTTGTTCCTATATTTGTTATTTCAATATAACAAAACCAATTCCTCGTCTCTTCTAGTCTTTTGTAAGAACAGACCAGTCGCATACAAGTAACAATTAAAGTCAATTTAGTGACAATTCAGACTAGTGGTTGTCATACAGACTACATGAATAAATTACGCTATACAACTACTTTTTATATTTTTTCTGCCACGATAACGACATGACTTAATTCTTATGTAAAATTACACGCTGATTTCAGCTGCGTCGTTAGTTTTCTACAAAAAGGTCTTGATTCTAAAATATAATCAATTTTGTTATTGAATATTTTCTAATATATACTTTATAATATTTCAGTGTATTACTTTATTCATCATGGTATTAGAAGCTTTCATCGTTCTCGTGCGACAGTTATCTCACTTTCGAGTGACAAGAGCATTGAGACCAATATTCCTCGTCGACACTCGTCACTGCGGTGGCGTACGAAGATTTATAAGACAAATTCTCCAATCTTTACCTCCAATATTAGACATGCTCGGTAATAAAACAAATCCATTCTCCTTATTTTATTATTATTTTTCTAAAACAAGACGTTCACTTTCAGGACTGTTATTATTTTTCGTTACTACCTATTCTCTCCTCGGTTTTTATCTATTCTCCGAACACATAGACAATCAACATTTTAACTCGATAAGCAACTCGTTTGTCAGTATGTTCGTCTTATTGACGACAGCCAAGTAAGTTTTATTTATAATGTTATAATGAATTGTTTGAACTGTTAACTAATATTTATTTTAGCTTTCCAGACGTTATGATGGCTTCGTATGCTAAAAACAAATGGTACGCTATATTTTTCATCTCGTACATTGCCACCGTTCTCTATGTCTTAATGAATTTGGTTAGTGAAACTTTGTTATTAATTATTCATATCAAGATCTACTTTTTATTGGGATTTTGATATCGATAGATGCTCGCTGTTGTATATGAGACGTTCACTCGCATAGAACGAGAGAAGTATCGCCGATTGCTTTTACATCGGAGACGAGCTTGTCAACATGCATTTCGTTTACTCGTCTCTAAACAAGCTCCGAATGCAATACGCTTCAGACAATTTCATGGACTCATGAGATACTTTGCTCCGCATAAAAGTATTTAAAAGAACATTAAAACTATTGCTACAAAAATAAACATTAATATCTCTGATAAAATACCTCAATAACGGCCCTTTAGGTACTTATTACACGGCATAAACTTGTATATCTCTTGTTTACAATATCAGATATAGAGATATCTGGTAATCTTGTAGTGTTCTATTATCATCAAATTTTTCATCGGAACTTCAGTAAACTTGCCAGCTTAAAAATTGAGATTGTTATCAATTGCTACAGCGATGTATATTTGTATTCGTCATTAAATCCTTTTAATTTAATGAAAATATGTGCTGGGTGTGACTTTGTTAATTGTGACGCTAATTTATCTGGTATATATTTTTATTGCATAATACAAGGTGTCAGTGTCGAGCATCAGAGTCCAAAATAGAGTAGTCTTAAAGATCTGATAATTTGGTGCCGTTCAAATGAGTGTGTTTGTGTGTGTAAAATCCGATTTATTGCGAAACCTTTTATATGTTTTCTATGAGCAGCTTTGACGATTGGTGAACGGGTTTATTTCGACTAATTAGTCTGTATGGTCTATCTCCACCCATATATGAGTGATAATTTAACAGTATTTTTACGCGAATAAATGAAAACATTTTTTTTTGCCATATTAACCAGGCGCTTAAACGATGAGATACATCAATATGTATGTCCTCGTTTAAGCGCCCGGTTAATATGGCAAAAAAAAATTGTTTCATTTATTTGTGTTTTCATTTTTCAAACATGACAAATGCTTAAAAAAATATTAAAAGGAACGGTTCATTTTTATAGTTTAGAGGAAGCTGTTCGGAGAGCTTTTACGCTTTCGAAAATCTGTGGCGATCTCTATTTCTGGGTGTCTTCATATCGCGTTTTGCCTAAATCAGGGACGGCCAACCAAAATGATCTTGCGGGTCACTTTGGAAATGCATTATAACTCCGCAGGCCACATATGAAATTATATATCCCCATATTAGATTTAGATATACTATAGACATTTTTTTGGAGTGAGAAATTGAAACGTAATGAGTTATTATTATTCTTACATGTAAACATAAATAATATAATAATAATGATACTAAACATACATTGTAAAAATTCTCGCGGGCTGAATTTTTGACTTCTGAGGAGTGATAATTGTTTTTGCGCCCTCATTTTGTCCAAAATTCGGTTTGAATATACTTTGACCAATGCTCTCATATTAGAAGTCCGTAATTATATCGATAAGGATAGCTATCATATTTTTAAAATATAGTTAATATCAAAGTGCAGACAAATTATGAAGCAACATGCGAGATACGACGTCAGTCTGTACTTCTTCCGCTAATTCTCCTCTGAGATTTGAGTTGAATATTTGTTCCATTGTATCTGTTTTTGTTTGTGCTTCCCCGGACCAGTAATTGTTTATTTTTGTTTGGACTAGATGTTCTGGACTTCTCGGTTTCTTTCTATTGTTTGTTGTCACTGTTTGCTATTCTAGGTTATTGTCCATTTTTTTGCGTCAGTGGTGTGATGCACTTGTTTGGCCGCGATAACGATAATTATTTTATACACACACACTCACTAATTATACTTGGACTTTGAATTTGCGTTTGCTTTGAATTTGCGTTTGCTATTCGAACGACCGTTTCGATTGAGCATTGTCTTGTAACTGATAATCTATATAATAATAAATGATTTTTGAATACTTTCAAGGCGAATTTTTTAAAACAAAATTAACATTAGCCTTAAATTAAAACAAGGCTAATAAATCAGAATATTCTACCTATTAATTGATTTAATTTATATTTGTAGAAAATATTTCATTTACAGTGGATATGACTTATCTAAATCGATGAGTCACCCCTTATCTTACTTTTCATTTAAATAGATTTTATCTGCAAAATTTAATAAATAAAAAAGGAAGACGTTCACATTTATTTTTGTAGCAAAATTTGCGATTTTTATGTATATTTATTGTATTTTATTTTAATATAAATTTTAATTTATAGATACACTAGACGTTTTACTCATGTTTAAACAGCTGAACGCTTCTGGTACCGGTGCTATTAGCTTGGACGAGTTTTTGATGGTTTACGAGTGCGGAGCCCTTCGTTGGGCCCCTCAACATGGTAGAGCTCCGTGGTACGGTTCTTTAGGCCCTATTGAAGTCATCGGAAGAACTGCTTCTATCATCGTTAATTGGCCATATTTTGAGCATATTGTTTGTATGTATTTTAGATATTGTTCATACAATATCTGCAATATAATATGGATTGTATGTGAATGTTTGTTTTTATAGTTGCGCTGATAATTGGAAATGGAGTCTCAATGCTGATACGCTGCTTCGAAGTTGCTGGAGGCTTACAAGACAGTGCGAGATTGTTTTGTGCTTCTTGGGACACCTGGCTGTTTTTGATATGTAAATTTGTTTTTTCTTAGAATCAAAGTGATATATATATGAAAATATAATAGCCATATTAAAATTTCATATTTTTTAGTATTCTTGATAGAAGCTGGCTTAAGAATGATAGCTCAAGGTATGCGAGTATATCTGTCCAGCGGTTGGAACGTTTTTGATCTGGTAGCTACATTGCTTGGAATCCTAGGCGCAATTGTATTAATTCTATCCCCAAATTTCATCATTGTCGTCATATTCAGACCTTTACGGTAACTTTTTGTTTTGCTTGAGTCAACTCCAGTGAAAATCCATTAATTAATTATTTAATTCAGATTAATGCGTCTCTACAAACTGAAGAAACGGTATCGTGACGTGTTTGGTACTTTAGTGCTCCTCTCTCCGTTGATGTCTTCAGCCGCTTGCGTCATGCTCGTGATGTATTACTTCTTTGCTATAGTCGGAATGGAGCTGTTCGCTGGATATGATATGAGAAACTGTTGCGTGTATGTACAATATTTCAATCTATATCTATCTATGTAATTATCATAATGTTATTCTTACATCTATAGAAATACAACCGTCGAAGACTTCTACAAGTATTCGGCAAATAGTTCAACGGCTCTGGGATACTACTATTTGAACACCTTCGAAAATTTGCTTACTAGCGGAGTCACATTGTTTGAATTAACCGTTGTTAATAATTGGTTCATTATCATGAATGCTTACGCATATGTTGCTAATCAATGGAGTCGGATATACTTCATGGTATTCTATTTGTTCACTATGGTCGTATTGACGATTGTTGTTGCTAGTGTATTAGAAGCTTTTCGCTTCAGAATTCATTACAAAAGGAGCACCAGCAAAAGAGACGGTATTTCATATTGTATTTATTACTTTCATGAATATTTTCATAATAAACTATTATTTTAATCTACAGAGGAAAAGCTTTTACATGAAGAAGTACACATCAGTTGGGAAGAAGTGCAAAGACTCGGAGTCGACGGTCCAATGTCAGACCATCTCAGACCATATTTGCCTGCTGGAGTAATATATTTTTTAACACTTCACTTTTTAAAAGCATTTTTTATGATCTTAATATTTTTTAGAATATGATGACATTCATCGGTTCTAGACCAAGAACAAGAGAAGTGTTACAGCGTCGTATGTACACAAACGAAATTGAAAAGTGGTTAGCTGAAGCAGCCGAAGAAGAAAAGGAGAATGTGTTACCGAATGCAGCTATAGAGGAAGAAGGATCCGATCGCCAAATCCTTTAACGTCATTTTTAGATGCTTTTATGTACGAGTGCTTCCATAATATCATATCGTCTGTGAAGTGTCTCGAAGCTAAATTTATTGGTCTCATTTCGAATGCGTAATAATCGTGTAATATGTAACCAAAGTTGTGTAGTTTTGTCTTACATGTATGTATGTATTTTTATTGTTAATGTGATTTTTGAATAATACTTTATGTATCATTCCTTTATAGACAAATATTTTATTTATTTTATATAGAATTTATTTATTCATCCTATATATTGATAATATTGACTCATAGATTGTATGATAAACGACCAGTATTCTTAGTGTTAGATGAACTGTAAAAGGTATAAAATATGATATACATAGATCTTTTGATATGTAAATGTATATCGTCTCATATGAATTATTTTGTTATGATCTGTTGTTGAAATGAATGAAAATTATCATAAAATTATGCATTGCCAATAAAATATTTTTTAATATTACACAATTGATATTATCAATCCTCAATCAATGAGATTAATCAATACTTTTATATAATGAACTTCATTTTATATTTTTATCTGTTGCATACGTTGCTTATTATAGAAAAATATTTACATGTAGCATTAAGCTTTTTTCTTAGCGAATTAATTTGCACAATAGTATTTCGAATGAAATTTTGATAGCATTAGCACACGTGCATTACTAATGGTGATATAAACATATATTAATTGTTAAAAATAAATTAATTAGGAAGAGTATTAACGTAATGTAATACGTTTTAGAACTAATAATAGGTATATAACTAATTTGTGATTTTTTGCATGAACAAATTATTTTTAAATTATTATTACGATACTCATAAATTGCAATATCAGTATTTATTTATCAATTCCATTTATCATCAAATACTTAAGTAACTTGCCTGAACCATTATGAATTGTTTTGACTTTGATATAATTTTTAATACCTGATGTACCTAACATAGTTACTTAATGATAATAAAATATTTACCTCTAATTTGAATCGATTTTTATTTGCTACTAAACACTTGAATCCATGGAAAGTTGGTTGAGAATATCATGAATAATGCTGTAATTTTTTAATACATAATCAGCCAAAGCAAACATTACACACACAAGTCTTAGAATAGTTAATGAATGACTTGCACATAACAATCGTGCACTATCTAGTTGTAATATAAAGGCTTTATATTATCAAATACTAGGTATTCAAATTGTATTTTAAATAGCTATTACTGTGCTGAACTTTCTATCTAATGGGACAAATATAAATTTTAGAATGTAATGTATAATATCAACATGACTTAATTTCAAACATCTCAAAAGAATTTTCCACTATAATTTTTTTATCTTGAATATGTAAACTTAAACACAATTCCATCTCCCCATTCATGTGCTCCAAATTTTGCTCAGTTCCATCTAGGACTAGTCACTACCTCCCGTGATATGAATGTATATTATATGGGTTAGAACGGCGTAGTCTGTAAGGAGCCAAACAAATAATCCAGAGCCATGGATTAAATCTGCAGTATAGTTATTTTGTAATTCGCTTTGATATTGCTTATATTTGTGTACTATTTTTGAAGAATCGTCTACCATACGAATTTAAATAAAACAAGAAAGCACTCTGCAACCAATCACTAATTTATTTGCGTTAAATCTTAATTCCTAGATTAATTATTCACTGTTAGTATATAATAAAAGAAAACATATCTAATATATTTACATATAAATATTTTTCAATATTAATAAACTAATATAAAAAACGGTCAATGTTGTTTTGCAGCGTTTCTGGGAAGTATAATCTTACAATTCTTGTCATTCGAGAAGTTTGCTTATTATTTATTGATTATTAATTTAAAAAACGCAATCTTCTACACCAGGGCTGTCCAAAACAGGCAAAACAATTCTGTTTTTGGCTGGTGAAACTTTTTCAAGAGGTCACTATTTGCATAGAGCATTGATTCCCAAAGTGGGCTTTGGAGGAATCTGGGGGAAGTAAGGGAGTTGTTAAAGAGCAACAGTAAGCTATAAGAAGATGGTAAAATCGAATGGCAAATTCATTGCTGTTCATTGTATGATATATCGATAGCATTTAATTATAAAAACTTTGGTGATCGCCAGCGTCGCTCATTGCAATTCACAATTACAGCAATTAGAAAAATAATAAACCATGCATTCAATGATTACGATGAATACTTGTACTATATTATCTTATACTTATCTATACATAAATGAGGCTTATGCAACGTTAGCTGTAAACTTTCAACCACCACAGTAAATTTACTGTCTTTCGCTCAAAAGATATAAATGGATTACTTGCCAGCATACAATAAACCCAGCGTAACTCGATACATCTGTTTATCCTGTGCCGTCTACTCCACGGAGGTGTCTGTTTTGAGAAGTACCATTCTTCGATGAACTATTGAAAATCATATTTATGCAAATATATACAAAAATATTTATTTTAGACTCATTCTCAAGTGCAGAATTGCAATTACCAATAGTTGATATTTAATAAAGAGTATTATGAGTTCTGGTAGCAAAATCAGATACACATATTTTATTATAGTGACCAATCAAGAAGACGCGTGATGGAACTATATTATATTATATTTTTATTTGCTATATAAGAATACAATGAACAGGTGTACGAATTAATGGCCAGTTGCGGAATAAGTTGTATCTGATTGTCCCTTCTCACGATGGCTTCTTTCAAGGTTCACTTTGACCTCGGTGAGCGGCGAATGTCAGCTGTCTTTTAGAGCAGAGTTGTGGACCAGATCAGCTGACTCTTAAGGTCGGTCGACAAAAAAAATTTCGTCAACGGGGTTGTTGAAAATCTTAGTATAGGACTTGATACAATATACTGATAATGACGGTTCTGAAGGCATTTCTCGAATCAGTAAGATTGGACAGATCTTTTCTATAGTAAACATAATCTTGAATTTAATTTAATTTTCTATCGACCTATGTATTTAATATGATCTTTATATTTATATATGTATTCATCGTGTGAATCCAATAAAAATAATATTATTGCTACATTACATAAAAAATATTTAATAGTGGAGAGTTTATTTAATTTAACATTTTATAGCCTATAAATGTATGTTGTCGTTCGTCATTGTAAGCCTCGTTTATAACACAATTTATGGTAAATTAAGAGCAGAGCAGACAATCTTTGTATGCTTTTAATAAAATCATTATTTAGACAAGCGTACTTAATATGATAGTTATAAAACAACTTTAACTCTGTCATAATCATAATCTTCATCATTAATACCAAAAGTTGAATTGAAAGTATTTTTGAGTTGATGACGAACGATCGCAATCAATAGACGAAGAAAGTCGGAAGGAGATGTATCTTTAATTTGCTCATCAGCATATTTTTTATTTTCTACTATTTCCTATAAACACAATAATAAAACTTTTTGCAGTGTACTTTATTGCTACATACTTATTATATATGTAGATACGTGCATATGCATACACTTATGTAATTATGGAATTGTCTCTCAGTTTCATTGATCAGTCAAACAATTATCATTCACTAGTTACGATTCAAGTTTTTTTTTTATCAAAAGCAGCCGTTGTTTACCTGCAAATCCAGTTTTCATAATGTGTTTTGCGAATTTTGCCTTGTCTGAGTTATGCGCTATGGCATTGAATAACTTTAAGAACGCTTTGATTCCGAATTAAATTGTGGCAAGTTATCGAATGTAGAAATTTGGTCCACAACAGTTAACTGCGACCTTCTAGCACGTGCTCTTTGATTTTTTTTATGATGTTTTAACTCTCAAATCGAAAATATAATCGATTTATTAATACTTAAAAAAATAGATACATAATACACGCATTTGTATATTTTTTTTTTTCTCGAGTCAGATTTATATCCGCAAAAAAAAATATCAAAAAATAATCGCTTCATTTCTTGTAGTTCATAGAATACACATACATAAAATTCAATACTACTCATTGGTCAGTTTTCTAAGTATTTTACTGTTTTTTATTTTATATGTATTTTACTTATTATCCATACCATACCTTTTCATTTCAATAATAACGAATAACAGTAAAATATTTTCTTAGAATTGCTTACACACATTTATTTTATACAAATAAATATTTAAAATTATATGTACATATACATATGTATATGTATATATAACCTGTACTTAGTTTTTTTTTTATGTTATGCTACTCACAAAATATTTAAGTGAACTGAAGATAGTATCAATAACAAATAAATTCGAGACTTATTTAGTTTAATGCACATATTATTCGTTTTAGTGCACATTAAAAATAAAATATTATTCAATCTAATATTATTATTATTGTATTGCACAAACAATTCGTTTTATGAAATAATTATTTTATACATTGTTCATTTAAATTATCTTCAACGGAAAATAATCAAATATCCTCATATAAAGGTATATCAAGAGCATTTTCTGAACTTTATCGATTATAGTTGGTTATTCGGGGATTCCAAATTATAGATCCCGATTCAAGAATGCCTGAGTGAAAATATTTCTATACGTTTTATCATGCATATTTTCATATATTAAAAATATGAACACATATATCCTAAAAACAGTTACTGATTATTTAAAAATGGAATTCTGTACAATAGACTGATTGCTAAAGAAAAAAATAATTATATGAAATATATTGGGGATTCCTCAAGGGTACAACCGGGGTCCTTTGCTCTTATTAATGACATAAATACGTCAATTCCAGACATAATAAGCTGTGCAAATTTAATGACTCTTGAGCTCACCGTACGAGAATTTTTGCTGCTCCAGCAAACATCTTTACTTCTTTATAGTTAATAATGCCATGAAAGCGTCATTTAAATAAAGGCGTTTCATGAATAATACCTTAAAAGAAATCGTCATATAACACACAAGAGCCAGACGTCAACAATGACCACTAAAAACTTGAAAATCATAAACATTAATTACCGTAACCAACAGCAGCCAATAAACGCCATATTGTACTATGAAGCACGCATCGAAACAATTACTGTTGTATCGCTTCACAAATAGTTATTATAATTATTGATATACATATTGTAGCCGTCAGTCACAAAGTTTCATTTATGGCGAGCCATGAACATAGGAGAAATTTGGATCCATTTGGACTCTTCCGCACTAGACACCGCCGCCCGACACTGGCACATATGTACTACTATATACAAAATAAATTGTGCAAAAAAATATAATACAAAAACAAAAATTTATAATAATTGCTATTTCATTCAGTTAGCTTCATATACATTTGGTACATAGAACAGAGAGTAGTAGTAAAATTACTATTAAACATTTATAGCCCTAGAAATTTAAAATCAGAGGAACTTTGAAAAGATATGTCGAAATGAGATTCGGTCAGATTTTTTCTACAGCAATATACGCAATTTTTCGACGTCATATCCAAATGACGACGCAATTCGCAAAGCGATCGATCAATGGTGAAATTTAAAATTGGCGTTTTTGGCGCCGGCGGCCAAACATGACTAAGCAGTGTTGCCATGTGGAAGATTTTTTTTCTAACAAAGAAAATTTATTCAAAGGTCACGAGACTGTTTAAAGAGAAAAACACTGTCATGCAAATTTGGTACGTTTTTTCATCAAGTTCATTCTTTCAGCGGCAGTAAAGTTGAACGTCGTCTTTTAGAGGAAGATTTATTAGTATTTTTATCTGATAAATAAAGGGGGAAAAACAATTCGGCGGAGACATGCTCACGTGAGCTTTTGGCAAAAAGCGGCCTTGTGACCTGTTGCAAAAAAATAAATCGAAAATCCCACGTTGTTCTGAAACCTGTTCTGCTGGATCTTCTCGACGGCGACCGACCTCTTGCGTTGTCTGACAAGCTTTTCATTCATTTTTTTTTATTTTCCTCGTGTCTTAGCCAACGAAACCCGATTGTGAATCATCGTTTCGATTTTACTCGGCGGCTACCGGCCAAAGACTTGACATTTGGAATTCCTATTGACGTAAAAACCTCCCACGTTTAAATAATCACGTTGGATTAGTCATTGAGTTGATATTGTGTCAATAGAAAATAGTCGTATCATGGCCATAGTAAATAATCAAAAGCTGTATTTGCCGTATAAAAAAAGCTTCAAACAGGTATTCTATTTTAACAAATTAATATTTATAACTTACCATATAAATAATAATCAAAATTTAATATACTCAAGATGTTATTCATATTTTCTTAAATCTGATAGAGTTGACATTATTGATGTAACTTCTAAATTAATTTTTAAATTATAGCTAAATCAATGCGTAATGAAATGGTGTTAAATTTGTTTTAAAAAGGGCGTTGGTCAATTTTTTTGTGTTAAGACCAAAAACGTCAAAATAATTGAGAGCGATGAGCTGGCGCACATTTGTATTGTTAAGTTCTAAAAGTCAAAGGGTTGCCATATTTTAAAATATTTAATTATATTATTATTTTTGATTCAGGATGTTTATTTATAAATGTAATTTAAAATAAAATTAATATATGTTTTACCGCATCGCAATCCGTAACGTCCAGACCAGAGGACATTAACCGGTAAGATTGACCAATCAGATAAGACAAGCCTCTTGGCATAGCAACAGTTGTATTTTTGAAGATCCTTAAAAAAATATGTTTCACGGTTGCAATAAAAAATAACTCCTTAGCTCAATTTCAGATTAGAATACAGGTTTTCAGTTTTTATAATTTAAATATTAGTATCAAAGCGTTGAAAAATATACCAGTAATAAAAAAAATCGAAAACTATAAATCTTAAATAATAACTTTTGACTTACACAGAAATTTACGATGTATTGTATAAGACATAATTATCCATATAAATGCATATATTCTCCAAAACTAACACCTCTAATTGTATTATTTTGTTATTATTTTTTTCCATAAATTATGACGCGCTGTCATTAAAAAAAATGTCGATGGCCTTAAGCATAATTTGTCATTTTTATAACATAATTTAACATTTTCTTCAAGGACACGAAAAATAAGGTGTACATATATAAACTAATTAAATTTTTGCCTGTAAAAAGAACTGGAGATGTATCATTAAGCATAAACTTCGTTTCAATTAATTAAAGAAAGCAACACAGTTTTTTGTCCTTCATATTTGTTAGCCGATTTATATTTATGGCCGTCTATATAATAAAATTAAATAAATATTTTCATCAACATCTATTAAATTAAAATTAAAATAATACCAATTGATTATTTAAAACTATTGTTGCAGTGAAAAATTTCTTAAATTTATTTACATTTATTAAAAATTATGTCTTTATATTCAATGGCAACCCTGGTTTTTGATTATTTACATATATATAAACTATTCAAAGTAAAACTATTACATAAGACAGGGGCATACTAATCTAACTAAAAAAATGTGAGATATCCTAGTGCTCCAAATATATATAAACATTTTTGACAAAATAACGAAAATATTTACGGTGCGTAGTCAAAATATATGCGATTTTTTCTTTAAGTAAAATATCATTTTATAAGAAGAAAATGTTTTTTCATTCTTTATTTTGTGATTAAGGGTCTTTTAGGTACGTGCGATATTTATTTATATGCAAAATTCAACAAAACATTTTTATTAGAAAAAAATCTCAGTGCGCGGCCAAATTTAGGAGGTAATTTGGTTCACTCACTCTCAACGCGACGATAAATTACGTAGATGCAACCTTGCACTTGTTCTTCTTTCATTCCACTGTTGCTAATACAATAGTATTTGTAAATGCCTAAAATGGGCATTGGGGATTAAAATATTTTGGGATCTCTGATTGACACGTGACACATTCAGGGACGTCATTTCAGCTTTCTGAAAGGGGGGGTAGGGTGGCAAAAGTTGGCCAGTCACTGGTTTTCTTTCATTTTTCATTTTCATTAAGATTTATAGTATTTTATTAAATGACATGCATGTTGTAAAGACTAATAGCATTTTTGTTTATTGCGCTTTTAACGCGTATATGCAATATTTTTTTTTCTGGGCCGGTCTCAGATTACCAATGCGCCTCTGACTTAAAATCAAATTTATTTCAGTCGCGTGACGACAATATTTACGAAACATAAACAATCATGGGATGTTCGACATGAGCTACAATTTAATGTTTATTTTTTTATCGATTTCTATGACACAACACTTATATAAACAACCATGATCGACGCGCAATTTATTATTTTATTATAACATCTATATATTGTATTATAATATCGTGTTTTCTTTATATAGTTAAACATCAAAAAAACGGAAACGACTCTATGAAAGTATTAAAATAAAGACAAATAACTTCGTTATCAATTCATGTAAAAATAATTTGTTTTACATTATAATAGTTATCTCTTAAACGTGTACACAAACGATAGCGTTTTAGACTATTCTGATGGTTATATGGCCACGCTAAGACGTAAAATAAAACGTGAATCACGTTCGTATCACGTCAATGCGATGTATATAGTATATTATATATTTTCAATACGTAAATAATATTTTTAACAAGATCCACTTTGATTGATGTTTACAAAATTCACCGCAACAACCTATTAGTTGTGAGTTAAAGCGGTAATTTAAGCAATTGTTTCGAAACATTGTTTCGTACAAAAAACGCACTTTGTATAAGGTTAAAAATTTGCACAACAATGATTTTGTAATACAATAATTGGTTCTGGAAGTAAATCGCCTAGGAAGTAATTATTTAGGTGATGAAAATCTTACACTTATAGCTATGGCAAATGCTAACATATAAACAACTGAATTTTCAGTTTTGCTTGCTTAGTGTTGATTGTATGTAAATAAACCACTATCAAACTGCTCGAAAAAATGTAAATAACTCATTTACAAGACAGATTATTGTTTGAATGAGTCAATCTTATATTGTAATTGAAACACCTGTTTATGTTATACTTAACAATACACTTCATTGAAAACATTGTTATTCAAAAATAATATTTTTTTAGATATACTACATATAAATCTATTTATATATTATAAGTATAGCCATTATATAATGATTTTAAATTTCTTAAGTCATACTTCAATTAAATAAGGAAAATTTCCATTTTGCTATATTTGCATTTCCATCGAATGAATAAGTTTTAGGGAAAAATCTTAATCTTTCTCACTATTTGACATTTATACTATTGTATTTTCGTTTGTATAAAAACTAATAACATTAATGTGATCTAAGTCATCAATTCTCAATGAAAATTCTTGAAACAAAATAGAGAACGTATTATAAATGTGGTAAAATATAAAACAACGTATTTGGAATT
Source organism: Plectrocnemia conspersa (assembly GCF_051122295.1). Taxonomy (NCBI): domain Eukaryota; kingdom Metazoa; phylum Arthropoda; class Insecta; order Trichoptera; family Polycentropodidae; genus Plectrocnemia; species Plectrocnemia conspersa. Next base: position 9,045,691 of record NW_028277175.1, on the reverse strand, counting down.
TAATAAATAGTTCTTAAAATAATTATCTGAAATCAATATTAGATCTTCTTCTACTTTCGCTACTTTTTCAGTTGTCCGTCCACAACAAAGGAGCATTGCGATACCTATCTACTGTTCTACAGCATCCAACAGCAAGGACCTCATATATTATATATAAGGCTAATTACACTCTCATAAGTATACTTGTCTATTTGTATGTTTGCTAGATAATACTACATAAAACAAAGATCGAAACCATCACGAAAGTGCTTTAAACTACTTACGTATTACAAGTACATTAAATAATTTATTATTTATTCGTTTACGTGTATTATAGACGTATTTTTTTAATGTCTACTCTTTTTTACATATAAAAAAATAATAAAAATTTATTACTCAAAAGCAATAAAACTTTTTAAATTTTATTATGGTGTGATGCATTCAAAATAAATTATATATACTCTTTCCTTGTATCGCCATTTTGCACAAGCGCATGCAAAAATTAACTCTCGAATTCAGAATAATACCGTCACAACTCAAAACTGGTTATTTCTCATATTTTTACGCAGTTATTAATTGTATTGAAATCTTTGGATAACGTTTGTGACAGTATTGTCAGTCATTTCACGTCAGGATAAACGCAATATTAAGGCCAGACAGCTCGCACGTGACGTCATCAGGGAGAGGGATAAACTGATTTTTAGTATTAGTTAACAGCTACTAGTACACGATACAAATAATTATTAGTACATTGTATAATAACGAGAAAAAAAATTTACAAGCATTTTAATTTGTAAGGGATTACAATTATCGTTTTGATATTGTGGCAAATATATGTACACATATATTCATTTATTTAAAATGTCAATGCTATGCGCGAAAGCATATTATACATGCCCTGACGTTAGTGACGTCACGACAAAGCTGAGGTTGGTCTGTTAGTATTTATATAATTGGTATTAATAAAATAATCATGGTATTTCAATTTTTAGTCCAAAAAAATATTTTGCGTTTATATGCAGAAGTGAAAAATATGATTTTGAAAAATATCTTATACTCATGAAGACAATGATAATACGTTGCCTTTTACTGATTTTTAAGCATTGAATCAATATTAAATATTTTAATTATAACTATACCAGATACAAAGGTACTAAGTTGGTTATAATGTGTGGTATAAAGGAAATGGAAAGGAAAGAATATGAATCGTTAATTGGTATGACATTTTGCTCCATGTCTGTTAAGAAAAAATATATATTAGAAGATTTACATATTGCATATACTTCTCATAAGTAGTCATGTGCAAAATTAGTGATTTAACAGGGTATTAGAAAAGTCAACAAATCTTTACTTACGTAGTATTCAGGCAAAAAATTGCAAACCGTAGTGTGTTGAAGGAATATGTAATAACATATTCAAAATAAGTAAAGTAATGCAAATATTATTATATTACATAGAACATATTATAATTTATTGCAACTTAATTAAACCTATAAAAAATATATGTATTATAGGGGTCAAGAAGGAATACACTTATCATTGAAATTACAAAACTAGAAACCCCCCAATATATTAGTTAAATGCGAAACCCTTTTTTAAACAATAAAATATTAAAAAAAATAATGTTTATTTACTAATTATTTTGTTTATTAATTTACTAGTCGTCAGTTCTTAAAGGTAAAACCTCATTAGAGGTTGTTTTCAATTTTTTTCCCTTAATGCAATTTTAGTCGTATTAGGTTTAGTGGTAAGTACCACATGTGGTCTGGCACTATCGTCATGAAAACGATGCTAATTTTGTTCACAAAATACGACCGTTTTTTAATTGCGGCCTTTGGTCTTTGGTCTTTTTGTGCAACATTATTATACACGAGCAACTTCTCATCAAACACACATAAAACATCAATTAGCGTTTTTTGACAAATCATGTGCTATTTACACGTTGAGCTTTGACTAACGTTTGATCAATATACAATCTTACTTGGGCCGAACTCATCTTTCAAGAATAAATTCCCAAAACAAAACTTGTGCTTAGCATATGATCGCGGTAGTTGGTTTACTTCCTTTTTTTAAATTTGTATAACATACAAAGTCAGATACGAATTTTACTCTCTGATTTTGTCAATTTTATGGTTGGAGTCAAAAATAGAAAAAAAACGCTGACCAGCATAAGATATGATATTACGATATTTTATACGATAACAAAATTATGTTATAAAACATGTTTGATCTAATTACTTTTATCTAGGAGTTACATTTTTTTATTTTGAAAATTCAATTACCATGTAGTATATAAGTAATCAGTTGTTCAAGACGACATTTCAATGTAGTTTAAAAAAATCTAAATATGGCGAAAAAGTTTAAAGATTGTAGTTAATATAAAAATGGCAAACTATGTACTATTAAGAATTAAAAAACGTAAACTTATTTTAACCAATAATATGAGAAAATGTTATCACATGACTTTATAAAGGTACATACATCGTGACATCTTAACATCAGTTACATTACTTAGAGCAAATAAAACAACAATTCCGTCTGTCAAAGGTCGCAAGAATTAGGTAAATTTCTGTACATAAAAATGTGTAAAAGAGACAAAAAACAGGAATCGTGGAAATTAAATATCTATTGAAAAGTGTAGTTAGCTGTAATTTTAATGTCAGATTTAATTTTGTACTAAATATTTTTAGCATAAAACAATAATAATGATTCTTAAAAAAGAGATAAATAAAAATGGAAAACTCCAGAAATATCAAAAACAAATATAGTAAACTTTATAAGTCAATGACGTGGAAGACCAATTTTAAATTTTGTAGTGATTAATCGATTTTATTAAGAGAAATATAAACCATATTATACATAACAAATAATAAAACTTAATTTACACTTTTTCCTAAACTAAAAAATATAGAACTGAAATTTGCCATTTTAATTTAATTTATTTTTATTTAAAAGATTTATGAAAAATAATAAATTTAAAAAATTGTGAAAAGGTTGTTAACCACCTAAATGTTTTAATTTTCAGATTAGGTTTTTGGCTTTACCGGAAAGTTTTCCACCATTAAAGCCATTCAAGGTACGATTCTCTCAATAGGTTGATACCCTCGTTTTTCGTTTAGATTATTTCAAATTTTTATTCGCTCTATTCATTTATGCAAATTTATATGCGATAGTGTACCTGGCCGACATTGGCGAATTGTCGCGTGCGTTTGGAATCGCGAACACCGCCGGTTCAGTCATGAATGACGTTCGAGAGTGAACGCACGCGCATGCACGCACACAGACGTTCGTGAACTAATCGTGTGTGTGATTTTTTCAAATTAATACAAAACAGTCGCTTAAGGCCAAATTAAAAAAAAAGAAATTGACAGCTGTCAAATATATCTTTATGAAATTGAATTAATTTATATAAGCGCAAAGAAGAGATGCTCTCGACCGTTTGAATGTTTTCATTGGTAAGATTTCATTTTTTTAAATTAATAATAACGCGTTTGAATTAAATTTAAGAAAAATAGATTACATTATCAGTAGCAACATAACGCAACATAATCATTATTTCCCCTTTCAATAAAATATTAATATATATTTATTTTTTAACATCATTCAAAATAAAAATTAGCGTATTGTATTGTTTTGAGTCGCACTATGTGAGCAAAGGTTATAAACGCTTTGTTGAGCGATTTTCCCGTTAATTCGCCGGAGCTTTTGCGTCAAGTGAGCTTTCGCAAATAGCACCGCTCAAACGCACGTATTCTGTCATACTTGTTGGCGAAACGCAAGCCATGCAGGAAATTTATTATTTGTCAATATTAATGTAACACGGTCGTCGGTGTAAATGCTTCAATTAAGAAAACTCGTTTGTTATCTGGAAAGTGTGTGTGCAATGTTTATTACGCGTGACATGCTCGATATAAATGTTTTATTGTGGCAACATTGAACTGAGAATTGTTTTTATACCAATATTACTCTCTTTTGTCGTTAGGTTTTCCCAACTTTTCCTAGTCTAAATGCGCTAGATCGCGTCGTATCGTACATGTACGATACGAATCGAATAGTGAAGCAATGTAGCTCATCTGAGTAATACTAAGTATTATTAAAAAAAGGTTGTTCTCAAATACGATGCAGTTATTTCTGAGTCATTCACTGTATTGGGACATTCACGTGCAACACCATTAAAATTATGTAAAGTGACACGCTGAAATTTTCACGCGCTAAACAAAGGGATAAAACAAATAGATTGCTTAAATGTGTAATTAATCATAGCCCATACAAACGTGTGCCGAATGGTAGTTATGTATATAAGTATATTTTCCTTTTTCCTTTGTAGTCACTTTCGCACTCGATCTGGAATTTCTACAATAACCTTTCTTGGTAGTTGAGATATTGTTCATTGTGCTGCTTGTGAATTTTTGAAATTTAATCTCGAGACTAACTAGACAGTTATTTAAAGATTGTGTTAATTGTATTTAAAAGTAGACCGGATATTTTTATGATATGTGGCTCTATACATATATAAATATATTAATACCCTAAGGCAAGAACTTTTTAAAGTCATTTATAATTAAAATATGATTTTTTTTATTAAATTTTGATTTCATTTGTTTTATACATATATGTTCATTTTTAACTATAAAACTGTATATAATTACAAAACTACAGGTTAATCAATCTGCAATGTTTCATATTCAATAATAGGTAAAAAAATATTTGATTTATTTAATTTAACATACCATATTTCATTAGACGTATTTTTTACGAAAAATATACATGACATAACCTCAAACATATTTTTCAGTGTTTTACCAAATTTTTTCCCATATTTTTTTTACACATCTCTCATCATCATTTTCTCTCCTCTTGAAAACATTTTCGATAAAAAAAAATTATTAAAAATATGCAGTAAATATTTTTTTTCATTATATTTATGAAGTTCTTCATTAGTTTTTGCACGCAAATGTAAAAAGGGTATAAAAAGTATTCTATATATTCTATATTTTAGGACCTTTTTCAAGCTTGCTTTAGCCTATATACCTTTTCTCTTGATATAAATGTGTATAATATTATATACTCTATAATATTATATACTCAAAGACACTGGAATTATTTTAGTCTCACCCCTACGACATTTCACCGAATACAAAATATCATAAATATGATAGCGCTAATACACAAACATGTGATTTCGTACGCGTCGTTCCATGGTCACCTCTTATGTCTTTCGAAGGCAGTGACAAATCCTTTGATTGTCAGCTTTTTTCGAATTACTTAAGTCACTGTCGTTATGTGAGCTATCGCAATCGTCGCTCCCATGAGTATTTCTCTCATTCTGAAGTACAACAGGGATTTGATTTGGGTCATCTACATGCGACAATTAATAATCCTGAAAGTTTTTCAGAGTGTTTGCACAAATTCAGCTTCGCTCTCTTTAAAGAAAGACCTGGAATCGTTGTGGGTGAAGTCGTATCCATATTATAACCATAACTTAGTGTAATTTTACTAGGAGCGTCCAGTTACATTTCATTGAAAAAAAAATTGCTTCTACTCTTTTATTTACCACTGTGTAACTTTGGATTTTTGCCGACGATTAAGGTTATATTTGTCTACGCTTTCAGATCTATGTATTTATGTAAAATAGCAAGAATTGCTCTGTCGAACTAATCAAAAATAAAATCCACATAACAAAAAACTATATACGTGCATAATAAAAAAAATACTTAACAATTGTGTATGTATTTAGTGTTTTTACTCATTTTTGTGTATAGTATGTTCTTTTGGAATACGATTTAAATTTAATGGCTTATCATTAATTTTAATGCAATATACATTTAAAAATATTTATTCAAAATAAAAATAAATCCTGTTTCTTGCTCCCGCTCAACTCAGTTCTTAAACATGTCACACTCTTAAATGGCCGTTGACTCGTTCTGCAGGTCAGTGCTGCTCAAAATGATGTGACCACTAGAAATAAAAAAAAATACCCGCCTAACAGCATTGGGGCAGTGTGGCGGTACGTAGAATCCCGTCTATCTGCAACTAGTCTAGCAACGATATTTATGATATCCTCAAGTCAAGAGTGGCTTTGATACAAGATGATGAAGAAAAAAAGTCAATTCGCGAGTCGGCCATTCCTACTGTGTCGTAACATTAGTTTGTAACGTTGACTTTCATTGGCAATCTAAAAAAAAACTAAATAATTATAATGTTAATTATTAGGTTTCGTTCGCTCGACGCCTAGGGCGTGATAAAGTGTGCCAGGATAGCTTCGAATGCGTGTGTCGATTCGATGTGTGTATGAGAAAGATGGATGTTCTTGTCGAGATTAATGTAATTCAGACAGGATGTTATAACTGAGGGACATCCGGTGGCGATTTGTTAAAAAAAATGAATGAAAATGGCTTGTAGATCTTACTTTTTAGATATTGCTCATTTCAAATTAAGATGTGTTCCAAGAAAATTCATATCATACTTAAACAAATAAAACTACCAATCAGAGGCAATAATTTAGCTAAGTGATTGGAGTGAGGTTGTTTCCATGACGCCACTGGTTATCTCGAAATATTTGGAGAATCATCGACAATTTGTTTTTTATGCACCACTGTTTTTTATTATTTATAAATTATTAGCGTCGCAATTGTTCACTCAGATTTTTTTATATTTAAATCTATTGAAGCGAAATATATCCCTGCTTATTCATCTCTACAATATGATTAAGACGCGTTGAATATGCTTTTGTAAACCGTGTATTCTTCAGCATTATTAAATGTAATGTTTTGCCATTGTATAAAAATATATACCCTGCTATTTAAAAAAATGAAAATGAAACAAAAAAGTTTGTGATGCGAAATTTGATATTTTCCCACTTTTTATCTGAATCCCCTAAAATACCACCACACTGTTACCATAATTTCACAGCATGTTATGGAGCATCTTTACTGTCTAACCATTATCCTGGTTGATTTTGGTTATTGCAGATTATCTATTTTTCATCGCCGCTAATAATTATCTTCAAGAATGGTTCCTTATTGTTTCTAAAAGACATTAACAAAGGACTGACTTTGAAATGTTGCTATTCTACTTCTCGGTCAGTTCGTACGGTACCCATTTGTCCAGTTTTCACCTATTTTATTTCATCTAGATGTTACGTATTTGCAGTAGAAAACTCTAAGTCTACTGCGAAGGTCTAAGCAGTTGTTTATGGAATAGCTTTAATAGTGTTCCTCAATCATTTTTAATCAATAACGGATGAAGGTCTTCCACAGGGCTTATTTTTAAGTTTTATATCGCTAGAATGAAATATTTCAAACCGAGGTCTGACTGTTCTCTGACTAACAGTACCCTCGCTAAATCCCAAATTGATATTTCTCGTGGACTGAATGTTTAAGTTTCAAATATTTTCTTGACACCATAATGCATAGTAGCTTAAAAAATATTGACTGCAAATAAGAAATAAAATGAAGAAGTATATTTATTTATTACCAAAGTATCCAAATATAGTCCTTTACAAAAAAAATAAAAATCGGCCACTTGATATGAAACAACCTAATAGTATTTTGTATAATGATAATTTGTGTTTAGAAATACCGTGTAGTTGTATAAAATATCAGTACAATTAAAAAGCGACTGCTACTCAAACAAGATACAAAGAAAGCTCCTGAAATAATTGTTTCTGAAAAAATATGGATATTTTATTTTTTAATATCTATTCAAGTTTATCTTTCTCTCATATTACAATTTCACAAGGTGAAATGATGTTCCTTTTTATTAGCTGAATTTCAGTATTTTGCTCCAAAACACGCTCGTGCTATTTGATATAGCACACTATTTTGCCCCATATTTGCATAAACAAATATTAAATTTTTCTTTTAACGTTATAAACCCTGAACTGAAGGATATTATATATTTTTATGTGTATCGGTCAAACATAAAAAACTTTTTTTTAAATACTGCTATTTATTTTTTTCATTAAATTTAATGCATAATATAACTTACTATTAATAAAAAAATATATAAAATATACATGTTTAATGACTAATAATATACAATGTTTTTTCATTATTCTCAAAAGTAATAGCTATTGTTTAACGTCACATAAATCATATAAATCGACATCTTATACATATGTATGTACATATATGTATGATATATGAAACAGATTTTAGTTAAATTTTCTTCAGTCAGTTCCGTAGTTTATTAAATAATATTAATAACCAGAATATTATTCGTTGAAAATACGGCTTATAAAAGTACAAAAGTTTTCTATAATTACTATTTGTAAAAAAAATATGTATATTCTTCATATAAATAATTATAATTAAACCGTTTGAACTATTTGAAAATATTGTTGTATTTTTAAAATTCATTATTGAGTATCTGTTATATTATTTATTTGATTTACTAGCAATATTTATTTTACTTTATTGAAAATATTTGTAAAAACAACCTGTTTAAAATTCATTATTGAGTATCTGTTATATTATTTATTTGATTTACTAGCAATATTTATTTTACTTTATTGAAAATATTTGTAAAAACAATCACACTGTTATAATCGCCATAGGCGAGAGATAAAGTATCTACAAATATACTACATTCAAACAGTTCAAATATGCTTTCCAAGTTTGAATCGATTTTCATGCTTTTTCTGTGTGAAACATACAAAAATATCATATGTACGTAAATCGAAAATGTATTGTAAATCATGCGTTACTACATAGTAAACACAATTAACAACTACTAAGTAAGTAGTGGAACACCAGACTGAAATCAGTGACATATATTTTTTTAATGATGAACTATTATTACCCACATAAATAAATGTCATAATGCACGAGCCAGCTCTATTTTATATGAAATATTTATCATGATATTGAACTGTGATATTAGAAAAATATAAGAAAACATAATTTCGATCTCCCAGATATGATAAAAATTTAAAAATATTAGGGTCTGTGTGAGATTTTCCTAGTTCATAACTAAAATCTTTAATGTGACGGAAAATAAAATAAAAATTTATTTAGGTGTATGGCTTCACTAAAGTCACTTTGATTTATTTATTACTTATGAAAAACATATTGATACATAATTCGTAATTAATTTTAAAAACTGCTCTAAAATATTGTATAATATATGCACTAAAATATAGTCAAACAATTATTTGCAAATAACTTTAACCCTTTGTGTAGTGAGTTTATTTACACACATTTATTAATTTGTTATTTATTTATTATTATTTTATATTTCATTTATAATAAATTATAGAAAAAATGATAATGGCAACGTAAACTACAATTGTACATATTGCTTAAAAATATTCAATAATAATAGTTAATATAATTGTGTAATTATTGAGTCACATTTATGAGGTTTTATAATTTATCATTAGGGTAAATAGTAAATAAGGAAAACCGCACTGTTTTTAATTTTCTTTATTTAAATTAATTCAACCTTGTCTCTATCACTAGCCCTGAGCCTTAGGATCACCAAAAACATACATAGGTCCGTGATATTTGATCGTATAATTACATAAATTTATAAAAACATACACAAAGCAAAATAATTGCTGTTATTTTACGCTCAATCCAAGTCAGCAAGATCATAGCAAATTTTAATATAAAACCACATGCAATTCTTCTCGTACACGTATTACTAATTAATACCTAACGATTACTGCAAGAATAGCATAAACAATTATTCAGCGAACATTTGCATTCACAAATAATACCTTTCCAATCCTTCGTGACCTCTAAATGCGGCTGTTATAAAGTTGAACCGGGTTCATCAGATTGCTGTGTCATTTTAAGATTTATTGACATTAATTATGTTTTAAACAATCATATTATACGATTTGGTCAAAAAGTGGATTCGAAAAAAAATAATCTGCATTAAAAAATGGCAGTTGTTTGCGCAAGTTTCAAAAAACTCGCCTTGAAATTGACCTCTGCTCGGATAAAATTAGTCATTAATACTTTTTATACGTGTGCTATTATTATTTGTAAACAATAGTTGTAAAAAAATATTTGTTTTTCGTTTGCAAATTGGACATTACGCAACATAAAAAAATCGGTGTAATTTCTCAGTTGATAACCCTGTTTCAATATTGCTTCGCTTAATACAATTTGGTTTTATATTGTTATTAATTTGATTAGTGAAAATGTTGTTTTGTATTTTAGGATACATGTATTAAACGTTTTAATTATAGTAATTATTTTAAAATGAAAACAGTAATTAATTACTTTACTACGATATAAAAAAATATTTTATAAAAACACAAAATGTTTTTAAAAAAATATTTATGTGTAATTATTCACAGAAACTATTACGTGATGATTCACAAAAACAATCACGTAATTATTCATATTTTTTGCATTCTTACACTTTTCCTTAAAAAATCTTAGCAAATTCATGTTATTGCTGTCGCTCTATTAAGCTACTAGATTAATAAAATATTATAGAAACAATTCGCTTATCCAGTGACATCTAGTGGAAAGTTCATAAAAATATAATTTTTATGGGTGGCAACAAAGTTGTGAAAAAATTATATACATATTTAAATAGTTAGTTCTTAATTAAATTAATCAATAATCAAAGAACAGCTACTAAATCAATTTGCAAGTCTTTACAGTTCAGAATATAACTTTTCAGGTATTTCAGACGTTGATTCATTTCATTTGTACCCTAAACTTAAGATTGAAACAAATTACTGTTATCTAAATATATCGTTATTTAATTTACTTGTTTTATTAAATTCGCAGTTGAGTCATTGATTTTTTAAATGAACTTGTTTTGATAACTCCTGTAAACTTTTATCCCGAAATGGATGGATATATTTAGGTCATATTATAGTAAAACAAAACAACGCTTTGCTCTAAACTTGAGGTAAATTACTCCAAATAGCGTTAAAAATATTTGGGAGTAATAAGTTTTAAACAAAAAATATTATTTTATATGATATATTTGTTTTCAAGGTATATGCAAAGGCATTTCTTAAACTTCGCTCCAGCGATGAAACAGATCTGTAGTTTTTTATGTCAAGAGCAAAAAATCTTTCACAATTGCAGATAAGAAGCAATGAAAATGCTGCTGATTTTCCACACACATGTACTTAAAAATAAGTTTTAAGATAACATAAAAATTTCTCTGATTTAAGTTTGATATTGTAGCACTATTTTTTCAAAACTTCAAGTGAAAATATTTCCAATTAAATACTTAAACTGTGATCTGTGTTCTTTTATGAAATTAAATTTCACAGCTAAATAGATTTTTAAAACCTCACTAAAATTTCACTGCACGATTATTAAATATATATATATATATATATATATATATATATATATATATATATATATATATATATATATATATATATATATATATATATATATATATATATATATATATATTATATAAAAATCACTATTTGTTGTGTAATTGTATCTCAAACTATTTTCTATAGGTAGAATTTTTGTGAATATTTGAATCGCTGCTATTTGCCCTTATCTTTGCTTTGACAATATAAAAACTACATGAATAATCATATAAAAGCTAATCGCTTTGCGTGGGTATCGGCAGATTGCAAAAATGTATGGGGACTTTTTATAGAGTTACCCCATAAAATTTGCTTGTCAACGAATTTAAATCTTTATCTTGTTCTAAATATGAAAACAGGTGTTATTGTCAATTCGGGTCCGAAATTTCTTCGTAACTCGATTCTCTGTATTCGCTCGAAGTAGATCGATCTCTGTTCATTAATAATATAAAGATATCTACAAGAATACACGGTATTATTATAATTACATATATTTATTTTTTATCAATATTGATCGAGAATTCTTTAGAAAATCGAGAAGGAAAAAAAAGAATTCTCATTTCTCAAGAAATGAAAAACATCGAGTATCAATCGATATGATTAAAAATATGACAGTTATTGTGTAGGCAAACACATTTATATCACAGTATACTATGTATATAATACACTTATTTATTTATTTTATTTTATTTTATTAATTTATTTAGCTTAATAGCTAATCTTTACATCTAACAAATTTAGTAAACATATAAAAATGTATAAAAAATACATAACAGAAAGAAAAAATGAAAATATACAATAATAAAGTCTTAATATTATAATTTATTTCTATATGTACGAAGGTGTTTTTTTATTCCATTTATGAAACCCGTTATATTTTTGCTGTTTCGGATTTCTCTTGGAAGACTATTATATAAATCAAAACCTCCGTACATAATTCCCCTAGCCGTACTCGTTTTCTTATACTTAATTTTCTTTAAATTTTCTCTATTTCTAGTATTATATTTATGTACATCTTTATTTCTTATTAAATACTTATTAAAATATTTTGGTAATATATTATTTTCTAACTTATATATAAATACTAAAACATTCATACTCAATATTTCTTGAACATTCAACCATTCTAATCTATCAATCATACTTTTACAATTAGTTAATCTATTTTTATTTAAAATTACTCTCACTGCCCTATTTTGTAATTTTTGCAACATTTGTTTATCTAATTTATTTAACATGTTTAATAGTGTTGCACAATAATTAAAATGGGGCAATATTATACTATTGTAAATTATTTTTTTTGTATTTATACTTAATATATTTCTTAATCTAGATAATAAACCTATTTTTCTACTAATTTTTTTTAATATGTAATTACAATGTTCTTTAAAATTTAATTTTGTATCAACAATTACTCCTAAATATTTGATATTATCCACTATTTCTATACTAGAGTTATTTATTACTATTTTGGTACTATTATCTAACACATTTTTATAATTAATAAACATACATTTAGTTTTATTCTCATTTAATTTAAGTACATTATTCTTTAACCATATTTCTAATATACTTAATTCATTATTTAAATTATTTACAATTTCTTTAATGTTATCACCTATGCAATACATTAATGTGTCATCCGCAAATAGATGAATTTTACATTTTTTCACGTTATTAACTATATCATTAATATACAAAACAAATAACAATGGTCCCAATTTAGACCCTTGTGGTACTCCATAAGACACTAATTTATCTTCAGAATATACATTATTTATTTTAACTTTTTGTTTTCTTTTATATAAGTAATTATTAAACCATCTTAAAACTATATCACTTATACCTATACTCTCCAATTTCTTTAACATTATTTTTCTGTCTATTGTTTCGAAGGCTCTCTTGAAATCCAAGAAAACTGCTCCAATGATTTTGTTTGTATCCTTAGCCAACAGCCAATCATTTATCACTACTTGTAATGCAGTTTCAGTCGAATGCTTTTCTCTGAATCCCGATTGTTGTTCACATATTATGTTTTGAGAAGTAATAAATTCCTTTAATTGTTTGATTACTACTTCTTCTATTATTTTTTCTATACACGGTAGCATGTTGATTGGTCTCATTTCTTCAACTTTTTTACTATTATTTATTTTAGGTATAGGTACAATAGTAGCAATCTTTAAATTTTCAGGCATTTCTCCTAAGGAGAGTGCTTTATTTATTAAATAATTTAATTTAGTTCCTATTATTTCCCATGTTTCTTTAATTATATTTATATCTAGTTCATCAGTACTAGTTCCTTTTTTAAATTTACATATTATGTTATGAATTTCATCTAATGATACTGATTTAAATTTACTAAATTTTACAATTATTGCTTTATTATTATATTGTACTAAATTACTAATCCTTGGTATTGAATTCACAATTTCTTCTATGCTCTCAATGTGATATGTATTCATTTTTTCTGCTATTATATAAGGATCTTGATATATATTTCCATTAATTTCCATTTTTATTATGTCGTTTTGCTGAGTTGGATTAATTAATTGTTTTATTGATTTCCACATCTTATTTGGATCATTTTGTATTTCATCTATCAATTTTTCATACCATTTCTTTTTAGCCATTCTTAATACTTTGACTGCCATATTTCTACATTGTGTGTATGTTTTCCATTTTTCATTAAAGACTTTATATTCTATTTGTTCTGTTTTTAAGAAAAATTTTGTATGACTCATCTCTTTTCTTTATAGCACTTTTAACATCATCATTAAACCACGGTTTTGGGTTGTAACGATATTCCTTTTTAAAATTATATTGACTTTTTGTTTTACAATCTACTATATTCTTATAAATTTTGTTCCATATCATGTTAACATCCATATTATCTACATTCCAGTCACATTTTTGTAATTCTAATCTTAATTTATTAAAATTATTTTTTTTATTTATATCAATTTTTTTGGTTTTTTTAACCTTAAGTTCATTATGTTTTTCTATATAAATATATACAATAGAATGGTCAGTTATTCTTGGAGTTGATTTTACTTTACAATAAATTTTTTTGGTATTGGTAAATACTAAATCTATTAATGTACTCGATCTATTATTTGTCCTTGTATTTTCTTTGACACATTGTCTTAAATCAAATATATTTGATATTTTTTCTAATTTTGATGTGTAAAAATCTTCACATTTGTTCCAATTAAAATTCCAATCTCCAATTAAAACAGTATCCAAAATTTGATCAAAACTCCATTCTGCAATATTATTTATAAATTCTATGAATATGTTCGGATTACTATTTGGAGATCTGTATGCTATACATAATATTATGGGAATTTTTTCAATAAAAATCTTAACTGTGATAGACCAGTATGTATTATCTTGATTATTTTTAAATATAGTATTGAATTTTATATCATTTCTAATATACAGTATAACACCTCCTGTATGTCTGGAATTAGAATCACATCTAATTGTATTATAATTGCCAATATTTAGTTCAAATTCTTCAATGTCATTTGTGATATGGGTTTCAGTTAACCCTAAAAATATTGGATATTCCTTTTCAGTAATTAATTCTATTTCCTCTTTATTTTTTAAATAACCCTGTGCATTGATTAATATCCCAGTTACTGATTCTTGTTTCTCATATGAACTTGATTTTTTTAATTGCTATACTATATTATATTGTATTTTATTATAGTAATTTTGCTCGTATCTTTTATAAATTGAACAATTTCTATCCATGGAGTTGTGTTCCACATTCAAATTAAGATTTAGTAATTTATTTGCTCTACAGCAATTCACACAGTTTTCTTTTTTGTTGCATTGATTTATTAAATGTTCTTCCGAACCACATTTTATACAATTTTTTTTATTTTTACATTCACTGGCTTTGTGATTATAACCATAACAGTTATAACAACGGTATATGAATATGTCTTCGTATACTTTACACCTATCCCATTCAATACTTAATTTGCCTACATCCATTATATTTTTAAATGTCGTAACATCTACTTCAATAATAGCATCATACTTATTAAATTTGTTTTTTTTAATATGTTTTACTTCTAAATAACATTTGTTTTCTTCTACACATGTGTTTTGTTTGATTATACACTTTTTTAGTTGATCATATTTTAATTCTTCAGAAATTCCAATTATTTTTATTTTTGGTTTCTTTAAATTTCCTACTTTTATATTATATTTATCTCCTAGTTTTTTTACTGCATCTGTCGTAATTTTCGATGCATCTTCTTTACTATCACATGTAATTATTATACCTCCTTTGCTTATTGGTCTTATATTTTGTATTCCAACTTCTAATTCATTAACTTATCCCTCAAGAAGTTTAAGGAAATCAAGAAAACAATCGAATGCTATTCACGTGTACTTTTCAATGTTTTTTCAATTATAAAATAACGAGAAAAATCTTTAGCGATACGCCTGAATTCCAAAAAGTAACTAAAGGCACACTGCATGGCCAATGAGAGAGGTTCCAGACGTAGGTCAATTAAAAAAAATGGAAGTAAACCCATGTGTATTTATATTGCCATGCTACACGTGTGGAACCAAATATGTTTGATTTAGAGTAAAGTGCTAAAAAGTGTTTTTGCTAAATCGCGTAAAACGAGGGATAAATGTATATGTACATATAGGTGAACATACATATATGTAGATAGTCTGCTGGTGATAGCCGATGATTGAAGATGCGTCAAGAATCCCTATAAATAATTAGTATTCAATTAAAAAAATAATGAATTAATTTATGTATTTTTAATTTTACTTTGTAAAAGATTTTTGTAATTTTTCCTCAATTTATCTTTGTTTGTTGATATTTTTATTACTGTTTAACTTTTAATAAACTAGAAAATGGTTATATACCAATAACTTGTACTTAAATTTTAATACATGTATTTTTAATCGTGTAATAAACTATTGAATATAAAAAATAAATCCCTATTCTACAGATTTATATGGATGTTTTTTAAAATAGGTACATTAACAATTTTACTAGACTAGTCACAGAAGATTATTATATAAAAAAAAAATAAAATAAAAATCTTCATCTGTTTTTGAATCTGAGATGTAAATTATCAAAGAAAACAACAGATTGTGTTAATTTTATTATTGTATCATATTATAACCTTTATTGTGATTAGCTATTGCTATCTATTGTGATTAGACCTTTCTCATAAAGCGTCTTCAATTCCTAATTCGCCATGTCTTTATTATGAAATTAAGAAGTCACAAGAACAGAACACATACAAGGTAAATAAAAATAATATAACAAAAAACATTGTCAATGGTACGAAAGTTGGTTCAGTATATTATATTATTCTGTTGATAAAATTGTATAGCATGTCTTGGCAAATATTTTCATAGCCTACTACAATATTTATATTAAATACTTCAATTGTGTCTGATACAAGAAATTTCAGTAGTACTTTTAAAACGCATCTTATATATAATTGTTCTAATCAACTTAAATTGTAACATAATTTTAACTCAAGGTTTTTCTATTTTACAAAAAAATATTTGCTACTTCAAATGACTTTTCCATAAAATTTCTGAAGATCAGTTAAGTATAATATACGACCTATATTTTTTGAAGTCGCTCAATCGGCAACCCTACTTCAATAGGTGACACACGAAAAACCTGTGTTTTTAAAGTTTTGTTGCTATTCGGAGAATTCGAATTTTATATCGACCAGGTCACGTGATTTATAAAATTATCGCTACGTTAATTTTTTTACGTTTGACCGGTTTGATTTACGCGTTTTAATGGACCAACATATCCGCAAATTTATTGTTCACGTTGGTAATTTTCTACAAAAAACATTTCGATTTTTTATTTATTATGGGGAAAAAATTGACATAATTAGATAATTACTTTCGGTGGGAACGATTTTTTTTATTTCCTGTTTATGTTGATAATAAATGGTAAAAAATGTAGTATATACATATATATATAATACATGCCTGTCCCAATTATTTGCAGTGTGAAAATATTTTGTCACTATGTTGCTTCTGTATTTAAAAGTAAGACTAAATGAATTTCACAGTTGGTTATGTATTATTATCGGCGTAAAAACTGTTCCAAATTAACTCGTTCCGCTTACAGGTAGCTAGACGACCTCTCCATTGTACTCTTATCTATTTCATATTTTCGGACATAATTCATTCTGTAATTTTTACCAAAAAATATAATAGTTAAATATGTTTATATATCATGTAGATATATACTTTACGCCGCTGCATAAATTGTTAAAAATATTTTTTGTGTCTAATAGCACATACATATAACAGAATGTGTCCCCATTATGCTCGTTTCATATTGACTATATTTTATGCACCTCAATTTAGGCCTGCCAACTTTCAAGAGTATGCAAAATCTAGTCACTGAATACAGCATCTTTCAATTACCCTATATTTTTTATAACCATTCAAATATACAATGATATGTATATGTTATAATATATTTTATTATATGAACACAATCTATTGACTCAATTTTTCAGTTAAAAAAGTGCTAGAGAAAATTTGTTTTATTTAACCGTTTAATATCTGATTTTATGATTTATATTTATAGAAAAAACATTATGTCCTTTGATATACAGTATAGTTAAAAAAATAACGGATATGAAAATGTTGATTTCTCATAACCGTTAATAATAAAGAAAGTACAAATCTTTGCCACCAATACTAACCTTCAATGTCGTATTGTCATTGTATTATATATAACAGTGCATAAAAAGTTATACTTTTGAGATTTCTTAAGGACTGATTATTATATAAAAAAACAAACATGAAATGAAAGTTCAACTTAAGTCGGAAGCAAAATGGTAGTTCTGGACTAAAGTGTCTGAAGGAAGTGATTCAGTGTCCTTTGAGAATTGTAGAAGTTCATCGTTTCTTACAGTCCTCGATCTTCTGACTAATAAGGACGATTCTATAATTTTTTGATACAGATATTATTACACTGTATAATCGAAACTTTGATGCATGTTTAGCGAAAATATTCACCGTATTCCTTTTAAGTGACTTTGTTAAAGTAAGAGCGGTGAAACCTTTAATTGACCGTTAATAAAAAACATATGTATATCAATTACTTTTATGAGACTTTTTTAGCAAGTTTTCTGCAAATAATTTCGTCACGAAAACACTACGGAAGTGTTCTAGTTTATATACCATTGAGGAAATAGGGAAAGTCTAACGTCCCTTCGAATTTTTTATCATCTGATCAATGTCGATGTTTCTGAACGGAAGCAAACTTTGTAATTGTATATTACATATCTTATTAGACTGTATAGTTGGGTAACAGTCGATCGCAATCAGTAAAAATTAGTTATTCTATGCTTTGCTTAATACCTTTTTCATCGCATTTGCGCGATATTTAAGCACCGATCGTATTCTTAGTTCACGGTTTATATGTATTTTAGAACTGTTAATGCATACCGATTTTTAGATGTTCGTTATGATACGCAATATGTATTGTATACACCAACCAAAAAAAAAATTGTCGAGTCATTTAATTTCGATGTATTGATAGTGAACTCGACTTTGTCAATAATTTCCTTTGTGTACTTTTATAGGTAAATATTTTTTAGTAGTGGTATTATAGTAACTTTCAATATAAATCCATTGATAGGATATGTGTGTAAGGAACGATTACTTTTTAAGTATTTTTAGGAGCCATGTGCTACCTTAGGGTCAATAATTGACTCAAAGAATAAATTATAACTGTACTACTAATAATTTACATTGTTTTAAATATTTTCTAAAATTTGAAAGACCATATTTTATTAGAAATAGTTAACAATATTTTTATGACAGAATCTTAAAAGGTATTATCAAATATTATATATAAATAAATTGACGTCTTCAGAATTTTTTCTCCTCCTGAAGTAATTTTCGATATAATAAAACGTGTAGATCTACAGAGCGAAGTATAAATACATTTATGGCAAGAATATGTTAATATAATATATTCTTGTCATAAATTTTTCGGAATACATTTTTACGGTTGGTATATAATATATTTCTACTAATGAAAATATGATTTCACTGACAGGTCTAGTCATTTGCAAAGCATGAAATGTCTATTTGTGTCCCTTTTTAAAAAAAATCGATTGAACTATTAAAAAAGTATCAAATTAGTGCTTATTTTTTATTACATATTTTTCTATTTTTCAAAAAAAAAAAAAAAAAATACATAAACAATACAATTTTACCGATGTAATTTAAAATAAATATTATAAAACTATGAAATATTATGAGTAGATATTTTTAATAATTTTTAATGCCTAATTAAAATATTTCGCATCTTATATGATTTCAGAAAATATGTCGCATCGGTGGCTATTTTTTATATTTATTTGAAGCATAGAAAGGGTTAACTTGTACCACTTTTCTTTTATTAAGTAATTATATTATGCTGTTTAAAAATATATAAAGTGCCATTTTTGTCTTGAGGCCCGGAATCATTGTTTTTCTAGGGCCAGGGTTCGCTCTCGGCGACCCTGGTCAAACCTAAGCCTAACATATATATATATATATATTTTCACTAGTGAAAATATAATCGGATATGATTTCACTGAAAAAAATAAACATTTACTGTTACATATTGCTTATATTCGACAGCATTTTTTTATTCTAAAATATTATATGTATATTAAATAATACTTTGTTTTAGCGATTTTTTTTCTGTAGCATTTAAAGTTTTTGTTACATTTTTTATGATCGTTTCTTTAAACGGTTGCTATGCTCATTAATCATTAAAACGATGAGATTATTTTTTAAAGCATGAGTTGAAAAATTACGTTTATTTTGTCTATCTTGTTACAATTAAATATATTTTGCAATAACACTTTAAATTAAAATGCATTCCAAAGCATTTTATCAGATTTACAAACTTGACCCAGACATACTTTTTTCTTGAGAGTGATTTACATAACCAATTTCTTTTTATTACGTTTTGTCAAAAACACATAAAATTAGGCATTTTATTTTTCATTATTTTTTGCGACATCGTTTTCGAAATCTGGTTCATGGCGATTCCTTTTGTGCCACTCATAAGTCGAATTATATCATATTATGATATAGACCGCGAACTATTACAGTTATTTTTTTCGTTAAAACACTTTTAGATCGGAAGAACTTGAGGTCGTTTATAATACAATAAAATTAAATAAATACGATTTGTGTTACGCAATCGAAGCCACTTTTCCGGCCGTGATTTTTACTGTCGATGCAATCTGACCGTTTTTTGACCGTTTTTTATGCTCTCTTCGAACTTATCGGATCAATAAATATTTTTAGTCATAAAAAAGGTTGAAGTTTTTATGATACAGACTTGATTAGGGATAACGGAATACGTGACAAATATAATATGTTACGGTCGAAGACCTCGTATTTTTTAAACACATAGAATGGTCCAAAGAAAACCGTGACGCAGTTCTAGTGTAAATACAACTATAGTCCTTAAATATTTATAATAAAAACTTACATAAGCAATTTTATGTAAATGGCGTTAACAGCCATCAAGAAAAAATCTCAATTTTTCTTGTAGTGCGGCTTTGAATAGTTCATATTAAGTATTGTTTCAGCAATGCATAATAAAAAATATATCAACATTATTAAAATATTGCATTAGAGGGTTATAACAAAAATCTGATTAAGGTTAAGGTCACCGTTACTATACATTATTAAATTTTAGTGGCAATATAAAAAGTAGTTTCGTTGCAGTAACGTTGTGTTTCATGTTTATGCTTAAAATGGCCGTGTCAATTCATATTCCGAGCAATTAAGAGCTTCGTTCAATGATCTGTGCGAAATGAGAACGTGCTGCTGAAATTTTACTTATTTCCGTTTATGTTAATGGTGAATGTAAACCGGAAGAAGTGTCGTTCATGATGAAAAAAAGGCCATTTATTTGTCGCTGATAAATTCACTCAAAAAATAGAGAGGGAAAAAATATATGCACTTGAAGATCGTTGTACTTAATGTACAATGTCAAATAGTGTTCTTAACTGTAGTTACAGTACATTATTCCTCTGGCGCAGTGGCGTAGCTAAGGTATGTGCCGCCCAGGGCGATCCTTAAAATTGCCGCCCCCCTAATACATTTTTTTTAGGGAAAAAACTCAGTATTTCTTAAAATAATAAATTAGTTAATATTAAGCTCTTGTTGTTCGTAGATTAATATATGTTTTAGTGCATTCAGGGTTAAGAACCACACCCATCGCGAATATGCCACCCCCAAGCAAGTGCCGCCCGGGGCGGCCCGCCCCCTCCGCCCCCCCCCCCCATAGCTACGCCACTGCTCTGGCGTCATCGGCAATCATTTTTTATTTTGTGTACTACCATCCTAATTAAAGAGGTAGTACTCTTTTCAAAACACTGCCGTAAGATTTTTTTCCGGATCTTCTCTTCAATGATACAGTTTAAAAGGTTTGAATATACATCGCACAGTAGTATATTATACAATACGTTCGCGCGCGTGATTCGTTTGCGTGTTGCAAATCAACATGCGTTTTGTAGCTACGTATTCTATTAAAATTTGTTAATTAAACTACATATCTCTTGTATTTATAAAAGTTAAAAATCAAAGTTTGATGGAAAATATGTAATTAAATCAAGTGGATCGTGAAAGCTTTAGTTAAAAAAATATAAGAAACATTGTTATAAATGATAAAAAAAATATTTGTGTATTATTGTATCTAAGAAACGGTTCATATTACCGTTTTAATTAATGTCTTTGACCATAACGCATAAAACGATGTATAATAAATAAAAGCGATGGAGTTAAACGTAATATTTGTTAAAGCATTAAAGTTTTACGGTGCATTTTTACATCATAAACATGCTTTTGATAAGGAAAATCGTGTCACGGTTTTTATTTTTCAGTAGTAAAATTTTATACTATACAAATATTTTTTTCTTTGTACAGTTATAGGTACTAATTTTTTTTATTATATTTAATTTAATTTTTAAAAAATGAACGTATCAAACACATATGTATTTCAACGAGTTTGTTCTCTTGATTTTTGTATTTTAGTTTTAACAAAAATATATATTTGTATATATGAAAAAGAAAGCTGTAGTATGTAATATAAATTTTAACGCCTCACATAAAATAATAATTTTTTTAACGTTTCACTAGATGTCACTGAAGAAATGGTTAAATTTTAACGGGAATTAAATTATATTTAATTTATAAATATTAGCATTAAATATTAATTAATATTTTATTGATTAGTTAGAGCTAAGCTGAAAAAAATATCGGTTTATTTCGGTTAGGTCCATGTTCAATCAATCACAAATAAATAAGCACAAAACATTCGATGAAAGGTAGGCGATTTAGAGAATTTTTTAATAAGTTAAGAATTGGCAATAGAGACACATCGACTTCCTATTTCTACAGATGTTGACATTGAATTCATATTGAATAACTTTAGCTGTTTACAAAGATTCAATAGAAAAAAACGTATTTTAGAATTTTGGTAGGCAAATAAAAATACATTTTCTTATTTATACAAAATTACAATGGTAGTTTAAGAAGCTCCAGAAACACAAGTTAGTGTTGAAAGGGCTTTCTCTGGCTTAAAGTTTATTTTGCGGGACAATTGAAATAATCTAAATGAAAATACATTGGAAATTATATTAATAATTAGAGGAAACTTTCACATTTTTAATTACAAATAAATATAATTTTTTTAATTTTTTTAATTATAAATACATACGCTCGGTAACGAGCGTTTCCACTGCGATGGCGACGGCACGATTTTTTTGCTTTTAACGTGGATTTTTTACTTTTGAGCAGGGATAATTGTTTTTTGCACTCTGCTATTGGTCAAAATTCGATTTATATATGCTTCATTTGATTTACATTTATTGTGCCCTCCTTGAAATGATGTCTCTGATGAGTAAAAACCTCCTTTTGTCCTTCTTGAACAAAAATTTCCGTAATGACCATTTTTAACTACAATATCAATTTATTCTTCTTTGTCCTTCTCGAAAAAAAATCCGATATGTTCTTTAAATAAAAAAAATACGAAATTACATTTTTATAGCTCCCTCAGGAATTTATCCTCCGTCACATTGGAAACGCTTCTCACTGCAACAACGCCGACACTATTTGATTGCTTTTGACGTGGATTTTTAACTTCTGAGAAGGGATAATTGTTTTTTGCGCCCTATTATTGGTCAAAATTCGGTTTAAATATGCTTCATTGGACGTCGCTGTTGTTGATTTTATTTAATTTATTCATTATGAATTCATCAGCTAGATAAGGAAAATCTAGGAAAACCTAATCTTTGATGATCGATCAGAATTATAATCATATAATAATCACTAATTCCGAACTCCCAGACACAGTATTGGATTCGAACCCTGCACTTTTGCGTAACAGTCACTGACTTATATCATTCGTCTGTTATATGTTCCAAATTGTACTCAGTTACTACATAGGGCCCTTAATAAACCGTGGTAATAATCACATAATTGAGTATTTTTATATTTGTACACCCTTTCTAACGTCTGTTTCTATCTAATCACATATTTATTTGCGTTTAAGCTTAACAAGGGAAACGCCTGATTTTCACTGGAATTTATTGGTGTCACTTTTTTAACTAAACTAATGTTTCTCACTACATGGATTGTGCTCTTCTTTTTATTAAAAAAATAATGAACATGAGCATGTTACGTCGATAAGTGTTAATCTAACAAATCTTTTAAGTAATAAGTAAGATTTGTTCCGCATCTGCGATTGACCTTCACCTTCTTTCGATTGACCACCGAACGCCATTGACCACCGTGCGAGAACGCTAATTGATGAACAGTCAATGACGATTAGGATTGGCGGGTTATTGGCTTATCGGTTTGTAGGTGCGCGGAAGTGGAACCGTACTAGGAGGTCACCAGATTAATCATATTTTTTTATATTTATAAAATACATATGTTCATGAATTAAACCCCATAGATATTCTGCCGAAGCATGTCATGGTCGCATGTCCGTTCAACTCGATCGAATAAGACAAACATAAGTGTGCCAAGTCTGGTTTAGAGATTGAGATTCGTTCTGTAATCCTAGAGAATTTTATAGCAACATTAGTTTGGACTGATTGTTTTATATTTTCCATAAGAGCTCTTAACATATACGACTCTATTGTCTGAATTTCCTCTAATGATTTATACTCCGTTTCTTTTAACAGAGTCACTTTGAGGTCTTTCCATTTCGTCATTATTCATAAGTGAAAAAGATATAACAACTATGGGTGTACGCCCAACCAATTAAGTATTTGACCAAGCTTATTAACTTAATATAAACATGTTAATTTTAATTATTTATTCACGCTATTTAGTTATAGAGGAAAAGCTTAAAAAAGCAAAAACTTCTTTGCGAGTACTTTAATTTTATATTTATATTTTTTTTTTATATTTATATTTAGATTTAATTTTATATATATTTATTTTCATACATATACATATAGATGAAGCCAAATATCTTGGATTTCACATCAATAAGTGTCTTATTTGCTCCTTGCAGTTGTTTATTTAACATATTATATTTTTAAATAGTATGCAATCCCTGATACTTGAAAATATATGCAAAAGCATACACACCACAGAGTCAATTAGATTCGACAATAACAATTAGTCTGGTTCCTCTCCGAATCAATGACATTGATCAGAAGATTGAGGTCTGGAAGGGAATTTTTACTTCCCCAAAATCCTAAAGGGTATATAAGTCAGAATACTGCAATAATTAATTAATTACTTCGGCCACTTCACTCTCGACTTGGAATAATCGAATTCGGCCAAATCTATTTGGGAAGTCCGAAAAAGCAGCTCCGTTTCATCTGCATCTTAAGAGTTCAACCCAATCTGAGTCTACATGACGCAGTACTATGGCGAGAACAGACATGTACATATCATTATAATCATATACAACACATAAATTTGAATAGTGCTGTTAATGAACTTGTTCTTCTGTTTAGTGGTAAATCACTGTTTCTGTAAACATCTAATTAAAAAAATTCAACAATGTCAAGACAACATAACAAGAAACTATTATTGATTTAGTTGGCAAAGCGGCTTATAGGTCATTTATATAAAGTAGAATGTAAGTAGTTGACAGGAATGCACAAGAAGGTCTTATCTAAACGGTCAAATGGAAAATTTAATATGTATGTGTAATTCAGTGGAAACATATCTATTATATATAACATGATTCCTTCGAGGCAATTAAAATTGTCTCATGGTTGTAATAGCTTTGGATTGTTTGAATAAAATCCATTGTATTATAATTTTTGTATGTTTTGCATACGTTAATAATATAATAATTAAGTTGTGTTTAAAATTTCTCTCATATATTACGTCACAGTGTTGTCAATAAAAAGAAAATAATTTAATCACTTATTAATTAAACAGGTGTCGAGGTTGAGTAAATAAATAATTGTATGTATATATAATAGATTTATTGCTCTTATAAGTTCTACAAAACCATTTGCAAAACTATAATTCAAACATAACAAATAAATTTATAACGGTTATTAACCAATATGATACATCAATAATTGAATATCAGTTTTTTAACAACAAATATCAGAATCACGTCTCATTTTATCTATTAACCTAATTGTCTAATGCTAATAATTCTTATTTCACAAAATAACGTTCTAAATTTTAATTATTTCAGTGTATCATTGGCACAATCGTACATTGTCAGATTTTCAGCAATAATTGTCCAATTTTTAAATCAGTGTAGGAACTTTCTCAATAAACAAGCAATATTCCTAATTAATATCTATTATTTAATATAATTGTATTGCTGAGTGTAAGATTTAAATTATAATACATAAAAAATAGATAAGCTCATTTAACAATGAAAGCAATATTGCTCCTTATATAATATATCGGAGTTTAATTGCACTTTTACTGTATATTGCAAATTATTCTCAATTATATTGATATAAAAAATATATTTTACAGTTTTACAATAATTACACGTGTCAGGCACAACCTTTTATACAGACGTTACACGATAACAAAATTTAAAATTAACACCAAATAGAGATGCTAACACTGCTAAACAATTGCATTTGATTATATCAAATTTGCTGAAATTTCGCAACCTAAATTGTTAGTGCTTCCAAGATCTATGTTCAACCAACAGTCCAGCAAATGCTCAGTGGTCGGTAAAAACAATTTTATTTTATTGAAAAGGCACAAATCGATTTTTTTAATAATAATTTAAAGCATCTGTAATAAAAAATGCACTCACGTAAACAATGCTAATACATTGCTAATGTATTTCCACGGCTAATATTGTGAATTATAACTATTTTATTAAATTATCTGATCTTGTGATACGTCATAAGGAAGTCTACAAAATTAGTACAATAAATGTCTAGATTTTCATAACTACTGCTACAATCTAATAATTTTAAAACGAGTGTAACTATGATTTTCTAATAAGTGCAGATAATACATATATTTCTTGTATAAATTGGCACAAGATTATACATTTGATCAACGTCAAAACATCAGTAAATGAACACTTTTATAATTCCAAATTTTTTCTATGTATAATATAATACTTTTTTGTGATTTTTATTTATGTGTTTCAAACAATCACTATTTTTAATATAAATGCATATAGCCTTAAAATATAATCGTATGTATTTTTTTAAATAACCATAATAAAATAGTGAATACATAGTTATTATGCGTAACTGTGATTTTTTATTAGACATACTTTTAATATAAATATTCGTGACATTAAAAGTCTAAAATGTTTTTAAATAGTAACTTTTTAGAATGCCAAATTCACATAATAAATATTTTTTGCCTAAAACATAAAATTAAATTGTATTACGTTTTTAATCATGTATTAGACAAATATATTGCATATTTCATTTATTCGGCATTTTTCACCTGCTCCTCAAAATCATTCAAATTAATACAAAAGACCCAAAAGCAATAATATATAAACTGATATTTTTTTGTAAATGCATTATAATGCTCTAAAGTGGGTAGAAATTGTAGTAACATTATAAGAAATACTGTTCTATTTCGTAAAGTGAAAATTAATAAAATATTATTTTATTCATAAAAATCTATTTAGTAGTTACAATGAAATATGTCTTTAACTACTATTGAAAATAAATCAGAATGATTAAACTGTAGTTATGGTACAAACTATGGTTTTTATTAAAATAACATTCTAATTATAATATTGATTAATATTTCGGAATGCTTATATATCGATTAACGTGTCTTTGCATTGAGGTTTTAACATATTAGAGTACCAACATATATTTTAAAAATAATTTAACAAAATTGAAAAAAAGTTTTTAACATCGCATCGTTAGTGTAGATTTTAAAAACAATTTCTTTAATTTTGTCAGTATATTTATATAATATAAGTTATGCAAAAATAATGTTTTATAATATATAAAAATTTCTGTTGAACTTTTTATTATTTAAAAAATAAGAAAAGAATAACAACAATCAATCGTCAATTTCTTAAGGCCAATAAACTGGACTTTTAAATTTGCACCTTGTATATAGAAAATATCATTTTTTATATTTCCAGATATATTATTTACTATACATCAATAAAATTAAAAAATCGGTCCAATTATATTTGATCCACTTTAAGTTAATTTAACGCTTGTAAGATACATTCTTGTACAACTCTTATGAACACGTTTTTTGTTTTGTTTTGTCAATCATTTTTGCTCTCATCGACTCTCAGATACCAAATTGTAGTTCTGAGATAAAAATCATGTTTAAAACAATAATAAAGCATATTTAGCAATTTATTACATACATCACGTGTAGATGGCAAAATAAAATCTTAATAAGCTTTGCAATATTCAGATTGTTACACATTCAAAAATCAAATGATTCACACCTAAATTTTTTGTTATGTATCAAGGTTGCAGGTCATCGATTTTCGATTCGCAAATTGTTATAATGTTCCATTGATATTTGCTAATAAATTTTTGAAGGATACAATTTTTAGCGTATCGCACCAATAAAACAATAAAGAATAAACCGAAACGTTTCATTTAAGGCACGTGAACGGCTTCGGCAACATCTTTTGTCGTACACTCTGCTGCACATATGGTATATATATATATGTATATATAAATATAATACACTTTTACCGCACAATATATAAAACATTTTTTGTAAGCACCATAAAAAATATTTTGAGCACAAATTTACATTTTGAAATACTTTCTGTAAGTCGTGTCCATGATCACATGTACCCCTTTATCGATGGGGTGAATGATCAACGGGATGGATAATAATCCTACGAACGTTGCGACCAGCTTCAACTGGCGTCCCGGTAGCTTTGTTCCTTTGTCCAGTGCAAATCGCGTTCCGGCACATATTCTGACGATTAAACATAGTGAATTATAATAACATATAAGATATCATCCCATAATTATAGTGCACTCACCGATTGATAGTGATACCGGGTATGATAACAGAAGCAAACATTTGCCAAAGTAATGTATCACCAGCTGCTATGAGCATTTTGCAGTTAGATCCAGAACTCTAAACACAACAATATTACGCGTTCAAAATAATTATGTTTATTGTGTTATGTTTTATTACCTGTTTTGCTTTGTATGCTTTATCAACTGTATCTGCTACTACGTAGGTGCATGCGACGCCGTAGCTGAGGTGAACGTAGCGGTCTTTGATTATCTTCCTGAAAGCTTCGCCCACTTCGTTAGAGTAACCTGGAATAGGACATTAGCATAAGAAAAATGGATCTCTTTAGCGACGAATACATAAAGAAGGACGAAAGGTTTGTAAATTTTAATTAATATAAATATACTAAAAACATTTTTTTGGTACACTCCGGCTGTTTTAAGAATGTATTACTAACCATGCACGTAAAGTGAAATTATAATATAAAAAACACTACAATTTTTTTCAGTATTCATATCGTAGTTATTTTGCTAATTTAAATTTAATTTCATCATTTACTTTTTAGTTAATCTAAGCTTTGTATGGCAACAGTTCTTACATTAAATCGTTAATGTAAGAAGCAGATTAATGAGTTTGAAAACACATGTAATTCGACTGTTTCACGAAATTGAAAACATGTTTTTTTTTAAATTTAAATTGAGTTTTAACTCAAAAAAATATTGTAGGTATAGTTATATCTATTCGTGGTTCAAATATTGGGTTCTGGAGAAAGTCCTTTTATATCCGTCTTCTGCAACTTATGTAATGAAGCAAATTGCCATATACTTTTTACGTTCATCTTAAATATCACGATTTTTTCAAATTATTATTTTTGTTTGAATTTACTTATTTGTAAATAATATTTAGAATATTTCATAAATTTTACATTTTTCTCAAATACAGTAAGCCCCCAATAAATTGTGGACGTGCTATTTGGGTGCGTGTAGTTGGGGACTAGAAAATACTTTGCAATACGTATGTGTGGTGAGATATCCTTTCTTTGGCTCACTAACACAAATAGTACGTCCCTAATATTAATCACCTAAAATTGTATGTTATAGTAAATTGTTTTGTTATCCATGAAGAGATTTTGTATCCATGTAGAGAAAATTGCCAGAAATTTTTATTCACTGACTTTCCTGAGCTTTGTCTTACTCTTACATTGTTATTTATATTTAGAATTTCCTAAATTATCGGTAATCTTAGAAATAAATATTAAAATTTAAAATTCTTTATAATAAATTAACACAAATATTATAATTTAATTGGGATATCACAATTTAAATATAAATAAAATAAGAAAATAAATAACAGTAGTACTCCAGTTTAGTGAAAAAACAATATAGTTTTAAGAGATTCAAATCTCAATTTACGAAGAATTTGAAGTATATAAATATTTTAAAAAAATATTAGAATTGGAAATTGTAACAAAAATAATTTAATTGATCAAAATATTTTACGCAAAAATATTTATATACTATTTTTTAATATAGACTATTTTCAATGAATACTACCATATAATAAATAATATAATACTTCTTTATAAAATACGCCATCTTTTAAAATAGCATAATAAAAATTTAATTAATAATATATTATATTTGACATTATTAAATAAAATAAAAATATTATTGTTATTTGATTTTAAATATAAAATGATTTATTAAAAATAATATTTCGTGCGCCATCTTTGAAAAGCTATAAAGCGCCATCTTTAAAAATATATATTTTCATTTAATGTGTATGACATCCACGTCGTCAATAAAAGTATTAAAAATAGTAATTAACACAATTTTAAATCACAATGGTTTTGGCCATATGACGTAAATTATCAACCTATAAACTTTGATATGCTTTAGATTTGTTACATAATAAACTTTTTTAGGTTATGTTTTACCTTTAACGTAAAACTTGATATTGAACAATAATACATCGTGTTTGACTTAGAAAACTTAATAAATACCTAAATATCTCGCCGGCGGGTCTCTGAAGAAGTCCTTTTCGGCCATTTTGATTTTCACGATACCGCTTGTCAAGAAAAAGGCGAGTGACGTAGGTCGTAAAACTTGTTTTAGCGGCCAGCACCATCTGACGTTTGTTCGGAAGAAACTAAATAAATTAAATTGTTAAATAAATAAATTCATTTAGCGCTCGGTCCGACGACGAGTGATGAAAATTCTTAATCATTCGAAGCTTTTTTACGTGAACTTTTCGTGCGTGACGTAAGATATGTTCGATCTACGTAGCACGCCGTCGCCATGGTCACTAGGGTGACCTTCGTCAGCTGATTGTCATATTGAACGTACAGTCAATCGAATATAAACGCAATTTCACTAGTTTTTTAGCAACTTTTTGTTTGTCACTCGCGTCTATTTTATAAAATTATTGTTCAATATTGCATATTAATTAACATGTTTTAAATAAGATAGAATAAAAAAATAATACGTCAATGAAATGCAATACAACTCTATAGATAATTTATTGTTATTGTATACAATATAAGATATGTGCATTTTTTAAATATGACGTATGCAACTGATAGGTGCGATTACATATAAATAAATTAATAACTATTTGCTTTAAGCAAACAATAAAGTTCATTGAATGATTAGAAACTGTAAGCTTATTCAAAATATATCAGTTTTACTGATAATGATTTTTTTGTTTGATTAAGTATTTCTTAACCCTTTATGATTTAAGTAGTGAGTTAATTTATACACATTTGTTAATTTGTGAGTATACAGAGAGTGAGTTAATTTAAAGTATTTTTCCATAATTATTTCTGTTTTTATTTATGTATTATTATTTTATATTGCATTTAAAGTAAAATATAGAAAAAATCGGTGATTCTTAACGTTTTATTGCTATGATTTATTTTACTACTTTTTTGTATTAGTGTATTTTATCAATTTATTTTAACATTTTCCTATTAGTAAATTACTTTAATTTTTTTACATGTTATTCGACTTTTGTGGATTTTTTATATCAATTCAAAGGCACTCAATAGTTTTTATAAAATTAATTTAAAATGTTTTTGTTCAGTTTATTTATTTTGTACTCTTTAATTTATTGGTATTACTTTTTATAGAAATCATTTACATTAAATCATATTAATAAATGTATTATATAACTATAATATTTTTTGATTATTATTATTTAATATATAACTATCTAGGACACCTTAAAACAGTGAAAGATTGACCACCGTACATGTACGGCGATACTGTTCAAAGCATTATTAATAGCCTGTTTAATAATTGATCATCTTTATTTTATAAAAAAAAACATATTACAAAATCGCTGTTTTTCCATTAACAACAAATGATAAATATTAGTTAAAAATTACAATATGAAAATTTTTCAATGTAGTTTAAATGTTATTTATACATTTATAGAAATTAATAAGTTAATTTTTTATGGCTGTAATTTTTTTAAAAGTACTTGTTTATATTGTCATGTAATTGAACATATGGCTTTTATATCTTGAACCGCTAAATTAATAGCATACTTATGGATGGTAAAATGCGGGAGTCAAATATAGATTATGATCCTAGCACTTTACCGATACGATACTATGGACACATTATAAAATTATCATGTATTCATAATTCCATAATTTAAACGTGGGACACAAATCATATTTACTATTCTTCGCGGACTGCAATAATACCTAGGGATAAAAATGTAGCCATCTGAAAGTAGATTATGTTTATAAAACAGCGCAGCTAGGAGATTTATCATGTCGTAATCAATAAACTACTGTTTTTATTTTTTTTAGGAATATTATAATTTCGTATTTTACAAATTTTTATTTTGCATTTTTCTTAAATATTTGTGTTTTGTGGCGTGAAGCTGCTATGTATCTGTGCTAAGAAACCTCTGTAACATTAGCACAACTTAGCTCGAAAATGCTTCGTTTTTCTCTTTCTTATGCTGACGAATCTTTGCTCTTCTACGTGATTTTTGAGGTTCGGATATAGACGAAAAGCTGATAAAACTTAAAGAATTTCAGCCAGCGCAACTGCTGGTGTGTGCACACATTTCGTTAGCATTCCATGTGGCTTTCTTTATATTTCATAACAAAGTTAATGTGTCGAGTTTAATAATATTTAATTGTTATGGTTTCATTCTTATCTCTAAATCTTACAAAATACATATGTGATTCACGAGAGAGCATTACATGCCCAAAAGGTAGTTTGGTGCGCATTGTGGTCAGGCGGTGTCAGTGGGCCTAACTTTTTTGAAAAATATGAAGGTCGGACTGCAACAGTGAACGGTGAACGCTCTAGGTGTATGATAACCAAGTATTTTTGGTACTAAATCGAAGATATTGATCTTAAAGACGTGATTCTAACAAGAAGGCGTAACTTTCCACACATGTTTTGCGTGAAAAATTCCCAGGTCGCATTATTTCACGCTTTGGTGACGTCAATCGCCCGACAAGACCATGCGATTTAACATTTCATTGAGTCATTGTGTATGAAAGACCAGATGTTTCCAAAGAGTTCACAATGTCTGCTTCAGTGATGTAATCCACGCTAGTAAAAAATTAACGTGTTAATATAAAACTTTTCAGAGACACTAATGACAGTTTACATGACCTTACAAAAAGTCTAGTGCTGCTCTCTTTTTCTCTTTAGTTTTTAATCTCTCTCGTATACACAATTATATATTTAACTTGAAATTCGCAACCTATACCTTCGTATTCGAGCCAGTGTACTATTTGATTCCGATTCCAACGCTTCCGCGACAGTTTTGTCGGTCAGAGTGGCCAAGGGACGACGCCCCTGGGGGCCAGTGCCCCACCACTTCTTTCGCCCTTGCCCCTCGGCGTTTCAGCTTCGCAATGCGACTGCATCAGTCGCGATTTTTCCACTTTGCGCGAGGTTATGTCTCGACTTACGCACTGAAAATCGACCTGAAAACAAAACTAACTCATCGTACAGTCGATAGCGATTTTATACTATTTTGTTATCGACCAGTTCGCGTTTGTGTGTGTTTGTGACAATACTGTTCTATACAATAATAATACATAAATAAAAAGAGCATTGGAAGCAGTAAGACTGAATTTTCATTCATTAAATCAATGTTTCATTCATGAGAATATGACCGAAATCGTTTGTTTATTTTGATGTTATTGATATTTTATTATACATTGAGTTTATAAAGTAACACTATAAATGAAAACCTATCAAAAATGATCACTTGTTTTGCGAAACACACGACGAAGTTCTAGAATAGCTTTGCTGATAGTGCCTATTTTATGAAACTCTCTCTTTCACAATATTTTATTGACCTTCATTATTTTTCATGCTATTTACCGTGCATATTATCAGCTTTTATGGGGTTTTGTTCCTTACACATAAATATTGAAATCCACATTTTACTAAGCATTAAGCTTTTACTATGTAAAAATAAATCTACAAATAAATAAGTAAACTTGTAGCCATTTATTTATATTTTTCTGGATCAATAATTCTACCTTAAATTAATGTTTCTAAAATATTATTTTATATTAACATATTAGATACATCGCTTAAATTGTATCGAATAAGGCATCTCGTTAATATTGTTTTGTTATTCTTTCTTTGAAATGTCTCAGTTCAGTTAATAAATGTGCCTCTTGTTATTTTGTCTTAAAACTAAGTCACTATGATAACAAAAAAAAGATTTAAACAGTTAAGTTTCTTTTTATATATTAATTTTTATATTTTACTTGTAAGACTTTTTTGAGTTGTTATTATATTCCTAGTATTAAATAATATTGTCAAAGTTTTCAAGCATTTTTGTTGCACTGTTTTTTCATTGTTATCCAACTATATTGTAATCACTTAGTTTATTTGAATATTTAGAGTTACTTAATATTTATTCTCAACATTTTCTAATGGAAGAAAATTTTGAATAAAATAATGCTGCTGAACAAGTTTATAGTAATAGTAGTTTTCGATATATTACATAATAAAAAACAATGTTCATAAAAATATATATTTATATCTGAAGCAAATACAATTATCGCTAGAGTAACAAAAGCCGTTGTATCGGATCATGGCAATCAAAGTGTTAATCAATATTTTTAATTTTATATTTTCTTATATATATATTTTATAATAGATAACAGTATTTAGCTCATAATATATTATTGGGTAGATTTTCCAAATGTTTTTTGTGATGGTCATTTATGTGGTTTATTGAGGACACGATAACTGCAGTAGTGTGAATGATAACGTTAAAAAACTTATTCAAAAAATATATCTCGTAAATAAACGGCTAAAAAAATTAAATCTTTAAAAAGTCACGAGATAAAAACATTTAAAAATTTAAATTAAAAAGTATTTTTTCAACTAGTTACAAAAAATCGTAACTCCGTTTAAAAAATATTATATATAGTAGATATTAATATATTATACTAATTACATTTTTTTTTACACACTATTTTTTGCGGCTTTTGATGGACGTTTTTTTAAATTAAATAGTCCACAACTGCATCTTGTTAAAAAACCTACAAATAAATCGTAAATTCGTAACCAAAGGGTACCAAAATTAAAGTAAACACACTGATAAAATATGTTTTTATAAAAATAGCATTTTATTTAAAAATTTTAATGTCTTTAACCACATCCTGTATTTTATGAGTTTTAACTACACATATATTAAAACGTTCAAAACAAATACATAGTCTTTTTGTACAGTACAAAAACAATTTTTAACAACAATTTTAAACAATTTAATTAGCATATTTTAATGCTGCAAATATTATATATTGTATTTAAAGTACATAGAAATATTTTTTTTCTGTTTAATAAATTCTACGTATATTAAAAAAATAGTATTGCATTGTTATCATTACTTTAAAAAATAATATAATCAATATTAGCCATAAGATAAATTTTACTTGCGTTGATATTTTGATTAAAATACATCAACATCATGATTAATTATTTCTGATAATATTGAGATAATAAAATCGAGACAAAAATAAAATTTAGTATATAAACTTTTTATATAAATATAATATTTGCATACATCAACAAAAATAAAATTGCATATATTATATAATGAGACTTTTCTATCAGCGTGGGAGCGCTCGTTACCGAGCGTTCCCACTGCTATTTTATTGCTTTTGACGTAAATGTTTGACTTCTGAGAAGTGATAATTATTTTTGCGCTCTCCTATTGACGAAAATTCGGTTTAAATGTAGTTTAACCAATGCTCTCATATCAAAAGTCCTTAGTAATATCGGTAAGGATAGCTATCATGTTTAAAAAAATAGTATATGTGAGATACGATATTTTCCCTGAGATGAATTAGCTTAATCTGTATTTTGGACGTAACCTAATGAAAGTTTTAAAACTATAATTAGTATTAAAACTTTCATTGGGTTAGTTTTGGGTTTGAACAGCAATAAATGTTTCGCAACTGTCAAATTGATTTTCATAGACATTTTAGAGCAACATAAAATTATCAGTTAAATTATATTTTCGCTAGTATAAATGTATATCTACTGGTGAAAATGTATATGGACTTCACTAGTGAAAATATAACTCCACTAAAAAATATACATTCAGTGTAATATTTGTACATCATCTGTATGTAAATATATATATTACTACATATGGAAAACCTGCCAGATAAATTATATTTTCACTGGTAAAAATATATATCTACCAGTAAAAATGTATTTTAATATGAGTTCATTAGACTAAAATCTATTTCAAGAATATTTAAAAAAAAATGTTTTAGGGATAACCCGAGAATTTTTGGTATAGAATTAGAGACGTCATTTCATATTTTCCAAGGAGGAGGGAGACAATAGTTGGCCAGTCAGTGGTCGTTTTTTTAATATTTCGATTTCATTAAAAGTCATGCATTTTTCTGACCAAATTCAAGGGGGGCAAATCCTCCACTTGCTCTTCCCAAATGACGTACCTGTATACATAGAAGGAAAAATTATGAGTGAAACAAATTTCTTGTTAGTAGAATAATAGTAATATCGGTTTTTCAATAATTAAGAGAGATTTTTGTACCTGTATCTTGTTTGAAATATGAAAAATGTGAAGAATCGAAAGCAATTATTTGCAAATTTCTCTACGATTCTGGAATAAATACAGAAGCACGAAATTCCTTCGTAACTTGACGCTCTATAATCAATCGAAATTGATCGATCCCTTCTGGTCATTTGATTATTCA
Organism: Plectrocnemia conspersa; assembly: GCF_051122295.1. Classification (NCBI taxonomy): domain Eukaryota; kingdom Metazoa; phylum Arthropoda; class Insecta; order Trichoptera; family Polycentropodidae; genus Plectrocnemia; species Plectrocnemia conspersa. Next base: position 9,008,714 of record NW_028277175.1, on the reverse strand, counting down.
CTTCCATTGTAACAAATCATCATCCGATTGAAGTTTGTTTTCTTCAATGATCATCGAGGTCTCTGTGCAACAATACTATACTGTATTATTATAATTACATACTATAAATTACATGTAGTTTTTTATATATCACAATTTATCGAGAATTTTCGTGAAAATCGAGAAATGAAAATAAAAATTCTAAACTCTCAAATAATAAAACGGAATTATGAAAATAACTAGAACGCCTATTTCTGTCTGCCAATTAATAAGAAAAATCTTTTGTAACTAAATACATAAATACATTTTTTCAAGAACATATATAAAATAACATCGTTTTAAATATTTTCAATACTGGTTCAAACCGATTAAAAATATATATTTGCACTATCATCATGACTTTGCAAAATTCACATACTATTAGTTCGTGTATTATATATTTGACTATTAAATTATTGTTCACAAATACTAAATCAAATATTAGTGTTAACAGTCAATAGTGACCTCATTTCGGACCCTTAACATTTTCATGTTTTACAATAGTATTTTTTTTATTAAAATGTGCAGTAAAATGATTGGGTTTTTGTACAGTAAAACTCGCTTATAAGAAGGCCGTTTCATTGAAGAGTGATATTATTAATCAACCTATAAACACATATTTAATTTATTAATTCATTGTAAAAATATGTGTTTTTCTCTAAAAAAAAACTATATAATTTTCATGGTAAATATGAAAAATGCGTTTTTTAAGCTGTACTGAAATAATCGTGTATAATATTTTTAAAAGTAATTTTTAATTATTAAAAATAATTACTTTGTATGTTTATACAAAGTAACAATTTATGCAGATTTACGTTTAGCACAATTATTTAATTTAATAACCCATTATGTTTTATTTCAAATTCAACTCTGTAGTCTAATTAAATAAGGATTTGCGAATCAATTTCTTCTTTCGTCTTCTCCACAAACAAAACCCTATTGTGAAACTCCAGTGAGTTACTTGTTACGTTCGTTACTGTTTGAACAATTGAAATCAATTGACGTGTTAGTAATAATTTTAACATAATTGCTGCACGTTGTTTCGCCTCATCGATTACCTACTCAATGTATGCATAGTACACGCGAAACGTCAATACGTCCATTCACGGGATTTTCCACTTTTTCGCGGTAAGTCTAGTTGAAAAAATCGAAGTAAACCTTAGGAAACTTCCGCAATAAATGTTGAAAGAGTTTGATTTTGCAAATCATCTTCAGAAAGTGGCATACGTGCGAGCGAAAATGACTAAGCATTTAATTATTCTAATTTTTAAGAAACAGCATATGTATACACATGCGAAACAAACTTGGGAGTTATAATATGCAATAAAATGTTAATTTATGCCATGTAAACTAAATTAAATGAAATTTTAAAGGTTAGAAATAAATTGTTATATTATATGTGGTAAAAATAAAATGAAAAATAGGAACATTTACAAAATATATTTATTAACGATGGTTAATAAATTTGTTGTCGAAAGCTTTGTCAATATCTAACAGAAAAAAAATTCCGGCCAAATTCATGACCAGGTTTTCGGATATTTTTTCATTACTTAACGGGGTACTCATATTTTGCTTAAATAAAATTTAATTAAAAAGTCAAAAAAATGTTTGAATAGAAAATTAAAACCGATGTATAATGGTTAATATTTCATTTATTTGAATATTCATGTACACACAATGAAAAAAAAAACAAGATGCACTTATATTTTACTACGTATTGCTTTTTATACATTGCATTACATACATAAGATTCTAAATTAGCCATAATTTTGTCAACATCCATTTTCAAAAATATATTTTAAATTTGTTTATTACTTACCTTAAAATAATTAGATTGCTTTAGAAGCAAAAAAAAACATAATATAAATTTGCTTTAATTTAAAAAAAATTGGTTGACTATGTTAAAGTGATAAAGTAGACCTTGCCCTAAATATTATATATCTTAGTCTCCCGTTTTTAACCGATAAGTGTTCGACCAAGATTCTCGTCTCTCGAATAGTCAGTTTTAATGAAACGGATACTTTCATTATATGACGAAAAAGAGAGCAGATGATTAATTGCAATAAAATAAACATTTTGTTTAAGCACCATTATTCCATTTATCTATTTAAAAAATCAAAATCTCGTGCAACGTCGGTTTCGGTTCACAAATTATAGACAGTCTATAATATTAAAGTCCATGTCAATGATACATAGTTATATGTACTTATACAACTACTTTTATCTCGAATAATTAAGACGATATTACGGCGTGTTATTATCGCAACTTTCACGCACATTTCATTTAGTTATGCCACTATTGTGTATGATGACATTGAGACTTGAAATCCAAAGTGCGCTCGAAATAGATCCAAGACGCATGAAAGCTTATTTTAGTTTATTTTGTATCGCCCGCGACTTCATACGTGTAAATTTGCAGAATTTTCGCTAACAAAAATCTTCATTTACGCACCGGGATTCGAACATCAAACCCAATTTGCAAATGTGGCACGTATTTTAGCGCTTTTTAAATGTTGTACTGTAATAAAAAGTTTACCACTTCCTCTGTAAGCAACCAAAGGCATTGGTTGTTGCAATTGCAAAAACGTGATCCGAGTACATATATATTTTGCTATGGATAGTGATTAAAATTAAAATCAAACAATATAACCTCATCCTTGAACGAGATAATGTATGTATGAATGTTGTGAAGGATTTTGTGCATATATGTAATCATTTTAGATGGTTTTTATTTCAATATTATATTTTCAGTTCGTGAATAAAATGTGTCACTTTTCTTCCCATTTCTCGACAACGATATTGATTTCGTCTCGACGTCAATAATTAAATGACATTCGTGCGTACGCGCGTAATTGATATATTTGCTCTTTTTGAAAGTACAATAAGCTGAGGATCATATTAACAGTTATTGAGAAGCAGCGTCAAATTTGATCATGTTTCACTAAAGTTTTTCATTTAAAAATATAGTTAATAATAACTATATTTGAAAGTATAAACAAATTTGTTTTTGAGTTTCTTTAACTTTCTATGTAGTATAAATTGCATTATGTTAAATTAACCACATATGTATGTAGTAATGTTTGGATTTCTATTACTATCGAAAATTTCTGTTTATTCCGTAAATTAAACCATTGACTAATCCGATTAATAATCGATTTTCTTATCTAAATAAGTAATTTGACGTCTATAAAACATATTAATATATCTATACGTGTCATATTCAACATATATTTTTATCAATATGCATTGTTTAATTAACACATTGTTGCTTAATACTAATTTATAATACAGAAATAAATACATATTTGACCCTATATTATATGCGAAGAAAATAACTAGTACATTCGAATATAATACAATGAGAATAGAAACTAAAATCAACACAGAAAGAAACGTTCTTCTCTTTCAATACGGAACTCATTGTTATTCAAATACAAAATGTGATTCTTTAAACGCGGAAGTTCAACTAACTTTTAATAAAATTATATCTGTCAAAACCCCGAAAAGCGAGCGCAAATGGCGAAATAATGAGAGCGTAGTTAAAATATTTTCTTGAATTTAATACATTTTAAACATATTTTATTATTCTATTTTTATGTAACTGCATTTTTGCGGTTTTCTACATACTTTAATTGCGATTCCTATCGGTTTCAGTGGTAAAATGAATCATAAAGGTGCAACATTGTACACATAATAATTTTTAAATTACTTATTATATGATTTAAAACAATATTTTATTTATTAATTAACATGGAACTCAATGCATTTGGTAATACTAGGAACAATTTCATTGATATCAATTATAGTCTCTTTTTTGGCACCCAACGCTCGCAAAGATTTTAATAAGGAACATTGGTATAGACCATTAATGATTCAAAACCCATATTTCATGTATTCATGAGTATTATATAATTTCCGTTCAATTCATTTAAATAATTAAAAAAATGTGCCATATATTAAATTAATAAAACATATGTCACTGATTTGCAGACTTTGGTGCATCACTACTATTTTTTTGTTGAATATATATTATTTATAAACTGAAATAGCTCATTAATTTTTAATACCTAATATGTACGACTCGATTTAAATTAATCAGTACGATATTCATCCATGAGATGAGAATAATCTAAGTCAGTTTGGAGCTAGCCCCAGTATACAAATTGTTACATTTTTGATATACATATTTATTTATTATAAAATAAAAACAAATAATTATTTACATTAGTGACTTTCAAAATAAAAATTAAAATGTGCCTAAATTCATATTAAAACTGTAAAACAATATTATGACTTATCGAATGAAGCACATCTAAACCGACTTTTGACCAATAGGAGAACGCAAAAAACAATTAAGTCAAAAATCCACGTCAAAAGCAGTAAAATCGTGCCGACGCTGGGTTACCGAGTTTATAAATGAGTTCATCAGTTACAGCGGACGGTCTTTTACTGTTTTTTATTCCATTATAAAATAAGTTTATTTCTGATTTAAATTTACGACACTATTCTCATAAACAGAAACAAGGTGGTAATGTATCATTGAGCATCGCAATTTTAAACACACTGTAGCTCAGGTCTGTTAAACCAATATGTATTTTTGATTTCAATAAAAATTATGCGGTTAAACTTGCTCAAATTATTTCTGCTCATTTACGTTTCACAAGCAATCAACATTACGATAGTGCTATCAGTTGAACGTCACAAACACGAGTATGCGCAAGTCGCGTTATCGCCAATCGTATTGTTTATTTCATTATTTTTGCTATGATAAATATAAATATTTTCCATTAATCTGCGATACGACCCTCACGTATGTCGTTCTATCTCTCGCGGATCACCGAGAAAAAAATCTCGGCTGTCAATAATTTCGCCAGTATGTCGCCGATTTCAAGCGCGATATCATCATTCGGATCCGGATCGTTTTTACCCTGACTGCGCCATAGTTGTCACGGTGACGATAATGACCGTTGTCACCTTCGTCCATACTCATCGATGCGAAGTGCATTGAAAATTTGCGTTCATTGTTTATTCTATAACTGTTAAATTGACATTACTAATCGTACTAGAGCACACAAATAGGAAGCAATATTATTTTTCTTTTGTACTCTAAGTATGCATCATTAGTGTTGTATTTTTGTATATGGCCATTTTAATAATCATTCATATTGAGTGAAAATAGTATTCAACAACACGTGAAACGATATAATTACTCAGCTTAATTAAAAAAATATCCAATCGATGTACATAATTCCATTGTGCCAAATCATCATCAAAAACACTAGTGAATAATTATGAATTCAAAAATGCATAAGACAAGTGAATACTCTATATTTTATATTGATTTATTGAAAGTTTATAAGAACATGTGAATTGACAGTTTTTCGAATATGAGTAATATTATTTACTAGAATAAATTGTATGTGTTCCTTTAAATAAAAATATTTTGAACCAAAAAGTTAACTACGCTATTTTATGGGAAGCAAATATATCATATAAATGTGATTTGACATTTAACTACGTAGTTACACGTGTTCTTTTATTATCAGCAGTAGTGTAGTTCTAAAAAAATAATAAACCGGAACACTACCCGTTTTTGGGTGCGCAATGAGATCTTAGTTTATGTGAACCCAGGGACGATTACCCTGGTTATTTTGTTTGTTGCGTTGTAGTTATAATTGGGTTGGACAGTGTGCTTTTTAAATTTTAGATTAGGAATAGGAATTGAACAATAGATGACTATTTTCATCAATTGTCAATTATAAAAAAATATTTTTTTAAATGCAAAGATCTTCAAATTCAAATATCTTTAACTTTAAAGTAAACCAGCAATATTTTCAGCGACACTGCATGAACAGTGAAAGATGATCCAGGTGTAGGTCAAATGCAATAAGTGGGAGTAGGTTATTGCATTTGTACATATGTGGAACCAAATGTGTATGAATTTGATTATTTAAAAAAAATGTTTTTTTCTTAACCGCATAAAAGTGAAACCACGTAAAACGAGCAACGCGTAAATCAAGGGATTTTAATACTATATGCTTTGCACAATGACATAAATCTTTACCGAACATTCACACTATGATGGTGATAATTAAGTATTGATCGAAGTATATTCAAACCGAGTTTTGGTCAATAGGAGAGCGCAAAACAATTATCACTTCTCAGAAGTCAATAATTCACGTCAAAAGCAATAAAATCGTGTTGGCGTCGTCGCAGTGGGAACGCTCGGTAACGAGCGTTCCCATTGCGACGGCGCCGACACGATTTTATTGCTTTTGACGTGAATTTTTGACTTCTGAGGAGTGATAATTGTTTTTGCGCCCTCCTATTGGTCAAAATTCGGTTTAGATGTGCTTCATTCGATTCTCACTTGTCTTAAGTCGTAATATTGTTTTCAAAATGCACTAACCATAAATTGTCATTATTTTTTCAATATCAAGTAAAATGAAATATTTTATTATCAATCATTTTAATGCTTCGAATAAAAATATTTTATGATCATTGTTAAAATGCCTTTACCTCCTATTGAATATTCAGCTGTAATTTTGGACTAGTTTTCTTTACAAAAATAAGACATTTAAACGAATTTTATCGAAAAAATATGACAATAATATTTGAGGTCATGTCATGTATACCCGTCATCATTTTTTTAAAATATTTTTAATGCGATATGGTTTTAAGTTTAAGTAATTATTTTAATAACTTTTTTGGTATGAATTTAAAAAAAAATCAAATTCAAATATGTACATGTTATTTTATTAGTATCTTGAAATAAAAACAAGTTAATACTTATTTTATTCATGATATTTTGGTCATATATAATTTTACTAATATTTGACTCAAATACAATTTATTTTCATCTATATGATTCAATCAAATATAAACGATTTTGGTTATACAACTTATATTATATTATACATATTTTTCAAGACACTCTTATTAAACTTCACACTAGATCTTATCTACTGTTTAATATCAAATGTACTCGGTCTCTTTGTATTTATTTTACCGTCATATTTACGTACAAAGTGCGCGATGATCTCGTGGCACAGGTCAAGTAAAGCGTCGTTTTAATACTTTGCTTAATGACTCGTTGTTAGCCAAACAATATCAATCATTATCATTATGTGTGTGTGTGACATCATTTTATAGAGTATTGTGCTTCAAAAAAAGACTCGCAAAAAAATGTGTTTGATACACTGATTTGAGTGCAATAGTGAAAACTGTGATATTAATATTTTAAGTTGGCGATATGTCACATTCTGAAACTGAGAGACTCTATCCAAAATGGTAAGTTTAAAAATAATATGCCCTTATAATGTGTCAAATCATGGCCGAAATTAGACGCGTTTTGACTGGTAATTTGAATTATTAAAATAGCTGAAACATATACACTCGCATATACTACATGTGAGTATTCGTGTCTGTATTATATTTGACGTATTTTATGGTCACCTGTGCCAAACTGTAGACAGTAATAAATGTTTCCGTTCAAAGGACAAGTTTGAGGTTAATATAAATTTAGTTTTCATGTATATAACAGTGGATGATATAGTAATTACTTCCGTAAACAAAATTTTACTTGATTATTTTTATCAACTGTCAAATATTAAAAAAAAAAAATTGAATGCAGATCTTTATATTTAAATATCAATAAAGATGTTTTTGTGTTGACGGAACATTATATTATTTACTATGTTTATCAAATTTAAATATAAGTATGTACTATCAATACGAGTGGGTACTTCAGGTTAAAACTGTGTCATTATAATTATAGAAGGTAATGGGAATTTACAACACTTAAACCAAAAAGATTTGCTATTTTTGATATGGTAGATAAACAAATTCCAGTTCTGTTCCTATTGGCTTTTCGTATTTACAGAATCACAGGCTGTAAAAATGGAGGACAATTTAAATGAGAAATACATAATAAAATCGTTACATAAAACGAATTGTATGTGTGAACGAGCATTGGTCAGAACAGTGAATACCCCATGACTAACTTTCTGCAATGAATTTTTTTCAAAGCCTACATAAATACACAAACAATTTGTTTTATGGCACAATGTATTTATTTAAATGCACATGCATCTTAAAATAATTCCCTGTTAAATCGCACCCTGATATATTTAAATTATATATTAAACAGCTCTCATAGAAAAGATTTCCTAGGATTTTATCTTAAAATATAGAATAAGTGCGTTTTATGTCATGGAATAAGAAGATTCTAAATAAACACTTTTCTTCTTAAATATATATGATTATATGAGTTCTTAATTCCATACCACGTTTCAAGAGTGATAGTCAACACACTTTTTGTGATACAACAAAATATGTTGAATAGTGTGATTTATTGTGGATTTATTTGAATAAAAAGGTGATCTCGTCAAGTATTTTCAGTAATTTCTTTTTGATTTTAAAACACAGGCCGACATATCGCTAATTTTAAAAATTATGACGTCATTACTTAGAGGTATTTCAAGCGATCTGTTTTTTCAGCTGCTGTTTCGTTGACTGTGCGAAACTTTTCGTTATTTGCGATTGTAATTATATATGACCCTTTATAGGATGAGTAGTCATATTTTATCGCCTCAGAGAACTTTTGCACTTAGACAACACTGACTATTTTCAATTCTATCTATACCAAGAATACACCTAAACATACATTTCAAGTAATCTTTACATGAAAATATTTCATTTTGTGCTGTGTTATATAAATTGGTATATTACAATTTATAGCTGAGAAGCAACTCACACGTCAGATTTAACAAGTATATACAAGTAATTATATATATTGTCAACTGTGGCTTTGGCTAATAATCCACTTGTTTATATTTAGATTATACCGCGTTTCTACAAAAAACACTCCAAAAAATTTATGATTATTTATTGAAGTTTGGGAAGACAACGAAACGCATAAAAACACTACCAATAAAAATAAGTTAAATAAATATAATTATTACTTCATATATATTCTAATAATGATAATATATGTTAAATATTAACATATACGTGTGAAACGATTTTCTTTTTCTGAATGTATATTTAAAAATACTAGACATACAAGAGTAAAATAAATATTTTTATGTGTCTATTAATGACTCAACTTAATACATGTATCGATTGCTCGCGATATAAGCAACACTCCATATCTAATCGTCTTCATTTTATTATTTCAACCAGAGCAAGGTCATCACACGACACAATTTCTCATTGCACTTATGAATCTAGGGTTAAAATAATGGAATCCGTACATACAAATCTCTAGAACTATCGACTAGTACGCTCAGCGCTGACTAGGCGCTAGGACAACCGAGGAAAACTTTTATAAATTTTCCGCATAGAGGAAAACGTCAGAGATAAAGAGTACCTAACAGTTAACTGTGCACTAACCCAGGTCAGATGTTACCAAACGATAACATCGAGAAACATAGGTACGTCTTGAACTATTATATATATATATATATATATTTTTAATACAGCCTCGCTGAAAAAATATTGTAAATCCTTGATTATTTTTGTGCGAATTTCGCGGCCCTGTCCCAAGACCGCGACCTTCTTGAGAATCTAGTTTCGTTATAAAAACTGCCCAAAATATCCTTGTAGATCAATTGTATGTTATTGTTATGACCGGCGCCAATTAACCAAAATAAAACGGCGCGACGCTCATTTCACGTTTTTGGTTATAAGCGGTTCGAATCCGAACTGATGAGCCGTAATTAGTGTGCAAATTTAATGGTCATTTATATTTTTCAAGTTTTGTATTGATGCAAAAAAATATGAAACACACTTCGTTTTCGTTCTGTCATTTATTTGCTTTGTAAGTATATTTTAGTAATGCTTTCTTAAGCGTGAAGTTGCTTTAAGTAAACAAGAAAAATCACCCAAATCGAATTTATTTTATTTTTAGACCCCGGACGTTTCTTTAAAAACTCATATTCCGTCACGCGCCTGAATCCAACAATGAAATATTTAATAGATTTGCTGGCTTTCGTACTTTGCTATGCCTGTTATAAAACACTTGACCGGGAGGCGTTGCTTTTTGTTCAATTATTTTCATTTGCTAATATATATATATAGACTTTGTTTCGGTTGTTAAAGTAAATTATTGTCGCATTGAGCTACTGTCTTTTTTGACTTATTTAATGTCATGGCGATGGCAAGGTGAATTGGGATCAATAGGTTCTGTGAATAAATATGGGGTCTCAAAATAATTTATATATAAGCCAGGAATTTTCAATTTTTTATGTTGAAACAAACTGAACTATGGATTCCCTTGGTACGGTTATGTGCATGCATACAGACTTATGAAAGAAACAAGTTATAGATCTTAAATTTTAATGGTCGAGGTCTCAAGTATGTTGAAGATACATAAATCTTTTGTTATTTGTGCTTTGATTCATAGGTAAAATAAAATTAATTTGTTTATTTTATTACATATATTATTATCATATTATCAGGAACGTCATTTGGGGGAGTTTTTTTTAATTTGACCAGAAAAAATGCATATCATTTTAGGAATTTTAATGAAATCTAAATATTAAAACAGCGATCACTGACAGGCCCACTTTTGACAACCCCCTGGAAAAATCTGAAATGACGTCCCCGAATCTATGCCAGAAATTCTCTGGTTATCCCTAAAAGAAAATCTAAAAAAAAACAGTTTCGAATCTATCCCAAAAATATTTTTTAAAATGTCATATTGTAATACATTTTCACCGTTAGATATATATATAAATATTTTTACCAGTGAAAATATAACTTATCTGGCAGGTGCTAGTAAAATTATATGATTTTAACTTTTCCATACCTAGTAATATATACATTTACATACTTATCATTATTTATTTGCATGCGATGTATAAATGTTACAGTGAATATGTATTTTTTGTTGAAGTTATATTTTCACTAGTGAAGTTCAAATACATTTTCACCAGTAGATATATATTTATAGTAGCGAAAATATAACTTAACTGATAATTATATGTTGCTCTATAATGTCTATAAAACTAAATTTCACAGTTGCGAAACGTCCATTTGCTGTTCAAACCCAAACCTAACCTAATGAAAATTCTAAAACTAGTTGTACTTTTAAAACTTTCATTCGGTCAAGTCTAATATACAAACTAAGCATCTTAGGGGAAAATAATCGGAAGAATAAGTACAGGCAGATGTTGTATCTCGCATATTGCTCCATAGCTAGTCTGCACCTGGATATTACACTATATTGTAAAAAGATGATAGCTATCCTTACCGATATAACTAAGGATTTCTGACATGAGAGCATTGGTTAGAGTATATTCAAACTGAATTTTGGTCAATAGGAGAGCGCAAAAACAATTATCACTTCTTAGAAATCAATAGTTCACGTCAAAAGCAATAAAATCGTGTCGGCGCAGTGGCACTGCGATGGCGACGGCACGATTTTGTTGCTTTTGCCGTGGATTTTTGATTTCTGAGAAGGGATAATTGGTTTTTGCGCTCTCTTATTGGTCAAAATTCGGTTTAGATGTGCTTCATTTGATTCTCACTTATTGTTATAAAGAGTTTTAATATGAACACAATATAACTGAGTGTTTCTACTGCGACGGTGACCGCACAATTGTATTGCTTTTGCCGTAATCACCAAACAGAAACGCTATTTGGAAGTAAGGGGGGAGGAGGGCTGGTGAGGGCTATACTCATTTACAAGTAGTGAACGATCGTTTTCTGTATTAAAAAGAGTTTAAAATTATTTACAGAATTCGATAAGTCGCTGTTCAAACGTTAGATTATGAACGTATTATCGATAATACGTATATCCTCTATTTTTTTTACATTTTATCTATATAGTCTAAATTTTAAATTTGTATTGTTATCGAATTCCTTTTTTTTGTTGTTGAATAAATAATTAATGCAATATTTTTTAATCATTGCTTTCAATGAAACGCCTTCAATATTAATAAGGAGATATTTTTATATAAACAATATGAAAATCTCTAATAAATTGTGTGGCGTTTTTTTAACATTCGAAAAAGAGGACCTCCAAAATTATGTTATGGGCCTCCCAAGTGCACTCGCCACTGAGACTATTGCCTTAAAATGTGCAGGTCTGTATTGTTACACAACATCACAATATGGCTACTAACTTTCAGGATAAAATTGTGCTATGATAATCGGTGACTATTACCTGAAAGATCTGGGCTCGAATCCCATATAAACTGTTTTGAAGAAATTGTGTTTTCAATTTCTATTGTATCTGGGAGATCTAGAGGTCGATCATCATTGATTAGGTTTTATAATATTTTCCTAATCTCACGGATGAATAGTTAAAATAAAATCGAGCTAAGTCTGTAATAACGGTTTAAAATTATTAAAATATAAATAAAGGATTTACAGTCTGGTGTATCACTATTTAATTTGTTGTTGTTGATTGTGTTTATCACGTTGAAATGCATTCAGTTACATTATCTTTGTAACAAAACATTGTGCAGTTTAATTTAAAAAATATTCATCATAGGTACTAGTTATTTAAAACAATATAAGTATTAACTTTCTACTTAGTACTTACACATCGATGGGAATGAGGGCGGATTCCTTGACGTTCCCTTGAATGCCTCATTGCTAGCTAAAAGGCAGATTCTCCGAAGACTAATTTATATTGGCTAACGCCTGAAATGGAACAACGAAAGATTCGCAATAAATAAATAAATCTCTTGTATCTAAAAATTAATTTTATCTATTGAACTCAAACGTACCTATATATCAAGTTGTTCCATAAGTCTTTGCGTTTTTTTTTTCATATATCTGCAAAAAAAAACTTTTTATAAATTAACGATAATTTCACTATTCTTTTAGTGTTTATTAATAGTAGTCGTACCAATGAAGCTATTTGGTAAAGGGATATTTTTTACTTTTAACACGCGACGTAAAAGGCAGTGGTTGGAGGCAATCAATCCCTAATTCCAAGAACAGAATTACACCTTAATAAGATAATGTTATGCATTTGATGGGATATGAAAGGCATAATTCATAATGAGTTTTTGAATTATAGCCAGATAATTACAACAGACACAGTGTGCATATCTAATTCGTTTAAAAACGACCCAGACTTATGAATTAAGGAAGGGTAATTTTACACCAAGACAGCGCTCGGCCTCGTGTATCCAAATAGACGATAGAAAAAAATCGATGGATTTTCTTGTATATTCAGTTCTCATCCACTGTATACTAAAGACATTGATCCAAACGACATCATCTATTTAGATCCCTGAAACAGTTTTTATTTGGGTAAAAATATTTTACAAAAACGGATATTTAAAACGACATTAAAGAATTTATTACTTCCAAAACACATTTTTTTTCGAATCACAAAAAAAATGATTAACTTGTAGAGGATAATTGTAGAAAAAAATGGAGTGGAAAAAATGTTGCTTCCTATAATATATTTTTAATGACTGAATAGATTTGGTTCTAATTATTGTTGTATTGCGTCATACAAGCGAATATATGGCTCTAAATTATTGTAGGGATAAATATCGTACGTCAACACCTTCTCAGAAAAATGTACTTATACAATGCATTATAGGACGCCGTTAAAAAATCATAATCGAGGACATATGTATATATATATACATATATACATACATGCAATAGAAAAACTTAACTTACTTTTATTGAATTTTGCTTTCTATTCTAAGATCAAATATCTTATAATGTGAATTCGACTAAATTCAGCGAATAACTAAGCTGAAGTTCCACAGCTGTTTTCAGAAGCCGCCGTCGATGTTTTTAAAGCAATTATCTGATTAGCTACAAAGTAAGACTGTTGCTAGTTAGTTGGCGAATTTGCGTTATTTGTTTGATTTTATGTTCGAGAACAAATGTTTGTCGCAGCTTAGCTATTTTCGAACGATTATACTATACTAATAATATTTGTTGCGACAATATTTACACATATTATCGTTTTCACATGCCTGATTAGACCTTTGTTTGAGTTACGCTGTTTCCACCGGATACACACAGCGAATATTCGATTGTTGTCGCATCGCACTTAATATTATAAATAACTAGCATAGCACCCGTTGAAACACTTAAACGACAGTAAACTATATAGGTAAAAGAAATATAATTAACGCTAATGTATCTCAGGTATACAATGTTTGAGAAACATGCTATGAAACGATGACGTTATCGCTTACGTAGGTTCGAGAATGCGGCAACTCAGCGTGCGTGCCTGAGCGTGTGCAAATAATATTTAATATTTAGTCTAAAAATGAATTCTATTAAATATTTTGAAGATCATTTAATAACGCAGTGGATCAATTCTATTTGTTCAAATCATTTATATAAAGTGAAATTCTCTACATTTAACAATAATTCTTTACCGAATATACAAATATATAATACATACATAGAATGGGTTTTTAGATATTAATTAATTATTATTTTAATATTTCAATTATTCACACTTTCAATTGTCTACGTGACCTAGCAGAGTGTTGATTCATTCAGTTAATGTGGTCAAATTAGGTCTTGGCGTTTCTTCGTAAGAAGAGGGCGTCGCAAGATCAATAGCAGAGAATATTGTGCAAATTTACATTGGTGCTAGATAACACAATTTACGTTTTGACAATGTCGTAAAAAATAAGTCTAATCCGCTCGGGTGCAAAGCGTTCAATTGTAAAAGACGAACGCTTCAAGATTCACTTTAAACGCAGCCACCGAGCTTGAATGTAGTCTGAAAGAGACTACATTCTACTCAGAACTGATAGCTAAAAATGTCTACCATGTTTAATTATCAGTTCAAGAAGGCGAAGTGAGATGGGTTTAATTCGACGATAAATTAATTGGTTTTATTATATTGATAGGTTTACTTATAAGAAATATTTTAATTGTTTCAGGACGTCGGATTCGTTCAATGTCGTCCGGCCGGTGTACCTGCAAGAAGAATTGAACACACAAGCCGAATATCACAAGCCTACCAAGACAAGTAAAAAACACTTTTTAATATATACTTTTAATTTATATCAAAGGAAATAAACATCATCGGTTAAATACTGTAGTAACCCAAACTTGCTATTTTGCAAGAAATCAATTTGAAAATTCACATATTTTATGTAAATACAGAAAAAGCTCAAGTTACAATAGTATTATATATGTTTATTAGACAGTCTTATGTTAAATATTGTTATAACTTAGTTACAGCACTATGTTATTGGAAATTTAACATTTTTTTTAAATGTAAACTATTGAATTAAGAACTTTTAATAAGAATAATGATTAGTTTGTGTTATGAGTCTGACTAAAAGAGAAGCTATCTTAGGCAAGTATTATTAAGAAAAGTCACACAAGTTTATTTTCTAAGGGTGGAATTTTAAAAATCCGACGTGGAAGAGACTTTTTGCTTTCACGAATAATTCATCAACTTGCAACATGAAATGCAAAGCTCGATTTTATCAATTGTGATAAAATCGAGCTTTAAAATGCTGTTAGTTTAAATAATTTCCAAAAATGAACAGAGACTTGCCATTTAAACATCAACCGCTACTGTGCGGGTGTTTCCAACAGCAGGAACAATCAAGACAAAGTTAGGAACTATATTTAAATATGAAACGTTCAATACAGCTTATGATAAATTAGGTTTAAAATTATAAACTTTAATGTACTTATGAGTAATGTGATTTATTTAAATTTTTCATGTGATTTTTATACTCTAGAAACTATTTCAATATTTTTAGTTTTACTATAATAGCTGTCGAACAATTAGAATCTCTAATCCATATTCATAATTCTGAAACGATTATTTCAGACTTCTGAATAAGCGGTATATCATTCTTAATTGCGTCATAGTTTTAAATAATCATCATAATGATATTAATGATAGGCTTAATGTTCATCAGATATTTATACTAATATTTACAAAGATGTAAATACTTTTTTGAGATGAGGTATTTTTTTTAATACATCTTTTAAAGATTCTTGTTTTAAGCATAAAAAATAAACATAGGTTAAATTAATTCAAATAAAAACACCAATTATGAAATACAAACATTTCATAGAATAAAAAAATATTTTATGATATAAATAAACTTAAATGAAATATTATCTGAAAATAAGCAAATTGTGTGTTTAGTGGAGGGGGAATATTCTCTTTTACGATTAAATAAGTTCTCTTTTATTTAAAAGTATATTTATAATTAGAAAAATTACTTATGAGGAACGAGTTACTTTATACTAAATAACAATATTAAATAAATCAAACATTTACTATGAAACACCAAGGAAATTAAATTTATTGAAATCAAATTTAATTGAAATTTAATGAAATCAAAATAAAAACAACCATTAACTGGCTCAACCCCCTCCCCCCCTGGAAAAGGCTGAAATGACGTCTCTGATTCTAAACCAGAAATTCTCAAATTATCCTTCGAAGAAAATGTAAAAAGCAGTCTCGAATCTATTCCGTAAATATTTTAATAAAATATGTCATTTCAGTGAAATCATATCGGAATAGATTTTTACTGATAGACATATATTTTTACTAGTGAAAATATATGTCTGGCATGTCCTATTAAAATGATATGATTTCAAATTTTTCATATGTAGTAAATATTTACATTTACATACTTTTCACTATTTATATACATGCGATGTATAATATTACAGTAAATGTGTACTTTTCGATGAAGTTATTTTTTCACGTCCATGTCCAAATACATTTTCACCAGTAGATATATATTTCTACTAGCGAAAATATAATTTAACTGATAGGCGCTAGCTGAAATTATATGTCTATGAAACTCAATTTGACAGTTGCAACACGTACATTTGCTGTTCAAACCCAAACCTAACCTACATGACTTTACCAAACCAACTTAACTCTCAGGGAAAAAATCGTCTCGCATATTACTTCATTGTTTGTCTGCACTTGGATATTACAGTTTTAAAAATATGATAGCTATTCTTACCGATATTACTACCGACTTCTGATATGAGAGTATTGGTCAAAGTGTATTCAAACCGAATTTTGGTCAATATGAGCATTCAAAAACACTTATCACTTCTCAGAAGTCAAAAATTCACGTCAAAAGCAAAAAAATCGTGACAGCGACGGCACGATTTTATTGATTTTCATAATCTCATGGTTAAATATTTAAAATAGAATTGACTGTAAGCTGTAGTAATAATAATTATTATTAAAAATTGATTTCAGTCTGGTGTCTCACTACTTGGTAGTTGTTGATTGTGTTTACTGAATTGTAACACTGCGCCTGTGCTTTACAATAAAAAAATATTATAAATCAAATGATCAAATACATAATAAGTAATGAAAGTAATATAAAATGTGTGCATCATAAACATTTTTAGCATTTACGCCTCCAGTGTTATTTATTGGCAATAAATTAAATGTAATTTTTTAAGAATAAATCTTCAGTTATATGATTAATTTATGGCTAGTTAATAATAATAAGTCAGTAACTTAAAAGCAAACAGCTAGTAAGACTCTGACTGTAGATATGAACACGTCATAATGACAATACATAAAACTAATTAAATTTTTTATTACACATTTTTTTACTGAGCTATTTCATAATGCATAGTGTCTAGCAACGGTATCATTTTTATGTGTGAAATATTATTTATTAAAGCTATTCAAATACTGACCCAATCAATAATAGTAAAATCGAATAATTCTATATTAAAATATTTTCTTTTCAGTAACGGAAAAATGCGGCAGTGTAATAAGAGCATGCGGTTTAGACACCTGTATAAAAAATGTCTTACCCATCATGACCTGGCTGCCAAAGTACTCTCTGAAAGACGACTTGCTCAGCGACGTCATTTCAGGATGCACCATCGCAGTCATGCACATACCTCAAGGTAAAATATTTATATACAAAAAACAATAATAATTGGACAATAATATAATTAACTAATTTATAGGTATGGCTTACGCCATGCTCAGTGGCTGTCCACCCATAGTCGGCCTTTATATGGCGTTCTTCCCTGTCTTCATATACTTCATCTTCGGCACTTCTAGGCACGTGTCCATGGGAACGTTTGCCGTGATATGCTTAATGACTGGAAAGGTAAAGTTTGTTATGAAGTTATAATACAATTTTAAGAATAATTTATATAGCATATTTTTATTAATTACTATACATATTTTCACAGGCCGTTCAAACATATGCAGAAAATGATTTATATGTTAAAACTGCAAATCCGATATCATCATTTCTCAATACGACGGTTACAGGTCAGTATCCCATATGCAATCTTATAGCTTGGTATCTAAAATAAAAAAATATTTATAATTAATATTATCTTAAAATTTTAGATATGTCTCACGTTGGTGAACAATATACGCGGATGGAAATAGGAACGGCCGTATGCTTCATGGTCGGAGTATTTCAGGTATTATATTTATTTATAAGTAAAAGTAGGAAAAATTAACACCTTGACTGTAGATTTTAGTGATCCTTATCGGATTACAATGATTGACAAAATTACTATGCAAAATATGAATATTAAATTACAAAAATTATTATTTTAAGATATCATTGTAAATACATACAGTAGATCCTCCAATAACACGATAAATTGGGTGCGTGTAGTTGGGGGACTAGAAATTACCATACAATTTTTTGCAATGCATACATACTAATCAGGCGCGTGTGGTGTGATATTCTCCCTTTGGGTCGCTCACACGTAAATTAACAGACACAAATAACACGTCCAAAATTTATCGTGTTATTGGGGGGGTCTACTGTATATATTTTATTGTTCACAGTCACATTTGTATGTTCAAGGGTGGTCTGTCACAGAACTCACGGCATATAACTTCCTACTTAATGTTATTTTAATGACTAACCAGTTTCGTCCAGTAATAATACGAATAAAATTTGCTACAAAAGTTAACATAATAAAACATTAGTACCTTATCTGCATAAAGTTATATACTTATCAATCTAAGAATGTATTACTGATAGATTAATTTTATTCGTTCTGAGCATGACTCCGCCTACATAAATTGACTGCTCAGAATTGAGTATGACAGTCTAGTAATACATTCTTAGAATAACCAGAGAAAACTTTTTTTATATATAAATTTATGTGTATTTTTTTTAGATAATCATGTGGGTGTTCCGTTTGGGAGTCATGTCCTCCTTGCTTAGCGAACCTCTCGTCAGCGGTTTTATCACTGGCGCTACTATTCACGTGATGTCATCGCAGCTCACAGATCTTTTTGGAATCAAATTAGCTAAGCAAAAGGGTCAATTTAAGATTGTCAAAGTAATTAATAGTGTTCTATCATTTATTATTATTTGATGGAGTTAGATTTAATTGGATTTTTTTGATATATTACAGATTGTTATTGACCTCTTCAGTAAATTATCGGGCATGAACTGGGCAGCGTTTGTAATATCAGTCTTGTCCATCACTGCTTTATCGGTCAACAATGAACTATTGAAGGTACTTATTAAATATATATTTAATACTAAGTTTGTTTTTTGACGAATAAATACTGAATACAGAACGAAAATATTATGCGACTAGTAATACATTATTAAAACAACCAGAGCATACATATGCTTGCAAAAAATATACATGTCTATTCTTGAGATTTAGATTATTTAAATGTAACATATAAATAAAATTTGTAATATCATTTTTAGCCATGGATAAGTAAAAAGAGCAGAATACCAGTGCCCATTGAACTCATCTTGGTCGTCACAGGAACGCTAGTTTCAAAGTATTTTGATCTTAAAGGATTGTATGGTGTCAACCTCGTCGGAAGTATACCTACTGGGTAAAATATATAGTTATTATATATATATATATATATATATATATATATATATATATATATATATATATTAGCACTAATAAGATTTTGAATGATTCAGTATCCCTGCTCCAATGTTACCGCGGTTAGAACTATTGCCGACGATTGCATTAGACAGCTTCACAATAACTATGGTTTCGTACACAATCACAATGTCAATGGCGTTGATCTTCGCCATGAAGGAAAAATACGAAGTCGATTCAAATCAAGAATTGTTTGCAATTGTATGTATTTATATGAGAATACCGTCTTTTATATTATACATTACATATAACAATTAAATCAAATTATTATAGGGCGCTGGAAATATTTTTGCATCATTTTTCTCTTGCTTACCGTTCTGCGCAAGTTTATCCAGATCATTGATTCAATACCAGGTACGTTTTATTGTAGTTATTGTAATAATATTATGATACAATCTAATATAATTTTTTAATTACAGGCCGGTGGTAGAACACAATTGGCGAGCGTTGTATCATGCTTTATATTATTGGGTGTTTTATTATGGATCGGGCCATTCTTTGAGGTTCTTCCCAAAGCAGTGCTCGCTTCAATCATAGTAGTAGCTCTAAAAGGAATGTTGATCCAAGGAAAAGACATTGCGAGGTACGCATACAATTATATAATAAGAAACGTAATTAAATATCACATTGTGATTAATCATAATCATTATAGGTTCTGGAAACTGAGTAAATTGGACGCCTTTGTGTGGATTGTCACATTCTGTGTTGTCGTTCTCATCGATATCGACATTGGGTATATTTTTATAGCAAGAATTAGTCTTTCTGTGATAGAGATATGCTAATCTATAATTATTTCATGATTTAAGATTACTCGTCGGTATGCTCATGAGCATTGGAACTTTGTTCATCAGAGCGCAGAGTCCTTACACGTGTCTTTTGGGATGTGTTCCCAATACAGATATATACTTGGACGTTAATAGATACAAAGCGGTAAATTTCATTCATATGCATAAAAAATAAATACTGTTGAAATAAATATTTAATCATACCTCACAATGCACAGGCTATGGAGTTGCCCGGAATCAAAATCTTCCACTATTGCGGAAGTCTCAATTTTGCCAGCAAGAGCGGTTTTAAAACGACGTTGTATAGAAAGATCAATTTGCCGTCCATCTGCAAAAATAATAACACGTTAGAAAACGGATTGTACAAAAACACTCTCTCGAAGGAGTCGAGCAGTTTTGAATATTCGCAAACGGATAAGGTAAGTTTTGATAAATAATTATTGATTATGTTATTTATTGTCATGAAAAATATATTTTTAAATTGATTACATAGATACAGTACCTGATCATGGATTTGACTGCTATGTGCTATATGGACGCTAGCGGTGTAGCAATGTTGAGGAGTGTTTATAAAGATATGGAGAAGTTGGGAGTCCAGATGCTATTAGCTAGAGCAAATGGTAAGTGATTCGATTAATTATTTCGTTTTGTTAAAGTAAGAACATGCTTCAATACGTATCTTGTTTAAAGATAATCTAATGTGTGGATTATAAAAAAGATCGGTCTTGTTGGACTCCTTTTTTCTCAACCTAAATAATAAAAATATTAATATTGTTAATTATCAGGTCCTATCATGGAAATTTTGGAGAAGTTCGACAATCTCGAAGAAGATCAGAACAAAATCAGATTTACGGCTTTCCCGTCAGTGCACGACGCCGTACTCTTTGCCGCCTCTCAAATGCAAGTTCCTCCGTCGATCATGACGAGCATCTGACGAAAGACGTTAAAAGTGACAATCAACACTGACATTAACGAGAAGATGCTGTGACGCATCCATATCATTATGTTATTTATTTAAATCATATATAATAACTGTAATAATAATAAATACACTTAATGAAAATCAATCGTAGGCAGTATTGTCCAGTGAGATTATACTATTTATTTTATATGGAGACGTGTAACAGATGCATTTTTGTAATACGGACATTTGCTTATCGAGGCTTACCTTAATTGGTAATATAAATCCCTATATTATTCGTATAAGACCAAATATAAATAAATAAGAGCTTGATAGATTAAATAACGTTAACGTTGATCACAAATGTACGATTGTCGTCAAACGGCGACCAATCAGCACAAATTATTTTTTGAAACTATTTTAAATATTTATTTTTATGTGATAGTTTAACGTGTAAGTAGCATTCCTTAAATGTGATGAATTTTAAATTCCATTAAATACGTGAGTACAACGATGAAGGTAATCGTGTGTCTTCCAGGTGTTAATGTTTAAGATAATCTTTCGATGAGTTTGAAATTATCAGTATTGAAACAGACAGTGCCATGACGTGCTCTAGAGATTCGTTATCTTTGAACACGTGTCGCGAATGATATTTAAGTACTGTGAAGTGTCGCGGTATGAATTCGGCTAGTGTAAAACAAAAACATTGTAACAAACGTTCATCAGTGCAAAGCTTACAAATTATATTATATAAATAAATGAAAAGTTTATAAACGATATTCGTATTTATTCGAGGCTGTGATGGATGTTCTTAAATATGCATTATAAAGGTATAACTTAATAAAAATTATATATGTATATTTTCAACAAGTGTTTTATTATATCATCGATTAGGAAGAAGACATGCATAACTTAAAATGGTGATTTTTGAGATTTTTATATGGAACAACTGAAAATATTTTTAGTGTTATTGACAATCATTTCACGCTGTCATTTGGAGTAAGAATGTCACATATTAGTTGTGCCCATACTGTTGTCATGGAAGTGTTGCTCCTTCTATGCATACTTTAGGGGTGGTGATGATGGCGGGTGGCAATGAGACACAGATTGAGCCGCTGCAGTAATATTTATTTAACGGTTTACGGTGTTTACATGGTTAGAATGGGGCGGACGCGCGACGGCACGCGTCCGAACCCTTACAAGCTTGCCGGAAGAGAGGGAGCCGTCACAACACCGCTATTTCTGCGCCGACCAGTTTTGGCCATAACAAATCTATATTGGCCCCCATACGGCTCCGGCCCTAGCAATTTACAATTGCGAACTATAACCAGGGGGAGGTATGGGGGCCTTGGCGCTGCTGTTGATTAAATGCTGGCGGCGCAAAAGTAGCAAAGTCGTGACGTATGGTGTGGCGGCGCGGCCTCCAGTGACGCGCGGCGTGCTTCGCTCCAAGCCGAGTGGAACACGCGTAGACCCGGGCGGCGCGTAGGGCTCCAGGGGGCGCGAGAAGAACGGGCATGTCCGGGAGCACCTTTCGGGGCCCTGTGGTGCGTCGGTGCAGCTACACAGGGCGCGCGCGTGACGGGCCCCGAACATGTGGTTCGAGCTCGGAGTCGCGGGGGCGTAGCCCTACGGGTGCGTGACGGGTCACGCGTGGTCCACTCGAGCCTGGTCTACGGCAGCACTTCGGTGGCTTCCCGCTGAAGGCGCGTGGCGGCGCCGGGTGCTTCCTGGGTCACGTGGTCGGTGGCGGCGTCTGTCAGTGGCGACGGTGGCTGACGATGGCGGCACATGGTCGGGGGCGCAGGCCCATCGTCTTGGTGGTCCGCCAGCTCGAGTCCGGGTCCAGGGAAGCACCGGCGGGATGGCAGCAAACAGCTCAGCAGCGGCTCGGCTTTTGTACTGCAGCGGCGTCTGTGTCTGCCATTTTGAATCTGACTCCATGTACGTGCTCAGGATCACGTCGGGGTCACCAATTTAGGGGTGGTGATGATGGCGGGTGGCAATGAGACACAGATTGAGCCGCTGCAGTAATATTTATTTAACGGTTTACGGTGTTTACATGGTTAGAATGGGGCGGACGCGCGACGGCACGCGTCCGAACCCTTACAAGCTTGCCGGAAGAGAGGGAGCCGTCACAACACCGCTATTTCTGCGCCGACCAGTTTTGGCCATAACAAATCTATATTGGCCCCCATACATACTATCACTCAATATTGTATTATAGCTAGAAAAGAGATTATTATGAACTTTGCCTTGCATCTGTAAATGCAAGTAGAGTAGCAAATACAGATATACGTGCAATATACTTATCATTACTCCTATTGATTGATAAATATAAAAAATATGATAATAATTTTAATTTCTACAAATTCGTTCAAAATATAAACAGGAGTAATGATACGCAAATCGAACGTATATCCGTATTGTGTGCTTTAAAGCTAATATTGAGGCCGTAATCCCAAACTTGCAATCTTTCTCAATTAACTCTCGAACTGACTGTGTTAACGCAAACAGAGTATAGACATTATATTTTTCATATATATTGACGTATTCTTAAATATACATATATGTGTATATTAATTATCTATGATCAGAATTTCGCTGTGTGCAAGTTTCGTTTACGCAATATTCACCCAACCCCATGGGCCTGACTTAGAAGTTTAACCTCCGAATAAAATATAGTTACCTAGTCTGAATTAGGAGCCAAGAAATCATACAAATCATACGAACCCCAGACTTGGGTAAGCTAATAACTACATTAATTGATAATTAGATAAGAAGAAACTGCTCCGAGTGGGAATCACAGATTGCAAAATTTATAAGGGTTTCCACAGTTACGCCATGAAATTTGCATGTCGAAATATGAAAAATGTAAAGTATTAAAAGTTATTATTAACAATTTTCTCCACTAAAGCAATATTACTTACAATAAGTGAGAATCGAATGAAGCGCATCTAAACAGAATTTTGCCCAATAGAAGAACGCAAAAAACAATTATCACTTCTCAGAAGTCAAAAGCAATAAAATTGTGACAGCGATTTGAATATACTTTAACCAATGATCTCATATCAGAAGTTCCTAGCAATATCGGTAAGGATAACTATCATATTTTTAAAACATAGTGTAATATCCAAGTGCAGACAAACTATGGAGCAATATGTGAGACACGACGTGTCTGTACTTCTTCTACAAATTTTTTTCATTGTGAGTTGAGTTGGTTTAGTTTGCATTTTGGACTTGACCTAATGAAAGTTCTAAGACTGTAATTCATTTTAGAACTATCATTAGATTAGGTTTGGGTTTGAGCAGCAAATGAATGTTTTGGAACTGTCAAATTGAGTTTCATAGACATTATAGAGCAGCATTATATTTTCACTAGAAATATATATCTACTGGTGAAAATATATTTGGACTTCACTAGTGAAAATATAACTTTTCTGAAAAATTACACATTCACCGTAACATTTATACATTGCATGTAAATAAATCATAAGTATGTAAATGTATATACCTATTACTAACTAAGGAAAAATTGAAACCATATAATTTTACTAGCACCTGCCATATAAATTATATTTTCATTGGTAAAAATATATATTTACCAGTGAAAATGTATTTCAATAAGATTTCACTAAAATGACTTGTTCTAAAAAATATTTTCGGAGTAGATTTGAGACTGCCTTTTTTAGATTTTCTTTGAGAGATAGCCCGAGAATTTTTTATTTAAAATTAGGAACATCATTTCAGCTTTTAAAGCTGGGAAAGTGAACATTTTCTTTAATATTTCGATATCATTAAATGACGCATTTTTCTAGCCAAATTCAAGATGGGGCAAATGCCCCTCCCCAAATGACGTCTCTGGTCAGGCCAAATGTCTGGAGTTTTTCAGGAAGTAAGAACATTTGCCAAACTGGTTATAAATAATGGTCAAGGATGAGATTTTTAATAAAATATGGAGGACTAGGGAACAAAACCTTATAAGGTCATACAACTATAGGAAAGATGTATGAATTGAAATCAACAAATTTATGTAAATATTTTATTATATAATACCGAAAAAATTAAACTATATTAATGTCAATCAGATAAAAACGAAAAACAGTCGAATACATATTGTTAATATATAAATTATAAACTTAATCGCGAAATAAGGTGGAACAATTGTCTTTAGGTCAAAAAGCGACCTCAAACACATAAACAATCATAATTTAGTCAACAATATAACACATGGTGGTGTAAAGAATTATAATATTTCAACGTGGCAGTGACCGGTCTTATTAAGACGACCGATGTAGTGAGAATAGAATGCATCTTTACGACACACTAACTACTAAAATTGAGCATCATACTTCTCATTTTTATACTAAGCAAAATAAGCAGAACGTACTAAAATAAAACATTGTAATCTTACTTTCAAAGCATCACTTATCAGATAATATACTAATTATTATTAAAGATATATAGTATGTTTGAACGTACTTTCTTATTATGAAGAAAAATACTATTTGGACGTATTCGTACAAAAATCGTATTACAATGTATAAACATTACTAAACAACACGCAAACATAACCTAATTTACATTGATACAAACAAAAATATGAACTTAGAATGTGTTGAATAACATCAAGGGTTTGAGTCTCTTTCCAAGGCAGCTATATTCTTTCCGGCATGTATAAATAATTATTCGAGGTATGTTTTGTATTCACTTTTAAGCTATGTTTATTTCTATATAAAAATAAATATTTCACGCACGTCTATATTATGTAATTGCCATGAAAAAAATTTAAACGTGAGAGCCTCAATAGACTTTCTTATGTATAAATAAAAATATAACCGTGCGTTTAAAGGCATACTGTGAAAAAATTACAATCTACTTATGGTGTCTTATGATTGATCAAACTTCATCTATAATTAAAAAAATAACAGTATTAGTAACTAGCAGTATTATTTTTACATTAAAATAGTTATTGATGTAAAACTATTAAATATACGATTAATTCTTAACATCAAACTAAATAAAAGCAGAACTCATTCTCTAAACAATTTAGTCACTTTTACATTAACGTTTGTACAAAATGTTAATTTTAAAATTTCTCTATTTGAATATATTAATTTTTAAAAAAGTGCATACATAATAAATAAATTTTATATGTACAAAACATTCTCGCATTAAACATATTTACATTAAAATTTCACTCGATAAATACTGTTTCATGATCGTTTGCGCATAACTTAAGTTACACTAAGTATAATTACCGCCATGGATGTATACAGTGTATAATGCCATTTGATTGATAAAATTGACAATACGCACAAATCTTTGGCTTGGTTTCGAGGAACATCTCAAAATAAAGGCAGACATAATACTAAGTCGGATATACATATTTTACAAAATATGATGAGAATCTTCAGTCTTATCATCGGCGATGATGGCACGCTCGAAACATGTTAAATTACGTAATATTTTATACATAACATCCTTTCGCACATACAAGATATTAAGTACTCGAATAACTTTTATGCGGATAAATGGGGAGTTGATTTCAGAGCGCCAACCACGGATGGTGCTGCAGTGACTCTTTGGATCTATCTCCGTAGTCATAGGTGATTTCTTCGCCGGGCATAATATCTTGATTGGCCAATAGCACAAGATAAGGTCTGCCATCCATGAATATAGTCTTTGTGACGAGATTGCCATTGCGAGAGTGGTTTACCAAGCGTCCGAGACGACCAGTCTCTGCTGTTGCATCAATACTGAAAAAATTAATAAAATACAGGTATTTAGTTTATTAATTTTAAAATAGCAGTTAATCGAATTTGTCAAAAATTGCATACCAATAATTTTGGTTGTTATGTCTAAAGTAATACATGTAACAACCAGTAGCGTGATCTTGAGCATAGTGAGCCTCCCTTTCGCGTGCCTCTGCAGTATCGACCAATTCGCCCGAATATTCAACGACAAACTCGCCTCGGTGAAACTTTCTCGATGCAACAACACCTCTACCTTTACCATCGAAGCAAGTTACCTTGAAACATATATCACATAAGTATTCATCAAAACTGGCAAATGAAACGTAAGGTGTAAAAAGTATAAAACCGCACTTCCAAGCCCTCCTCTGTCTGCTTTTGAATGGCAATTTCAATATCCCGCCGCTTTTGCTCCATGACCTCTTTCTTAGTCTTCCTGACGCTTCTCCTGATTGGGAAATAATCGGTCAACTTATGATTTGTGGTGCCATTCACAGGTTTTTCGACTTTAGCGATGCTTAGCATCTTATAGTCGACATCTTCTTTTATCTTTTTAATTTTCTCTTTAGGCTGTTGATATGTGAGTCCGTTATCTAAGACGTCCAACTTCTGCTTAGTGTTCAATCTGTAACATATACACATCAGATTAGCATTTCATTATAATTTTAACATGAAAAAGAACAAATTTAATTCAATACTAACTTTCTTCTCGACCGATACTTATTCTGGCCAAAATCTATCTTTTGGACCACATTTAAATCCAAATTGTCACACAGACTAATACGGTGTGGTGTTTTAATATTTTCCTTAGATACAACTGCAAAACAATCAATATTTATTTACGATCAGATAATATTTTTTAGCAATATTTGTTAAATAATTATTACCACATCTCTGTAAGGTTGATGCGTGTTTACGCGGAGATAAGCGTAGATTCGGTGCAATACCCTGATCATCATTATTGTCAAGCTCGACACTGTTACTGAAATTAAACTCATGTACTCCGTTTTCGGTCTTAACGAATATATCAGCTCCTTGTGAATCATCCGAATTGCCATTGTCTCTCTGCTCATCATTGTACAAAATCGTACAACTCTCCTTTTTGAATATATTATTCAGAATGAGCTTTTTCTTATCGGCCACCTCGGAGTAAATGACATCATTTATATTGGCGATATCGAATTTAAAATGTCCCTCGTCCAATTGATAATCCTTGTAGTCATCATCATCGTCTTCCAATGAGTCGCTTTTGTAGTCCTTTTCTTTTTGAACGTTTTGGAAACAATTAGCGGTGCTGACGATTTGAAAGTAATTTGTGATGTGGGCGGTTTTCGGCGAGTCCTCTTTTATAACCTTCTTCACTCGGTTGTTTCTGCGAGATCTGGTAATTGGCGGCGAGAAGTCGGTGAGGCCGTTTCTCTCTACTTTGCAACAGGAATCCATATTGGGCTTATCTTTCAGTGAGCTCTGGTTTTGGGTGTCTTTTTTCTTAGCTGCGATGCTGTTCGTTTCGGTGGTTGTTTTTGCAACGGCTTTAGTTCTTCGTCCTAAAACATCAAGCAAAATTGAAATAAAAAGACAATGCAAATATGTTTGACGTATGGAAGTGAAATTGACTATGAAAGTATGATGACTGATAATATTTGCGATAAAATTTAGAGCATTAAAAACGAAACTTAGCTGTGTAAACTTGAAAAACTAAAACCAGCAAAAATCCATTATGGAAAGTAACTAAATCACTTAAAAATGAACACAGAAATTCTACGGTTAAAAACTGGAAATATAGTTGACACAGATCAGGATAAGGTAGAGATGTTAGCTGACACTTTTACTGTATCGTACGAACTTATTAAAAAATTTAAACCAAGTAAATAGATCAATAAGAAAAATAGAAGCATCCGCGGTAGATAAGGATTTAATTCGCAAAATTGGCTCATAGGATATTTTAATGTTATTAAAAAATTGAAAAATAAAAAAGTACTGGAATTGATAGATTAAATAACACCTTCCTGGAATTTGCATAAATTACTTAAACATCTTGAACTACTGCCTATATTTTGAGTATTTCCCAACAATAAAAAACCCGATTAAGATCCTACAAATCTAATTAGTAATCGTCCCATCAGTTTATTACTATCATTTAGTAAAATATTTGAAAAAATAATTATATGTTTAAAAGAATCTTTGGGGAATAAATTTATTAGCGAACAGTTTGGTTTCTGCAAAAAATACGCGACAATACATGAACTTAATAATTTAATGGAGCACAAATGCGCTAATTTTAATATGAAAAAATGTACAGAGCTTTTAATGTTAGATATAGAAAAAGCTGATTATTAAACTATATAAAAACAAAACCCATATATGCTGCACTTTATACGCTGATACCTGAAAAGCAAAAACTATGTTGTTTCACTAAATAATGAACACTCGAATCCACGAAAAATTCTATCTGGAGTTCCTCAGGAAGGTTTACTCGGCTCTTCTTTATCTTATATAAGAATGATATCCCAAAAATAAAAAAATTCGCATTTATCTATGTATGCTGACGATACAGCTATTTTAACTAGTGCTTATGGTCTTAAACTAATCGCGAATAAATTACAAAAATCTTTTAAAATCTTAAATAAATATTTTTAGAGGTGGAAAATAAAAACCAACCGAATTAAAACAGAAGCAATTATTTTTACAAAACGTGGACAGACTTTGCCACCGCCTCTCCTAAATGAAGATGGCAATAACGTCAAATGGAAAACAAGCGTTAAATACCTAGGCTTATACCTGGACTCAAGCTTAAAATTAATAATCATATTTTGGAATTTAGCTCTAAAGGGCGTGCCACCATTGCGGCCTTTAGACCAATATTTGATAGAAAGAGTGCGTTAACTATAAAAAATAAAATTTTAATCTATAAATAATTAATTAGATCCATTTTATCACATGCCTATCTGGTGTGGAATAACACCAGTAATACTAACTTTCCAAAATTACAAGTCATTCAAAACAAAACTATAAAAATAATATATAACACCTTTTTATACTAAACTTAAAAAAATGTATATTAGCCTTAAAATAGCAACAATACCAGAAAATATAAAAATATCGCGCAAAACCGCACTAACCTCGTGTATCAGTGGCTACAATAAAAAACATTAAATTTATATACAAACACATATTGCTTAAGAGGCTAAAGACAACATATCAATAATTACAGTTCTTCAATGAAATGTACTCCAACTATCACTAAATTTATTGTTTTTTATTTTATTGTTTCCTGTATTTTTACTTTTATTTCATTTAAATTGAAAAACGATTTTTAATATTTTCCTTATATTATAACCACAAACGTTTTGACTCATACTCTTATTTTTTATTAAATTAAGCTAATAACTAATTGTAAACATGAAAATGGATATAAACTAGTAAAATATATATTTATTATGTATAATTAGTATGTCTGTAAATTATTTATATTATCGAAATAAACGTATTTAAAAAACAAATATGGTCAGAAATGTAGGACAATAATAACCAAAGGTGATAAAACATGATAGGCTTATTGTTGTTTGCATACAGTATATATTCCAGTTTTACAGGTTAATATCAAACATAAGAGTCAATACCAAACATAAACTAAAACTTAATTTCGTATGACAATGGAAAAATTGTCCTAGTACAAAAAGTTAACCATTTGCAATCGGAAAATTTCGCCAGTCTGCAAACCAGTCGGAAGCAATTTGAAGAGCATATAAAAAAACAAACATAAAATTCGTATATTTTTTATGTAATTTTAGTCATTCTTTTTGTACTTGTAATACGTTAAGAACTATACGTAGTAACTTGCCGGTTTTTAAAAACAGGGCTTGAAAAACCTTTTTTTAAACATTGCAACCCTAACAAATTTTTTTGATTTGAAACTGCCTTAGTTACAATTAAAACGAGATGAAATATTTTAATAATCGGTATACATACACATATTTACATATTATATTTAGGTTCGTTTTGAAAATATTTTCGATTGTTGTGCATTTTGTTTTCAATATATTTTTTCGAGTAAGGATCAGATACAATTATTCCCATTAGGTCTAAGTCTCTTTAGTTCTGCAGTGCCTAACATTTTTTTAACATGAAGGATATTCATTGTCAAAACACAATGCAAGATGTTTTGGGGTAGAAAATTTAGGGATGAAGCTCGAAAGTCTTTCAGCTGTGGGCTTAGTTCCAATAGCTATTTCATGTGATGCTAAGAAAGTATTAGAATTGGTTTCCCAGAGAATACAAATTTTTAACTTAGAATTAGCATTCAACACAGTTGCAGCTACAAAGGACGGTGCCGCTGTAATGAAAAAATTGGCAGATTATCAATTATAATTAATCAACTATGTTATTTACACGCCATACTTTTAACTGTAACGGATGCGCTGCATAAAAATTAAAATATCACGAAAACCGATCCATGTGTTACAAGCTAAGAATTGAAAATTATGATGGAGGAAATTTTAAAATCTTTTGAACTTTTACATTAGGATTTTGAATTCCCTGTTTTTTTAATTAGTAATTTTTCACAAAGTCTTCATTAGAAATAACATTCTTTAGAACCATGTGCAACAAAAAATGGGAAAAAAATTAAGACTAATTCTTCACCACCAAACAAGACGAAAGTTTAGAAATCATGTTGGAAAGGTTCATAACGTTAGTAGAATGTATAATTTTTACTTTAAATATGCTTTTCAAATTTGGAATGAATATTATTATTCTAACATCATGGATCTTCATAAAAGATTGGGACCAGTAAGTCTGGAAGCCGAGGTCTTGGGACTAAAAACAAGCAAATCAAAAATGAATGAACTGTAGTAATAAATCAGTTATTAGTGGAAAAAATCAACATCAATAAAATAAATACCGTTCTTAGAAAGATACACATCCACACCATAGTAATTATAACTTTTTGTGAGATTAGAGGTAAAACATTCCGAACATTGGTCTGAAAAGATCAAAGGCAAACTATGGTGCACATATGATTAAAAAATAATCAAATTATACATTGAATGTATAATTTAAGCTAATTAAATAAGCAACAGCTTATTTAATTAGCAATATTAGGACTTTTTAACTTACAGGTTCAACGGCATTACATAAATACATGACAAACAAAAATTTATACCTAAGATATAGTAGACCAAGCAAATGATTTACATGAAAATGCCAAAACATAACGCAGTTTTGTAATACTTATCAACACAAATTTTGGATGTGTATTTAAAAATAATCTTGCATGAAACTTTTAAAGGATTGAAAGGGTGGACAAATATTTTGACGGATATAATTTCGAATCGGTGAATTCTTTAAAATTATATAAATTGGTTATTTAATTTAGAACTTTCCACATAATGGTAAAATATTTGAAAACTATAAAACATGCTCACAGTAATGGTAACGTTACAACCTTTACAAAAATATATATTAGTTAAATACTAGGTAAAAATTTTGATCTGTAAAATGCTTTCTTTTAAAATCAATAAACAAGGAAGAACGATTGCGAAAATAAATAAAAAGCAGGACAAGACAATAAACATTGGAATAATTTTAAATGTTGAGGAATCGGAAATTATTCTACTGACAAAAATGGTAATGAATTATTATAAAAAAAATATTTCTCAATTTGATTTTTTCAATGAAGAAGAAATGTATTAGTTGAATTTTTTTTAATATAATATGACATGGACGCCAAGCCGTATCTGGGTGACAGTTGACGCAATACATTCCGCACTGAAGACTGAAAAGTGCCTCGAAGCAGAATTATAGAATTAAAAGCGACTATGTAACCCGAAACGCTCGACATGGCGCGAAAGGTCGCCACGAAGCGCAGGGCGCGTACGGCGAGGACGGTGCGGTCGGCCATCGCGCCTTTGCGTCCGCCTCGCGAAACGCGCTCCTCGGCGAATTAACGATAGGTGTGATGTGTTACCGCGGTGCGTGGTCAGTTAGAGCATGGATCGTAATTGACCTCGGGCCATTGCGCTCAGGCGGACCGATGGCGAGAACCGAAGAAGACTGCGGACGAAGCGGGCCAAACACGGCCGCCGTTCAAACGCCACAGTGTTGCCACTCGTGGCGGATAACTTCGTTGCGCACCGCTTCGGTTGCGAAACGCGCAATCGTAACCACATGTATAGCGACCATTGTGTTTAAACGATACAAAATTATTCATATAAAAATATGTTTATTTCATTTTTTTTCTTTTTTTAATTATTGCGTTACGGTCATTTTAATATGGAACAGCATGCGCCGACGCGCACGTTGGCGTGCGCGTCGATCGAAACGGTCACTCTTATGCTATACAACCATGCACCGAATTTCGACACTGAAAATTTCATTTTGGAAATCAAGAAAAGACCTGCTTTGTATGATTTATCTTCCGACGACTACTCCAGCAAACACATAAAACACAACTTTCAAAAATGTTACTTACCTAAAATATTCACATAAGGGATTTAAAAAAAAGTTAGAATAAAACCTGATCGTGGCAGCAGGTCTGACGAGAGGGGGGACCAGCCGATATAAGTAACCGAGACTTGCGCGATCGATGTATTTTTAATTTTTACATAAGTAAAAAAATCTTATCTATTAGTTTATGGCTTTTGCAATTATCCATGGGTCACAGCAAAAAAAATGAATTGGTTTTCATTTACAGCATTTGCTTTTCATTTTCGTTAAGACAATAATACGCATGATTATGCGAATTGTGAGTTTTTAAATATTAAATTTTAGCTGCCATTTTTTCTTTTCGGCGCTCAATTTTTCTCTCGGCAGTTATTGTATATTCGACAAAAATGCAACTAAAAATAGGTTCTAAAATCCAAAAATGTAATTTGAAATTTCTCTATATTATAACCAATGTGTTTAATAAATATAAGTTTTCGATTTATGCGATGTTTAAAAAATACTATCTTTTTTATATTCGCTGCGATTTTATACTATGTCTGTGTTTACATAAAATATTATGCAAGAGGTTGCATAGATAATTACCCACCATTTAATATTTTATTGTTAGTCGATAATACACCAAACGATTCACCGTTTGACAATAATAAAAACATTAAAATAATGTTCTTTCATTCAAATACAATCTCTATTATCCAACTAATGGATCAAAGTATAATACAAATGTTAAAAAAGTATTACATAATTCTAAAAAGTATGTATGACGAAAGTAACTATGTATGTAGAGTATGACATTCATTAACTATTCAAACTATTGATAAAACCATAATTATTGCAATCGTTTCCTTTTATAACGACTCAAATGCATTGCAATTTGTTAATACCATGTATAAAAAATGTGATAGTGTTAAAGGCTAAATAAAAATAATTATTTTGTCTTTAAAGTTCTGGCATTGTAGATGCAATTTGGACTTCAGCTTAATTCAGAATATGCACTATTATTAATATACTATAGGTGTCCCTACTAAAATCTGAACATCTGCAGTTACGTATTCATAAAATATCATTTATAAAAAAGCACAATAATTTTTTCATATCCAAGATAAAAATTAAAAATACACCCAAAATAAATAAAATTAATACCCTAAGGGTGTTTAATGTAATAAGTTTTTTTTTAATATCAAACTTTGGAAAGAGGTGCGCGCCGAAAAGCAGATTGACAGCTGGTCTTTTGACATTTCACTTATAGGTTAAGCGATTCAAATGTCAGCATACTTTGATAGTACCCAAAATAAAAATGAGCCACGGAAAGTGTCTCTCGCGGGAAAAATACTCATCGGCGTAACAGGAGGAGTTGGAATTGGCTTGAGCGTCATTTGTTACCCGTTTGTCGCGCCGGCTTTGAGAAAAGTTTGTTTACCCTATGTTCCGGCTACCGAACAACAGGTCCAAAATGTACTTCAAGCTTTGAGAAACCGATCCGGAACGTTGTTGGACATCGGATCCGGTGACGGTAGAATCGTAATAGCTGCTGCAAAAAGAAGCTTCGACGCTTCTGGAGTAGAATTAAATCCGTGGCTCGTCCAGTACTCAAAATGGAACTCTTTATTGAACGGAGTGAGCGCCAAAACGTCGTTCTACAGACGCGATTTATGGAAGTTTGATTTGAAGCCGTATAATAACATTGTGATATTTGGAGTTCAGGAAATGATGGATCAATTAGAATTAAAAATACAATCTGAAGCGGAAAACGGAGCCGAGATAGTCGCTTGCCGATTTCCTTTCCCAACTTTAAAACCCAGAGAAGTGATCGGAGAAGGAATAGATACAGTGTGGCGGTACAAATTAGAACAATGAATTAAAAAAAAGTTAATTTATTAGTGTTACAAAATATATACAATGATGTAATGTTTAAAAAACATAATATACACTCAAAATCTTCCGCTTCTTTTACGACCAGTATACTTAGTATCGGCTTTAGTCTCTTTCCCTTGCCTCCTCCTTCTAGCTTTCTTTTCCAAAATCCACAACCTCGATTTCTTCAAATGTTTTACTTTCATGTTTTTCTTTTTATTTTCCCTCATTGCATAAGCGACTTGTTCATCGACATCTCCCACCTCAGTACCTATATAATTATATAATTATTAATACAAATTATATATAGATACAGCTTAATATTACATACCTAAAGCTTTAGGCATCTGCATAGAACCTCCGGTCATCAAAACGAGGAAATACTTTTTAGCTTTTGTTGAATTAGGAAAGTCCACTAAGATACCGCCATAAAAACCTGCTTTCATAGCCTGAGAAGTGACTAATTCCATTTGATTGGAATTTTCTGGATAGAATTGAAAGACGACTCGAGCAGATCGGCTCTATAATAAATTTTAAAATTACTTTTGGCTAATAAAAAGTAATCAACGTTAAAATATACTCACGAGACATGCAAATAAAGTACTGAAAAATTTATACAATCTTTGCACTGGTTTGTGATGAGATTGATCGGCGTTACAAAGCCACTGTAAAGCGCTGACAGAAATAGCGCCGTCGAAAGTACCAGCTCTGAATGGAACGCCTTGTCCCATATCAGACAGTATTAAATCTCCTTCCGCTTCTCTTTCCAAAGCAACGCCTGAAATAATAATATTAAATAACCATATTTCATAATTAAATATAAAGTACTAACCGAGCATCGAAGGAGATATATCAAAGCCCGTCCATATATGTCCGTTTTCTTCGAGCACGCTTCCCGATAGTCCAGAACCGCAGCCGATATCCAACAAATATGAAGGCGTATTTTCAGGTAAAACTAAAAGCTCTAAACATCGTTCAGCCATGGTGCATTGAATATCAATCATTCTTGAACTGTAATAAATATTGTTTTCAAAATTTCTATATGTATATATGTAAACAACTTAATTTTACTTACTTTTGTGTGTATTTACGCGCTTCTTCCTCATTGTAAAACTGAAAGTTATAAAAACGGTTGTTTATAAACAATAGAGAATTAAATATATACATATATATATGAGCACTCACGATTTCTGGCGGAGCTTGATGTTCCGGTCGTTTCGACATCTTGATTGTTATCTTTACTCAGAAAATAACCTCAACTGTCAGTCTCGTGCCATGCTAAAGTGCTACCATATGTTAAAATATTTATGCTCCAAATAGCATATTTTTTGTCCAGCTGTGCAGAAAATTAAATTACATATTGCGAACAAAACAGATTGTTAATAAATAAATAATAATAAAAAATATTGAAACCATAATATATTATAGCTTGCAACGGGAAAAATATCAACAACAAAAAAACGATTTTAATTTATTTTAGTTTCCATCTTGTTTTTAATAATATTTATTTATTTAAATCCTGTTTATGATTACTAGACATTTGACCACACGATATTTCACTACAAGAGATTTCAACACGAAGACATTTCACCTTTAGACACAACGACAATTCACCACAGTAACAATTGAATGTATGTATGTATTTACCACTTGGTTAGCCTATATATTTATAAATATTAGGACTTTCGCTTTTCTTTTCAGATTCCTCTTATTTTTTTGTAGTTAATTCTTCAACTTTCGACAATTATTTTTAGAACAATTTTATTTCGGTTCATCGCACAGTTTGTTAGCTCTGACCCTATGCTAAGAAATGCAGATTTGAAGTAGTCGCTATTATAATTTAAACATGAGTTATCAAATTTGAAACATCGCGCGATTCAATATGATTGTGCGAAATCTAGTTTATCTTCATGACGCTATTGTGTATATTTGTGGTTGTATATAGGGTAGTTTATACAAACTTAAAAAAAATAGATTTATTAATTGGATTGATACAACAGCTGTAACTTATATATTTATCTGTATCTCGAAAGTAAAAATTATAGGTCCCAATTATGATTTTCTCAATTTATTTCAATGCAGAGTAAATGCCTTTATAGTTAGTTGTGAATCAGTTTTTCTTTTCCTATTTTATTGCTTTTTAATTGGTATATGATGCATATAAAAAAAATATTGTTTGGAAATCGTCACCAGTGTGTGATTTTGAAGCCGAGTACACACTAAGGGATTCTGCTGCGATAATTTGTTTCGATATATTCTGAAAACAAGAAAGCTTTTTTTTTTAAATTGAAAGGTGCTAAAAATTTGTCACGCATTTAAGAAAAAAGTCACGCACCGTAGCTGGTTACAGTTTACATCCAAATACTAATGATAATGGACTAAGCACATATTTTTTACTTACACTAACTATATGATTATAACTATATTACTTATATTATAATACGGTATCTATTACGTATCGTATGAGTACTCTTAAGAAATAATCTTGTAATCATCATCATAATAATAGCACTCGAGATGATTATTATTCATACTAGATTAAATGTATACAATTAGGAAAAAGACAAAGCAATTGTTTTTTTACGACCTAATTAAGTCTAAAACGGAAACGCGAATCATTGAAATTAGTCATGACGGAAGATGGATTTTTGAACTGCGGCAACACCGTCTCAGGCCGGCGCTGTCATCGGGCGGTCGGCGGCGCACAAAATCTCCTCGAACAGTCGATCTCTAGACGCGATGGCGGGCGATTCGGGCTCGCCGGGCGCCCGGCGCCCCCGCTCGGCGCTCAACGAGTGCGTCAAGGTCGTAGTGCGCTGCCGGCCGCTCAGCGACAAGGAACGCGCCGAAGGACACGCTCAGGTGCCACCCTCCCCCCACAACTTAATCTATAATAACAAACAAACGAACGATGCCCTTCGATACCTTAACGACGTAGATGTAAATTAGATAATGTCCCTTATTAGTGTTTTCATTTTGTTCCTCTACAATTTATTTTATTGTTTTTTAGGAATGATATATCCTATAAGATTGTTATAAGAAACAATAATTTGGACATTGCGTGTTTTGCTTTTCAAACACATTTTAACCTTTTGCTGTCAAATTGATTCCCCTCATTACATTACGATATC
Organism: Plectrocnemia conspersa; assembly: GCF_051122295.1. Taxonomy (NCBI): domain Eukaryota; kingdom Metazoa; phylum Arthropoda; class Insecta; order Trichoptera; family Polycentropodidae; genus Plectrocnemia; species Plectrocnemia conspersa. The sequence continues at coordinate 8,969,977 of NW_028277175.1, read as the reverse complement.
ATAAAAACGAACATGATTTTTAATTTCTAAATATGTTACTATAGTGTGAAAAACGAAGTTTTTAATTTTAAAACGTAGATACATATGTAGCAATATGTTGTTGGTCATTTTCGCAGACGTCAAAGCCGAAAGCGAGATTTAGTTTCTGAGTGTGGCCGGTATAATTAACGAATAGCAAAAATATAATAATATGCATATATCAATTGGCTCCTGAAATTCTTCTAATATTTTGACTCGGCTCTTTCATTGGCTATTTATTGGACGTGTTGATTTTTTTCTCGTAATATCAATTAACTAATTATATTTATAATAAATACAGTAGTATTTGTTATAAATATAATTGCTGCTAATAAATACTTAATAGCCATACTAGCAGAAAATGTTTTCCATCAAATGAATACATACAATACTCTTCATCACTCATGATTGCTTATGTTTTAAAAATTATTATTTAATTCACTGAATATTAAATATTTGCTCCAAACTCGCAGATTTCAATCACAATATAACAATTTTTTTACGGCGATAATTACTTTTTTTTCTCTGTTTTGAGTAAAAAAGTCAATAACTGATTCTTATTTTTCTAGAAATAAATTAGTAAAGATACCCGTGAGTGATATAATGAATGAAATTCCAAGATTTTTGTTGATAAGTGTTATAAAATTTATTCAAAAAATTAAGTTTTACTTTGGCATTTTCATATAAATAGTTGTGTCCTGGGCTACCATTTTGTATTATTAAGTAATAAAGTTACATCAAAGTTATCGTTATATTTAATAATGTTTACATACATATCGAATCTGTACGTATGTCATAAATCAGAGATTGGTTGTCTATCGTGCAATTTTATCTTAGATTACTGTCTTGTCATTTCTTAATTTATCAAATTATAGTTATTTATTAAATGACAAAACTGAAACAATTTTATGCGTATATTTTGTGGAACAATGATAAATTCGTTAGCTATAATCTAAACTAATTTATATCTACTGCCCACTAATTGAGTTTCACTACTCAATACAAACGGTTTAATTTTTGATCCTGATTATTTTTCTGACTAGATTTCTTTAAATGATAATGTGCTTTATTTTTAAATATAATTAATTATTAGTTAATATGTTATAAAATATTTTAATCCTTTAATTTTTTATTTTAAATTATTATTAATAGAAGTACGATTTTTGAATTTTATGTATAGTCATTTTGAAACCAGATGGCGGATTAAGCTGGCTAACGAACGTACCCCGAAATATTTACAAGGTCAATTTTTCAGGAAAGTTAATGGAAGTACATACATATATGAGCCGGTTATTATGAAAGTTGAATAATTAATATATTTAATTCATTTTTAAATATTTGCACTTTTGCGTAAATTTGTTTTAAAAATATTTTGACATTACATCAAAATATAAATTATGATACTAAAAAATATGTTTAATACTTTAAATGATTTCATCCATTTTAATAACTAACTAATTCTGAGTTTCGTTCAAAATGTTCAAAATGGCATTTACTGTATTCATTTTCAATTATTTTCACAATAGTGTAAAACACAAGTACATAAAATATAATATATATTTATCTCATATATTTTTTTAATTTCTGACTTATTTCACTTTTATAATAAACAGCACATGATAAATTAACATTTTAACCTGTTCACCGCCATGCGCATGTATACATGCATTCATCTGAATAAGTGTTTTTTAATGAAACTAGGTAGTTATAATTGTTTCAAAAATCACTTTGTATTCTTACTAAGCGTTTACAATATTATAAGCTAAAATAATGATATAATTAGATTTAAAATTATGCATTTTATTCCGTCTTTTATGACTCGCAGGCGAGCTCTAGCAGCACACTGCTAGTGTTGACACAATCATGTTGCGGAATTTTTTTTTTTTCTGTAATTTATTAACGATAATTTAATCTTTATAGTATTTTATATTCGGTATTGTGATAAAATCCTCATAATATTTCATAATCGTTATAGTTATCGCCGTTAAATCTCATTATATTTATAATCGGTAGTTATATAATTCTTATAATATTTTACAATCATTATAATGATCTTTGAAATAGGAAAAAGTGTTTTGAGTCATTCTTATTTTTTATAATGTTTTTTAATAAAAAAATAATTTCAATATGTATTTTGATGAGTTTATTAATTAAATTACTCTACTGTTTATAAAGGTTTATCTTCAAAACCGCCGTTTGTAATATAACGACCAACGGCAATGTATTTAAAAAAACTCGTCACTTTTCTATAATAAGGAATGTAAGGAGCCGTGGTTACGACACTACCCAAAGTTTATGCTGGCAAAGGTCACAATGTATACAGATTTCAGTGCAATCTCAATCACAGTTAACACCATCACATATATCATCTAGAGACATTGCAAATCATATGCCAACTTTATTAGCATTAACAGAAAAAACTTCACATTATGTAAACAATATTATTTTTGTGCACATAGTGAAAAAAATGAAAAAATAATGCGGATGTCCAGAATATATGTACTTCATTCATAGTTCCATGTTTGGAACTTGATCACATACATGAAGAATTTTAATAAAATTTTCAGGTGACACTAAAAACAATAAATAATAGTTAAAATATATTTTTTATTGTAAGTCAAATGTTAGTACAACAATATCGATATAGACAGTAAATTGTGAAATTTATTTTATTGACGCAGTGGTGATGGCATAGACTATGTCTGTTGTAATCTCATATCTGGATTTATTTACTTATTTTGATCGGCACATTCATTATTTTATATTTTTTTAAAAATAAACTTCCTTAGTAATATATAAGAGACTCAATTCATCTCATAAAACGTCAATCAAAGTTGATTATTTTTACATCTGAATTTGTAATTATTTTGTAGATCTAAAAAATGATTTGATTTCTGCAATACCCACAGCGGATGTGAACAAACAATAAATCGTGAAGCTTAAGCTTTCCTTGTTTTTATGACATCTGTTTATTATACGCCTTTTATAATTATATATGGCGTAAGTGGCAACCCTATGCGTAGTTTGTATGTGTGCTATGAGTGCCGGAGTGGTGTGTGTCTATGAACGAAATTTGTCACCAAATCCGGGCGCGTGATATACCGTTTTTTATTCATGTTATATTACAGTAAATAAGAATAATATCATTTGTTTATGTATTTATTTTGATTACTTAAACTCTCGTTATCTTAAGAGATCCCATATTTTAGCCGTGATCATGATTTAAAGACATGAAACGCTTGAAATTTTAAATTTTACTTAAACGCTTGGCGGACAGCGTGTATTCAAGAAAAAACAGGTTGGCAGCAAAAGGGTTAAATTTTTTTTTTTTTTTATCCCTGGTTTTTTTTTCTGAGATACGAATTTAAAACTTTTATCATATGACGAACGAATAAAAAATCTCACAGCTTTATAATATTTTATATTTATTTATTTACTGATTTTATTAGGAAAATGAATCTTCTGACTGATATGATTATGGCAAATAATTTCAAGTCGCAATAAAAAACCTTTATTACAATACCGATAAGCCATTGCTGGGATGTCATATGGGGGGGGGGTGCAATTTGCCTCCCCTTGAATTAAGTCTGAAAAATGCATGGAATTTAATGAAATATTATTAATCTTAATGAAATCAAAATATTAAAAAAAATACCACTGACTGGCCAAATTTTGCCCCCCTCCCTATAAAAAGCTAAATTGTTGTCCCTGATTCTAAATCATAAATTCTCATGTTATTCCTCACAGAAAATTTGAAGAACAGTCTTGAATCTATATCGAAAATATTTTTTTAAAATATGGCATTTTAGAGAAAATATATCGGAATAGATTTTCACTGTAAAAATATATTTTTTTTGTAGTGAAAATATAATTTGTCTGGCAGCTGTTAGTAAAATGATAAGATTTCAACTTTTCCATATGTAGTAATACATACATTTACATACTTATCATTATTTATTTACATGCGATGTACAAATGTTACAATAAATGTGTATTTTTCAGTTATATTTTCCCTAATAAAGCCCAAATACATTTTCACCAGTAAATATATATTTGTACTAGCAAAAACATAATTTAACTGAAATGCGCTAGTGAAATTATATGCATGCTCTAAAATGTCTTTAAAACTCATTTTGTCAGTTGTGAAACGTCTATTTGCTGTTCAAACCTTAATGAAAGTATTCACTTCGATATTACACTATGTTTTAAAAATATGATAGCTATCCTTATCGATATAATTACAGACTTCTAATATAAGAGCGTTGGTCAAAGTATATTTAAACCGAATTTTGGTCAATGGAAGGGCGGAAAAGCAATTATCACTTCTCAGAAGTCAAAAATTCACGTCAAAAGCAATAAAATCGTGCTGGTGCTGTCGCAGTGGGAACGCTCGATTACGAGCGTTCCCACTGCAATGTGATAACTGTTTTTTGCGCTCTCCCACTGGTCAAAATTCGGTTTAGATAAACTTCATTCAATTCTCATTTATTTTATTATTGTTATAAAAAGTCTTAATATGAACTCTAGACAATCGAGCGTTTCCACTGCGACGGCACGATTTTATTGTTTTTGACGTGGATTCTAAACTTTAAATTTTGAATTTTAATGGAATACCATGAGTTGACGAAATCGAAATATTAAAAAAACTACCACTAACTGACCATCTTTTGCCCCCTTTGGAAAAAGCTGAAATGACATCCCTAAGCCATTGCTTGTAGAATAAAATCGGTAGCGATTTATCCCAAATGGATAATTAAATAAGCATGAAATCAGTAATTGCCATTAGTAAAATGATAACAATCACGAGAATAATTCTAAATGGTGTCAAAGATACGTTTAATCTTTTACATACAGATAATTATGAGTCATCTAATAGGAAAACAATGTTTCTGCTTAGAAGATTGTTTGAAGAATCACTAGTTTAAAGTATTTTTGTGTATGAGGCAAATTTGTGTGAGCGTAAATCTGGAATTCATCCAAAACAGCTATGAAAAAATATAATTTATATATAAGTATGTAATAATATTTCTTAATCACTTGTGCAAATAGTTTAAAATATAAATAATATTTATGGTTCTCGATTTAGTAGTTTAATTTAAATGTTCGGGGTTATGCTTTAAAAATATATTTATTTATGTATTTCACAATTTTAGTTTATCTCTTAATCCTTTAGATTCTAAACAATGATATATCGTTGTTTATTATTATATAAAATAAATGTTAACAATGAAAAACTGTAAAAACCGATATTTATCTCGGAACGAAAACTAGAACCGAACCGATATATATATATTTTTAATTGAACCGGAACGAAAAAAATAACGGTACAATGCCCTACTTTTGTCCAATTTAATATTTTTATCACCAAGTTTATTTGATACACTTAAAATCGCTCTCATTATTACTCTGCAACATTTGCAACCTTCTACATTAACCTTGCCTCGCTAGTGGGGAATTTAGAAACCACAACTTTATGCTTTTACTCAAATAACTGATTTAATACAAATGTTCGAGGCTAGAAAATATATAAAGTATAAAAATTCCATGTTATTAAATTTATCATTATGAATATACTTTATAGCTGCAATAAGAATGGATATTATAAGATAAATTGTCTTGTAATGATTTATTGATGGTTTCTATTACCACTCGTATAACTTTCTACCTAAAAAGGTCAACTCGTCAAGATCAATAGACTAGCTGACTTCACTTAAGGATAAGTTCAATAAATAGTTTCGCGTCTTTTGGCAATCTATATTTTTACAAAACCTGTCAAAAAAACATTGAGTACAAATAAAAATAACAAAATTATTAATAGTATTCTTAGCCTTCCTCAATTGATTCAGTAGAAACTAGTGTGCACAAACTATTGCTGTAGAAGTAGTGATATAATAATAACATCATTACAATGCTAAGGTCGGACTGGCCTTATATGTGCATTTTTCGCTACACATATATGTATATTAATAGTTAAAATTAATGTTTATTATGATTTTGATTAATAAAATACCAGTTGGACATATATTTTACACTCACATAGAATACTTTGTGATAGTAAAATAAATACTTTGTGCATATCTCGATTAATAATAGATTTTTTCTACATATATTACATGCACGCAGATATATTATAATTTTAAACATATTTGGATTTGGGCCAATTTACTCAAAAACTTTCCAGCCAGCAAATGAAACTAAACGAAAACTTACAGGCTGAAGAATAATTAATTACATTCTAAAATTTTTAGCTTATTTCAAAAGTTCATTCCCGGACATCCTAACACTGTTTCTGTCGTTATAGTATATATTTATGATTCACAGGTTGTGAAAGTTATGAACGAGCGCGGAACAGTCCAAGTGGCCAGCCCCAAAGGACAAGACAAACTCTTCACTTACGATGCCGCCTACGACAGCGCTGCCACCCAGGAAGATATTTATGACGAAATGGTAAAAATCGTTTGTTTACTACACATGTGCTTATACAGTGGTGCCTTGACTTGTTCCGTGACGGAGTTTGTAACTCAAATTACTATGTCAAATCATTGAAATGAATTAAAATACCATTAATCTATTTAAATGGTTAATACATACTACCCAAATTAACGATGTAGTTTATTTTTAAGTTACACGATACGTATTTTTGAGTCAAATTTTTAATAAAATAAATTGCTTGTATATTGAAAAACTCGTAAGTCAAGGTTCTACTGTATTATTTATATATAAAACAAAGATGTTTCAAGGTTAGTAATAAACCGAATGAATGATTCTCATATGTTGTTGGACGAAAGGGACTCGACCTTGAATCGTTGAAGATCTTTACAAAGAGTATAATTATACGTATATATTAAAAAAGTTTCTCAACCTGTGCCTAATGATATATGCGCCATATAAGGCACCCTCAGCACAGATGTGAAACATCTGTTTCGAAACTATTGAGCAACGTATAATCAGTGCAGATAATTTATTCAATTTGTTCGACTTACGTATGTAAGGCTAGGTAAATGTGAATGTAGCGTAAATTTATCAATGAATTGTCGATTGTAGTGTTGATGTAATTGTGTATTGCTTTTTATTATGGAATTGTGTTAAGTACAATATAATATGCTACTTCTAGAAGCTATGTCAGATATTTCTTTATTGAGAATTGCTGGATCCGACAAATATGAATTTTTATGTAATTTATATAACAATTCAAAAAGATCCGATTAAAAGTAATATCAAAACCGATGATTTAATAAAAAAATAATTAGGGGTAAGTTTTGTCACATGATTCATCATTACTTTATTGAGTTTGTTTTCATGACACCGCTGGTTGTTATTTCGATTATTATTTTTTAATCAATATGAGAGTCGTCAAATTTATTCTCAATCTTAGGCATAGGATAACATCAAATGAAGACATGTTCAAAATAAAATTTATATAAAAAATTTACATATCTGATATTGATTCTCTAGAAATCATAAATGTTTATTATATATAATGTCTAACTTTAAACGTAGAATTCATAATGCGAACCTGACTTATCTCTGATTGAGAGTAGTGACTAATAAGTGTGAGTAAAGTATTTGAATTAATGTGTATCTGATGTACTGTGACTTCAAACTTATTTTTAAATGCTCATATCTCTTAAACTGGAAAAAATGAATTCTTAAAAATTCTAGTGAAACGTTTAAATAATTGAAAAAAAATATTTAACGCAAATGAGGGGTAGATAAAAGGCGCCATGGTTGTTAACGTATTTTATAACACCAAGATACGCGTTGAACACTTTGAAGTTTGTCACAAGTGAAATAATACATATTTTATTATTGATGGTAAACTTTTTTTTTCATAGATGTCTATATATGTATGTATATGTAAAAATATTAAAATAAATCATGTTTTGATTGATAGTAGATCTATATATATATATTATAATAACACACAGTCTCATTTTATAAAATACAACATATTATTTTCACGTGTCATAATTAATTGAGCGATTTGTAAGTCTGGTCTATAAAATACCATAATATTCTAGTGATTTATAAATGTTTAGGACTAGATTGATTTATGTATATTTAACATTTATGCACTCTCCGCTGATTTATAAATGAATAAGATACTAGTGATATTAAGCAAAGGATTAAATTGATTTAATTTTTTTGTTGCGAGTATTAGCACTTAAAATGTCATTTTGTTTTTATAGTCATCCGGTATTTCTCATCTATGACGTTTTGGTGATATACGTAATTGCCATAAAATTTTGTTAAGATTTCGTAAGTCATTAATCAATTTTAACATTTATTATAATTGACTAATCGAAAAGCTGTGAATTTAAATCCACTTAATAGTATCTTAGATTGAAATTAATAATGTTAATTACAATTCTGATTGATCGCAAATTAATTGAATTTTTAATTTACTGTAATTGAATTTTGAATGATAGAGAAAGTGTATTGTGATATATGGAATTGGAGAATAAAAAAAATTATAATGGGAGGGAGCTAGAACGAAGTCAATGTTATTTTCTTATGAAATACAAACAATGTTGTTTGCATAGTTTGTGTGCCTTTTTTAGTGAATGTTCTTGTCGATGGAATCACTTGTTTACTTTCTATTTAGATAGGTCTCTAGTAATTGCGAGTAGTCATGCGATGTAGTTTAGTTTTCATTTTTATAATAGCTCGACCGAAAGTATCGTTAGAAATCTTTCATCATTACGTTATAATATTTTGATTAGGTTCGTCCATTAGTCAACTCCGTCTTGGACGGATTCAACGGTTGCGTTTTTGCATATGGTCAAACTGGCACTGGAAAAACACACACGATGGAAGGGATTCCAGGATGCGAGGGCATTATTCCGAGAACTTTCTCTCACGTTTGGCATCACATACAATCGGAAGCGTCGGAAGACGTCACATATTTAGTCAGCTGTTCCTATATTGAATTGTACATGGAAGACATCAAAGATCTCCTGAGGAAAGACGGTACAAAGAAAAAACTTATGTTGAGAGGACAAGTTAGTTATTTTATCTTTGATTTTAAATTTCATATTTGAGATATTTACGTCAGTTTTTTTCAGGAATATACTGGATTCTACATTCCGGATATGACTTCAGTAGTGTGTCGCTCGGCTCAAGATATGTGCAAAGTGATGAGGGCCGGCAACAAGCATCGGACAATCGGCAGAACGGATATGAACGAACATTCTTCGAGATCTCACGCTATATTTCTCATCACAATCGAGATGGCTCACAAAGGCACCGAATCCATAAGGTTGTTATGAAACTAATTTATATTATTGCGTAGGTGCTAATCTTCAACACAAAGGTTATTTATTATAGACCTGGTAAATAGAGACGTTTGTCTATGACAAATATATAGAAATATTGTTTTGCTTCGTTTATTGAATTTGCAGGCACACTTGTTTGCATTAGATCCAAGGCCATTGTAATTGCAATAACACACATGGCCGTTAAAATGTCAGCTGTTGATATTTTCCTTGTTAAGATTTATATTTACTTTGTATGTGTGTAAAGTTCGAGTTTATTCAAAGAGTTTAATGTGTTTTTAACATACGATTGCTCGGTAATTTATTTTATTTATCACGTTTTAAAATAATTATTTTGTACATAAAGATGTAGAGAGAAGATAATAATTATATGGAAATTGAGAAGTACAAATTTTAACATTACAGGGTTGGAAAATTAAATCTCGTCGATCTAGCTGGTAGTGAACGTCAAGGAAAAACAGGAGCGATCGCCGATAGATTGAAAGAAGCCTCTAAGATAAATCAGGCTTTATCGAGCTTAGGAAACGTTATATCAGCTCTAGCCGAGAATTCACCCCATGTTCCGTACAGGTATTTAAATAAAAGTTATAAATCTTTAAATACATTATTATAATGAGAATATGTTTAGGGATTCGAAATTGACACGTATACTCCAAGATTCGTTAGGAGGCAATTCTAAGACTATCATGATCGCTAACATTGGTCCGGCTTCATATAATTACGACGAGACAATCACTACACTGAGATACTCTCATCGAGCTAAAGGTTTTTAATATTATTTTATTAAATATTTATTGAGTTTTATATATTATATTGTCTTGATTCAGCCATTAAGAACAAACCGGTGCGTAACGAAGATCCTAAAGACGCTAAGTTGAATGAATACAAAGAGGAAATAGCTCGACTCAGGCAGATGCTAATGGAAAGAAAGGCCGTCGAACGGAAGAAGGATAAACCAAAGAAAGTTCCGAGAGCGAAGACTTCGTCGCCTTTAATTCAAGATAATAATGGTATGTTTTAAATATTATATTTTGAGTATTGTGGACATTTTCATATTATATTAATCATAGATGAAGCTGATTTACTGGCAATGGAACTCGAAAATCAAAGCATGGAAGCCGAATCTCATATTGAGGCAGAACGATGCAAAACCGAAGAGCTGGAAGCTAAGATTCAACACTTGCAAGATAGATTGGTGAGCGGCGGTGTCGGTCCGACTGGAGAGAAGGATATCATCAATAATCTTAACGAGAGTCAGATCATATTGGAGCAGAGGAATCTCGAGATTGCTGAACGAAAAAAGAGAGAGGTATAATCTTAAATGCATTTAAATGTATATGTGCGAATATATTATGACGTTTGTTTGTTCAGGTGGAGATGCAACAGAAGATTGATTTGGAAGAAGAGACCACGACCATAGTGAATAATACGTTCACTACGCTGCAGCAGGAGGTGGATCATAAGACTAATCGATTGAAAAAGTGCCTTTCAAAATACAGCAGCATACGCGAGGAGATGGTCGAGATGCGAGAGGCTCACGATCGGGAGCGTAGAGAACTCGAAGCCCTGCAGGAAGATCTCATAACCGATTTGAAAAGAAAGCTGCTGTTGGCCGATAATTTCGTGCCGGAGGCTGGACGGGCTCTTGTGTATAGAGTTCGCTTCAACGAAGACACGGACGAGTGGGAAATTCCTCATGATTATAGGTGTGTTCATGTTAAAAGTATTTTTTACAACGCACGATTAATTGGTGGTTATTATCTTTCATTTGTGTATCAAAATTTCAACTAGTTACAATATGTTATATGTATAGTCAATATATTTATTCAATTAGGATCAGTTTCCGTCCTAAAATGGGTTAGTTTATTACCATGAACCAATCTATTTTAATGTTCTTCAAATATTTGTATACGACAGAAACGACGACGACGGGCAAATAATACAACGCCCGATGGCCTTTCCGGGAAGGCGGCGACCGATCAGCGAATCAGTGAAGAACCGTCCCGAAATGCGATACCGCGCCGAAAACCTGCTCGATTTGAAGATGGAGATCCTGGGCTCAACGACTAAGGTGTACAAGAAGCCGGAAGTGCCGGCCGCGCTCAGAGAGGTATCACCGTTGACATGAATTAGTTCTTTTGTATGATTTGCTTATGATCATGGAATGTGCAATTTTAAGGTTTTAAACTCGGCCCTGGCTCGGGAGGCCGATTTAGAAATTAAAAAACCGCCCACCGCCCGCAGGCGTCCCACGACAGCCCACCACAAGGTGCAGGGGGTTCGATAAAGGAGCACCCGCCCCTGCGCCTTAATAGCATCGCTTCTTTTTTGTTATCATTATCGTCGTTGAAATGTGCAATATTATTTTTATTAGTTGAATTTAGTATATGTGCGCGCGAGAAAACAATATCATTATTTGATCTTTGGATCATATTTTTGTTAATTCAGTATTAACGACTAGTCATTCTATTCAGTATATGTATCGTATTATGATATACGTAAATATTGATTGTGTTTATTTGATAAGAATAAGATTTTTATTATACTAAAATGATTAAAAAGTGGCACAACTATTTTTTATAGTATCAGACAAATAAAACGTTAACAGGATTAAAAGAACGTTTATATGTGACAATCTAATATAATTTATATAAGCACATCACCATAGCACCATTACAATGGGCACGAGTGTCATCGAAATAATAGATCGATAGAAACAGATTTTAAATTGCTTTTATTTTTTTCTATAGCATTTAAAATATCGTTTTTTTTATCACACTACTGGTAGTTTAATAAAAGAGAAGGAAGTGTGGCATTTAAATTTGCTCAGTTTTATTTGTCGGATACTATACCAACAAAGCCATATTGTCAAATATATACCAATTAAAATTCGAGTCACAATAACAATTTTACCAAATAACGAATTTAACTAATTTTTTTTATAAACAATACTTTTGCTATATTAATTGTTTTAAACAAACCAATAACATTCCTTATTTATAAAATATGAAAGATGTATATTTTTATATTTGTTATATATCACTTTTTGATTGATTTAACCAAAGCTAATTGATTAATATATAAATATACACATAATAGAATTTAAGTTAAGTGAAGAGCGTTTTTTTTGCAATTTTTAAGCACAATTATTTCACTTTTACGCGTGTTGTGCAAAACTATTATATATAATGCATTTTTTGTGATATATATATTTAAAAAAATGTTTTAGCAACATTCCCAAATTATTTATTTATATTTTGTGATATTTTTTGCTTTAGATGTTTCATATTGTTACCATGACTAAATTATTATTGATATAACTAACATGACAGCTATATTTTTATTTTTACCCACCTATTATTAGTGTTAAAAATATTTGTACCACCGTCTAGTATTAGCTAAATATATAATACTAAATTAGGATAAAGTTCGTATGTGTTACGTTCAGTATTCATTTATTTCTGTTACCGTTGCGGCATTTTAAAAATTGATATTGTGTCTATTCCTAGTCTATATATTTGTCTGCACGTCAAATGCTATTATGAATCTAGTCATTATAAAAAGTATTGTAACTTTTTTGTATTAATTATATAATAAATATATTTATATAGTCCACCAGAATCAAAAGTGTTATTATTTACTATTGAAAATAAAACATATAAAAATAAATACAGCATTTATTAATTAAGTCATACATTAGAATTTTTAATACGCGTTTAATTGATCTACTATATACAATTCATGTCATATAACACTTGCGCTACTGTCCTCGAAGCCTCCACGCTACTCAACGCAATACCTGCCAAATGTGGCTCGTATCCTCTCAAAAGTCTTGAAGAAAAATAAATTTAAATTAAAAATGCCTATTTATATAAATATTATTTTTAATTAGCATTACCTGCGTCCTATGTGTGAATATATGACTATGTTACGCAAAATCAGAGCTGCCGTCAGACGAATACTTTTCGTAACGGGACCTTCGTTATCATCCTGAAAAACGCGATGATCAATTATAAAATAATACTAAAATGATCTTATAAAAACATGCCATTAAAATCATGCATTTATAACCCTGTTCAATTAAGCTGTAAAACATTGACCTTATTTGTTTTATTTATCAAGTCAGTCTATAAATTCATGTATATCTTATAAGTGATTGGTCTATTTATTAAATTTTGTCAAGGATGAACCTCAATCTATATGTCCACTTGAATTAATTTGTGGATACTGAATGACAGTGGATCGACTCAAATAATGTTTCTTCCAGAAGATCTAAGCTTTAAAAATGGGTTACATGCGAGATATTAAAGGCAATCGTTAACAGTTATTATTTTTAACACCTACGAACAGCAACCATTAATTGACGACATTATGATAGCTAAAGAAAAATGGGTACCATATCACAATATTACAAGAAAAAAAGGATGAAATTGAAAGAATATTTTAGTTTTAATTATCTAAAGAATACTCATATATTTATTGACTGACCTAATTACTTTAACATAAACACATTGTCGGTTTAGTTCCAATCACATATAACTCACTTTGTCAGCAAAATTATTTGTTCTAATCCCCAAATAAATTAAAAAGAAAACATTGATGACAAAATAACTTACATGCGTCTATAAAACACATGCAACACAAAACGTGGACAAAAGCAAACACATAAAAAAACACAGACACACACTGGAACGATATGTATTCTAATTGAACTTCGTGCTGTTCAATCTCTTTTTAAATGATAAATAGATAATTAACATAAAAACGAAAACAAAGCTGCAAAACATAAACGTAAATAAAAGACAGATTGTCAATCGCTTTCTCACCGGTGTTTCTACAGTGTTTCGGCTCGCTTCTGCTCGTTGCTAAAAACCAACACCATAAGTATATTATAAACTGATTTTCATGAGAAGTGGTGCGCTAATACATAATTAACATGTTATATTATTAAATAAATATATATTAAAAAAATAAGCAAGTGTTTGCCAGTGCGTAAAACACGTTGATTAATGAAAAGTATTTTGTGTATCAACAGCACCACTATGAAACGATTATTTTCAATATTAATGTTGTTCGTCGTATTTATACACAGTTTATGAATAAAACAAATGTGCGAATTGTGGTTATATAACGTATGTTTTTATAATGAAAATATATGTTTACCATTAGTTCTCTCGGATGCAAATCTACCGCGTGTCTCTTGATTGCGTGTATCGCCGCGTTCATCGCGTATCCGGGGTGAGATGAACTACCTTCCATTCCGGGAGAATCGATACGTTCCATTGTAGACGAAGGAGCTGGATTTGTCGAAGGTGTTGAAGGTAATGATGGCACGATGCCTTTACGTCTCTGAGCGTGAGACGTTTTTAATGCCTGGTACATAAAAATATTTAATTAATAAGAGAAATATTTTTTTAACATTTCAATGTAAAATTCGTTAAAATTTACATGAGATTTGGAAAAGAGGTAGTTGATTCTGGTTGTATGATTGTCTATTTTGTAGTAATTATGAAATCATTAAATAAATCATCCACCCTATTCACACAACTATTTTTTCCTAACATGAATATTTTAATGATAACGATTTCAGAATGTAGACGACTGTAGGAAATCTTATAAATTCCTCGAAGAAAAATTGTAATTAACATAGTGCTAGATAAATCATTAGTTTTGAAGCAGTAATATAGTGGAACCAAAACTTACAAGTAACTTGATTTACGAGTATTTCAAAATACGAGCAACTTTAAAAAAAAAATTGTCTCAACACATGAGCAAAAAATTGTGTATAAATATATGAATGAGATTCTCAAGTTGCTGCACCTGTTAGCCATTGCAACAATATTCTGGGCGCCCTAATTTAATAAAGAGGAATTGAACGTTTTAGTGGCATTGTTATGGTAAAATAATGACGCGGGAAAATACTCAGTCATAGATAGACAATGAAAATATTTATGGCTACTAAGTCATTATGGCTGACCCCCCTTTGGTTTAATTGGGCAATATAAATATGTATGTAAAGATTCGTGAGAGCTGTTGAACAGCAATTTTACAAATAGCGTTTATGCAAAAACGCAGGACACTGTAATTCCGGAGCGCCAAACACTAGCAATGCTTTCGGCCCTCTACTGACCACTAACTCGACGACCTGCCAAATCTTGCTACGATTTATTCGGACACTATTGCTATTCACTCGAATTATTTTAGTAAAATGAATTGCTGCGTACAGTAATAAATATATACAAGATGGAGTCATTGACTGAAAACTACTCACTCAATCCCAAAATCCGAAAACATTGAGAGAAATCAACGATGGTTACTAAATAAGTATCAAATATTTTTCACACGAAAAATATATAAACTATTATGGTTCTTTTACTGAACTACAACTCTTGTATTTTAATACGTTTATTTTCCCTACACTTTCCACCGTTTCTATTTTATCCATAATTTTTACAAATATATTGTTTCTTTTAATGTTTACATATATTATATATATCTTTAGATTTTTACTCAACAGCAAAAATCTAAAGATAAAAAAACGGAATAGAACTAAAATTATTTTTGTTGTTGAATTCAAAAAATACGTTTGAATTATGTATTCTTTATTTTCTCCTCGGTGTATGCAAAATTTGATCTAAGCAGAGATTGAGATATCCGAGTAGGTGGGGGTGTCTATATTTTCCTCAGGGTCCTAGAGTGCAACTGAGCAAATTTTGGAAAGGATGGCATTCAATATAATACTCATTTCTGTATATCAGGGGGAAAGAGTTACTATGTTTTGAGCAGGGTCTTAAAGAGTACCTGCAAAATTTGATTTAGATAAAAGGATATAGAAGAGAGACAAACATTATACAATAAGATGTATAAAAAAGTTAATATTCATTATTATTTTGTAACGTTAAGTCATATTATAAAGATGTATGTAAGTCCATATTCCAATGCTTCGGAAACCTTGAATTATATTAAATGAAATTGTGTTTCATTGAAAATAACAAATTTATTAATTGTAAAAGTTCTATAGCTAGAAAAGTTTATCATGATGCTACAAGTCTAACATTATCGGTTATCTGCGAATGTAAGTGTAAGTGTAAATAACGGATATGGCAATGAGAACAGTTCATAAAATAATATACTTACATCTGTAGAACAATGCCGATCTTGCAAGTGCGTCATTAGTGAAAATTTCCGTCTCGGCAATTGATCGCAGTGGATCCATAAACATGGCGATTCTGCTCGCGTGCAATGTACATTACACGCATGAAGATACACAGCCGCTGCACTCTCAAATACCCTGAAAATGAAATTAATTTGTTTACACCCATAAAGCATACTATATTATCTATTTATAATATAAATCTCACGTATCACAACCCCTCCATTGACACACCCATGGTTCATCTGGAATCTTACGCGGTGACACAGGTGGAACCTTAAAAAGAAATACATTAACGTCTTATACAAAAATAAACAAACATAATATCTAATATGTTTATATACCACAATGTTCTGTTGTTGGACAGTCTCGACCTTATTACTAGTTTGTACGTTCCGATTGATATTTTGATTGATTTGATTATTTGGATTATTGATCAAGTTTTTCTTCTCTTGCTGCTGCAAAGCAGCGTTCATAGTTTGCTGATTGGCGATTACAATGTTTTGATTCGCAGACAGGATCTGTCTATTGCCTTGTTGGTCCACAATGATCTGATTGCCACCTAAAATCCTCTGCTGGACAAATTGTTGTGTGCCACTGCTGATTATCTGCGTGCCGCTGATCATCTGTTGATTTCCAACAATGATCTGCTGGTTGCCCATCATCAACTGAGGACTGCCTATCAACATTTGTTGATTTCCCGTTATGAACTGTTGCGGCTGACTGGTTTGCACAATCATCTGCTGATTCGATTGAGTCGTGACGATTTGATGGCTATTGCTGTTGACTAAGATCTGCGGTTGAGGCTGTTGTGTTATCACAGGTTGCTGACTGGTCACGAGTTGCGCTTGCCCTTGTATGATTTGCTGTTTAATCACTCCTGTCGAGTTCATCATGTTTGGTGAGCTGTTCAAGATGGCCGGATTCGCTTGTATGATCGCTTGTGTCGGTTGTATTAATTGTTGAGTTCCTTGGATGACGCCAGTGGAGGTCATGACGGCGTTGGCGGCTAATTGCTGTTGATTTATAGCGTCCGTGGCTTGGGAAATGAGACTATTTAAAGTGTTCTCATCTAGAGCGCCACCAGAGTTATTCACCTAAAGATTTATAATATATTTAATGCACTGAAGAATGCAAATATAATATAATTATGTACCGTTAATGTTATCTGTCCATTTGTGTTTCCACCTTGGAGTATAATGATAGTTTTGTGAGGCATTACTCCACCTGGAACATATCCAAGACCTAAAACATACACAAAAAATGATACATTGATTATTTAAACCTTATTGTTATAGCATTGTTATGAGATAAAACATACCTTGTTGATTGTTTGATGTCGCTATCAATTGTAACGGAGGGACATATTGGGTTCCAGGAACTGCGACTACTGCTTTTCCGGGGGTACTTGCTGTGTTTTAAATATAAAAATCAGTACTGGTATATCATTTAAAATTATTCTATGATATAAAAGGAATATGTATGATTTCATTATGATATAATATAAACAATATACGTTTTATATTTAATTATATATTATGAATAAATAACATTTCCCAATTCAAAATGTTTTTAAAGTGGCTAATGCCTTGCTGTACAAGAGGACTTGAAAAAATGTGTAGGAATACTCGAAATGCAAAATTGCAGGAACCAATCATTAATTTCTGAAATTTTTTACTGCAACTAACAATGATAATAACCCACTCAATAAAAAATAAAAGCACGATGTAATTGAAAATTTGATAAGTAGAAAACTATTCTTTATAGTGCAAATATTCTCGACGGATGAATTTGTTTCACAGCTACAGCAAATCATATGTAATTAGACTAACCCAAAAAGCATTGACGTGGAAGAAAAGTACTTGCTTGTTTAACATATCCTCATACAAAAATATGAATATACCATGTAGTATCAACTGTCCTTGTTGATTTTGTATAGCGGGAACGATGACTTGTCTGGGAGTTTCTGGTTCTTGCTGTTCGGGTTCTACTTTAACGGGCGGCGGCGGTTCTACTTTAACGACAGGTGGCTCAATTTTAACAACAGGCTGCTGCACTTCCTGCTTCAAAGCGGAGGCTTGACTATTCTGCTGAGCTTCGTTCTGAGCCGCCAGGAGCTCCTCTTCGTCTTCCAAAGCGGAAGCAGCCAATGCGGCGTATAGATTGGCAGCAGTCGAGGAGACCCCCTTATCGTGTATAAATGCCGACATTAGTCAATCTTTAACGGTGATAGCATATATCAAAAAGAAGAGAAGAAGATTACAAATGGTTTTACTTCGTTGCGACTCTTCTTGGTGGCGGGTTCGTCGTCTTCCTCGACACTAGGTCTCGGATGCGGAATTCTGGGAGGTGAAGACTTTTTCTCAACTAAGGTGCTCAACATCGGATTCTGAAATTAATAGTATTTAATTTGATTTTGATAAATAAATTAACCCTTTGCACTTCAAAGACACTTTCAAAAGTTTTTCACTAACTCCAAGCCAGTTTCATTTATGTTTGAGAAAAAAAATCAGGTTTTAATATATATATAAAAGAGGGTTTAAATTATAATGACCCTTCAATGTGTATATTAAACATTTATTTAACAAATTAATTTGATACTTTATTAAAACAATCTCTTAAAAGAAAGTTAGATATTTTTTCACAAGTTCGAATAATACGTCGTTTCTTATCTTCCTTTAAGACTTTTGCGGATCTGGTTCTCAAATTCTGACTGTGCTCTGTTTAAATATATATTCTAAATAAAATACCCAGAATATTTATAAAAAAAGGGAATAAAATACTTTACCAAAAAAATTCATTCTGGAATGAAAGGCTTCCATATTCGGAACATAAATAATGTCCATTTTTATGATTAGACTAAAACTAGTATTTGATTTTCTACAATATGCAATTACAACCACAATAATAAATTATATATTACCGCCAATTTAATCGGATTGTCTTCAGCTGTGCTTTCATTTCCGTTCCGCTGCAGCGTTTCAACTGTTAAAATAAATAAAAATAAATGATAACATACAATTTATAAGGTGCTTGAATAAAAATTAAACCGTACCTGACGGATCCGGAAGATTTGCTATACCGGGTGTTGTCGTCACTTTAACAGTAGGTATTTGCGAGGGATTTGTGCTGGTTACACCGGTTGAAGTGATTGTACTGCAGCTTATGAGAGCTTCAGCGTCAATTTCCATCTATTGATACAATATTAATGTATTAACGATTTTAGTTTTAATTTTATAATATTTTTATAGACACTCACTGGATTTGGACTGGATATCGGAACGCTGACAGTAGGGGGTGTTTGTCCCATCATTTTCTGTTGATTTTGTCGTTGCGTAACCTATTTACATTTTTAACACATTAAAATACTACAAAAACGTTCATATTATTAGTATTGTTTATCATAAAATCATTAAAATATATTATTATTAATAAAAACAAACACAAATAAAACACATTAAGGGCAGTATTAGTAATGACGACATTCATCAAATAAATAAGTTTAATTTTAACATCAGTATTTGATCAATCTATCAATATTTATATAAAATAAATAACTGATGCAATTAGTTAACTCAAATTCATATTGTATATTATAGCAAAATTTTTAACTTTGATCCACTTAATGACTACAATAAACATGCTTCTATAATATTATTTTACTGTTCGAATGCGAAACTATCTCGAAGTATATCATAAAAAGATGAAATGGTATGTCTAATTTGATTACCCTGTACATCAATATTTTTGCTACAAACATAAAATACCTCAATTTATAAATAAAATCATTATTTTTTCCCATATGCTCCCATCGATTTTGTTTTTATAAATTTAGAGCAAAATTCAGAAGATGAAATTGTTTTAATCATAATTTAAAGAATTTTATATTGTGTCAAAAAAGTTCTAAATTGATATACAGTGTTATTAGTAAAAAAAATACTCGTGCAAATTTAAATTGACTTTTTCAACTGCCAAACCTGATACTGTACGTAAACTATTGAAAATCATCATATTGAGGTCTCGTACAATGTTCTGTCTAAATTAAAAACTTAAATGCCTAATTGTTGAGTGAATAACTTAAATAATATTGAGTGTAGTTTTGTAGAAAGCATCAGTAGAAAAACAATTCTTATTTGGATATAAATATTCATGAATTGATCTTCGATAGAATTGCTCTCTGCATAACTACGCTCATTTAACCCCAAAATTATGCATCAATATTAGTAGTGTTAGATATTTTTATATACCTGAGGCTGCATGCGATCCATGCTTACTGCTGCACTCACGGGCGGAGCCGGTGCAGCACTAACCTTATGCGCCAACAAATGCTTTATGAGTGTAGTATTTGCCGATTGTAAATTAGACGGAGTCGCAGACATTGGAGGGGGATTCGTGGTCGAAACTGGTGAGCCGATTTGCAATAAAGGTGGAGACTTGGGGGTGGTCGCTGTGTTTTCCTACATTAAAAAATAAAATCAATATTACCATTTGGCACTTAAAATTTACTCTTGAATCTAATGTGATAAAATGGCATAAATGAGCTTTTATATCAAGCTACAGATATAAGCAGTAAAGCTTTTAGGATTTATTCCTCCTATCAATAAGAGGGCAACGTCATTTGAAAAAAAATATAACGCTATTTATTAAATTTCTAGAATAACACAACAAATTTTCATTTTTCATGTTGTTCTAAATTCTGAAAAATGTGCTTTGTCAACAAAGCACATTTTTTATTGAACATAAATATATTTATTTATTGCTCAATTTTTAATGCATAAATCATTTGTTTTATTGCACACTACAAATACAATATTTCTCAATATATTTTATATTGAACATAAAGATACATTTATTTAATGCTCATTTCTTATTATTGTAATGCACAAACAATTCGTTTTGTGGAACAAAGTATTTTTAATTATTCATAATTATTTTAATGTTATAGAAATTTATATGTGCAAGCAAAAAAATACCTTTTATTTAATGTAAATTTAATTACTTCTTGACCCATATGCGATAATTTGATCATATGTACCAATACAAGTCAAAACATTTGGGCAATTATTGTTTTTTAATTAATTTTAGTTGAAAAGATATGATTTTAACAACAGCTGGTCGACACATATCGTGTGGCAAAAAAATATGACCCGTCGATTAAGTGTTGAGGTAATGTTGCAACATTAGGAAAGGATTAAAATGCAAAAAAGTTTCCTGATAAGCACTTACTTTTTCAATTGAATATTTATCTTTATAAAATATTTTACGCATGGATAAATATATTTAAATAAAAATAAATTTAATATTATATGTATTAATGTTATGCAATAATGATAAATAAGTTGAACCTGTATTTTCTGTTGTTCAATTTTGCATAGTTGTGCTTTCAGAATGGGCGAAGCTGGACCTTAAATCAATTTAAGTTAATCAATCGAAAGTGAGTAAACATTGCAAATGTATGATTGTTTGCTTTACCGGTTTTGATATTAGCCTGAGGTAAAATGGACGGCATTGGTGCTTTCGACTGTGGTGCTGTTCGTTGCCTGACACCCATGTAGAATTGCAGCGTTTCGCCAGATATCGTCTTCACGGGATTGGGTCCCACGACGCCTCCGAAAACGGATCTGACACATCTCGGAAAATGCAACGGAGAAATAACTCCCTTCCTACCCACTTTATTACAACAAGCCAAATACTGCTTGTAAAGCTCGCTCGCGTCCAAATGTATATTGTTCGGACACGGCTCCCAAGTAGCTCTGAGCCACGCTAACGCGAACTGTTCGTTCTCCTAAAAAGCCACACAATTTAAATATTTTTAATACACGTTGCCTAAGTACTCTAGTTTCATTTTTATACTTGTATCACTTGTTGGTGTGCGTGTTGTTGCTGAACCGTTATATTGTTCGGTTGCGTGAGCGAAGTCACTTGCTGTCCAGATGGCATGGTCAACTGTATTGCCGATTGGGTCTGTTGACCAGCGACTTGAAGCAACGGAACAGGTTGGCTGGGTTGAGATACGACGGGCGGCGGAGTCGGAACGGGCGCCGGTGGAGGATTGGACTGTATTTGCTGATTGGTGCCTTGAATACTAGTACCGGAGACTGTCTCCACAACTTTCATCAATATGCATGCTTTAGGTCCATAGCTTTGAGCCTAAATTTTATCAATCGATAGATTAATAATATTTTATATCGATTTATAATATAATTAATATGAATTAAATAATTATATACCTCGACAGTTATCAGAGAAACTAATGTATCAATAACTCCATGAATTTTTACGATGTAATCGCAAGACTTCTCTCCGAGCGTAGTCAAAGCATACATACATTCGAGTGTAACCACAAGCAGCATAATATCATGTAACGTCAAATATGAACAAACTTGTTCATAAACCTATAAAAAATGATTATGAGTAACAATTAAATTTAACTTACATGTGTGTAAGACATACACATTACCTTTTGTTCTAAGCATCTCATCAACACGTCTTCGTTGGACTCATTCTGTGCTAGTTTATTAAGAACTTCCATTGCAGCGAGGGCACGGGCCCGGTCATCGGAGAGTAAAGCGGCTGTTATGGTGGCAAACAGATGTCTTGACAGCAGACAAGTGGCCGGATCTTTAACTACCAATTCTACCGCTATGTTGCCCAGAGAATCTAAACCGGCTTGTCGTATGGAACTCATGGAGCAGTTCACCGATAATAAGATGAATCTGAAAATTAGCATCATCCATTATTAAATAAGTATGTATATAAAACAATGTAAAAAAAATATTTTTAAAGTATGTCATGTGTATATAAAAACTCGAGAATAGAACACCAGCAATACAAAATTCTATTAAACGTTCTTTTTTTTTTTTTTATTCAAAACAGTATTAAAATTTTTTTTTTTAAATATACTACAAATGGCATATGTGCACCCGATATAATCATGAAGTAGAAAAAAGCAATTTATTAATTCAATAGATGATGCCAGTTGCAGCATGTTTATTTTATTCAATTGACAAGATGGTTGTTCCCACAGTATAAATAAAAATTTGAATAGTACAAAAATGTGCTGAAGAAAACTGCTCCAAATGAGTTTTCATTTTGCTTCAAGCGCTTTCAATTTCCAATTCGCATTGCCTTCACCATGACAATACGCAAGACAAGAGATAGATGCTGATAGATCATGGCCGATTTTATGTAACAACACCATGAGCAGAGTTTAATACATTTATGTGTTGTCAGATTAATTTAATTCAAAATAAACCATTCTTTGGTAGTGTTGTAAGATAAAATGTAAACGAAATGAAGTTAGTATGAAATAAAGCACACCTCAAAAAAGTCTGATGCTTCGCTAAAACCGAAACATTATCTTCGTGGAACGATAGATTCCTCATGATAGTCGCTACTTGTCCTACGCGCCGCGAAATTAAATCTCTAGCTCCGCCCGGACAGCGGCTTGCCATGATTCCGTCTTCATCAGCCAACATGGCAGATTGATGTTCTTCAAATACCGGTAGATCCTATAAATATGATTATTTATTATGTCTTATATTTATAATAAAATTTTATGAATAAATAAAACACTAACTTTATCATCCGGTAAGATCATTGTACCGTCGTTAGCTAGATAGCTCTTTAAACTGAGCTGAGACACTATTGCTTGCATTGCTAAACCCTGAACTGGAAAACGCTCTTCGTCTAGCAATTCCAAAGTGCCCGATGGTCTCGTGTGCTCTAGCCAATACCATTCTATGTTACAACTACGAGCTTCTTTATAAGAGCGACCGATTACATCACGTAAACTACCTGAAATTATAAATAATATTTTATCATATGATATAATTTGAGAATAGTAAATCTTATTAAAAATAATTACAATGATTATAAACGCCCGCATGTCCTAACAAGAAGTCGATAATATGAGGTGCGCTTATTATCGGCAGCTTATTGGCCGAATCGGCAGCCAAAATTGTGCAAACGTTTAGAGCAAAATCTTGCTCGTTGGGCAGCGGGCTCAGCAGGGACAGAGCCATTCTCTCCATGGCTCCTCCCAAGCGTTGCAAAGGTGATAGTCCATTAGTTTCGCGTATGTGGTCTAAAAATTAAATAGATTAAATGTAATGTCGTGAAATAATTTAATTTAAATATTTTTCTTACCAGGAACGTTATGTTGTGTGTGATTGTAGGTAAAGGTAATGGTATTTCTGGCTTTGGGCGCTCCGTAACCGGAGCGCCGCGGCCGGTCGTCGTCCATTTCTCCCATGAGCAAGTCTACATCTCCCACGCCGCCGACCGCACCTCCGCCTTTTATCCGCTCCCATCGTTCCAAATAGCGCAGATACATGTGGCGTATAGCTACGCCGCCATTTACACACGCGGAAGGTAAATCGAGCTGCTTTAACATATTGTCCCATAATCCCTGACCGTTGACCTATAATTAAATTTTTGATCAAGTATAAATAATGCTCTAGTATTTTGATTAATTTTATCGTATAAATAAATATATACCTTCACCCATCCTCCGTGATGTGTTACAAGCATGTAAAGATAATACAAGTCGATTTCTTTTCCGTTCATAACAGGCATGTGTCTGATGGGTGTGCTGAAAAATTATGAAATAAAAATTAATATCGTTTATTATCTATATGTATAAAAATATAAGTTTTAATATTCAAGATGCTGGCAATGTCTTTTAGATATTTTTATAAAGATTTGAGGACACTGGGAAATTTATATTATCACTAATGCCAGATGAGTAGCATGAATGAAAATAGTTCACTTTTGCCAGTGTAGAAAAATAAAAGATGCTGTCGAGACTATGTGTAACGCCAACTGCTTATCTGAACCAGATAAGAATTGCTTTCTAGGAAAAAAATAAAGGGTGGCTTGCCAGGTAGTTGTAGTTAGTTGTTACTCAGGAAAGGACGTAACCGCATACCTATGCCCGACGTTGGGGCTTTGCCGGGTCTTCACAGCGGGCTAGCATAGCAGCGATTTATGTGAGTTTGTGTCGTAAGTAATACAAGTTATTAGTGCTGTGATTAAGTGTTACATCCTTTATACTTAATGTGACCATACATTCCGTTTTGAATGGGCCATATGTAGAATATATAAAAGCTGAGTTCTATAAAACAAGCAAAGAATATTTGGAGCAGTGTACTTAATATTTAAATGGAAATTTAAATAGAAAAAAATTAAAATGTAATGGATGATTGAAAAGGGATTTTTTAATTGTCTATATCTACATTTAAAGCAATAAAATCGTTTTAGCGCTGTTGCAGTGGGAACGCTCGTTACCGAGCGTTCCCATTGTGACGGCGCCGACACGATTTTATTATTTTTAACATGAATTTTTGACTTCTGAGAAGTGATAATTGTTTTTGCGCTCTCCTATTGGCTAAAATTCGGGTTGAAAAGACTTTGATCAGCCCTCTTATATTAGAAGTCCATATTAATATCGGTAAGAATAGCTATCATATTTTTAAAACATACTGTAATATCGAAATGCAGACAAACTGTGGAGCAATATGTGAGATGCGATGTGTTTGTACTTATTCTTTCATTTATTTTTCCTTGAGAAATGAATTGCCTTAGTTTATATTTTGGACTTAACCTAATGAAAGTTCTAAAACTACAATTAGTTTTAAAAATTTCGTTAGGTTTGGTTTTGGTTAGAACGGCAAATAGACGTTTCGCAACTGTCAAATTGAGTTTCATAGAATGGAAGTTCTACAATTGTAATTAGTTTTAGAACTTTCATTATGTCAAGTTGGGTTTGGTTAATTTGTGTAGGTTAGGTTTGGGTTTGAATAGCATATTTACGTTTCCTAACTATCAAATTGGGTTTCAACGACATTTTAGAGCAGCATATAATTTCACTAGCGCTTATCAGTTAAATTAATTTTTTGCTAGTATAAATATGTATCTAGGGTTGAAAATATATTTGACATGAATTTTTTTGGCCAAATTCAAGGGGAGGGACATATGCCCCCACCTGCCTTACCTACATTTCTGTTGAAAAAGAAGCGGCATGAACAACGGCCAAATTTGAATGAGGTTATTGTGCAAGCCAATCTATTTTGTTCATTTGAATGAAATATTGGCATACCTCAGGTTACGACAGTCTCATGATAAAACAAACCGTCAATACTACACTTCTACCATTTTTTGTGACATTAGTTTATAAAATGTGATTTTGGTATCAAAAAACGTGCTCATTAAACGCATACATTTGAACTAAAATATGATTTTCTTCAACGGAATGATAACGGAAACTTCATAGGCAGATATTATAACTCCACTCATTTGTTTTTATCGAGAATCATCCGTTCATTCATAGAAAATATTAAATATAAAATAAATTTTGAAATAAAACTGAGTCGACGATAATTATTTAGGTTACGCGATGACGTTTATGAGGTATATGAAAATGTATGACATTGCGATACAAATTTGCATTAAATCGCTAGGATAACATTGCGCAATGACGTCTGTCAGTGTCGTTTTCGGCGGACGTTGCGCGAATTTTAAAGTTTGGCGGGCGGTCGATACGCTGCGATTCGCTCGCATAGCCAACTTTGAAAGTTGCAAAG
Organism: Plectrocnemia conspersa; assembly: GCF_051122295.1. Classification (NCBI taxonomy): domain Eukaryota; kingdom Metazoa; phylum Arthropoda; class Insecta; order Trichoptera; family Polycentropodidae; genus Plectrocnemia; species Plectrocnemia conspersa. The sequence goes on along the minus strand of NW_028277175.1, from coordinate 8,942,948 downwards.
GCGGTTTCGAAGGCGACGCGAAACCATGTATGAAAAGTGGTCGCGTCTGTCGAGACGAGTCATTTTGTTGTCAGAGTTTGACTCCGAGATGTGGCACTGCGGAGACGAGCGGCGAAAACAAACGCGAAATGGAAGCGAGTTTGCTGCTTCGGGACGAAGCGCTCACCCTCGGCCCTCGTGGAACTGCTTCAGCTCGGCGAGGAAGGTGGTCTTCGCCTTCTGGTAGCTGCTCGAGCTGGTGCGGAGGTGGAACTTGGCCATCTTCGCCCGTTATTGCTCCCCGGACGGACACGGCCGGCTCGCGGCCTAAACGATGCGCATCTCGACCATAGGCGCGAAACGAAGCTCATGGCCGTCATTAAGCGATTTCTTATTTTTAATCGGAAATATACTACAATCAATGTCTTAATAAAATTTAATTAAAATCATTATTTTTTATTTTTATTATTAATTTTATTTAAAATTATTTTTAATCAATATAAATTAAAAAAAAAAATATTTAAACTATGGTTAATAAATACAATCTATCGACTTTTCTAAGAGTATTAAGGATTGTCTCAGTCGAATATTTGCTATTGCTCTGCTTGGTATGAATTTTTCTGAAGTTGTTCTATTTCGAAAGTAAATAAAATATTATCATATTCTTATATGTAATATGTTTTGTGAGCATTTGCCGCTTCTAAGCAACCACTTACTGGCTATGCCAACGGAATGTTCCTGCTGATGGGTTACAACCAGTGACACGTATTTATAGCATTTTTTAGCATAGCAGATGCTAATAAATACATAAATATGCAAATATATATTTCATAAAATATGTAAATATATGCTAAAATCACAAATAAATGCAATGCAATATTATCATGACAATAACTTTGACCATGTTTCTTCTTAAAGGCGTTATCTATAGCCATTGGCCACACTATTACAATAACATTGCCTGCATGTCATTATTATTGCGTTGGTTGTTTAGTATTGCCGGAGAGGATATGAGCTTGTAAAGTTCTACATTCACTTTTTTAAACACTACGAGGCGCACTAATATTTGTATATCTGAAAGAGCAAACGCGTTTAAAGCACCCGGAATTTAAAAGATATTGTGTAATGGGATATGTGGATTGGTTAGTACTGAAGTCTGAATTCAACATACGTGTACTTTTGTTTAACTATTTATTTTCGAATGCATACAATATACGGAACGAGCGTCAACAATATGTAAGCATTGTAATCGTCGAGTGAAATTGACAACATTAAAAAGCATATAAAATTAGAAAATTATTATAAAGCAATTTCCAAAGTTTCTAAAAGTACCATCCCGCAGTCTACAATTCCAGGCATTATAAAAACTAAAACAAAGCTAGCTAGTGGTAAGTCTTATTTCACTAACCCTCGCGTATTGAAATCTCAATAATGTATTGGGTATTAGTGAACTAAAAGTTATTATGATAGTGAAATTAATTTAAAAAAATATTTTCAGCTTGTTTAAAATGCATGAACTTATCTATAATATATGTACATATATAGTTACCAAGCAAAATAATACATTTTTTTATAAACTTTTTTATATTCGAATTAAGTTAAAAATTAAAGTTAATTATCATGGGTAAACACCGAAATGTTTAAAAATACAAAGTTATTTATAATATTAAAATTTCGATACCTATATCCTTATAGATGTTTAATAAATGGTTGAAATAACAAGAATTTTGCAGAATTTTGAATTCTGAAATATAATATTAAAAGATTTTTACAATTTAATTTAATAGTTTAATTTTTATAAATATATTTAATATGGTTTTAATTTTTTGATAACTCTTGATAATGGTCAATATTTATGTAGTTAGGTCCAAAAGTAGAGTATTGTCAGTTCTACTCCGACTGTTGTTGTTTGCTTCCGACGCCGATGTGCTACATTTCATTTTCTGAATGGAAATGTCGATGGCGTGTGTTGAAATTGCTTTTTTATAACTGAAACACACCATCAGCGTTGTCTTCCATGACAAATAGCGCGGAATTACATACAGTATTACCTCAGGTTACATTTATTAAAACACATAATAAATCACGATTTGGTGTAATTATATTATATAAACAAAATGTCAATCAATAACGTTCGGCCCGACTCTGAAATACGAAACGAACAAGGCGACGAGAAGAGCACAGTTAAGAAAAAGAAGACTAAAAAGAACAAAGATCAAGATGATAAGGAAGAAGTTGATACGTCTAATTTTACTATAGAAGAGCGATTAGTCGCTGCGGTTTGGGTGCACGAACGACGATTTGAAAGGATATCAATTGCGCAAGTATGTTATTTTGCGGTTATTTTATTATGCTATTTAATGATTATTAAAAAGCAAACTGTTATTTCTTATGATAATTCTACAAATATTGCTTACTGATTTTTCAGATTACTTTAAATCTGTATTTGTGCAATTGTATTAGTAAATCTGTATTTGTGCAATTGTATTAATAAATCTGTATCTGTGCAATCTTAGTTAATTTGAATCTTAAATAATTTTTATATTGTTTTAATCTATTTACATATGTTTTTAGATCAAGGTAAACTTTAGGCTACGTTTTGGTAAACCACCTCCTACGAAAAATACGCTATATTTTTGGGAAAAGAAGATATTTTCTACTGGTAAAGTGATGGATGCGAAAAGATCTGGACGTCCATGTAGAAGGTATGATTTTTTTAACAAATATTATTGATACGTTACTAATATATAAATTTTCAACAGAAAAGCACATATACCATCAGTTGAAGCATCGTTAAAACAAGCTCCAGGATTATCGTTAAGAGCACGCGCTGAGCAACTTTGTTTACCAAGAACGACTCTTAAAAAAATATTAAAAGACGATCTGAATCTTCGGAACAATGATAATCATGTACAAAATAGTAAGCATTATTACTTTATTTTGTATGGTTGTTTATACATTTTATCAATAATTAATAAATATATTTTTTAGATCATAATAATTCAACATTAGCTAATGAAAATGCTAATAATATGTTAAGACCTATTAAGCCGCCAGTATCGAAACAAAATACTGATCAGCAATCGAGTAACATTCAATGTAACAATTTACCGCCGCCTCCTTCATATTCATATCCGGAGGCAATAGGACCTTTACCGATTTCAGCATTCCAGCATTATTTAACGTATCCAAATCCAAACAATAATCATCATCAAAGTGCAGCTATTGTGTCGACACATTCGAAAATGCCTGTGGAAGCGCAGAATCATAATATATCCAATATAACTCCACACATGATGACTCATCAACAGCATACTACTCAGATTAATCATCACTCATATTTACCTAATCAGGTAGTTGATAAAACGCATCTGGTCTATGCTCATAACGGAAATCATAATAATACAAGAAATCAAATGAACCAAACATTCCATTCTTGATTCTTAAACTGCATATAACTAAATTGATTTATAAATATGATTATTTGTATATTATTATTTAAAATATTTTTTAAATAAATAATTTATTAAAATGTGTAAGTTTTAGTTTACTGGTATTATATATATTCGCCCACTTTATAACCAGTCGCAAACTGGTTTAGTTAATATTTTGATACTGACCAAAGCTGTATTTTTCCTTCTCGGCTGAAACTGAATTGAATATTGTTATGGTGCGGCGATGTCTTTAAAGATTTTGTGTGAAAGAAATAGAGGAATGATTTATCGCCACTTAATAAATCACTCACTTGACAGTATCGTTTTTTTAATTTGATGATACAATCTTCATTTTTTTGATATCATATTTATAAATGAAATAAGAATACTTAAAATATTGCAATAAAATCATTTACAACACCAAAAAATATATGAAAGCAATGTCATTTTTCAAACTAAAAGTTGTGTAAAATCGTTCCAATATTTTTCACACACCTGTGAAATTGTCACCATGTATATGAACCTCATAGCTGGATTTAGCTGTAAGCCAGGTATTTCCAAACTCGTACCTGCGGGCGCCGCGGCTCCTGCTGACCGATTTGTGTGCACCTGCCACTATTTGACCGCAACAGAAATTTTTATTTTTAATTTTCCTAATTATTTTTTATTATATTTTAACAATTCTCTAAAATACTTTGCTTTACTTTATTTTGAAAGCAATTAACTATTGTTTGCAATTATCGTGATTGCGATTGCCGCGCCGATCGTATAAATTTAATTCTGTAAGGAGCCGTCTGCTCTTTTTTGTCTCCGTCACCATCCAAACAGTTGATGTATCTTCGTCGGAGACAGTGTGACGATACACGAATTACGAGATTAGATATTTCTTTTAATTTTAAATGCATTGCAGCCATAGAAAAACCACCAATGCTTCTTTAAAATGTTATCATATATTAGCAATTTAGCAGAGCAATATCACGAGTTTCTTTTGTAGTAATATTGATCCGAAAAGAAATAAAACTAATGATGATGTAATTGCGATAAACACTTTTACAGTAAATTGCGACACACCTAGCATATCCTCTAACAATGAAAACATTACACTAGCATCGAAAGAAATAAATTCTAATATTGATACTACAAAATTGGCTAATAGAATCAATGTTGTTGTTATAATCAGAAAAACTTCACGATTTTTTTATTAAAAACTTATCCATGGTTAGATATTAACATTTTTGAGAGCGTCGGTTGTTGAGTTTGCGCGAATTTAGGATCATTAAATGTAAAATCTGAAAAACATACTCATATTTCTCAAGAATGGAGCAAAGGAAATGTTATTCCTCACAGTTCAACTAAAATAATTCAATTATCTTTTTTACGGAAAAAAATGTGTTAGCGTGTTAATGGACTTAGATATTGAACAAACTACGTGTTGAAATTAAAAATCTATTGAAACAAATAAATTAAAAAAAATTGTGTACACTATCTGCATGGAATTTAATATTCAAAAGGTTGATAGAGTAAGCAAATATTTGCAGTCAAAAACGATGACTAAATTAAATGATAATTAAAGTTTCACGTTTATATAATACAAAGATTATCTAATTACTTTCAGCAAATGAGAGACACCATATGGAAAAATATTTTTTGTGTAAGTGGAAATTGGCATAAGACATTGAATTGTCTACAGAATAATATGTCACCAATAGACAAAAAGCATCGTAAGGCAACAATATTCCCGTTGTACAATTCGACCTCGGAGATGTACATCAAGCAAATGTCACGTTCTATATATATTTCGTTGTTTTAAGAAGCGAGTGCCGCAATTGGCTGGATGATCGCTGCATGATTGTGATTCGTCAGTGAGTTTTGAAACTCTTAATAATAAGAGGAAATGACCTCCAGACACTGTTACTGCCACCTACAAGACCCCTGAGGATCTTCAAAGAACATCATCCCTGCGCCAGCTTCTCTACCACTGCTCGGAGAAAACGATACTCACCCATCATAGTAACTCGCAATATACATATGTAATATAATCTAATATTTTATTACCAGTTTCCACATGCATCTTACTGACTGCAAAGTCATACTCCTTAGGGTTACTAAACTTTAAAAATACACGAATACAATATAATACAATCACATTCGAAATTGGACATGGCGTTAAAGATAATTTTAAAATAACCAGTCACTATAGCCTCTGTTGAAAGAGGCTTCAGTGAATTGAAAATTATAAGACCTATTTAAGAGCATCACTTGTCAGGAAAAATGATCGAATATGGCAATTTTATCGATTGAGTGTGATTTTACATAGCAGATTGTAAATTTAATAACTGAAATTTTCATGATATACTAATTGTTTATATGTTTTTATATTTTTTATTGTAGAATGTTTAACTAAATAAGTTGAAAAAATAACATTTCAATTTTTTTTTAAGGTTGGTGTCATTTAATTTTTAATTTAATATATCAAAAATATTATATTTTTAACTCAACTTTTGTACTATTACTTTTTTCTATGATTTTTTGTTATGTATTATAATTTTCAATAAATCTATTTTGTTTCTAAACTTTTGTAATATTTATATTTACTTATTATTATACTTATTAAAAGTAAAAAAAAAACTACACAGAGGCACAAATTGGTACGACTTGTAGTATCATTTATCACCAGTTGAAAGATATGCGCTACACAACTCATAGCAGTGAAGGCGCATAATATAAATTTTTACTCTAGTATCGAATTTATGCGTTATTTCAAGCTTCTCTACAAAGTAAGTTTGCATTTTGCTGGCTAGAAAAAATCGTATAAGACATGGCTCTACATTATCAGAGCAGAATTTTACAGATAGTATGGTTTGTGTCCACATTGGCTTAACTAGGAGTATTTTAAGTATGCTAAAACTCGGATATTCCTCATATATACTCGAAAGGTACATGAGGAACAACATTTCTACATGAATAATGCCTACTATATGACTTCAGAATTTCATGGAATGTTGATAAAAGAAGCGCATTTTCGCTTACATACCTTTCATTGTCATACATATTTTTCTGCAAATATAAAGAATGAAAATTATATCTGTTTTGACTATATTCCTTGAGGAGAAGTTTTTATTATTTCCCTCGTGAGAAGGCTGTCTTACCTGGGTATCGAAGGACCACTGAAACACTTATATATACATATATATTTAAACTTTCTAAGTACATTGTAGTACGTAGACATACTTCCACGTCCCCATATTACGGATGCTAGCAGTATAATAAATACCGGAAAACTTTAGCTCAGCTTGGTTTTGACATCTTGGCCATTGCAGTAGTTTTAGTGGGGATGTTTTATATTTTGTATAAATGTATATTAAATAAATAACACGATAAATTTATTAATATTTTGCCAAACTATTCAAAAGCAATCTCAATTTAATAGTACAAATATATATCCACATACATATATAGTAGTGTCACTAACCAAAAACTTTTTATCTTAGCCTAAATATTATTAATTGAGTTTATAAATTTTGTGAATATATTAACAATAAAAAGGATCGGAAAATAGTATGATATTAAACGAATTTTTACTAAGGAAAAAATTGGCCGTGCAACACAAAATATTATATTTGTATGTTATTTTAAACAAATAAAATATTTAGATAAATAAAACCGCGCAGCGATAAATCTTGGATATTTTTTCAAAACTGAGCTACTGGTAATTAACGACCGACCGTTTGCCAACCACTGAATGAAAAGCTCTTACCCGTGTGAGCTGATTAACTATTAACTTGATATTTTGCTTTCAGTCTGTAACCAATTTTGATTCTAATCACACTACTGGCGAATTCTCTCCTGCACTCCTTGAACAGAGAAATGTAAACAAATTTATATGTCTAGCAAGTAATTTATTTATTTATTAATATTCCACTATTTAAAATAATATACTTTAAGTACATATTGTATCAATAACTATTTGATAATTGTTTTAAGGTGTATTTAAAGCACATATGAAAAATCGATTTATTTTAGGGGTCAGCCATTCTTAATTGTTAACGCTTTGTGTGAAGAAGGTGTGTCTCATAGAATAATATTAACAGTATTTATGATATGACAATGCATAATTTATTGTTAACAGTGCCGTAACTATTTTTTCTTGTGCCCTGTGCAAAGTTTTATTTGTATTTATTTTGGGATAAGTAATAGCAAAACAAATACAATATACATAATAATTGTTTATAAATATTTTTTGTGTAATATATATGATTATTAAATACATCATCATTAATTTCATAATTTTATTACTATGGAAATATTGGATGATTATTTTCATAAATTAGCTACTCACAAAAACTTCTCACTTGAAGCAGTAGAAACGGAAAAAAATAATCGAAGAGATTGATATTTAGTGATGACTCAATTAATCCAAATCATGAAGAGCATTTAAAAAATAAAGCGGAATTGTAGTTCTCATATTTTGTGTTAGTTGCTATGTTTTTTTCTATTCTTTAGAGCATCCGATCTGACATTTATGAATTTAGTCTTTTATTATTACATTTATTAATCAAATAAATTAGTTAATATTGCGGTTGTTTATGAACAATTAATTAAACATAGCTATGATTACATTTATTGTAGAATTTTCGATCCGATTCATCTGAAACACGCTACCCATTCGCAATATTACACTTTATAGATTTAGGAAACGTCCGCTTGCTCTTGAATACACACACGACTGATCGAATTTGGTTTGAATAATATATGTTTTGTATCATGCAATCGCATTGATTATGATAAAGTTTATCTTTAATTTTCACAATAGAAATATAAAAAAAGCCACATCAAAATCGGTTTATCTCAAGTTTTGATGTACTGCATACATATAATATATACACGATTGGAATTTACCTTTTCTATGAGTCGAGATTTGTGTGTGTGAATAAGTTTGGTTATATTAACAGATTCCATACAAGGCAATCAGAAATACGAGATTGTCAACAATGTGACATTAGGTAGAAATGGCATGTAATACAATATGGGTTAAGTGCGTAAATAAGGTCAGATGTTGTTGGTCAAGCTCGATTATTTTATACGGATTACAGTCGTCGTAATTCGTAACACTGTGGTGTGAAATAATCTAATCTGTATGTTATATATACATATACGTATAAATACTGAAAAGTCTTTATCTTTAATATCTACAGCCTTCCAGTTTGATATATTTTGAGTGAATGGATATTACAATATATATTCTAATACAAAACGCAAATAGGATTATTTTTTATTTAGTTTTAATTTTTATATTACGATTACATTATTTTTAATATACATTTAAATTTTTAATGAAAGTTGAAAACTAATAAAAACAATGGTACAAAAATGAGTATAAATAAATTTCAAGAGTTTTCTTAAATTTGTAACGCTTTTAAATAGCCACCATACAATACCTTGCTCATCACTAATTGAAAATATATTATTTATTCATTTGCACAGAAAATTATAGTTATTACACCTTATTTCCGAACATATCATATGCCGTTTTAGAAACGCAACATTTCTTATGCCAATATGTTGAATGTTATCGGACTTTTTTGAGGTTTGTTTCAAAATTTCTCTACGACCGTTTGCACATATCTTTCCTATGGGAAAATTTTGTGAGAAATGAAAAGTTGTTAAATGTTATCAGACCCTTATTTTTATTAGTTTGTTTAAAAATGTTTAAACGAAGAACAAAGTTTGCTAGCATTCTGAAATATTTTTATTATTTTAAGATATGATGTAAAGAGTTATTTTATTATAGTATGAAGTTCTACTATTATATATTTTTTATATATATAATTTTAGCTTAAGCATAAGCTTTTTAACTCTTGAATTCAAGTGTTATTGAATTAGGAAATGCAAATGAATGTAAAATACTTTCAGCAGCATTTTGCATTTTATCGATTTCTAAATGAACATTCAGATTAGACAGGTATTTTATTATGAAGATAAACCAGCAAATAAATATTGAATATACAGGCGGCCCTCGACTTTCGAACGTTCGACTTTCGCACAATTCGCTATTTCGCACATTAAAAAAAAAACATTTTTTTTAATTTTTTTTTTAAAAAACGTTCTGACAGCGGTGAATCTTTTGCTTCAATCGGACGTTCATATGATACAAACAGGTCTACGATATGTTCAATTTTGCAAAATAAAAATATAATTAAAGAATACGTTCAAAATTGTGGAAAATAAAGATATATTTCCACAATCTTTAATGAAATGTTTCCAAAAAAACGCAGCAAAAAAGAAACATGGATGAAATGGAAAATCTTTGTCATCGTGGATCGATGACCAGCATCAAAAAGATGTCCCTCTGAGTATTTCAATTATTCAAGCAAAAGCTCTTAGTTTGCACAAAGATTGGAAGGATAGATTAAAAAAAGATTTTAGCACGGTTTTTTAAGCAAGTAACGGTTGGTTTTACAATTTTAAAATGAGGTATTCTTTTCATAATATTAAATTTACTGGAGAATCGGCTGATGCGGATAAAGATGCTGCAAAAGAATTTATTTCCTAATTATCCAAAATTATTGAAGATGAAGAATATTCCTCTAGCCAAATATTTAATGTAGATGAGACAAGTTTATTTTGGAAAACTCTTTAACAATGAAAAATATGAATGAAGCCTTCACGCACCTTGACAAATTTTAAAATATTATGGAAGATTGTGATCCCAATGGAGAACGCATATCTCAAGTGCGTGGGGCGATCAATAAAAACATAGCATGTTATAAAATACTATATCAAGAAAAGAAAAAGAATAGTGGAAAACAGTTAACTCTTGATAACTTTTCAAAGGAAACACGTGTCTCTTAAACGCCTCTTAAACATCTTATATTTACTTGCTAAATAAATATTTTAAAATACACCCAATTTCAATTTTTTTTACTTCCCTCGACTTTCGTACATTCAACATTCGCACACATTTTCAGGAAACAATTATGTGCGAAAGTCGAGAGCCGCCTGTAATCATATTATTAGATGAATAAAAAATAAATCATTACATTTAGCATAATTTTTTTTTATATAAAAGTAAATAAGATGTGGTTGAAGTAAATAAATATTATCTAATATAGATAATAAAATATTTCGGTGCTTTTTTTGATTAATATTTTTAATATCATATATACAATTTTTTAATATTATTGTTGTGGATCGTATTTAACTTGCTATTTGTAATTTGCAAATGGCTGATAGGTACAATTAAAAAAATAACTTATCATTAAACAGCGATATAAGTAATATATCGTGTATTTGAAATATAATTATAATTCAAATCGATCATCTCAGGTTAGTTTTCCTGGATTTTCCTAATCTCATGTATAAATTTTGTGATAAATAATTCAATAGTGATTGGACTGTAGTATTCTTAATTTCCATATCTGAAAGATCAGATTTAAAGTGCTTATTATATAATTATAATTACATCCGATAGTTTTTTAATATTTTCCTAATCTTGCAGATGAATATTGTGAAGAATAATTAATATAAATATACGCTAGATCGTGCATAGCAACATCTATTGATTGTAAGCTATTTACAAACTTTGATTTCAGTTTAGTGACTCATTATTTATTTAGTACTTGTTGATTATGCATTGGATTAACGCCTGTCATAGTATTTATAACAAATAAATAAATAATGCTCTATACTTTTATTGGGATAATATAGGCATTACATTTTATATTGTCTTTTGATTTTCGTTAGGAGCAATAACAATGGAAGAAAACGCGTAAGGGATATTATTCTCAAGGGCTTAAACCATAAAAATAAAAACACTGACAGAGAAAAGTCTGGCAGAAAAGATGCTGATAAAATCACGTTTTGCAAATATTACAAAGAATTTGCAGTCAATTCTAGTCTTCACGGAATTAAATACACGAGCGAAAGTGGCAAATCGACACTAACCAGGTAAACAATATTCTGATGATTCTGTGTGAATTATATTATAGCTGTATTATATATTAATTTAGAATATGGTGGGCCATAATGGTGATACTCAGCTTTGTGCTTTGCACCTTTTTAATAATAGAAGTTAGGAATAAATGGAATCACAGTCCAGTGATTGTTAGTTTTGCAGAGACTTCCACGCCGATATGGCAGGTTTGTAAATATTGTACTTTTATTGAAGTATTCAGTAGCTCATTATTTTATTTTAATTAGATTCCCTATCCGGCCATAACTATTTGTCCAACGTCAAAGTTCAAGAAAGCCAAATTCAACTATTCAGACTTGTGCATTAATGAACTGAACACAACCGTAGAACATCTAAAATTATACGATATTTTAGGAATGATGTGCCTTGATCAATGCTTGGAAGATGAAGATAGTGAAGTGGAAACTATTGACGTTGCTGATTTAGAATCTGTCATCGACGAAGTAAATTTATAAATCAATATTCCAATATTAACGATTCACAAAATGTCGTTTTTTTCTGATATTTTGTATATAATTTTAATTGTTATTACAGTACTGTATAAAAGAGGATGAGATCTTCCGAACGTGTACCAAAAAAATTGTAACTAATTGTAATGAAGTTTTTACTCCAGTAATAACTGATTCTGGACTATGCTATACTTATAACATGCTAAGCGCTGAAGATATTTATAGAGATGGCGTGTATGTTTTAATAATAATTTGCTCTTCAATTAATAAAAAAATCAATATAAAACACACATAATTTACAGGTATTATAATAAAAAGTATCATCTAAATACGACAAAATCGAAAGGTTGGACGTTGGAGAAGGGATATCCTGAAAACGAACCTTTTAATACATATCCACATAGAGGTAAGCCAAATTATATATTTCTTTCTATTTTAGCTTTCAATCATTAACTCAATAATTTCAGGCGCTAGGTCAAGCGTTGGCACTCTCTTAAAATACAACGTAGAGGACGTAGATTATCATTGTAACGGAATTTATAAAGGATTCCAAATCGTCATACATTCACCAAACACTTTGCCAAAACCTCGGGACAGTTTTCTTTGGGTACCCGTTGAATTAGAAACGATCATTACGATAAAACCACAAATGATAAAATCATCAGATGCCATTAAACACTATCATCCTAAAAGGTACATAATAAATAAATAAATAAAATAAAGATCATTGACATTATTATCATTAAATAATCACGTAACATGTTTATACGAGGGATATTAGGAAAATAAGGACACATCATTTATATGAGACTGACTAATTAGTATTTTAGAAAAGTGATTCTTAAACTACTACGGATGTTTTAGAGCCAACAGTATTTGAAAGAATCGACCATTATTTAAAATTTATCTTTCTTTAATTATCTATTCCAAAGATTATAAACATTGTATGCAAAGAGATAAATGAGTTCAATATATTTAGTTACTTTATAATACGAAATTATAGTTACTATCTCGTGGATAGGTCTTCATGCAAACTACGATACCGTGTCATAATCACATTTATGATATTGCAATCTTTTATAGAAAGCAGAATACAGCAATAAAATTCATATGAAAACAATGAACTAATCAGTCAAAAGAATCGATATTCTCAAATATGCACCTATTTAGAAAGACGTCTTATATTACTGTCAATGATTTTTTTAAATACTGATTGTAATATTTGTACAGATTTTAGTTTCCTGATTTAGGTATGTTAGCATGGTTCATTAAAAGTATCGATTGCCTTCTTCATCATAAACGTTACTTATTCATGCTTTAAAATCATGACTTTATTTCACTTGTACATTAAGTCATTTCCATAAACAGAAACACGAATATTAAACTGAGGGATGATAAACTGTGATCTCAACAGAAAAAACGGTGTTTTCAAACGAGTTAATATTCGCTTCCGTTTTTTATCCGAATATTACAGATTGCCTGAAAAAATTGACAGGATTTAAATGCTTGTATCATAATCATATATTGTTAATTTTAAGTTTTATAATGTTTTTTAATAGCTACTTTGCCTATTTAAGAAAAAAAATCCTTTAAAGCTCTTATGAGACTGACAGTATAAAAACTTATCGTTTTTTTTATTACTGTATCTAACTTTTATGTATGTTATTATATGTTAATATAAATAAAAAATAAATTATTTATATTATTACAGCAGGGGCTGCTTCTTTTCAAGCGAAAGGGAACTCAAGTATTTCAAAGAGTACTCAGAAAGCAACTGTAATACAGAGTGTTTGGTTGATTATACACTTGAAATATGCAAATGTGTCCCTTATTATTTACCAAGTATATGTTTATCTATAAATTATATATTTTATCATTATTATTTTTAAATTTAAAATGATTTTTTGTATTAAAGGATTTCATTCAACGCCAATTTGCTCCACTGGAAAATTTAAATGTGTCAAAGAAGCTGCAGGTATGCTTTAAAAATTATCAAAAATATATAAATATATTTAATTGATTTAATTTATTTTTTTATAGATGAGTACGAAGCAATGTCCGAATTGGGGACTGTCGATAAAGAAGAAGTTAGGGTAACTCCAGCGCAACGGTGCAATTGCTTAGCGTCTTGCACGTCTTTGGAGTATGATTTTGAGATTTCGCAAGTGAAATTGGAATGGGAGAACTATTTAGCGGAAATGCCAGATATCAATTATAGCATTACACCGTCGAAGATAGCGTCGGTTAGCATAGGCTTCAAAAGTGCCCAGTTTATACCGTCGAAGAGGTCTGAATTGTATGGCCTAACTGACTTTTTAGCCAACTGCGGAGGTCTCATCGGAGTGTGTACTGGTTTTTCGATTTTGACTTTTGCTGAAATATTCTATTACTTTATCATACGGTAAGTGATAAAAAGTATTTTTTATCATAACTATATACACTTGTATAAATAAATATTTAATATTTTTCAGAATTTTGTCGGACTTAAGAAAGAAAATTACTTCCAAAAATCAAGACAACTCTGTGTAGTGTTTTAAATTATATTTTAATATTAATATTTATAATATTTTTTTAAGCTTTTGCTTTTTTATTACTTTAAAAACATCATATATATGTAATACGTTTTTATTATAATTATATTTATAAATCTATTAAAAACCGTCAGCAATGCATTATAACTCTTTGAACAAATATATTTACTTAAATTAAAGAAGTATTTTTTTAATATTTTTTTTGGGCTATTAAATACACAATTTATTTTAAGCCCGTCTTCTCCTAAGTTTTGTTTTTAGTCATATTGTATCCCTTAAAGACAACACTGTGAAGAGTTTAAAGCAATTTAATTATAATTACTTATATAATATTTATTGTATTAACGCTTTGGCTTTTTTCTTACTTTAAATACATAATAAATATTTAATATACCATTATTATAATTATATTTATAAATCTATAAAAAAATTTTGAATAAATATATTTACTTGTTTTTATATATATTTTTGCTATTAAATACAGAATTTATTTTGAACCTATCTTCCCCTTAGTTTTGTTCATAGTCAGGCATGTGCAACAAGGACATTATTAAATGAAATACTATGAATCTTAATGAAATCGAAATATTAAAAAAACGACTACTGACTGGACAAATTTTGCCTCCCCCCCTGAAATATTGTCATTGATTCTGAACTAAAAATGCCCAGGTTATTCCTCAAAGAAAATCTAAGAAAAAACAGTCTCGAATCTATCAAGAAAATATTTTTATAAATACATAATTTCAATGATATCACATCGGAATACATTTTCATCAGTAGATATATATTTTTATCAGTGAAAATATAAATTATATAGTACGTGCTAGTAAAATTATATGATTTTAACTTTTTCATACGTAATAATGTATACAATTACATACTTATCATTATTTATTTACATGTGATGTACAAATTATATTTTCACTAGTGAAGTCCAAATACATTTTCACCATTAGTTATATATTTCTAATAGCAACTAATATGCGCTAGTGAAATTATATGCTGCTCTAAAATATCTATGAAACGCAATTATAAAATGTTCATTTGCTGTTCAAACCCAAACCTAACCTAATAAAAGTTCTAAAATTAATCATATTTTTAGAACTTTCATTAGAGCAAGTCCAAAATACAAAGTGAGCCGAGTCATCTATTAGAATAAAATAATCGGAAGAAGTACAGACAGACATTGCACTCCGCATAATGCTCCATAGTTTGTCTGCATTTCGATATTACACTATGTTTTAAAAATATGATATGCTTACCGATATTACAATAAACTTCTGATATGATAATATTGGTCAAAGTATATTCAAACCGAATTTTGGTTTATAAGAGGGCGCAAAAACAATTATCACTTCTCAGAAGTCAAAAATTTACGTCGAAAGCAATAAAATCGTGTCGGAGCCGTCGCAGTGGGAACGCTCGGTAACGAGCGTTGAGAAGTGATAATTGTTTTTTGCGCTCTCCTATTGATCAAAGTTCAGTTTATATGTTCCTCTTTATAATTGCTTAATTTTACATCTGTTCTGTATTCGTTTGTATTTGCATAAGGCTATTTAGGGCAAAGAGGCTTTCTGCTGAACTAAGTGCAGTGATGAATGACGCGGTTAAGATCATCAATGAAATTCGTAGTCGAGCCTTGCACTCGAGGTTATTCGCGACATTGAAATTCGTTGGCTTTCAAGAGGAAAAGTTCTTACACGATTTATTGAGCTGAGAGAAGAAATAAAATTGTTTCTTATAGAGCGAAATTCGAATTTATTAAATTTTTTGGAGGATCAAGAATGGATGGCTAAACTTGCATATATGGCGAACATGTTTGACCTTCTTAATGAACTTAATCTTTCTCTCCAAGAATTTTCTACAAATATATTCACATTAAGAAATTAAATAGATGGATTAAAAAAAAATGATTTATTGGAGAAGTTGCATACCAAATAAAAACATTGAAATGTTTCCGCTTTTGGAAGAATTTTTGAAAGGTATTGATGTAGACTAAAAGTGTATTTTAACTATAATTGATAAACATTTAATGGAATTAATCAAACATTTTAATCATTATTACCCCGATAAAGAAGATCCTCGTAAAGTAAATTTGTGGATTCATAACCCTTTTATATAAGACGTTCACGTATGCTCTTTTAGTAATCAAGAAAAGGAAAAGCTTATCGATTTGTCATCTGATGCCACTCTAGTGTCGAGACATAAAACAAACTCTTTTTTCAATTTTGGATTTCCCTAAAGGAAGAATATCCAACTTTAAGCTGTAAAGCTATAAAATTTTTTAGCCGCGGTTATTAATTATTATAGCAAATAAGCAACAGCATAAGTCACATTAACTTCTTCATTCCAGAGATTGCTTTTTAAAATTCTGGAAGATCTATAAATAATACTGAAAACACATATAATAATTGATTTTTATTATTTCGAGCAAAAATCGAATTTTATGCTGTATTTAATGGATTTTTAAACTATATTTCTTGTTACGACTGTTTTATTATACTTAAATATGGTTATATTAGCAAACTGTGTTACAAAATTAATTGTTTTAAATAAACAATCAATTATATAAATATTTTATTTGGCAACGTCACTAATGAGCGCCGTCAAATGGGCGTGCGTCAAAAGAGCGCTGCCTTATAAGCGCTGCGTCATAAGAGCGTTTACCAAAGTAGCGCTGTAACAAAATTAGCGTGCGTCAAATGCGCAGACAGCCATATGAGCGTTTGACAAAAGAGAGCACGCCATAAGAGCGCAAAAATACTTTGAGAAAATCAAGTAATGAATATTTTAGGAATTAGGTATACAAAATACATGTAAATTGTGAGAAATTTCAAAAAATAAAAATTCACGAGATATAGGTGGTAAAATTAGTATTTTATGTGCCAGAGCGTAATGACGATTAAAATGATTAGTCAATGAAAACATTATTATTTATTAATTATTACGTACATACTCGAGTATGGCTCCCCATCCCCATACGTACGATATACATATATTTTTACTAAAATGAAACGCTGATTTTGAATTTATCATTACATTTGTTCTGTAATGTTTCATTAAATTGACAAATAATTATCAACTCGACTTGGCAGGTATACAAAGGTCGTCCTGCCTTTTTTTTCATTTATTTTAGACAACTACATTTTATCGTGAAAGTCGAAAACAAGCAATATAAATTTTAAGAGCTAAGTGTAAGATAAAAAAAATAATCTGAAAATAAATGTGATTGCAAAGGGGTAAAACATTAATTTTGCTAAATTCATTTTAATCATATTATATAATTATCAAAAAGGAAGTTACCTACGATTTTTTAAATACCTAATTGTAACACTTTACAAAAAAAATTCACCACTGTCCAGGTGCATAACAATGCATGACATTGGTGAATGACACGGACGATACGCAATTGTTTAAAATTATTTTTACGATATTAAAACTAAAGTAGTAATTGGTGAATCACTATGATTTTTTTTAAATACTTTTTTAGTCTGATATTTAGTTTTAATGTGTTATTCATAGAGACCTTAATTTCTCGCGATTACGATAAAAGTATTTTTTTGTGAATTTCGTGCCTTGTCCATTCCAAAAAGGGTGGTATTTATACAAATAGAACCGTTAGAAAAATATAGTAATCTGTCTAATATTCTAATATTTTGTGCGGTTCCTTGCCTTTTTACCTGGTTATCGATAGCATATTTTTTTCCCCTTATCTTACATATTTGCTAAACTCCAAAAACTATTTGGCAGCACGCACATTTAGAAACTGTTATAGATTAAATTGTTATCTATAAAGAACATTAATCATCCTTATAGATAGTTGTAAGTCATTCGTGGTATTTTTTTTAATACTTTTCAAGGACGCAACGAAACTTTTTGCGAACGTTTTCAGTCAAAATTCAAAAGTATACTGAGCGCTATTATATTTATATATAACTACCCTATTTAGCTTTAAATAGATAACTGTAAAATGCAATTTTTGTGAATTCCTAAAGTTTATTCTCACACTAATTTCCAAGGCTCAAAACATAAAAAAAATTCGCGATAAGGGCCAAATCCACGATAAACATTTATCAGTGCTATTTCTTGGTTATTATATTTATATATAACTACCTTATTCAGTTTAAAATAGATAGCGGTAAAATATGCGATTTTTGGAAATTCCAAAAGATTGTTCTCACAGTAATTTATAAGTCGCAAAATATAAAAAAATCGCGTCAAGGGCAAACTCCACGATAAACACTTATCAGCGCTAGTTCTGTGTTATTATATTTATATATAACTATCTTATCTAATTTAAAATAGATAATTGTAAAATATACGATTCTTAGAGATTCCAAAAGTTTGTTCTCACAGTAGTTTCCAAGGCTCAAAACATTAAAAAAATTCGCGTAAGGGCCCACTATAAACATTTATCAGGTAGGTATTTATAATAAAATTACCGACTTAAGCCTTAGTGTTTTATGATATCGGGTAACTCTCTTAAATTCTTGAATAAAAAAATCAAACTGTTTAAGTGAAATTTTATGATTAAATATGCACAAATGATAAGTAAATATATACATATATCTTATGTATGTATATTATATTTTTTTTAGACCGAATAATGTTTTCATCTTTCAATTATTTTCTAAAAAATATTACTTATATTTTCGTATGTACGTATATGTATATATATATATACTATATATTTTAATATGTATTAAATTATGTTGATTATTTAATTAATTATAAGATCATGATTTGCATCACATTTATTTGTAATGCATTTTTATTGTATCGCCCAAAAGACCATCGCCCATTTTGACCAATTGAATTGTCTCTATAGTATGTATGTATACTAAACACAATAATTCATTAAAATATTAAATTAACCTAAATTTTCGATATACAAACACATGTCATATGTGTATGATGATAGATTAATGTTCTTACAGTTTAATATATAAAACAATAATCGTTTAATTAACTGAAATATATTATATAATATTCGTACTCAGTCGTAATTCGAGATAGAGTGTAGTCGTATAAAATATATACCCAAAAACCAACCAACTGTTTATCGTCAAATAGCAAAAAAAAAGGTCTATACCTGCCCTAAACTTTATGTATTCATTGCAGGTAGAGTAGATATAATATATTTGTCAATTTAATGAAACACTACCGAACAAATCTAATGATAAATTTAAAATCAGCGTTTCATTTTAGTACAAAATATATGTATATCGTACGTATGGGGATGGGAATCCATACTTTCGAATGTACGTAATAATTAATAAATAATAATGTTTTCATTGACTAATCATTTTAATCGTTATTACGCTCTGGCACATAAAACACTAATTTTACCGCCTATATCTCGTGAATTTTAATTCTTTGTAAATTTCTCACAATTTACTTATATTTTATATACCTAATTCCTAAAATATTCATTACTTGATATTTTTCAAGTATTTTTGCGCTCTTATGACGTGCGCTCTTTTTTAAAGCGCTTATATGAGTCTCTGCGCATTTGACGCACGCTATTTTGTTACAGCGCTACTTTGGTCAACGCTCTTATGACGCAGCGCTTATAATGTAGCGCTTATATGACGGCGCTCATTTGACGCACGCTCTTTTGACCGGCTGCCATTTTATTTCAATGTTGATGGTCCACAAAACATTTTTTGATTTTTTCCGTGAATGTAAAAAGGTTAAGAAACTATGATCTATAGTAGTGTTCCATTTATTTGCTTAGCAAAGTTTATTTTCTTATCTTATCATAAAAAAAACGTACAAAATTATGTATGTGTTAACTATTTAAAGAATAAAAATAAAAATATGAATAGCAGTAAACACTTAATTATAATAAATTTTCACACCTTTAATTGACATATTATATAGGAAAATACATTATTGTGAAGAGTGCACTTGTGTCACGGAACTATTTTTATTCATTTTGGATTTAAAATGTGTTGTTCCAATTTGTAAAAAAAGTGCGGATCGGTATTCGCCTTCGATTTTTTGATTTGATAAATTTTATTCTATAAAACGTTACCAAAAATTAATAAAATTATTTTTTATTTTTTTTATTTTAAAAAAATCGTTCTCCAAAATTAATTAAAATTTGATTGCAATGATATTAGTATTAATTTCAGGTTATAATTTGTCTGAATATCATTTAATTTCAGTTGTACAATATTTCGACTTCATGTCATTTATAATTGTATGAAATATATTTTTATAAAATTAAAAACCGGGCCGCAAAAGCTTCTTGCATATAATCGATATTTTTTATACCATGTTCTATTGGAAATGTTTATAGTTTTTGATTTTTGATTTTGAGATTTACTCTACATTAAGTGTTTTCAATTAGATTTCTTTAAAAAAAATTTCGTTTCCAAAGCATTTCTTATTTATATGTTATTTAGACGTTCGCAGTTTCAGTTAAAAAGGCGAGAGAAAACAACCATTTAAGGTGTGACATTTTCGGTAATGGTTTTGATTTAATAAATATGTCAATTTCGACTTTCCAAAAATAAAAAAAATTCAGCCGCAATAATTTCAAGAAAAGCTTCAAATTGACGATGATTATGCAAATCTGCGACCAAAAACTTTCAACGCAAAGCTTGTTAATATTTTATATATTGAAATTGCATGAGGTTTTTAATATCATTATTATCAAAATATTGATGAAATCGATCTATGAATCAATGAACCAAATTAATACCTTTATTAGCATATAGCTTTTAATATAAATGTCACTATAAAGTTCGGATCGGTTTTTATTATTAGCGTAAATTTTATTATAAATACAGATCAGATTTTAGTGATCAAGTTTAGGCTATTTTAAACCTAAGATACTAATTTTATAAATTCTGTCTTATGATATCGTGGGAATGAAAAATATATACGCTAAGCCTTTTTTAGCGACTTCAAGGCCAGGTTTGCGAGTGTTTGTACTTTTTTGTTATCTAGTGCAACGTTTCTTAACCTTTTTAGGCCTGTGGCCTTTTTTTGAATTTAATATTTTTGCTCTGAATTGTTGCAGAATAGTAAATCATTGTCAGTTTTCGTTGATCTTTCATTAAATACAAGTTATACTGTTTTGCTCGAAAATCATCTTTAAGCTTTTCAAAGTTTTTGATACTGGTTTCCAAATGTTTTCATAACTTGCATGGTCGCATACTATCGTTTGTTAATACAGATATACATAATATACACATAAGCCTCTTAATATCTATTGGTGATGGAATAAATCCATGTTCAAGGTAATCGATGGAATATTGTTGATATTTTTTCTTACATTCACTACTTATGGCTATCTAAAAAAATATATTTTAATTAAAAAATCATAAAAATGCGTTATTAAATTAAAAATAATATATATTTAAAAATATTACTGTAAAGATAAAATAATTTAATAAATATAAAAACGCATAAAAAATTGTAAAAAATATAATTTTTTGTCGAAATATCAAAGCACTTGATATCTTCTTTCGCACCATTAACCGATATTGATTGCATAAGATTAAATAAGTTTTGCAAACACGTGCAAGATTCGACTTTACGAAATGCATACGTATATTAAGTCTGATTTGAGCTTTACTTTTAAATACTATTTAATTATAAAATTTGCCTGTGGCTCTCCTAGAGTTTGCTATACCTCTACAAAAGTTTAAAGTCCCTTGAAATGTTTTGTAGCCCAGTTGGGAAACGCTGATTTTGTGTATGTGTGTGTATTGTGACATTTTTCGACAAACAGTTCCCTTCACTCATCTAGTCTATAACTAAATTCGAGGCTCATCGCACGAGTTTTTCCAGCTGATAAGAAAATGTAAGCAAATTTACGTTATTAGTTATCGAGTCGCGGTACGCGACAATTGGGCGACGGACAAATGGGCGATTCCGGTCAATTGGGCGACGGTCAATTGGGCGATGGTTATTTGGGCGACAGAAAAAACTTGCACGCTTTGCTTTATTGTAAATATTAATCAAATATACATTAAAACGAAAAAGTATATTAAATGCTAAAAACAATTTTATTTTCAAATTATTAACTCATATTATAATTATATGCAATACCATGTAAATATTCTATGATATTTTTTCTATTATACTTCAAAACTTTTATAAAAATTCTTTGGTCTGTTCTTTTTATAAAGATATCCATTCCAAACATATTTTTCCTTGTCTTTTTGACTTAATATGCCTGAATTATCCATTTATGAAGAATATAAACTGTGGTAACTCAAATTAGTCGTTCTCAACAATGATCTATAAAAACCAATTATCTATAAATAGCACATAAAATATAACCCATATGTGAATAAAAAGACATACTTATTTTCTTGCTGTACTGAATTTTTTACCAAAAACACAATGACACTGTGACAAAGTGTTTTAAAACCACGACAAAAATAATTTTCAAAGACGCAACGAAACTAAACGTCAAAATTCAAAAGTATACTAAGCGCTAGTTATGGGTCTATCTAGTTTTAAATAAATAACTGTAAAATATGCGATTTTAGTGAATTCGCAAAGTTTATTCTCACACTAATTTCCAAGGCGCAAAACATTAAAAAAATTCGCGTTAAGGGAAAAACCCACGATAAACATTTATCAGCGCTAGTTCTAGGTTATTATATTTATATATAACTACCCTATTCAGTTTAAAATGGATAACGGTAAAATATGCGATTTTTGGAAATTCCAAAAGATTGTTCTCACAGTAATTTATAAGTCTCAAAACATAAAAAAATCGCGTAAAGGGCAAAATCCACGATAAACACTTATCAGCGTTAGTTCTGTGTTATTATATTTATATATAACTATCCTATCTAATTTAAAATAGATAACTGTAAAATATGCGATTTTTGGAAATTCCAAAGGTTTGTTCTCAGAGTAGTTTCCAAGGCTCAAAACATAAAAAAAATTCGCGTAAGGGCCCACTATAAACATTTATCAGCTAGTATACTTATATTAAAATTACCGACTTAAGCCGTGTGTTTTAAGAGTTTTATGATATTGGGTAACTCTCTAAAATTCCTGTGTAAAAAAAATCACTGTTTAAGTGATATTTTTTGATTAAATAAGCACAAATGATAAGTAAATATATACATACTATATCTTATGTAGGTATATTATATTTTGTTTAAAACAAAAAATGTTTTCATCTTTTAATTCTATTCTAAATAATATTACTTATATTTTCGTATGTACGTATATATATAATATACATATATATATTTTTTAATATGTATTAAATTATGTTAATTATTTAATTAATTATAAGATCATGATTTGCATCACATTTATTTGTAATGCATTATTATTCTATCGCCCAAAAGACCGTCGCCCAAAAGACCATCGCCCATTTGTCCGTTGCCCATTTTGAATCGCCCATTTGACCGTCGCCCAATTGACCGTGTCCCATCGAGTCGCGACATAAGTTCCATGGATTTTTGTTCCAACGACTACAGTGAAAGTCCACGACAAAAGCTCCACTGATAAATGGTCCATACGCCATTTGATCCAACGAAATAACATCCACAAGCAAAATATTCAAAATTATTTTTTCAATAAATCAATGAATTGAGGAGGACGAAAATTACTTTTTTGGACAATCAAGTCCGATCATGAAATAGTCGAATGTCGAATTCTTAAAGTTAAAAAAGAACGTCATGATTATACAGAAAAACATATACGTTGCTAAAACATAGTAAATATTTATTAGTGCTTTAACTAAAAATACTTTAAAAGTCGATCGGATTATAAATGCCTGACCATTGTGTATCCATTCATCGTCAACAGATTATTTTTTTATTAACAGTATGATTTTTCACGAGGTTTATGAAATAAATATTTAACGGTATTGATATATTAAATATACACATTTTCATGTTATCATAAATAAAATTTATAGTTTAGTCCGACAATTTGACACTCACGATAAAATTTTGTACTTCATGATTCGATTTGATAAAAAAATAATCTGTTGATAAGGAATAAATAGTATATTGTCACGCATATATAATTTTATCAATTTTCTAAAGCATTTGTTATTAATGCACTAATAAAAAGATACATAAATAAGAAAGTATAAATATGTATTATGTTTTAGCAGCGTATAAGTTTTTTGCATAATCTTAACATTCACAGCTTAACAGCTTAACGCCCGCGGACTCGTATACGAGTCTTGAAAGAACATTGCTTAGTGGTCGTGAACTCAAGCATGAGTCCTGCGTCATGCGTTTTCTTTCATTAAAAAAATACTGGGATACCACCAAGTTTGTCTCTATATGATAACTAAAGATGCTAATATACTATTTCTACGTACTATCAAAAGAAAAAATAAATTATATTTTACTTCAAATTTTTTTAAAAAGAGTCGTCTTATCCCATTGCAACGGAATGCAAAGAGACCTCGCCTTTTTGTCTGTTTCATATAAAAAAATAATATTTTATGTTACATTTCTAACAGAAATAAATTTCTGGGTCAAAATGTCTGTCTAGGTAAACATAAAATCGAAACATCTCGGTTGATAGTACATCAATTAACACAGATTTTCAATTTTAAATTCTGTATGTTATTATAAAATTAAAAAGTAAAATCGTTACGCTATATGTAGACAAATTAGATAACACAGTAATCAAAGAACTTCCAAAAAATATCATCTATTAACTTACGAACATTTTTCCCGGTGTTCGTTATTTTGAAATTTCCTCACCTTTTGGAAAACCGATTCATAAATTAAAAAATCAGGAGAAAAAAGCTACAATTCGGATAAATTATATATTCTCTGAGGAAAGGGATCATAAACGAATAAATATGTATTTTTCATTCCTAATAATTTGTGTAAATTAAAAATGGTTGCGATGGTTACAAACCAGTTATTTATGATTTAATAATATGTATGTAAAAATGCTACTATATTTTTTTTTATAAAAGATTTATAAAAAATATTCGTTTATAATATAATATAATTTGCACTCACCAAATTTTTCGGCGTCCTTTTTCTGCTTACAACTGCCACGGACACATTTATTTACATCATTACACTTAAAAACCACACTATATCACTATTTATATTTATTTTTATTATTTTCACTATTCACATTTTTTGCTACGTATTAAAACACTTGTCAATATGAAGAGGAATTTCACAACTACTGCACATGTATGGTGTATATTTCCATATTCCATATGCAGAAAAAACACTACATTTTATTTTCACTTTTTATTTTATGGTGGATCGACAGCACGGGCAGGCAAAATGTGGTAGAAACTTGTGAAATGTCTTCAGAATCGATAGAATGCACTGAATTCTGCATCCATCCTTTAGCTTTACTCAAAAGCAAATCTTTGAATTTAATTTTGCTGTTACGATTCAAATTTCGATAGACACTGAACGAATAAAACAATGCGCATTGAAATAAATAAAAAACAAAATTTGTTTGTTTATTCCGTTGTTTTTTTTTAATATTAGGTAACTATGTATTGATTGGCGTGATCAACACTTCATATATTTGTTAGTCAATTATAGATTGAGGCTTATATATTGTAAGCCGGTCGTTCTGGTTTTTTCCTGTTATGAAAAGTAGATATAATTTTGAAACCTCTTTTCTTATTTGTTTTCCAAATTTCTGGCATGTTTCATCTGTGGGGACCTTAATTTTATATTTTTGACACTGTCTTAATTTTTTTACAAAAAGGTTTCATCTTCTTCGAACATTATGGGGTGATTGAAAATATTTTTTTAAATTAAAATCACAATCACTAAAGATCAATGGGAGAAGAGCAGTTTTCGCGATACGTTTTGTTCGATAATTCAGAAGAGACTAAACGTACTGCATTCCTTTGATTATAAAATGCATTTTTTATCTGTGTGGGATTCCCGAATTCAAGGTGCGTCATTTACATTAATAGATTAATTTTCAAAAGGTATATTTATGCAAAAAATCTCGATATATTTATGCGAAAAATCATAAGGAAGCTACATATTAAATTTCAACAAAATATCTTAATTGGTATATAAGTTTTAGGGAATTTACTAAGAAAGATCCACAAACGAAATCACCCGGCTACCAAGGAAAATTCGGCAAAAACAACTCAGGCGGTAAGCTGATAATTTAAAGTATTCGACACTCGATAAACTTCGTGTTACGCCATCGGATTTGATTTAATTGCCTAACTTATGTTTAGTAATATGCGAAAGAGTAATATGCAAATTTTTGTCACTCCTCGATTTATTGAAAAAATGTTTTTGAATATTTTGTTTGTGTATGTTATGTCGTTGGGCCAAATGGCGTATGAACAATTTGTCGCGTGGAGCTTTGTTCGGTTAAATTTTTTGCCGTTTACGTTGGACCAAAAGTCTGTGCTGGACAAAAGTCGCGACACGTCAGATGGTACAAGATAAAACACGGTTTTTAATTGATACTTTTATGCAATTAGAGTGTTTCGAAAAGATCGATTTATGTTAGGCAAAGGCGTCAATTGCCATTAAATTTGTTTATGTTGTAAACAAAGAGGGATTGTAGGGAATAAAGTACTGAGAATATTTATAGTTAAAAATTTGATTTTTTAATAAGCAATTCACTCTGAATGCCTATATCTGATTTAGATTTTTATAAATCGTATTAACGACGTGCTTAGATAATAATTTAGATAGACGACGAACACAATTATCAACTGTGAATATTTTGATACGTTGTTTTGCTATCGACCGGGATAGCTTGCGATCGATTTGTTGGCCAGACCTGGAATACAGTACCTAATATCAAATCAAAAACTAAAGCTATGAACTTTACAAAAATTAACAATAACATACACCGTTTTTTTATGTGTTCATAGACTTTTTTTGGAAGCAAATTTTTTTGCTAGACATTAAAGATGATTTTTATATGGGATAAAAATATTGCTATTTAAATTTAAATTCTGCTTGTTTCACTTTACTTTAACCTAACAACCTTAATTGTGATAGCAATTTAATGATACAGTATTACCTCGGTTTTCGTTGACTTCGGTTATCGTCGGCGTCATTGAATAGACATACTAGCAATTGCAGGGCTACTTTACAACCTGTAGAGACGATATAAATATTTATCAAAAATTAAATGTATTATTGATAGATTGTTTATTTAATACAGGAATACAAAATACAACGATGATCATCAGCACAATAAAGATGTTCTATTGTCGACGCCAAATAAAGAAAATTTAGATTGCCATAATATAGATTCTGATAAAGAGACTTGGAAATATTTCAAAGAATTTGCAGACAACACTAATCTCGATGGAGTTAAATACACAATTAAAACTGACAAACCGATACCAGCGAGGTAAAATAAAAAGATATTTTTGTCTGAATAATATTATAAAGATGCTTTATTTTAGTTTTAGAATATGGTGGGCCATAATGGTGATACTCAGCTTTTGTATCGGCTCATATTTAATATGGGAAGTTTGGGAAAAATGGGAAAGAAGTCCGGTGATTGTCAGTTTTGCAGAGACTTCGACTCCTATCTGGCAGGTATGTTAATATTTAACTTTTAATCAAGTTTTTTTTATTAGATAATGGTAATTTTTTAACTAGATTCCCTATCCGGCTATAACGATTTGTCCCATGTCGAAGTTCTATAAGGCCGATTTCAACTACTCTAAAGTATGCACTGATAAACTGAATTCAACTGAAAAAAAATTAAAATTGTATGATGTTTTGGGAATGATGTGCTTGGAACAGTGCATGGATACTAGAATTAGAAAAGTGGAAACTGTTAGTGTTGCTGATTTGGAATCTGTCATAGAGAATGTCAGTAACGCGTATTTATTTAATAAATATTTTATTTTGATTACTTTTAGTAATATTTTTTACAGTATTGTTTGAAAGATGACGATACTTTAGCAATGTGTTATAAAAAAAAAGAATTTGAGTGCTATGATCTTTTTACTCCAATAATAACCGATTCGGGATTGTGCTATACTTATAATATGTTAGGCGCTGAAGATATTTACAAAGAAAACGTGTATGTATTATTTTTGCTTGCAGAAAAAAAATATAATATTAATTATTTAATTAATATTTTTCAGATATTATAATAAAAAAAATCATTTAAATACTGCAAAATCAAAAGGTTGGACAATGGAGGGTGGATATGAAAAAGGCGTGCCTTTCAACACATACCCAGCTAGAGGTTATTTAAAATATGTTTTATGTCACCAATATTATATATATTTTCTAACTACATGTCAAAAAGATTTTAATAAAAAAAATCTATATAAAAATATTCACACAAATACACATTTAAAAAGCCATCTATAATTTTCATACATTTACTTATTAATTATTATTATTAATTACAGAATCCTAAATATATATAATATATACACTGTATTCAACTAACTGCGAAAATGTGAATAATGAAAGACGCCAGATGTAATTTAAAACATGTTTCAGTCACCAATTCAATTATTATAATTTTTATAATACGCTTTTACAAAATTATGTTTAATGACATATTTGATGACAATTCTGCTGAGCTTTTTAAAATGAAGTTTGACTACATGTATAAATAAGATTAAATAGGAAATACTTAATCATTTTTTTATTATCTTAGGTTCTAAAACAGCCATTAATCTAATATTAAAATACAACACGGAAAATGTAGATTACCGTTGTAACGGTATTTATAGGGGATTCCAAATCATAATACACGCTCCAAATACTATACCAAAACCCAAAGAAAACTTTGTATGGATACCAGTTAAATTACAGACGATCATTATGGTAAAGCCGCAAATGATTACATCATCGGGTGATATTAAAAAATATAAGCCTAAAAGGTATAAAAATATATATAAAATTAAGTTGAGCGATATCGCGACACCTATATTTAATTGTATGTTTTTATTTACGAGTGCAGTAGGGGTTGCTTCTTATCAAGCGAAAGACAACTAAAGTACTTCAAAGAATACAGCCAAAGCAACTGTGATACAGAATGTTTGACTGATTATACCATCGCCGTCTGTGGATGTGTTCCTTACTATATGCCAAGTAATTTTTATTATACAGTTTTAAAAATAATACGATACTTTTAATTAATATATATTTTTATTCATCAAAAATCTATTTTGCAACGTATTTATGATTTTATAAATTTAGGATTACACTGGATGCCAATTTGCTCCTCTGCTAAATATGCTTGTGTTACGAGTGCTTCCGGTATGTATTTATATATATTAAACTTTAAATTTAAGCGTTCTATGTATATTATTTTTGTAGAAAACTACGAAGCCATGAGCGAGTTGGGCACTGATGGTGATGAAGAAGATAAGGCAACTCCAGCTCAACAATGTAATTGTTTACCGTGTTGTACTACTTTGGATTATGATGTTGAAATTTCTCAAGTGAAATTAGAATGGAAAAATTTTGTGAACGCAATGGTTTCCGAAAGTAGCAATACGACACCTTCGATGGTTTCATCGGTTAAGATAGCCTTCAAAAGCGCCCAGTTTATACCGTCGAAGAGGTCTGAATTGTATGGCTTAACTGACTTTTTGGCCAACTGCGGAGGTCTCATTGGAGTGTGTACGGGTTTTTCTCTTTTGAGTTTGGTTGAAATATTCTACTTTTTTGTCATCCGGTAAGTGATTAAAACTAAATAAATAGTAACTATTTATTTTTGTGTTTCTAAATATATATTTATTATTTTTCAGGGTGTTGTGGGATGTTAAGCAGAAATATTTTCCTAAAAGACAATAAAACATTATGTAGCTTCATATATATAACAGAATATAAATATAATGTAGTATTTTTTGTATTAAATAGGTTTCAGTAGTACACGTTGACTTATTTCTTACTCCAATATTAATTATTTTCTTATTCACTCCCATTAATTATTTTTTAAAATATCCAACTGTGATGTTAAAATAATAAGTATATTTTTAGTGATTAAGTAAATCAGTTTGTGAGAAAAATCCGTACCGCAGAAATAACTACAAAATATATGAGATAAGTGCTTTGTATGAGATAAAAATGTTTTGCTGGAACTCAATTGATTACATGCAGGAATTCTATAAGTTTACTTACCTATAATAATGTCAACTTTGATGAACCAATTATAGACAATCGAAAATTGAAAACATTATAAATACGATTTTTTATGAACTTCACAAGAAACACATACTAACACCTGCTTTAAAACAAGTGTTAAAAAAGACGAAGGAATCGCCAATTCACAGATGCTTTAAGGTTGTTTCATTCTTAACGTTCGCAGCATCTCACGGTCGTATGAAAATGGTAAATGTTGAGTTATTCATCGGTTTTACAGAGAGAATTATTATTAAATTTATATATTATATATTTAATTTTCCAGTAAAATAATAGCATTGAAACTATTTTTATTCTTATTAATCTAATATATAACTAGTTGTTGTTTTCATAGTTTTTTTCCTTCACTAATGATCATAATTACATTTTTATTTGCGTGTCTCTAACTTCGTTTTAAGCAATCTATTTTGCTTCAACATTTGCGAATCATTTTTAAATAATTATTTCTGGCTACCTTTAGAAGTGCCAAAATAGTGATTAGATCAATATATTTTTTGTTGTAATAACTTTGATGTCACACTTATTTAAGAAAAAAAATACACAAAATTTTTTAATTCCTAACAGCTTATATTGCAAATTTTGTTTAATATGCTTATATAAAAATTGAAATTTTCTGAACTTGTAAATGGTAGTAAATTTATTTAAGTAGCTCTCAATGCTAATAAAAAAATAATTATTGCAATTTGTACTTAAAATTTCACTCTGTGTAACTTATGATATTTTTATATTATTATATCCTACCAGTAAATCTATTATCAGGGCTATAAAATACACGGCAAAAGTTTATAATTACAGTATCATCCAATGTTTCGCCTTTCTATGTACTGAAATCATTAAACGTTCCATCGATTTTTTGCGTGCCAATATTTGTTTTGTCATTTGGGCTAGAAAACCAGGTTTAGCACCACAGTCTCTAATCAAATTCACTTCCCTTCGCACGAGTGTTCTAACCCAGTAAAATGTGAGTATATGTATCTATATTTAGAAAAAAAATCATTTACTATCAATTAAATATCAAAAAAATATCAATATATAGACATTAGTGTTGTAATTAACTAGTATATTAAAAAGTAACTTAATAATTTATTAAATTAAAAATAAAATCTAAGTAGTCTTTAATTGTATTATGATATTATTATTTATATGATATATAATACATAGTAACTTTTGCTTATTTTTTTATTCATCAATGTAAATACATTGATGAATAAAAAATATAAAAACAGAAAGCCTAACTAAATTTGACCAATATATAAGTCTTGATGTTAATTCTTAGATAATAATTAATAAAATGAAAATATATGAGAGATGATCAACGCCCTTCAAATAAAGACACGTGAAACAATATTGTGTTAAGTGTGTCAATAAAGTCAAATGTTATTGGTCCACTAATTTATATTGATCAACGTTGTTGTATTTTCTAATGCCATTAAGATTTTGTATCAAAGTGTTTTCAACATTAATTATACGTATAATATTTCATGATAAATAAAAATACAGCAAGTAAATGTTAAGTAGATATTGACCTCGGAATTTCTTTTCTTTTTATATGTTTATTATCTTCCTTAATATACCAAGAATGGTAAATACTAAATTATTAAGGTTTTTTGCGTTGATTTTAAATAGTATTATGTGGAACTATAACTACCAAAAATAAAATGTATATTCATAAGCTTTCATCCGACATGATCAGCAATTAATTCAATCGTAAATTATCTTTTCACATAGTATTTCGTTTCATTCTTTATTATGCATATCTAAAATTGCAAAGAGTAGGATGTAGTCAATCTTAAACATATATTTTAACCTATTTTTAAATAAGAAATCATATTTATGTAACGGTTCGATAATAAATTACTTTATGTAGTAATTTTAAATTATAAATTTTCATTTAAAAAAAATATACAAACCATATACAGCGTGTAACAAACATATATTTATCTCCTTATTTTAATCATTGCATTACTTTTCTTTATTCAGTCGATTTTATTCACACATCTTTAGAAAAACGTTTTTTTTGTAGAATAAAACTCAGATTTAAATTAACAGTGTTATGTGTTTTCTATTTTCTAAATAACTAGAATTTCTGAACATTATAACCAATAATACAAATTTTAAGTATATACATATATATATTGCAGTTTTTATAACAGTAATGTTGATAAATATGTTAGTGCAAAATAAATTTCCGATAGTAATAAAATAATATATGAATAGTTTTCTCAATTTATCATTATTATTAATCAAGGCTAAAATAGTAGGTATTATACCAAAATTAAATTGGCAAGCAGCGAAGTTATATTATTATTAAACTAACTTGTATTAGTTATTTAGTTTGATTTTGGTCAGTTTTTTTTATAAATGATTCGTAGAAACAATTATATTTATTATTTTCAATTTTTTGCGTTATTGCGTCGCATTACATAATTTAAAATAATTAAAATACCATCCGAAAATCAGTAATTTCTGAATCAAAAAGTCATCGTATAGTCAAAATGTTATCTTAGAGAAGATGGAAAAACTTACGTAATACGTACGTATGTATAATATTTTTAGAATTTATTTATTTGCTTTTTAATATTACATTTTTTACACGATTTTCTATATACTACAATGTTGTTATTTTTTCAAATAACATGTTTTTTTAAAATTAGGGAACCAATCACTTTGTTTACACGATTTTTTGTGGAGCGTATCCACAGTGTAAAAAAGAGTTGGGTGTATTTATTTGTCCTTGCCTTCGTGTCAGGGGTATTTATTAGATTTTAAGCTTTGATTTTAGATATTCTACTATTTTTGTATAAATTTAGCGAGTTGTAGAGCTCAGGTGAATATATTTTTGGGCTTTGAGTAGAAATAATCCTTTTATATATATGACCCTCCTGAAGGATATTTAGGGCTCGCCCATTTTTACATTCTAGCTTTCAGCATTCTAGTTTTTCGAGGTTTATCGTTTCAGAATTATTATTTTTTACTTTTGATTTTCTCGAGAATTTTTGAGAATTTATGATTAATAAAAAAATATATGTAATATATAGTATGTGATTATAATAGTACAGTATTTTATTGTAAATATATTTATGTGTAAAAACAGTAAAATATCTCTACTGTTTTTATATTTAAAATATTTTTTTGACAATATTTATGCGTGTAAATTATATTATTCATAATAATTAAAATTTAAAATAACCAATAGTATTGGTTTAATATTTATCATTTATAAAAAAAAATATTTTTAAAATATTTAATTAAAAAGCACATATCGTCGAAGTAGAATCGACTTCCCCTGTTCTTTTTTTGTTAAGAAATTTTGTATAAAAGTTTCTTACGTCTCAGCAAAATAAGCCCATCAATCTTATCGGAAAAGCATCGGAAAATCTTATAAATAATTGTTCATGAAAATATTTTTTGGAACATCGGTATTTTCTATTGGGAAATTCTAAGTTTTTTATGATTTTATTATTCAGGATTGAAAACAGTAATACTAACAAACGCGATAAAGCTATTGTAATAGAATTACATCATGAAAATACAGATGTCGGCGAAGAAAAGCTTCCAAAAGAAGACCCATATAGACTATCTTGGTTAAAATATTACAAAGAATTTGCAGCCAACACCAGTCTTCATGGAGTTAAATATACAAGTAAAAGTGACAGTTCTATAGCATCTAGGTAAATTAAATCTAATTATGAATATGGAAATATGATGTGAATATATGTACTTTATTTGTATTTTAGAATATGGTGGGCAATAATGGTGATAATCAGTTTCTATGTTTGCGCATATTTAATAAAGGAAGTATGGATGAAATGGGATCAAAGTCCAGTGATTGTCAGTTTTGCAGAGACTTCCATGTCGGTTTGGCATGTGAGTAAATATTAAATATTTGATTCAATAGATGTATGAAAACGATTTTCTTAATTAGATTCCATTTCCGGCAATTACTATATGCCCCATGTCTAAGTTCAAAAAAGCCAAATTCAACTACTCTGACGTATGCATTAATAAACTTAATTCAACTGAAGAAAGCTTAAAATTATATGATATTTTGGGAATGATGTGCTCTGTGCAATGTTTACAAGACAAAGGTAGAGCAGTTGAAACTGTTGATGTTTCTGACTTAGAAGCTACAATTGATGATGTTCGTAACGCGTATTTTTTTATTATTTTTAATTATTTAAAAAATAATTTCAATAAACATTATTACAGTATTGTGTGAAAGAAGATGCAATTTTTATTGCCTGCCACAAAGATAATCAAGAAGGAGACTGTGAAGATCTTTTTACTCCTATAATAACCGATCAAGGACTATGCTTTACTTATAACATGTTGAGCGCTGAAGATATTTATAAAGAAAACGTGTATGAATTATTTTTATTCATATAATTAATAATAAATGATATTTAGTGGCTATAAAAAAGTATTATTCTAGGTATTATAATAAAAAATATCATCTAAATTCGACCAAATCAAAAGGCTGGACAATGGAAAATGGATATCCTAAGCATGAACCTGTTAACACCTATCCATATAGAGGTAAGGTCTTAAAAAATAAATTTAAATAAAATCTTATAATATTTATATAAAAAAATAATCGTTTCAATAATATACCACATGATCTGTTTTTTAATTTATACTTTCAGGAGTAGCAATAAATATGGATGTATCGTTAAAATATAACGTAGAAGATGTAGATTTTCGTTGTAATGGTATTTACAGAGGATTCCAACTTGTAATACACGCACCTGACACTATACCAAATCCAAAATATAGTTTCGTATGGGCACCCGTTAAATTGAATACCATTATTACAGTAAAGCCACAAATGATGACATCATCGAACGCTATTAAAAAATATACTCCTAAAAGGTACATATATAATTAAATTAATATTATAGCTTATTATGGTAGCAATATTATTTATATAAATTATATTTACAATTATAGCAGGGGTTGTTTCTTCTCAAGCGAAAGAGAACTCAAGTACTTCAAAGAATACACTCAAAGCAACTGTAATATAGAGTGTTTGACTGATTACATTATTCAGATCTGCAAATGTGTCCCTTATTATATGCCAAGTATTTATTCATATTTTTAAATTATTTGTTATTGAAATAAGTAATTCTGTGTTATTTATTCTCTTTCCTCGTGGATTAATAATTTTTATTGGATCCAACTTTATTTTTAAGACGATCGATATTTCTATTAACAGGTGTCTGTACGATATTGGTTTCTGCGTCGACAGACATTTTGGAACTTTTCCAAGTTTTTAAAATGGTTGCATGCATTTTTTTCGCACAAATTTATTAGGTCGGTAAATATGAAATAGTTTCGAATCAAAAGTTTGGTTTATCATATATAATATAAGATAAGAAGCACTACATTTAATTATTGTTTTTGTCTAAGCTATCGACATAGATTTCTTTTCTTAATGGTAACTGCAAAGAAAAATACATGATTGCTTTCACAATGGAGCTTGTATTTGAAAATAACTCATACATAAATATTGATCTGAAAAAATAATTCGAAAGCTAATTATCGCAAACAAAAACGTTCGTTAGATTTTCATTAAAACTTCAGATAATTGTATCAGAATTATTTTATTTACCTTTATACTATAGGTGCAAATATGCAATGATTCTGGTTTCATTTGACTCTAAAATAGTATACCAGAACTAGTGACAACAGAAAAATCTTAGGTTTTAGTCA
This sequence comes from Plectrocnemia conspersa, assembly GCF_051122295.1. Lineage (NCBI taxonomy): Eukaryota > Metazoa > Arthropoda > Insecta > Trichoptera > Polycentropodidae > Plectrocnemia > Plectrocnemia conspersa. Next base: position 8,906,783 of record NW_028277175.1, on the reverse strand, counting down.
TTGACTAAAATCTAAAATTTGGGTTTGCGTCCCATGAGTATATTGGAGATCAAAATTACTGATTAAAAATAAAATTTTCCTAAATTTTCATAATATAACGGATGCATTTCGTGGCGAATAATTAAAATAAGATCGATCTAGTTCGTGCAGAGTAACACCTATTGATTGTAAGTTGTAATAATAGTTCATTATTAATATAATATATGTCACCAATTTACTTTATTAAAACACCAGATTGATTTTAGTCTGGTGTTGTAGGTTTTGATTGTGTTTACTCCGTTGTAATGCATTGGGTTAACCCTTGTCATATTACAATGAATACAATATAAACAAAACGGAACCGTGACTAACGAGTGAGAAAAATGCAATGACTAATTATAATATATTATTATATAAATCAGGGGAAGTTTATCGTCCACAATTCACCGCCAGCAATTAATCGGTAGTAGTTTACTGTCACGTTAATTGATCGCATAAACAATATATAGGCTATAAATGAAAATTTATCATATAATATTTTATGGCCAGGGAATACATATAATTTATATAATTTAATTTAAAATAAGATTTTTCTATAGGTGTTATTTTTACCACACGTGATATGAATAAATACAGTTCCACTGATATTGCACAGCAAAATTAAAAATAAAATGTTAAAAACATTTTAACTGGCCTGGTTATTAAAATTATATTCATACTATTAAAAATATAACTTCTCTGTAACAGTTGCGAAACGTCCATTTGTTGTTTAAATCTTAACTTAACCTAATGAAATTTATAGAACTAATTATAGTTTTTTGACTTCCATTAGATTTATTCTTCTAGGTTAATAATGATTTGGGTTTGAACAGCAAATGAGCGTTTCGCAATTGTCAAATTAAGTTTCATAGACATTTTAGAACAGTATATAATTTAAAACTTTAAAAATACGCCTTTCTTTAAAAATATCAGTCAATGAATAAGCGAGTTTGTTTAAACCAAATGCTTCTAGATGGTAAAATATGCTAGCGAGCATTTTTACGCCTTAAATTGTTTATGCAATTGTGGCGACCACACACAGATGGCCAAATTTTCACTGTGACCAAAATAATCATCCATCAACGAGGAAACATGACTATAGCGTAAAGGATTGGGATCACACAAGCCCTCGTTACGACCAGAAAAAATCATAAAGAACATACTCTCCGTCATTGAAAAAATATTTCTTTGTTGCGAAACGGTTACATATATAATAAATTACCGGATATTGAAGATTCCTGTTGCAGAATACGACCTTAGATAATGCCCATCAAGCAAATGTCGCTTTCTAAAGGCGTATATCTATTACGTTATTTTAAGAAATGAGTTCATCTATGGACTGAATAATCACTGCATAAGTGCGATTGCAGCCCTGGATACTTAAGCTTGGACTCCGATGAGGAGAGTAATTTTATTTATTAAAATCTTTCACGTACATTTTTTACGATACACTATAGATTAATAATTTTGTAATGTCTCCTGTTCAATGGTAGATAAAGGCATTCGAATAACTTCTTAAATTGAAATAGCTAACGATGTGTTTATAAAAAGGAGCATATTTTTCGATAAAATAAATTTAATCTAGATAAATTAATGTCTTATGTCATTAATTCTTCAATCACATTGCTCTCTTCTTTAAGGTATTTTATATATAAAAACCGTGTGAATAGCAAATAACAAATCACAGTATACATATGTATTGTATTATTGCCCAATATGATCAAAACTTTCTGGTTTTACTTACATCTTCTACAGTTTTCGGGAAATAAAATGTGTTAATTTAAAAAAGCAGATGTAACTTAGGCTAATATGTATTCTACTCGTGTTATTTAAATATATTTAAGGATATCTGTGTATCAAGATTATTGAGGATTTGTCAGAAGCATACTTTTTGTTTGAAACTTGTATATTTTTTATTTTTAAAGGATTCTTTTCAACGCCAATATGCGCTACTAATAAATTTCAATGTGCTGGTGAAGCTGCAGGTGATATTATGATACATATTAATCAATGTTTTACAAATTATTCTGATTGTTATTTTTAAGCTAACTTTCAAGCCATGACTGATCTAAGCACTAATGATGAAGAAAATATAGAAACACCAGCGCAACGATGCAATTGTTTGTCGTCTTGCATTTCCTTGGAGTATGATTTTGAGATCTCAGAAGTGAAATTGGATTGGCAAAAATATTTGGCAGAAGTTCCCGGTTTTAACACCAGTAATACACCCTCTATGATTGCCTCTATAAGCGTAGGCTTTAAAAGCGCCCAGTTCATTCCTTCGAAAAGATCAGAATTGTATGGTTTAACTGACTTTTTAGCCAACTGTGGAGGTCTCATTGGAGTTTGTACAGGCTTTTCGATTTTGAGTTTAGTTGAAATATTATATTTTTTCGTTATCAGGTGAGTGATAAAATAAATTGAAATTTTAATCTATTTGTGTATTTTAAACCTGTATTAATTATTTTTAGAGTATTGTTTGATATTAAAAATAAAATTATGGCGAAGAATCGAGTCAATGCTTTGTAGCTCCAAAAATATATTCAAGAATATAATACGTATTTACTGGAAGATGTATTCTAAAGCAACGCTTTTTGCTTATTTTATTTTATAAAATATTCTTAAATAAATTAAATATATTTATGTAATACACTTAAAAAACATTTTTTAATAAAAATATACAAATAACACGTTTGCTATTTAATTTTATATAAGGTATGCTTAAAATACATTGGTCAAATAATTTTGCTTCTTTTAAACAACCACTTGAATTAACTCGTATAATTATTATAAATCAAAATACTATTAAAATTTTAAGAACAATAATATGTTAAACTAAAACAATTTTTGAGTTTGTTGAATAACGTGTATGCTATATTTTTTACCCTTATTAATTTGACATGCAATGCCATAAAAAGTAATTTGGGTATTATTATTTTTAGTTTAAGAAATAAAATTTAATTAATATATTAATAATAAACAATTAATATCCATTACATCTAGACGCTAAACAAATACTTTTTAATTAAACAATTAGCGAATGTAAACCAAGCGTTTAACCTATCCAATTGAACTTTTTAATCACGACGAAAATTAATCAAGACAGGGATTTTTAATCTACAGTATTTAGTCTCAGAATATTAATATATTTTGTACCTTAGGATTATAAAATATTTTTACGATGAAGATATTTAACCCAATTTTATATATTATTAACACACCTTAATTTTAACTAACTTTTATGATGTAATCGTGAAATACAATATATCAAAAAAAAAAAAGCAAAGTAGACCACACCATCGAAATTCTTTTCAAATACTACACCCAGGACCCTTATCCTTAAGAATACTTCCATTTTATCGCTGGTATATCTTTTATAGCATAAATATAATACGTTATATGACCTTTACAGCACTGAATAACTCTGATGATGATACTAATGACTTTAATGGATTTTTTTGACTTGAAAGATGTGTCTTTTTTATGAATAATATTTATTTTTTGGTACATCATTTCTGATTGTTTTTTTATGTTTTGTCATTCGTTTTGTTAGTCTATATTCAGAATAAATAAAGATTAAGCTCCTTGCTTATCGACCAATTCGATAAACTCTATTTTTACTAATAAAATAAATTAGCTTATTAATTTGTTAGTTGTTTTAAAATATTATATCTAATTTGGAATTAAAATATATATAACTTTTACCGCATTTTATATTCTAGAAATACATGTTTTAAAAATCTTGTGCATAAATCATTGTGTGCTTTTAACGTATTTAATTTACGCAATATATCAGTACAGCACATATTCTCATAAAAAACAACATATATGTAAATAATTATTTATTGCTTTTGGTACATCAGCTGTACCATTTATTTTGGGAGCTTATGATTGCTTTTCACAATATCTTTAAGAATTGTATTTCAGTACGGTTCTCGCTTTTAAGGTGGATGTTTGGTTATATATTTTTAACAAATTCTATACTGAGAATTATGTTATAATATTATAACATAATTATTGATACAAATCCGTAAATACTTATTATAATATATATTATAAAAATGTAACTAAAATTATTAAATTTGTGGCCTAATAAAACATAGGATATACGACATTATTTTTAACACACTTTCAGTAAATGTAATGTAATAGTGCGGCATTGAAACGACTACGCCTTAATTAAGTGAATAATGATGACACGAAACTGGATATTTAAAACATAATTAATTTAATGTATGTACTCTTACTACTTTTTGTAATAATATAATTAAACGTTTAATTGAATGTATGACATAAAAAGAAGAAATACCGTAATAAATAATTTTTATTATATTCTAAAAATATGCATAGTATGTTCGTGTTAATATAATAAAAAAAGTACTATTCGTATCAGTAAATAAATTTGGGCGATATCCAATTTTTCTATGGGTATGAAAATAAACGCTTTTAATCAAACATTGTAATCGATTTAATAATACCAAATTTATTTGTTTATATTATATTAAAAGACTTGATTATTATATAATATTATATGTAACATATACATGTATCGACATACATATATCGAATTAATTGTTTATAGTTATATCAAATATTACACATTATACAATTCCTGCTGGAAATTAGTTAAGTGACATTAAATGGTCTCATAGTAATTTTTAATAACTTAGAGTAGTATAAAAACATTCATTTTATTGCGAAAACTATATTTGCGCCATGACTAACGTGGCGATAGCACGATTTTTATAGAGCTTTGAGCTTTCAAACGTTTGTGATAAATATTGATAGCAAAGACTTTTATAGTTAGTTTAGTAATTCGTTGAACATCTTAAATTACAAATATTATGAAGAGAAGGGTTGGGTGGTAAGTACAATTAAATATATATTTGTGAAAATAATGTGACAATTTAATATATATGTGGCTTATTTTATAATATTACATATGCATGTGATAATTATACAATATAATATTCTAATATATTGTGATAAATAAAAATATATTATTTAATTTAAACGATACATTCGTATTAAATAATATTATTGTTTCTAATTATATGATTTTATCAATATTTATAAAAATATATTCTTTACTTTTAAAAGATAAAACGAAACAAATACATTTAACTCGTTTACAAAGAAAGCTCATGGATATAAATTAGCCACCTCAGTGCACAAAGAGAATCACTAAAATGTAAGTAAAAGCGTACTTAAAATAAATATTTATTAAATTCCTAAAATAAAAACATTATTTAAAAAAATATTTATAATTATATGAAAGCAGTATATATTTTTAAGCAATTTAAATTAATCTTTAACGGTTATTTATGTTCTACTTAAACTGGTACGCGTCATTTTTCATTCTTATATTTTTAATATTATGACTTTTTAAATTAGGTTCAGGTTAAATTTTATAACGCGTATCGGACTAATATTATTTATAAAAGCCTAGATAATTGCATAGTTGTATATGAAAGTTATTTGACTGATACTCTATAGGCATGGTTTTGATTAAATAAGCACTTTAAAAATTAAAATACAATTAGAACCACTTGTGCTAACACTATTCTTCTCTAAATATATTTGATTTGATTTTTTTATCACACATATAGACCTCAAAATAACTTACATAAACTGTTAACCTAGATTTTGCAACTTTTTTATAATTTTATATACCTACAAAAATTAACGTTTAATAGTGGGGATGACTTTTAAAATTTTAAAAATACAGATAAATGGCTAAAAATATTTTTATGAATGGCATGCATGACATAAGCTTGAATATTCTAAAATTATTTTAGTATAATAAGATTAAATTTTAAGACAGAGCAACATTTTTTCTGATTTTCTTAATACAAAATGTGTAATACTAAAATGTCAATTTTTTAAAAAACAACCATTATCAATTTTATCATAAAATATTTATTTATTCTTCAATATACATATTGTCCTTTTTAAATTATTAACATAAAATATAATTTTATTATGTCAGCGTTTCATCTAATCCGCAAAACATTTGTGGAATGCAATATTTAGTGTAGTCTTCAGTACTCTCAGCAATTTTATGTATGATCGCAAGGTGTTGTCCCTTTTATATGCAATAAAAATTAAAACTGCAGAGCATAGAGACATATCTGTGAATATAATAGCTGCATAATAATCGGTGCGTTATCGTGGTGCAAAATCCAAAAGTTGTTTGTCAGCAATTTTTATGGTTTTTATTTAATTTTAAACGGCGGTAATTCGCAATTCAATATATTTTTTAATTTTTTTTATATTTTCATAGGACATTTTCTATCTAAAATTTAAATTAAATCGTGTACCGAAAACTTCGGAAAAGTCTCCGTTTCTTCAGCACTTGTTAAGTTGTTTGATATAATTATTCATTGATATATCTACAATCATTGACAAAAATCGCTAAAAGCGCCAACGTTTTGTTTCGTTTAACGAACGAATTCTGCATATTTCGGTCATAATAGATACCACCAATAAACATTTTATTCACAAATGATATCGAATGCATAAAATCATTTTATGCATTCGAAAGTAGACAAATTAGATTTTTTGCAAAATAAATAAATTCGCATAGCAACAATGAATAAACACGTTCTACAAACTATTTAAATGTAAATAATATTTAATACACATGTATTGTATTAAATATTTAGTAAAAATATGAAGCGATTAAAATAAATAAAGGTCATTAACCAGTCATCTCAACGACACACCGTCTTTTCTGGAGCTTCTACGCCTCACTTATTCCCGTTTTTCAATACGACAGCTAGAGGGCGGGCGTTAAAAGTGGTGACCTACCGACGTGATCTGAAGAAAGACCAAGACGGCGTTAAAGTATAAACAAATACTTTACAAATATTCGATAGTTGAAAATCAGATGAATAATTTGAATGTTCGATTGAGAATCCTAGTCATGTTCTATTGTTTTCGCATCACTGCCCTAGAAAATCGCGATCGCGTTCTTTATTCTTAGCGCTTGAAAACGTTACTCTTGCACGAGTCTTTCAACTTCTCAACGAACTTGCCAAACACAACGATGTTTTAGGCAATAGTTATGAGGAGCTGAAAAATATGTAATAATCAATATTAAATATTGTATATAATCGCAAAAATAGCGTACTTAAAACGGTTTCGAATTACCATAAGTCAGAATTATTCTGCTGCATCGTCTCGAGCTTGGGATACATGAGAGTTCACTTAAGCTCGCACGAAGTGGAGCTAAGCTGAGTATAGACCGAGACCAAAGAAGCAGCAGCATTCCATTTTACGTCAACCACAGTCCAGCTATAAAGTCCTAAATCCAAGAATTCAACCCATGCTTCGGAAACAATTGGAAACAATGGGACGCAGACAAGGGTATGAGGACAACGCGTATTATAAATATTTTAAAAATAATATATTCTATAAAATAAACAACTCTTTATTATATTTTTGACACAAAATTTTATGCAACTTTTTGGTTCCGTATTTTTTTAAATTAAAAATCGCGGGGCTAATAAAATGACTGATGATTAATATGCGCATCACAGACCACCGTAAAAAAATATAAACTCAACTGAAAAATATTGTTTTTATTTTTTATCACACCTAATAAAGTCTAGTTAATTACAATATATATTTTAAAGCCGTTAAATATATACATATATATTAAAACTTGCCATCATTAGACAAAAATGTCAGTAAACGCGTAAACCATACTATAGGGTCTTAAATTTTATTTAATAAGCTTTTTCATATTATACTTTTTTATATTTTTAATTAGGGTTAACGCCGAAGATATCAAATTATCAAATACAAATCCCCAAACTGCAATGAACATCAAAGAAGATTCAGTCGAAAAAGATGATTTAAAGAAAAAATCAAAATGCGTAGATGGCAAATACTTTAAAGAATTTGCCTTAAATACAAGTCTTCATGGAGTTAAATACACGAGCGAAAGCGATAAATCCACACTTTCAAGGTGATATATATTTTTTATAAAAGCTTAATTTTATTTACATTTCATACAATACATTTTAGAATCTGGTGGACTATTATGGTTGTATGTAGTTTTTTAACTTGTGTATATTTGATACGTCAAGTTTGGCTAAAGTGGGAACAGAATCCGGTTATTGTGAGCTTTGCAGAATTATCCACGCCCGTTTGGCAGGTGATAATATTTTATTAATTACTAGTTAAAAAATAAAAAAAATCGGATAATATTATATGAAAATATTGATTACAGTTTATTTAATAAAAAATATTTTATGCTATATTATAGATACCATTTCCTGCAATTACAATATGTTCCATGACAAAGTTTAAAAAAAATGTTTTTAATTTTACTGAAGTTTGCGATAGTAAAAATAACTCAAACGATAAGTATGTGTAATATGATATAAATAATAATTAAATTATTGTACAAAAATGCATTGTAAATACATTTTAGATTGGCTATCTATGATGCTGTTGCTACTATGTGCCTAGATGGCTGCTTGGAGAATAGGACTTTGGACTATATCAATAATACTTTTTTTGAAGAAATTATTGAAAATGCAAGCTATTATTTTTTTTATAGATGATTATATCCTACTATTACTATATTTAATTTTTTTTTACGTAGTACAATTGATATTTCGACGGTACAAATTTGTGCGATAAATTAACAAGTCTGGTAGTGCACAATAAATAAAAAAACTTCCATTGTAACATGACTAGCGTTAGCCTAATATATTACAACAGAGTAATCACAATCGGCACCTAAAGTTAAAGTTTTTAAATTGTAAATTTCTATCATGTCTGGAAAATCAGAATTAATGATTATTATATAAATATAATTCTGATCGATTATCACAGATTAGGTTTCCCTAGATTTTCCTAATCTCACGGATGAATATCGTGATGATTAATTAAAATCGAGCTAGTTCGTACATATCTGGTATTAAAAATTATATAATAATGAGCTAATACAACGCATAGAGAATATCTTATATGTAATGAAAATAAAAATAAAAATAAATCAGTAACATAATTTTATTAATTATAAACTATTATTCCAACAGTATACGTCACTCGTTATTTATTACGATATTAAAAATTCTTCATTTAGATACTTATCCATGAGATTAAGAAAATCTAGGAAAACCTAATTTTGGATTATTGTTTGGAATTATAAGGTATTGGTTTTCAATCTATACCACTAATTTATGTAGCTTTTCAAAAGCATTACTTTCTGGTTAAACGTGTTACTTGCGCCAAAAAAATAATTTTAGCGTCATATCGCTATTATATTGTTCTCAAATTATTTTTTGACGGCTATTTTATATACTAACGTTTGACCAACATATAAATAGTTTTTATTTGGGTTCTAATTGCTTTTATAGCATATTTTTTTTATTTTTATTTTTGCAATATAATTATGTGTCTCGTTTGTATCAACTATTATATTATACTAATCATGCTAAATGTATACAAATAAAATAGTTACAAACTGTGTTTATAAATATTTGATGTATTATTAATATCATTATAGATATGTATAAAACGAGATGATATATTGTTATCGTGTTTCAAATACGGTAAAGACGATTGTGATGAACTTTTTACACCAATAATTACCGACGAAGGGTTGTGCTATACATCAAACATGTTAAATGCTAATGCTATATACCATGATAATGTGTAAGTAATTTTACATTATATTCTAAGCTGTATATTAACATGAATTTCAATAAACATTTTAATTATAGGTATTACAATAAAGAATACCATTTGAACCACAACAAAAGTTCAAAAGGCTGGTCTTTAGAAAAGGGATATAAGAAAAGGACTCCTTTTGTAACATATCCAGAACGCGGAAAAGTATAACAAATACATTTTGTAATATTACGTTTTAATTATGTATAAACTCATTTTCTTCTTTAACTAGGGCTTAGGAATTAAAGGTGGATTACAAATCACTATGATTGTGGCCCAGAATGATGTGGATTATAAATGCTGTAGTTTCTATAGAGGATTTAAAGTGTGCATCTAATATAATATAACATAAAAGACAGTTTTTTTTAAATTATTTATATGCTGTATTTAAGATGGTAGTTCACGCTCCTAATACTATACCACAATTCGAAGAAAATTTTATATGGATACCTGTTAAGTTACAAACGACCATAGCAGTCAAACCACAAATGATTAAAACTTCTAAAGGGATTAAGCAGTATTCGCCTGAGAGGTAAAAATATTATAATTGTGTATTATAAATGTGTGTAAATATTGAATTACTTTATATTTTATAGTCGTGGTTGCCTCCTTACACATGAAAAAAAATTAAGATTTTTTAAAGAGTACACTCAGGACAACTGTCGTCTAGAATGTATAACTAACTATACTCTGAAGATATGTGGATGTGTTGATTATTATATGCCTCGTAAATACATTATAAATACTAGTTTTATTTTTTTTAAATTAAAATTAAAACAATATACTCTTTATAGGTGATTTCTCTACTCATTTATGTGCAGCTGGTAAACTTGATTGTATAAATACAGCTTCAGGTAAATATAATTTAAATACATTTTAATTAATAGTTCTATCAAGTAGTTTTGAGATGATATAAGCAATATGGATATTCCTTTTTTAGAAAACTTCTCTTCGAAGAGTGATTTCACAGATGATGATGACGATGATGATTCATACGATAGCCAGAAAAACTTATGTAACTGTGAACCGTCCTGTACATCTTTGACATACGAAACGGAAGTTTCTCAAGTAAAAATTGAATATCAGAAATACGCAGAGAGCTTTAACTTGTCAGATATGATGGAGGGGTAATTTAATTTTTTTTTCTACACCAAATAATTTATAGTATATAATACGTTCGATGTTTCAGACAAGATTATGCTATGGCGATAGTATATTTCAAAAACCCACAATTCATACCATCGAAACGATCGCAGTTGTATGGTATCACAGACTTTTTGGCAAATTGCGGTGGCATATTGGGTGTTTGCATGGGATTTTCGATTTTAAGTCTGGTTGAAATAGTCTATTTCTTCTTGATACGGTAGTTTTTTTTAAATTATATATAGAAAAATATATTTATCATAGAATTTTTTATTTATTTTTTAATATTTCAGAGTTTTATCTGATTGGAAAAAGAAGTACCAGCCGCAAAAATAACTTATTTTATTGTAAACTTATATATTATATATTTTCATGTATACGAAAAATATGTTTTAAATCAATACATTTTAAGTATTCAATATAAATTGTAATCTATTGAATATTTTTCTATAATATATACATATTTAAATAATGAAGTACTATGATATGTAGTGCTTAATGCTTCTAAAAACAGTCACAGAAATGTGTCTCAATATATTTTATTTTATTTTTTAAATAAATAATAAGTTTTATATCGCTAAAATAGAAATTTTATGCACAACTTTTTAATGTCGTTTTAATATTGTATAAATTATAAAAAAAATATTTAGGTTGATTTTAATTTATAATATAATGCATAAATTGTTATATTTGCAAAAGTCAACATTGAAAGTAAATTTTTGTTAAAAAATAACTTAATAATGTCGCATTATTCCTATCATTATTGTACACATATGTTTTGAGGGTCTTAAAAAAGACGACTGCGATAAGTAAAATGTCTATAATAACGGGAGATATACATTTATGAAAGATCTTATTACTAATTTATTTCAAGTAATTAAAATAAACCATATATGTTTTTCTTGTCAGTAAAATTATCAATACAATCAATTATAATTTAAAGCCAACGATGTGTATGTGTGCAAATATGTATATTAATAAATATAATAAATACAATTTACTACAAATTGGAATTTAATTTATTCATAAAAGACTTTTTCAAGAAAGTATTTTTATGTCAAATTACACAGTTTTGAAAAAAACAACTTTTCTGCAAAAGTCAATATTTTTAATAAAAATCATAATTGGAGCTTAAAACTGAATTAAAAACTGTTGAATAATGATGTGCCAAAGTCAATAATAAAAATTTAAATAAAAAATAAAAAATATTGAAATAGCGATATGATGCAAACATATCTTTTCCGGCGCAATTAACACTTATAAAATGAATATTTATTGTTGACCTGATACGTGTGTTTAAATATAAAATAACAAAAAAAGCGTCCTTTTTAAAATGTCGACTGTTTCACAGAAATTGACAAAAAATAATATATCGTTTTGCATATTCCAGCACAAATCATACTGAGCAGGTAGCGAAACCCATAAAACGAGCATTATATTTTTTCGTAAATCCTTATGATTCAATACAGTTGCAAGATCATTTAATCAATCTTGTAGTAAAATAACGGCAATCGGGAAAATCACATATGTTTGTTCTAAAGTGGTGAAAAAATCCAGACGAGAGGTTTGTGTAGTTTCTTTCATTTTTCTGACAATATAAACGCCAATACGCGACCTAAGAGAAATAATTACTTTCCACTTCAATTCCGACTATGCTAAATATAATTCAGCCCCTGAACTTGCCACCAGTGGAACTAGCGCCAAATCAACACAGATGATCCATTCAAGTTGATACCGTCAAACCAAGCAGCCTTTCCATTTTAGTCACTAGATTTGTTCCGAATACCCCTGAGTCGCTAGAAATTTACCTGAACTAAAAGAGTATGCGGCACGAACGATCCATTACGAATATCTAAATATATATTTAATGCACACCTTTGTATGGCTAGAATATCGACTCAGTCATATGTATATAAAGGTTGGTATTTCTACATAAAAATATATATTAGGGTTATTAATTAAGATAATTAAATGTATATTTAACATAATAAAATTATATATGATTTATAATGTATAAAGAAACAAACATAAATACCATTTTAATTTGCTTTAAATAATGATAAAATATCGTTATTCTTCCTAGGAACTGAGACATTAAAATAATGTATTACTCAAGGTCTGAAAAATATTTTAATTTTATATTTTTTTTTATCTATATTACATTTTTTTTCATTAAAAATATACATGACATGTCATTCAAGGTGTCATTACTTGAAGCGGTCAGCTTAAAAAGTTTTTCGTAAATATCCACATGGGACTTTTTCGACACACCTTGACATTTATGTGTTTTTTTAATTGTAATATTAATTTAAAGGTGTGGTCTTTGGATAATTCCACTGAAAAATGCATAACGTCATTCAATTAGAGCTGAAAGTGTTTATTAAAGATTATTATAATTGCTAATTTTATCTATCAAATATATGTTTAATTTAATTAATATCAACTTTAAAAAATCATTTAAAATAAATATAATTATTAAATTAATCTCACAAATAATATATAATTTAACTGTTGACTTTATTATTATCGCTTACCCTAATTAGAATAGTGGGCATTTTTATTGGTCACAAATGGGTGATAAAAGAAGAATCAAACTAAATTCTTTTTAATTGTCAGATTAAATTATTTTGTAGTAAATTCCTAAAATAGAACCATTTTAATTACGTGAATGTGAATTTGGTACTTAAAATGTGAATATACATTCATTACAGGTTAAAAAAATGTTGTAAGTGCTTCTTATTTATACTTTTCACTTATACTAATTTTTCGTTGCCTTCTACGCCGGATTTGTAATTTTTTTTTCTAGATAGCATAAAGCATAAAGACTTGAGAAACATTTTTGCACTCGTTGCCACCACCAATTGCTATCGTGTCTGGAAAATCGAAAGGGTTGTTTATTATATAATTGTAAATCCGGTCGATTATTACATATATGCTTTATTATCATGCTGCAAGATTCAGAATATAGAAATACATTTTTAAATTCATTTTGGGGTCTCATCTCTTAAGTAATAAATACATAAATGTGGGGATCTTAGGTTACCGATGAGACCTCACCAAACTACACCGAAATTTCTTTCGATATGTCAACGTTTTCTATATTTCTCAGAAAGTCTTCACAGTGGTTCTAAGGTAAACGTCATTATGTCATTTGGCGTACGCAATGGTCCTCACAAAATAATTACTTACTTTTATTTAGATATTAAAACTTTTTAATAAATTTATCGTTAGAACACAATTGATTGAGTACTGAAAAATATTTTTGAAATATAAAATTTTATCGCCATATTATTTTACGTTTTATATTACGTACAAAAAACACAGAATAAATACGTTTGTCAAGAACTAAAATGAACAAAATCTGATGCACAATAGCGACGAACATACCATTTAGACCAGGGGTGGCCAGCCCAAACGATCTTGCGGGCCACATTAAAAATGCATTATAACTCCGCGGGTCACATATAAAATTATATATGCCCATATTAGATTTTGATACACTATAGACATTTTTTTGGAGTGAAAAATAGTTAATAGTGTATTGGTCATTATAAAATAAATATATGCTGTAAAAGTGTAATGAATCTCGCGGGCCGGAAAAATGTTCAAGGCGGGCCGGGCAGCATGCGGCCCGAGGGCCGCGGGCTGGCCACCTCTGATTAAGACAGTTTCGTGTTTTTTTATGTTGAAGCATCCTCTCACATATAATACTTTAAGGTTGTAAAGCTCAATCAAAAATAATCATTAATTGTAGAGAAGCGCTCTCGTTTTAGTTGATTACGTAGGAAGGATTCTCAAAAATATAGGAAAATACTGTTCTAAGCATTTGAGACGTTTAGTCGTCGATAGTGAGATTCCAAGTAAAGATTGCATTAATACCAGAGTTTTCAATTACTGAGAAAAAAATATGCAATACCGGTATTGGCCCTATTTTTATTATTTTAATTGATTGACCGCAAAAATAATCCGATTACCGCTCGCATGATTCACAATATTTTTGATTAGCAAATATTTTATATTTTATTTATTGATAATAAAAAAATGTTTTTGAAAATTCGGGCGCCAAATCTTTTTTCTTTTGGAACATTAAATTTAGGACAACATCGTTTTTGACAAAATATCGTCTTCAATCGACCGCTTATGGATGCCTCCTAAATTTTTATATCAGGGGCCAGGGCATCATTTGTCAGTTTATTGCAATAAAATATATTAATCAATATTTTTGATGATTGTGATATTTTTGTGATTGAGGTGTGATTTATTTTTATTATTTTATTTTAATTATTGAACATTTAATATTAATTTTAGAATATCACCATCATATTTATTTATCTCTCGTATACATATTCATGTTAAATTTGAGTTATAAATGTTTATGTAAATATTATAAAATAAAAATACATAAATACTCCATAATGCGAATTAAAAAAAATCATTGTTTACATTTTTTAATAAATTACGTTATACGTAGTACGTGTTTTTTTTTGTGTATTCTAAATTAAAATATTTTTCATATTTATTTACTTATAAAAATAAAAATAAATGTAGTTTGATTTAAGAAAAACACACAGCAACACATTTTAACTATTACTTATTTTAATTACATCGTCTATTACAAGCTATATTTAGTTTGTAACAAAAAAACATTGCTTTATTTTTTAATGAAAAGTGCTTTTTTTTAAATACATATATTTCGAACAATTGTTTAAAATAAGTT
The DNA here is from genome assembly GCF_051122295.1 of Plectrocnemia conspersa. NCBI lineage: Eukaryota > Metazoa > Arthropoda > Insecta > Trichoptera > Polycentropodidae > Plectrocnemia > Plectrocnemia conspersa. The sequence goes on along the minus strand of NW_028277175.1, from coordinate 8,891,218 downwards.
TTTAATTTAAATATAAAATTAGAGATTAGCTTATTGCTAATATTTAAAACCAATGTTTAGTGAAGAATATTGCGTGAAATTGCATTCTTAAATTCGGATCAAAATATTTCGTTATACTGAGTGGAAATTTAAGTTTTTTTTATATATGTGAAAAACGTAAACGCACATAGCTTTTTTTAAGTATATTAAAAGTATCTTATCAATTTAACAATGTGATTCGTAGCAAAAATAATTTCTTTCTGAAAACTACGAAAGAGAACATTTTATTTATATTTTATCTGCATATTATCAACAAAGCCAAGAAAACAATATGTATCTATAAATTATATATAAATTAGCTAACTTTAAAATTATTTTTAATTTAAAAAGTAAAACGTAAAATATGCTTTATTTTAATTAATTGAAATGCATGTATCTAAATGTGACATTATTTTGTCATTAGAAATTTACATGTAAAATAGCATATAAACTTGCTTTTACTATTATTGACTTGTGAATTAATAATTCGAATTCGTCTGAAACGAAATAAACAATCATCCAACATTATTATATACTTTATATAATGAAAACGGTGCTTAACACAAAGTATACTCAATCAAAGGAGTCTCTTCATCGTTGTATTGGAAATAAGTGTGCGTGTACGCATGCATGCACACATATACAATTTTCCACAAATTTGTTTACACAGAAATGAGAACGATACCAATACTAAATCAGTGCTGGATTGAGTGTAGGGTGATCATACGTTAGAAATTGAATTAGAAACTATAAAAATCTTAAACTAATATTAAATATTCATTTCCTGTCACGTTTCAGATGAAACCTCTATTAGAAATTACGATAGTGAATAAAAGTTATTTGTATTAAATGTTCATTTGTTGTATTTTTATTATAAATTATTGTCATGTTGTGTAATTTTGTACTATTTTGTAATCAATAAAACAATATCTAAATATTTTTATTGAATTTTATATTAAACAGATATTCAATCTAGAGAGTGATTCCAAAACTGTTATCACGTGTTTGAGTTAAATATGTATATAAATAAACAAAATAAGTAATTAAGTGATATTTTACATTTTCCTCAAAAAATTAAATTAATAAAGAAAAAAATAATTGGGCGTGTAATTTCACATGGTCATTTCTCACCAATACTGTGTTGATGAGCGTACCTGATATTGTCTACCCAATTGAATTTAATTTACTTTCAGTGTGTCATTGTCTATCGAGCCTTAAGGACGCAAACTCTCAATTACACGATGATGAGGAGAAATTGGTTCGTGCGATATATGTTAGTTAATTAATTTACAAAGTCATACTTTCTTAATATTATAACGTACATAATAAATCACATTTGCATGGAGCGTGAGATAATTTTTTACAATCTTAAATGACATACATGTATACCATGTGTTTGCGTATTGCTTAACATTTTTTTTATTAAGCTAGGGTCGATTATTCAAATTATTTAGATTGATTTATTAATTTTGCTTTTTTGAGAGAAAAAATACCATAAGCAAAGTTTGGTGAAAACCTTTCACATATTATTTACGATTCCAGTCTATAGTTTGTCTGTTAATACTTGTACATACGTGAGTGTATATACAATTGTATTCGCGGTTATACAAATAGCTATTCGATGGTTTCAATTAGGCATTCTGGTTTCTCGATCTTATCATTTCTCGAGAATATATGTGATATATAGTATACATTATATGAGTAAAATATCTTTACTGCTTTTACTTTTACAATATTTTTTTCTAATATGCATGTAAATTAAAATTTAATTAATAGTAATTTAAATTTAATTGAATTGTAAAAGATTTATGATTCATAAAAAAATATTAGTAAGTACAATATCGCACATTATTCTAACTTTTTTAAAAGCACATATCATTATAGGTGGAAACAGCCATCCTTTTCATTTTTTTTATTAGGAAATTTTCGTCCGTGGAAAAGTTAATTTTCGTTTTCCGTCGATATTGGTTTAATTGACAATATTGCATCAAACAAGCATGTAATATATTTGTAATCTTTTTCTTTTAAGACTGAAATAAATTTCAGTATTTAATAGTTAACACGGCACCACTCTTAAAAACCACCAGTTGTTACTCTCCACTACATTTACCATACTGTTCAAACCCAAATCTTACCTAAACAAATTTAATATTATGCCGTATGTTGAAATTAAATTATTTAAAATTTTAGAAATCATATTAAATAAAATTGTGGTATTATTATTTAAAAAAATATTTTTCAGATTTAATTATATGCAAATTATTTAGTTTTAACAATTATTAAATGAATATATCAAATTTTTCATTTAGGTTGGGCTTGGGTTTGAACGGTAAATGTACGTTTCGCAACTGTCAAATTTGAGCATGGCATTTTGCTAACTAACAATTTTTTCTAATTCTAGACTTAATGGTAAATGTTCGATTTTTTTAGTGAACTTTTTTTCTTCTTTATTTGTCAGTTGAAATTTTGAGCTTAGCTCTTAATTGATGTTTTTTTATTGCTTCATGAAATATTTGAAATATTTGGATTGCACCTTATTTTTCGATTAAAAATATTTGCTAATTTATTTAAACTTGCGAAATTTGCAAGTGTATGTACTTACATACGTATAAATTATTATTACTGATGATAATGATTTGTTGTAATGGACGCAAATATTCGAAGGACCAGATTACCGAGCATCGAGTTACGAAAAAAGGTATTTATATCCAAATAGTTCAAAGTTACTTTACACATTTCACATTTCAGACAATATATTTGGATTATTTTAAAAACGAGGTCTAAATTCGCAGACAGACAATTTTATTGCGTAACTGAAAGCCCCCCATATATTTTTACAATCTGCCGATTTCTTTGCGGAGCGGTCTTTTCTTATTTTATTACTAATCTAGTTCTAAGACTACTAAATCAAAGATAAGGCTGATAAGAGTAAAGAAAATCGTGAACAATTTTTTGCTACTCAAATACTTCTAACCTCTATTAAAACTTGCAAGAAACCATGCATGTTTTAAAGCATCTGGAACGGACCCACCCTTTTTATGCAGCGGTATAAAAAAACATTTTAAAAATAATCGTATAAATGAAATTTGTAATAAAAATGGCTTTATGAAAACTTTTGAGAAAAGAGAATTCTTGAATTGGCATTTTTCTAGAACTTCACTGTAAAGTTTCAATTAAACTTTGCAGTGAAGTAACAATTAGGCATTCTGATTTATCGATTATTTTCATTTCTCAAGAAATGGGAATTCTCGACTTCACTTCTGTGTAAAAAAAAATGTATGTAGTAATACAGTAAAGTATAGCAGATTACTTTATATGTATATAGTGAATATATTTACTGTTATCGTTTTTTTGTTATATTTCGATTTAAGCATATAAATAATATTATCATAGTTAGGCTTATCATACGTCCCGGTTTGACCGGCACTGTCCCAGTTTCACACCATTGTTCCCGGCGGAAAACCAAACATTTTCTATAGCTGTCCCGGTTTAGAGCTTCATAATTATGGTAAGCCTAATCATAAGAAGAATGGTGAAACATTTATAGTTTATTATTATTATATGTATAAATTATTATTAAATACATTTTATATATTATTCTTAAAATAACCCTATAAAAACACATGCCATCTAAAATAGAATCGGATATCCTGGTTGTTTTTTTTTTGTAAAAAGATTTTGTTAAAAAAAAATCCTAGTCTAAGTTAATGTTGCTTTAATCGACAACAAAGCACTTCAAATAAGCACTGTTAGTTATTTGTTCTTTAGCCCGTGGGTATAAATATTTAGAATTCTTTCTCTATTAATCCGTAATATTTTGGTTTTCTTACACTTTTCTCTAAAACGCTAAAATAAATTTGAATCAACAATATAATTGATTGTGAAAACCACATATTCAAACTGGAATTTTATTTTTATTGACTCTCGATTTACGTGGTAGAGAAATTTTTTTTTTTTAAAAACTCCAAATTAAACATGTTTGCTTCCACACGTAAATTTGAACTACATATGGAACCTCTCCCAATGCCCATGCAATCTGTACTGACTAAAAATTTTAGCTGTTTAATTTATAAGTTAAAGAAACATTAAAAAGAACTCGTGAATACTACTCGATTTTTTTTTCCAAATTTTGTTCTATACCTTGATTTAAGGATGATATGTATTCTTGAATATTTGCTTCTTCTATTTTAATTTAAAGTACTTATATTTACTAGCAAATTAATTATATTTTAGCAGTAGATCTATGTACATAGCTAATTTATTAATATATACCTAATAAACATATTACTTTCTAACTTATATATAAATCCAATTTTTTCAATCGGTAAAGAATATTGTTTTTAGTTTATAAATATATATTTATTTAATCTACTTCAATATAATATTATTTTTAATTATATTTTTATATCATCTATAGATTTATTTTTCTATTACTTTTTGATAATTACACAATTTCCCTAAAATAATTTTTACTACTATTTTTGGATTATATTCATAATAAACTATTTTTCCATTAAATTTTACATGATTAGTTAACTTTTGTAATTTAAATTGAATTTATAATTTGGTTTAAAATATATGGTTTTAAACATATTGTTTTATCTATAATGAATAACGGTTTGTTATGTTATATTTAATTATATACTTTTAATATTATATAATACTATATTTTTAAGCCACCTGTTAGCTACCTGTTTTTGAAAAAAATTACTATTGCGTGGGAACCGCTCGTTGGTAAAATTGAGCACAAAGGACGGTTTTGTGCAATACTCAAAACCGATATGACAAATTGTAGGTGAACTCTAAGCAACCATTAAAACACCTGCCTAAAATATCTTTGGGATTGTTTGGTTACCATTAAAATCTAACCCTTGAAAAAGGTTAAACAGAAAGCTCGCCAAAAGCTCATATTTCACGTCCATTGTGAACAATCCATTTTTTAGATCCGATGGTCAAGTGTGAGAAAATTCCAGATTGTTCCTTAGGATCTTCTCTATTTCATTGAAAATATATTCAGCGTAAAATATACAACAAATTTATGATTTTAAATAAATAAATAAAAATTGCACTATCAACAAAATGTTATTTTAAACTTATAAATAAAATTGAATGTACTCTCATCGCTTAATTTTATTAATAAATAACTATTTAACGAGTAAATAATTTAATATTCATGTAAGTCTACTAATTAATTTTGTATTATAAACAATAAAAATAATAAAGCAACTTAAATGCACAATTTAATTGTACGTAAATTGGTTAATAAACATTCAGAAGCTGGCGATTAACAACATATGCGAAGGACCTTGACCGTATCAAAAATACTCTGCCACTTGTAATGGTACTGATTGAGTTCTGCGTATTTATGAATGTTAAAAATAAATTTTAATACTTTATTTGCAACACATTTACATGTAAATGAGTCAATTAATAAATAATTGGTTCGCATTTTTTCACAGGGACAACAAAGAGACTTTAGAAGCGAGTTCACCGAGTAAAAAAGCGCACAAAAATGCTGGAGGGAATAAAAATAATGGAAAGATAATTTATGAACACAGAAAAGGAAGGAAATATTCATTGTCTTCGTATTTTAAAGAGTTCACTAGTAACACATCTTTGCATGGACTCAAATATATTGGAGAAAAGCGACCGGTCGTAGAAAAGTAAGTACATATTCATTTTGTTTTTTTAGAGAAAAAACTATGTAAGAAGCTACTTTAAAATATCTAATAAGCCTTTTCTGTATCATCTAATTTATTGCGAAATTTAAGACTTTATTTTTTATTTTTTATTAATATTTTATTATATTATTATATGATTGCATATCAAAAGCCAATGATACACAGTACATATTTAATAATGTTTCGACTCTAGATAATAATTATACACTTTGGAGTAGAAAATATGAAATTTTCTGTAAAAATATTATCAGTATTTTTTTATATAAAAATTACAAAAATTTATTTGTAAAAATATGCGTTTATTATTTTTTATAGTACTAAATTAAAAGTTTAATTAAGCTCTTTTACCTTATATTACAGCATTCTGATGATCGGCAAATATTAATTTTTAATGCAATTTTTTTTTATTATGATAACATAACCCTATATATTTGAAGTATAATTATTTTTAAGGTCATTTGATAACGAAAACAGATGTTTGCTACACAAAATCACACATGATATAAATTTAGAAAATATATCTTAATACTGTGTAGGTTTTAAAGATAACCTTTGTGGTAGAAGCGACCATAGCACATGTATAGCTTACGCAAAAAATAAAAATAAATGCTTTTATAACGACTCTATTGATAAACAAATTTATACACCGCAGATTTATCAGTCGCAGGAGAACATTTGCTCTAATCAGTCGCAATGGTTTAACGTCTGTTAAATTGCAAGCATTTATTGACTGTGTATAAAAAATGTTTTTTCTTAAGAAAATTACCACTGGCTCTACTACTAAAAGGTAAGTTTATTATAAAACGCATATAATAAAATAAAAGAGACTATAAATTGTACGCAAAAGCCGGTTTGAGAAATCAAAAATAGTTGTATGATCTCATGGATCTAAGAGCCTGCATTTTTTGTAGAAATTTATTGAATATTCTATATTTTTTTAAATGTAAATAAAATATTAGGTAATCTCAGAATAAATGTCGTTTTTCAATGTGGCAAAAAATCATTTTACTGTGTTTATTTATGTCTAAAATTAATAATTACCCGTACTGGATAATATATGATTAAAATATTTAATATATCGAAACAATAATTTAATGTTTTAATTTTGTTAATCAATAAACATAATGAAACATGGGAGCGGTACTCTAATTATTTTTTTATATTTTTTATTACCAATTAATTAAAAAAATATTTATAATGGCAATACCGTTACAGAAAATCTCGATAATATTGCAATTCCTACCATTGAGCATATTGCTTACTGTTGTCAATACGATCGAGTAATGGATCGTTTCTGTTTTGTAAACGAAGCGTAGAACAAACTGCCCAAAAGTGACTTTTTGGTTATCATTAAACACATATGGCATCCGTATGTCAAGCTTATTTAATTTTCTTAGCTCTCTTAAATATTACAGATTTTTTTTCTTTTTGTTCAGAACGCTTAGCTTTTGTGAAAGCTCTTAATATAAAATGTACGTAATTCTGAGGATATTTACGACTTTAGTTGGTCATCACTATTTCCTACATCTTTTAGGTTTTCGTTTGTAGCCCAATTATTTGGAACAACCAGTGCATTGTACGTTTCTTATCAATTCGTTTATGAACAGTTTCTGCTATTTTAATACTAATTTAAAGCTCATAAATTTTTTTTTCCATATTTCATATTTAAATCAAAAACAGTATGTAGCATAATAAGTAATTTTGAATTAAAAATACAAAACATATTTTTTTATAAATCTAATAGTTATTAATAGTTAAAGTAAAATAATTAAAACCTGAGACGATTGATAACCGATTGACCCTTGTACATATCTATATCATTAATAATTATATTATTATAAAATAATGTGAAATATATAAAATCTACGAAGAATTTAATAAAAATATTATGTGTTTATTACGTATGGAAATTTTAATTAATCATAATAAATAATTTAATTTATTTTAAATAAAATATGTATCTATTTATATTATGTTAAGACCATTATAACATAACAGGCTACTTTAATTTGTTGCTTAGAAAAAAAACATAAATTATTAAAATTAAATGATGTAAACCTCTAGCTGATAATAATTAGTTCAAAGTGCAATTACAACGTCTTAAGGAGCTGGATGGTGATAGCCATAAGCATCAGAACAGGCCGCGATCGTGATTCTCGAATAAGTTAAGAAAAAGTATAAGAAAACCGACATTTTAATCCGTAAGATGTTGGTTTTCTTACGGCTGAAAGAAATTTATTTTTCTAATTGTTGCGCCAATGATAAATTTTCAATTTCTGTAATAGATTCTAATGATTTATTAGAGTCACGAGGGTCTTTTTTCCCCCCATTTTACGTATTTCTGCTTCTGAAGAATAATTAAATAAGTCATTATTTTTTGTGAAAGATTCTAGATTTTGCAAATATTTAATTAATGACATAAATGTCTGTTTTTTTTATTATATAATTTATTTTTAATTGTCCGTTGAAATTTTGAGCTTAGCTCAGAATAAATATTTTCCAATCGTTTTAACAGAAATTTTAAGGCCCCTTCGGCTGTCAATAATAATCGTGTGACAATTGGCAATAACAGCTGCTGCTACTTTACAAAATCAATATAAAAATAACCTTTTTGGATTATCGAAAAAGAAAATCAGCCCTAAATCGTTTTGAATTCTGCTTAATTTCTTCTTACCGGTGCGGGTTCTGAGATCATTAAAGCAAAGATAAAACCAGCAGCCGGCTAGAGCAGTGACGTAGCTAGGGTATGTGCCACCCGGGGCTATTCTTAAAATTGCCCCCCCCCCCTCCATACATTTTTTTTCAGGGTCATAAAATCAGCATTTCTTAAAATAATAAATTGATTTACATAAATTTTAGTTTATTCAGGGTTAAGAACCACACTAGACGTTTCCATCGCAAATATGCCGCCCCCAAGCAAGTGCCGCCCGGGGCGGCCTTCCCCCTCTGCCCTCCCATAGCTACGCCACTAGGTTACAGTAATAGAAAAGCGCAAATAATTGTTAGGAATTTAAATACTTTCGATCTTCCGGGAAAGTATGCATATTTTCAAACATCTGGCAAGTCACCTTCGGAAAGGTTTCTAGCCCGAGTGTCTTCATATAAATAAAAATAAAGTGAGTTCTAGTGTTAAAAATTTGTAAACAATTTTTTGCTACTCCCAGACTCCTATTAAAACCTTTCAAGAAGTATGCATACTAGGCATGAACCAGCCTTTACTTATGCAGCGTTATAAAAAGGGCAGTGGTTGTAAACTTATTGCAAAATATTCGTACAAATTTGATTTTATATAATAAAAAATCTTTTTTTATATTTTTTGAGAAATCAGAAAATTCTCCGAAAATTCTACTTATGATAAATTTTATCTACTTGTAATGGTTTAATATTCTTAAAAATATGTATAAATCTAATGTAATATTGCAGAATATGGTGGACTATCATGTTTGTGTTGTGCTTGGCAGCTTGCAGTCACCTCATAATTAAAATTTGGGACAAATGGAACCAAAGTCCAGTGATTGTAAGTTTTGCCGAGTCTTCGACTCCCATTTGGCAGGTAAATCTCTTAAATTAATTATTAATTATATATTGCTACCATGATTCAGTGCATAAATATGTTTTCTATTAAAGGTTCCATTCCCAGCTGTGACAATTTGTTCAGAAACGAAAGCTCGCCAGACCGTATATAATTTTACAGAAATGTATCACCGCGATAAAGACAACTTCACAGAAGAAGAGTATGCTTTATTGATTTAAGTTACTTTTCCCACATTATATTAAAAAAATCTGATTTAATACTTTTATTTTAGACGATTTCAGTTTGAATCTATATCTCTTGTTTGCGATAATCATCTATTACAAAAAGGTTCTAAATTCACTAATTATTCAGCAGTGGATTTTATCTCTGAAGTATATATTACTAATATAAAATATATAGATTTTTTATTAAATGTAAAACTTACACATTTATTTTTATTTAAGGTTGCTCCGCCATTCGATGAATTAGTATGGTATTGCAAGTGGAAAACTACGGTATTGAACTGTAGTGAATTTTTCAGTCCTTTGTTGACTGAAGACGGGATATGTTACACTTTCAACATGTTGACAGCCAATGAACTATTTAATAGTGAAAGGTAAATATTTATATACGCTGAATTATTTTTTGTTATTTATTGTTTTATATTAAAAACGATTTGCTAGATTACATGAAAAGTATCACTATTTGGAGCATGGTAAAATATCTGAAGGATGGACCAACGATGATGGATATCCACCCAATCTGCCTTTAGATACTTATCCTATCAGAGGAACTGTAAAAATAAATACTAATACCTTTTAACTATTTTTTATTCGTTATATATTAATAAATACTTTTGCAGGGTTCAGGAACTAAAGCAGGTCTCTCCATAGTCTTGCGAGCTAATAATTCAGATTTGGATTATTTATGTAGAGGTCCTGTTCAAGGATTTAAGGTATATTTATATAATATATTTAATGTATTCAGTGGAGAAAAAACCATTTGCTATTTATGACATTTTTAATAAAAATACAGTTTTATGTATTTTTATTTTTATAATTAAAATTTAATAATTTTAGGAACTTGATCCTAACCCACATAGTATGTCAAAAATATATTAAAGGTTAATCAAATGCATCTATTAGCAAAGTAATCTAACTGTCATATATGATATTTCATTGTAAGTTATCAAAGTATATTTTTAAATGCAATGAAAGCTTTAATCACACTATACTTGTACGGGAAAAAATAATGTTTATTTCACATTTTTATGTAAAATAAAACTATTCGGAAATTAAATTTTATTATTTTAACAGCGAATTTATATTAATAGGTATTATTGCACTCTCCTGCTGAAATCCCTCAAGTCGGAAGTCAATATTTTAGAGTGCCTTTATCTCAAGAAGTCATAGCTGCTATAAAACCAAACATGATGATAACGTCAGAGGGACTCAAGAGCTATGATCCAATGATGTAATTTTTTATATTATTAATACATTAACATATCTCACTTAAATGATTTTATCTAGAAAATTACGACTTAAAGAATTGTAAAACATATATAAGTAAACTTTTATCATACAAGCATTTATTTTTTAATTTTAGAAGACAATGCTTCTTTCCTAAAGAAAAACATTTAAAATTCTTCCAAAGTTACACACAGGGCAACTGCGAATTGGAGTGCTTAACAAATTACACAATGTTAATGTGTAATTGTGTTACTGTTTCAATGCCTCGTGAGTATCGCGTGTGTTTTCATACTATCGTCTTGATTTTAATCTGTACAAATATTTTTATCATCACAGGTGAACCAAATATGCCAATTTGTTCGGCCGGAAGTGTTGAGTGCGTTACAAAAGCTTCTGGTAAATAAATTAGTGAAAAATTCAAGTTTCATTTGCAAATTTGCATATGGATAATGTTGATTTGTTACACAGCTGATTTGTTGACAAGAAAAATTAAAGGAGGGTTGTTGAACAATACAATGGTTATGGAAGGAGATAAAGAATGGGAAACCATCGGTATCGATAAAATGGATGAAATGGCTAGCAGATGCAACTGTTTGCCTTCTTGTACATCCATAAACTACGACGCTGAAATATCTCAAGCTGATTACGATTGGAAACAGTTACTGCTTGCTTTTAAAACTGATTTAGATACATTGCCCGAGTAAGTACATAAAAATTCAGTGTTTTTAAAATAATTATTAAAAATAACTATTATACTGTCGAACAGAATCAACATGGCCAGACTAGTACTGTTCTTTAAAGAGTCGCATTTTATAACTTCCAAGAGGTCTGAGTTATACGGACAGACTGACTTTTTGGCAAACTGTGGTGGTTTGTTGGGTCTATTTTTGGGATTCTCCATATTGAGTTTGGTCGAGATAATCTACTTTATCACCCTAAGGTAATTTATCTTGTTTGTGAATCGTAAAATAAAAGTATACTACATGTGTTTGTTTTACAGAGCCTTTTGCAACTTGAGGAATAAAATATCTAAAACTAGCATGGAATTAACGGATGATGGAATTAAACCTACAACTGTATATTCTTAAATAAACAATCTTGAAATTATTATTCCTATATACTATATGGCTTTAATATTGCACATTACTACTATAATATATTTTTAAATCTCACGTCAATTATTAAATATTTTTTTTATAATTAATCAATTAAAATATTGCCTTATTCGTTATAATTTTACACCTTCATTATATTTTTTTATTCGTATATTGAATAATCATTAGTATATATTATTATGTAAGTACTGTAATTATAAACCTATATATATATATATATATATTTTAATAAAAATATACCCTATCCATTAGTAATGTTAGCAATATCATTTCATTAGTTTTCATCGAAGTACATGCAATTTATTTTCTATCAATTGTAGTTTTGAGCAGTAAAATATGTTCTGAGAATTGATAAATATCAACACATTAAAATATACATTGAACTAATAATTTATTGTTAATTGTGAAATAAATTAACCTGCATAATACATTACTTAAAATGTATTTTATGCCAATATATTTATGATTGGAATAAAGGAAACTTCAGATTTGCAATATATTTATGCATTAAATGGATCAATAAATACATTTATGGGTCACCCATCAATTCAAAATTATATAGGTATATATTATAGTTCTTATACAGTGCTTAGAAAATAAGATGATTTATTTACACTTAATTTCAATAACATTTTTGTTGCAAAATTATTAGAATATTTAGGTTAATATTAAATATACGTATATTGATATGCATATTTTTACAAATATATTCATGTATATCATAGGTGTTATTTTAGTATTTTTAAACATATATTTTAAAATAAATGTACCATCGGTAAACCAAACCTAAATATGTTTCATTTGTACCTAAGAAACCCTATTTTAATTAGTACATAATTAAAATAGTACTACGAAAAGTTGCTGTCAATTATTTTAAGTAATTAATCGTATTTCTTTTTATATTATTATTAAATTTATTGTACTGTTTATTTCAAAAAGCATATGACAAATTTCGCCATGAGCTAATTCTTGGAAACTAAAGCAACTTCGTTTTTACAAACGGTCTTGATAGATTTTTTCGAGCTACGTGAGATATTTTTTCCACAAAAAATCAATGAATTTATTTACTGTGTGTTAAACATCTAGAGGTGACATATTCTATTCTGCGTCCGAAAAAGTGAGTGACCAGTCCGGTTAAAAAAACAATAACAAATGCAGGTGCGCAGTCAGAAATGTAATTTGTTTTGGAACTAATTAAATTTATTTCTTCAAATATTTTATCTGTACAGATTAGTATATTTAAATAAAGTGGATATAATATTTTTTTATCGAAAAATCTGTCGAAATTTGATTTTTTTTATAATATTTAAATATCACTTAAAAATGTGTTATTGAGGGAGTTTAGTCTGATTATTTATTTTCTATTATCTCTGTCACTAAAAATTATGTTATTTAATATAATTTCGAATTATGCATACTTTGTACTTGATAACTATATATTTTTTTATTTTTTTTTATATATTATCTACCAATAATTAATATTACTAGAATATGAAATCAGTATTTTAAATAAAAAAATTCGCAATATAAATAAAAAATATTCATTTTTAACATTGATTATTATTTTATTATATATTTTTAAAATTAAAAACTAAAATGTATTTGGACTTGCTTGGACGAGTGAAAATATAACTTCACTGAAAAATACATATTCACTGTAACATTTACACATTGCATGTAAATACGTAATGATCAGTATGTAAATGTTTTACCTGCCAGATAAATTATATTTTTAATGTAAAAAATATGTATTTACCGAAAAAAATATATTCCGATATGATTTCACTGAAATTACACATTTTAACAAGTATTTTCGGGATAGATTTGAGTCGCATTAACGCGTTTATTGCAACTGAGTAACGATTTTCATCTATATATGATCTTAAACTAATCAAGTTTTTTGATAATATTGTCGATGATCTAGATAAGTGGGACACAAATACGTTTATGGCTGCTAAATGTTATGCATTATCGTTGAAGGATTTCGAATTTTAATAAAAGACAGAAAAGCTATCGAATCACTATAAAAAAGACGTAAGGAAGATGATATAGTTAATATCGACAAAAATTATCTGCGCTTGTATGAGATATTTGACACTGTAGTAGAATAAATGGAGGTAGAATTTAAAGAAACTACAATTTATAGTTGATTTCAAAAAATTCTCCAAATTTATACTTTCATTTATTTCCCTATTTTTTCAATATTTTATTGTTTATCCAAGTCTTAAACTATTTTTTATAGTATTCAATATAAAAACAATTTAGCAAAGTTTCAATCCATTTTATTATTATGCGTTCTGTAAAATTATATTTTGTATCAATAGATAAAGCATTTAAAATTATATAAAATAAAGCTTTAATATTCGTGCCAATAGATGGCAGAATAATTTAATTCCACAAAATATTAATGCTGTATTTCTTCTTATCGCCAACGGAGGGCAGTACTTAGTGCGGAACTCTTGAAAACGTGTAAAAAATTATGTTTACTCTGTTATCTGAACTCAGACGTTCTTACCGATTCTTATTTGATAACCTCGACGATAATCGAAAAACATGCGTCATGTTTTCTCGTAAAGTCGCACGCGTCAATTACATTTAATTAATGCGATAAAATTAGCGAAAAAATATCATAGAACGCGTGCTTACAGGCACGTATGCGAAAGGTTGATGTGTGTGTTTGAAAAGTAAACAAATATTTATGGTATATATAAAATGGTTTTATTTTTCATATTTATATCTTTTCTCTCTTGTTTTATCATTCATTATCACAGAACGCTTAACATAACAGGCGAGTTAAAAAATCGCACAAACATAATAAAAATATATCTATTATCACATATCCTTATTCTATTAAAGCTTAACGACCGTATTTGAGGGAAGACGTGTGGTGATTTTTTTAATATTTTACCACGGGCGCCAGACTGATTCTTGTTTGGTGGCGAAACGCATGAGTCCGGCAGTCGTTCTGCAGTCCAGCGGTTGAGGAGACGCTGGAGGTTCCGGCGAGCAAGCCGGAGTCAAGGGTAGTGCGTAGCAGTGAGTCGGCGACGGAGAAGGCGGCGAGGCGGTCGACAGAGACGGGGAGGAGCACGGGCTTAGTTCGACTTCGGCTGCAGCTCTGTCCATGTCGTTCAATCTGTGGCCGAGGTGAGTCATGAGTCTGGTTCCGAGATCGACGTCGACTCCGGGGGTCTGCGCCAAACAGCGCGACACTTCAGCAGCGGCGTGAGTGAATCCGGCTCTGAACCGATCGGCACCCAAAGTCGCAGCGGGCGAAAGCTTGCGCTTGCGGCGCAGAGAGTGGAGATGGTTCACGGTGAGTTCCAGGATGTCTGCCTTTTCTAACTTGGCGACGTTTTCGCCTTCGGCTTGCAGAGCGGCGACCATCAGTTCCTTGAGTTCGTCTAAGCAGCGGTTGATGCGAGCGCGCCTCTTGCGCTCCAGCATCGGCTTCATAACTTTGCGGTATTGGTGCGTTCTGGAGACGGGACGTCCGTCTTCCGTAGCGAACGTCGTGTTTTGTTGGGCGTAAGCGATCTCGTAAGACATCGCGGTTTGACGTCTGTCAGTGTACGGGGTGAGCGAGCGAGTAGCGTGTGCGCACTGCGCCAAGTTCCAGAGCGGAATGAGGTCCGAGCGCAGAGTGGGGGCCTTATATAGCCGGAGAGACCGTGGGAAAGGCCGTCGGTGCGGAGTTCCCACCGACGCGGGCCACCTGTGCGCGCAGCTGCCCGGGCGCTGGGCGAGGCGCGGCGCGGAGTGGAGCGGAGCGGCGGGCGACGGGCACGCGAGCCGCTACCGGCGCTTATGTAACGCTTAGGAATTTCCGTGGCGTACGACCGCGAGAGCGCCTCTCCGGCCGAGGAAACCGAACGGCTCGTGCCGCGCACGCCTCCGTTGTTGTTGTTATTGCGCCGAATGCTATTTACCTTTTAATTACTCCGATTTGGCGTTGGACCGTCGCCGATCGGTTATCTATGAATGTCTTCTCTATCAAATTATAAGGTATACGATACAGTGTCACTCACCTGATTTGATTTATTTTATTTAGGCGAGAATAGCCCATAAATACAAAATGTTAATTTAATGTGGAATTCCACATGATTCTATTTTGGGACCTATATTATTTAATCTATACATAAGGATTCAACACTATGCTGATGATACATTACTAATATATAACTCTAAAACAATCAAAGAGACATGTAGAGTGATCTGATCCATATTAGTGAATGGATGAGATTAAACAAATTAAC
The DNA here is from genome assembly GCF_051122295.1 of Plectrocnemia conspersa. NCBI lineage: Eukaryota > Metazoa > Arthropoda > Insecta > Trichoptera > Polycentropodidae > Plectrocnemia > Plectrocnemia conspersa. The sequence goes on along the minus strand of NW_028277175.1, from coordinate 8,875,165 downwards.
AATCAAGAATAAAAATACCAACTATATGATATTTAAATGATAATTTTGATATTACGGCCACTGTAAATAATTCACTAATTACAAAAAGTGATCATATAAAATTCTTACTTTTTGATAAAAAAATATTTTTTCATAACCTTGTTGATTATATAATAAAAAAAATATTACTAAAAAGTTTCAAAATATATTATCGTATAAAAGTAGATTAGACATTTTTATGCACAAATTCCTAATCATCTGGCGTTTAAAGGTTTACAAATTAATTTCAAATTAAAATCACTTCATGTGCTGTGATTTGTTGGTTAAATTTGCTTTTCGTTGCTCACACGAAAGATATATGAGCCCATAGTTATGAAAGTGATCTAAGTCAAGAAATCGAAAATAATGAGTTAATTAATTATTTCGTTTTACACTGTTATAAATTAATATATGATGTAAAATTTAAAACCTGGTGGGTTAAATCAGATACACTATTTTAAACAGAGAATAACCCATAACTATATGACAAAATGTTAATTGTTAGTTAAATTAATTTTATAAAGGACTCAAAGTTTCATGAACGCATTTATTCATTAAAATATATAATAGTTTAAAATAATATAAAAAAATACATGTCAACGATACCAAATATAGAAGCATAGTAGTAAATAATAACTAGCTCCTGCCCTAATTCTAATATATATTATACATCAACGTAATTAAAAAAAAGTGCGAATAAATTTCCACTATAAATTTGATACTTTCCACTTGAAAACTTTGCACTATACATGTAAAACTTGTACACACTGGCCAAGGACGTCATTTAAGGTGGGGGGGGGGGTAGGATTGGGAATATAGAATATAGCAGAATTTGGTTAAAAAAAATAAATGAAATATTTAGAATCTTAATTCAATTTATAGTGCAAAGAATCAAGTTTAAATTTTTGTGCAATTCTATATTTCTCTTAAAAATAGTTTATACTAAACACATAAGTCAATGAATCTTCTATAAATTATGTTTAATAAAGAAATTGTAGTTTATTACTATTTTTCCTATTACATTGGGTTTTATATAATATATACACAATGGGATTTATATAGACCCCCTGCGAGTAAAATAACTTTTGAAAGAGGGTAATATATTTCAAGGGGCTGATTGAGGTTCAACGATTTAAGAAAAAATATTGGATATTATTTATATTGTCCTTTTATTAAGACATCTGACACGCGCCCGCTGATTCATATGATAATAAAATTAAACTTGGTAGAAATTACGCATTCTAATGAATGTGTAATAAAACAATAAACACAATCAAAGGTAAAACGTCTCTTTGCGCAATTATGTGATAGTGATGACGTAACAAGCAATAATTTGCTTCTACACACAAAAATATATTACAAGAGGAGACGGTAGAAATAAAAAAGAATTGGAATCAAAAAGAAATGCAAAATTTCATATTGTAAAAAAAATAAATATATCAAACTTTTAAGTCGTATTTTTTTTTAAATCATATCTTATTACCATTTAAATAATTAAACTCACATTTTAGTTGGTTGTCAAGAATATTATATTTCATTCAAAATATTCATTGTTAATTATTTTATACATATAAAAGCAGGGCCGTCATTTCAGGAGGGGCAAAATCTGGCCAGTCAGTGGTCGTTTTTTAATATGTGTATTTCATTAAGATTTATAGTATTTCATTAAATTCCATAATTTTTTTGGTAAATTCAAGAAGATCTCTGTTTCAAATTCGCTCGGAATATAAAATTCGGAAACGCTAAGTTATTTAGCGTTCGTATTACAATATTTATAATCAAATGAAGCACACTTAAACAGAATTTTGATTAATAGAAGAGCGCAAAAAACAATTATACCTTCTTAGAAAGCAAAAATCCACGTCAAAAGCAATAAAATCGTGCTGTCGCCGTCGCAGTGGGAGCGCTCGGTTATCAAACGTTAATATTAAGACTTTTTATAACAATATAACAATACTGAAAATCGAATGAAGCACATCTAAATCGAATTTTGACCAATAGGAGAGCGCAAAAAACAATTATCCCTTCTCAGAAGTCAAAAATCCACGTCAAAAGCAATAAAATCGTGCCGTCGCCGTCGCAGTGGGAACGCTCGTTACCGAGCGTTCCCACTGCGATGGCGCCGACACGATTTTATTGCTTTTGACGTGAATTTTTAACTTCTGAGAAGTGATAATTGTTTTTGCGCCCTCCTATTGACCAAAATTCGATTTGAATATATTTTGATTAATACTTTCATATCAGTCCGTAGTAATATCGGTAAGGATAGCTATCATATTTTTAAAACATTGTTTAATATAGAAGCGCAGACCAACTATGGAATAATATGTCTAACTGTACTTTTACTGAGAGTTGTGTTGGCCTATTTTATATATTGGACTAAAACTATAGTTAGGTTTCAGACTTTCATTAGGTCAAGTTGGGTTTGATTAATTCGTGTAGATTATTTATATGTATTTGTATTTCACTAGTGAAAATACAACCTCACCGAAAAATACATCGTATGTAAATAAATAATGTTAAGTATGTAAATGTATATTTTACTACGTGTGGAAAAGTTGAAATCATATAATTTTACTAGCACCTGCCAGATCAGTTATATTTTCACTGGTAAACATATATATATATACCGGTGAAAATATATGATTTAATATATGATTAATATATGATTTCAGTGAAATATATTTTTTTTAAATTCGGATAGATTCGAAACTGTTTTTTTAGATTTTCTTTGAGGGATATGCTGAAAATGTATGGTTCAGAATCATTATTTCAGCTTTTTTTTAGGTAGTGGAGGGGGGGGGGCAGATATTGGCCAGTCAGTGATTTTTTAATATTTCGATTACATTAAAATTTATAGTATTTCATTAAATGCCATGTATTTTTATGACTAAATTTAAGGGAGGGACGAATGTCTTTCTGTTCCCTCAAATGACGTCCCTGTATAAAAGCAAATTCAAGCCAAATAAATTTAACTGTTTAAATGCCAGTGACTTTTAGTGAGTCACCTGTTATGTCTCTTCACGGGTCAGTATCTCTTTCTAAAAATAAATATAAAATACTTTATTTATTTATAAGTGAAGCTAGTATCTTTAATAATTAAATAAATATAAATTGTAAATCATTCGTTAACTTGTTTTAAAAAACATATAAACAAATGACTGGCATTCAAGCGGTTAATAGTTACTATATATTTTATATGATCGTATTGAATATAACTATTTATATATGTACGGTTTATTACAAGCTAGTCGCTGGCGATGGAAGTCAATCTTCGCCCCCTAGACTTTAGGTGATTATAGCGTTACTTTCACTCAGAAAAACTTCAGAGATTATTATAAAACATCATTGAAATCAGTTTTTACATAGGCAGAAAATTGTGTGACATACATAATCGTACAAACAAAAAATATCTAATTGCTATAGCTTAGCTTCTAATAGTATAGCTACTGTTATAAATTGTAGGGCTCAACAGGGCCACCAATTCTATGTTCTTTTGTATTCATCGCAGAAGGTTATAAGGATGATGTTTTCTATTAAACGTTTCAGTTTTCCAGCTTCTAGATTTATTGATGAATACATTATAAAATAATTGTTATTTCTACATAATATCTGTGACTGGGTGAAGATCGATATTTATAGTGACGGAATGCTCCCGAACAAAGGAGATTCCCATATTTATATAATTGTGCTAATTAGTAGTTAGAGTACGCTCGGGATAAGGATTCCGGTCGCGGTGTGGCTCAAAACAATTTCGTTCAGAATATTTAATTTTTTTATTTTAAAAGAAAATATATGTTTATTTAACATACATACATCTGAGCTAAGTTGGAAATTTCAACGGATAATTAAAAATATATTATATAATCGAAGAAACCAGACATTGATGTCATTAATTAAATATTTGCAAAATTCAAAATCTTTCACTAGTCAAAAAAATAATGAACTCTTTAGCTATTCTTCAAAAGCAAAACGATATAAAATGGGGAAAGAAATTATTCGCAGATTGTTAAATGGCTCGACGACTCTATTAAATCATTAGAATCCATTGAATAAATTAAAAAATTATCATTGGCGCAACGATAAGAATATTAACTTTTTTAAGCCTTACAGAGAACAGTGTAAAAAAACCAACAACGTACGGATTAATAAAAAAATAATTAAAATATTTTAATCCACAGGTAAGAGCACGAATAACTTACAGTTTATATTTGAAGCCTTAATATCAATTAACCCAGATATGCCCAAGAAATTTTGTTCTCTTAAAATTTAATTTATTAATAAAAAACAGTGGCACGAGTTTAGTGATAGTGGGCATATTTGGGTTAAACCAATATCAATACAAAATTATTTTAAATAAATCCCTAGAGAAGATCGAACTTCTGTGCCACACTGCACTTTAATGACGAATACCAGCGTTGACGAATCAGCGACTGTCCTTAAAAGAGTACACGCTACATCGCTTCTCCCTCTCATATACATGTACACGCACACAATAACAAACCGGCATCCTTATCCCGGGCGTACTCTACAACATCAAAAAAAGGGGTCATCGCGTCGTCTTATAGTCTAAAAATAAGTATGCTGATCAAAACTCATACGAAGAGAGATGATCTAACAATGCAAGAATATAATATGTAACACTAATATAAGTGCTTATATTTCACCTCTATCTTGCGAACTATTATTGGATTTATTATATACATATATAATGTAATTGGTAATATGTGTTAGATTCGATGTATGCCACTGAGTGTATAAATTGCTTCATTGTAAAAAATATATGTATAAATGTGCATATACTGATGTATCCATCATGATATCTCTCGTTCAGCAGTTTAATGCTTGACGTGAAGACTTGATAAGGCCCGTCCATCTCATCAACATATTCTTCTTCCTCTGTATCCCTCGACGTTTCAACAAGTCTTCTCTTCTAACATTGTGTCCAAATCAATTGAGTGTCCTTTTTCGACTCAGTGACTGACAGATTGTTCCTCTTTGTTGTCCAATTTATTCTCTAAGGAATAATTTAGCATTCGGTGTCAATTTGCCTGTAATTAGTCTCGCCGATCTTTTTAACTACCGCCGCCACAGTAGCAGTCGATGTGTCGTGTCGGCGCATAATTACTTGCGCATACACAGATGTGCGCTCGCGCATGTGGATAAACATCGCGCGGACAAATGACACATCGCGCACGCGATGATTCATCGCGCGATTTGTCGGAAAGCCTGAGTCAGCGGCTCTCAATCTCGCCGACGGAGGCTGCCCCGCCGCATAAGTTTAACAACCTATGACGCAACCCAGAAGGTTGAACACTGGCAATTAATATAGATTATTATTGGTTCATATCAATATTTATTTCGCGCAATATTTGCTCGATTTGCTACATATGCGAATTATCAGTGTGTGCTTTGATGTAAAAAAAATACGAGAAAAATATTTAGATCATGGACAAATGTTATGTTATTTTCTGATAACATGCGGCTAGAAAAAATCACTAAGCATCTTGACATATTAAAAAAGTGCATGGCCCACATTATATAAAATGAATACTTAAATTTTTAGCGTCATGTAAAGTGTTAACTATAATATTTATCTGCAAGTGAGTGATTGTCTTGTTATATAATATTTCTATTTTATATTGTATATATTTATAAAAAAATAATTAAGATCAAAATTTTGCTAATCATAATACACATCGTAGGCGAAAGGTGAACCAAAAATATTTTAAAAACTAGAAGCATAAATTCTACCCACGTATACCAAGTTGTTTCGTATAACTAAATAATACATAATATCAATTTATTTATAATAATAATTAAAATTGAATATTTATGATCTAAAAATAGCATTCAATTATAACAATTGATGATTATATTTAACATTATCAGATTTTTCCTGCATTAAATCTATCCAAGTACCCTCAAAATCGATAAAAAAATATTATTTAATTAACATTCATACACGTCGCCGTATCAAATTTCAACCTCCGTTTGATTTTCGATACACTACACATACATAAAAATCGATTAGATGCGATCCCAGATTCCGTACACACCTGAGTCGAAAAGATTATACCTTCGATAAGCTTTTATCCGTTCTAACGTATCGCACTTATTATGGAGGCAATCGAACAGATAAATTCCATTTAATTTTCACGATACGCTTTCGGCGAGATAAGCTCTTATCTAATGAAGTGCGTCGTCCAAATCCAAAATCCAGATTTGTATCTCGCCCGAGCCAATTAAATCCGGGGACCCAAAAAGGACGATTAGGACAGAAATCAGATTTTTTATGCCAACACCAACCCGAAAAAATTAAATATTCAAACGACGTCCTGCGAGATGAAGAATTTTAATTGGATATTTCATAAATTGGGGAAAAGCGGTATAAATAAACTATATTATTGACACTATTTTGTAAGCATAAGGATTAATCATCGATGATTTTTTCCTGAACGACAAATGTTTAAACAGTTTTTTGGTGTTTGCTAGATATTTCATGAAACGGAATTTCAGATGCAAACTCTACTGTAATTATTAAAAAAAAGTGTGTCACTTAAATGCAGGTAAATGAAAATGAAATACAATATATAAAGACAGATTCTTACTAAAAAAATATAAATATATACATATATAAATATCATGTATATATATATATATCTAAGTTAAAGAAATTGTTTTTTATTAGTTTTTGCGTTTTCATGGATACAATTTTTTATGATACACATTAATGACGTTTTTATTTATTACATTTATGAGAAAAGTTATATCCTAAAAAATTGGAAATATTAAAAATAAATAAATAGCAAAATAAAATGTAAAATGCATATTTTGCGGTTTTAATACAAATGCGCGCAAAAAGATATCAACGCATGGGTAAGTACAAAACCCAGAAGAGAATTTTTTTTATGTTTATAATGCGCATTGAATAAATTATTAAATTTATTTTTACACAAAAATAAGTTGTTTATTTATCTATGCTATATTTTCAATCATATTAATTCTACATGTTCAACTCAAATCACTATATAGTCAATCAAATGAATTTCTACTCAATTTATGAGAATGAGATGAAGAGTATATATGTATATCCACGGTGGTTATTTGGTCTATCTTATATTTACACAATCTAATGCACATAGAAACTATGCGTAAACATGAGAAACATCTGAAAATTTTCCGAGAGCACAGGTGAGTCAACGCTGACAGACGTTCAAAGAAGAAACGAGTCTAAGCCGAAATGGGTCACTCGGCGATGTGTCACGCACATCGTTTCCTAGTCGTCGGCTCTAAACAGTCGATGTCATTAACCGACATTTAATAGTAGACATCAATGGAAGTGCGTGAAAAAAATCCATCGAGCTACAAATCACGTATACGCGTCACGTTGCGACGACATGCCGGCACGTTTATCAATCGAAACAAGATATCGTATCGGCATAAACTTATGGTGAATCTCGTTTATTATTATTGCTGGTCGGAGAGTGGGCTCGTCGCGAAATTGTACTCCACTGAAGGAGAAGAAACGGACGTGGGAGCAACGCCATCATTACGCCCACGAGCCTCTCTTTTGTAAGAGACGCATGATGATGAACAAACATATCGGTGCTCTTAAATCACGCTATTATCGCGCTCGATCGAACGGAGAGAATTATGCAAATTTTATATGTTACACGCTGAAGAATTCAAACTTACAAGCGCACTATTACTACAGTCACACTGTACAAGAACAACGTCTGACTTCAATTTTAGGTAATCAACATTCAACGCATAAGACAACTTAAATTAACATTAAACTAACCTAGCATAAAAGTGTATAGTCCATAAAGCAAAGAACTGCTAGATTCTACATTTTTTGCTTTATCCCTCACATAAAGAATAAGAAGTTATTGGTACTTAATTTTGCAGAATTAAAGTTAACCGCGTAGCATTGTAACCTAATCTTATAATTATAACTTAAATCAGGAGTAGAAAAAAAAATACTTTGTAAGACTACATATGTTATTCTATCTACTATGTATACTAGCTAACATTTAAAAAAGTGACATCATTTTAATTTAAAACATAGTTTGATTTACTTTTTTTTTAGCAAAGTGTCATAATTTGTATTAATTTAAAAGATCACATTTAAGGCTTACACTTTATAAGATAAATCGATTATATGTCAAATTATAATACATACATATATTATGTTTATTTTTATTTCTTTTGTAATTAAATCTCATTATGAAGATATATATTTTTTGATTTTTAAAACCTTTTCTGCTTAATTCATAATTTTCAAAATTTTTTAATGTTACAAAAGCCATTTAATTGTAATTTATTATTTATTTTGAGCTAAGTAGTTAGATTAAGATTATAATAATATGATTTTTTAAATGTATAAAAATTTCCTTAAAAATGTAAAGTTATAAAAATATGTTTTTATAATTGATTTTTAAAATATTTTCCGCTAAATTTACAATTTTCAACGTTTTTTACTGCTACAAAAGCCACTTTAATTGCACTTTTATAATCAATTGTAATTTATTATTTATTTAAAACTGAGTATTTAAATTAATATTATAATAATATGATTTTATTATTTATTTTGTAATGTATAAATTCTGTCATTGAAAGAGTAATCCTCAAAAAAATAGTAATCTTTCGGTACTTTAAATTTATTTTGTCACTCAATTATATGTATAGTACATTTATTATTATTTTTTTCCTCAATGAGATCTCGTTTTTAAGATATCCTCAATTTCTTTGATAATTTTCTGCGAAACTCCATGTTTATCAACCTTAAAAATTTCATTTATATACTAAATTATAATATAAAGCAATATATAAAACTCATATTCATAGAATTAAAAAAGTTATTACGAAAATGCATACAATAACTAGTCAATGAATGCACTGTCAAATTACTTCAGTTCAAGTACACACAAAATAATTTATGAACAAGGTTGCTTGCAATTAGACAATACACAAAATGTAGCATTGTAAGCTTTAACTTATAGTTAGTGCATACTTTGCCTAGTCATTGTATACTTTAATGAAATTTTAACTGTAAAATCTATTACTAAATAATAATTTGTATCAATATGACACGGATGCAAATGAAAAAATCGACTAAGCTAAAAAAGTAACCACACTACAAAAAAGTAACAGAATATAAAAAAATAATTATGAATTTTTTTTTACGAATTTTGTAATTAAAAATTCAACTAACTAATATATTATAACCAATTAAACGCAATGAAAAATAAGTTTTAATTATTTTAGCAGAAAATAAAAATTAGTAATACACGAGTATAGTTTGGGTTTTTAATATATTATTTTGGATATTTAAACATGTTGTTTTATTATTAATATTATTGTAGTTATTTATATGTATATATACACATAACTATCATTTAATAGGAATTAATATCAATATAGCACAGACACAAATGACAAAAAAATATTAAACACTACAAAAATAACGATAAATTATAAAAAATATTTTTACAATTTACTTTTTTACTATATATTTTAAAAACTAAATACCTGATTTATTATAAGCAATAAAATGCAATAAAAACCAAGTTTTATTTATTTTAGCAAAAAAAATTAGGTTTTTATTATATTATTATTATAGTATCAAATCTATCATTTATTAAGAATTATTATCAATAAGGCACAGACACATTATGATTCAATTCTTATTTTTAAAAGTATTTTTTAAGCGCATTAACAGCAATTTATAATCTATGTAAAAATAAAATCAGCGGTAATAATAATAATAATTAATCAAGTAGAGCAGCATTATTGTGTAGCGCGCGTCGCTCGACTGTACTGGCACGCATCGCCTCTCTATCAGCGACTTCCTGCGCGACTGTGGGAAAAATGGGCAGGTGCTCGGCATCGGCATCAGCATCGCCACTAACCAACACACTTATATTATTAATGTAGGTATGTACTTACGCGCACACATTCTCGCGCTGTGCGCACACGCCCGGCACGCACACAAACACTGCACGCGACCTTCACACCGTCGACGCGGGTTACATTCGCAAGGTCACGCCGGGTTCACGGGGTCGGCTCTCACTTGTTTTTTTATGTGAAACGTCTTTATTGGATGTTTATATTATCCAGAATCATACCCAATTACCAATTGAAAAATCAATTTAAAGTAGTAAGAAAGTATTCTATACACATCCCTAAAGGATAGAGTGAAAGTAAGCTAGAATTACTAGAAACTATTAGAAACTATTTCTGCCTGAAAGAATTTGTGAAATTCAGAATGGTTCATTAATGTAATATAACGCTAATATCCAAACATATGAGTATCTCATTTACGTTATTTTTTGAGTTCATGTGTTTTCATATTTATTGTATTGAAATACGAAGTGGTGCAGGCGTGAAGACCTTCGGTCGATTTTTCTCAATTTATTTATCAAAGCTTATTTGATTTTCTGTAACAAAGCTTTATTTTATAATTGCTTTCCAGCTAAGCGTTTTTTCATTTTCACCCCTGACTAAGGATTAAATATCCGCATTAATTATGTTTTCACTACGTTGCAGTATATAAAAGAGAAGTCCTTTCCGGGAATAAATAATCAGCGATTCGACCCATACTCATGACTGATAAATTAAAAAAAACATACGTTCTGAGAAAAATAAATATCTTTATGGTATATAAAAGTAAATATCAGCAAAAAATTTCATTATGTTTACAAAATAATACCTGGTTTGTTTACATAGCCCCAACTAGGTATACCTTAACGTAAACATCAAATAGAGAAATCTTAAAGATCGCGTGACAACTGCAGTGTAAATATATTCTATATGTAAATTATTAATATTGAGTTATGGAATACTGAAAATGAGTTATTGAATACTGTGCGATTTATGTCCTAACTGTTAAAAATAAAACCAGATTAATTTTTAATGTACGCAGTAAAATTTTCGCCAATAAAATTACATATTTTTTTATAAATAAGTGTAATTAATATTAATTATAAAAACTAAATTTTACCCGACTTCCCCAAAGATTTAAATATCATTACGTTCGTAATATGAGCTAAGAATTTTAGCTATAATAAGATGTGCAAATTTCATGACGTCAGAGCTCACTGTACAATAGTTTTGTTGCTTCAAATGCAAAGAAATATATGTTTTGCTCTATAGTTAAGATGAAATAATATTTTTTTATTTACACTACAATTTATTTATTGCTAAAATTATTTTTACCTGCTATTAATGTTGAAATTATATGACGCAAGAACCCAATTCATTTCAATTATTATATAGATACTATATTAATAATTTGCTATTGAAGTATGTTTTTGATGTTGCTATAAAATGAGAGTAATTGTTCTAATATATTAAGGATATGTTCAATTAAACTTGTTTTATGGATAAAATATTTGGACCAACCTGAGAGGGCGTTTCCTGTTCATTCTTATACCGCTGGTATCCGAGATGTATGGACGCGGGGATTTAAATAGAAATAAAAGTGTTTCGCTTATTTTTTAAGTCCTACAGTCTTAATAAGAATATAAATTACACAGTAACATTACTAATGTGTGAGTCTAATTTTAGGTAAAGTAAGCTGAGGTCAAGATAGAATAAAAGTAATTTAACCTAATTAAAGAGAGCTTAGATTAAAATATAAAATCAATTAAGATAATATTAGTTTATATTATATGTATAATTACATTTAAATATATTTCATATACGTGGTGTGGCAATTTTATTACTGGATTGATTTTTTATCATTTTTTTTACTAAAATCATCCCTTGAGAGTGAATTTACCTGCCAGACAAATTGAGGTATCGGTGCATAACGAATGAAATTGCTTCATCGTGTGATTTTGGGTGGTTCATGTCATTATTAGTATAGTGTTCCCACGAAACATAATTTGATGTTAAGATTTTAATTTTTTTTATATATAATCAGTATTATTGTGAATGGAACATTTAGAGATTGATTTTTTCAATCTGATATCATTAACTTATTATAACTTAACCTATCTCATACAATAAAACAATTCATCCTTTTTTTCTCTCCTATTACTATCTACTAAAACCACTGGTTTTATAATAAAACATAATAAAAATTAATACATTGTATAGTATATATAATAATCAAAGTTAAAAAAATAATTTTGGATCCCTAAAGCTAATCTACCTACCTGACAAATTGAGGTATATAAGCGCATGACGAATGAAATTGCTTCATCATCATTTGACATTGGGTCGGTCTTTAATGTCGTACTTTTCCCATGTTTTTTAGTAATATTTACAATCTTGTGATGACGCGTTACAAGTATTTTTCCTGTTATTTACGACGAAGCGAATAAATAAAGCATACGTCGGCTACCGTGTTCGCGGAATGGTCCATTCCGCGAAAGGACCGCTTGGAGTCTTGACCCCAAGATTAATGTGTGTAATTATTATTATAAGGTCTACATTCATCGGACCCGTATGTTTAATCCGTGGCTGCGATATGCTCTTTTTTACTTGGAAAAACAAAAATAATTGCATCCCCTGGGGCTCGTTACTCGTCGCTCCCTTTATGGTTATTATATATAGATTCCGATGAAGCGTGTAAATATAATGATATTCTTGCAGATTAATGCAAATTGCTCCAACATTGTCTAGTACTACGATACCAGGCGAATGATATTATGTATATTGAGATGACAATTTATTTAAAGCAATTATTATAGAGCTATGTTATTTATTATAATTTTAGTAATATGTAGATCGTTATTTGATTTGATCAACTGAAAAAATATGTGTAAAGTATATTATTTAATTATAAAAACACATTTCAGTTAACCAACAACCATTAGTTACAGCTTGGGAAGCGTTAAACGAGACATATAATAGAGATGCTGGTATAATTAGCGCAACCCTGTTAATTACACATCAGCGATGAACTCAAATTAAATAATGCATAAATATAAAGCCGGCAATGTGAAGGGATAGATATAACATTATATATATACACATGAAGGTTCTCAATTCATAAATAACTAAAAAAGTTCATTGGAGGGTTTTTAAACAATTAATAAAGGAGGAGGCAGAGCGCATTTAACAAGTTACCAACAGGTAGGTAGTAAAAAATGCAGGTATATAATCGGAGGCTAGATCTTGAAGGATAATAAATATTTCAAAGTCATTAAGGATTTTTTTCAAGGAAAGCTTTATGATTACAAAAAAGTCACTATGAGCAATTTGTGTGGTGATTGTGAGGAGTTTGATCAGTATGCGCGGTAGTCAATGAGCGAAAGGAATAAATCACAATTAATCGATCATCAAGTATAAATAATGAAGTTGGCTTGCGTGCCTGCATATAAAAAGCATTTTATATTTTTATTTCTTGTATGGTAGGAGTAGAGAGTTAAATGTTTTTTTATAATTTTTGCCTCTTATATCATTTACGAAAGGTTTTTTTTAGTAATTCACGTATTACAATATCATAGATTTACCTTTCAAAAAATATAAAAAATATGTCTTACAACGAGTGTTTAAAATCTTCTACTATATATACACTGCACAATATGATTTTTGGCAAAATAATAAGATAGCTCGTTTAATATGTGAAATTACATATGTATTTTATCTGTTATATTAATATTATTTTAATGTGTTTTAGATACACTTTGACAAAGTATTAAATAATATTTGTTAATTCAATTTTATTATTAATTACAACATACTAAGATGTGTTGTATATTTATTGTGAATAAACTATGATCCGTATTATTTGTGAGTTTTACAGAGGTGAGTGTATACCTAACTATATGAAAAAATTGAACGATCTAAATTAATACATAAAAATATGCGTTGATAGTAAATTTATCATCAAATTTTGATAATAATAAAATAAAGTGCATAAATTTTTTAAAATCCACTACTTTTCGGAACGCACTTGTAAAATGTTGCGAACGTAGAAAATGAATCGGATCATTTCTGCTTGAAAATATTTGTAAATCGGCGCTTCTGTATACAAACGATACTGCAATGCTGTTTCATCGATTAGCACCATTCAGCCTGATCCGCTATTTCAAAATGGCGGCTATTATAAATAAATATCGTAACTCCGTTTAAAAAAACCACAGAGAAAAAGTAAAGAGGTAAAAAACGTTAAAAAATATAAATTAATTTTAAATAAAAAATAAAATACATATGTTGTTTTTTTTACCAAATTTTATAATTGATGTGGGAAGCCGTAATTTAAATCATAAAGGGATAAAACTTGTTCTTTAGTTATTAAAAAAATTATTGTAAATATCTCGACTAAGTAAGTTAGCCAGCCTATAGTCAAAGATGATTATTATTGGAAATTAAAATAAAATCAAAGTTGAAAAAATATATATGTCTAAAAAATCGTAGTGAAAAAAATAAACAGGGAGAAAAAATTCTATAATAAATATTAAAATAATAATAAAAACACATTTTAAATACAGAAATTTCTCTATTATAATTCTTGTGGTCTTTCCTGGATAATATGACTAATTACGTGACTTTTTATAAAAATTAATTCAGCACTTAAAGGATTTATGTACTCACTTTTGAGAAAATCTGTTAAAATGCATTTCACCCCCGAAAAACTACAGATTTTTTTTAAAATAATTTTTCATCGACATTTTGATGAAATAAAGGACCAATTTTTAGCTGTCCTTGTGTTTGATTATATTTTAAGACATTGCTTAACATACAATCAACATGTAATTTTACATACAAATCTAGTTATTTTATATTAGTGGCATTAAAAATATTCAAAGTTGTCTATTTTCTTTTCAGTGAGAAAGTCAAGCGGAGATGGATATGAACTTAAATTAAAAATGCCCATTGAAAATAATCGAGTCATTGAAACATAGGCAGTGACGTCCGATTGAAGCGGAAACGTCCATCTCCTCAAGAAATTGCATGTTTTTATAATCCATCTATATATCCTCGACACATAAATCGATCGATGGATGCCAGACGGTGATTTGAAATTTTAATGGATGTCAGTCATCCTGGTCGTTTTTTAGACGCCCGTCGTTCGCGAGATGGCAGCCCTGGAGGAGAACGGAGGCTGTCGGTTAGTGCCGGAATGCGATGGTGCGAGCGTGCTGGTCGTGTGCGGTGGTCGTGCGCGACGGCATGCGGGGGCACGTACAGCGTGTACGTACTTTGTATACTTATCTGGGCACGCGGCCAACACACTTTCACACTTATTCAATACCGGAGTGTGTGAGAGCGCAACAGTTTGTATTGTAAAGTGTGTGCTTGTTCAATGCGTCAATCTAATAAATCGCGTGCACGCGCACTCGATACACAATGTACCCTGGAAGTGACACATTCTTTTGTTTAGCGATACCATAAAAAGCACGGTACCTGTAAAGCACTACATAATCATGATTCATAGTCAGGACCACGCCTGGCTGCGCTGCTGAAGCAGCAACAACTCTCGTACGGTGAACTCTGACATCATGAAATTTGTGTAGCGAATTATGCCTGAAAATATTTTCAGCTCACAACGCCATTTCAATCATTAGCTATAACGCTTTGAAATATCAATTTAACTGTCAAAGACAAGACAATATTATATATAACTTATTGTAAAGATTCAATCTAATTATACCGAAATCCTGGACGGATTCGAATAAATAAGAACTAGTTATACATATATTTTTTTAAGAAGTTGGCTTTCTTCCTTGACCCTCTCGGGAAGGTCATATTAAAAGTGCTTCGAAGGAGCAGTGAAAAGTCAACGTCTACCTTTATTTACACAGTGGTCTCCCGTTGGTATAAAATAATTAGCATCGGGATCGTAGCTCCATGACGTCGGACGACGGCCGTGGCGCACGAGGCGCTGCTCTTTTGTTATTATGTACATAATAATAATAATAATAAAATTAATTAATCTTTGATCGATATGAATAACTAATTTATTTTGGACACAATAAATAGACAATAATACAAATATCAATGACTAGCTAGCAGGAAGTCATTTGTAGGGGGCATCCCCTCCCCCTTTAAATGTGGCCAGAAAAATGCATATCATTTAATCAAATACCATGCATTTTAATGAGAACGAAATATAAGGAAAAACGACCACTGAATGGCCAACTCTTTCCCTCCCCCCTCTAATAAAATCTGAAATGATTTCCTTGATTTTAAGCTAGAAACTCTTGAGTTATACCTCAAAAAATATCTAAAAAAGGACAGTCTCGAATCTATCTCAAAAATATTCATTTCAGTGAATTTTACTGATAGATATATTTTTACCAGTAAAAATATAAATTGTGTCACTCTAAAATCTTTTATTTTGTTTCGAAATGCGAGACAATGAGACGCTAATTCTCAACAAAAAAAATTATTTAAAATTATAAAAGTATGAAAGTTTAATGATTAATTAAAATAATTATATTTTAATTAAATAGTATTTTACAAGCGATTATTCGATTTATTGTATTAATTTCTTAAATAAATTGATATCGGTAAAATCCGATAAAAAAATTACGAATATATTCGAATATTCGAATATTTCATCCATTTCTTATTCAATATTCGAATATTTAAAAACTAGGAATAATTTATTGAAATCCAGAAAATCATTTCCAAGTTTCCAAAATGCAATGAAAAAAATTAGCTGTTGTTGATAATAAAAGTAGGTTCATCATTGTTTAACGTCACTCGTTTTTTGTCATATAAAAGTAGATACGTCATCGGTTGAATTTGTCACTATGTGTGATACGAAAAAGCACTATCACAAAAAGCCACGTGCCGTCCACGGATTGAATTAAAATTTTCACAATCGATTACTCAGATTGCGTTACGGATTGCAGCAAAATAGCTACAATATCGGATTATTTTATCGGATCATGAGATAAAGTAACACACTGTGACACGTGCGTGCTATCCACGTGAAGAAAATTGTTGACATGGTTATTTTATTGAGAATGTCCACTTTTCAAAATTGACTATTATTCAAATTACTAGCTACATGCTGATTTTCCGTTGGGCCTAAAAAAAGAATTTTCCTTAAAATAACCATTAAATAATTTGTTGAAAAAGGGTAAATAATAAATATGTTATAAAACATTTTTTTAACTTATAACAGAGTTTTTCACCATAAAAGTTTGATGAAAATTTTATTAGGATTATGGCAAGTGAAGGTTTTTCCGCATCTAATAATTAATTTAACTTGAAATATCATGGCTGTTGTGAAAATCAACCTTTTTGACCTTTGTATGGCTTTTATTGAGCATGGAAAACACATCTCAACTGCAGAAGCATTCATAAACGAGCATTTTAACGTTAAAGCAAACACACAAAAAACATTTTTGCCTCAGTTCACGATAAAATGGGCTGCTGCATAAAAAAAAAGATTGTTTAATCAACAATAATCAAAAATGGTTAAATACGGAACTTATAGTCAACTTAGAAAATACAATGGGAGCTTCATCAGACATGTCAACAGAATCTGGACTTAAAAGAGGTAGACCTTGTAAAGATTATGCAAAATCTTTCGAGGAAAAAAATAAAAGAAAAGCCACACAATTGATTCGACATTCTGGAGTCGATCAAATTAGATTTTCATATATGCAAAACTGAGATCTATTTGTGAAACAAAACAAGCTAATATTATTGAAAAAGTAAAGATTTGTCACCTGAATCAATAAAAAGTTTATTAACTTGACTTGAAGATCATGTATATTATTATTAATGTATAAGATGCACAAGCCCTAGCTATTTTGATTGTATAAATATATCTAGAGAGAATTACCAGCTTTAAAAAAATGTTCTTGTTAGAAAAAACTGTAAAGTTCTCCCATAATACAAAACATTAGCAGAATGCTATCCTGATGGAATAACTGTTACAGATATAAAAGCTAGTGTTGTACTACAATATATTTTAAATCATACCGTAAAAAGAATTATCAAAATTGACTCTGTTGATGTATTTGAATCCTTAGAAATGATATTGTTCGTAAAATGGGGATTTGATGGATCATCGGGCCAAGCCTAGTACAAACAAATTTTATCTGAAGAAAGTGAGCTGATTTCAATCTTTTTATCGCTTCTGTAGTATCTTTAAAGTTGGTTAAAAATCAAACACCATCATCCAACATATAGTAGCGACCAATTTTTATAGAATTCTCTAAAGAAAATCCTGCCAAAACATGACAATCTGTTTTAGACATAGAAGACGAAATTTTCAGGCTTGCCCCTACTCAAATCGTTATTTCAGAACATCAAACTGTTTCTGTAAAATATGAAATGTATTTGACCATGATCGATAGAAAGGTGACACAGGTGTTAACATATATCTCTTCTTCTTCAGCATGCACAGTATGTCTAGCAAAGTAAAATTAAATTAATAATTTGGTACTACTAAGAAGTAAGCAAGAGAGGCAAGAAACATATAGATTCGGACTATCAACATTACATTGTTGGAATATATTTATGGAGTGTATTTTAAATATTTCATATAACTTGGAATTTCTGAAATAATCTGCTCGAAGTGAAGAAGAAAAAAAACAGCTATCCAAAATAAATTTAAAAACGACCTTGGTCTTAAAATTGATAAGCCTTGTCAAGGTAGTGGTAATTTTTGAATTGTATTTTATTTAATTTTAATCAATTCAGTCACGGTGCCTCGAAATGAACAACGTCATCCGGTGGGCTCGCTCAACTACCCCAAGCATTTCAAGTCAAGATATTGATGAATTATTCATCAAATTTTTTTAAAAATGGATTATTTTAAGTATAAAAATAGTTATTCATGATAAGCTTCATAATCTGGTCAATATTTTAGATTTTTTTAACAAATGATTATGTCGCAATAATATGCGCAAGTAGGCGCAGAATTTTATTGCTAATTTAATATTTTAGTAAATATAATAATCGTAATATTCAACTTTCGGCAAAATTCGTTAGTTGTTAAAAGCTTAACGAAATTTTTAATTTTTTTTAATAATATCCTAAATTAAATTTTAATTATAAATTAAGTAGAAGCAAATCAAATTACTATTTCTGAATAAAATTAAATAGAACATATTTAATATATAATAAAATAAATATTGAATTTTTTTCCTGAAAACTATGGTTTATTATGAATAAAATTCACGCTAGATATACAATCGTTTCCATTGCGACGGCCACGGCAGGATTTTATTGCTTTTAACGTGGATTCTAAACAGGGGTGTCATTTGGGGGGGGGGGGCAGTTGGAGGCGTTTGCCTCCTCTCTTAAATTTGGTCAGACAAATGCATATAATCCAAGTATTCAAAAACGACCACTTATTGGCCAACTTTTGCCCCCTTCTGAATAAAGCTGAAATGTCGTTCTTGTATCTACGCATTTATCGTAAATTGGGGCGAAATCGTCCGATCGACATTTCGCCGTTGTTTTCGATAGAAATGTCGCCGCCGCCGCAAGGATTCAATATTTGCATGTAAACGGCTCCGTCGAAACGAGCAAAGAAATGGTTATCTCGAGCTGGAAGCGTGTCATTCGCATGGCCCGATCGTTTACGAGGCCCATTAGCCGCGCGCGCTCTCTCTCGCACCACCGCTTTGGCGCGAGCCGTCTCGCTCTGCGGCGAGTGTTGCCAGCGCGCACGTGCGGCTCGGTGTTGTCGCGTTCCCACGGTCCGGACGAGAGGGGAGTGGCGGGGCGCGGGGCGCGGGCTTCATTATATGGTAATGGCGTAAGTCGCGCCGTTGCCCCGGGGCTTAATGGCCATGCCGGCATACTCGCGGCGCATGTAATAATTGTGACCGTGTTAATCGCCGGACGGACTTTGCGAACGCGCGTGCGCGGTTTATCTCTTTTTTGTCGCAAAAAAAAACGCGTGTGTAATCTACAAATTATAGGATGACCGACAAATCTAGTACGTCGATGAAAATGCGAATTAACACATGGAATACCGCGTGCACAAATTTATGCGTTTCAGAAATCTACGTGATTCTAAATATAAGTTTATTTTATTGATACGCGATTCACAGTTTGACGTTTATTGATATTATCATTGTGAATATAAAAAACGATCATTTTAAAACTGTATTTAAAATCTGACATTAAAACGTTAAATAAATAAAAAGTTATGATGGTTCAAAATAAAAGTTCACATATATCTAATTCTCACAAATAAGCCCGGCCGCACAGCGCATTTTTAGGAATAATGCCTGGTATGCAATGTGTTAAATTGATGCAGAAGTTTTTTTGTACAATTTTGCAATTGTATCAATCCATGATGTACGTCACGGCAGGGGCAATGATTCTACACAGTAACTTCAAATTTAAGCAGCAGTGACAATGTGTGTAAATTGGCTATAAAAATGATAATGCTCACATAATGCTACATATTCTATACAAATCTCTGTTTACAATTTTTAAACACGGTATATCGTTATGGGCATCATTGCAAGTCAACAATAATATCGACCGGAAAGCAAGATTTATCCATTAGGGAAAGTAGACGAGGGTTTCAAAATTCTATTGTTTAATTACTAATTTAAATTAAAACCATCGTATGTTAATTACATTAAAGACCAATGTTTTGTAGTCGAAATAAAAAATAAAGTTTGATTTTTTTATGTTAAGCTATTGTTAATGTTGCAGTATATAATTTTCCTATGAAGAGTATTTTACACAATATTTGATTATCACTTTATTTATCGAAAAAATCAATTACGTACAACACATTTACATATAATTAATACAATTACTGATTCACAGACTTCGATTTTAGTCTTGTGTCTTACTATTAATTTAGTAGTTATTGATTGTGTTTACCTGGTTCATTAGGCTAACTCCTGTTATATTACAACGAAAGATTTACAATAAATAAATAATTAAATATTTTATCCACTAAAGCATATGCACGATACTTTGCAATTAACTATAACAAAATGTAGGAAGTAATTATAATACGCTTTTACTTTATAATATCGTAAACAATTATAAAATGACACGTACTAGAATTTATCTTATTTTTAAAACACATGTTCGTCATTGTGTGCCAAAGAATAAAAAAATATGTTACTCTTTCAATATTACATTCTAATAATATGTTTGCACAAGTCGAATATTTCGAAGAATGCATTTTTTAACGTATGCACAAGTGTGTTTGCTAGGAGCTCAAAATATTTGCAGACATAACATGCGCCATTTTCAGCCATTGCCATCGCATTAATAGAGGTCGAAAAGTCGTAGAAGCACAATAAATCAATCTCAACCCAAAAAGTCATGATTTATGATTGAAAAAAATATCGACACGCGACCATAATTGACTTTTAATCGCAAGTTACAAAATGGTCACACGTGGCCAAAGCGACGACATTCTATTGACATTTCATTATTGACACGATTGAGAATAATAGAACACACGCACGCACTCACACGATTATAATATGCTGGAATTGCAAAGTGGGCACGCGTCAACAACGCGGTGGGCTATCGAAACACCCACTATAAAATTCAACATATTTTTTTACAACAGTATGATTGGCAGGCGGATTTGATCGTTAGTTTTCCTGTTACCTACGTGAAACATATTTAATAACTAAAAAAATGGGCAATATATAAGTGAGTGTGATATATCAATTAATCTAACACGTGTATCGTTTTTATAAAGCTATGCTTAAGAAATGTCGTTTTTTATGCTTAAATAATCAAACCACTTCACTCGAATGCAGTGGCGGAACATGATATTTAAGCTTATCGATAAAATAGAAATAATTTTTTTTGAGGTGGTCGATCAATAACCGGAAAAGTGTCATATTGTTACATTTTCCAGATATTTTTTATCTAGTGGAATTCCTTTATATTTGAGGCGGAAATGTTTTGACTGGAAATACTAGATGGTCGGTTTCGTTATTTTTTATTAATTTAAATTAAATTAAAACCTCCAATACATCATGATGTTGAAATAACAATACATAGTGTCATTACAATGCACAAATAAATATAATACAAGTGAGATAAAAAAATAATACATAGTAAAAAAAAAACAATCATAAAATATTAAAATTAAGTGATACGAACCGGACTAGTTCCTCGTAGCTGACATTAAACAGATCAATGTGTAATGCCAGTAATATTGCAGAGATTTTAAATACTGGTATTACCGAGAGACAAAACAGTCAATACCGGTATTACCGATATTGACATTAAATTATTATTTTAATTAATTAGTACTAAAAAAACGACAAAAATAAACCAAGTACCCTTACAATGAGCATTATTTTTTTACTCCGCTACTGTTTACAAGCAAAATAGGTACTGTTTTTTCCGTAGTTTTCGTAGCTATAGACATATTGTTTCAACAAATCAAATGTACATACTTAAAAAAAAATGTAAAAATATCGGTACTACCTGTATTTTATTTTGTAATACCGGTAGTACCGGAAGATATTTAAAAAAATATGTCATTTTAGATATGATTTCAACTTTTCTTTTATTGCTTTTGACGCGGATTATTGACTTCTGAGATGTGATAATTGTTTTTTGCGCTCTTCTATTGATCAAAATCCAGTTTAAATATGCTTCATTTGATTCTTAATTATTGTAAGTCATAATATTGTTAAATGTTTCGACTTCGACTTTTGTCGTAGATTCTAAACAGGGCCAGATTTTGACCAGAAAAATGCATGTCATTCAATGAAATAACATGCATCTGAATGAAATGGATATATTAAAAAAAATTACCACTGACTGGCTAACTTTTGCCCCCTTCTGAAAAAAGCTGAAGTGACGTCCCTAGGCGGTGTCTACAATCGGTCAATGTTCGTCGATTTTTCGAGTCGCGATTACATACTTTATTCTTTACTGTTGCGAGCTGTTTTCTTAACTAATCATTGTGATTTTATTAAGGCTTTCAAAAAATCTAAAATTTTAAGATCAAGTGTGAAATATACAATATCTTAATTTTTTTATAATATTAGTGAAAATGCATTTACATTTAAATAGGGTATGTAATTCCACCACTGATTGTTTACAATAAAGTTTAATCATTCCCATGACTAAGTATATGATTTCCTAATGAAATTATCTCATAATTTAAAATATAATTAGCTCGAAATTTAAGCCGATTATTATATATATTACAGCAATACGAGCTGTTTATTTATGCAACGTCTCAACTTTATCGAATACTGCTAAATCACGCTTCGCACGCGAATCTATAAGAATCAATTGCTTAACATTAATAATAAGCTATTTCAACCGACTGACAGCAGCCACGATCGCAACTACTAACTGAACGATGGACTGTACATCGGTAATTAATTCGCATCATATTTGCCTACATCATCCGCGTTTCTGAACTAAGCACACATCCATCAACTGTCGCTATTGAGATTTTATAAAAGTGCGTACATAAAGTGGGTACATAAGTCGACGTAAAAACAAGCCATTATTTTCGCGACAAAAAAACGATAACATACAAGTCGCCAAAAATGCGGTTCACGGCGAAAGGTCAAACGAACGGCTGGTAACTGACGTACTTGGCGCAAATTGTCGTCATTTTTTATAATTTTTTGTAAGTTAATCGTTGATGACAAAATAATTATTGAATGTCAAGTTGACTCAATAATGATGTGCTTGTTTACTAAAAAAATAATAAAATATTGCAGTTGCATGTGAAATACAGTGGCGGAACTAAGATAAAACCATGAAAGTAGGAGGGCGATTTTAAATACAAATAAATAAATACTCAAAGGCATCTATTATACTATCAAAATTTAGCGACAATCACACACTGTTAAAGTAAACGAAGTATTCTATATTTAGTTTTAGAAAGAGATACTGACGCGTGAAGAGAAATAACAGGTGACTCACTAAAAAGTCGCTGGCGTTTGAAGTGTTAACAGTATGCACACAAAAGAATTGTTTAGTTTACAAGAAATTCATACAACAAAATGCTCTTATCTAATTATTTTACATATTCATTATAATAGCGCAATTTAAAGCCAAATTAATTACAAAACGGTCGGAATAGCGTAGTCCGTAAGATCTAGACCAGATCGCGGGTTCGAGGCACGGCAGCAGACTCAAATTTTTATTTATAAAAATGCGCTATTATTAAAAATTGACCGCAGCTGCAAAGTAACATCTATTGATTATTATTTAAAATATACTTAATAATTTATAAATATTTGTATAGATGTCACCGATTCCCAGACTGAAAAGTCTGGTGGTAAACACTTACTTATAAATATTCATTCCCAGTTATGTCGTTGTAACGCATTAAACTTACGCATGTCAGGTTACAACGAAAGACTTAAAATAAATAAAATAAAAAAAAACAAATTCGATCTTGCCAAAATTTATACAAAAAAAATATATTAATATTAACACGATTATATGATATTATTATTATTAAAAACATATTTTTGTATGAACTAAATACTTCCGCTCTCCGATTCTCAAGGATTCTGCGATGCATTGAGTGAATATTTATTTATAACGAAACGGTCAGGGGAAGCAATATATCACCGGAAGACAAAAAGCACCGTAGGGTCACAATATTCCTGTTGCACAATTCGATCTCGGAGGTGTCTATCAAGTAAATGTCACTTTCTAAAACGTATACATATTTCGTTGTACTAAGAATCGAGTGCAATGATTGGCTGGACAATCGATACATGATTGTGATTATCAGCAAGCTTTGCAGCCTTAAATATACAAGGCTGGCCCGTGGCTCCCAATGAAGACCAGGCAGACACCGGTAGATACTAGAAGAGATTAGCAGATTCAGTCCGCCGGTCATGGATGCTCACATCCTGAGAGGGAATCCACAATACGAGCACCGCAGCAGAAAAGAATCAACCTCCGCAATACTGTCGCTGCCATAACTACCAGAACTCTAAGGATCTTCCGCGGACACTATCCCTGCGCCAGCTTCTCCACCACCGCTAGGAGAATAACGATCTCGCCCATCATAGTCTGTCACAATATATAATATAGTCTAATAAGATTTTCTTAATAAATAAAAATATGGTAATCTATAATATATTGAAAATACATTATATATATTTTATAATCAAATAAAAATTGATAGTTAGGATTATTCATGTTTTATAATTATCCCTTCATTTCCAGCATTAGCTATGATAATCGAGAGTATACTGTATTTATAATGGCATTGATAACAGATCTGGGGTGAAAATGTCTTGTTTTTTCACAAAGAACCTTTTTTTCAAGGGTTATATGAATGATAATTTATGGATATAGTAATGATGATACATAAATTATGTATTTTATTTTTATTGTAAATGTTTTCTAATATTTATATTGGTTGTTTTTGTAGTAGCAAATATATTTTCAAGTGGGGGTGGTTATAAACTTTACTCATCAAATACTTTAAATGTTTAAAGTTAACGTATCTTGAAACCTAATCATCCATTTAACACATACTACACAAAAAAACAAGGGGTAAATAATATAATACCACGCGTCGAAAATAGAAGCTGCGCGCGTTCTCCCATCCATATGAATAGAAATAGATTTTTATCAGTTTTTTCGATCTCCGGTCTTGTCTGACCGTTTTCTGGATTAATCCGCATTGTCTGTCCCAGGAACGCCCATCGCTATCCATAATGGCAGAAGGAACGGTATATTCTTCGGCATTGTTGAGTGCGAGACCATAAATATAAAACGGTAGCTCAATGCCATTGACGTGGCATCCGGTCCGTGGCAACACAATCCGAGACTATTCCTCTATTTTAAAAAATACTCTATAGACGGACCATCCGCAATTCGAAACCCTATTGACGATGCGCCCGAGATGAAATTGAAAGGAATAGAATGAGAAAAAAACGTATCAAGCCATTAATCATTTACGCAGCAAACAATATAATGTACGTTAATGCAAGAGCACCGAAATGGGTAGCGTTTAAATTGAACCATTGATCAAAATGATTCATAATACGTCTGACGTTGTTTTAATAAGTTGGCTGCCTTTCTCGTCAGTCTCTGGGGCTTCTTGTTAAAGGAAAGATTACCGTCGTGGTGCCCGCGGCTGTCAAAAACACTCCTTTCCAACACGCCCTTTTACTACATAATGCCACATTAACATATTGGATGGAGCCTCCGGATTTGGGCGGCGGGTGTGGTGGGCGCTCATTAGTTGGCCCTTTCAAAGAAAAATCCATGGTATGAATGCTATTAAGTGACTAAGATTCTCGGAAAGCTATGTTTTATATCTCATTGTGTGAATCTGAACGATATTTTCTAGGAATGCAGTTTTTATTATTAATCAATGTACATACATACATACATACACATACATATCTATAATATTGACTAAGTAAATAGTAGTACTAAGAATTTAATAAAATAGCTAATAAACAACTCGTGCAATATTTTAAATAAATGGAAAAAACAGTATTAAATTATGAAATTTCCAGTCATAATACAATGCCAATTGTATATATTAGTCACAAAGATAAATTATCATATTCATTACTAATTTTCCACTACAAATGCATTGCTTTTACTTACTCATCAAATGTTCAAAAATATTTTTTGCTTAAATTTTTCGCTAATTTATAACAATACCGATTAAATATTACTGAATAAAGAACGATAAAAAACATCTTCATAAATTAAAATACTTTATATGTATGTTTTGTTGATTTTTATTTGTCGTATTTAGAGTTTGCAAATATTCCTTATTGTCAACTACTTAAATATATTATATTAAATGATAAAAAATTATAAAATATAGTTTTATTAATTAATACAATTCATACATCATCAAAATTTTATGTTATAAAAATAATAATGAAAGTATCAAGATTATTTTAATTTTAAAATAATATAGCATTAAGTGTTTAAAAATTTCAGTACAAAGTTTATTTTAAATTTACCTGTTACCGAAAAAATTACAAACCGGAATGCTAAAATAAATATTACCATTTTAAAATAAATATGATAAGTATTGACGTAGAAGATGTAAAAAAATCAATACTAGAATTAAGAAAATCCATAGCTGCACAATATTAACTGGGTATGTATATGGGTAATTTATGGAATTTCAGCAATAACAAAGTGCTTTTTTATTTATTATTTATTTTGTTGGCTATTAGTTATTACTCGGTGTGCTCAAAAAAAATCGCGAAGCTTCCTAATATTCATTATATTTAACTATTCGAAAATCGAATCGTAAACGATAAAATATTCGAATGTAAAATTATAAATATATATAATCAATAATATAATATTAAATTAAAAATAAAATAATATAATTTAATAAGAAAAAAACAGTACATACATACAATTTTATATAAAACAAATAAAAATGCATTAGGTGATTTTAAAATTTAAAATTAGTACATCATTTTAATTTTAATTATAAAATCGGAAAGCTAAAAAAAATCCTACCATATTAAATTATTTAGATAGATTTAAAATTAAATATTATTCGTATTGTTCCACAGCTGCACAATACTAACTCGGAAATATGAGTAATTTCTGTAATTTCAGCACAAACATAGGATTTTTGTCTTTAAATTTTTTTTACCACGACTGTTATAAAGAATACAAATACAAGAATATAAATTTCGTAACCAAAATAAGGGCATAATTAGGCTGTAGTGTAGAGAATGCAAAAAATAAATTTTTAACAGCGTTGTAGTAATACATAAAAAAAGTTTTAGATAGATTGACGATTTTAAAAGTAGAAAATTAAAAAAAAAAAAATACTACAAATATTAACGATTAGTTGGATTAACGATTTTTTTAACATATTCGAATAACGAATAGTTAAAAAAATGGGCGAATATATCCGTTATTCTAATAAATAAAGTTTCTAGTTGTAATAAAAATTAGCTATTAGAGAAATACATTTATAATATAATAAATAAATACGCAGTTGTGGACTGATAATAAATATTTTAAGTTTGAACTACTAGTGATTGTTTTATTAAATGGCAAAATTGTTATGTAAAAATAAACTCAGTTTATATAAAATTAAAATATCAGCACATGATATAAATCTCAGTTACAAAAAAATTTTTTTCATAACGTCAGAGCTCACCATACGAGAGATTTTGTTTTTTCAGCAAATAGATTTTCTGCTTTATATATAATAAAGCCATTCAACATTTATGTTAAAATATAAATACATACCGGTAATTGTAATGCATTGAAAGTAAAAAACTAAAAAAATAGTAGATTTATTGTAAATCAATTATTGAAACATATAACGTTGTAGACACGAATCTAGTTCTATTTTATTTTAATTATTCATCACGATATTGATGGTTATTCATGGGGTGTTCACTGTTCTAACCAATGGTTTTGATGTGAGCGAAATATTTTACAAGATGTTTCTAAAATAAATAATTTATTGCCAATTTATATTTATAAATGTAATAATATTTTTTTTAATACACATGATTTTTACTCTGACCCTGAAAAATATAATTAGGATCAGGCTGTTAATAAAATTAGATATTTATTCTTACATAAATTTGATTTAAATTCTGACCATTTAATATCTTATTAAGCGAAAGCCTAACTAAATTAACGGAAATGAGTTGGCGATTGGTTGAATGCATTACACAAAAACCAAATTGGTAATTTATAATTTAACTACCAAGAGATACTTTTAGATGCGATGAGATATTTTAAAAGTATTTTACTAAGCGAAGGCTTACCTAAATTAAATACTATACAAATTGCACCGCTATTTAAAATACATTTCATCGCTTTTTTTGCAATATTTTCAATACATTTATCTCACCCTCTCTTGTTATAAAAAATATTCCAAAATATTCAAAACGTGGCCTAATACTTGCGTTACATATATTTAGATTTGTAGCGCTTATCAAATTATATTACTAATTAATATACAAATATTCGATTAAAGCATATTAGCTGCATTTACCTTTCGTAAAAATAAAATGACATCCGCATAAAATCGCACTCGAAACCCTATCGACTATTTTTAAATGCGCCACCTGTTATTTGACTTACATAATAGCAAGGAACGCTAATTTTTTATGTATATTATAATCAAGTTTACATTGAAATTGAGAGCAACTATTTAATCTATGATCAAGTGTTTGGACTGTGCCACAATTTAAATGTAAATTATACCGGATTATTGTTTTATTATTATTTGACCAGCTTAGCATCAATCTTTAATTTGCTTTGATTGCTTTACACATTAGATTAGTGATATGATCTTAAAATTTCAAGTAATAGAAAGATATTGAATATGTTTATATTACTGTAATGAATGAGATATGAGATTTATGATCACTTATGCCCTTAAATATATGAGCCTGCTTTTTGCAGTGTTTGTCCGTTACGTTAACAAAAAAAAAGTAATCGATGCTCCATTTACGTCATCGTGTGGTGGCAGTGCATCACTTGAGTATAATTAACATTTGACAATTTGCCCCTATACGTAGCGTGTGACCGACACACGAGGAAGCACAAAAGGTCGTTCCACGTGGTGCACGTCAGCAAAGGACGCGTGTTCTTGCGACGGTACGTCACAAAAGGTGGCAGCACGCAAAGGAATATAAAAAAAATGTATATGTAAGAAGAAGGGCTGCTCCTCCCTGCTTGCGCTCGATGAATGCCCCCTTCTGTTTGTGCAAAGACTGGGAATCCCTTTCCCACGGTGCTCTCCCCAAGAAAATGTATTCATTAAAGCACATAATGTGCACAAAAAGCACACACACATGGTGCACGGGGCTGGAACGTTCCCACGTCCACACCTGCCCTTTAATAACTCTTACTGCGTTAATCAGCCACATGTTGACCTTTCTGTCCGATTCGGGCCTTTTAATAAATGCGAAAGGGACGGACGGCAATTTGTTCCGCTCGAAAGGGTTTCGAGTACGCTCGTTTTGATTTTACGCGGATATGTGCATTTTTTACGAGAATTAAATCCAGCTAATAAGCGTCAATCCAATTACATCACTATTTATTATTATTTATAGATTTACATGATATTTAAATGTTTATCTTTGCTCACAAATAAAAATATGATGATTATTTGAACGTAAGTTAAATATAATAATTATGTATAAGTTTTAAAAGTGTATTAATTAACTTATTAACAGCTTAACGCCCGAGGACTCGTATACGAGTCTTGAAAGAACATTGTTTAGTGGCCGTGAGCTCAGGTATGAGTCCTGCATCATACCATACCATAAAATTTGCCTCTATATGATAATCAGAGATGGTAGTATACTATTAAATGAAAAATAAATTATATTTTACTTGAAATTTTTGTAAAAAGAGTCGCCTTTTTGGGGCACGTGATTTATTTTAATGAAATGTATGATCAATAATTATTTATTTCATATAAAAAATAATATTTGATGTTACACTTCTTGAACATAAATTAATTTCAGGGTCAAACTATCTGGCTAGGTAAACATTAAAACAATCAATCCAATTAAAAGAAATCGAAACAAGCCGGTTGATAGTACATCAATTAACAAAGTTTTTCAACCTAAAATTTTGTACGTTATTGCAAAATTAAAAAGTAAAACCGTGACAATATATGTAGATAAATTAGATAACACAGTAATCAAAGAACTTCCAAAAAAATATTATCCATTAACTTATGAAGATTTTTACCGGGTGTTTGCTATTTCGAAATTTCCTCACCATTTTGAAACCGTAATGATTCACAGATTAAGAAACTAGGAGGAAAATTAACAATTCGGATAAATTATCGCCGTATTAGTTTATTGTAAAATAATTGAAAAAAATATTATTGCACTTTTAAGAATATCTGAGGAATAAAATCATGAATGAATAAATATGTATTTTTCATTCCTAATATTTTGTGTAAATTGGAAAAGGTTGCCATGGTTACAATTTATAATTTAATAATATGCATGTTTAAATGCTTCTATATTTTTTTGTATAAACGATTCATAAAAATATCCGTTTATAATATAATATAATTTGCACTCACCAAATTTTTCGCCGTTCTTTTTCTGCTTACAACTGTCACAGACACATTTATTTTAATCACTTCTCTTATAAACCACACTATTTCACTATTTATATTTATTTTTACTATTTACACATTTTTTATTTACACTATTCACATTTTTTGATACGTATAAAAACATGTATCAATATGCACATGAATGCTGTATATTTCTTATTCCATGTGCAGAACAATCACGACATTTTCTTCTCACATATTTCTCCGCACTTTCTATTTTTATTGGCTGATGGTTTTTCAGCTTATCCGAAAGCCTTTTTGGTGGATCGACAGATGTGATAGAAACTGGTGAAATGTATGCCGAATCGATAGATTCCACTGAATTCTGCATCCATCCTTTAGCCTTACTATGTACGTTTCAAATTTTGATAGACACTGAACGAAAAAACAATGTGCATTGAAATAAATAAAAAAACAACCTTTTATAATTCAATTGTTTTTCAAAATATTATATTAGGTAACTAGGTAACTATTGATCGACGAGATCAACAGCTGATATAATTATTACAGTCCATTATACATCGAGGCTTATATATTGTAAAGCCGGTCGTTCTAGTTTCTCTCCTGTGTCTATCATCTGGCTGTTATGAAAAGTATGTATCATTCTGAAATCTATTTTCTTATTTCTTTTTCAAATTTAGGTAAGCGTTTTACCTTTTCTGCAATGTTTCATCTGTAGGGACCCTAATTTTATATTTTTGAAATTCTAGCAGACCCCTATTTTTCAGGATTGTTCCAAAAATTTCTGTTTTCCGGAAAAATAAATATTTTGCGAGTAAAACGCTATTTTAAAAATTGTCAGCATAAATACGGTGCCACTTGTCTAGATATGGGTTTAGTACTTTAATCGCCGTGTTTACTAATCTTCTTGCATTTCCGGTGTATAATTTGCAATTGCAAATATAACCGGTATCTGATTCTCAAACCATTCTATTAAACATTCCATATTTGGTTGAGGACTGAATACACGAAAATAAGTCTACTTAACCATGGAATCATTTCCTCATCTGGGGAAAGGTTTTGCTTTGACTTTAAATTATTATTGAATTTGCCTAAAAAGTAATCAACAATTGGTTTTACGCCGTCGCAGTGATACAATTTTATTGCTTTTGACGTGAATTTTTGCCTTCTGAGAAGCGATACTTGTTTTTACGCTCTTCTTTTGACCAAAATTCGCTTTGAATATACTTTGATCAGCCCTCTTATATTAGAAGTTCATAGTAATATCGGTAAGCATAGCTATCATATTTTTAAAACATAATGTAATATCGAAATGCAGACAATCTGTGGATTCTTATTCTTCCGCTTAATTTCCTCTGAGAGATGAGTTGGCTTAGTTTGTATTTTAGACTTGACGTAAAGAAAGTTCTAAAAGTACAATTAGTTTTAGAATTTTTTTTAGGTTAGGTTTGGGTTTAAACAGCAAATGAACGTTTCGCAACTGTCAAATTCAGTTTCATAGACATTTTAGAGCAGCATATTAGCGCCTATCAGTTAAATTATATTTTTTCTAGTTGAAATATTTATTTGTGAAAATGTATTTGGGCTTAACCAGTGCAAATATAACTTAACCAAAAAATACACATTCGCCGTTTTTGTTTCTTAAATTGTTATAAATCTAAAACAGTAAATAAGCTTTTAAAAAAAATGATTTCAAACGAAAACTTTGATAATATAGTTTTTGCGGATTATTTTATAATTCTGGCTACTTTTAAATAATTAACAAAAAAGATCTTGTTGGGTATTTAAAAGTAGCCTAAAATGCACTATATTTAAAAAAATATTATTTTATTTTTAATATTACAGTTTTTTTAAATCTAATGTAAAATATTGCGGTTAATTAAACAAATTACTGAAGATACGTTAATGTTTTTAATAGATACATACTATATAAAAAATATTTTTAATGTATGCATCATTAATCAAGTTTCGTTTATTTATTCACTACGAATTTCACCATGGAAGTGATTACTCTAATAGCTAATATATTTACTAATTTTATTGACTGATTTATCGATGTCTTTCAATCATTTTATTCAATGATCAAACATACCACAATGAAAGTGATCTAATCTCTATTATATTTATTTACTAAGCGAAAGATAATTAACACACATTTATAATGATTGAATTATCAATGTGTTAATTATTAAATAAATAATTTCATTTTATTAAATGATCAAACATATACTTCTGTCTTTGAAATGTGTCTTTCTATTTCAGAAATTAAGTTTCTTATATAGTATAGTGGCATATTTTTTCTAATATAGTGGATTTAAATAAGAGTCCAATTAGAGCGCCATAATCATATTCACGAATCGTGACTCGAGCGGACTAATTTGTTTTCGGGAAAGGACAAACGTAAAAAACGCAAGGTGTTTGCTAAACACAAAAATTATACACATACACAAACCGTTTCCGAAAAAAACCATCGTTGGCATTCGGTCCAAAAAAATCCCGAAACGCTGGACGTCCCGCCAAATAGAAAATGTGTGGTGAAAAAAAATCATATATGATAATATACACGCCATATGGCATTTGTATGGGAACCGGGCTACGAAAGTATGCAATGTGCGCGCCCGAACGACCCCTGCACACAAATTCCTGTAGCACCCAAAAAGCAACATGCTACAAATAATTTGCGCTAAAATGATTCTTATGTATATTTACGATAAGGATCAATTTGAAATTTTACCTCAAATGGAGCTTACGATTTTTTATCGAAAGACTTACACCCGCCTCTGGTTTTTTGCCCTGGATTCGAGCATGTGCGTTTCCTTGCGTATTTCGTATTATTATAATACAACTGGTACCGTGATACGAGAGCGTGGGAATCACGGTTAGCAGTATTTCGTGGTCTATTTTAGGGAAGGTCGATCTTTTTGTCCGAACAAGGAGCATCTCTATGAATTTTAGCAATGTTCGGAGTGATCGCTCGCATGGGGATTTATGGATTTGTATCCCCTTTTATGGGTCTTTTTGTGCGAGACGGTAGTCTTATGTTTCTTATTAGCCTCCTGAGTCCATTATGGAGTGGTGGGCTGATGCATTTGCAGCTTTTACGGAACAAGCCAACCCTTTTAACGCGTCACGCGTCCGCGTTGATCAATTAGCAACCTTGGAGAAATGGGCGCTGTTTTTGATTTAACTGTCATTGATCTATCCATTTTTATGCGTTCTTTGGATTACATTTGAAGTACAGTATGTTTTTAAACGAAACTGATACCGCTGAATCGAAAAACAGTAGAGTCATTTCGTATATGTCACATTAGCGACAAAGATAGCAGTTTCTCACGTACTGTTTTTTATTTATCGCTCAACTTTGACTTTCATAATGTTGTGTGTGTGTCACGTTATTGCACGCGATTTTTTGCGAAAGTGTGACTCGATATCGGCGCGTGATGTTTACAAAACGTGATGTATCATATGATACATGTGGATAGTCAAAATATTTATGAATTCTGTGATTCTTTGAAATTTACGATAGGGAAAATATTTAGATTATGTTTATCTCGGAATATAAATTATTTCTTTACTGTTAATAATAATAATTATTTAATCAGTAAAAGGGTACATTTAAACAAGTCATAAGACGTTTATTTATTTTAATTGCATATAAAATACAAATTGTATAAATAAGCAAATCAGTGGCGTAGTGTAGGGGAGGGGGGGGGTCTGGGAGTCTGGACCCACTATTATAGTTCTTGGGGCTGTATTTAAATGAGCAACATTTATGTAGTTTTAATATAATCTATTAATCAATAATAAAAATAATAAAATAAAAGTTTGTTATGATATTAGTGAAATTTATTTAACTATATTTTTAAGTACTCATAAAATGCGACACTTAAAAGTAGCCCTGGGAAAATATTTGAATTTGAAATATATGTATTTAAATTATTGTTTATTAACATTTTTTTATTGTGTATAATGTATAATATACATAATTAAATACAGGTCATTAAAAAGTAGCTAAAAATTTTTTTTATATACATATATCTTTGGGCTACTGTTATATGCGCCATTTATATGTAAAAGCGTCAAAGATTATTTATTTTACATAAATAGTTAATAAAAAATACATAAAAAGTCTCATACTTTCTAGGCGAAATTTAATGAATACATTTTAATATACATACATATTACATTTTAAGGCTACATTTAAATGCCATACATGTGCTTTAGTAATTAGTATAATTAATTAATTAAAAAAAAGTTTATCTGTTTGTTTTCTAGCTATATGAATAGTACTTACATTAATAGTATCCCAAAAAATAAATTGGAATGCTAATAAAATAAATAAATTAATAAAATTAGGGCTACTTTGTTCTATTACATTTTGGGGCTACTTTTAAATGTGTCAGAATCGCTGGGTGTATTTTGAAATAAACCACAAAGATTTATATATTATTTTTTAAATTGCTTCATTACATCATTCATGTATGAAAATAATATTTTTATAATTATGATAGATATGACAGCAAATATTGTAATTTCGACTTTAAACTTTATTATTTAAAATTGCTCAATCTACCACGCAGATTTCATCATATTTTATAATTTAAATTTTAGGAATAATTCTATATTATTATATTATTAATATAAAGTAAAATCGGTTATTTCATTTATTAAAACATATTTTAATAATAGAATCTATATATTTTTTTATATCGA
Organism: Plectrocnemia conspersa; assembly: GCF_051122295.1. Classification (NCBI taxonomy): domain Eukaryota; kingdom Metazoa; phylum Arthropoda; class Insecta; order Trichoptera; family Polycentropodidae; genus Plectrocnemia; species Plectrocnemia conspersa. The sequence goes on along the minus strand of NW_028277175.1, from coordinate 8,839,512 downwards.
ATCACACCTTCGACCTTCCAAATGATTGGCATTAGCAAGTTGCAAACTAACCGCGACCATGATATATACACTAAACAGTTTAACATATATTTTTTATTCACAATTCCATTGTTAAAAGCACGTGCTGACCTTTGTGTTTGTGACCTTATCGCAAGACCGTAATAAAATTATTGTCCGTAAATAATATAACAATAGAGCACGCGACGAGCACGATTTTTTTTGTGCATAAGCGATTTCGCGTGTGCACATTTTTTATTGTTGTAACTTCAGATCTTTCCACACTCGCAAAAAAAATAACAACCCTTTTATTTGAGTCGGAATCTGTCAGCCGAGAGCGATCTTTAAATATTCCAGCGTGTAATTTGGTCTTATAAAGTAATTACAGTCGGCGAACAGGTAGCGCTAATTGTTCTCGAGGAAATTAAAAATGTTAAACTTTCCGCAAAGTACAGTTTTTTCGAACCCATTCATTAACGAACCGGATTCTATGGTGTTGTTTTTGGTACAAAATTTATTTCATGACCTTTTCGCAATCAGACATAAACAACGATCCGTTTATTTATTATTATTATTGTGAAATTAATGAATCAAAAGCGGTGATTGTATTTATTTAACATAAACACAATTAGAGATAATAAATCTAGTCATGTTGTTAATTCAATTAACAGCTGTTATCTAGTTTTGTTATTTTATACAAAGATTGATGATCCAATTACATAATCGTTAAGGGTTGAATAAAGTCCACAAAGCAATAATAATAAAGTGTTTCTCAAATAAATTTAATTCAATACAATGTTGCTGGTAAATTGAAAATTCAAAATCACGTTTTTATGTAAATTTAATGAAACGTCGTTAAGTACAGTGACGTAATAAATATTAAGTTGCTCATTATTGAGTGATACATTATTACAGTAATAAAAAATCAAGATTGATCTTTATCGGGGCAGCAAAAACAGGTACAAACGAACACCTATAAAAATTTTATAACGGAAAATACGTTTCAAGGAAAATCTGGAGGCCGTTTTTCAAACTATTACGATACTGTTTCTTTATACAATAAAAACATATAATTAATACGCTCTTAAAAATGTCTCTCTACTACTTTAACATCTTAACAACCGCTATATATACCGAGTGTTTACGTGCGCGAATAAATAATCAAAACCCACATGGGTAGTGTGCCAAGGTCGGCCTTTTATCGCGATTTCCTCAAGCCTCTCAGCCCAATTAAGATTCATCGCCAGCTTTCGCCTCGATCGCAAACAACCATTTTTCCCATGGACTTGAGAACATCGCGACATCTGCCCATGCCAAATTTGGCTCGGGTCGAAAAAAAGCTCCCGTATCGTCATATAGATGAGCTTTAATGAACTTTTATTGATTCGGAACGTTATACGCGTTATCGGTCGTCGAATGAAGGACAAGACGCAATTAATATCGGCCTGATTTTAACACCTTCGATTACCTGTTATGGATGGATGGATGCAGAGCAATTATCGTGATGATGAAGATTGGATTCTAAGCGGATATCGTGTTATAATTTTATTGATGTTGATAATATTGTGCAATGAATTTTAATGAATTACATTTAATGAGATATTATGCATTTAATTCTAAGTAATCATATTAATTAAAATATTGAATTATATTTTTTAGTTAACATAAAATAATTGATCATTTACGTTTTAGAAACGATTGGGTGCTGATAAAAGTATCATGAAAATTTAATTTAAAATTATTGAAAATCATAGATTCATTGCAGTTACTAATTTTCATTTTCATTGTATAAATTGTCTTTCTCAATATTTAGTTAAATAAAATTAACTGTTTCGGAAAATTGAAAATCCACATAAAATTACAATATTAAAGATGTTCACTACCTGAATTAATAGAAAAACATTGCTGATGTATGTGTATTAAATTAACGTAAAGCTTAGAAAATCAAGTTTTCCGCTTAGATTTTTTTTCTTTAGGCAGGTATTTCATTTTTTTAGGAAGATCATTTTAGTGGATCTTTTAAAATTAGCCCAAAAGATTAAAAATCATATAAAATTATGTAATTATCGATCGATTATTATCTGTTTTTATGAAAAATTAAAAATGGCACATTTAAAAAAACCAGTGGTTTCAAAAACTCAAATGATTTATTAAATAAAATTAAAATATTGAACCAAATTTTCATTAGAGCAGGTATTAAATTTTTTTTATTATGTAAACTATATTTTTAATTTAGTGAATATTTTAAAAGTAGCTCATCATCTCATTTTGCATTATAATATTTAAGCTTATAGAATCATAAAAATCTTATTTTAAAATTGTTTAAAAAGCTTATTTCATTAATTAGCCTAGCTTTATAGATATGCAATTTTGATGAAGCGTTTAAAAGTAGCTAAAATAATTGAAAATCGATATAAAACTATATTTTTGAAAATCGATTTTTACCTGTTTTAAACTTCTATCATTACCTGTTATTATATAAATTAACTAAATAGTTTTAAAAAATATTAAAATATTGGTGTAAAAATTATCAAAGTATCCTATTTTTAAATTGTTTTGATGGCTGTTTCATTAATTAATCTACCTTTATAAAAAATCAATTTTCATGGAGCATTTAAAAGTAGCCTGAATAATTGAAAATCCATATAAAACTATATTTTATGTTTTTTTTTATAAAACCAATGACAGCGTCTTAAAAATTAAAGCGATTTATTAAAAAACCTTTGTTGTTGTCAGTTTAGAATTATTTATTTAAAGCAGGTATTTCACATTTAATTGATTAAACTGTTTCTCTCTTTAATTAGACTATCTGCATTGAAATAAAATTTTGCAGATCTTTTAAAAATAGTCCAAACAATTAAAAATTCATATAATATTATATAATTAAAGATGGATAATTATCTGCTTTAAATAAAAGATGGCTCATATAACACTTTTAAAATGGTTTTAAAAATTTAAATGTGATATTTTTAAGTTTTCAGTTTTCCGTGTTTTTCATATTTAATTGTCTAAACTGCTTTTTTTTATTATGTAGTAGGAACAAAATAGGTAGATCTTTAAAACTAGCTTTAATAATGTTTGAAAATTGATCATTACTAGATATGGAAAATCAACGATAGAGCATATTAAAGTAGCCATAACCATAAAAATATTGAAGGAAAATTTTCCATAAAGCAGGTATTTAATTTTTAATTGATTAAATTGTCTTTCTATATATATTTGCCTAACTGTTTAATTTTTTTGTTAATTACTTAAAAGTAGTCAGAATTATAAAATAATCTGCAAAAACTATATTATCATTTTCTGATTTTATTCAAAGTTTGTTCTTATTTTATCCAAAGTTCATTTTTATTTTAAGCTTATTTACTGTTTTAGATTTATAACAATTTAAGAAACAATAACAGCAAATGTGTATTTTTTGGTAAAGTTAGATTTTAACTGGTTAAGCCCAAATATATTTTCACAAATATATATTTCAACTAGAAAAAATATAATTTAACTGATAGGCGCTAATATGCTGCTCTAAAATATATATGAAACTCAATTTGACAGTTGCGAAACGTCCATTTGCTGTTCAAACCCAAACCTAACCTAATGAAAGTTCTAAAACTAATTATAGTTTCTAATGTAAGAGGCCGATCAAAGTATATTCGAACCGAATTTTAATCAATAGGAGAGCGTAAAAACAATTATCATTTTTCAGAAGTCAAAAATTCACGTCAAAAGACATAAAATCGTGTCGGCGCCGTCGTAGTGAGAACGCTCGGTAACGAGCGTTATCACTGCGACGGCGACGGCACGATTGTATTATATTAAAAAGTAACATAAAATTGTATCCGGGCTACTTTTCATTAGGAAGCAAAATTATGAATTATTTATTTCAGTGTTTTTTTAAAAACATCATTGATTTATTAATTATGAATCGCATGAATTAAGTAAATATCAATTTATATTAAATTTTTAAATACAAAACACAAAATTTTCAATAGAAAAAGTTTTTTTATTTATAAAATTAATTTTATCGTTAATTAGGCTAATCTATTTTTATTACTATTTTAAATTTAATAAATGTTATTTTTAAATTACAATAGAAAACTTAAAAGCTCAGTTTTATTATCTTGATAAATTTATTAATGAAAATCTAATTATTAATTAGTAACTATAATATTTTCTTTCAGATTTTTAAATATAACTATTAATTGATTTAGATAATGGGTGCAGTTAAAAGTAGCCTTAACATAAAAAAGACAGTAACACTTAAATTCGTTATTGCAGTTTTCCATTGAAATATTATCATTTTTTAAAAATTTAATTGCTGCTAAATTAATTCTGGCAATTCATTGGCGGTAGCGCTATTAAAAGTAGCATGATAATGCAAATGTATGATTATTTATAAATAGTTGTCATTTAAAAGCAGCCAGACAATATTATTATAGTCAATACATAATCCATCTAGAAAAATCTGATCTAAAAAAATCTTGAGCGAATTACTATTAAATAATTGTGTTATGATCATACATCGATTGAAAAAGCTTAACAAAATCTCTTTATAATGTTGTTTTTTTGCTTATGTATGAATAATACGTATGGTACAGCTATTTTATTGAGTCATTCTATATAGTAGTCACTACTTAGATGCCATTCTGATAAGTCAGACTTTTTTATTTTGTTAACTATAAAAATACACAAGGATGAGTGTCGTTATCGCCTATCGACGATTAGTGTCGGCGTTTCTTTTCGCTGTTTAATATTTGCTGACACACACGTACACAGATTTGCGATCGCACTCCGAACGCGTGTTGTGTAAACACGACAGCATACAGACACACGTACACATACGCGCGGGGGCAGGTACCGGTCGTTCTTTTCCCAGAGAGCGCGACCAGAAGGCGAGGTAAATAATATCGAAGAAACCAAGAAAACATCTGCCCGAAATTCTCACGGTAACCCTTGCACGCGGCTGGCGAGTGCCTGACACACACTGACACGCACCTACACACACACGCACGCCCACGTTTGTAACTACTTAACAACCGCGTCGTCATCGGTGTACTATCGCAGTCATCAACGACAACAAGGCGATGCTTTTTTTTTCGTTTTCATTTTTCTTGCCCACCCATTTCTCGCGCCGCCCGGCGCTATTGTACTCGGCCGGTGACCGCTCGTCGATCGCTTCAACGAGAGCGGCAAAACAATTTTTTGCGTCAGGTGTAAAGGGGTTTATTATGTTGCACGTGTGTTTAACAATGGTCGTATTGTGTTGCGGATTCTGCGATAACAACCCTTCGATTATAATAAATCCTCATCATAACATAACATACCAATCAACATTTATTTAATGAGGTCATTTATAAATCCGAAATTTAATCAAAGATCAATATAATATGTATAATATAAAAGTAGCCATATGAATATAATGACCATATTACTTTTACATAGCAATCAGTGGCTTATTTAAATAGTACAATGTATGACTCAATACTTACTTTGAGCTTAAATCTATTTGCGGCAAAACATCATGTGTAAAATACATATATTGTATTGCACGTGTATATAACAACACTAATTTATTTTTATTATTGCACCTACGATTAGTTGCTTGTAGGGATTCCAATCCCGGGATCCCGAATCCCGGGATCCCGAATCCCGGGATCCCGAATCCCGGGATCCCGGGATCCCGAACGATTTTCAATACCCGATGAGTCCCGGGATTATAAAACATAATCCCGAATTTTTCGGATTGGTTGATTTATCAAGCACAATCGAATTATTATTGACAACATCGTTATATTTCGTGTACAAACTTGCGCGAGTTGCACGTGTCATCTGTGAATCTTTGAGGCTGTGAGTCTGAACGTGCTTTTTCAGCAGCAGGCTGCTTAGGAACCAAAATCAGATCAAGGCTAAATGATAAAACACTTGATGCTTTGATGTTACTTCGTGAGTTTTATTCAAAATAATGTTTTCAATTAATTGTGTATGAATGTACATAATATGTACATACATTGTCAAAAGCTCATTTTTTTCTTCTCAAATAAATATATAAGACCTTCCCTTTTTTATTTTTATTATATTATTTTCTATTTTAAGTCCAAGACTAAAATTATACGTACTTTATACATTGTACGTTATAAAAAACAGATATAAAAATATATTGTATTATTCATTTTAAATTATTTTTATCGATAAAATAACATAAAAATTATCCCGGGACTGGTCCCGGGATCCCGGGATCGACTAATTGCAATACCGAAATCCCGGGATCAAAATTTTGGCCCGGGATTGGAATCCCTAGTTGCTTGCGATTAGATTGGTTGTCAAACACGCTCATCTGGCAAATCTTGTTCGTTGACGATGTAACTAGCTCAGTTCATACACTCACTAGTTAAAGCATACAATATATAGTGAAAGTATACACGAAATGTAGCATTGTGAGCTTTAACTCATATTTAGTGCATACTTTGTCTAGTCATTGTATACTTTATCGACAATTAACACTTCAACTGTCACATATACATATACTCGATACTCGAAATACTTTTATTTATATTTATAAAGCATTTTAATCAAATCAATACTGTATCAAATATTTATTTAATGTATATTTATCAATCAAAATAATTTATATAAGTGTGGTACAATAAAAAATAATACATTTTTAACCATTTAAAAAAAATATGCTTACTGTTTCATAAATTAATATGGTATTGGTGCAATTAAATGTGGCTTCTGGATTGATAATAATCTGGATTAAATAATATAATTATTGTAAATGCAGCCTAATTATTAATCAAATTTTAATTGAAGAACATATAGAGAATAAAAAATGTATATTTTAAATAAATTAAATTTATTTTAAGCACAATATAATTATTATAAAAGCAGCTTTATTTTTCTGTTAGATAATTATTATGTATGTGTATAAATAAATACAGATTTTTTAGATTTAAAATATCAGATTAAAAGCTAGTTAATATACATTTTATTTATATATGCTATATATTATATAATTAACTTAAATATCGCAAAACTTATTTTCTACTTTTGGATAAATCATATTATTTACGTATTTTACAAGACTAAGATTTTTCATCTGAAGGATCACTAAGTGAAGCAATGTGGGGTAGTAATAAATGTGCCAATAACGATTAAGTTTTCTCTATATTATATTTTTTTATAGATATATTTATGAATTATAAGCAAGGTTAAATTACAAAAAGCTTGTTAATGTATTTTCACAATGATTTATTGTTTTTATAATTTTTGTATTGCATTATACAGATGCAAATCGAAAAACGTTATAATACGACACCATTGGCATTGTCTATCAATAATTATGGCTGCCGTTTCAAATGTAAATTTGGTAATTAAACATACGAAAAAAATAATTATGACTATTGTATTCGATGTAGAATGCGTTTTTACATTGTCACTTTTATACCAACACGTGTTCGGGACATTCGATATGCGACCAAAAAAAGTAAAAATCGTTTACAAAGGGACATATTCTGTTCATCCTTTTCCTAAGTGGGACATGAAGCATAAAAGCTTTTATTTTTGCACAAAGTGTACACAACATATAAGGTTCTTATAAGAACATATTTATTCATTCCATAATATATATTTAAAAATGCATATTATTGGCGGTTAATAACTGAGAGTCATCTTGCAATCAATTAACTTCAAGTTCTTTAGGCAACTTCTTACTCACGTCCTTCGATTGTCGTATTAAATTACGAATAAAAAGGTAACCAGAGCTTTTTTCCCCTTTCATGCCTCATTTTTTTTGGCACACAATCCGTATTGATTGCGAAACGTGAAATTATTTATACAAAAAAGACATGTACGGCGTCCAAATGGCTTCCTTCAATTAAATAACCCGTCAATTGATGTAATCAGATATTGTTTGTTGATGTTTGCCGACGGTTATTTACTTAAATATATCGCCGTTTCCGTTAGGTACTTCGTAGAAGTAATTGAATGAAAGGTTTATTAGAAGAGCTCTTAATGAATGAGTTTATTGTACAAATAATTCGATAAAATGGGGGTAAATATGTTTAAGATAACGCTGGTGAACGCGATCAAAATAAAAAATAATAATAAAAAATTAAACATTCACAGAAAATTGTTTTTTGTAAACAATAGATGATATTATTATGTAGACTACGTGCAGAGAAAATAAAACATATACAGTATTATATTAAAATACACGTACATATATTTATTGAAGTTTTATGTACTTGGTATCTTTTACGTGATACAAATAGCATATTTTATTATCCATAACTTTAATTGCTATCTTAATAATATTTTTTATTATTATAAATATTTTTTTTACAAATGATCGATAGTATATTATATCATCAGGTAATATATATAATTTGTATAAATTAATTGGCTATTTTTAATTAAAAATAAGGTTTTTCTGTAGGTATAATTTTTACTATATCCGCAGTAAATAAATATAATTTCCCTGATTAAGATTTGATTAAGTGACGAGAGTGAGAGAGATAATGATATGGTGTTTCGCAAACTGAGATAGAACGAGTAGTTTGGTTCAATTTTAGTATGCGCGTAGGCGTCCTATGGTTAACACGCATGTCGAGCGCTGCATCGTGGTCACGTGGTCAAGTTATAATACCACATGTTTATCGGGGATTTCAACAGACTCGTACTGACATCAATGAATATTTTAGGGCACCAAAAGGGATTTATTATATTTTTGATAGTAGATATCGTTATTATATTTTTTTCATATAAAATTAAATAATTAAAAAATAATAAGTGGTACTTGATTTTGTTAAAAAAAATCGTTTCGAATATCCTTATGTATTTTTCTAGATCGGTTTATATAAATATCACACCATAACGAATTCTTATTTAGAATCAATTGCGACAAATTCTAGGATAGTCACAGATGTGGTGTTCGTATTCTGAAGTATCATTTTTATGCCTTATGGCATTTTGCAGAAGCCGACAAAGATTTTGCGTAAATTGAATGTTTACGACCGAAAAGTTTTCACTGATATTGTATTAGTGAGTGCCCACACAAACTTTTATAATTATCAGTAGCGTAATTTTAATAATATGACAATTTAAAAATTGCGATTATTTGGCACATTTTTTCGATCGCGCGCAAATATGCCAGCTGTACGTGACAGAAGCCGCCGTCCGGACGGCGTATGAAATTTGCGACAGTGTGATCGTTTACTCGAAGTCGTAGGTTTTGGCCGACTTCAGTTGTAACTTCTGTTCAGACAACTTCCAGAGAGTGTAGTGCAGGCATTACAATACGTTTTGATTTATAAATTAAATTTTTTACATTTGCCACGTCGTCAATCAACCAATGAATAAACGAGTTTGTATAAACATATTTTATTGCTTCTAAACGGTAAAATATGCTATATATTTGCAGGTTATAAATTGTTTATGCGAGCAATTGACGCTGCGGTAAATTGCTGGCAGTGAAATTCTGATGATTAATTTTCATAGACTCATACTAAAGAAATGTATCTCAACATTTTCTTTACAGAAAATGCTATGAAATAATTAATTAGTTTTGATTTTAAATAAGATTTATGTATAAAAATTGACATACATTGTGAATTTTCAGCACTTACTCACTTTACTTAAAATTCATTGAACTTTTGCGGTTTAAAGCTCACTATGTACTTCACACGATCGAGTCTTCAGATAAGATACGTCTCACACTTCGCTTCATGCGTGCGCATGAAATCAAATCACATACACACTTATGTGGGTTAATAGAAATTCAAGCCCGGCATTTCATTATCGTTAGGCTTTCGGATGCATTATGCATTATGCACAACCGCCATGCTATGTTTTGGTATTTGATCCACGGAACCGGCGAATGCCTGGCGCATCGTCCAATGCGTGATATAAATTATTGAATAGTCGATTCGTCTTTTGTGTCCCTTATAACAAAACTACCGAATAAGCGAATGCCTAATGTCGAAGGCGGCGTGGCATACTAATAATAAAAGCTCTTCCAGTGCACACATTTACGTTTCACCGAGAGGAATTGACTTCAGACACACACATGTATCTGTCGAGCTCGATTTTTTACTGTGATTGATTTATAATGTCGCAATTCAATGGTAAAGCTTTCATTGTTGGAGCGAATTGAATTGCATTGAAAATATATAACATAAATTAATGAATAAATATATTAAATACCTCTATATGTATACAGATGTGAGTATGAAAAAAGTTATGAAAGAAAATTGTTGAAAAAAAACAATATCCATCTCCTTCATTACCAGCATTAGCCCAGATAATCGAGAGTATATTAAAGTCCCATATAATTTGGGCTACATTTAAGATCAATGTTTACAATTAGTCCTAATATTTCTATATCAAATCGATCAATGTTTACAATTAGTCCTAATATTTCTGTATCAAAAAAATCTGGTGTCAATTATTGCCAAATTAAAATAGCGAAAAGTATTGATTTTATAATTTAATATTTTTTTTAGCTTGAATAGTTAATTATTTTCTCCGTTAAGTTAACGATCGTAAACAACAGTTGCTCTTCGACCCTTAAAAAAATCATACACATGCGTCACAAGTGTTATGACGTCACGCCCGCGGGTCATTCATGAAACTTCACACCGACTCTCGCGCTCATTTACGTACAACATCAACTTTTTATCTACCGTTTTTTTAATGCTATTTACACATTGGCCGCTTTGCGACATTGTCTCAATCCTTTCGCATGATGTTGACGGATGTGCCATTCAAGGATGTCGCGTCGAAAGTGAGCGCCATATGCCACCGCAAAATTTTGCGTAACCGGAAACCCGTTTCTGATGGACGCAAAGATTATATTCCATCATCTTCACGGTCCGGCGAAATCACGGCAGATTTTGTGACCCTTTCGTCGAGGCCACATGACTTTGTGAACAGATTTTGCGAAATCGGTGTCGTCTTTCGCGGCGACATGTGCTGAAAATATGAAAGCGAATCCAAGGACAATATGGTGCGGAGAAAAGATGCGTCAATTGAGATGTGATATAGTTAATATTAATTTTTTTTATAAAACTATTTATAACATAGTTTGAGAATCTATTTTATATGCAATAGTTAAATATTTTGTAGCATAGAAAATAAAAATTTTCATATAAGGTAAAATTCATTATTCTTAAACACCTCTACTTGAAATTTATTATGATAGTTAAACGAGTATATTGCTTAATTTTATTTATATGTATAAATTATAATATACAACATTACTAATTTAAGCATATTATTAGTTTAAGCACGTACAGTATTTTGTCAATGATTATATTAAATGACAAAATTTATACTATCGAACGCCACTTGTATACATAATAAGATCGTATATAAGTGATAATTGTTACGAAGTCGTAACATCCCGTTTTACCGACAAAAAAAAATACATAAATAGGGTATTTAATTTAATAATAAAATCTAAGAACTTTATACAAAAAATATATATTTCTTACTTTAACAATTTAAAATTGTAATATTAAGTGAAAAACTAGAATTTTAAAACGATTTTTGAATAAAATATCAAAGAAAAAATTATGTTTTATTTTAAAATAAAAATATTGTACCGCACTAAAAAAACTTTTTTAGTCAAAAATAAGTTTGTGATTCGTGCATTAGTTGCATATAAATAAGGTAATCTTTGTAGTTAAAAAATCAGATATAATCCGAACGCGAGTAAATTAGTTTAGCGTTTTTAAAAAAATAATTTTGATTTGATAAACGAGCGATATCTTGCAATACGAGCAGTATTGCGTCACTTTCTCGATAAAAATCATTGGTTCGGTTAACTGAGCCGATGATTTTTATTGACATATGCAGCGAATGCATATCTTTTGGAAAATAATTTTCCGCTCTATAAATGAAATGACATAAATGTAAAAAAGTAAATGATATATTTATTGCTAAATGAATAAAAAATATTTTCAAACATACATAAAATAATATTTGAATATAAATCTATTGGGTTCTAAAAATATTATGAAATGCTATATTAACTTTATAAAATGACCCAAAGATCTTATATATACATATGTACATACATACACCAAGATGGATAACAATATTACTATTTAAAAATATTTTTTATTTAAATATTCTCACCTTACATTATGTATGCAAATATTAAATACAACATGAAAACCCATTGTGCTATATATTATACACTCAATTGCTTTCACTATATTATCAATATATTTTTTTGTATAAAAACTATTGATTTTCGTCACATTAACGACAGATGTGCTATAATATCTATGCGAAAAATCCTCTCCAACGACACATGCTGCGATAGCGTTTAATTGTTGCAATTGATTTTCAACCCTTATCGCATATCACTGGGGACCGTTTTATTATTTTTTAGCCGCATCCCCTAATAAACGCACACATTGAATTGTTCACCGCGGATTTGCTCGAAATTGGCCCTTTCAATTCAGTCGAGTGAAGGGCTGAACAAGCGCAACTGTAAGCTTGAATACATTACATTCAGATTTTTTTACTTTTTCTCTATCGAACAATTCTTCTCGCCTCCCATTCATGTGTTGCGTATTTATTTCATTACTTGCAAAATATTTTGCGGTGTTGCATTGAATCGTCAAAAACAGATATCGTGTTACCGAAAAGGAGATCTCGGAGCGGAAACGATTATCTTCTTAATCTTCGCGTGCATGTCGAGAGAAGAATAATCATTGTCTTGTTCATTCTTCGATCGGAACCGTTTCAGCGTAATGCCCGTCTATTGTCGATCGTTATTGAACTCGGATAACACAATTTTTGGATGATTTTTTCGCTTTCATCGCACACGACCTGTCTGCTTCTGTGGAAATCAAACGTGACGCTTCTGCTTTTTCTACCTGTGTGTTTTGAGCGACGCACCTGAGCGAGAATTTGAGATGCGTGCTTAAGTAACACGTGCATTAAGGCTTTTAGGAAATAGTTAAATATATGTAGAGTTTATATGGAATGTCGTTATACATACAATGTTTTGTTTTGTTAATCAAAGTATACAATTAAAAATAATTTTGCATATGAACTAAATAAAACGGTGAGCCCGTTTAAAAGTAGTTCGAAGCGTGAATAGATTGAATATATTTAGTTTTAAAGGATAAATCGAAAATTAATTATAATAATATAAAACATAATATTCTGTGAATTTTAGTTGATTTTTCAAAGTTAAAAAAATTGTATTAAATCTTTAGATTCACTATTTTTTCTGTTACTAAAGATAAAATTAATTATTAAAAAGGGTGTAAGTAAAATAGTAAAAATATTAGTTTTTAATAAAAAAAATACGTAATAAAAAAGATAAATTAAAATTAAATTTATTTGTCAGAATAATTTTGAATACGTTTTTAATTAGAAGAGGAACATATTAATTTGTCATCCAATGTTTAGTGGAATTAAATATGATATAAATAGCAATCTGCATTTTGGTTTTTATTCTCATGTAAATTTAATTTTTAAAAGTGGCAAGGCTATTTTTATAATTTTCATTAAAATGTCAGAGGAATTACATAAAAATATAATATGGATTTTTGGGCTACTTTTAAATGCACATTTAATTCAATAGTTAGTGGAATGAAATAAAAATAGCTGTGTTAATTTTGGGCTTTTTTTAAATTGCGTATTTTATTCAAAAGCGCAAATATGTATTTTGTAGATATCAATCAAATGTCAGAGAAATAATATAAAAATATAATTTAAATTTTCGGGCTACTTTTAAATGCGCATTTCATCCAATGTTTAGTGGATTGAAATAAAAATTGCAATGTGCATTTTGGATAACGTTTATATGTGAATTTAATTTAAAAAATTAAATTTTTAATATTTATTTATCATTTAAATGTCAGAAAAATTTCATAAAATATAATATACATATTCGGGCTACTCTTAAATGCACATTTATTTCAATAGTTAGTGAGTTTGAAATTACAGTAGTTACTTGCATTTTGGACTTTTTATAATGCATTTTTCATTAAAAAAATGTAAATGTTTAATGGATAAAAATTTAATATCAGAGGAATTAAATAAACATATAATGTGCATTTTCAGGCAACTTTTCAATGCGCATTTAATTCAATGGTCAGTGGCATGAAATAAAAATAGCTATGTGCATTTTGGGGCTTTTTTTAAAAGCACATTTTATTAAAAAATGTAAAATATTTATTTTGTGGATAACAATCAAATTACAGAGATATAACATGAAAATATTATGTGCACTTTAAGGTTACTTTTAAATGCACATTTAAACCAATGGTTAGTGGAATGCAATATAAATAACTAAGATAATTTCGGGCTTATTTTAAATACGCATTTCTTATAAAATGTCAATATTTATTTTATAGATATAAATCAAATGTGAGAAGAATTATATAAAAATATGATGTGCATTCTCGGAGTATAAAATGTTCATTTTATCCTTATATTTTATATTTCTTGGGAATTAAATAAAAATGTTTTGAATATCTGAGAAATTATATAAAATATAATATACACATTAACCCTATTTTTAAACGCTTATTTAATTCAATGGTGTGCAATACAAATAGTTACGTTCATTTTAGGCTTCTCTTAAAAGTGATTTTCATTAAAATGCAAATATTTATCCTATAGATTTAAATAAAAAATATCGTGCATTTCGGAATTTTTAAACGCGCATTTAATCCAATGGTTAGTGATATGAAATTAAATAGATATGTGCATTTATTTAATTAAAAAAAATATTTATCTAGAAATTCAATATAAATATTATGAATGCTTTGAGGTTCTTTAAAATGCACATTAAAAAAAAAACAAATATTTATTTTTTAGGTATACAACTCAAATTTGAGAGGAATTATATAAACATATAATGTGCATTTTCGGGCTACTTTTAAATGTGCATTTAATTAAAAATATTAATATTTATCTTTTAGATATTAATTAAATGTCAAAGGTATTTCATAAAAATATAATAAGCATTTTCGGGTTACTTATTTGATAAATATCGGTTACTAATTTGATACATTCGATAAAAATAGTATAAACAATTAAATGGATAAAAAAAAATTGGGATTAGTTTATAATATTTTAATTATTTAAGTATAGCATTAAAATATAATTGTAATGTAAATTTAGAGCTACTTGAATAAAATGCGCATTTTAATGAAAAAATAGTTAAATAATATTATGATAAATCAAGTAATGGCAAATGAAATTAATCTGTACCTAAAAAAAAATCTAGTTTAAAATTCAATAAGAGGACAATAAAATTTATCTGAAATTAGAGGTAAATTTGCATTAAAGCTTCATAAGTAAACAAATCCCTAAAATATAGTTAATTAACGCATTTAAAAGTATATATGTATGTATAGTTAAGTTTTGTAAATAATCAGTATACATTAAAATTAATGGGATCATATGTAAATAAAACTTAATAAATTTACTTTGATTATCGCAATATTAAATATATTTTACTTTTGTGTATATAAAAGCTCGAGTAAATAAATAATTGTCCAATTGACACATTCAATCGACGACATACCAGTCTACGATATTCTCCATAACACTTTCATCAATTTAAATAAATTAAACGACACGTTTCGACACTCGTTCGCGTGCTTAAAGGCCGATAAAGCCATTAATTCATTATCATACCTGTAGTTATTCCGATCTTTAATACAGATACCATTAGCCCTCAATTCACTCTTGAGTCTTGACCACACACGTCATCTCTTAAGCTTTTCGCCAGCGCATAACAAAAAAAAGTAAACGTCTTTCGTAACAATTCACCTAATTTCATTCCCGTGCTTTTAAGAACCTCAAATTGCCCCGGGGTGCATTTCTACCTGTTATTCCTTAAATATATGGAGCAATTTGACCCTTGTGGATATATGTATTAAAAGGATGTTTCATCCGAAGTTACCTTCCACTTGTGATATTGTGGCATTCACAAGGATGCGTGATAAAGAAGCCAGTTTGCCTCGGGCGATTCACGTGTTCAAATCTCACGTGGGTTTAAATCCAGAACGATGTAAGCGACATTGAATCGATCGTGCTTTTTTGTATGAGATTTAAGGCGAGCTTTTGTATCGTTTTTTATGTATATTGTCCATCTCACCTTTCAGGTATGCGTTTAACAAAAGTATATCTTTTCATCCTTGCCTTGTCCGGAGCGGATAAAAAATGTTCACGCTTCACGGGGCTTAAAATAACCAGAGTTGTGTATAAAAAATAATGTGTGTGTGTAATTTGAAGGTTGACCAATGAAAGAATCAAGTATCGTATCAATTTTCATTTATTAAAATCTTATCATATATAAACATTTGTAAAACATACATCAAAATGGAAGACGTGTTTTTTTACAATTAATTAAAGCTCATCAAAAAATCACATTCTTAAATCACAATTATACATTATTAAAGCTTTTCGTTATTATATAATATAATTGAGCAAAATCAGGCATTTGCTTAAAATTAATTAATGCTAAAATCACAGTTTTAAGACACGTTCACGTGAATCACATTATCGGAAGACGAAGTTGATTATCAATGATGGTTCATGAAATTAGGCTTGGACCCATCGGTCTTGAGCGAACATTATCGGCATTTGTTCTGTAGGTTCTTGGCATTGTGTGAAACATTGGCGAGATGATACGAAGTCCATGTCTTCGCTCTTGGTCATGGAAGTCCAGAAGAATGTTCCGGCTTCGGTTCTGGCGAAGTGTACGGGCACGTACGCTTGTCCTTTGGAGACGGGCCTGACGTTCCACTGTCCTTCTTCATCGCAGACAAAAATGGCGGACTCTGGTTGGCAGTCGTTGATTTCATCGAAGATCTGAGATTCCAATTCTTCGTTGGCTGAATTGTCGTCGCACTCTTGGCAGAAGTGCGGCTGCTGAACGGCGACCGGCTTCTTTTTCAGCATCTTCAGGAGCGGCTTCAAGATCGACTTGATCTTGTGCGTCTTGGAGGCCTTCTGGCTGTTGTACTTGTTATCGTTCATCGAGTTGTTCGACGAGATAATGTACTCGCTTGTGTAGAACGACATGGTTTATGACAGGTGCGTGTAAGGTTTCGAGGGAATAGCTTGCGTGACTGAAGCACGAGGCAGAATGGTTTCACTGGCGGTGGAGCACGCTTTTATAGGCAGCAAAACGCGGGAGAAGCGCGGAGGGGGTGGATTTTGGTAGAGTCGCTACCGCCGAAAAAATATCACGGGGTAGTTCAATGTATAAGTTATTTAATGTAATATTTTTGGCGAGTAATATTTTATATCTGTTATTTTTTAAATAATATTATCATCAAATTTTTGTATGTATATATTCTAAATGAACCTGTATCGAAAACTTTGCCATATAGCACGCGCTCTATTGTTATTTTTGCACCCCAACCTCACAAAGTTCACCCCTATGAGGTGACCCCTTAGAATCGATGCACTTGTGCATATCAGTACATAAGCGAGGGGAAAAATCTCGCTTACAAGTTCATCATTGTTGTGCAACCCTTTACTCGAGGGTCAAGCGTAATCCGTATGCAAAGTATTGATCAGTTTCGTACTTTCGCATTGAACGTCCCTCGATCTTTTCAACAAATACAGGGCACTTTCAATAACGCCGAGGGCGAACGGCAAAAAATGTATACGTATATTGAAAACTCGTATCTCGGCCGAGACACGACACATTTCGGCTAAACTGTAATCATGTACGTTTTTTTTCTCGTCGGTCTTCCAAAATCACATATCCTGAAGATGCGGGGGAAGGCTACTCCGACCAATCCGGAGGGCTACAGAGGGCAGGTGTTTCTGGTACTCGTGAGTCACTTCGCGAACACGTGTGCCCGTCGAGACGGTCTTATGTCTACCTGTGCAAGGAAAAGGGACGCAGATACGCCGACGCAAGTGTTCTTGGGTATCATCGTTTGAATGCACATTTTTTTTGGATTCACCCATATAGGGCAAGGTATGTATTATTTCGCTGTTAATTTTCATATACAAGAGGGGTTGTTTCGTGGGAATCGCCGAGGATTCCCGGTTCCCAGGGTTGATACCGAGACCCTTTTTCCTTTTTCTCCTCGAACGGCAGATGGCAAGCGAGGGGAGAGAATACGGCAAGTATTGACTTGTTATGGTTGTGTGGTGGTATTTTTACGATTAACGACCCGCGGTGTGTGGGTGATTGTAACAATGATTGGGCCGGTGTTTGTTGATTGATCATTTTAACACGTGTTTCAACCCCGCATTATGTAATATAATACAAAATGGTCTTGAATGCTAATTAATTTGGCGTGATTAGGAAATTTTTGGTAGGTATATCGCACACACACACAAACGATAATGATCAAGTGACAATAACAATTAAGATAAGACTTATTGATTAAAAAAATATAATATTGATCAACATAAAATCAATAATACAATAATCACGTAATATAGGAATGGAGTGATTTTATTTTTATCAAGGTCATATAGTGTGAGTTTTAGATCATATGACATTCAATATATTAGGGGTTGTTATGTGAAGCTGGAAGGATACACATTTTTGAACAAAAATATAACAACTAATCTAAAGTATCGGTGAATACGATAAAAGCATACAAATAAAATGCCTTATTGTTATTTATTAATAAGACTTTTATTTAATTTATTAATAAATAAACGTGAGATGAAAATTGATAATAAACCAGCAACTTACTATGTATTATATAATTCACAATAAACTTCACAAAAATAATGCAAAATTACTTTTGCTCACTAGAATGTATTTATTACATAGTAATAATACTTACGTAATTTCGACTTATGAACAACTTTTCAGAAAATAAACGACATTCTTGCAATTTATTTTAATTTATGTCCTACTATATATTTTAAAATTGGTAATAATATAATTATAAATAATATAACACAATAAATTATAAATTGTTAACAATTTGAAATATTATAATGTAAAAAAATAAATTTGTTGTCAAGAAAAATACAAATGGATTATTATTTTATAATTAACCAAATTTAAAAAAAATATATATATAAATGCAAAATATTATATTAAAAAAATATCAAAATTACAAAAATATCAAAAAATACTACAAACAAATTTAACGACAATAAAATTAAAAATTACGAAGATATGTATTTAAGTTATCTTATTTAAAAAAAATATATTTAAAAATACTTTAAAAATATTTTAAAAATACTGATGCATCCAACAAAAAATATTTGCAAGGCTAAAAACACGTTACGTTGGTTTAATTGTTAATAAGTAATTATATTATTTTTTTTTTAAAATAATCATGATATTCTTAATTGAAAAATAATTGTAATATTAAAAAACGGGTAAAAAAAGCCAGTTTTCGTTTTTCTAAGTGACCAAAAAACCGGTTAATGGAAGCCAAAAATAAGCATTTGAGTAGTATTATGAATTAAATGACATTATAATGGTTAGTAAATAAATCGGAGTCTTGATATTGAAAAAAATACTGATCATTTAATTTTTTGTTCCTATAATTTACATTCGTGGCTAGTTTATTTAATATTTGATTTAATATCCTCGAAGTATGAAAATTTACAAAAGTTACTCTCATACATAAAAAAAAAGCAAATCTATAATAGATAATCATAGACTGGTTTCGATTTTATTAGTAGTATGCAAAGTATCCGAAATTATTCTTCATAAGTATGATTTAAGAAATATCTAAAAATGTTTGATTATTAAAAAGCATGATTTTTGTATATATATATTAGATCAGTAGCAACGATTCGATTAAGGCAATTAAGTAGATGTAATATAAACTGATTTTTACAAAGCCTTTCATAGTTCATAAAATAATTATTTCCAAAATATCGTCAATATGTTTAAGATGGGCAACACAATATGTTTTTATGGTTATTAATGATATTAATAAAGTTATTCATAATAAAAAATTATTACTTTTCGCTAATGACCTTAAAGTCTCCCTTAAAAATAGATTCCTTTCAATTTGTTGTTTAAACTTATATGCATGAGCATCCACTAATAGATTACCATTTAGCATAAAAATGTACTTAAATAAATAAATATATATATATATATATATATATATATATATATATATATATATATATATATATATATTTATTTAATTTTTATAAGTAGCACTTTATTTATTTACTACTGATTTCACGATTTACATATTCAAGATTGAGTTACGGTGCCTTACCTAATTTCGTGACCCACTTAACAGGTGTTTCAACTCGAAAGCACAGGGGTGAACTTTTAAATTGATGAACCGACGGGGAGCCACCCCAAAGATTTCGAGATCGTTTAGGGGAAGTCTTTGCTTCGTTTATTGTGATTTAAAGCGAATCGCCCTCACCCCTCAAAAGTTTAGCCCCACGACACAGGTGAAGAAGAAAAAAAATAAACGGAACAGGTACATGGAAATTAACGTAAATATTACACGTTTCGATTTATTCGACAGATTTATTTCAATAAGTCAAGAAGATTCACTTTCTCGCGACAAGTTTTAACTTGTTGCGCAACACAAGCTTTTTATCTTTTATTCAGGTAACTTTGACTTGTGCGAACTTGCTCGAACATCTGCTCGAGTTAAGAAGGTAAATTGACAATGATATGTTATTTAAACACACTATTCAAGCAGTTTATTGTGTGTGAACAAATTGTTGCGCAATGTAAAAATTTATACAATTTCATCAAAATGTGTTCACACTTTTATGTGGATTTATTATACATGGATAAGTATATTATTTAATGTGATTTTAACGCTGCAAAGATCACTGTTATTATTTTTTTCTTGTAAGATATTGTTTTATAAATAACATTTTATTTTTATTATTAGCTTCAATCATATAAGCTTTACTGAAAAATCATTTATAGTTTCATTTTTATTTTATAATATAATATGATTAATGCATTAGAGCTGCGTTCTTGCCTCTAGATTACACTGGTAATTATTTATTTTTAAAATAGGAAATAAATTATAGATTTAGTTTTTGTAGTGGTGTATAAAGTTTTCTGCTCATTTTATGTGCGATGGATACTAAATACAAAATTTGGAATTAAAAAAATTAAAAACAATTAAATTTAATATGTAAATGGATATAAAAAATATATAAAAGCAATGTATTAAATTTTCGTTCATTCCTAAGATTTATTAATATAATAATAAATTTCATTGTTTTAATCTTAAGTGATTTCAACGGTCGGTAAAGAACGAAACCTTTATGTAAAATATAACCATTCTTACTTCTAACAATAGACTTAAGCGCTCGGTCAACTACGAAACATTTTGTAAGCAAAAATTTATTTTTAAAATATAACAACGAATTTTATTTAAACCATACTTTACACATATGCTTAAATCAAATAACGACATCCTTGTTATTCTCACCCGTACAAATTAACATAACGAAATTAATGACAGCCTCCACGAATTCCATCGACAACATGGCATTACGATCCAATAACCGGCAATGCATAATAGAGCACCCATAACAAACTGCAATTTGGACGCGCGAGCATAGGCAAACTATCAATTAGACCATGGGATCGTTAGCAACATAAGCAGGTGAAAGATTTAATGAAGGAGTCTCGTAGCCAAACGAGATTCTTATTATCGAAGACCCGATCGAATCGCTAATTAACTATTTGGGCCACCATCCAGTATTTTACCGTATTAAAAGCGTACTTTGGGCAAGGCGAATTGTTATTTGTGATTTTTCATGCAATTGCGTGCGCGTAATTCGGTCTTATCATTTTTTTGGCAATTTCGCGCATAACGGTCGGCAAATGAAGAAGATACATCGAGTATCGAATTATTCGACGTTAAAACTTCTCCGAGTCGTCAATTACGTACGATTTCAATTCGATACGATTCATTAGCGATCGATATTTATTTTTATATGAGGAGCACGTCCATAAAATCTATACGAAGTATGGTACCGAAATTACGTACATGCTTATAATTATATAATCAATAATTGTTTCCGTAACAAACATGAATTTAGAATTTAACGCTAAATATAGTTTGCAATTAAATATTATAAATAAATATTATTAAAATTCTGGTCTTTATGTTAAGAGTAAGATCATTATAACTATTTTTTTAAAGCAAAAATTATTTCAGGAAAATTGAATTACATATACAGTTCTCGAATTAATTTGCTCTTAAAAGATGCAATTTTATATCATGTATTAAAATAAAAATATTAAAAAAATATTTTTATATATTTATATTGACGTAATTCTGCATGAGTAAGAAATAATTTATTTTGGCAATTTTTAGGCAATCGAAAGTTGGGGTCCTTTTTACTGTTGGTATCATTTTGAATTCCATTTTAGGTTTTAAAGTGTTGCATATATTGTCTTAATTTTATTTTTAATTTCAGATACACCTTTTTTCAATACTTTAAGCGTAGAGTCAAACAGAGATAATTTATTCAGCGATTTCATTAAAACATTTGAATATTATTATTTTTTGGTCATTTGTTATGACGTTAGTGATTAAACATTCTTTTATTTAGTTTAAAAACACAGAGTTTGTCTTCTGCCATTTTTAAAACGGTCAGTTCCGTGTTAAATCACATTTTTTTTATTTGTTTCACTTTATTTAAAAACTTATTGTTGCACAGGTCTCTCACTTAGAACCGTCGAATACAGAGGTCGAGCACGATTGCAATTTAAATACTCTTTCTTTGTAATGGTAAGTTATTTCATTACACTTTGTAAAAAATCTATTAAATTTATTACCCGCGAAGGATTTAATATAAAATTGTCCCGAATTATTTTGTGCCTTAAATAACTCGAAGTTCATAAAGCCTCATTATTGCTTTTACTCTGGATAGTCATCTATGTGTTATGTTCACTATTTCATTGCACAAGTGTTTGAAATTTTATATAGCTTATCATTTTACTGCTACATCCATAGCAAATTTTAATCTGCTTGCTCATCTAAATTACAATGCTCCTTCAAATATAATTTCATGAATCTTTTTTACCATTGCTAGAGCACCATCTTTACAAATATCTTTAAACATATCTAATGTTTTATTATGCAATTAATAATACATGTGAATCTATCTTCTCTTGTGTTTTTTTATGTAGATATGCGTACATAAGTAATTATTCTTCAATACTTTTATTAAATGTATATCGAATAAATACTGATAATTCAGCTAGTTCTGCGACGGTGATCGGATTATTGCGCAAACGAAAATTGTGCACGCGAAAATTCTGAATATATGTGATTGTTTGATTGCAGATATATTTTACTTTTTATTCCAATTGCTTAATATTTTTCTTTATAACTGCAAAACATTTTTAAAACATTATTTTTTTTATATATATTTACGAATTCTTATATACTAATTATTTATGATCAGAATTTTTGTTGTTTGAAAGTCGATAAATTAATTCTTTCTCTATATCAGAGAAGAAGTATTATTTGATAACTGTTTTTTGCATCTATTTTTGATACTATGTCTTTCACACAATTTTTTCTGCCTCTCAAATTGTATGAGCTTCACCATTAAGTGCAATATGGATTTAGCAATCGTAATGATTTTAAGCTTAGACTTTTCCAATGCGTCATATCGTCTCTTAAAAATGTATATCTTCTCATGTGTGATCATTGTGTATCGATTCGAAGTGCTTTCGAAGTTTATATGGAGTCTAAGAATTGTTTCTAGTATCTTATGTCATAAGGACAGAATAGCGTAGTCCATAACGTCTCAGACTAATAACTCTAAGGTTGCGGGTTCGAGCCCCTGCAGCGACACTCAAATTTTTATTTATTAAAAAAAATGGCCCAAGCTGCACTGACATCTATTAATTATAAAATGTATAGCACATAGTAATTTATAATTATTAATATATATGTCATAAATTCCCAGACTTTTTAGTTTGTTTATTAATACTTACTTGTTGTAGGTATTCATTATGTCTAATTGACTGCCCGTTGTAACGCATTAAGCTTACGCCTGTTAGGTTACAACGGAAGATTTAATAAAAAATAAAAATAAAATAAAACACTTATTATATCAGGAGCGTCTAACTTACCAATACACATAAAAATATATATAAATAAATTTCATCGTACTTCCGTTTTGTTGGGTTCATAGATGACACCTGTTCTTTTATATAGTAAATTTTATAAGTTTGTAAATCTTTAATCCTTTTGGTAATGTTCCTATCTTAAAACAAAAAAATTGTTTTTTAATAATATTTAAATTCCTTAATAAGAAAAATAATTTTGGCAAAACCAAATTTTTATATATAATAAATTCTCTAAGAACGCTCGTTACCGAGCGTTCCCACTGTGACACGATTCTATTGCTTTTGACGTGAATTTTTGACTCCTGGGAAGTGATAATTGTTTTTGCGCCCTCCTATTGACCAAAATTCGGTTTGAATATACTTTGATCAACCATCTTATATCATAAGTACATAGTAATAA
The DNA here is from genome assembly GCF_051122295.1 of Plectrocnemia conspersa. Lineage (NCBI taxonomy): Eukaryota > Metazoa > Arthropoda > Insecta > Trichoptera > Polycentropodidae > Plectrocnemia > Plectrocnemia conspersa. The sequence goes on along the minus strand of NW_028277175.1, from coordinate 8,815,060 downwards.
CGGTAAGAATAGTAATACTATCATATTTTAAAAATATAGTGTAATATTGAAGTGTAGACAAATTATGGAGCAATATGCAAAATGTGACGTTTGTCTGTACTTCTTCTTCGAAAGATGAGTTGGCTTAGATTGTTTTTTGGACTTGACCTAATGAGTTCTAAGACTATAATTAGTTATACAACTTCAGTTCACTAGTGCCTATCAGTAAAATTATATTTTCGCTAATATAAATATATCCACTGTTGAAAATAAAAGCATGAAAAATTTGAAATCATACAATTTTACTAGCACAGGTCAGATAAATTATAATTTCACTGGTAAAAATATATTATGTAAAGCGAAAAGAAATGCAATTTTTTGCTTCATTACTTTGAAAGTTTATAAGTGATGATAGGGATTTAAAAGACTAACCAAAATCAGACACTCTAAAATCATTAGTGAAGATCGATCCGCATAAAACAATCAAGAATTTGTTACAAGACTTTGACGTCCATGGTTCATAATAAATAGATAAGGAATTTGAGTGCCGCATGAAATTTCTCCAACGGCCTTAGAACAAAGAATAACTGTATTTTCATCTCTATTGTCCAGGTATGATCTGTTTGCTGATCGGATTGTTACTGGGGATGAGAAGTGGGCTTTTAAAAGCAATTTAAGGTGAAAAAAAACAATAGCTTTTATCAAAATAAGTACCTGTGTCTACCCCTTGGCCATCATTGATTTTAAAAAAGGTTTACCTTTGTGTTTGGTGGGATTTTCTGAGAGGCTTACAGCATAAGTGTACTGTGGCCAATTAGAGAGATTAAAAGCGGAACTGCTTAAAAACGATCAATTTTAGTGAACAATTAGAAGATAATTCTACGGCATGATAATGCTGGACCACACGCAGCAAGGATTACGTAGGACAAAATAAGAGAGCTGGATCTAGAAGTTCTGCAACATCCACCATATTCACCTGTTATTGTACCTTCGGATTATCATCTTTTTAAGTACATGGAGCATTCGCTTCGTCATAAAAAATTCCGAAATGTTGAATTAATGAAAAATCACTTGGAGTCCTATTTTAATGGAAAACCGCCAGAGATTTATAAAACAGGAATTAAAAAACTGCCTATTCTATGGATTAAAAAAAAATTTGTCACATTAAAAAAATACATTTCTTTTCACTTTACCAATATTATATCAGTGAAAATGATATTCCGATATAATTTCACTGAAATGATATATTTTAAAAAATATTTTCGAAATAGATTCGACACTGTTTTTTTTATTATATATTTCGGTTTAGAATCAGGGACATTATTGCAGTTTTTTCCTGTGGAGTGGGGTAGGGGGCAAAAGTTGATCTGACAGTGGTTGTTTTTTTTATATATTTTTAATTCATAGTATTTCAGTATGTGACATGCATTACTGGCCAAAATTAAAGGGGGGCAACTGCCAAACAAAAATAGGCCTTCTTTATCACTCGCCTCAAACATTTTTCAATTTTGTTTACGGAACACATATAAACATAAACATAGTTTATAAAACACTGATATATACATAGGTATATATATATATTTTATTTCCGACACATACAAATTAAAAGTTGATTCTATTAGGTTTTTCAGATGCTTATATTTGTAATAATAAATAATAATATTAATTCTGAAATAATCATACATATACATATGTATAGCATAAAGAAATATAATATATTTAATAAATAAATATATGCAATAAATTATAAATCTGATTTAATCATATTCTTTAATTCTTTAATTTTTTTTAGTTCATTTTTCTGTCAAACTATGTGTATAAATGCATTATTTATAATTTTATTTAATGCATATTGCCATAAATGACAGTAATATTTTATGTATTTTAGTTTTTAGCAATCGTTTATGTGCTATAAATCTGCATCGAAAATATAATACGAATAATATTTTATACGCAATTAATTGCAAAACCCTTTGAGCGCTAAACGCTCGTTTGCCGCGAATATAAATTATACACAAAATGATATGCGATACATTTTTTTTATAAAAAATCCTAATTACCCCTCTAATAGGTGTTTCGTTATTCAAAAGTGACTTTTAACTTGATGTTCATCACCGGTAATTGGGTGAATGTGGCGAACATAAATGAGTATGTGGAGAAATTAGACCCATGAAGGAGGCGGGAAGAAGGCGTGAACTAAATCTTCCTTTTTATTATGCCTACACCTTGCATCCAAAGATTTTTACACGCATTTTATATAAAGTTAACCCATAAGTTTAAAATTTCTATTAACATTTAATTTAATTATTGAAATAATATAAATATAATATGAATATTATTATAAGCATTACATATATTCAATGCAAATTAACTGATTTTTATTGTTAAATATTAAACTTTTAGGTCACCCTTGAAGTGAGCGTTTGAATGATTTTGCGGCCTGCAAAAGATGATTAAAGATGCCGATGATAAATATGACCATTTAAGTCCGAGCATACAGCCTTAATGGGCTACTTAGGGCATATTAGGCCATAATGGATGCCTCATATTTTTGTATACGCATAACACCTTTGAGTTCAATTTACACTAAATACCTGCCAAATTATAACGTCCCGTAGTAATCAGGGGTAGTTTGCTCGCTCTTTTTAGACATAGTCTCATGAGATAAAAACGCCCCCCGGGAGACGTATTAAATGCTACCAAATTATGTTTTCGGCTTTGAAAAAAGAGTTATGCGAACGTTAGTGGCAAATTGGCGGTTTTGTGACTACGCTCTCCATATGCTATCCATTTGTGTTAATTTTTGTCCATTTAGAAAAATACGATAACATTTACATAATTGTTTGGAGTTAATAATTTATTTAAAGGTAAAATAGAAAAATAGTTATTAAGCTGCTCAAAGCTTAACGATCTGCTTAAAGCGATAGCTTGCTTTTGAAATTCAGCACCTTATTACTATTCTCCCTTAGGGTATAAACCCCTATAACGATTTGTTAATAGCCAACCTCATCAACAGTTTGACTATCTCATTATGCATCATTAATTTATCACAAATTGGTATAATCACATAATGCACGTGTTTTATAATAAAGTGGATGTATCGGTTTTAGATACCGAGAATGTAATCCGTTTTTAATTATTTAATCATTGTTATTGCTGCAAGTTTTTTTTTGTGATATTGCCAATTATTGTTTAGTAACCGTAAGATCGTCAGTTAAAATCCACTTATTAGTGATCATAATCAATATTGTGATTGTAATAATTTTGATCGATCATTTTGGATTATGATTTTCAGGATTTCCGTTACATTAAGCTATACATTTTTTTATTACATAATTCTATTTAAAATTAAAATGGAATTTATTACATTAAAAAAAATTAGTAATGTAGATTTTTTTCGTGCTGGATTTTCGTCAGATGGGAAAAAATTGCATTGTTTTAAGAAATGCCGTTTAGATAAAAACTAAGTATGTTAAAAAATAATCATGTTGCATCTTTTGTAAGAACTAGGTAGATGTTTGCTTCTAAAATATTCATAGAAGTATTCATTTTTGAAAATTTTGACCTAAAAAAATTGCAACAAAACATTTTACTCTAATTACTACTTCTATAGGTTTTGATTAAAGTAGGGTAATGAAATTTTTGCTAGCCACTTTAAAACAAAATCAAACTGACTACGAAAGTGCAAAATGTTATATATTGTATACATATACAACTACAATATTATAAAGCAAAGTATAATTAAAATCCCTAAAAAAATGTGAATCTAATATAAAATTTTCTCGTTATGCTAGAGTAACGTTGCATAAAATATTATTTTATTATATACAACAATCTTCTTTTTCTTCTCTTTAAAAACTGTCAGTGCTTAAAGCGGAGGGGGGGAGGGGAGAAAGCATAACATATTAGAAGAGTAGTATAAAATTATAATTATAAAATACACCACAAAAATAATAAAATTTAAAACCCAACTTAGACATCGATCGTTTTTATCAAAACAAGAAAATAATGTTTTAAAGTTCATTAAAACTTGATACAATTCTGTATTTAATTATTATAATACAATATAATGACTTTTTATAACTTTAAAAATTACATAAAAATATGTAAATTTAAAAGTTGATTTGTGCACTGTTGATGGTTCTATTGGATTTTCTTAAAAATTTTAGAAAATTGTTTTAATATTGCGATTAAAACATAAAATATTTAAAAAAAATAAAATTTCACAAAATATGAAAAAATTAAATTTTAAGTATAATGATATTTAAAAAAAATAATTTGATTGTCAGGGGTGTTATAATATTAAAATCATTACTACTTTTTAATGACAGTGTCACACTTTTAGATTCAACCTTATGTTGTAATAAAAATACAGGCTACGAAATACAATGGCTTTAATCATTAAATATAAGTAGATATTTTAAAGCGAAATTTTTCAAGAGCTCAAAAAATTTATTTGAAAGTTTTTCACTTTCACTGCATAAAATTTTCAGAGCATCTCTTTAATTTATTCGTAATTCTTTTAAATCTTGAAAAATACATTTCTTCTTAGCATACAGTAACCATTAAGTTAAGAAACAGCCGCAATATTGCTTCCACATTTGGGAAGCCCATCTGCTTTTTTTGTATATAATTTAATAAAGTTGTATGTGAGGCAGAGAGTGCTTTCTGTAGGCATATGGCTTTGTCTTAATGATTTATAATAAATTATATATTAAAAAAACTGTCAATAGAAGCATAAAAAATAAATATTTTTAGAATAGATTACAGAAACTAAAATATTATAATAAATACATACATGAGTATAAATAGTTATTAATTTACATACAAATCATATTATAGACTACTCTTTTCTTAACTATAATAAAATAATATGGCTTATAAAAATAAAATTCTTGATTATTCTCAATTTGTAAAATGTTCCCTAATAAATGTATATTAGTATTACATTACATTACATTACATTACATTACATTACATTAAATATTGTGGTGAAGTGGTATATTAATTTAGAGTTTAAATTAATATACAAATTATATATTACTAAAATTTAATAAATTAAATAAGTATATATTCGAAAAAGAATAAGTGGAAGAATTTGTAAAAGTTTGGAAGTACATATTTAAATTAGTACAATAACTGCAACCATATAATCAAAACTAACGATAGAGCTTTAAGCTTTTACTTAAGGCGTTTGGTTCAAGTAGCTTTGAAATGCGTTAATAATTGTATAGTAAATGCGTTTGAGGCCAGATTTTAAGTATACAAATTTGCCTAATTTTCGCGTGCCTCATAAGTGTGCCAATTTCCATAAAACTTGCCCGGAAGATTTAGACTTTTAGACCCAGATATTTATGAACATGTACCTTATCTGTACACGTGCATACCATATAAGATTGTGTTTAATATATTCATCGTTCGGTAGAAAACGGGTTTTTCGGTCGTTGGGTTTTTGACAAATTGTTCTGTTTTTGCGCCAAAAGAGCAATATATTTTGTTCAATTATGCATTATTTTTTGCATGTGTCAAACACGTAAAAAACAAATCTCTTCGAAAAGGGCGTAGCACCTTAAAACGCGGTGCGATCATATAAGAGCTAATGGGACTGTTTAATGCACATCGGGAGACAGTGACGATCATAATTAAGGGCTTTTAATGGTATTTTGGCAACGACCACAAAAAATAAAACATGAAGAAAATACGACATCAAAAATTGTTTTATCCAATTTTGCATTGATATATGGTGTGATTTTAAATTGTTGCTATCGATATAGTATTGGAAATAATGTTAATTTTATTATGTAGAGAATTAATTTTGTTCGTATAATATGTCAAACGAGAGAAAGGATCTGATGTTGTTTTCCATCAAGATTAAATCAACAACAGGATGTTGTTAATGTGATTTGGTGTTGTGTTAAAAATTGATTATCTTGTTTTTGCGATTTTTTTATTCTCGAGTAAAACGGATTTCCACATTTTAACCCACATATAAGATCACAAAACCAATTAATAATATCAGTGAACGACTGTAATTAATAAATGACATATTTGATTAATAATAATATATAGAGATATTCGAAAAGTTAATTCAAAGTTGTTTTAATATATTCATTTAGAACAATGGTCAAATATACTTTTTATTTATATTTTATAATCGTCACTATGAATCTTAATGTAGCTGTAACTGAAAGCCGCAACACACATTTCTGCCTTATCAATTATATAAACAGAAAAGTTTTTCAAGTACATATTGAAACATTAGCCTTGTATCTTTAACTTTAAAACGTCTCTTGTGTTTTCATATGTATTAAAAAATTCAATACTATTCAGTCAAAAATATATTGCCATAAACAGGGATGTTATTTAATGGGGGAGGGGGGGGGCAGATTTTTCTGCGACCTATTTTTGAGGTGAGCGCTTAACGTTAATATAGGTTGGGCCTTTCTAACATTTTGTTTCGTTCAACTAACGAATTCTGCGAATTTCGGTCAAAGTAGATACCGATGAGCATTCTATTTAAAAATATTTTTTAAAAGCGCAAAAGCATTTTTTTGTTGAGAAGAAGCGTCTTATTGTCTCGCATTTCGAAATAAAATAAAGGCGCATCAAAACCATAGATTTTGGAGCGGTACTAGTCACTTGGGTATATTGGGATAAAAAATAATTACTTGCGTTGCTCAAGTATACAAATTGATTCTTTCCAAGATTTTTTTTCAAATTTCATGCGAGATAGTATAAGCGAATATTTTACGAACATTCGAGCAATTATTAAAATATTCATGTAGGTGGAAAATAATAAATTGGCGTATAATTCTATTATTAGATTGAGTACGCAATTTCAAATCTATTCCGAAAATATTTTTTAAAATTTGTTATTTCAGTGAAATCATATCGAAACACATTTTCACCGGTTGACCAATATTTTTACAGTGGAAATATAATTTATATTGACAACTTTTGCCCCCACCATAAGAAAAGCTGAAATGACGTTCCTGATTTTAAATTACAAATTCTTGGGTTATTTCAAAGAAAATCTAAAAAGGCATTCTTGAAACTATATCGAAAATATATTTTAAAATAAGTAATTTTAATAAAAAAATCTGAATATATTTCACCGGTAAATATATAATTTTACCAGTGAAAATATATTTTTTCTGGCTGGTGCCAGACAATTATATGATTATATGATATATTATATTTTCACTAGTGAAGTCCAAATACATTTTCACCAGTAGATATATTTCTATTAGCAAAAACATAATTTAACTTATATGCCCTAGTGAAATTTGACAGTTGCGAAACGTTTATTTGCTGTTCAAACTAAAAGCTAACCTAAAGAAAGTTCTAAAATTAATATTCAATATTAGGTCAAATCTAAAACACAAACACAAAAGCAGACTCTTCTCGCAGGGATAAATAAGCAAAATAATAAGTACAGACAGACGTCGCATCTCGCATATTGCTTTATAGTTTGACTGCACGAGGTTTTAAAAATATGATAGCTATCCATACCGATATTACTATGGACTTTTAATATAAAAGAGGTCTGATCAAAGTATATTTAAACCAAATTTTGAGCAATAGGAGTGCGCAAAAACAATTATCAACGAGCGTTCCCACTGCGACGGTGACGGCACGATTTTATTGCTTTTGACGTGGATTTTTGACTTCTGAGAAGGGATAATTGTTTTTTTGCGCTCTTCTATTAGGAAAAAAGCAGTTTAGATGTACTTTATTTTATTTTCACTTATTGTAAGTCGTAATATTGCTATAAAAAGTCTTAACCATTTGAATGCCGTAAGGACGCCGGTGTCTATTTACGAACGACAACATTAGTGCCGCTAGGACGCGGGTGTTCGTTTCGTTGTTTTATTTTATATTGTAAAATTATGATTTAATTAGAACTAGATTTTATTTTGTTCCTATAATAAATAGAAGTTTACACGAAAAATATTAAATTATAAATAAAATATATTTATAGAAAAATCAACATATGCCAAAAATGCTTGGCATTTTTAGCACACACCGTATAATTTCGCTTGGCACTGAAAGGGTTAATATGAGCGCTAGATAACCAATCGTTTTCACTGCGGCGGTACGATTTTATTGCTTTTTGACTTGAATTTGGATTAAAAAAATGAAATGGAAATATTAAAAAAAAGCGACCACTGAATGACCAACTTTTGACCTCTCCTTGGAAAATGCTAAAATGACGTCCCTGACAATAAATATATATTACAGTATACTCTCGATTATCCAGAAAAGAGACGGATAATTCAAACTGGTTTTAAATTATGTACGATATATGTACAATACAGATTTATTTTTTATTTATTAAGAAAATCTGTTTATATATTAAATATGTTTAAAGTATTTATAGATCAGTATGGAAAATATAAGAAACAAACAACTTCTTTAACTCGATACATTTTGATTTGTTTTAAAACAGCAGGAAAATATCAAAAGGTGACTATCATGCTGTGTTTTCAACCTTCGAAATACAACTCAATGTAGTTTACTGCCAAGACTTTGTAAAATGATTGTTATTTCTTTTTAAAATTCTACTTTATTTTTTTAGACATGTTATTGTCGTGAAAAGTGTTATTTTATATGCTGTCGAAGTGGTCGCTAATTATATTTATATTACGATTAAAAAAATATAAATTTATTGAATATTTATATCACAGATCTGACCATAATTTTATCACTTCAACGTCTCTAACGACAATGATTATCTCAAAGGAATAAAAAATATAAATGTTGTCGAATGACACGTCTGATAGAAACCGCAACAAAAATCTAATCACGAAATAAGCGACTTGATCCCGTGTGTAGTGATAATTGGCAGGCTAACTAGGTGATTTGCAAGAAACGAGCTTGAAATCATCGCCGGCACCTGCCGTAAAGTGAGGATTCCATAGGTGTTAGGAGAGGGTCTACTGCTTGGGCATGAAAAGGGCGTGTGCCGACAAAATTACAAGGCGAGATGCAGGATGACGCTTTTCGGACCTGCTTGCTCTTCAATTTGCGATTCGGATGGATGTAATCTGACAGCACGCATCGGAACGCTGATTGATAATACCATTTTGTACGAGCCAAGCGCTCGGAGCTTCCCAAAGCTTTGCGCACGCGCACTGAAAATTATCAACATATAAAGCGAAAAAACTAATATTCAAACTTGTAATATAGCAATAATTTGTTTTGATTCTATATCGTTTCAAAATACTCTTAGTCGTATAATATTTCAATTTAATATAACTCTAAATTATCAACATTAAAAAAATCATATAAAATAATAGATACATTAGAAAAAATATGTTTATATTTAATTATTAATTATTAGTACAACTTAGTAATAATATTATTATTGTATTTTAATATTGGGATCTAAAATATTTGGGAAACGTTGTTATTTGCCACCATAGCTTCAAATCAAATTACCTTTAGCATTCATATATATGAAAAGTTTCTCTTTTTATCTTTAAATAAATAATATTTTTCTTCTGTAATGAAATTTAATCTCTCTCGTATTTAATCTAATAAAAAAGAATATCTTTTTCTCATTTCATCGATAAAAAATACTCATTCGAGTCGCTTTGATTGACTTTATCATGATTAAGCGGCTACCTGTCGGGCACGTTTTCGTTTATTTTCGTCGTTCTCGCGCCGAGTTTGATAATTTGAATCCATTTTCGTATAACTAGGTGTAGAAGAGGCAATCTCGTTGCCGAGACCCACAATTTGGTCAAAGGCGCCGACGACGAATAAAAATTATAATTTAGAAGAAGGGCGGTGGGCTTCGGGCGAGGGCCCTTCATTTTGCTCCTGTGCCCACCAGATAAGAAGAGACGTAATTACTCGCGTACAGTCATCGAGAAAGGTTTCTTTTAAATGCGAATAAAACTCATATAATCAATCGAAGCCTTATCTCGATCGACCGATCCGAACAAAATTCGTGAAAAAGTTAACCGCCGTTTTTTAGACGAAATTCGATACGCAACAGGTCCGTTCTATGGTTATCGGTTCAAATCTCACGGTTTGTTTTCACTTAACCCCCGGTTAGATAAGGCTTCGTTATAGTTTTTATTGAACGTCATTTATATGACATCGACATTTTATTTATTTAATCAAATTAATTATTTCAGTACTAATGCATTTAGCTAATAATAAAATATTAATTAAAATGCCATATTAACTATTTTATTTAATTAGTTGACAATGAATGAAATTTTGCCCTATTTTTAATAATTTTATTGAATTTTATTGCTTTTAATGTTGTAATTTATACATTTTGATTAGATCTTCAAAATAATTGTTTTCAAGGTCTTGGAATAATTGTTTTTTGGACCGTCGCGGATTAAAGTAAACAAAAAGAGAAAATTATATATAGTTCAAGTATAACTTAATAAAAAATAAGGAATTGAACCAAACATTCCAACTTTATATATACTATTGTGAAAATAATATTATGGAGAGCGCCGCAGGATTTTTTTAATCCTATTAAGATAAATCTATTACAAAAAAAACATTTTTGTAAATTGAATATATTTCAGTTAATAAAATTGTTTTAATCAAAAAATTAAGCTATGAAGCAAAGATTTACATAAATTTCGAATTATATGCTGATTTAAAATAATAGAGTAATAGTAGTTTTTTTCTAAAATGAGTTAATATAGATATCGTTGATTTTTTAATGATTTATCGACTATTTTAAAATTGAATACAAAAGTAAAATACATACTAAATTTGCTTAAAGCTCAAGTTTATACACATGAATTTCAAAAGTGAAAACGGATTATTTTTGTAAAAATTCTTTTTGTGACTATGAAGTTTTATTAATATTTTTTTATGCAAAGCTTCAATAACCTAATTTAAAAATGTCATTAGTTCTTTAATATAATGTATATTTTTTTAATAATATTAAGTTTATAAAAAATATATTTATTATAATAAATATATGCTAGAAAGGATTGAAATCGATGTATAATTTTACTTTAAGAAAAATAATTCAATCTTTACATATTGGTGTCGTTTTAAGACAGACTATAGTTTTATCAAATGTATGTAGTTATGCCAAAGATATTCGTTATGCATCTTCCCTAATTATTTATTTGGCTCTCTTAACGTATTTAGTTAAACATGTTTTAGCAATTTAAGAACGATTAGAGGGTGTTCTATGGTAGGAGCATTCGAAAATTAGGGATATTTTTTTTATTACGTGGTTAGTGTTTGTAATCTAAAGTGAATTTTAAAACGAATCTTGTGGTTTGCAATCAACACCAAGTAAAAAAAAACATAGGGTGTAACATTAAGGTTTCCCAATGTATTTACTTGATGCAACGCTCATAGGAAAACTTACAAGTAAAAATCTATATCGGAGATCAAGTGGAATGTGCGGTTTTACGACAAAAAAATCCGGAGCCAATTAACGTTTACTATTCACGTTGTATCTCGGCGATCAAAAAAGGTCCAAACGTGTGGAATGATACTTTGATTTTTTCATTCAAAATGCACGTGAGCCCAGAAAGATCATAAAATTAATGGTTTGGCACGCTTTGGACCCTCTGTGGGGGTTTTCGGGAGGCTGGTGATAATTTGTATTTTTTTGGTCAGACCGACGATTTTTTTATTATTATTTGGGATGCACGTGCTGAAAATATGGGCGGAGGTAAAAAACGATCGTAAAAGGTTTTCAGTGTTTACGACGTTTTTGGGCCAAAAAAAATGACGTGCTTTAATTTTTTCTGTTTAGAAACAACATTCGTCAAAAGACGCATAACTATGTAGAGCAAACAATTTTTATTATGCACAAGATTTAGAACTTCCTCAGTTAGATGTATTTTCCTGAATATTTTAATCTGAGACCTTAGTGTTTTGGTCATAAAATTCAACGTAATAAAAGTACGGCGATGACTGACAAAAAATGTAGTTTTACAACTTAAAATTAAGTGATACATGAGATATATTTTACTTATAAGATTTAAAGTGCCAATGAAAGCTCGTATTCAAATTAATTTTCCTCACTTAAATCCTTTACTCGTCATAAAATGTATGTGCATAATTCACACAATAATTTATATATATATATATATATATATATATATATATATATATATATATATATATATATATATATATATATATATATATATATATATATATATATATTTATACCTCTATAATATTTGCTCAATACAAAAAAAAACAGTACATCAAATAATATAATTAATATTGATTCAATTTACACAAAACGACTAAACTAATATATTTGTCTAAAATAAAAAAATCCCATTGATTGTGTTAGACACGTCTAATTATAGAAGTAATTATGTAGTCTTAGAGAAGCTATTAAAAAATGAGGTCGCAATCTCGAGGAGCATTTTAACAACTTGGGAACACATCAGTGACACTTGTTAATGCATAAATATCAACTTCCACCCCAATTCCGTCGAGTTGAAAATTCCGTCACGTGTTCAGCAGTGACTGGAATTTCGGAATGGTGCAGCGGTATTTTAAGGTGAAAAAAATGTTTATTTAACAACCGGTACATAGGGCGAATTCCTGTCAAACTTTCGGGTCAAGTGTTGGTGGAAACGTCATGGGGGATTTTCGTATCAGATAACCGTTAAAACTGTGAATATTCACGTTACTAGCCCAGATTAGTTATTATTTTATTAATTTAGCAAAAATAAAACAACAATTTTATAAAAGCTTATTATATTATTAAGCACTAAACTTTTGATAGTTTTTACTATAGAATTAGTTAATTCATTATATATTTTTTACACTTCTTCTATTACTCATTATTTAATATATCTAGTTGTAAGCATTTACTCTTTTTTATTTGTTCATGCATTCTTATGCCTGCATTACACTCTCTGGAAGTTGTCCGAACCGAAGTTACAACTGAAGTCGGCCGAGATCTACGGCTTCGAGTAAGCGACCATACTGTCGCACGAATGATGTTCGGACGGCTGCTTCTACATATTTGTGCGCGATCGAAAAATGTGCCAAATAATCACAACTTTTTAAATTGTCATATTATTAAAATTACGCTACTGATAATTATAAAAGTTTGCGTGGGCACTCACCAATACAATATCAGTGAAAACTTTTCGGTCGTAAATATTCAATTTACGCAAAATTTTTGTCGGCTTTTGCAAAATGCCATAAGGCATAAAAATTATACTTTAGAATACGAGCACCACATTTGTGACTATTCTATAATTTGTCGTCATCGATTCTAAATCAGAATTCGTTATGGTATGACATTTATATAAACCGATCTAGGAAAATACATAAGGATATTCGAAACGATTTTTTTTAACAAAATCAAGTACTACTAATTCTTTTTTAATTATTTAATTTTATATGAAAAAATATAATAACGATATATGTTAGAAGAATATACTATCAAAAATATATTTAATCCCTTTTGGTGCCCTAAAATATTCAAAGATGTCGGTAAGAGTCTGTTGAAGTCCCTGATAAACATGTGGTATTATACTTGACCACGTGACCACCATAGGACGCCTACGCGCATACTAAAATTGAAGCGAGTTACTCGTTCTATCTCAGTTTGCGAAACACCATATAATTATCTCTCTCACTGTCGTCACTTAACACGCGAGAGAGCGAAAAAGGAAGTATCTCACCGCTCGCGCTCGAAAGAGCAGCTCCGACTTAAGTCCCTTTGACTCCGGTCCTTTTGCCGACAATGTTCGGAAGCGCTCGAAGCTGGCCTAGTCGACTGAATTACCCCCACTTTACCTCCCGTTCTCGGTAACCTCGGACAAGTTCCGAGAGATTTTAGAGCTGACAGAACCGAACTCGACCGAAGTAACTCACTATATTCTCCGTTCTTGGCCAACCTTGGCCAACTTCCAGAGAGTGTAGTGCAGGCATTACGTATTTTTACATTCAATCCCGAATTTAAGACACGAAAAAAATATATTTATAAAAAATTTATGCATTTATATGAATATTTTTGGGTTTTGAAACGAATCGACTTAAGTTTTTATAATTTATTATACGGAAATTGCTGCTTTGAAAAGTGTTTAAGCCGATGTTCCACTGTATTGTAATTGTACACTTAAATTATTTATGAGTTAACATATATTTTAATTTAGGTAACGGAATTATTCGCACGTGTGTTCCACGAAAGTTTGCGGCATGTGAGAGAATGCCAACATCCTGAAATGCGTCTGTGGAAAAAAATGCAAATTTTCACATACCCACTCTAGATTTGTGCAAAACACTCCATTTCAAGTGTTTCTGCCGCCAATTTGAATCGTTTAAATGTAAACCACATGTCTTCGGAAGTGTCTTTCATCTTTGCCACTAACGACTAAAATTTTGTTCTCTGGCAAATTTTCAATATATGGAGCAATTAAACCGCAGTCAAACCCTCACATATAATTGGTTTCCTGTTTAGAGATGACTAAAAAAAAACCTGTCGAGATTTCGTCTGTCCTATCTGTCTTTACGATTGGATTTATTAGTCAATGACCAGAAATTCTCACTCATAGGGGAAACGATCATTAAATTATCTATCATGTGGGTACAGTAATAAATTCTCAATTGGTTTAAATTGAATCAGACGAGTATGGAACGAAATAATCTTACATTTCATAGTCTGTTTATGTTGTTTTAAATTTAATGAAACGTATGTTAGGAACACGTGCTGCTATGCTTATTTTTTGTTGACACTAAAGAAATTTAAATCAAGCAACATTTGGCGATCTTCTCTCATCGCTTCTAGTGTAATTCGATATCTAGGTATTTTTTTAGTGAGGTACTTTTGAAAGGAGCGCGTGGATATGAAGATGGAATGCCCAAATGATGTGGCTTCGACCCAAAATATGGTTTCGATCATAAAGCCACGGGTTTGTTTTTATACAAAACATATACGTATATTATGTTTGAATATTATTTTAATATTCATAAATATGAAGATACTAATTTTATTATAATTAGAATGAACTCGCGAATGTGTCAATATTTTTACAGCATAGTTTCGCGACAAAAAATAAAAGATTAATACGTTTATTTGTAGCATAAATGTATGAAATTGTTCTGTGTAATATATATCAATATTATTGGATTAAAATTCTAAATCCCTGTACTATAAAAAATACATCGCAATAAATTTTAACTTTCCACTTGGAAAAATCTGAATGCAACCCTACAATAAATTACATAACGAATCATGAAAGGCCAAAAAATACGCTTGTTTAATCTGAGATCCTTTTAAATCTTCATACACTACTTGATGGCTTAACTTGCTAGTTAACAATAGTTCAACTTATCTCTCAATGCATTCACTATC
Organism: Plectrocnemia conspersa; assembly: GCF_051122295.1. Lineage (NCBI taxonomy): Eukaryota > Metazoa > Arthropoda > Insecta > Trichoptera > Polycentropodidae > Plectrocnemia > Plectrocnemia conspersa. The sequence continues at coordinate 8,799,753 of NW_028277175.1, read as the reverse complement.
TCGTTAAATTCGCAAAAGGGGAACGCGAGCATCAAAACGAAACCAAATATTTGAAGATCCCTATCTAAGATTGCCGATGAGATTGCGTTTTTATAAAGATTGCCAATCTCTTAGACACATTGTATGGATCTACACACTATATATGTGTATATACGTATAATTGATACGTTTTTACCCAATTAGCATTGTGACCGTGCCTGTTCTTGTTCACGATCCTGATAATTGGATAATATATCGTCTGTCCCCGCAAGGATTTTTGATTAATAACAGAACCGGTGATTTACGACGTTGCTATTTCGCTTTGGAAACACGTGGCACGTTTGGCTTCCAAGAAATTCGGATAAATAAAAACACGCTGGGGGTGTTATGGTTTTTCTTCCTTGTTGAACAAACAGGTCTTTATGACACTTATATAAGCCTCTAATGATGGACGAAGACCCAGGGAGGAAATGACATAGGACATTTATTGCGTGAAACTCTAGAGCTGGGTTCTAATTAGGCCATTCCAGCCCTCGACTAATACCTTATCCGGGAAGGGCTGATCATAGGACGTGATAACCAGAACAGATCCACTCATGCGAATCTGACATATTTTTTGTATTAATTTCTTCAATATGTAAAGGCGATTGAGACATTGCTATGCTGCGATTTAATACAATTTATCAACTCTTTTTCATACACGTGCAACATTGAATCGGATACCTAAGTATTTTTATTATAGCGTATCCCTAATCTGGCCGTAAGATCTTTATGTCTTTTTCTTTAGCACAAATTATTCGTCCATCAATAGGGTTTTTATTTAGACAACAAAGGCCCCCCTGAGTATGTTTAATAAAATAAAGCCGAAGCATCGTGGATGGAAGTGTCGGATTTCATGGATCTTTTCACGGATCCAAAATAAGGCTGCTAAGTAGTGAACCCGGAGATTAGGGTAGCCCGGCGAATCAACAATAGAACACTTTGTTTGGCAACATTTTTTCATACTTGCACAATGGCAAATTGTAGTGTAGATAAATAGTGAAAAACCACCCGCAAAACGGTTTACTATAAGCACACACATATACACGTGAAGATTTAATCAAACTTGGCATGGTTGGATTATCAATAAGCCGTGCCGATGATTTCATATCAAATGTAAATACAATTAATAGTAAATATTTGTTTGACCACCGTGTTTGCCAAGTATTCGGTTAAGAACTGATAAAAATTTAGTAGTCGCAGGTTAGTAGACAGTTATCTATTTATTAAACTAATAAACAACTCAATGTTATCGAAACGTGCTCGTATCGTTATTACGATTTTAAAATAAATATTTTTCAAGCAAATAATTCGAAGGATATTTATCATTTATCTCTTGACTTGGAAAGGACGTCTTCGAGATGACACCTATTTTTATAAAGTGCCCGAGTAATTCTGTGGGTCTATTGTGTGCCAGACACGTGGGGAACCTTTTTTTATTTTATATATATATTTTCCATAATTTAGCGAACAAGATTGATAGACGTTGGCACACAGTTAAAAACGAGGCTTTTGTTGGCGCAGAAGTAACGTCAGTAATAAATATATCGGTCGTGTATACTTTATTTCGCATTATTTTCACAGGTAAAATCTTTTGTTAGTATCGTGACTTTTCACTCCAGGTATCTATAGTTATATTTTCAAAGTTGCTCTCACTCAAATGTGACATCACCAGAATTCAAAGTATACAATAGTAACTAAAATCTTATAAAAATATATTTAATTTAATTTGGTATACCTATCTTATATGTACATATACACAAAAATATTTTTTTTAATATCAACACTACAACGATAATTTTGATCTATTTTCCAAAAATATTACTCCATTTCATTTTTAGTAAAAAAAATTGTAATTTCTGTATTATACAGTATAAAATTCGACACATTTTTCTTAAAAATGTGTTTAGGAGCAATATCTGTAAATATTTTTTTTTTGTAATTTTTTTACTTATTTTTTGAATAAGTAGCAAAATTAATTTTTATAAAAAAATTCTAGTTGCTATGGTTTTCCTTTAGTTAAAAACGTTATTACTGTATAAAATTCGAGGGTATGTTAGTCGGGATGACACAATGGTTGTGGGCAGACAGGGGGTTAAATTGTGTGATTGGTTTTGTATTCATCTACAATTTTATTACCATTTTATTTAAGGGGCACCGTCCATAAAAACACTAAACCGAGGACGCTTTCAATGTCAAAGAAATTATACAAAATTACGACCCTACGAAAAAAATTGTCACTCCTTTGGAGTCAGAACCAATGCAATAAAACGAGCTATAATAAAAATATATAGCTTGAACTATAAAAGAGGTCCTTAACTTAAGACTTTCCATCCATAAAAGTTTTGTGAGTTATTCCATTTAATGTAGTTTTAAACATTAAATGGAGATTATGCATCATTATATGTGTACAATGTGATAAAATATGTGATTCACGTTGTGTTGTATTATAATGTCCCATTATGCTTAGAATTGAATGTCAATTTAAATAAGATTGTAAGGCAGTTTGTGATAAAAATTGTATTAAAGAAACAGCTTTACAGTACAATGGAACTTAGTTAAAAGATAAGGTGACATTAAATATATTTGAGCATACATACACACCAATGTTCCCTGTAAGGTGTGCGCGTGTGCGCGCGCACACCCACTGAAATGTCTCCGCACACATGTTTTACCCTCCGCACAGTCAATATTATAAAAGAAAGTTTCCTTTGCCAGATTTTAGTTTTGTTCGAATGCATGAAACAATACAGGCACAATTCTTTCGCACGCTTTCGGAGAAATGAGTCGAATCATTTCTCAGAAGGATTGCGAGGGTCAAGCAAAATTTTATGTCGAGCGGGATCACTATTCCATCCCGTTCTATCGCATGCCAAAGTATAGGAAAAGAAGATCGTATTTTAGTGTTTAGGTCCTCTACATTTCATAGTCTTTGACATGCTTCAACTTGCAAGAAACATTACACTCGGTAATGAGTTCAGTCTCATAGCAGTCCTTATTGTGAAAACAACGCAATTCTTTTAATATTTTTTTAATTAAACGGTAAAAGTGTCCGTGCTAAAAAGTAGTGATTTTTTTTACTTAAATTATAAATAATACAAAACTAATAATCAACTTTTGTAATAAACAACAACAGGTGTGTTCAGTTTACGTAACAAACAATTCAAGTGAAAAATTACTTACAGAGTTACAGTACAATTTTACCTATTAATTATATAAAACTTATCCCCTTAAAATGTCGAAAAGGAGTGGATGTGATATTTCTAATACGACCATTAAGAAGAAATCCTGCGATAAATTTAAACTGGAATGGCTCTCTGAAATCGTCGAAACAAAAATGCCATCTTCAATGCATTTACAAAAAGTAAGAATTGGTGAAATATTTGTTTATTCCGAGACGTATGATTGTGTCAAATGCATCATATGTTCCGAAGCCAATATGCCAGGAGAATTCACGTCTGGAAAGAAGTGGACTGAATGGAGGCTGTTTCTTTTAAAAAGACATCTAAGTCATAAAGCACACCGGGATGCTATTACAAAATCGAACAATTTGAAAACAGGTGGACTTTTGAAAATAATGACTGAAACACCTGAAGAACGGAAGAATAGGATTGAGATCACTGAGCGCAAAAAATCTAGTTGCGATCTAGTCAAAGTTTTAATCGATAATGTTCTATTGGCAATAAAAATAAACGCTTCTTTGTGCTCTGTACAAGACATTCATAATCATGTATCTAAATACACAGATATTCCCGAAAGCTGGCGAAGTAAAAATTATGGGTGTGAATTTGTCGAATGCATTAATGCAGTCATTAAAAAGGAATATTTTGATGAATTTCGAAAGTCTCGGTTTCATACATTAATTGTTGATGAAAGTACGGATATATCTGTACAAAAAATACTAATTTTGTACGTCAAATATCGATATGGGATGAATTACAAGACTATTTTTGCGGGAATAATAAAATTGTGTTCTTGTGATAGCAATAGCATTTTTTCAGCCCTAAAGAAATTTTATAGTGACAATGAAATAAATATACAAAATATGGTTATGTTTACATCAGACGGAGCTGCAGTAATGCTTGGAAAAAAGAATGGAGTAGCAGCTATGTTGAAGCGGGAAATAAACCACTTAACAGAACAACATTGCGTAGCTCACAGAGAGGACTTAGGAATCGATGATGCCTGGAAACAAGTTTCAATAATGCAGGACATTGAAACTTTATTAAAAACAACCTATACAATGTTCAGCAGGTCATCTGTTAAAAAAGGCCAATTTGAAGAGTTATCTAAATTTATGGAAAGTGATGTTGTTTCATTTCGACCAATTAATGAAGTTAGGTGGCTATCGAGGCATTTCGCAGTTAGCGCTTTTGTGCGTAATTATAATGTCTTAATAGATTATTGCACAGAACAAGTGGACAAATATAATGACCCAATCAACAAATATTGCTTGAAAATGCTGAAAGATCCTCAAATTCACGTCTCGATAATGATTTTGAACGATGTTTTGGGTGAACTATCATCAATGTGCAAATATTTTCAAAGGAGCAATATAACAAGTATAGAGGCCACTCAATTTGCAAAAGCTAAAATTAATCAACTAAGACAGTGGTTCTTAACCTATTCAAAGTCACGGTGCACTTTTCATCATGGGAAAAAGTGGCGGTGCACCAAAATTAAGAGGTCGCAAAAAATATGTGGACATAATTTTTATTACATATTTAAAAAAAATAATACCTAGTTACATACAAAATTACATACAATTTTTTTACATATTTTTTTAAGTTAAATTATATAAAAAAGTTTAATATTGAAAATAAATTTAGTTAGTTAATTTTGCCCTAGAAACAATTTTATAATTATACGCGTTTTATCAAAAACATTTGTATTAATATTTGAAGGTGCTCTTTGGGTGGCAAATATAAATAGTGCATTTTCTCCCCTTCGTTTACCCAAAATGACGTCCCTGCTTAATATAATAGAATTTATATGATCAATCAAAAATTAATTAATGTGATACCTGAGCTTGTTGGCTTTTGCAGATATCAGAAATATTAGGTCGAATATTTGATATAGTTACCCTCAATTCAACGTCTAAATTTTTTTCTGTCTTTTTCGTTTTTTAGTTTTCATATTAGTTACTGTTGAGAAACCAAGCTCACACAAATATGATGTTGACAACTTTAACAAAATTTTCAATACCTTCATGTAAAGAACTGGATATTCCTCTTGGACAGAAATCCAAAAGTCCTTCATGGTAATTTCGGAAAATTTCATTTTTAGAGTACGATCAGTTCATATGAAAATCCATAACACGATGTATCAATCGTAGCAAATGGATTTCGTATCCAGTCATAATTTTCTCCTTCGGAAATGTTTTCGTTAAGTGAAGGAATCATATCTACTTTTTTTTTATTATTCAATTTTTCCAAAGAGTTATTTTTTCCGAAATCCTGTCAATTTGTCAATGGATGTCAAAATTTTTTCGTGTTTTCCTTGAATGCTTGTGGTAACGTTATTTAAGTAATTAAAAATATTTGCTAAATATGCCACTTTAGCATACCTATCATTATTCTGAAGACATTTTACCAAATCATCCATACCTTCATATCGAAAAAAAAATTAACAATTCATTCTTAAGTTCTACGAATCGGCAAAAACCTCCTGACTTCAGTGTAAAAAAGCAAACACTTGTACTTAGCTTCCATAGAAATGCAAAGTTTTTTTAAAAATGCGTGTTTTTAAAGGTCTTGATTTTATAAAATTTACCATATTTACACCTTGATCTAGTACAGGATTCAGTGCGGCTGGTAATGTTTTCGAAACTAAAGATTCTCTATGTAAAAAACAGAACGTAGATATAATATTAGGTTTTCTTGTCTTTGCGAGGGTTACAAATCCTTTAAATGAGCCTATCATTGAAGGAGCACCATCGGTACAAATTCCTACACATAACTCCCATGATATTTTAAATTGTTCTAAATATGAAGAAATAAGGTCAAAAGCATCTTGTCCTGTCGTGTGCTCAGTAAGTTCTTTGCAGCATAGATATTGATTCACTATTTTGTTTTCATTTTTGAAAAGAACGAATCTTAGTATTTGTGCCTTACCGCTAATGTCAGTAGATTCGTCGACTTGTAAAACAAAATATCGCTTGGAAAGTTTATCGTTAACTGTTTTCTCAATATCGTCCGACATATTTAAAATTCTTTTTTTTTATTTTATCGTTTGAAAGAGGAATTTTCATAATTTTCTTTTTTGCTTCATCACCAAACATAATTATTTCTATTTCCCAACATGCAGGTAAAATTAGAGACTCTGCTACAGTATGTGGTTTTAATTGTACAGCAATCAATTCAGCAATCTTGTATGACGCCAGTTGTGCCTTATCGGAAGTTTTAACAATTTTTTCAAAATATTTCGCTTGTTTATTTTGCATGTTTAACAATCTTTTGAAGTAATCTTTACTTTTTGATGCAATGTCGGCGTGCTTCGTAGTGAAGTGGCGATTTAACTTGTCAGGATTAGGGATTCCAATCCCGGGCCAAAATTTTGATCCCGGGATTTCGGTATTGCAATTAGTCGATCCCGGGATCCCGGGACCAGTCCCGGGATAATTTTCATGTTATTTTATTGATAAAAATAATTTAAAATGAATAATACAATATATTTTTACATCTGTTTTTTATAACGTACAATGTATAAAGTACGTATAATTTTAGTCTTGGACTTAAAATAGAAACTAATATAATAAAAATAAAATAGGGAATGTCTTATATATTTATTTGAGAAGAAAAAAATGAGCTTTTGACAATGTATGTACATATTATGTACATTCATACACAATTAATTGAAAACATTATTTTGAATAAAACTCACGAAGTAACATCAAAGCATCAAGTGTTTTATCATTTAGCCTTGATCTGATTTTGGTTCCTAAGCAGCCTGCTGCTGAAAAAGCACGTTCAGACTCACAGCCTCAAAGATTCACAGATGACACGTGCAACTCGCGCAAGTTTGTACACAAAATATAACGATGTTGTCAATAATAATTCTATTGTGCTTGATAAATCAATCAATCCGAAAAATTCGGGATTATGTTTTGTAATCACGGGACTCATCGGGTATTGAAAATCGTTCGGGATCCCGGGATCCCGGGATCCGGGATCCCGGGATTGGAATCCCTAGTCAGGATACATCGCGCTATTGGATAGTTTTTCTCCACATACAACACATAGTGGAATGTGATATCCTTCCTCATTGATGCTAGTAAAACCGAAACGTAAATTTTCTTCAGAATACTGTCGATTATTTTTTTTGATTTTACTGGATGTATTTTCTTTTGTATGAGACGTATGATGTCTAGTAACATCGTCACTACTTCTTCCACTTGTACTCCCAGTGTCATTAATATTTTGGTCTGATTTACGATTTCGTTTGGTAATAAATTTAACCATTATGGGGTATCACAACTATAATAAAATATAGATTGATTGAAATATTAAGATTTTACTATTTTGCGGATTTTTCGTTTTTACTAATTTTCTCGCGGTGCACTTGCAATAGGCTCGCGGTGCACTGGTGCACCGCGGTGCACCGGTTAAGAACCACTGAACTAAGAGCTCAATATTTAAGTGAAGAAGTTCATTGGAGCAAAGATGTGAAAAATATATTGTCATTAAATAGCAGCGATATAAATTTAACCGCGATTTTGAGATTCATCCAATTGCTCTGTGATCATCTAGAAATGCGATTTCCAGAAGAAGAATTATTGGAGTGGCGTGCTTTCGATCAGGCCGCAATAGGAAGAGCTAAAGAGTTTGAATACGGAAAGGATCAATTAGACAGACTTATATTTAAATATACTCAATTATTACAAATTACTGACAAAGATACAATCGAAAATATGCATAAACAATATTGTAATCTTAAATTTATAGTTGCCGAGAAAGTGAAGACTGGTTCGATTCAAACATTTGCCGATTTATTAACCTTTGCACATAGTGATCCAGATCAATTTGATTGTATATCAGTTTTACTAGATATTTGTGGAACCTTTCAGGCATCAAGCGCTGAATGTGAACGAGGATTTAGTTTAATGAATGCAATTAAATCAAGATCAAGAAATAGAATGGAAGTAGAACATTTAGAATGTTTACTACGAATAAAGTCATACATTTCATCCGGGGAAAATGTTGATTTAAATGTGGTTTATAAATATTGGGTCGATAGAACGGACAGAAGAGAGAAAAAATAATTATTGAAAAAAAATAATAAATAATTTATATGTTCATTGTATAATAATATAATATTTTCAATACACTAATAATAATATTAATAATAAACACTTGTAATAATAATATAATCTTTTCAATACACTAATTCATAAAATATATATTTTGTTCTAAATTGTGCAACAAATTGGTTGACTGGCTGAACCCCAATGTGATATAGTGCCAAGCGATTGGGTAAGAATATTATGCAATTTTCATAAAATTAATTACCTACTTTCTAGTGTTTTTGCTTTGGAGCATTGAATCTCCTAGGGTCGGTCCATTAGTATATTTATTCCGTTTAAAAAAGTAGGTACAATAGAAATCGACAAAATTCGGAGAAAGATTTTTTTACGTAGTTGAAAATTTAATAAGAATAATTTTGAATAAAAGTGAAAAAACTACATTTTTATAAATGTTTATTTTGAAAAAAAAACACAACATACAAATATATAGATTCAATATAAATAAAAAGAAAATTCTAAAAGTTTAGTATTTATTATATTATATCAACGAATATTTTTTTTTCTTTTTTATTTATTTCAAAAATTATCTTTGTTAGTGTTGTTATTATATAAAATCACTGTGACTAATAAATATACATTTTAATGAAAAATTTTATGCATTTATGGGGGGGGGGGGGGTGTAAATTTATCGCACCGCCATTGCACAGATGCATCGAAGATCCGCACACACAATAGAAAAATTAGAGGGAACGTTGATACACACCTATAATTATTTTGAAAAAATACTTCTAAAATAAAATATTATATTATATTTTTGACTAAATAGATAGTTATATAAATTTATGAAATGTAATAGAGCAGCCGAAAAAAAATCTTATATATTGTCTCAATTATGCAATAATTCAAGGAAACTTAATTTTTAAATAAAGCAATATAATTTAATAAAATTCTTAATATATTAAGGATTTTTTATGCTTGTAGTGTACACATTTCTATTTTACTAATACATTTATATTTTTAATGTTAAGGAGGTTAAGGTTGTAATGATTTTTTTCTTTATATTTTTTAAAAGAGTGTATGAGGCGGTTGTTATACTATACATAGGTATGTAAATTATAGAAATATTGGGCTAAAATCTCTTATGGATTGCCTCAACTATTACTGCTACTAGTTGATCTATATTGGGGTAGGACTTCCTAACCGGTTAAAATCGACTAACAGTTTTTTCGGTGATTTAAAATAAAAAATGAAAACCGGATTTTTTATTTTTTAACCGGTTTTTTACGATTATTTTTAAATTAACTACAGAGTATAGTTTTTGAAAGCAAAAGTTTTAAGTCACACCAGACATTTAATATTCGGTCGTCGACCAGAGAATTCATTGAAGTCATTAAATCCCGAGTTTCTTGATATCTCGATACTCAGGTATTCGATATTATAATTGATCAAAATTCTCCCACTATTTTGCTAGTCATTGACTTTGCTTACCGACAGCTATTATTTATTTTAAGCCTCAGCAACATCATTCAAAAGCTTCTGAACAATAAACTAATTTTAACTTTTAGAGATAATATAAATTCAATAACAGTTGATTAGACGAATATTGCTATGCTCTGTATTTCTTTGTGATATTTTAGACATCATTTGAGGGAAGAAAAAACAAATATAAATTAAGTATTTTATAATATTTTTAGCTCACAAATTTGTAAAAGCTTTAAAAAAATGTGACAACAAGGTGACTCGGTGTTATTATTTCTTAGAAAATATTTCATGTAAAGAGCTAACTAAAATGAAATGTAAATACATTTGAATGCATTTTATAAGGACAAAGTTAATTAAACTAAGTATAATCGGATAACAATATTCAATGGCAACCCTGATAATCTTATGCTCTGAAATTATTTACTTTCATTAACTTTATTATAAAAAATATCAATACATGATAATAAAATTTATTCAAGTGTGTAATTTCATTGTAATACAGCTACTTTCTGTCATCACAATAAAAAAAAATCAGCAGCTCTTATCCCTAATTATTTCAAGACGGAATTGGCCAAACACGCGAACACCACGTAAAATGGCTCTTTGTGTTCTCGTCTAAAAAATTTCGATTTAACAAATGGACGCGTTTAGCGTTTGCTGCATTTTTAAACTGTCGCCGTTTTGCTTTTGAAGAGCCACTCTCGACAAAGGCAGTTCTTTTTGTGATGGCACATCCATTGAAAACGCGAAAAGTGGCCGAGATGAATGGAGGCTGTTTAGACGTCCGCCAGAGCGTGATGTTAATTGCGATTTAGTTAAAAAAATTGAATGGCAACTGGGTCCAACGCTTCGTGAAACACACTGCCTCCGGGTCCGAAAGACTTTAGCGCCAGAACGAGTGCTTAATGATGCGAATTTGTGACCAAATTGCTTGAAAATGTGTCACGTATAAGCAATAACTATTATGTGATATTAAGCGGGTGGCTATTGTTAAAATTATGTGTTATATAGTCGAAAAATGACAAGCTATGAAATGGAGACTGTTGGGTGTATTGAATAAACAATTTATATAATATGCTTGAGTGAAGTTGGGTTTCGTACTGGACCGCTCGTCGAAGTCTTTCAAATATTTCGCTCTCAATTAAATTTAATTTCAGTTTGATTGCTCAAAAATATATTTGCAATATATCAATAAGTCAGTAAAATAATTGTGTTTTAATGAAAGCAATGCCGATTATTTGCTTTGCGATTTCTTAATGAGTTATTATCCTTACATTGTATCGATAATTTGAGGTGAAAAAGTTGTGAAAGGCTCTACTGTCTACTCAATGTCATCCTAAAATGGAGCGGAACTTCATATTTTTAATGAGAAAATTGATCACATAATATGTAATATGTATGCGCGTGAGACGGTGGATGTGTCGAATTATTTTATCAAGATTAAAACATGTTATAAGTTATTACATAATTGATTTTCAAGTCGAAAATAAAAAAATATTAAAATTACACCATAGGTGCAATAAAAAAGGATAATATACATTCAATAAAATAAATTCTTCTTCGTCGCTTTCAGTTAGTCAGCATCATAACAAATACAAGCATTTTAAACGTAACTTATAAAAACATTACCTAATTATATTAGCAGTACTTTTATGCTAAAAAAATATATGATCCTTTTTATAAGAACGGATTTTTGGATTGATGTATGTAACTAACGTTTTTTTATCTCTAAAACGAATCGAAACACATTTTGATCGCATGTTTTATTTTTGAATCACACAAAAAATCAATCGAAAACTCAATTTAGTAACCATTGAACGGTGTGACAGCGTCGAGTCCGATTTCAGAATAAAAATCCGGCATCGCACGCATAATGGATTTTTCGTTTGAATAGATATTCTTGCCGAATCGAAGTGTATCCATCAAAATTCCACATATAGTCGGGCCATGCTATGTGTGTCCATTGAACGGCAACCCATTGTCGATAACCATTCGAGCAAACACTTGTTATTTTAAAGGCTCTCTTTCGGAGAGCCTCGCAATCAAAGGCGAAACCAATTGAAAGCGACCCATTGTGTTCACGCACACTTCTTGCGATTCAACGGAGAACGTATCGCAAATAAATATTTGATGGCGGACACCGTTTTTGTGCGATTTACTTTTGTTTGGCCAATCGCGTATTTTGCGAAAAGAATGGCGTTTATTGCATTTTTTTAATGTAAAGTGACCGAATAGTTGGGTGGGATCAAAACCATATATTCGTCTTCATTTTATTTAAATGGGTTACAATATAAAGAAAAATAAATCTACAAAATTGTATTTTTGAATAAGATATACATTTTTTTCAGAATTACCTATTGTATCAATTATCCTACTAAGCATTTCTGAAAGAACTGCATATAAAAGGAGAAATTATCAAAACATGTTTCGACTTATTATATACTTATTTTCTCTCCTGAAATACGTATTAAATACGAAATAAATATTTTTAGTATCTATTTATTACTAAAATAATAACATTTTCCTGTAGATTTGATTAGTTGTTTTTAGCATTTTTTTTTTATAAATTCTTCCTTCGACATATTTAATAGCTTTTATATTAGTCGAAAAATTTTCCATAGCAATTTTAAGTGCCATTGTATATAGAAAATACAAAAAAAATTGATTTAATTTTGTTACACTTTATTTTAGCAGTGTTTATGTAAATAAAATTGTAGTAACAGATTTTAATGAAAATTGTAAATAAAATCTTGAGAGCTTTCAGCGGTTAGCTACCATTTTTTTTAACTATTCTAAAAATGAAAATTAGTGTTTATTTATTATGAAGTTTTTTTAATAACATATTTTGTAGTTGTTATAATTAAATAAAATCAATAGAAATTTTTATTGAAAATATATTAAAAAATATCTAAAATGTTTTTTGTATATTCTCAAGTTCACTTTTGCAACGTTTATAATATATTAGTAAAATTTGTCATTGCAGTTTTGATTTGCAATTTTATAATCGAAATAAGATTGATTTGTAGATTTGCTTTGTTAATTAGTTAAAAAATTGTGTTTTTTTTTTAATCAATTTATATAATTCTAAGTTTTATAAAAATGGATAATTTTTTGGACTTTGTTAGAGTAATTTTTTTAAAGCTATTTGTATTTACTTCTAAATTAATTTACGTAACTTGTAATAGTTTTATTATTCGATGACGAACAGTTTTTACAAAAACTTATTTCTTAAAATTGTAAGATCAAAATTTTTTTTAAGAAAATTGTTATGGTTCTTGAGATTCTTCAGCGGATGATTATCTTATTTTCTCTACTCAACTTTAATTTACGTAGAGAAAATAAGATAATCAAGCGCTAAAATTTGCATCTAAATGTGAAAACCAAAATTATTTTTTCAGTTAATTTTGCGATATATTTAAAAGGTTTGTAACATTTTTTATTAAGCTTTTTATTATTAATCCATCTTGGTATTAAAAAATTAAGTTTTATAATTTTTTTCTATCTAAAAACTCATATTTCTAAGATTCTTTCATTTATATTTTTCTACTTACATTTGAACTACATTGTATACATATTTTTTTATTAGGATTTGGTTTTTTAGATATAGTTTGTTTTGATGTCGATTTACTTTTGTATCGAATTTTTGTATAATCAGTTTGTATATTATTTTGAAAAAAAATTAAAAACTCATATAAATTTATTTAATACTAAATTTTTAGCTCCACATATTTTTTATGAATTTTGGAGTAGAAAATATGAAATTTTAGGTTTATATACTAGGTATAAAATTGTTATGAATAAATTACTTTCTCGTAATGTATAAGACACATATATACAGAATCTACCATTATTATTAATTAACCTTTTTATTTATTATATTAATATTGAGAATTTTGTAGCGTAAAAAGTAAGCTTACAGATTTATATTATTAGTATTAAAATCGTTGCGAATAAATTGCTTACTATATTTTTTTATAAACATATCATTTTTTTAAATACATACATATGTAAAAAATCTAGCAATGCTATTATTTTTCCAATTTATTTTAAGGCAAATTTTAAGCTCTAAATTATTATTATAACTTATTGATTTTTAAACTCGTTAAAAAATCGTTATAAATAGATTGTTTAATTAATTTCGTAATATTTACTTACATAATTTAATGCTATTGTGTTATTGGATTTTATCGTATTTCTAATATGAAAAAATATCGTTTAGATTACATATGATTACAATTTTTAATAACCTTATTTATATGATATAATATGTAACTGAGTTCAAATCTGTAATTAGAAACATATATGTATATACCTACATGTAATTTTTATTTATGTTATTTCGTTTAACATCTTTTTTTGATTTTTATATATATATATTTTATATAAAACATATAAGTAGATTGAAAAACTGAGATTAAACAAATTATAAAATAATAAAAATATATTTTCCAGAAATGCACATTTTTTTAAAAATGAAATTCTACTTGCAGCTTTTTTATTTGATAATGTTAAATTATCTAATTACGGTACTTACATATCATTTAGTCGTTTTTCTAAAGTTTAGTATATTTTTAATTATTAAGGTTATATCATATCAGTTATATACTATTTATTTTTTGTAGAAATTTTGGAAAATACGTTTAATTTTGTGTTGGAAGATTACTGATTCTGCTTTTGAATTATGTATATGAACGATTACTTCATTATATTATGAATTATTCTTAGAATTATAATATGTTTCTTGAAATTAATAAGGAATATCACAGTTTTTGAATGTATAAATCGATAAAACTATATGATAAATTAGTTCCATATTGTTCTGAAGTTATTATACATATTATTGTATATGCATATACAAATCTGACCACTATCTAACAATATTTTTTGAGTAAGTTGTTTTTCCCCAGTAGCTAAGACAATGTTTAGAACATTTAAAGACTATTATTAAATGTATGGAACAGTACTTAAAAAGGAACAAGAATGATTCTTTTTTACATTGCAATCTAAAATGCTGGAAATTGTTGTTGATCATGAAATTAAAAAAATATTTATATATATATAATTTTATTTTTTATTGCTCAAAAGTAAGCTTTTATAATATATCATCGATTCTATAAAGAATTGTCAATTGAAAATACGTATTCTATTATTACTTATGAACTGCAGACCGACGAGCTTTGAACGAAGCTTTTTTCATTGACTCTCGCCCAAAACAAATCAATTCCGCGATCAATACACAAATAACGAGCGTGTCACCTCAAATCTTTTATTATGGCTTGGCGTACAAAGAGAAAAGATTTTTATCTCGACTTTGCGATCAAAGAGGAGCATCGTCTACCGAGCTCGACAATGGCACCACGTTGTCAATGGTTTCGGCATTCTTTGCACACAATATTCGTTATCTTTGTAACACATCTCGAGACGTAATTGTCACGGCGACTGAAAAAGCCTGAAATCTCCCCGAATTCACGGGTTTTCGAAAAGCAGCAAATTGAATTGCTTTTGAACACGTGGCTAAAAGCTCGACACAAAGACGTGTTTATCTATGGAAATTTGTCATACGATACTTTTGTCATAAAATCGTGAATCTGTAATGATATTGTTTCAGATTGATATCAAAGATTATATTTAAAATAATATATTTTTTACGTGAAAGAGTTGCACATAAAACGGAAGGATAATAAATGTTTGTTTAAGATTAAACGTTTTTTATTTCTCTCAATAAAAAAGCAAATAAAATATACACAAGCGGAAAGAATATGAAGAATAAACGCGTTTCTTATGATATAGTGTATATAATTTAATTGATGTCATTAAGTCAACCGTGAAGGTTTCGCCAGCGATAATGGCACGTTTCCTTTCGCACAAAGGGTATTTTTCTTTTTTCCTTTTCTTCCAATTTTGGACCCTGCGCCCTCGCGAGCATTGTGTCCCTTTTGGAAGATTTTGTTCACCGAACAACAGTTTTGCGGACAATTGTTCCGATTCAATGAGATTCTGTTTAAATCAAATTAAACTGTGTGTACACATCCACTACTACCTAGCGACATATTGTTATTTTTATGCCTTTCAAAATTATGACTATTATAATTTACATTTCGAGCGGAAAAAATGAACGACTCGTTTTTGGTGTCGTTTATATATTATATGCTTTTATTGTTATAAAAGCTTATAAAATATGGAAGATTGACAGTAACGCTTAACCGTTTTAGTGCTTCATTGAACTCTTTTATTATTATATAAAACATACATATTTATATTAAGATTAAGAGATATTGATAATACTGCTGTATAATTTAAATTATATATTATATATATTATTACCACACCTTTTGAAAAATACCACATTTAAGAATGTAAGTAAAATAATTTAACAGCTAATTTAACTTAAATAAATATGATAATACACACAGTTTGCACTGGAAAGAGTAATGATGCTTAAGAGTGTATAAAAAAAATACCCAAATAGAAATACATTGACATAAATATTAATACAATTCAACGTAATATGCAAGGAGACTTTTAGTTTAGTTGACATTTATCGATTCATTATTACTATATAAATAAAATGTGCAAATTATTAAATTGCAATAATTCAACTCCTAGATACGAATATAATGCTTTGAAAATACGTATTCTATTATAGTCGCGAGAGAAATAATAAATATTTTAATAATCGTTATGGAAAGTCAACTATTTTAATGTGACCAAAATATTTTTTATATTTGTAGAAATTATAAATTTGTTTTCAAAATCATCTTACATATTTTATATGCAACAATTTTAATACTTTATTATAACATATAGTATTATTACTTATGTGTGTGTATCCATAAATATAATATATTTTTTTCATAAGTATCAGGCCCCATTCGCCCCCAAAGATCCGAGGGCATTCTTGGCAAAACTTGATCTTTTCACGATAAAAGAAAAACCTTTTTGGCCAATGTTTGGTTAGCTGCTCGTGTTCCATTGTCATGCCCAAAAATGAATTATTGTTGTCGAATTTTAAAACATTTATTTGTTATGCTATTATGTGATTTTATCCCAATGCGTTTAACCTAAGCCACTGTCAAATACCCAACAGATATAATTCGGCGATAATCGCAAAATGTTATTTTAATATTTATATATGTTTTGAGAGATATAATAGAGCGTTTATGTTGTACTAAAATTTATTTTTAAGAATAACATTTTTCAAGGGACTGAAGTAAATTGCAAGATAATATTTATTCATGATTAAATATCACAATAAATAAAAGTTGTATTACTGTATGTGAATATTATATGGAACATATAAATATTTTGTATTTTTATTGTTACTATAAATAATATATTATATAAATTATAAAACATACATTTAAACACACTAAATTTAGCAATTAGATGACATATTAAATTTTGGCAAATATACAAAGAATTATATGCTTAACAAATCCAGGTATACTATAAATAAGAGCACTAATCGTTCGATATCCTGCGGCGCATTCTATTCGTACAATTTATTTGTTAACGTTTAGGTATGTCTAAATAATTCCAAAGTGCATGAATGGTTTTTATTTTTATGTTAAAGTAGATTGATGAATGAATATTTGTAGTATTCTTAATGTATTGTATTTCAAAAATATGTACACACTTCAAACATTTAAGAGTAAGCAGTATATGTATATATTATATATTAATTTTCCACATTTATCTGTATAATTTCATTTTAAAATATTTTATTACAAATTTAGATGTGGCTACGAATTATTTTAATTTTCCGATGTTTGGATTTTTATAACTGGTTAACCAGTTTTTGATTTGTAAAAAAAAACGTATTTTTTTTTGATAATTTTTGGAAGCCCGAGGCAAAAAAATAATGTTACGTTTTCTGCATTATACAAATCTTTGAAAAAACATGATCTAGAGAAGTCTTTACTTCGGTAATATTAAATTCGTTGTCAGCTCCTTGAAATAAGTTTAAATATATCTGTAACATTGGTACTTTCAAAGAAAGCTATAGAATAAGAATGATTGAGTAACAATTTCGAAGGATTTTTTCTAGATCTTTATTTTTTGTATACAGCACATTTTTTACAGTTTTTTAAATTTTGAGAGAAATTAAATATAATGCATTTACAAATTTATTTTTATTGCATTGCAAAAAAATGCCTTATTTTTTCAACAAAAAATATTCGTTGCTCTTTCTTTCATGAAACGATTTTTTATTGCATATTTTGCTTTTTCATTTCACCAGTTTTATTAAATGATAATTTAGAATGCTAATGTCATGCTTAAAAATAATAAAGATTTTAAAATATTACTAACAATATTTATGGCTGCATAGACTGGACACCCTTTTGACTATGGTTTGAATTGTGAATAGGTAAAGAATGTGATACTACAATATATAAAGCTGTTTATTTTTATTGTGCATATAATTTGCCTATGGAATTCACTATCCGTAATAAAAAGGCACCAGTCCGTGATGTTTGCCCTATTCGCGGCATTCGAAGGGATTTAGGTTTTCTAGTGTTTGTTTGCAGAACGCATATCCAAAGTGCACTGTCAACATTCACGTCCTGTAGTCAATTTGGTAGACGTTCAATGTTTGTCCCGGTGGGCAGAATACCAACATCAGCCATTTGTTAACTCGTTTATTGGCACAGGACTGCCACTTGTGCCATAAACCGACGCAGAGTAAACAAGTAAAATAAAAAAACACCCTCGAGATAAAAGTCGATTGTGCACGAAATTGGATATTATACTACAATAATTATTGTCGAAGACATTGCCTAAGGGGAGGACCTTTAAAATTGCGGCCCTTATTACAATAAGAAGCCCCGGGCGTATATCCAAATCGACTTTTAGTCACGGCTGTATTATCTTCATCAGTTTTAATATATTAATAATATTTTATAATACAATAAACGAGGTTTTATTGATTGTGTCATTAAGTAATAATTAAAATTATTTTTTATATCATATAAAACCGATTTTTTAATTAACTCAAAAGATCGACTTGGATTTATACTAGCAGTTTGTCATCGTGATTTTTTAACGGTTCTCAACGCTGACTTTTATTATAACAATAAACTTTACAACCAAATAATTAAGTAGCCGACCTTATTTTTTGCGCTTATATCCAATGAATGGACCACTTGGACTATCAATCATCTCGATGAAGAATCATTAGCGAAGGTCCGCTTTTTAATTGCGATTTGGCGATTTTACGATGCGGGCTTCGGCCACACCCACGAAAAAACCCACCACTTGGCCTCGAGGGCTGCTAAGATGATTTTTGTGCTGAAAAACGCGAATAATGGTCGGCGGGAACCCTCCACGCCCATTTCTGTGAATATAAAAAGAAAAAGTCTTCAAGAAATCTTTGGGGTCGAATCTCGCGACACTGGATATAATAAGCCCGTATAGCACAGCATGGGGTATGACAAAACCTTATTGTGGTGGATCTCGGCTCGTGAAAAACGACATTGGCCCTGTACAAACCATTCTTAATCGTCACAATGCTGTAACGCCTTTTTCAGCTATTGCCGAGGAGTGTGAATCGGTAAATTTCTAGCAAGATTAGTGCGACAAACCCATGTTCAATTGGATCGGTATAGTATCTCGAATCGAGCGAGATTGTATTAAATATTTAAAAACACCTTAATAACAATAATATATGTATATAAATATTGATTTTAGTTGTGATTGTATTGTACAATTATATCAATTTTATTTAAACCATTTTTTTAAGGTGTTATTTTCATATTATGTAAGATATTAATAAAAAAATACCATATCTTTCACCTAATATAGAATCATAAATTATTTCCAAACGCTTTTGGTTTGGTTGAATGTACCATAAAAAATATTATTGGTCCACACCCAGATATATATTCGAAAGAAAATAAAGTGGCCATTTAAACACGTGTTCAGGGCATTTATTGTCAACAAAACACGGTAGGGAGCTTATAGAAGGAGCTTTTGAGCTTTTACACGCCAAGCAAAATCGAGCTTTAAGCGCGCGGACTCGACGTGAAGCACGGGTGCATTTTTCTTCACCTCATCACCTGATTGTGCCAATGGACGTATCTGGAAAACCGGTCACTTCTTTTGTTGTCTTGAGTGATGGACCTCGAGGGGTGTCGTTATTTAACACAAAAAATAAAGAAAGAAACGACGAACAATGGGATCAAGGGGGAGATTTTTAAAATTAATTAAATGGGTACTGTCATTATTTTTTATCTCTACTTCGAGTTGTTAAAGTAATTGTATGTAAGTGTATGAACGAGCATAATTTGATGTAAAGAATATTTCATTATTAAATTATAGTACACATTGAATGATCTACTTAATTTCTTGGTATTTTTACGGTAAGACTTTAATTTAAAAATATTGTAGTATTTTAATTTTAAAACTCTGACCATGAAGCAAAATTTTTAATTTGCCAGCAAAATTAATATTTTTGTTCTGACTCAATATGTCGTGAATTGCTTATTAATTACTTACCTTTACTTTAAAACCAATTATAAAAGTTTTGTCTTTAAATTATGAAATGCTGATCTATATTTTATTTTTTTTATATTGTAGTTATTCTAAAAAAAACACTATATTATTTGTCTATAAAAATATATTAAAAATTATATTTCATAATTATAATATTTTATTTTATTTAAGTTGTTCTAGGTACAAATAAAAAAATATGTTGCAATTTACAAAAAAATTGTAGCAAATACCTCTTAAATAAAACTTCTAATTAAAACTGATCTTTATTATCAAGATTAGAATACTTTCTAAGAGATTTTTGACTAAAATATTTGTAGAAGTAAATTAGGAATTAAAAATTATAATAATGCTATTTTTAAATAATTATGGTAATTTATTAAGTGTTGTCTAAAAACACAATTAGAAAATGCTAGCTTTATTTGGATCAAACGTATAATAGTTTTTTCTATTTATTATAAATAAATCTGTATGATTTTTTACGCAAATTTTTTAAGACCAAAAAAATTGTAGATTAAAAATATAAGGCCTTTAATTTTTAAAATTTTAAGATTTGAATTAGGGTGCATTTATTTAGTATTTTCTAAAAATACAATCTTAAACTTCTAGCTTAATTTTGATCAAATGTATTATGTACGAGTTTTTCTATTATAAATATTTTTTATGATCTGTCACGCAATTTTTTTCTGTACAAAATATTAAAATAATTCATTTATAATAATTTGAAATTGCAGATTTAAACTTTTAAATTCTAATAATTATGGTGCATTTATTTAGTGTTTTCTAAAAATACAATTCTGAAATTTTAGCTTAATTTGATTAAATGTATAATAGTTTTTGTAATTTATTTTAAAATTTTTGCAGACCAAAAAAACTGTAGATTTAAGTTATTAAAGCTTTAAATTGCAGATTTAAACTTTTTATGTTTCAATAATTATGGTGCATTTACTTAGTGTTCTTTCTTCCGAATAAAAAATTTGTAGATTTAAATTAGGAATTTATTATTATAATAACAATAATAATAATATTACAATACTAATATACGTATATGTTTAGTCTTTATAAGAATTAACTCAATTTTAAATAAAAATAGTAATAATTTTTCCAATAAAAAAATAAAAATTATTACAGTTTACTATAAATTATTAAAAAAAAACTTAATTATATACTATATTTGCGTTTACACAGTCAGTTCGAGAGCTATCCATTTCATAACAGAAGTAATAAGCTAATGCTTTAGAGCCAAACTTGCCATCACTTTCTCAATTATGAGTAATGATGAAATGGATAGCTCTCTCGAACTGACTATGTTAATGCATATTTATTTATTTATTTATTTATTTTATTAATTTATTTAGCTTAATAGCTAATCTTTACATCTAACAAATTTAGTAAACATATATAAAAATATATAAAAAATACATAACAGAAATAAAAAATAAAAATATACAATAATAAAGTCTTAATATTATAATTTATTTCTATATGTACGAAAGAGTTTTTTTATTCCATTTATGAAGCCCGTTATATTTTTGCTGTTTCGGATTTCTCTTGGAAGACTATTATATAAATCAAAACCTCCGTACATAATTCCCCTAGCCGTACTCGTTTTCTTATACTTAATTATCTTTAAATTTTCTCTATTTCTAGTATTATATTTATGTACATCTTTATTTCTTATTAAATACTTATTAAAATATTTTGGTAACATATTATTTTCTAACTTATATATAAATACTAAAACATTCATACTCAATATTTCTTGAACATTCAACCATTCTAATCTATCAATCATACTTTTACAATTAGTTAAGCTATTTTTATTTAAAATTACTCTCATTGCCCTATTTTGTAATTTTTGCAACATTTGTTTATCTAATTTATTTAACATATTTAATAGTGTTGCACAATAATTAAATGGGGCAATATTATACTATTGTAAATTTTTTTTTTTGTATTTATACTTAATATATTTCTTAATCTAGATAATAAACCTATTTTTCTACTAATTTTTTTTAATATGTAATTACAATGTTCTTTAAAATTTAATTTTGTATCAACAATTACTCCTAAATATTTTATATTATTCACTATTTCTGTACTAGAGTTATTTATTACTATTTTGGTACTATTATCTAAAACATTTTTATAATTAATAAACATACATTTAGTTTTATTCTCATTTAATTTAAGTACATTATTCTTTAACCATATTTCTAATATAATATAGAGTATAGTTGTATTATTACATCGTTATCATATATCTGATAACTATAAAATATTTCTAATAAACCTATATTATAAAAATAAAATAATTACTTGGATGCCAATTTTATAGATAAAATAATTTTTGGGTTTCCTTAAATTGGGCAATTATTTTCATTATAAGATAATAAATTAAAATAAAGAAATATTTTTTAATTATTTTTCAGAGGATTATATTTTAAATTATTTTTTATAACATATTTTGATGGAACGTCATAAAATATTGATTCGATTTTAGTCAAAAGAACAAATAAAACTTGTGATCGAGACTATTCACTAATAAATATAATAATATGATCTTTCACATAAGATATTTTAAATTAAAAAGTTTGTATACATAAATAATAAATAAAGAAATTAAAATTATTTCTAAATAACTCTAATTATTTTTCAAAAGTATGATAATTTTTTTAATATAAATACTTTTTTAAAAATATTTGACAACAATTAATTTCATAAATCAATTTATAATTAATTTGCAAACATATTTTAGAAAAAACACATAAACATTTGTTACTACAAAATATTTGCATAAAACTTATATTATAAGGTTATCTACAAAATGTAATTACTAAAATGATAATTTTAGAGGCAAATTCATTTTAATTTTTTTAATATGTTCTTAATACCAATATATCATTAAACAAAAATATGATAAATTATATGCAAAAGTATGGTAGTTGACGTTGTTTTAATTATATTTACTATAAATGTATATTGTAAATATTTTTTTGTATTTATTTTGAAATTTAAAAAAAAATATAAAAAATAAATATTGGATTATATTTTTAACATATATGTATTTATATATACCATTTTTTAAATTATTATTTTAAATGTTATTGAAATTTTAGTCAAAATAATAGTTATTGTAATCATATTAATTATAAATACATCTAAATATATTAAAAACATATCAAATTTACAATGAAATTGTTTTCATTGGCAAATGAAGAAAATAATTTAATCTCGTTTTGCTCTTATTAAATCTTACTAAACCACACAATTAATTAAACAAATTTAAGTTATTAAATAAAAATGAAATGAAATTATTTTTGGTGTAAAGTCTTACTTGCGCGCTTACGCATATGATATGTTTATTTATAATATTTACACAAATTTTGAGTCAATTACGCGTTCTTTCACGGTATGAATAAAAAAAATATACGCCTAGTTTGCTGTTTGTTTGGTTTTACTATTGAAATATCCAGTTTATTATTATTATATTTTCAGAGTAAACTTTTTTCAATCGTATTATTATTTTTTTAATTTACGTAACACAAAACACCTATTTGCGGACCCGATTATGCACGCCGCGGTACGTGCTATATTAAATTACTACGCGAGAACGTGCTCCGTGTGCCCGTAATGTGCTGAAGAATTAGAAGAGGTAACAAAGAAAAAAAATATGGAATTATCGGTAGCACGCGTTTGAAAAGTCGCCGACAAAGGTAATACGAGCCTTCGGTGCCGTGTGTTTGAAAAGATCTTCAACGAGAAGATAAAAGCCGGACCGGATAAGATGTTCCCGAAAGGTTTCTTCTCTCAATGGCTGGTTTTTCGGACGGCACGAATTTAAATTCATATTATGTGTAATGCATTTTCGGGAGGCATGAAGGTAATTGAAAGTTGATTACGACCCAACATCCTTCCTCTCATTTAATGCCTTAAATATCTTGAGCGTTCCTAATGACATTTTAAGAGTGTCCATTAGTCCTTCGAATCATTTTCTTTTTTATCTTTATTTATTCGTGAGATTTTTTCGTCAAGGTTTTTGAAAAATTATACAGAAGACAAATTTAAACAATATCAGTTTTTTAAATTAGATATTTTATATAAACATTTTCAGTAAAGCATATTGGATAAAATGTTAAATGTAATAGACAATGAGTCTATTCAGTGTAAAAACTGCCATTGTAATATACCCCTTGCATCAACGACCTAGAAATGTGTTCATTTTACAGTTTTACTTATTCAAAAAGTGAACATATTTTGGTCGAATATGCAAGCGATGCAATTAGCCGACCAACATATGATCTGTGATGCGCCAGAGACGTCTTGAATCTAGAGTATACAAAGACCTGACATTTTATTACATATTTGTATTTGATATTTGGCGAAACTGAAAGTATTATAATTATATTCCTTTAATAAAATATGCTCGTTGTAATAATCTAACAGCCTGATAAAGTGAAAAATACATAAAGCGAATGACAATATTTCTTAAAAAGTCGAGTAAGCATAAAATAATTTCGATGATTGTATAAATTTCATAATGATATTTTACTTTTCACAAAAATTCTTACATCTCTAAAGCAAAAAGTTTTCTCAATTAAATTTTATATTAAAACATATAAAAAATAACTCTATTATTCTGTTCATATAATAAAATAAACTTGTTCAATATGAATAATAATCTTTAATCTGTTGAAAGAACCATGCGAATTTAAAAGATCTTACGAAACCATAATTTTTTTGTCGTCTACATATTTTACACAAAATGTCATCGATTTATAATATTTAGTTATTTTATTATCAATCAAACAAATAAAAATTATTTGATAAATCCAAGAAGAAATTTACAAAAAAAATATATATGAAATTAATTTTCTGTTGATCGATGAGTGTCTTATATTTCTAAGGTGTGAAACTTGTTCGATGGACTGTACCGTCGCACGTCCAGCATCCTTTCTGAAGATGCAAGGATGCCGCGGCACCTCTCCACAAAGACGCCAGGACAATGGCGTCGGCAGAAATACACTATTCGTCATGCCTTGACGACAAACGAACTACCGCCGAACAATTGTACTCTGAAAATCTTCGAAACACTCTCGAATGTCTGCGACAAATTCGCCGATTCATTAGCGTACCTGCCGAAAGTGGGTGTGGCAAATCGCAAACGTCGATAATTGATCCGAAACGATTCTGCGTGACGGTCGCATTTACGTTTCGGGTGCTAATCGAAAAACCGCGTGACGTAAATCCGTAAATGGCGAGTAATTCGATTTTGATTTGTGCACGCGCCGAAAAACACGTAGACAACTATATTCTAGGTGTGTATAATTGCCGATGAATGATAATGTGTTTTTTGTGATAAGATTTAGTTAAGGATCTGAGATAGGTTTATCGTCAATCTAATATTGCGCGGTTGTCATTTGCGAGTCATTAGATAATTTTAAAATAAATTAGTGTTTCGTTGAATTGACGCAGTATATGTCAAGTATATTTTTTGTTATATGTAAAATCATAAATTAATTTGTAATGACTTTTGCTGTCAACATTTTTATTTTATTTAATAAAATCATCTTTCATGTATGTACATATATCTTACCTAGAAAAATATTGCTAAGTCTAGCATTTCGAAACTAGCTATTCACGATTTACTTCCTTTTATAACGTAATTGTGCTTAGGATGCTTTTCATCATGTTGCAACTGAAACAAGGTTCAGGAATAAATATTTATTTAATTTATTAACCTGGACACATATAAACTTATCAATTGAAGTCGAAATGTTTTTTTTCATCCTGAGCAAAAAACGTATGTTCACTCAACTCTTTTTGCAATAGCGGTCATTAAAATAAATAGCAAACACAAAAAAGTGAAGAATGTCCCGTGTGGGTGTCCCCTGTGTAAGCAATATTCGTTTGAACGAAGTAAGCAATATTTGTTTTTTGTTGAAATTGTTTTTTCAACCAATGTTGGTAGATATCACTGATGTGATCATGCACTATCAAGAATAACTCTTATGCCTGCACTACACTCTCTGGAAGTTGGCCAAGGTTGGCCAAGGACGGAGAATATAGTGGGTTACTTCGGTCGAGTTCGGTTCTGTCCGCTATAAAATCTCTCGGAAGTTGTCCGAGGTTACCGAGAACAAGAGTTGTGGGGGTAATTTAGTCGACTTGGCCAGCTTCGAGCGCTTGCGAACATTGTCGGCAAAAGGACCGGAGGCAAAGGGCCCGAAGTCGGAGCTGCTCTTTCGAGCGCGAGCGGTGAGATACTTCCCTTTAGTTCTCTCGCGTGTTAAGTGACGAGAATGAGAGAGATAATGATATGTTGTTTCGCAAACTGAGATAGAACGAGTAACTCGCTTCAATT
Source organism: Plectrocnemia conspersa (assembly GCF_051122295.1). Taxonomy (NCBI): domain Eukaryota; kingdom Metazoa; phylum Arthropoda; class Insecta; order Trichoptera; family Polycentropodidae; genus Plectrocnemia; species Plectrocnemia conspersa. The sequence goes on along the minus strand of NW_028277175.1, from coordinate 8,773,159 downwards.
TCAGTATGCGCGTAGGCGTCCTATGGTTAACACGCATGTCTAGCGCTGCATAGTGGTCACGTGGTCAAGTTATAATACCACATGCTTATCAGAGACTGCAGCAGACTCTTACTGACATCTTTGAATATTTTAGGGCACCAAAAGGGATTAATTATATTTTTGATAGTATATTTTTCTAACAGATATCGTTATTATATTTTTTTTTCATATAAAATTAAATAATTAGTAGTACTTGATTTTGTTAAAAAAAATCGTTTCGAATATCCTTATATATTTTCCTAGATCGGTTTATATAAATGTCACGCCATAACGAATTCTTATTTAGAATCGATGGCGACAAATTCTAGGATAGTCACAGATGTGGCGTTCGTATTCTGAAGTATCATTTTTATGCCTTATGGCATTTTGCAAAGCCGACAAAGATTTTGCGTAAATTGAATATTTACGACCGAAAAGTTTTAATTGATATTGTATTGGTGAGTGCCCACACAAACTTTTATAATTATCAGTAGCGTAATTTTAATAATATGACAATTTTAAAATTGCGATTATTTGGCACTTTTATCGATCGCGCGCAAATATGCCGGCTGTACGTGACAGAAGCTGCCGTCCGGGCGGCATATGAAATTTGCGTCAGTGTGGTCGCTTTCTCGAAAGTCGTAGATCTCGGCCGACTTCAGTTGTAACTATGGTTCGGACAACTTCCAGAGAGTGTAGTGCAGGCATAAAATTTGAGGTTACTCGTAAAAAACAATTGTTAAATTAATACGTTAATAAAGAACTTGAATTTTTTTACTCATATTTAAAAATATCTAATTAAGAATATTTTTTGGTATACTAATAAAGTAAAAAAAATATTGTACATTACACCATTATTATAAAAAAAGTCATGATAATGCGCTTATATTAAATATTGGTTTAAAGGCCACAATTTTGGCAAGTCAAATATATATGTAAGTTTCGTAAAACAGTTAGTATAACTTTATTTACTCATAAACGTAAAACAGAAGCAATATTTACGACTCGAAGAGACAGTCTCATAAAATAGATGGTGTCACATATTTTGGAATACATCTGAACTTTTTAATTTTCAATGCTATTATCGTACTGAAAAATATTGATATACTAATCTCAATAATCAGTTACTACAAAATAGATATCTCAAACCTAATTTTTAAATTTTGAAATTTTAAAAGTTTTTACATATTTCTTTATTTAATTTTATTATTTATAATACTTCTATTTAATATCGATTAAATCTTGTAAACTACAAAATAAAACTTGTATTTAATCATAAAATATGTTTTTCTGTGTGTTCCTTATTTTATAATAAACAGTTTTATTATAAAATAAGGAATACATAATTATTTAAATTAATAATCGTATTACAGCAAAAAATACTAAATATGTTATTTTATATTATCAACACACAATAATAAAATATCAAAAGTGCCAATAAATGAAGAATTATGTCGCAATTCGATGATATCTTTAAAACGAGAAATTGTTTTTACTCTAAAAATTAAAAAATATATTCAAATACTATTTATATATTATATAATATTATAAATATATATGAGCAAATGTCTGGCTACCTATTTTCTTTAACAAAAATGTATATTTATTATAGCAGGTATGCAATGTGGTATAATTTTAAAATAAATCAGTAAAAACCAGATTTTCATTGTTTTTTATACTTAATTTTTTGTACTAATGAACAAGCTATCTAAAGGTGTTAAAAAACATCACCTCTCATCAATTTATACGTCAAGAGTATTAATGTAATATTTTTAGAATATCTACTTTACACAACTCTCAATTCAATTTGCAAGAAATTATTGAAATATTACCAGATTACAAATTTACAACACGAAATGTATTATTATGAACTTTTTTTATTTAACAAATAATTACTTTGACGATAGAATTACCTATTTTTTTAATTGACCTTATAAAATTAAACACACGTAAATTTTTTTATAGGAAAAAATAATGTATTCCTTCTATTGAATATATAGTAAATATTGTAACACACACGTGCGTGCTCATACATACATACACAAAATTAATATTGTCATTGTAAGAACATATTTCAAATCTACTACATTGTGTATTTCTATCTGTTTAAAATAGAGAATGCCGCACAATGGATGACCCGATTAGTTCCGATGCTGATAATCTAAAGACGCTAACGTGAATTTACCAAAAGCTTCTGCCCTGAATTCATACTCGATTGAAAGCTCCGCAGGCGGCTTGTGTAAACGATGTTAGGTGTCAGGTATGATAAACATTCGGTTATGAAAAATAATAAATATAATAATATATAAATTTTAAAATATATGTTAGGGTGAAGTTTGCTTCACAAACAATATTGCGTATTCAAATTAAAAATTACGTTTGATAGTTATATTTAAAGGCTTCATAATAATTTTAAACTTTCAGCATTTTCAATTTTATATATTTTCTTGCATATATATTTAGTAAAAAATATAAATAATTGACTAAATTGTTGTCGATTCCTTTAGGTACCGTAGCTAATCGGCGGCCGTTGCGAATCGCAGAAAATTCTAGTTATTCGCTTTTTTCTTTCAGATTTGGACGCTTTTTAGTTTCAATTCGACACGCGTATAAAGTTAGGGAATAAACGATCCATCTTGGCTGATTCTTCTCCGGGACATTTATTTTCGCGGAGTTGTTACACGAACACACGTCTATGAAATTTCACATTGTCAAGGTAACCAGGTGTGAAAGATCCGTAAAGAAATTCATTTTCGGCTAATAAACGATACGTGTCATTGCCGCAAGAATGGATTCGGTTTATTTCATTGGCAATGTCGGAGAATGGTTATTATTTGAGTTATGTATTTTATTATTGTATCTCATGTTCATGGAAATGTTCAGGTTTTGAAAATAGTGAAAAAGTTTTCAGAACTTTGCATTGATTGAAACCTAAGTTTAGCACGCATTATATGAATATTTTGGTTAAATAATCGAAATATGGTTAACCAAATTTCATATGAAAACTATATTTCTGTAATTAAAAAAAAAATATTATTTATTTTAACTGGTTTTAATATTTACGAAGCAGCTAAGATACAAAATTCAAAACTGATATTATAAGTTATTTATATAAGAAAATAATTAATTAAATATATATAAATAGCATGTAAAGTATTTTTAACAACTTAAAAATTAAAAATATTAAATAAGAATAAAATAATTAATTAAGTAAAATTTACATTTACTCCTTTCATAAAAATTCTTTACAATAATGTACTATAATTTGAAGCAAAGTATACTTAAAATATTGTTTTCATTATATAATTGTATTTAAGGGAATACAAGTTGTATTTAAGGTTCTTTTAAAAGCATTAAAACGAAAATAAAATAAAATAATCGTATTTATTTTATTAAGATTATTTCTTATCAAACGTTTAGTGCTTTTTATAAAAACCAATTTTATAAAAATGTGGACATTTATTTATAATAAATAAGTGGACATGGCTTGACTTTAATTTTTGTTATTTTAATCAATATTCCTCAGACTTTTCGTCAGATGTAAAAAAATGCATTGTCCTTTAAAATGGGCTTTAAAAAAACGCAATTATAAATTGTACATGTTCAAAATTATACTTATAGACATATATTCTATTTATATATTTTTTCTGCTTATAGAAAAATCGTTTATGTATTTGAATATAAAAAAATTTATAGAAATACGCAAGAAAATATTTTTGCCCTCTTTACTTATTTTTAACAATATTGTTTAATGGATCTATGATTTTTTAATTATCGCCATTTTTAACTCACTATTAAAATGATCAGGCTGACTATCATTTTTTGCTCAAATATTTACAGGGTTAGTTTTTTAAACAAAGCCAAATTAAATAAATTAAAACTAATCATCAAAGAAAAGAACCAGGCAATCCAAGAATATCTTGAGCACCTTACTGTTACATATAATACTTACTTTGAAAGGTAACAATGAGAATAAGAAATCTTCAACATTCTCTTCTCTTCTCCAATCAGATTTAATAACTGAAAATGGTTCAGAGAGGATAAAGTAAAAACTGAAGCTTTAGGCGATTATTTATTTAATACATTTAAACCATTTCCCAAGGAAGAAACTTGTGAAAATAATAAGAATAGTGAAAATAAAACACGATTTTTTCAATGCACCTTAAATTCACTCCCAAGTATATACTAACAAATTAACAAACGTGTACTAGTCACTTACTCAAAGGGTAAAGGAAGTACGAAAAATAATACAATTTATTGTTTATGATATTATGTATTTTCTTATAAAAAATCTATTTAGAAACTATCGACAATAATATTGTTTTTAAAATAATTTTGTGTATATAACTTCTTTAATTTTGTCCATTAAATATAATAAATATTAATAAATGTAAAATCTAATAATTTACTAATATTGAATATAAAAAGAAATTGGATTCGTTTCTAATGAATCAGTTTTAATTTATAGAATAAGTCGATATAGATATGTATTTATTTAGATATTCAGTCTCAATAAAACTGAAATATATTAGTAAATATTATTACTGTTAAATTGCTGACCTTGATTTTTTTTAATAATGCAAAAATAAAAATATACATTACCTCGAGAAAATTCTCAGCAAACATATGTATTCTATTTCTATGTTGTTCATTGTTTAAATAAGTCACTTCATAAGATTAATTGCGAGAAACTTACATACATGCTTCTTTTTAGATACTTATCACTTTTAACTTCATTTTCTCGATGATTTCTTTATGAATTAAATTGTTAATTACACGAATGTAAGGTTTTCAGCATAATTGATAATAAAATATGTTTGTTTTATTCAAAATTTTATTTAAAAATGAGAAAATTAGAGATCAACGAAATTTTGAAAAATCATTATGATACTCGTACATTATATTTATAAAAGAAACTTATGTATAAGAATTCTTAAAAATAATATCACAAAACGATATAAATATATACATATTTCACTTAATAACATAAAAACTAATTGAGCAATGAAAATATAATTGTAACTTAAGGCACTAAATGTGTGTTAAAAAATAAAAATAAACAACTATTAAAGCTTTTTTGTTTCGTAAAAACTAAGATACATAACTAACACAAGTTCTTGTGTATTCCTTATAAAACTAAACTAAACCTACATTGGCACGTTTTGGCCTAAATTTTGAAGAATACATAAGCAATTCAACATTTAATATCACAGTTTCAGCAAATATATAATCTCTTAAAACTATTAAAGCTTTTTCAATATTGCGTACTGTTAAAACGAACGTTTCAAAGTAACATATACATTTTCTTATCTAATGGAAGACATCGTTTAATTTTAATGATATGTATTAATTCTAATTGTTGCTTTATACATATACAATATAGTGCGAACTTAAATATAAATGTGCAATTGTGTTTTAAAGCTTCTATACCAAAATAATAGAAAGATATTTTAGATAGATTTGATTCAATTCCGATAAAAGAAAACATAACTATTTCCATTGTGTCATGGAAGACAACGATTTCGATAAAACATCTTACAAATATAAACTATAAAAACTAACGTTATATATAAGCTTACGTATACGAGTATCGAGTAAAATGTGCAAAAATAACTTATGAAATAGACTTACTTTTAATTAAAGCTTAGTGTACGGAGCAAATTTGACATTCGGTCTTTTTGTAGGACCAAATCTCTTTGATTTCGTTGGCGATGTTCTCGTCGATGCCTTCATCCAAAAGGACGAATCGATCTCTGATTATTTCGTTCTTGGAGTTGTCTTCAATCGGAGTTGGAGTTGCCTTGAATCCTTCGCTGAACCGGAGTTGCTTTTTGGCTCTAATCTGAGTGGGCGAAGAAGACTTGACAACCAGCTTTGATTTTGAAGGTGAAGTCATCAGTTCACCGAACTTTGACCAGTACTTGTTTAGATTGATCTTTGTTGTATGCTTCAATTTGGGTTTGGCAACCTATAAAAAAATAAATATATTTAGTACATTTTCAAAATATAAATTTAGAAGTTATTTAAAATAAATAAAATAATACAAAATACATACTCGTTTGAAAAGTCGCCCCCAAGGCGACACAGGCATAGGTATGTCAGCATTTTGCAATGTCGGCGTTTTGTCGTTGGACTCTTGCTGCTGTTGTTGTTGTTCGTGATTCAAACACATGGTGCTTGTTTATACGCAACTGTCAGATTACGATAAAAGTGATAAAAGTTCGGCGATGAAGGGAGCGCGTGTTCCCCTCAACGATGAACGGGAAAGTGATTTCAAATCCGTGCCGCACTACTTATATACGCTTACCCCCACTCTTTAGGGGAGGAGCTTATAGAAGTGCGCGCAAAGCGTGTGCGGCGCGTGCTGCGCTTGCGCCGAACAAGTTGTACGAATTTACTACTACTGTGCTGCTTTGATACATATAAATAAAATTATGAATAAATATTTTTCATTAAACTAATATGTAATAATTTATAATATATAGTTTTTTACATAAAATTGCAATAGTATATACTATATATTTTAATGTAAATAAAATATAATTTAAAAAATTATAAAATTGTAGCTTAAAATAATATTTATAATATATTATATTCATATAGTATAAAAATGCAATTTAAACATATCATTGAAGTTTATAATGATTTTATTTAATTTGATCCTTACAGATCCTTACGTCATATCAAGTGGTGCCATCTATTGTACAAGGTTTGAAACATGCTATTGAAAGAGGGGAATTTATTATTTATTAATGAAAGCAAATTTAATACACTTAAAATCTTTTAATGTTAAAAGACACGTTGTTCAATATTTTTTTTGCTAAGGCACAGTTAGTTGAAATTTTTTCTTTTATTACAATATTTTTGACACACAGCTCAAATTTTTAATAAAATAATTTAGCGAGCATCAGTAAAATACTCTTTGCATCGCTACTTAAGCTTTCACCATTGATGCATTATTATCGAATAAATAAGTTCAGTGTTCACATTAAGATAATATGTTAATATCGTAAAAAGTAAAGTTGTATTCGACCCATATGAGTTACACTGTAGAATAGAAATATTTAATTCTATATGTGTTCCTTGACAATTTTTGTCGGACAATACGGGCAAGAAGATCCAAAGGTTTGGACCCCTGGTTTTTAATAAAAAATAAACACAATGCTAAATTAGTAATATAGTACTCGCAAATATTAAATTTACGAGTATTTAAAAATACCAATATCGATCCTCTAATACAGGACTACGAACTAAATTTTAGATTTAAGAAATATAACATTATTCTTGTTGAAATATGTATTATATGACCGACCTGTTTTTTTTTTTAATTTTTGGCTTTCTTCAATGTTACTCAAGCTCTGATATCGTGTTATAGATTATACATACTATTGTTTGTAAAAATATGTGTGACATAACTAAGGGCAATGAAATATGAAAACATTTCACGCCGAGGACATATAATACATTTTTTTTTAAATAATTTTAATAGCAGCTTTTAATGTTTTATATATTTTTTCGCACTTAAAATTTAATGTGATTTATGTATTATATAAGTTGGAGTCTTAAATTCATATATATATGTTGTCAATTATAAAACTATTTTATATCGCATCAGCATACGAATGCAATAAAAATTAAAATAAATAAAGGCACAAATTGGCTTAATGACATTACAAAAAAAACCGACACGCGATGCTCAGAAAGAGGGTCTTCATTGTTAACAATCATATCGTAATTGGGGTTAAACTGGAATGAGGGTCGTTCGTTCAACCCTTAACGAAGTTTCTCTACAACAATGGATTCATACACAGTTTCGTTGAGTGTATAAACATGTTAGTAAAAAATAATCAAATCACCGTCATCCGCCAAAGGACGACGTGTTACGCGTGTCATGCCATTTTACAATGATAACATTTTTAGTAATGAGTGCACTTCCTTTCGTGCCGATCGCAAGCTGTCCGTCCTTCGGCGTTCCTTCCTCATCTCAGGTTTTTCGTCTCCTGTATCGCATAACGAGACGTTGGACATTTTCCAATTATTTTATTAACGCACACTCCATAAGGAGAATGATGATGTCGGACGTTCACCAAAAAAACAAAGCATCAGCTACCAAATTCAGTAAAGATTGAATTAATTGCTGTGAATTTATACAATTAACATTACGTCAAGAGCGTCGTGTACATTCATGTTTGTTACTGGATGTTTTGTATTGTGTACTTGAATAGCAAGATTTCCGACGAATAAGAGCATTTACTTGTATTATAATCTTAACTGCTCAATCACAATCATAAATCTCAACATTATATTAACAATAAAATATGATTATTTTTAAAATGGAATTTTATTATTATATTAGTTTTCATTTTAATAAATATTGTTATTTATCTGCAATAATACTATTAATATTATTTATACTACAATTTTTTTATCAGTTTAGAAAAATCACACTGTTTTTAGCATAAATATTTATTAAAAATATAAAAAAATGTTTAACCCAATTTAAAATTATTATTATCGATCCTATGTAAGTAGGAGTTATCGTGGTTTAATTAGTTATTGATAAACTTATATAATCCGTTAAAATTATTGCTATTTAATAATAATTACACGGTACAAGTTTGCATTATTTTATAAAATAACCTTTTTGATTACAGTTTTATCTTATAATCGATGTTAAAAATTTAATCGTATTTCACTTTGACAAGGTATAAAAAATCATTTTTAATTATATTTTATGATTATAGTTGATTTTATGGGTTTTAAAAATAAAGTGAAAATTAATGTATAATAAATATTAAAATCGGTATTGTTTCACAAAAATATTTTTTATCGAAGTGGTATGTTACAGTGAATGTCTATTTTTCAGTTAAATTATATTTTTACTAGTAGAAATATAATTCATAAAATTGCAATAACTAGAGTTTAAAAATTGAAAACTAGAAATATCATCTATAGTATAGATGATATTTATATTCTCTAAGCATCCTCATCTGTATAGATTCTATACAGATGAGGATGCTTAGAAAGGTGTATATTATTCAATGATTAAATTGTTAAAAAATATTGTTTTTTTTTACCAAATCAAATAGTTTATATTTATTGTATTTTAATTTTATATTTAACATTGATAATAGTATAATTTACAATCAATGATAAAAATAAAAGGTTTTTTAAGAAAGTTTTTTTTATCATAAAGCTTTTTTTATAAATAAAGAATAAGAATTAAATAGATTTTTTGACTGATTTATTTTACAATTAAAACATTTAAATTATTCGAAAAAATTTAATTAAAAAAAAAAATTAAAATTAAAATAAAGTAAAAATCATATCTGTCTCAAGATAAATTATAGGAAGCTCATGTTTTTTAATTACAAATATTGACGAAAAAGGTGATTTTTTAAGTCTAGAAAAATTTATTGTATTAATTAAATACCAGCACGATAGACCAATGGTATATTTGGTAATTATTACTCAAAAGGCATAGTTTTTAATCTCGGTGCTCGGATTTTTCTGGACTGGATTATTCAGAAGACGAATTTTGCGGACATGAACTTTACGGACATTGATTTTTAGGGACACTATTTATTCCGGACAGAATTTTTGTGGACACTGATTATTTCGGACATAGATTATTCCACACAATATTTTTTTTAATATTGTAAAAAATAATGGTATATATTTGAATTGTTGACTTTTTAGATACCAAATTCAATGTAGTAATCAACTTGAATTAAATCCAATGAAGCAATATTTTTACTAATTGAATTTTTTTTATCCGGAATAGTCAATGTCCAAAATAATCAGTGTCCGCAGAAATTCTGTGTGTCCGGAAAAATTAGTGTCCGGAAAGTTCCTATCCGCAAAAATATGTCCGCAAAATTCGTGTCCGGAAAAATCACCGCACCTGAATTTCATATGAACATTTGTGTTTTTCAATTTCTATTGTATCTGAGAAATCGATCATTACGATTTTTTTTTATTTTCCTAATTTTACGGATGAATATCGTGATGATTAATTTAAATCGAGCTAGGTTGTACATATAAGGTTTAAAACTAAAAATGTGCTATTTTAGTTCATAGAGAATATCATATACATCCATTTTTATTGTATACGTACTATGTACGTATATAAAAAACTCAGAAAACCCTTATAGAGAAAGCAAAACTAGCCACAGACAGTTAATTTTGAGAATCAATTGCTTTACTGATTGTAGCGAGGTTTCAAAGAATGAATCTCTATTTTGTCTAGTGAGAAAAAATCCGCAGGTGTGCATTTTTGTGGCATTTACATCGTTAATAATTAATGGAGATGTCTTGTTCCGTTCGATTAATCGATATTTAACCTTTCTGCAAGTTCTATTGGGTTCAGTCAGAGATCTGCATCCACCATTACCCGAAGTTGTTCATTCGATAAATTTCTTAATCGGAACTTGCTTAACCAAAATCGACACGTTCAAGTTCTTAAAACATGTTCATCATTCACTAAACGTATATTTTTAGTCGCGATAGTTGCATTACTTCCCTTTTAAAATTCTGAGCAGTAATCAGTTTGTAATTCTACATATAATTTTTTATATTGTTCCTATTCTAATCAATGCATTATTAATTGTTCTCTAGTAAAATACACTGATCCTATTTATAGTATTTTAATTATTTTAATGTCCATTCCCCTTTTTTGAAACAGTTCAAAGACCTTCGTTAAATGTTTCAATTAACGTTGGATTGAAATTTATTGCTCGGTTATACCATTTGGCACCTATGATCTCAATTGACTCGTAAGGTCATCTCTCGCAGGTAGCTAAGGTCGCGCCCGAGCCCGGAACAAGTCCAAAGGTCGCGTGGAACAAGTGCGTGCGTTACGCGTGTGCGCAATTGACATTATCGAGTGTGAGTAAATAAAGAGCGGCAGCTGTCCGCCGAATATGAGCTGGCGGGCCGTGGGAACTCGCAGCACTCGGAGGTTCCCAGGCAGTGCGCACTCGCGCACCTGCGCACCTGCCAGCAGCCGACACCGACGCGACGCGACGCGACGCACCCAACACACGCCAACACGCGACCGCGTGCCGGGCTCGCGCGCGCAATAGCTACTAGTGTCAGCGAGTGCGACTTCTAGCGCGCGCGCGGGCACGACTAGATTCTTCAGATAGCTTTGCACTGTTAGAATGCTAGTAGTGGCCATTAAAATCAACGGATAGTTCACCAATCGATGTATACATTCTTTGGTTTTGACACTATGTAATGGAAAATTATTTTATTCATTTACACATCTAAAAAGGTGACATGAGAAATTGCGACCAATTATAATATAGAGTTTCCCATTAAATTAATTGTCATTAAGTGACATGTTGACACTATATCACGGATTCCAAACCCAAAAAGGGGGCATGAAGGGTTTTTTTATGGACATGACAACTTAAAATGTTCAATGATACATGTTCAATACTCTCATAATAATTTTTTAAAAATTAATTTTAAAATAATTTAATAAATAAAATAAAATAAAAGATAAAATATTGAAGATAATAGATATATTTCTCGCGATTATTTTGTATTCTTAAGAAGGCGTGTATGTGCATTAGCGTATTTTTTGTAATTAATTTCAATATAGTGATACTTTTTTGGATTTTAACTACCACTTTTATTTGTATGCAAGCTATGTAAATTGTATAAGTAATAAAACTTGTATTATAATATACGATTAAACGATTACATTACTGTGGAAAGAGATTTTATATATCTAAGAAAAAATCAGACATTAAACATGTATATGTACTATTAAAAAACAATATGTATATATTTTATAATCAACCTCTAAATTAATTAAATGATAATTTATTGTTTTTTTATTGCCTACACTGCAGTTTTATAGAGGTAATGTATAAATTCTTCACGTTTAATGAATCTCATAACTAAGAATCAATTCTTCGAAACGATAAAATAATTAAGTACGGGTGATCGAATTATGTTTATTGTATTGTACTTTGAGAAAATATACGTTACGAAGGATTGTTAAATAAAAATGATACAAAAGCAAACGGTAGTTGTTCTTGATATGATTCTTAGTATTTGAGATAAAAAGTTTTAAATTAATATTATGAAAAGCATATGGTTTGCATTTTTATTTATAAAAAATAAATTTTTATTTATAAAAAATAGATTTTTATTTATAAAAAAATATTTTTAGGACAGTCATTGAAATCGAATACAATTGTTCATTTCTATCGCATTCTGGCCTACTTATTGGTTTCCTTTTCATCAGAATCAAGATATCGGACGGACATTTTCAAAAAAAATGTGCAATAAATAATGATCCCAAATCGTGATTTTTTGCAGGTATTTTTTAGCTCAACGTCCGAGATTACGTGGTGGAAAATGAAAAGGTTTTGTTCCGCAACAATGTGAAGCTTTTTTGCGTACAGTATATTATGTATAAATCTAAAAAAGTGGATCAAGGTCGACGCATTAAGCTCCCCTTTTCTGTTTTTTTCTCTTTCTCCCTCGTCCGAAGGTCCCAAGATGATGAAAAGTGCGCGCTTTTGAATGCAACAATTTTATACACGAATCCTTTCATCGGAGGCTCTTTATCGCCGCTGCGATCGACCACGCACAAATCCTTTGGCATTTTGAGGTCTTTGTATAAGAATGGCTTGAATTGAGAATCGAAAACGCAATGAATAACGTGCCAAAGGATTCGTGGATACTGTCGAGCTTTCGAGGCCATTGTTGTCGAAGAAGCTCATTGTCGAGATCGAAAATTGTTCGGGTGTATTAATTCACTCGTGGATGTTGTTTTGTCAGCTTGCAAACTATTTTACCGGTGCTAGATGTGTGTCAAGATAAGATGGATGGAATGAATCGGGATGAAATGACTCGAAATGCAATACAAATAACATATTCAAACTCAAACAGTTTACTGCAAATTTATACTTGAAATTAAAATCAAGTAGGTATTATGATAGTTTTTAGTTATGACAATCAAAATTTACTTAATTTATTTTATTCTGCAAAGATAAATTATTTATAAATATCGTCATTCAATATACTTTTAATATATAATAAGTTATCATCTTACATGATTAATTGAAACAGAAAGCTTTCGTGTAGCTCGAAAAATCATGTAAATCAAACTTTCGATATGATATAGTTAGTTTAAGAAAATTGGCGAAGATCAAATAATCTAATATATTTACACACATTTTCAAGAAAATAAAACGTAAGAGATGTTATTATTCATTAAAATACTTGTATGCACATACACTTATCCTAAGGTCATACAACAATATTTTCTAGTTTAAAATTAATCAAATCAATTTAAAATATACTTTATTATTTGTCTGTTTGATTTTATGTTCCTTTTCCTTTAAGAAGTACGATAAAACTTATCCAAAACCTAATTTTATACATATTTATAGGTGTGTTAATACATTATATGATTGAATAATTACCATTTTACTTTTCAATTAATTGTCTGTTCAATCGTGAGAACGTTTCCACCTTTTAATTCGTTCAGTACTTAGACATTATCTTTGGTAATTCAATTTAATTATTGCTTTTTATGTATCCTTCCAGCGTCTTTAATTAATATTATATATCTATTAAATCACTTATTTATGTCTCTATATCCTTATACGAATTAATTATCAGTTTGGCGATGATTCAAGATTCGTTATACAATTATCTTTAAAGTTACATGTCAAAAGTTAACACGGTGCGCGAAACAAGATAAGACTGAGAGCTTTCGAAAGCTCGGACACGACACAAGAAATAAAACGTACGATAAGAGAAGTCATGAATCACCTCCGGGGCCCTTTTAGGGCAGGAAATTGTACGTGTAACAATTTGAAGGATACGACAACAACTTTATACTATTACTATGGGTATATAGTAGTAGTATTTGCGATCACTCAACATTCCTGGACGCCATGTGCAACGAGCGATACAAACCCTTTCAGCGTTAGAAAGGTAAATCTTTGACCGCATTATAATTTTCCAATACTAGCATGCAAATAGCAGAAGGAATGTGCACCTGCTCGCGATTCGCTAACAGAAAATATATACCCCCGGTACTATGATTTAATGGCTTCTTCCTTTAACAGCAAAAAATGATTGAGGAAAAAAACAATGTTGTAGCGATACAGAAACGATGCACCTTAACGGCGTTTAACGCTATGGTAATATTATTGCAATTATGAATTGATAGTATGCTGTTTGGCAAATTGATGGAAATGCATAGTAATTAAGCAACTTGGTTTTTATTAAATGGATTAATTTATTGCAACTGTAAAGTCGATTAAAATACATACATTGTATTATAGATTAATAAATATATTATAAAAAATAGTGTTGAAAGTAATAAATTGATTTTTAACGGAATAATAAAAATCCCCAAATATTGCAATTGATTTGTACATGAATTGTAAAACTATGTACTATTTCTATAAAATTTTTATTTAAGAATATAATATACTATATGTATTTGAATGACATTTATTTATTTTAATAATACGTTTACTCTTAAAATAATAAAATAAAAATTTTAACATTGTTTTTATACGTTTTTTAAATATTGTAAAAGATGTATTTTATTATTCTAATATAAGTAGAACTGGTAAATTTAGATAGAGATATTTTATACGAGACAGAAAAGCTTCTAAAGTATTGATAGAATATTAGTTACGAAAATCGAGAATCAATCATTAAAAAGAAACGATATTATTTGTCAATTATAATAATGTATTACTCAATTAATATAATGCAGTATTTATTACTTTGATATATTTAAAGATATATTTATCAAATAAAAATCAATAATTAAATAAGAAAATGTAATAGAAAGAAACTCAATTAATTTTACAGAAAAGCAAAAAAAAATTTTTTTTTTTAATTTTAAAAATATAATTTATTTTACTCGTTTTATGATTGAATTTATGACATATTAGAAGAGTAGAACTAAAATATAATTTTCATCATAAAAATAATAAAAAATAAAAATCAGCCTAGATGTTAATTGTTTTTAGCCAAATAGTGGCACATACATATATTGTAGTTTTTGTAACTTTTTGGGCAAAACATTGCCTATTTTATTGATAAATTAAAAAAAAATGTTGACATTCTAATAAGAAATCACTTGAAAATTCTAATAAAAAACAAGCAATTCTGGAGGTTAAAATTGATGTTTGAATTATAGAAAATGTACCGTAATTCTCGTAGTTTTTATCAGATTTCTATAGAGCTTTTTTTTAATTATTTTTCTTACTATCACGGCTAAGTTTTTTAGCCAAGCTGATTCACCATCTTCTTTTTAAATGGTCGCCAATCAAAAAATGTAACTTCATTATAAATAATCCTACAGAAAAAAATATTTTGTAACATATCTATTAAATAGAAAATATATTTATAAATTCAATACCTTTTTAGACATTTAATAATAAACTAAAATCAATGCAAATTTAAACCATTAAAAATATATTAAAGTTTTAATATTCTTTAATTGTATAAATGCTTTCTCTTGAAGCAAAAAATTAAATATGTTTTGGACAATTACTTTTATGGTAATATTTTTGGATATATACAGTTTTTATCTTAACGGCGTTTGAAGTTTATTTTAAAGGACAGTGCGATTATTATATAATACAAATGATAAAAATTCAGCACAATAAAAGCATTTTCAAAAGAAGTGGTCATAACCAGTTTTATTTATTTTATATTGCAATTGCTCTATAATTATTATTAGGAAAATCGTAAATAAAGTAAATTTATTCAGAATTAAAATATTTATTTTATATTTAAAACGCAATTGACCAATGGCAAATTCGATTGAAAAAATAAATTTTATAAAATAGTTTTAAATTAAAAGTCTTCAATCAATAAAAGTATTATGTGGGTTGTAGCAAAAGGAATAATTTTCAATAGACTTTATTCATAATTTAAATATGTAAGTGTCTTCAAAATTAAAACAGCAAATATGTTTTTCAAATAAAAAATCTGCAAATTGAAATATAGTGAGAATTTTATTAAAGTCTAATATTAAAAGTGTCATTAATGTTTTTCTGAATTTCTGAATAATACTACAAAGTATTAAAATAATATATTCAAGAAAAATGTTAAACTGCAAGCTACTTTAAAATGATTTTAGTTACTCATGATTTTAAAAAGCATTTTTATCCTAAGAATATAAAATTCCACATACAAATTATTTTATCAATTACGATATATAATTGTAATAATTTAAGATTATAGGAAAACTTAGTATTACTTACAAATTATTTTATCAATTACGTTAAATGGTTCTAATAATTTTAAATTATAGGAAAAACTCATTATTTTGATACAGAGTTTTTCCTATTTAACCCTTTGCACTCGTAATCGTTTTCGTACTAGGTATGACGCCAGCTTGGGTAAAATGAAAAATGTTAAATTCTTTTTAAAAATTAAAATTATATATGTAGAGCATAAATATGAATAAACTAATACCAAAAACAAAGAAATCAGAACAAATACTTCATTTTAATTTTTTTTGTTCTCTCAAGTACCATTGGTTGACAAAAGTGGACAGAATAATTGGTGTGTGGCATTAAAAGTTAGAAAGTATAATACATTTTTCAGTTATGACTTTATTAAATATAATATATTAAGTCTCTTCGAAATTAAAACATCAAAAAATACATAGAAAAAAAAAATTTTTGATTTAAATGTGTCATATATGATTTTTCCTTAATTTAATTTAGCATTTGTCAGACGACTTTTAGATTATAAAAATTAGCTTAAAAATATTTTAACATATTTTATATTCGTATAATAAGAAATTGAAAATATAATATTTCTAAAAATATATTTTTGCTTTTAAAATTAGAGGCACATTTAAAAATATGGATATTATAATTTTAGTCAAATATGATATATTATTTGAATACATTAAAATATACTACTTTTAATAAAACTTATTTTAGCGTTTCCCTGACAATTTTATTTTAAAAATTATATGAAATTAATTGTAAATAATTTTTCAAGATATAACAAAAATTTAATTTACCACTTAAATTTTTCATGATTATTTATATTATTTATTTTTGCATATTTACTCTGCTCCAAAATTTTTCTTGAAATGTTTTTTATAATAATTTGCAATTTTGGAGCTGTAAGATTAAATTAGATCCTAAAGAAGGAATCGCTTAAGAATAAATAATGTCATTTGAAGAAGTCAATATTTTTTTATCAAGATATATAGGTAAAATATTATTTACTAGTTTTATTTTTGAATTACACTAACATACACTTAAGACAATAAACATGAAATGAAATGAAACATTAAAATAGTATATTTTTACTAAATTCATACGCATGATCGAAATAATGAGATCATTATACTTCCAACTATATATTATATTTAATTTATATTTTTTTAATGATTATATTTGCAAACATACAGGTTTTTAACAATATACATTTATGTGCTATTGCTACAATATAATAAAAAAGAAAACTAGATTAATTGGCATATTTATGATTATGTTTATACATATCTACTATCAAACCTTAAAAATAAAATATATTGAAATCCTTAACATACGTATATATTATACATACATATATGTGGAACAAACCTTTAATTTATTTTAACTTCGAACTAAACGATCAACAAAAAAGTAAATCATATACCCACTCAAAGCAACAAGTAGCTTTCCATTTGACAAGGGGTGCTTTTGTTCTGACTTAAGTTGTTTTTTTATTTATTTATTCTTTCCAAGCGTTAATTATCACGAAGCAGAGCATGCTTTTACACGGTCAGTCGTGCATGTAATCTCCGCATAGAGTATCGTTATTTAACGTTGTGCATGTACGCGCACACGTCCGACCGTTATCTATCGGCGGCCGCCCTCCGCGAGCAAGAAACACCTGCTCGATTTTCCCACGAACTGAGACTCGGAACCATTCGGCAATCTTCGACAATCTTCGTGCGTATCGTAAGTGTGTGTTGCCACTGCTCAATCTCGATCACACCCGCGGCGGGGTGGCCATGCGATATTAACATGTCGGACGTGACGTCGATGCGATGCATCGGCTGATGCATGACACTATTTTTTTAGCTATACAATATGTAAAATACAAATGTGGCGTGTAGGATCAATATCAAACATATCAATTTTAATGGTTTCTGTACTATGCGCATTTATGACATTTTTAAATGTACCTATTTTATTTAAAATACAGATATCTCAAGAATAGTTATTAGAGATATTATTCAGAAGCTTTAGAGTTTGGTTATTTTCAAAGCTTTCATTCGTGCCATTTCCATTATTTTATTATTATATATTATATGAAAATTAGACAGACCGATATTTAATATAAAAAGCGCGCTAATTATAAAAAATAAAATTTTATCTATAGACAATTAATTAGACCCATTATAACATACGCTTATCTGGTGTAGTGTAACTAAATTATTAAGATCATATACCCTAGATTTTTGGTACTAAAAGCGTTGATCACGTGAGGGTTAAGAATCGAGTTATGATTAAATAAAATGCCAAGATCTTACGTAGAATATTAATTTCTTAAAAAAGTATTCACAATAATTTATTTTTATTTAATTAAAATATATATTACGGATATGGATCATTGGCAGCGGGAGTTTAAAATACAGTTTTGATTTAATATTTGCTCCGATCACAATACATAAACTTGGTGTACGTAATCAAGAGGTAAAAGCCAATACCCGATCATTAACGTCCTCGAATCCACTTTTTTGAAATTCTTTTTTAAGAAAAAAATCCCCGGCGAAAGCCCATTGAGATCGACGCTCCCCTGTCAATTAGCCTCGCGTGACCCGGTTCAAATCCCAACTACGCTTTTCGTCCCGGCCACCGGTTAATTGCAACGTGTTTACACACGGAGGAGAGTGCATGCGAACGAAGGTAACGGGCGTGCAATTACCCGTCGCGTCGGTTTCACTCGCAGGGATGAAATGATCGATAGAGCGAAATTAATAACCGGCCAATTTCCGGGATATAATATTTCTCGAAAATTGCCCCAGCGACGGGTAATTGTGGAAAAGCATCGTTCAAATTAATGTCGCTCGCACCGCGAGCCGCCCATGCAAATTCATGCCGAAAACGGCCCCATTAAACGGTAGCCGAGATCGAGGTGAATGCGCAGTTTAACTGGCGAGACGCATTGCAAATTGCATAAGCAACATAATAAATTAATTCATAATTTAATATAGATTATAAAACAATTTATATGTAATAATTCATATTATTACATATCGATAACAATAAGTATATTTTTTTATTAATAATAAATCTTCCGTTGCAACATCATAATGCGTTACGACGCGACGGAGCAAACATAATCAAGAACTACTAAGAAATGGAGGAAGCCAACGCCTCTTCTATTTCTCATTTGTTTAGGCAATTTCGATGATTTAAGGAGGAAGCATACTATTTCTTAATGTATGATAAACATATTGTAAACCGTAACGGCCATTTGAAAATAGGCAATGATGTAATTCTATTAAATGTGGATCCGAGGATTCGGTACCTATGACATTCTTATGTGTTTGGCGCCGACCATTCGACCTTGTTACGTGTATTTAAACTGTTTAATAGATATGCGTTCATTTATATAACGTTAACAAGATAAAAAAAATCGTTCCTAGAAGCCCTTGCTACAAAATTTGTCCTGACAATGGTAATTTATATATTAATCAGGCGTTAACCCAACTTGTAACAATGAGGTATACACAGTCAACAACTACTAAGTAAGTATTTAGTAACTAAGTAAGCAGACTGATATAAAAGTTTGTAAATCAATGTTATATATTTTATTAACTATGAACTATTATTACAGCTTTCAATCAATAAATGACACTCAATATTTTTTGTGGAAATACCATAAAATTATTAATATGTAAAGAAGTATTAAATAAAATGTTTACTGCAAAAATAATAAGAGAGAGAAATTAATTGGATATATCTGGAAGATATTTCTAATACTTTATTTAAATGATTTTTCATCGTTTCTATGAATTTGACAACTGTGCAGATTAGATTGTCAATATATTATAAGTTTCTTCTATAAAGCTAGTAAATTTAGACAAATAGTTTTTTAGAAAACATAAATGTATTTTTTAATGAGTTTGTATATTTTTAAGAAAATATTAAATTAATTTGACATTGTGACAAAAAAAATTAGTTAAATGGTTTCAATTAGTATCATATATTTATTTACATTTTTATATTTCGAGTTTTTAAGCCAAATGGGTGTAACTTTGGAGACAAAATAGACAGTTTATTTTATTAAATAATTATAAAATACCACATATACGTATGTAGAAATGTAGCTACCGTTTTTGGTGGTACAATTCTTAAAACAAGTAGTGGTTGAACATTGCTAAATTCACAGCTGCATTCAGAGCAGGTAGTGAGTAAAATGGCAAGGAACCCTCTAAAAATATTGTTTGACAATATAAGTTTTATGTCCGTATTTATAAATTGCGTTTAACGAGCATTTAATTCCGATTTCATTTGCCGATTATTAAAATAATAAGAATGCAGTGATCAATGTCTATATTATTAGGTCTTTGATAAGAATAATTATATTATTAAGTCTTTGTCAAGAATTCGTTCATAGATAAATCAAATAAGAGTCAATGATATGTTATTAATAATATGTTTTATTAAATGTTTAACTATTCTCAGAGCTCGTTTATATTTTAATTATTAATTATAAAATAATTTTTATTTATAAATATTAACTAAAATTGTGGTAAAAGAAATTAATGAAAAAATTTTCTAAATACAAAAAAAATCATGAAATAACATAAATATTTGTTGTTTATAACATATATTTTTTTCTAGTGTCCAAATTTCTCATTTCGCAAGGATTTAAAAACATCGAAAATTAAGAAACACTAGATCAAATCTTAGGAAGAATTAAACAAAGAATAAACTATATGTTTCTTTTAACAATGTTTTGCATCTTTATAAAATGGAAAAATAAATGTTGCAAATCATTAATTTGAAACAATATGCGTCTTTTATATAAGTAATGTACATTATTATTTTACTTTTTATTCAATAAAATAAAATAATAAACCACAACATGTACAACTTGAAAAATATTTAAATTTAATTTTAACCCACCATCAATAGTAAAAAATATGTTAAAAAAATATACATCGTCATTATTAATATGAAAAGAATGTAAATTTCGTAATAAAAAATGATATATTATAATAACATCTCCTATAAAGTCGATCCAAAATTGATTTTATATGGTGTATACCTGGTTTGAGTTGTATCTCTATTTTTTTATACAGGGCGATTATTTTAATTTATGTTTATTATTGACGGCTACAAACGCAAAAAAATATTTTACCCTTTATTAGTGTCGGGACTACCGTTCTTCGTTTTTTATTATTATTATTGTATTATGTATTATGGTATGCATTATAAAAAAATACATATAATATTCTGGTTGCCACCGGATTACCCCCGACACAAATGATGCACCTCGTGCATATAAAGCAATCTACCTGAAACGCGATTCGTTTTAATGGTTCATCAGATTACTACGGACGAAACAGGAATTCTTGGTAATAAAGGCGAATAAAAAAATGAAACATTTCAAATAACTTTTTTGTGTGTAAATATTATAATTTAGGTTGGTAAATAACATTTATTTTAAATTATTAAAAAATATACAATATTAATTAATGTTGTTTTTTTAGATGTAGGAATTGCTCAATGATGCAAATATACATTTTACGATGTTTAATTTTTTCACAATTATTTAAATAAGAAAGCTTGCATGTTAAAAGTCGACCGGAAATGCAATATAATTCCCATAAATTTGCATTCAAAAAATTTATTAATCCTGTTCTCGGTGAAAGCTGCTGGAGAGCATCCTAAAATTACAATAATTATCCACAAATATTTGATCCAAAACGAATACGACTGTTATACGCTGTGCGGCAAAATCTCAGTGATCTTCAGCGATAAATCAAAATAAGCAATGTCAGCAAAAAAAACTGCATTGGTGAATTAATATGCATAGATTTATATCGCCAACGGATATCCAAATTGACAGTTTAATACATACATTTGGTAAAAAATAATAATAACAACTATTAGCGCCATCGAATCAAGTTTGCATTTTTTGTAACATCTGTAATATATTATTATAAAAAAGTCTACATCTGACTTTATATAATTTTAAATATAACAGTATTTTAACTATCAACTGCAAAACTTGTTTTAATATAATGCATTTATTTTATACAGAAATTTAATCTTAAGTAAATTGTACAGTAATCAAAAATTATAGGAGCGAATAACAAGGTAATTTGCCATATTATGACTAACTAAACAATTTAGCAGTTAAATATTAATAGGAATTTATTCTCAATAGTCTATTGGGAGTAAATATTAAACGAACTGTCGAGAAATTTTGATAAATAAAAAATATATGTAGTATTTAGTATGTGATTATAATGATGCTGTATATTCTTGTAGATGTTTTTATATTATTAATAAACAGAGAACTAGGTGATCATTAAAGAGAATATACTTCAGTAGGATGATGATTTGCTATAATAGACGCGTATAATCGAAGGACCAGAATGTATCGATTTATTTCGATTGATTACGAAGTGTTGAGTATTACAAAGAAATTTCAGGCTTCTAAAGATACAGCTGTTGCTGTTTTATATTTTTCATATTTTGGATAAGATAAAGATAAAAAACCTCTTTGAATTATTTAAAAAACGATATTTAAGTTTGCTGACAGGCAACTTTTATAGCGTAACTCCGTGAAGAGCTCCCATACATTTTTGCAAACTGTCGATTGGAGTGGTTTATATCTTAACTGATTATTAATGTAATTTTTAGATTTTTAGAGAATCGTAGACAATTGTTTGCTATTCAAATACTTCCGACCTCTATTGAAAGCTTTCAAGAGAAAATCTCGCAAAGCTTGAATATGGGTGACACAGTAGAAAATATATAATATATTAAATTCTATATGCGGCCCTTGCAATATTTCAACTGGCAATGCGGCACAGATCACTTAAAAAGTTGAACATCTCTCTTTTTTATAAAATAAATAAATATTGATATTACAAATATTAATGTAAAATTTGTATCTTTAAGTATCATAATTAAATAAATGTTATTATCTGATTATATTATTTATTATCCTTTATAAGTAAATTTTAATAAAAAGTATAAATACAAGGATATATTTGTATTTATTTTATCCATGTTAAAATTACGCAATATTTTATTATATTATTCATTTTATTAAAGTAATGAACGAAATGTACATATATATAAAAATTATGGAAAAGATGAACATTTATTTAAATTTTACCCAAAAATAGATTTTTTTTTATGTAATGTTAAAATATTATATTATAGAGAACCATTGCATGTACATAATATAACTTTCGAAATATGTGTATAAAAGGGTCTTATATTATTTGTAATTTACATAATATCATACACAAAGAGTTTAAAACGGTTATGTCTTATTACCATTGATACATATATCATTTAATTTTCATACTCATTGAAATATTACAAAAACGGTTCTGCGTAATACGATTCTCTCTCCTGACAGAAATTGCTCAAAGAGTCGTGCATGCAATGACCGGAAGATTTTTTCCATCAGATAATTATCTACATAATTGGTTACATTGTATGCGTGTGTTTGAATATAATTCTGAAAATTCTTTCAGTTCATATGTTATAACAACCGTAACAATCCACGTGGACAACCTGTCATTATTCTCATTATCCGGCCAAGGGCTTCTCGCGTTCGTTATTATTACTTTGATTAAGGACGATTTGTACTCACATTATTCGTTTATTTTCTAAAATTATCCTTCGCCATTGTAATGATACATTTCGTACGCCGTATATTTTCGGTCAGCCATAATGATATATTGTAAAGGGCTCGTAATGATTTCGAGTGCGTACGCACGTAATGCAATTTATTTTATATTCTCCGAAAGGTTAAGATAATATTATATTATATCCAAGGCGGTAGATGTATACATTTTTTTATATTTATTATCTTTTTATCGATAAATAAAAAAATGAAAACGTATAAAAAATCTGTACCGTATTTTTCTTTCACGAAAGTAAACGTTCGTTCCCATGCAAGATTTATAATAAGCGTATAAGCAAACAGGTGTCCAACCCTCACCTGACCTGATTTCTTCCCTTATGAAACGTTATGTATATAAAAAAAAAGCAAAAGGTCGTTATCAATATGCGTTTTCGAACTACCTGCATTTTTTTGCAGTTTATGTACAGAATGGCGCAATATAAATATATTTTTGAGCATTAGATATTAAAATGTGTAAATTAGCGCATCGATATGAAATATAATAAATATAAAAAAAAAACTTTTTTTAATCAAATAAGGCTATATGTATGTATAATTGTATTGTACTATATAAGTTCTGCTGTATGTTGCTATATTTAATGTATATATGGATAAGGATTATTAAGAAGTGTGAAAATGGTAATATAAGGTGTTAGAACTCTGAGCCAATAAAATTTTAGAGAAGAGATCTTAAGTGGTCGTCTTGTATATATTATATTGAAGAATCTTTCAAAACATTTATAAGAAAATTTAAGTAAAATTTATATTTATATTACTAAGAATTAAATTATATTACCAAGACATATTGTTAAGCTTTAGTTAATATATTCATTAAAGAATGTTTTTTTTATATTCCATCTGACATAAAACAATATTTTATAAAAATAAATAAAATCATATAATTATCCTTAAATATAGAAGAATAATACAATATATCTTAATTATTTTATAGCTATATTTTTGAGCCACCTCTTAGCTACCTGTTGCTGAAATATTTACTATTGCGTGGGAACCGTCCGTTGGTAAGATTAAGCACAAAGGGCGAATTGTGCAATGCACAAAACGTATATGACAAATTGGGGGCAAACTCGGAGCAACCCCTAAAACACCTGCATACAAGACCTTTGTGATTGTTTGGTTACTATTAAAATTCAGCCCTTAAAAAAGGTTGGACAGAAAAGCTCGACAAAAGCTCATATTTCACGTCCATCGTGGACAATCGATTTTTTAGATTAGATGGTCAATCATGTTATAGGGAAGTGTGAGAAAATTTAAGATTGTCCTTTATGACTTCCTCTTTTTCATTCATTGAAAATAAGTGTAAAGTGTACCATAAATCTACAATTTAAATTTAATAAATTTTTGATCAATAAATAAAATTCATTGCATAAATGACCGTAGTTCATATGAATCAGGTTTTCGTAAGATTATGTGTAATTATGAACGGTTAATGTGTGAAATTCGCCATTTACTAAAAATCATTAAGCGTAGGACGTTTAAACTTGAATTAAAATCATATATTTTTATTATGCTCGAAAAGAGTAATAAAAGTTTTTGCGCAACTCGTAAAAAAATAAACTTTTCAAGGATCTTCATTATATTCACCCACACTTTTATCTGTAGGTGTATCGTGTACTAAGGTCGTTTTGGTTTTGTACGTATTCATTTATTAAGTTACTTTGTTGCACTTGATGTGTAACTGTAACGATCAGGTTTCGTTAAATTTATAATGTATGATATCATTTGAGATCTCATAATTAAAATTTCCCGTTTAACAGCTGTACTTTTTCTTAAAGATTTTGATAATTATCATTAATTTTATTTTAAAATTTACTTGCTCATATTATTTGCACCCATTAGACCTATGTGATTTTTTCTTAATTTTATTGATTTTAAGACACAGTTAATTGAGTTTAATTTTTGTTCATTAAAATAAAATTGATGTGAACTTTTATGATCTGCTGTCGAATTAAAATGAATGCAGAAAAATATATATTAAGAAATGATAACAATAATTTATGTTGCATGTATATTAAAATAGTCGGTTTTTATTAACTTTTTTCATATATGGAAGCAAAAATAATAAAAAAATATTCAGTCAAAGGTTGTTCCATGTCCTATTATGTCCCATTATTTATTCACAGTGGAACTTGAAATATGAATATTTTTAGTTTTGGAATAAAATAAAGCTTCTATTATTTCTTATTGAAAAATTTGCTTTGATATTTAAGTGTTTTGAAAAACGAGCACTCTTTCGGAACGAATTATGCTTGTATATTATTTTATAAAATAATTTACCTATTTGGATTAATTAATTTAGCAATTTGATTTTCCTCGTAGGTTTTGATTTCTTTTTATCAATTTTTTTAAAGCTATATTAAAATTTCTTAATATATCTAAATTACGTAAAAAAAAATTATCCCTTAGAAGTGCAAAGGCGTGAGGTAGAGGCAAGAAATGGTTTTACTATTGTAGTCCAAAGGCACAACTAAGTTATTTATAAGTTAAATACTAAGTTCAATCTAATATATATTTTTAGAGCCTTTTTAAGTATATTATCATTTCCGATTTTCGTACATTTCTTATCGACAATTCTATTAATATATTATGATGAAAATATGAATTAATATCTAAGGATCTTACCTTAAATTTTCAAATAACTAAAACTTCGATAGATAATTTTTTTAAAACAATTTTCTTAATAAAATCAAAGTGTTAATAGGTTCTTAGAAATCATTGTATTATATTATAATAAACTATAATATAATACAATGATTTCTAAGAACCTATTAACACTTTGATTTTATTAAGAAAATTGTTTTAAAAAAATTATCTATCGAAGTTTTAGTTATTTGAAAATTTAAGGTAAGATCCTTAGATATTAATTCATATTTTCATCATAATATATTTATTATATTATAATAAATATATTATTTTATATTTATTATATTATAATAAATTATATAAGAAAATGTAAATGATAGATTCTATAAATTAGCATACTCTCTGCTTTTAATATAAATTAGCACTGATGAGATACATTAAAAAAATATAAACATTTTGGATTAGATGAATAATATTTAAATTGAATTAATTTGCAAAATATATACTAGTTTTATGTACTATTAAATATTTTTTTACATTTATGCTACTAGTAAATAATAATAATAAATGTAATATTAGTAAATTACCTACATACTAATTATACAGGTTATTTTCGTTTATAGTTCAATCGCACTCGGCGTAATAATTTTCTTTCGCAGCATTAAAAACAAATCAATATTGCGCGTATTTCCTCACAATATAGGCAAAAACTGGGGTTAAATTACAATAATATATATTTATTAAGAAAATCTCAAATAATATTAATAATATTTACTAGAAAATTATATAAAATATTATATTTATTTAGGAACGTTCTGGTTAGAGAAACTTTCAAATCACTTTTGAAGCGAGTGAAGATCTCTACCTACACGTAAACGACGTCTGCAAAAAATCTTCTAAGATGCTAATGAAAGGTATAAATTCCTGGGACGTATTCTCCTTGAGAGGCCCAACTCTAAAAAATATCATTGCAAGAATATATTTAAAAAAAAAGTAAAAACCAACCTCATAAAATTAATCTGAACTAAACTAAAGTTGTTTGAGATGTATTTCATGTATAAATTTCTTTAGCCCTTTTTTATACCTATTATACAAGAAATAAAAAGAGCGGATGGAACATTGCCTTCAAAAGCACACTTTCACAATAAACATTATTATTCAAAGGGTCAGATTGTAGTTTTTTGACGCGGTTTCGTTTGTGTTAAAATTTGTTTGAAAATTATGGTTGACTTTATTGCTTTTTGAACGTTAAAAAAATATTAGAAATTAATGAAAATATTCAACGAATGTAAATTAGTAGCAGTAAATTTAGGTATTCGATCTGAATTTTCAGATCGAATTAATAAGGACGAAGAAAAAAACGAAAAAAAAAAAAAACACCAGCTGAATTATATAAATTTAACGTTTTTTATAAATAGTGCGATCGGTAATAAATAGCAAAATAAATAAATATTATTATCAGTTTCATGTTATCAAAGAAAATCTAGAAAAAACAATCTAGAATAAATCCCGAAATATTTTATTTTAGTAAAATAATAAAGGAATATATTTTCACCAGTAGATATATATTTTTACCAGTGAAAATATAATTTATCTGGCAGGTGCATATGATCCATTATTGTATTCCAGCGATTTTTAGGAGCTAACGCTGATTTATCGCAGGAAGTTGTATGTCGCTAAGCATTTCTTTAAATTTCTATTTAAGAAGGATATTATTTTTAAGTTCTGAAAAGTCACGATAGCGTTCTCTTCTGATGCCAGTTAGAGCCAAGACGTTCGTACTAATCAAATGGCTGTCACCATTCAGCTCCTTAATACGCTGTCATTGCATATTAATATCAGCAACGAGATGCTGGTCCGGTTCGTACATATTTTTTAATATTTAAATTAATAAATAAGTATATTTATATAAAATACAAATTTTGAGGTCGACGAGATATTAAATAATTATGATGTAGATAAGTGTCTGTTTTTAACCATAACTTGTATTAAGAGTTGATATGACTGTAATACACAATCGCGTTTTGTTAGTGATTATAATGATACATTTATAGACAGATCACTGTTGAATATTTAATAAACTTTCGTTTCCATCAATTTAGTCAAGGAGATTCATCTTAGAAGTGCAACTATATGTCGATTTCTCCTCAGTTTCCCCCGATGATTTACCGTTCATCTCGAAGCAATATTCACGCTCAAGTACACAGCTCATTAAACGCAATGTGCATTCATCTCGTCCGTAATGATTCATTACTCATTTCATTATCTGCTCGTTTTTAACGCCGCCAGTGCGTGCGTTAAACATTGTACAATAGTGACATGGTAATTTTTCTCATTTCGAAATCGCATAAAGGATACACAAGGAGGACGAGGTCAGATCGGACGAAGGGATTTGAGGATTAATTGAAGGTTTTGTCTGGGCAGATGCACGATATAATCCGCGAGACAAAAAGCTCTTTCACGATTGGTCATTGAACAACCAATGGAAGGTAACGTGGGTTGGGCTTTGCGGAATAATAAATCTGTTTCGAAAGTCGCTGTTCCTTCGGGATTATTATTAAAAATCTGATTTGCCGCCGGATGCTGCGATAATCTGCAGTCGCTGCGCTTTTGGCCTTGTTCCGATCACGTTTCTTATAAAAGATACTCAGGTGCGCCGCAGAATGATTAATGCGATTTTAATGATAATCATGAATGAATGAATGTATGTTTGGAGTCGGAGCATAATCGATGATGACCTACAATGATATTGAGATTGTTTATTAAGTTTTTAATGTACGATATGTATTTTTAATCTAGATGTTTTTCGAGCAGCCTGATTTTTCTCGGTCGCAAGTTGCATTTGGTCATAGTTTAAAAATATGATGATTAAGCATCGGTCTTTCTGGTGCTAACAGTGCATAAATTGTATTATTATAATCCAGGTACAACATTTAAATTTCGCTGCGCATGTCTTTACATAAAATAGTATGTATGGTTTATCCTCAGCACAATAGCATAAAACTTATATTATTTTCGACCAACCTAACGAAAAATTCCTGTTTTAAATATAATAAAAAAAATAAAATCTTAAAATATTATATAAATCTTAACTATCTTTGAGAGAAAAGCAATATCATCTCCACAATTTAAAATTATCAATTATAATAAAAATCATTCCGTAATTATTGTGTCAATTTTTTCTTGTTGTAAAGTGAAGTTTATGAAGCTTAAAATGGCATCCGATTGCACTTGCTTTCACGCATTCTCAAATTAATATTAATTACGCGAAAAAATCCTACAAGGTTCTCTTCGTCGAAAAACGTCTATATAATATTGTTATTATTTTTTGTGTTATTTTCACAATTAACGTTTATTAACTTGTCTTTTGTGCTTCCTTCGGTAGGTGCTTTTAACGTGAAAGGATTAAGTCATACGATAATGGCCGGCGGGATTACCACGCGCATAGCCTTCGTTAAAAAAAGGTTAAAATATAAAATGGCGGGTTAATTGCGACATTACCCACACGAGAACCGGCAATAATACCCCGGCCGCGATAATTGGGTTTTCAATGAAATCTCGACGGTGTATGACTATAAAAAACGAGTCTTGGCGAGAGAGGCGATTTCCTGTTACGACGAATCGGTGGCGCCGTCCATTTCCTGTCACTTTGACAGGACATGCGAATCTGATAATGTCGGATATGCTGAATTAATCCGACAGAGTTTAGCCGGCATGACGAGATGTATCGTCTACGAAAAGGACAAGTTTTTAGACAATGTCGATAAATAATGTTAGGAATTGACTTTTATTTAACAGAAATATGTTTGGTTTCCTTCAAAAGGTCTTTTACAATCAGTTTAGATATTACTTATGTATTGTAACTCATACAAATTTTTTGGAATATTATGTAAGAAGAGTAAAATGATACACTGTAACATAAGAAAACAAAAATAAGTAAGTATAAATATAGCATAAATATATTTTATTAAATAAAAAACATTATGCAACGCCCTCACTAACGTAAATACAGTTTAGAGATAGCTAGTCGATAACAAATACTTTAATTTCTATCAGAAATTCAAAGTTTTAGAGTTGAACTTCTGTAGACTTCGGCTTCGATGAAGAGCACTGTTTGGTGCCTTTTTTGGAGGATGCTATACATTTTACTCTTGACTAACTCTCTAAGGAAGGGCCTTGCTCGGTGGATTTAGAGTGGATGATACATCTTTAGGGGATGTCCTAAATAGTGCACGACTAAGTTCAACGTCGGGATATCTGCGTCAGTCTTAAATGAGGGCGGCCGGCCAAGGACAAATAACGGTTCGATGCGGTTTTAGTCATAAGAGGCAATCGATTGTGGAATGGGGAATCCTACAAACTAAGGGTTAAAAAAAATATGGTGTCAGGCTAAGAAAATAAAATGCGCCCTTCTATTTGTTTGGCAAGCTCAAAACTCTTAATATACCTAGCTCCTGGCGAGGATAGAAAGCTCTTCACAAGCAGACATAAAGCAATGATTTCTATATTTTGTAGAAAGTCTTCAATCACAAAATCTTATTTTTACTGTCCACTATTTTGGGTTTTGAGGTCAAATGGATGTGACTTTTCAGTAAAAAAAGGATGAAAAATCTAGTAACAGTTTATTTTGTGAGCATATATGAATTACCACATATATATGAAAATGTAGATGTCACTATCCGGCGGTGGAGTTAAACTGGCAGGTCTTGAAAGTCGGAGAATCTTCGTTGGAGTGTCGCGTTGAATTATTGTCGGCTGTGATTTGTCGTCATATGTTCTTATAATGATGCTGGACGATCCGCTGATGTGTTTCGTGCTGTCTTCTACCGTCTGCCCCTTTCTGACAAACTGGCCCATATTTTATATTGCTGGTTTGAGACAGCACTGGAAAATCGCAAGTATGTTGTCAGGCCAATTGCACCGCTTCTTAAACGCTTTGAAAGTGAAACGTCTAGATGACCATTCTGGCAATCGTTAACAAAGAGGTGGAATAACAATAGTATTTTGCGCAGTGTAGAACGCATCTTTTCCACATAAAGAGTAGTTAGTATGTATATAAAGAGTAGTAATATGTTCTAATAGGTGGTCTGTGAAATATTAATAATTATTAACACATTTGTATAGTCCCGATCAGTTTAATACAGTTTTAGTCTCGTTAAATATTATTTGGTGAAAAGAATTGTTTAATATAAATCTTTGTTTTAAATATTTTCATTCGATTTTAAAATTAAAATTATTTTTATGATTAAAAAACACTATAAATTATTTAAATTAAATATTTATAGTTTAAAGCGAGTTCTACAACTATTAACTATATAAATTATTCTGTCATTATATCTGAAAAAAATACTTTCAGATACATTTCTTTTATTATTAAGATTTAATAACTTAATAATTCTATTCACTAGTTTTAAAAATGTATTATCTATCTAATAATAATTTAATTAAAATTGTTGTGCGGCACCAGCAACACTTGGGTTTAATGTTTAAATTATAAAAGGTTTATGACGTTTTACGGTTAAATGGTGGCCGTACAAGTTGTGCAATAAATCGAAATTATATCTTTCATGTCGTGGCGCTGCTTCTTAAGATTTTTAAGTTGTTACAAAGATCGAGTTTTAACTCTTGGAGATTTAATGTGGCATATTGGTTGCTTTCTCTGAACATTGAAGTTAGCATTTGTGTCGATTCATCGTGAGCTTCACTGGTTTAGAGCTCAGGGCTCATATTTTGTGTATTCTTAGTTGCAAGTGAAGTGGTAAGCTGAAATTAAAGTCCAAAGTCTTGATGAAATAAAATTTCTTACAGCATTGTTTTGGCTTATGTATAGTTACGGAAAGGGGATTTTTCGTATGATTTTGGGAGAAACAGAAATTGCTGTTTTTGTCTATTAAAAATATTTCATTAGACTTTCCAGCTCTTTTAACAGATATTCGTACTGGGTTGCATGAATCCGACAACAATGAAATCTGGAATTTTACTACTTGCTATCAGATAATGATTTCCAGTGCATGCGTTTTAGGTTACATTTAAAAGCACGGATATTTTTTATTTATTTGTGCCGTGCACAATAGGTCCCGTTTTACGTTAATATCTTTCTCCTTGGCTCCTTTTGGGCAGGCCATTAAAACGCTGTTTAACGGATCTTGTGCTATTTAATTGCAACCCGATGATTATTTACATCGTAAATAAGAATATAGATATGATCATTACATAATAAAATAAAATACAAAGTATTTGGATATCATACGAGTAATATATGGTGTAAAAATTATTTTATTTGTATTATTGTTGAATAAACTTTACCTTCCCTCAAAAATATTTATTTGTTTAAACTTTAAACTTTTGAACACATTCAAATTCATATGTCAAATACTTTTTTTTAATATTGTGTAAAACATACATTGCTGTCCAAAGTCATAATAGTAAGTAATAATGTTACATGACCTCGCATGCATTGGATATTTAATGGACCAATTTTGTACACGGTCAGGATGCATATAATTATAATTAAGGCATAATTGGTCATTAAAGTGTTAAAATTACGCACAGATTTTTTTATGAAAAAATATACTAAATAACAGAATTTTACACTCAATCGAACACATGCTTTACAATTAAAAATAATACTATATATCGTGAAATAATTATCTTTAATAAAATACGGAGGGTATAATTTATTCAATTCGCGAAACTGTCACTGTTTAATTTTTTTTATGGTATTATTAATATTTTCCAAACAGATGCTAAATCTGCTTCTGACTGTTAATAATGACTTGTGTCTATTTTTATGCTATATCGTATTTACAAATAATTTATTCTAAACTTCAACGATAAAATTAATTTTATAATATATGGTATTAAGTATAAAGAAGATAAAAAAAATGTTTGTATACGTGGTATAAAAAATATTGCACCTTTTGATTTGATTGATCCTATACGTAATAAAATCTACATACATCCACAGTTTATATTTATGATGAACATAATAAATAGAGAACGGATGTCATAATCTATAATCGGAGTGCGTTTACAGCGGGACCGGTTTTTCCGCGACTAGTCGGTGGAATAGTGCGAAAAAATATTTATCGAACACAATAATCGTTATAAGGTGAGTTAATCTGAACACGATCGCATAAAACAAAGTGCTAATTGCGCGTTTAATGATGTAAAATACTTTACGGCAATCTCCCTTTAATGAGGAAACGTATCGATTTCATTTTATTGCTTTCAAGATTGCAAAGAATGAACTGAAAGTCTTGGACTACACTATAGTTTCATTTTATCCAACAAATATTTTGGTTACTCTTTATTAGTATGATCTATGTACTAGCTATAACAATGAACAACAAGATTTTTATGTTCAATGAATACGTTGATTTTTAGTTTTTCCAACAAGTTTGAGACATCGATTCCTTTAGTACAATAAAAGTAAACCTTTTCATCTTATCACATCTTCAAAAAATAAGGTTGCTCAAATCCATCTATTAGAAAAGCTTAGTTATTTAGTTAAATAGTTAGTTATTAGTAGAGCACGTATTTTTATCATCTTGCGATAAATGCGAAATATATGTAAAAATAGCAAATAGATGCGAAAATCGTATAATATGGGAAAAGAAAATGCCGTATATCATTTCAATATTTTGTCTGACTATTTTTTAAAGAAATTACGTCTTTTAAAGCCTACTTCGATTTTACATTCACGAAGTGTTTAAATCTATACGTTAAAAATGGTAATTAAAATGCGAAAAATGTAAAAAATAGATGCTTAAAATCAGTGGCGTAGCTAGGGCATGTGCCGCCCAGGGCGATCCATAAAATTGCCGCCCCCCCCCCATACATTTTTTGCAGGGTCATAAAATCAGCATTTCTTAAAATAATAAATTGGTTATTATTAGGATCTTGTTATTTGTGAGTTTATATATGTTTTAGTGCATTCAGGGTTAAGAACCACACTAGACGATCCTATCGCGAATATGCCGCCCCCAAGCAAGTGCTGCCCGGGGCGGCCCGCCCCCTCCGCCATACCATAGCTACGCCACTGCTTAAAATACTTATCTCTAGATAGGTTAAAAGAAAGATTTTATTTGCTACTATATTATTTTTTCATTTATAAGTAAAGTTTACAACACTGTTAATTGCGAGACCAATTTAACACAAAGTATTTTCTTAATAAAATAGCAAATTATAAGTAAATTAGGCAATAGATTTAAACTACTTACACCAATACTAAAAATAAAAAATACTAGTTCATAAAAAAAAATCTGCTTTTCGCATATTAAATCATAGTTTTAATTTTTCACATTAAAATATGATATATATATATATATATAATAACAGCAAGATCAAGAAACATTTCTCTACAAATAATTTATTTATTTTTCTTATGTAAGTTGATTTTTATATAATAATAATATATTTTAAAATTAATATAAAAATAAAATATTAATGTTTTTTTTCAATTTTTAGACCATTATGACGAATTGAAAAATATATCTGTTATATTACTCCTGTTAAGTATTTGTTATTTTTATATATTTTTAATATGTACATGTATATATAAAAATATATAAATCATTATTATTGTTTATATAAGATTAGCTATATTTATATATTATTTGTAATTTCATAGATGTGTATGTATATAATTATTATATAAATGTATTGTGTACTATAAAAAGAGTAATACAATACATATATAACAAAATATAAAATTTATTAGTTTTTTAAATTACAAAACATTATTATATTAAACAATTTTATTTTATTGAATTTTATATTTCCATTTGAAATACTATTTATTTGAATAAGTCTGGCGTACCCGGGCACCAAATACCCTAGCTACGCCTCTGTGCTTTGCTTAAAGCACTTATAACAATCAAGGCAACCTCAACGAGTGCTCCCAGCAGCAGAAACAATCAAAGCAAAACTAGGAACCAATTAAAAAATATAAAACATATAATGCGTTATTTTTTTTTTAAATAGGTATTTTAAGAAATTCAAATATGCAGTCTATGATTAATTAGTTCGTTTTTTTAAATATTAAATGTGATTTGATTTATTGTTAAAGAATAAAGTGTTGAGAACCACCAATTTTGTTTAAATTATGAAAATACACAATCTTACATTTTTTTTATAAATAAGCGCAAAATTAATTTATATCCAGGATATGTATACAAAAAACACACTCACTAATTAAAGGGTTAATAATCAGATAATAAAAAAGCGCTCAGCGTGGGAATTGGCAAATTGAAAAATGTATGGGGGCTATCCATAGAGTTACGACATAAAATTTGCCTGTCGGCGAACTTAAATCTAGTTTATTTCAATAATCCTGAAAGGTTTATCTTGTTCGAAATATTAAAAATGTAAACTAGACATTATTGACAAATTTTTCTACAATTCGAGAGCCTGAAATTCCTTCGGTGCTCGGCGCTCTGTAATCAATCGAAATAGATCGATCCTTTCCGGTCCTTCGATTATTCTTTTCAACAAAATAAATATAATGAATGCAATAATAATTTCATATACTTTTAAATAATACATTTTATGAGAGGGAAAGAAGTTTCACATTTTTTATATAACTATCGTATTGTCTGTTAGGTTAGGTCAGCTGTTATGTAATATTACTTTTCCATATATAGTTTATCGGGTACGATGCTAGTGTTAAATATTATATTTATTTTAAAAATCAATAGTAAGAACTAACATTTAAATTTCTTTATATTCACTTTAAAAAAATAAGCCAAAAATAAATTCTATGAGGTATATTATAATTATTAAATTTTTTCTATTCATTTATTTATTATAAACTTTTATTTAAATTCAATTGTAATATCATTGCAAAACAAAACAAATATTATAGATAATATTTTAATGTTCTTCAAGAATTTGCAGATGTCTCTAAACACAAAAAACTCCCCTAGAGTAAGCGTCGCCATTGCGATACGTCTGAAAATGAAAAATAACAAAATGGAACACCACCTATGGGCGTCTTGGCAAAGTTTTTTTGCCTCGTGCACGGAGCGCGCCCCTCGCGTGCCTTCACTGTCGCACACGCGACGAAGCGTTTCTAGCTCCGTCCTTCTCTTGGCGGCACGCCACTATATCTATCCTTCTCTATCTTATCCGATTTTCTTATTCTTTATCTCTGTCTTGGCGCGCGCTCGGCGGTGTGCCGCGTCGTTTTGGGAAGTGCACCCGGCTGAGGTTCCCACGGTGCCGAGTGATAATAATAAGCGGCCGAGTAAACAGCCGCGAGTGCGGATTCTTTACGGAGGTCGATAACCATAAGCTGTTGAGGACGGCTGCTGGTATTATGCAAAAAATAATGATTTACTTAATATGTCGCCGAACCACTGAGGCGTTCGTCTAGAGCAGGATTCAAAACCTGATGACGTTAATATATATCGATATAATCAAATTATTCTCAGAGTTCGTAAAAGGCGTGTTCATATCTTAAAAATAAATAATAATATTGACAACAGTACCTAAAGAGCAACAAACCGATATTTCCCTGTGTACTAACACGTATTAGCACAATCCCCACGGTGATGGACCAATCACAAGGCAGAAATTTAAAATCACGCGTTTAACTACATATTATGCATTGCGTTTTAAAAATAAATAGACCAGAAACGTTATAAGAGGGGGGGGGGGGCATTTACTCCGCCCTTAAATTTTACTAGAAAAATGCATATCACTTTATAAATTTAAATGAAAGCAAAATATTTAAAAAAAAACATATTGTCCAACTTTTGACCCCCCACCCCCACCCTAAAAAAGCTGTGATTACGTCCCTGATTCTAAACCAGAAATTCTCAGGTTATCGGGTTATATACGCATATCTACTGTAAATATAAAATACAATTATTATATTATTTTAAAATATATATGAAGAAAAATTTAGCTTAGCTTAAGCCATGCATTATGTATATATTATTTCACCCGTGACTAACTTCATGCGTTATACACTGATGTGTATATTATTATATTAATAATTTTACAAATTATGTTTAATAAATATTAGATTTCAATAAAAAAATGTATTTATATAAATATTATAATAATTAATGAAAATTATAATAATATATGGATAGAAAATTAAATACGTTAGGCTAAGAATGATCTGGAGTCATAAATACGAATAAATTAAAATCGTAGTTAATTTGAATACAACAGTGGCGTAGATATGCGGGGGGGGGGGCGCCCCGGGCGGCACTTGCTGGGGGCGGCATATTCGCGATGGGATTGTCTAGTGATTCTTAACCCTGAATGCACTAAAACATATATACATCCACGAATAACAAGAGCTTAATAATAACCAATTTATTATTTTAAGAAATGCTGATTATATGAAATGTATGGAGGGGGGGCGGAAATTTTAAGGATCGCCCTGGGCGCAACATGCCCTAGCTACGCCGCTGGAATACAGTATTTGTTAACCGTGATTTTTTTTAAATTCAAAATAGAGCTTTTTGTACTATTTTATTAAAAACTAAAGACTATGTAATATAAAACAATTTTATTTATCTTTTATGACATTACACGAATAATTGTATTTAAATTTTTGTAAAATTATTCATAATTTATTGTATTGTACTTTGACTGGCTACAGTTTTTTTTTAATTATACAAAAATTTTAATTATAGATTATTTTTAAATCACAATAGTTTTGAAATTGGCCGTACAATTCGCCCAATGATGAATTTGTGTATATATAATTTATTATGTTTGTTTTTGCCGTATTGCGTAACGTATAGTCTCCATGTCGTCTTGAAGAACCGTTTAAACTCTTGGCATTTTGCATTATTCATAATTGAGAAAGAGATTTTACTATTAGCTCTAAAAGCACACAATATGGATATACGTTCGATATACTTATCATTGCTATTTTTTTAAACATTATATCAAATTAATCACCTAACAGTTCACAAATGTTTTTAGTAACTTTTTAGATTTTTATAAGAAATTCATATAAGATGCAATTTTGTGAAAATTGTTTACTTGCTTAAGAATCTCACATCAATTTTTGTGCACATTTATTGGAATGTGGAGTCTTGATGTGCATTAATACACATATAACAAAAAGCGTACTCAGGCATCAATGGCCAAAGCACGAGTGACTTAAACTTTTATTACGGGATTACCGATGACGGGTGGCAATTATATTAAGATTAGGCCTCTACAGTACTATTTATTGGAGTTGTTAAATATTAGTTTATTGTATTAAAGATAGTTATTAAAAGTTATAAATGAGATTGGTAAACGAAACGCAATTGGCCATCGTGGGAAACCAAAGAATGGTGTTGCTCTCGCCGCCACCGCTTCAGTGTTGCCAGAGTGTCACGAATTGTGGCCAAATAAATCGGTCCCCACATATACTTACTAGCAAAAAACTACACAGTACACTACAGGTGTATATATTATTATTTTAATAATATTTTTTTATGTATCACAATATTAAGCTTTGAATAAATTTAATATTATAAAATATAAAATTATATATTTAATAATAAAAATGCTAATAAAATAAATTATTTTTGAGTATAATTTTTAAGAAATAAACAAATAGTGAATATGACCAATTGCTAATAAAATAAATTCATATAATTATTTTTTAAATACGTTTATTTTAATATTATAATTCATTTTACAAACATACTAATTATTATATATAATATAAATGTTACTGCTTTATAACCATTTTGATGTTTTCAATTAGTTATTAGCTACAATTTGATAACAAATAAGAATATGAAGCAAAACGTCTTTAGTTATAATTTAAGAGAAAAAAAAACCTTTTACAATTGAAGCGAAAGAAAAGGAAATACACAGAAAACAAAAAATAAAAAATTAAGTAATAATTTGAGTAAATTTCATTGTAAAACTGGAATTATCGATATGTTGTATTTAGCCTTTAAAACAATATGTTCTTTGGCATTTTATGCTTGAATTTAAATTTAAGGTTGTTCTTATCGTAGTCCCTGATACACGAGATTAGAGGGTTAATGGGTTTCGCAAGATCTTTTTATAATATTTTCTGGTATGAAAGTAACAGTGTTTTATAATTGTTGGTATTTGAATAATTATATGCATTTTTTAAATTAGTGTTAAAAGTGTATTACATAATATTTTTATAGCTTTGCTTTGAATGACTTGTAATTTAGAAAAAAATATTACTGGTGTTACTTCACACCGGAGAGTAATATGTTAAAATGGGCCTCATTGCTTATAGATTATTTTATTTTTTATATTTAGCGTGCTTTTTTATGCAAGTCCAAAATATTAAATTTATGCTTAAAGTCTAGGTATTTAACACTCGTTTTCCATTTTATGTTATTGCCCTCGTCATTTAGAAGAGGTTTTGTGAAAGTAATTGCTCCTGTTTTAATTCGGTTGATTTTAATATATATAGCGTCTAACTTTAAACGTTTTAAACGTATATAGCGTCTCAATAAAAAACTCATAGTATTTACCATTATTTTCGATGAAATTATAGTCTACAAATAATAATAAAACACACACTATTTTTTATGTTTTGCTTTTATCAAAAACATTAATTATCCATATTAAATAATGGTTGCTCGACTACAATTCTCATTCATCGATATTATTCCGATAAACGGTTCAAAAAATGGGTCCAAACCCTATAATTTTCGCATCAGTAACAATTTTCATCAATTTTCGCCTTTGTCACACGCACCAAAAAGTGACGCACTTTCGCAAGCTGGACTTGGGTACATGCAAGTATCCAATTGGCACATTGAGGCCGAGTTAAATTGTCGCTCGCGGTACAAAAGGTTCTCGCCCGCTGTAATTATATGCACGGATGGCGATTACGGCAGCATCGGGGACGGCATCAGAAGAGTTAACTTCTTCGGCAAACAGCCAACAATTACACCAAGAGGCTTACACCCACAATGGCACCATTGTGTTCATAATATTTTTGACCGTTGTGGTCGTCTTCTGATACTTTTTATATGTATTAACTTTACGATCGTTGAAACCGTGGACAATGATAACAAAACATTGCGTTGAGAAAGAAGCTTTGGACGAAGAGAAATCGGTAGCTTTTCATTGAGTTGAACAAATTATATATTGTCCATAATGGAAATGGGTATTCTTAAATTTTTTCAATTGATCGGTTTTGTTGCTTCTTAATATACATATTATAAAAGGATCGACGTTTCAATTAATCAATGTAAAAAAAATCTTTTTACTTTACATACATATGCTAGAGCCGTGACTTTTGAACTTTTTGCTTTCACAACTAATTCGTAAAAATGTATTATTATACAATTTTAGCTTTGTGCTGAATATTGTTTAGCTTATGAAACGATTGCTTTTATTTTTGTTTAATAAATATGTACATTTCAGCCGTTAATTTCATGATACAAGTTAAGAACAAATTTGTTAAGAGTAATTGTAAAAATCAAAAATAAAAAAACTCATTTTAATCTCAATCTTATATAAATATTTGTGTCATAAATGCATCTTCAATTTCAATAGATCTATATAACTTCATCCTTTCGCTTCTTTCTACAAAAAAATCAATATAATCCACAAGGAATATATTACAAGATCCTATGCGTGTCAATACCCTCTAGTGATGGGGTGCAAGAAAAAAAATACGCATCGAAACGAGGCCATGTCTAATGGGTTCGATACAAAAACTACCCCTATGCTCAAAGACCCTATAAAATCCACCAAGACGCATTGAAAAGATTGATTTGCAAGATTCAGGATGCGCGACTCTTTCCCACGGTCGTGAATGCATCTCCCCTTGTCCTTTTACCAACACGATTTTTTTTCGTTCTACCTTCGCATCCTCATCTTCACTTTCAATACAAAATAACCCCTCGAAATCGAGGCTGACCATCTGTCGCGTGTCATAAGTCTGCGACCCATTGTTGGGCGGTGCGCAAGACGTGTTCCTCGGATGCTGAGACGGGATCAATTCATCCCTTTTTGGTATGGACAAAAAATATTCAATATGAATTGGATTAAATCACGATAATCAATGACACGCTTATAATGCATAAATTATTGCAAAAAGTACGCGCGTCAACGGTTTGGTACTGCTTGAGCATTGCAATCGTTTCAAGAGGATATCCTCAATGAAATTGCACAGTTAAAATCCATTAAGAACGTTGTTGCTCGGACAGGATATTAAAATCTGAGAAAAAGAGTTGGTGTGTCTTTGGTAATTGCGTGGGATAAATTTGCTTGATGCAACTGAATTTAAAAATGGCAACTTATTAGTAAATCTTTATTATTATCTGGGCTTTCTTTTTTATTCAGTTAAAAATATACAATTCAATATTTTGCAAACACTATAAAAATATACATAAATCACTATTGATTTAAAAGTGTTTTAAAAACATTATTCGATGATAACAAAATTTGACATATTAATTTGACAAAATATACATTAGGAATTAACAGCAAGGGCAAAAACTGTTTCTTTTTTTATGTTTATATTAATTATTTAAAAAATATCTAAATTTGCTTATTGTGCAAAAAACGAGGAGTTAAAATGAGAAATAAACAGATATTAAAATTAATATAAAAGCTGATTTTTCACTTACTAACTAATGCTACAAATAAAATTTAATCTTTTAAAAAGTTGATAGTAAAAAAATATAATATCGAAATCTAGTAACGATTTTTATTTACTTAAAATGAGCGTTTTTATGTACTTAAAATGGGTATTCGCAAAAGGTATAACATACATTTTCGCCTAATAATTAGCTAAAAAAATAAGAGATGAACGGAAAATTCTTCAAATAAAATTCATAAATAAAACAGTTAAACTCTATTTTTTCTTTAAAAAATCGACCAAGTATTAGTTCTTATAATAATCACTTAAAAATGAAAATATGTCACTTTTTTTCAAAATGGTGGCAAATTTTAACTTTGTTAGATAAAATCTTACATAAAAGTTCACTAAATAAAATACGTTTAGAAGCAGTCTTTAATTTTATATAGCATCAAAGATAATTTTTATATTATCAGAGACGTTTTTCTAAAGTCTAAAATTGTACAAATATATTGAATTGTTTGAATTTAATTTATGATTGAACATTGCGCTATTGTAATCGATACAGAAGCCATTAAAAGAAATACTTTTGTGAGTCTTATTATATTTGGATATTAAAAAACATAATATCCGAATTCTGATTCGAAGTCCCGACAGTAAAAAATATAATACTGGCGATTTTAATGTACTTAAAATAAGCGTTTTTTGT
Source organism: Plectrocnemia conspersa (assembly GCF_051122295.1). Lineage (NCBI taxonomy): Eukaryota > Metazoa > Arthropoda > Insecta > Trichoptera > Polycentropodidae > Plectrocnemia > Plectrocnemia conspersa. The sequence goes on along the minus strand of NW_028277175.1, from coordinate 8,730,398 downwards.
AATTTTTAAACGTATGGTCAAAAAGTTACAATATTGCTATCCTTCTCATTAATTGTGATTTATAGAAATTTTTATTTTTTCTATAGCACAATTTTACTTGTCTTAAAATGTACAAAAATAGTTAGACATTGAATTGATTGTATTAACTTAATTATATTTTTCAGCCGTCGTAGTGGGAACGCTCGGTAATAAGCGTCCCCACTGCAATAAAGTGGAAGCACGTGAATCAAATCTATTTATTTGACTAATGAGTTTTATTAAGAGTAGTAACTAATAGATTATTTTATTTTATCTTTGCATTTAACTTAAGTCACACAGCGCTGCCTAAAAACCAAACAAATCTTTCATAGAATCAACTCGCCTTTTTTGAATAGATTAACTTAAAAAAATGAAATTTGATACATTATAAAAAAAATATACATTCCTTTGGGTTACGTGCCGAAGAATATTTGTCACATTAATTACATTCAAATGAAAAAATAACTATGCATGAATTAATAACAGCAACGTGATACACTATTCCAGCATCACAATTTTTTTCGTCTCTCACCACGTGTGCTGCTTTGTCTCATCTCATACGCCACCGCGCCTTAAAAAAATGATATCTCACTTTTGTATACCCCAATAAGGTGACCATAATTTCTATATCTAACTGGCGCATAATCTCATCGATAACTCATCTGCAATTACTCCATTCGCGTCAATGTTAAACGAACTAAGTGCCCGTATATTCGACGTCTCGTCGTCGTTGACTGCCAATTTACCACTTTCGGACATAATTTAATTTGATACCCGACGCGAAGGAGCGCCAATCATTAACCCATGGTACTCGTGTCCAGTTTCGACTTTCAATTGGTGTGCAATCACGGTCGAAATGTGTAATTTCCGTCAGGCGAGTAATGCGAGTTCGCACTCGAATCCGAACAAAAAAGCACGTAATAATAAAATTATTATATTATAAAACCGGAGTTGATTGAATTCGGGTGTCGCAGCAGGTGCCATCATGGTCACCGCATCCTACTTTGGGCGAGGACCACGTGCAAGATAATTTAAGTTAGTCTTTCCCACGGTGCGTTTTTTATTCGTCCTTTAATACGATTTTTTTTCGTATCGTTCATAGTATTTGAAGATGAACGCCAGCTGACGCAACAAAAACAAGATTGTAGATGCATACAAAAAACACTTGATTTTATGGTAGACTATCTGTAAGTGTGACTTGATAAATAGACGCATAAAAAATTAAGTATTTTTTTGTTGTTGTTGGTTTATTTGTTGTGTTTCTTGTGTTTGTTAGAGCGCGGTGACCGTGTTTGTCTCAATGACAAAATTGTTTTGCTTTCGTATTCACACTTTACTTTTTAGGTACAAACAGATAATGAAAAATATATAAAACACGAAAATGACATACTAACTTGTATTTAACTCCTGCAATCCATGCAAAAAAAATCGTGCTTTCAGTTAAAAAACTTTTTTTGCGTCATTTTTTTGTGCTAGTTTGATATATATTAAAAATGTTTTATGAAATGTAATAATTATTGAAATTTTAAAGAATATATTGCTTCTTAAACCCAAGGGATTTTAGGACATATCCGGTAAATCGTGGACATTTTGCAACCTTTTTCAGTTTACTGAAAAATTTTGAGTAAATTTTTCATTTACAAATTCAAATTTAAAGGTAATTGTGATTCTATCAAACAAACTATGGAATATTGTTTAAAAAATATGAATAACTAAGACGCATATTTTTTCGTTCGAATTGGAAGATTTCCATTAACTGATGAAAGCTTGGATACACTATATGTATACCTACGTTTTTTGCCCTCAAAAAATAAAAAGGAGAATAATTAAATAAATTTAATAGTAACCCAGGTTAATGGAATATGTATACTGGAATCGTTTTATTTTTGTGATGATCTTGTGTTGCCAGTGAAGATGCAATTCAAGCCATTTAAAATTTGAACAAAACACTTTATTTAATTAAAAAATATTATTTTAATATACACAGAAAAGAAAAAGAAGAAAGCAGTACTTAATACTAAAAAAAATAGTTAATACTGAGAAACGCCATTAGTCACGGGTTACGGAGCATATTATCTGGGGATACAGACCCTCGGTAACATGTTAAAAGGGACTTTAAAATACCAGAATTGAAAAACTAACTATTTTAATGAGCATGTTACGGTAACCGACGTGCAAATATAATTAATAAACAATCTATATTTAAAATGTAAAATATTTGACCTATATATTTAAAAGAATGCTTATTAAATACGTATTATCAAATTAAAATTTTAGCTAATGCAAAACTTTAAATTCATTTTTTTATTATATTAGTTTAAGTCTATAAGTAATAACTTAAGGAGTATTTAAAATTGTATTATAAACTAATGATGATTTAAATAATTGTTTGATATATTATATTTTTATATTTATTTTAACTGGCCACTTTAAAATTACCGCAATTTAATTAAAATATTTATAAATACGTATGTATTGTTTTAGATACTATATAATAAGCATATTAAAGAGATTAAATGTTTAAATTTTTTAGACAAACAATAAGTCAGAGGATCATTATCATTATTTATTTATTTTATAATATAATTCTAATTTGTTATTCACTACAGAAATTCAGGTCAGTAGTTTAATTTATATTGATTCTGTTACGATTATATTTTATCAAATATGTTTATTTTTATATAAAAGTTAAACTCATAATTAAAATCAATACAAAATTACTATATTTCTATGCTAGTTTACTATTTATAATTACAAATTCTCAATGATACACAAATATAAATATAGGACAAGTAATACCAACTCAAAGTTATTGGAAATTTACATTGCGTCGTTTTTTCGCGCTTAATCACCCATCGTGCACAGAATTTTTCTTAAACATTGATTCAAGCCTCCAAAATAGGAATTCCACTTAACTCCAACATACTTTAATAATTATTCAATTCCGGGTATGAGTCACCGCCGAACCGACCACACGACAGATGTGATCCAATATCATATATCTAAGATTACAATCTTACAAACGAGCTATAAAAAAAAACACAAAAGAGCTTCTGTAATCGCATAAAAACGCTGAAAGGCATTGTTTTAAAGCGCACTCGAAAATAAAGTACCGTTTTTGTGCTTCGAGAAACTTAAGATCAAAGCTCAGATACAGAACAAATTCATTGTACTTTTACTACGATGACTAATAATATATATAAACAGAAAAATATATGCGCAGACACGCTTCTTTTATAAGCGAATAAAATTATCCAAGAAAATCGAACGCCCCTTTGATCTACCACGAAGGGTTCTTTACCCATTTTTAGGGTCAAAGTTCTCATTCACGTTTCGGATCCTTTATAATTGCTCCTTCTGCAGCAGCGTGCTCCCGGAACGTGGGAAACACGCTTCCCCATAAATGAGGGTATTCTTTGTAGCCATATTTTTCTATAAATATATACCCTTCTTGAAAGGGAAAGAGCGAGACGGAGATAAAAAAATGGTTGGAAAAGGAACTCGTGTGTAGCATGTGCGTAGGCAATTTAACAATAAAAAAGATTATTATACAGAGGTAGCGAAATTTACTTATCTATTGTTGAATCTTCAATACATCGTCATAACAATGATAATATTTACGCATAAAGGATTCATACTTCTGAAATACAGTTGAAAGATCATAAAAATGGCAATTTGCACTTAACAGTTAACTAAAGCAGATACATTTCCAAAGTTGTTGAAGAATTTCGAATCGTTATTCAATACGTCATTACAACTAAATGTTTCCTTATTACCAACAAGATATTTAGATTAACTCTTAACCATTACGGTATAATAAAAATATGAACGATTATAACGTTTATATAATTAAAAAAGCAGTATTACAATATAAACTTTTGTCTCTATAGTTACATAGTATAGTTACGTACTAACTTGTAAGTAAATGCGTATTATGCAATTTGAATAAATAAATAACTTACCATAGTATTATTGTAATTCAATGAATTATTAATATATTTACATTATTATATTATAAATACTTTAGTCGTAAAATATCTATTGTTCCATTTCTTCATAATCTAAAGTCGGAAAATTTTCTTATGAATAATATTTCTTTATATATAAATAAAAGTAACATGATACATTTTTTTTAATGTTAAAGATGTTTTTTTATAAATTATTTTATGATGTTTACTGCTACTTGTAAGTATAATAACTGTATATTATTTCGCTGCAAATACATTTTTAACAATTAACACAAAAATGCAATGATCTAATTATTTGTATACTTAGTGCTGATTGAAAAACTGTAAAAAAATTTTAGAAACTATAATTTATTTATTTTATATCTTAAAATAATATCTACTAGATATTTCCAATAAAAAAATATTATCGATTAGAATTTTTTTATAAATCTTGTGCAGCATTACTGTAAGTACTGTCATTTAATAAAAAAAATGATAACAAATTATTAGACGCCATAAAAAACTAATGATACCGTATAATTTTACATATAAATCAGATAATTTATTCTTAATGAAAAAAATTGTGTAATGCATACGAAATAATGTGTCACACGTAGGAGTGAAAATGTCATTATATTTGATTGATTCAAAATATTGAAAATGTCATTATATTTGATTTTAATATGTACAGAATGGGTAAAAAAATAAATTTTAAATGCTTAAATCTTGTGAAGCATATAAGTTAAAAAAAATCATTTAAAAAAAATATTTTTGTTAAAAATTATATATATTGTAAAAAATTATATAATTATATAAGCACCGTTAAAGTTATGTGGAAACATAAAAAAATATAAAAAGCTCAAGATTTTTCTATTGATGTATTTTTTTATCAATTCAAATTCTGTGTCAAGACACTATACATGTATAGAATAGTAATGCTATGATTATTTTCTGTAGTTTTTATAATTTTTACTGATATTTTTAACTGTAGTTATATTATTTCGCTGATTTTACATTTCTTTACCATTTTTTGTCAAACAAATATATTAATTTCATTTATATGTTTAATAGTGTGCTGATTGAAAGCTTATTATTTTAAAGGAATGTATAGTTTTAATAATATTATTTCTTGAAGTAATATTTACAAGATATTTCCAATGAAAAATTTTGTGCACCGATACTGTTTTATTGTTTTTTACTAAAATTATTGATAACAAATATTTAGACGTCATATAAATTTAATGATAGCATATAATTTTTCATATTATATAAATCAGATAATTGCATCCTTATGGAAAAAAATTTTAATTCATGCAAAATAATGTGTCACATGTAGCAGTAAAAATATCATTATTTTATATTTGTATTTACCTTATTTTAATATGTACAAAAATAATGTTAAGCTTAACCCTTTTCTATTGTTGATTTTTTTTATCAAGTCAAATTTTGCTAAAGACTACTACTAAAATGTTTATATCACTGTATAAAAAAAGTGTTTTTTTTTGCAGTATAAATATCACAAATTTAATTACTAAAAAAATTCACAATCAAAATTTGAATCCATATAAATAAAACATCGTAATGCAAAGAAATGTCAAGTGGACACCTTTCATTGACAGATGTCAGAATAGTGAATACCACATGAATAACTCTCTGCAGCGAATTTTTTTCCGAAGAAAAAATCAGAAGATACGCACAAACAATTTATTTAACACAACAAAGTATTATTTTAATGCACATATTTTTTAAAGTAATTCTCTATTAAATCGCACCTAATTTTAATCTTTTATGCGACGGCGCAGACATGATTTTATTGATTTTGACGTGATTTTTTGCCTTCTGAGAAGTGATAATTGTTTTTGCGCTCTCCTATTGACCAAAATTCGGTTTGAATATACTTTGATCGGTCAGATTAAATTAGAAGTCGATAGTAATATTGACTTATATAATATTTACGTAAATATATATATATACATATACTATATCATGTAAGTGCATATTAAATTGATATTGTGTTTTTTGTTGCCTATGGTATGATACACTTACATTTCCTACAATTCTCGAGTCCTAATTTACGTGATTTGGCTAGAATACCATAGAGAATAATGATCTTTATTTTACATTATAGATGCGATTTTCACAAAATAAAATAATAAGTTATATAGAAAAATTAAAAAAAAAATGAAAGTAAAAGTGCATAGATGCGAAAACTTTTTCTTTAGAATGACTCAAATATTAGGTTAGATTATATTTAATATGATAAATATTTTGATATCGTTCAAGATTTTTTTCATTACTTTTATTGACTTGTTCATTTCTCTTTTTTCTGTACAACTTAAAAAAGTTATGCTTGCTATAAATATATTATTCTGATCGATCACCTTAATGAAATAACTTATGAAAGTCTGCTTAAATGTTTCCAACATTATCAGTATTTAATATACCATATTCAAGGTTGAACGATACTAGAATAGCATTCATTTGATTCGTCGAATCACTTCTACACAAAGACAAGACTGTGTCATAGACTCCTTGTGGCGTCGCTTACTGCCTTCTGGCATTGCGCTGGCCGCGTTAATACGTCACATCCGCCACGAAGTGTGGGAACTAGAGGCAGGTGCTGACTCCTTGGCCACCGACGCAGAACCAGAAGGTGAAAACTCGACGCCGGAGACGCCGAGCAACCGGTCGTTTCGCCCCCGGGACCGCTCATTAACCAGCTATCTTACCACATCATACTATATCTCGGCGTTGATTTTATACGCTTCTTGTTCCTGCTTTCGTATGCCGAACGCATCGAGATGGATAGATCGCTTTTTCTACATATCTACTGATCGATAGGCGGGAGGGAGGCCACCTTTCGTCCGGGTTATGCTAATCGAAGCTCATTAATACACAATTGGATGTAAATACACATCATATTGTGTGGGAGGGACGCATACAATATAAACGTTTTTTTCTTATCTTAAAGAATTGATTTCCTCTCTATTGTTGTATTTGTTTTTTATATAAATGTTTTTAAGAAACTACTATACATTATTTAAATAGCTGAATTATAACACATAATTACGACACCGAACGATTGACGAAAATAGTACAGAAAATCCAAACTATCAATTTTTATTTGGTTATAAAATATGTGTAATATATTCACAATACAGATTATCATATTTTTAGTTATTAGGAAAATCGGTGATTCTCGTTTGCTTTTGATAATTTCTTAATAATAAGTTAATATCTTATTCACTTATATTCTCACTACCAATCTTTTCGTCTTCTGTATGAGCGATGTTGGATTAATTTTTTTTATGGTTTTCCATATCATTTTTTTTTTTAGCTGTTCTTAATGCTTTGACTGCCATATTTCTATGTTTGTATGTTTTCCATTTTTCATTCAAGACTTTAATATCAACATTTAGTGAAATACGATGGTAATGACACTCTTGATCAGTCATTTCCGTAATATTGTTTCTAAAAGAATTCTCATCTTATTTAACTTGTATATATTTACTAAAATTTCTGATTGAATTAATGAAGGGTTGATGAAACTTCCTAAGTCTATATGAATTTCTAATTTTATGTTATACTTCATACTTATAGTAGTGGAATAATTTACTGTGTTACTGTGATTTAAAATGCAATGCAAATAATAGATACGATGCCAATCTGAAAAAAAAGTTTTGTATCCTCTTTTTTTGCATCACGCGTTCGTACAGCTCAACTGCAATGAACATGCTTTATATATACAAATATTTAACATTTATTTATATACTATTTAATAATTATCACAACACTAATAGTGCTTGAACAATTTTAGCAATATGAAAAAGCTAATTATAGTAGATCCATATAACTAATTCACTGAAGATAATTCATCGATGCAAAATATTTTGTCTTATTATTTCTGATATTATTTACAACATTATTTTTAAATTCTAGCTTTTTGTAAAATACAAATCACATCGGAAATTTATCATTGGTGCTCCAATTTTTTTTTATAAACATTTATTGTATTTTTTTTTAACATCAAAGGCGTTAGTTGAAAGTAAGTAGTAAGAAACTAAACGGAATCAATCTGTATTTTATTAATTAAATCTATCATTACAGCCTACTAACAAAAAATGTTACTCTGCACGACCCAGCTCGATTTATTTTTAATTATTCAGTACGATCTCCGTGAGATTATGAAACTCTGGGAAAACCAAATCTGTAATAATCGACCAAAATAATTATTTATTACGATCTCCCAAGCGTGATATAAATTTAAAAAAACTAAAGACCATACGCGATTTAAAAAATAATTACTTTAAGAGATATGTGCATTTAAATAAATACTATGTTCCATAAAAAAAATTGTTTGTGCATTTATTTAAGGTGAATCTACGTTTTTTCGGAAAAGGATTCGTTGCAGAGAGTTATTCATGGGGTGTTCACTGTTCTGAGATCTGTCAATTAAAAATCGACATTTCTTTGTATTACGATGTTTTATTTATTCTTTTATTTATTTATTATGTATAAAAATTTTGTTTGTGATATTTTTAAGTAGTTCGTTTTATGAAACAATTATTTAAATTGTTTTCAATAAAATTCAGGTCTTTCATATATTATTTACTAACTGTATCACTGGAAAATCGTGTTAGTGTAATATGTAGTAAAATGTAAGTATTGTTACAGGAAAAAGACAGTTATAGAAGTATCAATGTAAAATATCTATATATAATGAAAAATAGTACACTGGCTTATAATCGATAATAATTTTTTCGTCAGCTAAAATAATTCAAACTGAAAGTCCCAGCCTAAATAATTACATGTTTATAAGCAAAGAATTAGTTTGCAATATCTGGATATTAAATAAAAGGTGAAAAATGGAGAAATAGATACCATACGGTTTGATCGAAAAGCAAGTAGAGCGTTTCAAAATCTGTTATTCATTAGTAGTTAAAGACAGTAAGAAACTATTCTTAGATTCTCTACTATAATCAGAATATATCAGGGCAATGGTTAGATAGAAAAAAAATTTAAGACATGGACTGAAAGTATGGTGGCCCTATGGTAGAATTCTGAGTGAATATTCGTTTCTTAAATTACAGTGGAATAATATTGCAGGGAAATTGAAACTAGGTATAGAAAAATGAATGTTGTTAGGCAAAATTTTGCTTTATCCCCCATGTGACCTTTACCCTGCATATTATCATATTTTTTAATATTTAGACTTTCAATATTAAATTCCACAATCACTAAAAATGAAGATTTTTGCGAACAAGATATAAGTCACTAGTAAATCGTTCACAAAAAACAATTTCTGTAAATGAAGCATGTTTTGCTTGATAAAATTGTAGTTAAAAAAATGATAGCATATAATATTTCACTGCAAAAATTGAAAAAAAAACAGGTAATAAATATACATATGTATTATATATAAAAAACAATATCTATAATTTACGTTTTTTCGCCAATTAATTAATAATCATAAGTAGATGCATTTTCTTATCCATTTTGTCTGTAAACTACTGGTGTAATTGGAGACTCGCACGAGACTTAAAATGCGCTTTTTTATTTTTTAACCCCATATTTCGATCAACCCTATCTTTGTTTACAATCTGAGCTTGGCTACATTAGAAATAATTGCACATTTCGGTCGTTTCGCATTCGGAAGCTTCCGAAATTGCGGTTGAGAAGTGTTATTTGTGCCCACTTGATCTCTTTGAATTATAAAACGACTAAGCAATCGTCCAAATTTTAACACATTTAATTCGCATTGAGTGTGTTATTTTACAGAATTTTATTACATGGCAATCAAACTCTTAAAACCAATAGAATGAGCAGGGTCATCCAATAAAATATTAAAAGCGCACAGCATCATTGAAATTCTTTATTATTATTAGTCACAATAAAACAAAATTATCTTAAAAACAAACATCCATTAAACTAGATTATCTTCTTGTTATTCTGATTATGCACTATTAAAATTAGATATTCAAATCTTTGATCTTTAGTAGGTGAGGATATTATTATTAGCAATTTTATAATTAATTTATATATAATAAATTATATACTAGTTACTCATATTTTTTTAACAAATCAGTTTCATTATGCACAATGCAGTGGCGTTATTGATTACAGTCGTTTTGACCAATCAATGCAGATAATTTACGGTTACTGTGTGATTGCACCTGCAACTGAGATACTCGGACAAGATAAACACAGCATCCAGTCGAACGTTGAACATGATTAATAAGTTTCAAGATATATTTTTTTCTTCTCTTTCTTCTTAAACAATAAATATACATTGTATACGCGACTCATGTAATAATAATAAGACTTGTCGGTTAATTTTATAACTGCTGTTTTGCATACACGTAATAACTGTCGATTGATTGCGGTATTAAAATATTTAAAATTTAGTATTTTTAACAATGTATCAAGTAAGTCATAAATATATCATACCATACAAAAAAAAATCACAATAAAAAGTGTTTTCTATTTACTTTCTTTAAAGTTAAGCAAATAATAACATAGATATTATCTCAAACCAAAATATATAGTTTTATAATTAAGTTAATATTAAATTTTTTGCTAGGCTATCTAATTATTTTCCAGTGAAAGTTGTGTGATGCAAAGAAGTAATTTTCGCGTTGTTGAAAATAAATATAGTTATTATGTATTTAAACCATATTAGCCGTTAAAAGCTCTTTAAACGAGCTATTTAACATGATTCGTAAAGTTGTACAGTTATTTAAATTGTATGTATATTACAATAAAACACAGAAATGATTTTTTTATGTTGAAATATTCTATATAAAAAATATTTAGTTATATAACCAAATTTTATAGAAACCACAGCAAAACGACTAACATTTTAAACGTTTGAAAATTGTTCAAGATCACTTGCTTTTAAGCGCAATTTAAACCGTTGAAAATTGTACAGTTTAACATTGGCATCACTTTATTCTCAAATTTCCCTCATCCCTCCTACGTTATTATTATAATTGGGTTAAAAATTGTTCTCAAACGCTGTGCAATGAACAGTAAATATACATTAAAAATGTATTTAATTTATAATTTCAGTTGATTTAAAGCTTTAATTCAATTTCAATCAATGAAATTGATTTGAAAAAAATATATGCATTTATAGGTTCTAATAATAGTAATAATAACAGTTGAGAAACGCTGTTGACTTTAGCAAGTATAATGTCTCATGTAATATTGGTCCATATTATGGAGGTGTCGAAGATTTCGTGCCGAAACGCATTTTAGTAATGTGAACAGTTATTTATACGTCATTTAATGCCACAACACCTGTATGCCTCAAAAAGATTCATTGCTTGGTTCGTGAATGTCAATCATTAAAATAAAGTGCAAAGATAAAAACGAAAGTGCTTACGATCATTTACTATGGAATTATTTTTTGCAAAAGGATCAACGCAATCATTTCGGCATAAGTAATGCAAATCTTTAACTTGTTGTATATAATGATTTTTAATATTGCATTTACAATGTGCTTTTAATGGAGAGTAGTTTATTTTTTAATATTTTTTATTGTAGTTTTCTAAGCTCAAAGTTATTATAGTTATTCTTTGAAATAGTTAAATATTGCTTGCTATTTATTAGAACTTGGATTTTTGCTGAAAAGTGGCATTCTTTAATTAATCTTTATTTCCACAAAATATTGCGGCGGATATACTTTTTGAGCGAACTGCAGTTCTAATATAACTGCAATTTTTAGATTCTTAATGCAAGTATAGAATACATTTTGATTTTTAAAAATCCATTTGACTCTACACTAGATAAATTTTCTTTTTACCTTAAATTGGAAGTAATTAAAATGCAAAATAATGACACACTAAAAGAAGAGATCCAAAGAAATAAACAAACAATTAAAATAATATGCGTGAGAATTTATGTTTGCATTTAGCAGCGATAGCAATAATTCCGGTAATGAAGAAAAATTGACCTACGGTACTACCGGTATTACTAAATAAAATACTGGTGATACCGAAAATAAATCTTAGGGCACCTATCAGTTCTCAGTAAATATGTTATGTAACAGGTAAATGAACGCCCTGCCGCGGCCTGCCGGCTCTTTTTTATAATAAGGATGGCTGGCGAAGTGAAAACAAAACCACGAAATTCTATATATTATTTGTACTTATCTTCATTCAGCCATATTTTTACACAATTAGTCCACGGAACATGCTTAACATAGGTGTTAAAAATTAACAATAAGTAAGTTTCAATAATTATATTTAAATAAAAAACATATTTAAAAAATTTGCGCGAAATGTATATCAAAAAATTAACCTTTTTCATTGGAAAATATTGCGATTTTATTATTTTTTCTGTTATCTACTAGAGATCGGTTGTAAAAATACATGTTTTTACAACTAACATATGCGGATTTTTTTAAGAAAAAATATTCGCATGTGTTAGGCCAAGTTGTCTGGGACAGGGGAAAGGTTTATGCATTATTTGCATATTCGTGTTCCATATTATTTACCGGAACATTAATAACTGATTCACGTTACTTTTAACATGAGTAAAAATAAATAAGTAAACAAGAGGTAAAGTTTTCGAAAATAAATATAATTGAGATATTCTAAATATTAAATGTGCAACATTTAAAATAAAATAATATAAATAAATCACATATCACAATTATTAATCATCAAAATATGGTGTTCTTTTTTAAAAAAAGGCGTTTTTTTAACAAACAGATTTACAATTTTCTAAGCACTCCTTTCTTTTGAATTTCTTACGAATAAAATTTAGGAGGCATCCAGAAATGGTTGATCAAAGACGATTTTGTCCTAGATTTATTGCTCTAAAAGAAGAAAGATTTGGCGTTTGTATTTTCGAAGAAAAAAAAATTAATTAATAAAAGTGTTGCAATTAAAATAATTTGTAAGTAAGATATTTATTTTATCGAAACAATAGTTATCAGGGTATTGGAATGCTTTGGTTTTGGTAATCAACAAACATTTTGAATCATGCGAGCGGTAATCGGATTATTTTTTCCGTAAAATAATTAAAATAATAATAACAATATATTGATATTATTATTACTATTTTAATTAAATGATCAAAAAAATAATCCGGTAATACCAGTGATACCGGTATTAAAAATTCCAGTATTTTTGCAATCCCTAGGCAGCATTTATTTGTAAAGACATTTTCAAAAATTATGTTCATGAAATTACAACTTTAGTTCAGTATTAACAGATGATTGGAAGTAACAAATTTTTAACCATAATTTAATATAAAGTTATCTAAAAAAAAAAACAACAATTTTAATATTTACGTATATCACGTACTTTGAGCAATTTTTAGTAGATAAAAAAATTCATAATAAATTCGGATACATACAAAATGCAAATAGATGAAATGTTTTTTCCTATTTTGGAAGCTGACTTAGGTTTTGATTTTTTGACTATAGAGTCTACAAATTTTCCAATTCCCCCCTTTACAAAAAAAATTTTAAACTCCTGCTCTAGGTTTAGAATTACGCAAGGATTTATTTACATTAAACCAAGTTGTTCATATGGAGTTTAACAAATTAAAATCCATTATAAAAATTACAAACTCTTCATCATTCTGTAGAAAGTAGAATGTTAAATTCTATGTGTATTTTTAAGATATATTATATAAAAACTATATGCTTTCGAAATTTTGGAACTTTTTTTTCGACTATTTTATGAAACAAATTATATTGGTGTCAAATTATTACAGTAATTACGTTAGTCTTCTTTATATAAAAACTTTATCATTCATTCAATTATGTGATCGGTTATTACTAACTGAACATAAAGATAATATATAGATTTTATCATTAGGTATGTACCAACAATGATAGAGATTATAAAAATATATATTTTTTGCTAACACGTGTTAAATTCAGTTTGACCGGATACATATGCAGCTATCAGTATATGTAAATCATGTTTACTACTATGTATGTACAACACTAAACTTACATTGTTTACCATTTCCAACAATGTAGTATTTTATCTCGTTTTTGCATCCTTCATCTTTGGATGGCGCCAATGCCATCGATGTTAATCAAAGCTCGAGGTGTGGACAAAAACATTGCTCAAGAGCGGTTGCGATAATGTCTTTCGTAAAAAGCTGTCGGGAATTCGCAAAATATCCTTAATTACTACAAAAAAGCGAGCCGACACATTGTACGAGTATTGCGCCGAAAAGAAATTCCGCAAAGTGTATTTTAAAATACGTACAATATATGTTATTAAATATAAATCTTCTGCGAAGGTTAACGGCATGCTAGGCGACACGAATTTCATTAAAAAAGTGACTGATGACCGCTGCAAGTAATTATAACTCGTTTACAAAGGTATACTGTCATGTTGCATTCAATGTACGAGAGTGTATGTTGATTTATTGATTTTCGAAGAATGGCACAAAAAACTAGTCCAGAGTGATACCAAAAACGATTTTTTTGCTACCGATGAGTGTGCTTAAAAAATTGAATTCAGAGTAATTTATAATGTAATACATAATGACTTATTGAATAACATGGATACAAAAAAATTAAACAGTATTTTTATCCTTTCTGCTATGCTGCTAATTATGAACCATCGATACTAGCTAACTACAATTTTTTTCTGGCCACATGTTTCCACCTGTTTTTTTTACATATGGCGCATTTAAAAGTAGCCCAAACTCGCAAGAGATGATTAATAAGTATAAGTATTATTTATTTTTCGATATTTTAAAATCATATTTTATATTTTATTTTAGTATTTATATAATACAATTTGAGTTATTCCATACGTGCGAATATCCACTTTGTATTGGTAAAGAGATCAAAAGCTCGTGTTTTTTTTTATTTAATCGCCCCTGATACGGATCGGCATGCGATTTCGGCTCGTCTTTTACTACAACACAAGCCACACCGAAGAATGTTATCACAGACGAGCTTTTAAAATAGGAACAAAAATACGTCATACGTGATTGTTGCGCCGTCTTTGTGAGAGCTTTTCACCGACGCGCATTCTCCGAGCTCGTGTCAGAAAAAGCGCCGAGATAATTAGGAAAATTGCTCGGGAAACGATCGATCGTTCCATTGATCGGACCCCGAGGTATGTACATAGTACATACACATGCCACGAAGGGTAGGATTGAAAGAAAAAGTGAATTGCGCACAGGACGTGCGCCGAGACGTTCGATTATGCTGGCGACTCTCAATTAGTGAGTTATTCATTTCTTCACAGGGTTACTTTAACCATGAGGGTTAAGTGGGTTAAAAGCTCTTTTTTATGGCGATCGTAAAGAAGAGTTGGCAAAAAGGTTTTTTTATCGTCATCTTAAAAGAGGCAACAACGACGTCTCCCGAAATTAATTAACGATTTCGTTATATGCAGTTACGATGTGCTTTGTGGCAATAACTACGCCTTATGTTGGAAATTATTGAAGGCTGAAAATTTTACGATTGAAAGACGTATTATGCTTCTATATATTATTGTAACTTTGAGGTATTGTAATAAAGTTTAAGCACATTAAATATACTATAAATTAACTTCTAAGGCAAATACAAAATATTTTTGCAAAAATCAGTTGATTCTTTAAAATACTATTAAATTGGTGTTTATGTAGCTATGACAAATTTGACACTGGTTGTATCAATAAAAAATCAATAAAACCATCATATGCATATCCCTACTAATAGCAAAGGCTTGAAAATCCCATCATATAGCAGATTCCTGCTACAAAATTAATAACTAATACAATGTTCATTAAAACAAAAAATATATAATTTTGATAACATTATCAAATGATAGTCAAAAATAGGATTGAAGATATGTTGTATAATATGAAAGAGGAGTTAATTTGAAGAGCACTCAAAAGTCAATATTATTCACTACAATTGGACGAGAGTACCGATGTATTTAATAATGCTAATTTCTTAGCACTAATTAGATGTGAACGTGAATATAAAATACAAGAGGATTTTTTATTTTGTGATTCACTATCTTCGCGTACTACAGCTAAGGCTATATTTAATAGTTTGAATCATTATATAATATAACAAAAAAAAATTTAGTGGGAACAATTTGTTGGAATTTTCACTGGTCGGTGGGGTTCGTACAATATTAGAAAAAAAATAGATTGATTTTTTAATATAGTGTCGCACCATAATTCGTTTGAAATCATTAACGTCCATTAACATTTAAAGAGATTTGATAAAACCATTGGATGAAGCTGTTAAAGTTGTCAATTTTATTCCAGAGTTTTCAAAGTTTTGTGCGAAGAGCTGAAAAGTCAACATTCACATCTATTATTTAATACACAAAAGTACGTTGGTTGCCACGTGGAAAAGTATTCAATTGCCTTTTGAGCTTTTTGAAGTGATAAAATACGAATATTTTTATTGGATACGTAATTTGAACTGAACAATATTTCCTGTTCAGCTAAATTTGCTTACATGACTAATATTTTTACTTTTTTAAATGAACTAAGTTTGAGCCTCGAACGTCCAAATATATTTATTGTTCTTTATTTTTAAAGTAGAAAATATCTGCTTTACAATTACAACAAAATATTACAATTTTGTACAGAAACTCTTTCTCAGATATTATAATATATAATTAAAAAAAATCTTCCAACAATCCATAAAACCAAATCTATTGTATTCGGCATTGAAATAAAATTACATACACCGACTTTTCAAGTACGTAAGGAATAATAAGAAAGAAAATACATTGTTGCATATAAATCGAAAAGGATATTTAATGTAATCGATATGCAATTATTCGGATAATTGTATTATACTTCAATGTAAGGTCAGATTAAATACGAAAAGTAAGAATTATAAAATACACATTTACTTTTACATGATTTATTTTAAAATTCGTGATTATTTGCAAACGTCGGGTATAATTATTTGTCCTCTGTTATGTGTTACTTATTGCAAGTTCTCGTTTCATTGAAATATCTTTATGACTTTCGTCGAACGCGCAATTATGGTATATACATACATGCATAATAGTTAATAATATAGTTTACTTATTTTAATATATTAATATTTTAAAATAAAATATAAAAAAAATGTATAAAATAAAGTTTTTATTATTTGAGAATGAAAATTTTCATTTTCACTTTTGATAAATAAAAAAATGTATGTAGTATACAATATATGAGTATAATAATAGTATATATATTTTTAGATATCTAGGTGGTTGTTGAATAGAATAAACTTTAATAGAATAATGATTTGGTATAATCGGGGCGAATAATAGAAGAACCAGAACAAATCTATCTACTTAGATTGATTATAAAATATTCAGTTATAATGTAATTTCGGTATTTATACCCGAATCGTAAAGAAAATTGCAAGTAACAGCTGAAATGAAATTTAAGTTCGCTGAAAATGAAATTTAAGTTCGCTGACGGACAAATTTTATGGCGTTATTTTGTGTGAAGCCCCCATATATTTTTTCAATCTGCCGTTTCTCACATGAAGTGGTTTTTTATTATCTAATTATAATTACAAAACCAAAAATAAAACTGATTCGAGTAGTTAAAAAAATCGTTAACAATTTTTTTCCATTTAAATATTTTCGACCTCTATTAACAGCTCCCAAGAATAGATCTTTTTGAGCATCTGGCACGGACTCATCCTTTTTATGCAGTGGTTTTAAAGCATTTAAATTATTTCAACAAATTTAATTTTTAACAAATGAGAATTCTCGAATTGGCATTTTTTAAGAGATATTTGATAAATAAATCTCGAGAAGAAACACTATAAATAACTAAAAAAAAACAAATAGCTGATATGTTTATATTAAAAAAATATCGGTTATTTGTTGATTAATATATATTAAGTAGGCTGAGTTTTAATTTTATTTTCAAGTTTTTTATCTTTTTTACATGTATGCGTTTAAAATAGGCTGCTAAAAATTGTTTGTTTCCCATTAAAAAATATTGAACTTTTATTTAAATAGCGTAGAGCTTCGTGGTTTATCTAAAACTTGTTAATCCATTAAGATTTAAAGTAAAAATATAAAAAGATAAGATAACAAACATGGATAATCTGGCTCCAATAATTGAGTGAATTTATTGACAATTAAAAATGGCCGAAATCGAAATTTTTGTTTTTTTTACTTGTTCAACAAAGAGCAAGATATTTCATTGTATTGGTAGTTTGATAATTGACTTAAGAAGTACAAAATATGTTTCATATACACTTTGAAATGTCATCACATTTCAAAAGCTTCATGCTTGCATCAAAGTAAGATCGAGTAATAAAATTACTTGAATATCTCTCGGATGCGATTATTTTGCCATAGGAGCAATTTAAATTGCCGCACCACCCTGAAGACGTTTCATAGCATACTTCATGGGCGCAATTAACCATAATTAAGCTTTTTGCATCAGGCCTAAACTGTTGGCGGAACGTTAATCGTATATTAAGCGTTCTCCAAAGCGCATTTGGAGTTAATTTGGAGTTGACGCTTAGCGTATTCGCGAGAGGAATTCGACGCGTGTGGCATGTCCGAGGGACGTTTCATAAGGGTCGAAGGTGGTTTTTGAAGTCATCTTGTCAGAGATTGTGGTCATTAGCGGTAATAACGATCGACATAGTGCAGCAGGTGTTTGCTCTGAATTTAAACTCAATTACCACCGGATGAGGTGTACATGCATGCATTATGTTTACGTACTGACTACTGCGCAACTACTGCGAGGGGAGATTGCGAAATTGCACGGATTTCTTATATATCCTCCATCGCTGATGTTGCTTGTTTAACCTTTGAAAGACCATATATCATTGTCGATTAATCACGGTAGAGCTTTGTAAAAAATGGCATTGAGACAAAGAGTTTTTTTTCAAAGTTCTGCAAGGGCTTTACTTACTATTTTTTTTAAGTGAAGCATATTGATGACCTTAAGTTTAAATTGTTTAGTTCAAATATATTATTAAATATACTATTATTTTGTTGTAATAAAGCTTTTTAATATTTTTTGCTATATATAATTATCTGACTTGTATGTAAAGTTTTATGGCGAATTTAGGTACGATTTTTTGTATTTATTATTTACAATAAATGTAAAATGTAAATTAGTCTATTTATCAACAACAAAAAATAATAATATAGAGCACAAACAAACCAAAAAACAATATTATAAAAAAATCATTGCTTTCCTAATAAATAAAACTTATGTTAATCAGATCTTTGTGAAAAATATTATCGTAGTGATATGTATTGGTAAAGGGATTTAATCCATCAAGAGGGCTAAATTAACTATGCAACCAAATATAAATTTTCTGCCAAATTCATGTAATTTCATAATACAATAATTAGTACATTTTCCCAATGTGACATAAACATACCAAATTATGATAAACTTTGTCATTATGAAGCTATATAATTATTGTAAAATAAATAATACATAAATAAATGCATCGAATGGGTTAAATTATTACATCACGCGAGACAAACGTGTACGTGGTGTACCAATTAAGCGTCAAATTGATACACCATTATAATCTCATCAGGGCTCCGATTCTTTTAGTGCTCGTCGTAAAGAGACCTTTGACTTCGCCAGAGGTCCTCGCAGTCAACTTTCACAGAGTTTTCCAATTTGAGGCGCTTTATTGCCACCGACATTTATCTTTAAAGTGCGGACGTTGAAAATAAAACGAAATATTGCCATTAAGCGAATGAAAGGAAGGACCGTTTCTCTTCTTATCCTTTCACAATAAAATTTAACGGAAGAGTACGTATATAATCGTTAATGAGATTTCTTCAAGGCTTTTGGATTCTGCTTCGTTTCATGTACACAATAATTTTTTTCCTCAAGTGAGTATTGTGATATTTAGCCATAAATAATTGGCTTGAAATATTTTGAATGATGTGTTTCATAATCTAAATTTAGTGTACTTTTTCTAGTTACCTAATTAAACTTTTATGTTTCTTTTACTTAAATATTTATTTATATTTCTGCATATAAATATAGAGTAAAAGTAAATAAATTGCAATTTAAAGTAAATAATTTCCTTGTAATCTATGCTTAACAAATTATATTCATGATATTGCTATTTATAAAACTTTATTTCGTATTAATTTTTTTAATTCATTATTTTAATCTATCAACTATATCAACTTTCGCATCATTTATGGATTTATACTTTATCAATATTATTTGTATCTTTTGCATGATTTATTAATTAATGGATAATATTAACTTTTATAATTTCTTAATGTTATTTAGGCTTTCGTTTCATAAACTCACTATATTATTTATATACGAGTATTATCACGAAATATTTTCTGTAAATTAATGCCTTTCACAATTAATAGTAATAAAATACTTTATCATTCACAAATAAAATAATGATTATCCTGTTTAAAACTTTAAATAAAAAAAATATATTTATCTGTTCTTATTAAATTATTACTAAATTATTAAATAAAGTAGTTGTATCTATAGTTTCAAGTACTCAAGATCTAAAAAAGCTGCAATAATATTTTTGTGTAAGATTTTAACGGTTTTAGTGTTTTTTATATTCATTATACAAAAAATGAGTTTTAAATTGTACGCAATATAGTAGTTACGAAGTTCAAAAAACAATAATCTTTCAACTGTATATTACGAAATTTTAAGTAATTAAGTTAAGCTGGTAAGATAAACTAATCTATTTTTGCCCATATTTAATTTTATAGCTAATTTCCGCGTATAGTTACTGAATTGCATTCAATCAAAGCTTTCTATATAAATTTTCTTTATAACTCGTTTCATTGATATCGGTGCCATAAATTTGCAACTTATACTAAACATAAAGATGTAATTCTAAAATTTAGTATTTATATATTATAATTTAATCTTGCTACTAAATCAGAAATTGCAATAATAAAATATTAATTTACTATTTTATATTTATTGAAATTTATGTTTCAAATCACAAATATTATGATTGTATTGTATACAGGACCGTCGAGAGCGAGCCCAGGCCCTAAGAAAACAATGATTCTGGACCTCATGACAAAAATGGTTTTTTATATATTTTTTAACATAATAATATACTTTTTAGAATAAATAATAATAAGTACCTACGAGTCAACCCTTTCTATGCTACAAATAAATATAAAAATTAGCCATCGTTGCGACATATCTTCTTTATGCGAAATATTTTAATTAGGCATTAAAAATATCTTTTCATACTATTTATCAGTATTTAAATATAAAAAATCATTAAATTTATATAATTCAGCTGGTGCTGTTGATGATTTTTCATTATTTCTTTGCTTCTTCCTTAGGTATTCGATAATTTTTAAACGTTCAAAAAGCAATAAAATCAAATAATAATTTGTAAAAAAAACTTTAACACAAACGGAGCCGCGTCAAAAAACTACAATCTGTCTCTTTGAATAATAATGTTTATTGTGAAAGTACTACCCAGAAAGTGGGTGATTTTGAAGGCAATGTTCCGCTCCTTTTATTAATTCTAAGTATAAAAAGGGCTGAAGGAACGTATACCTGAAATTCATCAGTACATACATCTCAAACAACTGTAGTTTAGTTCAGATTTATTATTTGAGGTCAGTTTTTATTTTTTTTTATACATACATATATCCTTGCTATAATTTTTCCAGAGTTGGGCCCCTCAAGGAGAACGGGCTCCAGTAATTTCTTCTCTCTCCCCCTCCTCTCGGGAGGGTTGATTGTATATTATCATTTTTATAAGTAATTTATGTTTAGGTAAAATGCATTAAATACCTGGTTTTGGTTGGGAAGAAATATTGGATATATAATATTTAGTGTTTTTGGTTCGAGTGATGTGCATTATGCGATTGGTGTATTTCCAACCCTCTCGTGGTAAACTTAACACAGTAGTGTATACTTGATAATTGGATTTCGTCAATGCTTTCTTCAAGGCTTTTCATTGTGTATCGCTTTAAGCGAGTAAAATAAAAATATCACGTAAACAGGATATTAAATCAAATTAGCTCGCTGTCGACACCGCTGTCGTTGGCTGTTTGAGGAATGCCTTTGGTACGTTTGTTGTTATTGAATTAACGAGGACACAATCCTGTCTTGGGATTCAATAAACCCAGATACGGGCTTCCTGTCGCACAGATTTGCTTCGCTCTCCAAATTGGCCTCTCACAAAAGCGTCGGCCACTTTAGCGCGTGGACGAAATAACTTTTGTTGCGGCGCAAACTTTGCAAACGCCGGATGCGGCAATTATCGTTTGAATCAGCCGCCGGGCGATTTTGTTCAATTAAACGCTATTAATTGTTGAGATGAGAAAAAATTGTATCATTGTAAGTACGCAGTGTTTATTTGTAGCGACTGTGTGGAGTTACGATGACAACAATTGATCATTCTATCATGGGCGGTGAGAGAAAATGATGATGACTGGTGGTCAGCTTTCAGAATAATACTCTACATGTTTTAAATCCTCAAGATATTGACATATGGAACCGAAAACTGCGACGTCTTGTTTCCGCACTGCTCAAACAAACAGGTCCAATTCTCTTGCACGACAATGCGCGACAATAAAACTCAACATTTTAAATATGTCTTATTTATTAAGCATTTTTACAATTTTAACAACCAAGTGCATTCAAAGATTTTATAATTTTAAGAACCTAGAAATTATTTATCATTAGAATTAATAATGCATCGATTCTAATTCTACTTATTTCGCAATTATTTGTAATTTGAAGGTCGCAATTTTCTCCTAGCATCTTAATATTTATTTTACAACTCTTGCTTAGGCTTTATGTATGCTTTATATATTACAAGGAACATTATATTGCGAGTAACTTAGTTTAATGCCTGCGCTACACTCTCTGGAATTTGGCCAATGATGGCCAAGGACGGAGAATATAGTGGGTTACTTCGGTCGAGTTCGGTTCTGCCCGCTCTAAGATCTCTCGAAAGTTGTTTAAGGTTACCGAGAACGGGAGGAAAAGTGGGGGTAATTCAGTCGACTAGGCCAGCTTCGAGCGCTTCTGAACATTGTCGGCATTATTTTCCGAGTCAAATGACCGAAGTCGGAGCTACTCTTTTAAGCGCGAGCGGTGAGATACTTCCCCTTTCGCTCTCTCGCGTGTTAAGTGATGAGAGTGAGAGAGATAATGATATGATGTTTCGCAAACTGAGATAGAACGAGTAACTCGCTTCAATTTCAGTATGCGCGTAGGTGTCCTATGATTAACACGCATGTCGAGCGCTGCATCGTAATCACGTGGTCAATTTAATACCACATGCTTATCGGGGACTTCAGCAGACTTTTACTGACATTTTTTAATATTTTAGGGCACCAAAAGGGATTAATTATATTTTTGATGGTATATTCTGTTAACAGATATCGTTATTATATTTTTTTCATGTAAAATTAAATAATTAAAAAATAATAAGTGATACTTGAATTTGTTAAAAAAAATCGTTTTGAATATCTTTATGTATTTTCCTAGATCGGTTTATATAAATATCACACCATAACGAATTCTTATTTAGAATCGATGGCGACAAATTCTAGGATAGTCACAGATGTGGTGTTCGTATTCTGAAGTAACATTTTTATGCCTTATGGCATTTTGCAAAAGCCGACAAAGATTTTGCATAAATTGAATATTTACGACCAAAAAGTTTTTACTGATATTGTTTTGTTGAGTTTCCATACAAATTTATTAAAATGACAATTTAAAAATTGCGATTATTTGGTACATTTTTCGATCGTGCGCAAATATGCCAACTGTACGTGACAAAAGCCGCCGTCCGGACGGCATATGAAATTTACGACAGTGTGGTCGCTTACTCGAAAGTCCTAGATCTCGGCCAACTTCAGTTGTAACTTCGGTTCGGACAACTTTCAGAGAATGTAGTGCAGGCATTACATACTGTGAGGACTGCTTATTGCAAGAATTTTCGAGTTTATTTCGATCAAGTTTCTTCCTCTCAACACTCCAGCTCTTCAGCCCATGAATCAACATATTATTTTGATCTTTAACTTTACATCCAATCACTACTTGACTGAAAATCATTTCCACACGTGAGCAGTTTCAATTATTGATAAAAAAGGGTTCCAAAAAAAAATCCTAAAGTTCCTAATTGCGTTTATGGGTTTGCTTATGAATGGGTGCTGCCAATTGTCAATGAAGTTGTATCCTTGGGAAAAAATATGGGACTGGATGTAAGTGGAGATGATATTCAAGAATCGGTGGAGGAACATAGCTAGGAGCGGACCACTGAAGAATAAATAGATCTGCATCCCTAACAACAGCACGAAGCTATAGAGGAAATCTCGTCCGAAGAGAAGGAGATTACGTTAGTGATATTTGTAAAATATGGGAAACGGTGTAAAATTTGGTAGAAAAGTTTGGTGTAGCAGTGCAATACAATAGATCTATTCAATGACAATGCAATGTAACATTTTCACCATATCCTCAAAAAGAGGTAAAATAAAGTGGCATTGGATAGATTCATAGTTAATGTTCAATGAAAAGAAAAATATTTATTATAGGATTAATATATTTAATTATTTAATAATAATATATAAAATAATCATTTTAATATTGATATTTTTAGGTTTTGAAACCAATCAACTTATTATAGGGAAATTTGCTTTCATATACGATTTTTTAGAAATATGAGCACATTTCCGGAACGAATGCTCGTTTTATATTTGTAAGCCGAGGTTCTACTTTATGTGTTATTGAAAAATTTAACATATATGTTTCAGATCTGTTGTTGTTGTAGATAAATTTAATATATAATAATTAAATGGAAGGTCGGAAAATTTACAACGTTTTATTTTGAATTATTATTTGTCTATTCTTGCTTGGTATACATATTTACCGGTACGTGACATGTATGTACATGAGTTATATACTAATTTATATATTTCCTATATCTCCAATTTGCATTAAACATTCCGAAAATGTACAACGTCGTCTTGTTCGGCGTCGCCGAAAATGCGATCGCTCACACCGATAAGCGCTCGTTTTTCAGACACACAATTCAGTATACATATTTAAATTGCGGCCATTGTCGAAGACGGTTGCGGCCAATGTCAGCGGTCACTTTTCGTCGGTTGGAATGTTGACAATCATAATCTGACGTGACATTTCGCCTCGCGCACGACGGCTTATCGTAAACATTCCCACGATGTTGGCACGCCGCGGCGCGCATGGCCAAACAATGGGCCCGAGCCCATGAGTCATGAGGAGTCACTCATGAGACCCCATGAGAGATAGGAAGACGGATTGTTTTCAGAACGGACAGTTATCTCGCGCATGTTTGCAGAATTGTGCTGGTGGTGGTCCTTTTCGCCAGAATCACGAAACGATCTTGATTTTTTCAAGCGGTTAACCTTTTATTTTTACCGTAGACCTTTCAACAATAACAATCATATTGTGATATCATATAACAATGGTGATTGATTACAACCAAATGGAATTTGTCTGTTGTATGTATAACGTATTGCCAAATAAGCTAACGTAAACAACAATATTTAGATTGATGATCCCTTTTTACGAGTATATTATGCTTTAAGACTAATTAAAAAAATCATTCATACATAATAATGTATTTTTGAAGTTATCTGGCATAAATTATTTCTTTTAGGAATTAGGAAAAACGTTTAATTAAACTAGGAACAAAATAGCTTGACTTTTTTGCGAGAAACTTATCAGCTTTTTTTTGTATCTCAGTTAAAATATTTGTTTTCTTGCCCCATACGTACATATTATGTATTTATTAATTTTTATATTTAAGAAAAGCATAATAATTATATGATAAAAATATGCTGTTATAAGTTTATTATCAATTTAATAAAAGAAATAAGTAAACAATATAAAAAAATAAAATAGTAACATAATAAGCAAAGATATTCATAATTATATTACTCTAATAAATATCCAGCAAATTTATGTTACCTTTACATGTAAAATATTGAAGATATTCATAATTGTGCCACTCGTCTTTAAACTGTTTTTTAAAACAGCTCTTTGTAAAAAACATGGGTAAAATGTGTATTGAATAATAATACTCTTTGTTCTCAAAGCATCTCATTTTTTATATTATTTTGATTAATGAATTCTAATTTATTTTATTTTATATCAGATTAACAATGACTCCTATAGAAAAATTATTTTTATTTCTATTATTTTTTAAATTTATGAATTTTGCTGCAATAAATTAAATATTCTAGTGAGCTAAAATCAATACAACTTTCAAAGCATTTTTCTGAACATTTCAGTACGGTGGCTTTTTATGTTATATTTACAATAGCTGGTTTGCTTCGTATAATTTTATTTGGTTGACAATCATGACGCATTGGTGGTAATTTGTCACGATTATCTTTATTTACTTTCTTCTTTACGTATTTTTTTAATTTGAGCTAGGACTATAGCTATAAATTTATTCTGGAAAAAAATCTAAATTAATGTGAAACTGAGCTTTTGAAATCCAATATCAAAAATATAACTAATTTTGCTTCTTAATGAATGTTTTCCGTCTCATGCAATTTATTTTCTGACATAAATATACAGGGTAATATTTTATTATTATTATTTTTACAATTGTACTTTAAATAATGTACTTTAATCTTTTATATTTTTATACGTCATATAATTCGACTTTAACGCCAATGAAAAAAATAATAGATTTCTTTCAACGGTAATCATAAAATTTATTTATAGCTCAAAAATCAGTGCAAAATTTGACATATAAATAAGGGTATTAAATTATTGAAGCACACCAATATATTAACGGTCAAAACTAGTGATTATTTCAATTATATAGTCTGGTTATTCTCTGAATGTATCATTACTTCTATTATTTGCTTAGATTTATTTAGCGGAAATAGTTCATTTTTTCTTTTTAATTTTTCCTCACCGGAAAAAGTGCAATATTTTGGATCATATTAATTTTTGTACAATATAAATGACAAAATCGATTATAAAAAAATATTACAATGAAATACAAATTACAGCAATAGCTATGTTATAATAACTAAAATATTTCTCTATAGAAAGTATCACTCTTTCTAATTTAAAAATCCATAATTTTACCATAGCTACTATAAATTTACCAAGGAAATTCAATATATGCTATAAAATAATTTATAATGATAATTAAAAAGAACTTTTATGTAATTGTCAAAGCAAAAATTGCACAAAAAATTGTATACATCAAGTAATAACATAGGTTATATTTTTAAAGAACTTTAAACTCAACTCTCGATATTTTTATTATTTACTTTTATTAGATTTTTCGGTATTTTATAAAAACAAAAATTATGTAAATTCTGATATATTTATACATATAAATTATTCTCTCTGAGCTTAGTATTATTAAGCTCATTATTTGAGAATTTTAATACCTTATATGTATAACCTAGCTTGATTTTAATTAATCATCACGATAGCCACCCGTGAGACTAAGAAAATATAGGGAAACTGTACCTATGATGATCGATCGACATTATAATTATCACTAATTTTGATCTCCTAGGTACGACAGAAATTGAAAAAGACTTTCAGATATTAATCACTGACTTATACCACTAGTATATCGTGTTGGTATATGCTCTGAAAATAACGACTTAATATTAAAAAAAAATCATTCTTAAAATATATAAAAATAACATTTGTTTGTGAATAAAGCATATTATTTTAAATCAATTAAAATAAGCCACTCATATTTTTATAATTTATTAATATGCTTAAATAAATTAAAACCTACACTATGCTTAATTAAAAAAATAGTAAGAGAAAATCATAACATTGCAGAACTTAAAAATATAGGTATTACAAGAAATCCGCGAAAGGATCGTATGGGATTTGTACCCAGGTCTTTCGATGATTCCAGGTGAATTAAAATAGAGGAAAAGGATGATTAAAAATATCTTAAAATAAAATTATAATAGACATTCTCTGAGAGGGAAATCTATCATACATTTGCAGAGAAAAAATGTGAATTGAATAATAATACTTAAATAAAAAATGAGTAACAATGTGATCCATTTTCTTCTAGCATGTCACATGAAGATGTTATAAATAAGTATGTATATATTAAAAAAATATAGTTAAATCTTGACACGATATCAGATACGTTTTCACCAAAATTTTATGATGTCAATAATACAACGTATATATTATCTTTCTTATATTTTATAAACTATTAATCATATTCCTATATTAAAAATATCAACATTTGATATGTAACTTAGATTAGCTATATAAAATCTTATAATAAAAATGTTTTTATCAGTCTTTCCAGGATGGGTTCTAATCTTTGTATTCAATTTTATAAATGCATGCTATAGAAACGCTTAATAATGTTGTTTTAAGGCTAATCCAAGTCAATTCCAAGAATGCCACCAACAAGGCAGAAGGATACGCGTGTTTCATGAGTTTCATTGTGATAGAATCGCTGTCGCACACCGTTTAATGAGTCATTAGACCACCTTTGAGACGCCGTCCAGGTGGTGAGGCACGATTTGAATATTGAGATCCATGGGGGAAATTACCCCTATGTAAGGGCCCGTGCGATCTCACGCTTTCCTTTCAAAGCGGTATCAAAGAAGGGAAGAAAAAGGGAAAGGGGAAGTCGTGCGACGGCATCTGCTCCGAGATTTCAATGGAGAAATTTGGCTCGTGCCGCATCTGCATCGAAATGTAGACCTTTTTTTCAAAGATATTTTCAGTGTATATTTTAATAAGATACATAGAATAGAAGATATGCAATTAATCAGTAGAATTCTCGGTAATATTTATTATTTCTAGTAACGAGAAATTAAGATAATAATATATTTATTATTTCTAATAACGAGAAAATATCATAATGACGATAATAATATAAACCTATTATTTTTGGATATTTTTATGTTTATTGTTATACTTATTCTTATATTTTACCTTAATTTTATTCACCTTTTAGAAAAACATTAGTGATAATTCATATACAGTAAACGGTGTTTAAGATTGAAAGGAAGTAAAAATGTAAAAAAAATGTAACAATATATAACAATAATATACTAACAAAATTCCATTTTTTTCTAACTTCATTTTATCCCTTCTTTTCCACTAACCCATTAATTTTATTTAAAATAATTAAATATACACTATTTCATAAATTAAAAAAATATTTATTGACTACATCTAATTAATTATTTTATATTTGTAGGCGAATATAATAATTTAAATTGAGTTTTGGACTAAAATAAATAATGATATTTTTTGTATGAAAATTCTTTACAAATTTATTGTTTTTGGTATAAAAGTGTAATTTAATATTTTTATGACTACTTATGACGCATATTCGGTAATTCGCTGTCAATAAAAATTTTTCAACAAAGTTTCGTGTATCTGATATATATGTATAGTTATACATATTATTTATTTCCTTATAGCAGTTTTTTTTTGGTAAGCAACGATTTTATTAAACAATAAAATTTTACAATAGTATTTACATCTCAACCTAGTGTTAATACCAATGAACCAAATGCTTCAGTAGTAATGTTTTTAACACTCATCTTATGGCACATTGCACGTAAACGGTTTTTCTTAATTCACATCCTTCTTTACATATGTACATTCACTTGACAGCATTTGATTACTCGGAATCATAAATGTTTAGAGCAGTATCTTTTAAAGTCTCCTACGTATGATCGATAGTTTTCAAGTTGTTCATCAAAATTGATTTTATTTTCGGCAAGAAAGATTACATTTGATAAATATTGTTAATTTTTTATGTAAATTTATTATTTAATAATATATTATATAGCTAATGATTACATTTTCAATCAAAGTGAATAATTTATTTGAAGATGCCAGCAAAATAGTGAGACATAAAAGATATAAAAATATAAATAAAAATGATTGTTGAATATTTGATTAAAGAAATAAATTTTGTAGAATATATAAAAAAATAAAATCGTCGGTCTTAAAGTGAGGTTTATCAATGCATCGCATATTATTCAATCGCCTCGCAAATTGGCTTTACACATCCATTAAAACGATCTAACACCTCGGAATCAATTCGGCGTCAGGTGGTACATAATAACATAACACAAACAACACATCGTCGCGCCGCTAATATTTCAATTCATGGCTCGTGTGTCGGCGGCGGGCGGATGACGACATAATGAAACGAATGAATAATAAATAATTAATCGGATACTTTCTTGGCGGCACAAGCCGAGCCGTGTGGGAATCACCACCGCGGGCCCGTTCCCACGGTGCCGCACACCGCGAGAGCCCCAGGCGCAAAAGGTCACAAGCGCTAACCGAAACGGCGGCGCTTGCGACATGACGTGGCTACTGTGTCGTGTCGCGTGGACATCGACGCAATTTGCCCGGCGGCGAGCGAGACTTACGCTCTTTTGTCTGCACACGTTCAACAGCCACGAAGTGAAACGACGCTCGATGTACGAAGGAGATTCGGCGCTAAAGACCTTTCATTGATGAGGCGAGCTTAAACAAATTTAGTCTCGTAGCATCACGCCATGGAGATTCGCAGATGCTCTCAACAGTTTTGAATTAATCTATGGATATTCATAATCTAACAATAAATTTATACAGTAATGTGCTAAAATATTCCTATAGCTCTAGATACAATAATCATAAAAATATTAATAATGGGACATTTCGTAATCTTATATATAATTTAGGGAAAATATTTTGTTTTGGGCTAAATAATTTTCGAACTACAGATAAAAATAATAATAAAGCACATACTATTAAAATATAATGATTGCTAAAAAAGTACTGGTCTTCGAAATTAATTTAATTCTGGCTTTTAATAATCACAATATTTTAATGTGGAATCTTAATTATTTTAGTATCGATATTATTTTCTGACTGTCTTTGGTTTATGAAAGTGGTGAAATCTAATGTTGCTGCATACAAACAAAATTAATAAATCCTTTTATAATTTATTTTACAGCTCAGTCCCCTAGTCTTTTCATCATTTTTCAGATTTAAACTATTATTTTATTTCGATAAACGTTTATTGAAATTATTAATGATGGTCTACTAGTGATGGAATCGCTAGTTTTGTCTATTGTTGCTTCCTACAAACACGATTCATAAATCCTTTTATAGTTTATGTTATAGTTCAGTCCTCAAGTTCTTTAATTATTTTTTCGATGTAACTATTATTTTATTTCGACAAACGTTTTAACACGAGATATTATGTGAATCATACTAAAACGCGGACGACTGCAAATAGCTTCGCGGTCGACTGGTCGATCCACGACCCACGCATGCAATATTTATCTAACAATAAAATTTTAATGTAACATTACTTGCTAGAAAGAAACAAATTAAGCCTCTTATCAATCAAACAATTTTCACCAATATTATAATAACTTATGTTTGGTAACGTACATTTTTAGCGGTAAAATTTTTATATAAAATGTGTTGCAAATTTAAATGACAACTTAAAAAATTAAAATATGTAGTAGATTCATACTATTTTATGTAATTATTTTAATAACTAAAATAATAACAATAAATGGCTATGCTTAAAATCAAGCAATTTGGGTACTTCTGTTTGCTAACGTAAAGTTATAGTGATAAAAAATGTATATAAAATGTGTTGCAAATTTATGTCAACTTAAAAAATTATTAAAATAAGTAGTTTATGTAATTATTTTAATAACTAAAATAATAATTACGAATGGTTTAAAAAATAGCAATCAATGTATAGGTAGAATAAATCAATTCCGCGATCAATAGATGATTCCAGCTGCAATAAATTAATTTAACTCAATAGATAATAAAATTACCGTTGAAGAAGCTCTTAAATTTCTTGAATCAAAGTTAAAAATTTAAACACAAATAGCTTTCTTATGCTGGAAAGATTTTAAATCCAATAAAACACATCCTAGAATCCCATTTTATCTCCTAGCGAAACGATATAACTAGGGAAAAAAAGTTAAATTAAGATTTTTATATAGTATATCTAATATGTGACATATAAGTAATTTTATATCTAAGAATTTTTGTATTTTTGCATTTTAATATGTGTAAAGTAATTGCATATTTTTTTATAAAAATGATTACAAATCAATTGACACATTTATTATTATTTTAAGAATGTATGTTGACAATATATTTTAATCCAGATCAACTTAAGACAAATATAAGGCGACGATCACTTGATTTTGCGCACGTACACAATTTTCGAGCCACCGTGTGCGTATTATCATTTCTTCATTATCAAATCTTATCTGGATCCCTCATTGACTTTTAATATCAGTAAAAATACCTAAGTACACACACTTTCGTTTACCGTCAAAAATAATCGCGCGATTTTTATCAATTAATATATATGCCAAATAAGATTATCTTGAATCGTCTTATCGTTCTAAAATTTATGTGGTAGTTGACTGTGTGCACATACGTCCGACAAGTGGAAGGGATTATAACGATAAGATAATTATTTTTATTATTAAATATTTGTAAATGTATGTGTGAATATTTAAATTTCATATTAACAGATGTGCGGTAAAGAAGTTCACACGCGTCGGCTCGTGGCCCCCTGGAATTTTAAATAAAACAGGGGGAATTTTCTTTTGTGTCCGGAACATCTTCGACCAATCTCCCCTCGCGATTCTAGCCTAGCGCGTTATATAAAAGGAGTATGTACTTGGCGCGAACTACCATTCCGCTTCCGAACACCGAGCTGTCAGGTCTGTCGCGCAAACAGCTGTCATCTATGTTATGAAGTGTAAACAACTTGAGTGATCGATCAAAGTGACTTATAGTGATACGGACAAATGATTGTGGACTATAACAAAATGTCTCAGACCGGCGTGCGTTATTCCCAGCATCCTGGAGGATACGAGCACAACTTCTTGCAGCGGCCTGAAGAAGAACCCGTGTCTAGGACGTACCAATACAGAAAAGTGATGAAGCCGATGCTCGAGCGCAAGAGAAGAGCTCGCATCAATAGGTGTTTAGATGAACTGAAGGAACTCATGGTGGCGGCTTTGCAAGCCGAAGGTGAAAATGTGGCAAAGTTGGAGAAAGCCGATATCTTGGAACTGACTGTGAGGCATTTGCATAGCCTCAGGAGACAAGGTCGTTTGGTGGCTTCTCCTGAAAGTTCTTACGCTGAAAAGTTTAAAGCTGGTTTCACTCAATGTGCTACGGAAGTGTCTCAGTTCATCGCCAGTGCTACTTTGACCGCTCCGAAGAGGCAAGGCTCTGAAGGCCAAGCCGGCTCCAGACTCCTTCAACATCTCAACTCCTGCATCAGGCGTTTGGAGTCGGTAGCGCCTAGCTCCGTTCCGAGATCTCAGTACCAACTTCATGGGAAAGTCCATCATCAGCAGCAGTCTAATCACCGAGATAGTAGGCGGGGATACGCCCCGCCATCTCCACCCGCCAGCCCGGCCTCCTCAGGAGAGACCTCCGAGGGACACGCCTCTTCTATGTGGAGGCCGTGGTGATCTAAAAATAAAAAAAGAAACAGACTTTTTCTAATGTTCCTCAATTAATTATAAAAATAGTACTGATGAAAAATATAAAATTGTACAACAGTGCGAATTTATTATTATTATTTTTATTAATATTTGTTAATTTTATAAGTGTTTTAGAATTAAATGATCTCTCAGCACGTACACCAGTGTGTACGTAATACGCCTTATCAACATTTTTTTGTATAGAAAAAATATAGTTAATATAAAATATATACGTACGTTGATAATAACTTGAAAACTGTGATATGTTTTTTTTGATAAAAAATATTTGCTTTTATATATTTGTGATAAGAGTTTTTTTATAAAATAAAATTATTAAATGTTACAATAAAACGCCTTTTATTGTTATATTATTATTATTATTATTATTACACCATTTTTATACATAACACAATCACAACCAAACTTCTAAACTTTACACTTAAAATCATAACAAACATTATTTGATGATCGCATAAAAAACCATTGAACGTCACTAAATTGAAGAGGTTAAAAGATCAACTCTTTTATCAGATATTTTTGCTAAGCAAATTGACGAATATTAAAAATAAAAGTTATATAAAAAACAATTTCTTGATACTGTTAAAAATTCACTTAAATAATAATAAAATTTTACTCTTGATTATAAAAATGCGACACACTTATAATGGAGCAATACATTATTACAAATATTATTGATAACAAAGGCTCAGATAATAAATTGACGTAAAGCTGCATATAAAATTTAATCAAAGGTCAATTTGGAGGTCGAAGATCACATAACAATGGTTAAATGGACTGAGGGTAATTATGACCGTTTTATTTTACTATCACATTATAAGAGAAATAATACATTAAGCAATATTTAATTTATTTTCACCCAATATATTTTATTTTGCCGCTAACTTTTTAACATAATGTATAGAAGTATATTTTTATATGATGTGTTTTTTAACGAATGCTAAAAATTATTCCATAATAGCCAATTAAAAACTATTTTCAAGTTAGTATGTGCTATAAATTACTGTTAATATTCACTCTAATTAGAAACAGTGCATATTGGATATGCTAATTTTTAGGGAAAACCTAACGACGCGGTAAACTTATCACAAACGGAAACAGCTTCAATTTGCAACTTAGCACACATAAATATTACAATACCTACACATTTTTATATAATGAAAATCCTTAGCACATTCGTGCCGCACAGAAATCACCTTCGTGGGGCACGAATTGTTTTTTTATTATTGTCAATATTTTATTGTCTATAAAGCTTGGATTACACAATATGATTTTTATTTAAAAAAAGTTAAATAAATAATATTTTCACTGGTAAAAATATAATATATATTTACCGGTGAAAATGTATTCCGATATGATTTTACTGAAATGACATATTTTAAAAAATATTTTCGGGATAGATTCGAGACTGTTTTTTCTAGATTTTTTTTAGGAATAACCATATGAAACTGAATGTATTATTTATTTATTTTGATGCTTTAAATTCTGTTGCCAAATTATCAATAATACAATCTATAAAAACATTACATTTACATATGTATATAATTCAGCTGGTGCTGTTGTTGATTTTTCGTTATTTTTTCGCTTCTTCCTTAGGTTTTCGATCTAAATTTTCCGGTACTAATTTACATTCTTTGAATATTTTCTCTCATGTGTAATATTTTTTAAACGTTCAAAAAGCAATAAAGCCAAAAATAATTTGTTAACAAATTTTAACACAAACAGAGCTGCATCAAAAAACTACAATCTGTCCCTTTGTATAATAATGTTTATTGTGTAAGTACTACTTAAGAAGAGGGTGCTTTTGAGGGCAATGTTTCACTCCTCTTACTTCTTGTATGTATAAAAAGGGCTGAAGAAACTTGTACCGGAAATACATCAGTACATACATCTCAAACAACTGTATTATTTGAGGTCGGTTTTTACCTTTTATATACATAAAATCTTACTATGATTTTTTTCCAGAGGGCCCGGAAAACTTTCCTCCCCTCTCCCCCCTTGGCAGGCCTGCATATGAACACTGTATTTATTTGTAATTTAAAGTTAAATTCGTTAATAAATTTCATGGTATCTACAGAAAATGCTGATTTATGGAGCGTATTAATATTCGATAATAGTAGCTGAGGGTGGGTTATTTCCTTGAAAAAAAATTAATCGCTTCTATTACTGAGCCATTGAACTGTGTGCTAGAATAAGTCAGAATATTCGGCTTTTATGTCTGAAAAATAAGAGCCACGAAGAGCGAATAAATTTCGCCGCTAACAAAACTGGTTCAAGAACACATGATAGATTGAGATGTTTCCTACAAATACCTCCTTGTGAATACTATAATGAATAATCAGAGTCTTTGAACAATTTGCATTTCCAAAATCCTTATATTTTATTCAACTAGGCCTCAATATATATTTCATTCAACTAAGCCGCGTATATTTTTATTACCGTTTTTTTCTGTTTTGTCACTTGAAACATAGCCAGTGGCGTAGCTATGAGGGGCGGAGGGGGTGGGCCGCCCCGGGCGGCACTTGCTTGGGGGCGGCATATTCGCGATGGGATCGTCTAGTGTGATTCTTAACCCGGAACGCACTAAAACATATATAAATCCACGAATAACAAGAGCGAATCCACGAATAAGGATCGCCCTGGGCAGCACATACCCTAGCTACGCCACTGAACATAGCAACCCCTCGAATAATGAATGTGGTACAATAACAGCTACTCACGTTTAAAAAATATTTACTAGGGTAACAATAACAGCTACTCACTGTATAAAAAATATTTACTAAGGTAACTTGACACCTGATAATTTAAAACCTGAATTCAGCAAAGGTATCAAAAATTGAAAAAAATTGTGAACCACTATGTGAGGCACAAAAAAAAACACTTAAATTAATTTTCTATATAATTTAATTGGCTATTGATGTTACTCACAATGTCCTCAACACTTTTAGCAATTGTTCTCGCTGAAATATTTTATTTTCCGTGCATATTTATTCGACTGAAACAATCAAATATGATCATAGCATTGTCTTTTTTTATATATATATATATATATATATATATATATATATATATATATATATATATATATATATATATATATATATATATATATATATATATATATATATATATATATATATATATATATATATATATATATATATATATATATATATATATATATATAAATATATAAATATATATATGTATGTATGTATGTATGTATGTATGTATGTATGTATCTATGTAGCTCCGAACGGCGACAAACATAAATTTATACTTTAAAAGTCTTTGTGGGTCTCGGGTTGCTCATCACTGTACTATGATCCGTACTTCCTCTGAATCTTTTCTAACATCAAAAAATACTTTTCTGGGATTTAATGAACATTCATATTAATTACATCTGCAGCAATAAAAGATAAAAATAAGACGAATCCAAGGAAAAGTGGCCGGAAAAGTCGTCTCGTGTGAACCGCGCTTTACAATATTTTTTGTCGGCGAACCGAACTTGTTAAGCCGCTATAATTTTTCGACCGCCCTGGGAAGAGGTGAGGTCGGGGCCCCGAAGCAATTCCGGTCATTATTTGACCTACCTAAGTAGTGCGGGAGGCGTGCAGTCGAGTCACGAGCTCGGCGCGGCGCGGGCCGCACGCGAGCCAGCCATGGGAAAGTGCACCGGGTCGGATCGTCAAAACACATTTTAATTGCCACGGTGCACAGCCGTGGGAGCTGACCTAAGTGGCCCTCGGGTAAAGGAGGCTTGCACCACCGCAGCCAGAGGATGCAATTTGGAAGAAACGAAAACCCATAATCGATAACGGCGATAAATCACGCACGAAGCCCTTCCGAAAGTCGAGGAGCACGCATACATTCTGTATGAATATAATACATGTTAGTCTATGGTGCCGGTAATATATAAATAAGAACATCAATATGGCACTATACACATATAGTTTTAGCATCACACAGACAGCATATTATTTTTTTAAAACTAAAATAAGCGAGCAGTATTTACAAAAAAAACTATCACGAAATAAAGCGATATTTATCGTCGATTATTACTAACATTTGAATCAAGATTAAAACATAAAAAAACACTGGGAGGCGTTAGTTTTAAGCACGGTATTAGAAGGGTTAAAAAAATCGGACGATTTGGTCAGTGTTGCGGTGCAGCGCGCGACAGCAACGTTTTGCGTGGACCAGACAGAACGCGTCGTTAATCTCGATTAATTGCCAATTAATTAAAAAGTCCTCATTTAAGCTTACTTAATTATATTTTAGAGATTGAAGAGTTCTTTTATATGGCCGGTTTGCGACCCCTAGTTTGGGAAGCACTGGGCTACACCACAATGCGTCCACTAATTGCGAGTACTTGTATGAGAACAAATCAAAATTATCCGACAGGTGGTTAAAAAGTCGGATAGCTGTGCATATTGGGAAATTATCCAATCTTCTTTTAATGTTCTTGCATACGGTACTTCAATCAATACTTAGGAACACAAGTTCTGGTAATTAGGTGGAACAATAACTTCTTTTAGAATCTCCGGATTGTGGATATTCCTCCCTTTCATTAGATGCGCTTTTTTAAGTAAATTCAAGATTCAAGAAAATCATATCAAAGCATACATTGCAAGAATTTGGTAGGAAATAAAAATAGATAATATTTATATAAACTTATCTACGGGTATCTGAGAAACTCTTTATGCACATTTTCTATTAAAAGTGAGTCGGTTGCATCCTATTGTAACGAAGTGTATATTCCGAACCAGCAGCTTTCGCAAGTATATGCGTCGACGCAACCTAATGGAATCATATCCCAGCATACCTTGTTGGAATTACGTGAGAAATAAAAATAGATAATATTTATTTTTGATAATCATTTTAGTGAGTGAATCGGTTGCATTATTAGGCAACCAGATCAGAGAAGAAGGCTAAAGGGTAATTACTAAAGGCGCACTGGGTAATTAAACTCCTCAATTGCTCATCACTAATAAGCTTTATTCCATATGTTTTATATATACTGGCGTAGTTCGCTTTAATTAGTACATCCCAATCGGTAACGCTTCTGTAAAATGAATCACGTTGTTATCCTTTTCATAATCACAATTAAGTGGCATTTTTGCTTTAGAATAGGTCATGACATTTTTAATGATAAATAGCGGATGATCACGCACAACGATTTTAAATAAAATTTAAGTTTTCTTTAATTCACAATGGAATACTGTAAAGAAGATCGACGGTGATGGGTGACAATTTAAACAGATGGGCCGCTACAGTAGTATTTATTAAATATATATAATAGTTTTATGGTTTTTGAATGTCATGAATGAGATCGGCGGACGAGGCCCCGCCGGGCGTCACGCTCCCGTCGTGGTCCACCAAAAATAACATGTTGCCAGAGTTGCCAGATCATCCTTAGGAATTTCTGATGTGGCAATATTGCAGACGATCTGAAAAAATAATTTATCATGTTATGATAAAACTTTAACCTATCAATTATTTTTGAATTAAGCTTTGAAAAACTTCATTAAAAGCCTTTTCAACATGAGTGTAGATTTTTCGTGACAAAATTGTAATGCTTGCACTACACTCTCAGGAAGTTGTCCGAACCAAAGTTACAAATGAAGTCTTCGACTTTGACGACTTCGAGTAAGCGACCCCACTGTCGCAAATTTCATATGCCGTCCGGACGGCGGGCGTGAATGACGTCCAGACGGCGGCTTCTGTCACGTACAGCCGGCATATTTGTACGCGATCAAAAAATGTGTCAAATAATCGCAATTTTTAAATTGTCATATTATTAAAATTACGCTACTGATAATTATAAAAGTTTGTGTGGGCACTCACCAATACAATATCAGTGAAAACTTTTCGTCGTAAATATTCAATTCACGCAAAATCTTTGTCGGCTTTTGCAAAATGCCATAAGGCATAAAAATGATACTTCAGAATACGAACACCACATCTGCGACTATCCTAGAATTTGTCGCCATCGATTTTAAATAAGAATTCGTTATGGTGTGACATTTATATAAACCAATCTAGGAAAATACATAAGGATATTCGAAACGATTTTTTTTAACAAAATCAAGTACCACTAATTATTTTTTAATTATTTAATTTTATATGAAAAAAAAATATAATAACGATATCTTTTAGAAGAATATACTATCAAAAATATAATTAATCTCTTTTGGTAATCTATTTTTTTGTCCTCTTAAAATTACATTTCATCGATTTTTCTGTTCATCTTTGATGATCATTTACATACATTTAATCAAACTACACTTCATCCTTTACAAGTGTCATTTAATTTATTTAAGTAACATATTCATTCAACTGTATTTAATTGGAGTGACACATAAACTAATCGTTAAGTTATGTTCTTCAGGCTATTAAGAATAAATTACTTTATACAAATGATAAATTAAATAACTGTATTATACTTCATTAATGCTCATTTATATCAAGTTAGCAACAACAACACCTCGTAAACTATAATCCTTGATTACACATAATTACATTTTGATATTGACAGCTTAATTATAATAAATTATTTACTCTAATCGAATTGATTGATCATGAATATTCTACTATTGCTTAAGCTTTTTTATATATATTGGCGATTTTTTTATAATATTTTTTGTTATAGTTCAAAAAACAATTTACAAAGTTCACAGTACTTTCATGTAAATATTATTAACTAGCACCTCTTAACTGCTTATTTAATTGATTGTATTATATGAAATTCATCATGCGAAGAATGCAAATGCAATTAAAAATTACTGAATAATTTTTCATAGGATTGCCGTAGCATTGTAGGCAACTCGATTAAACAATGAAAATATTTAAATTAACAAACAGTTAAATTTTTATGATAGTCATTAGTGTTTTGTGTGGCTAAAATAAATATTGTACTATGAGCCCAATCATTTTATAAAATAGAGAAATCATATCTTATGTTTTATGTTTGATTTACTTATCACTGTTTTTTTTTAAATCGTATCAAAGTTCAGTGATCAGATAATAAACAGTAATTTTATATTATATAAACTATAGAACTATTATAGTAAACAACACATATACTTCATATTATTATGAGTTTTCCCATTAAGCAACTTATTTACTTAAATTATATATCCAACGATTTAAATTATTGTTATATCCATTTCAGGAACTCCTTTACCTGGTTAAATCACAATTGATGGTTTGCATCAATTTTAGTAATTGCCTAGTTCAACAGTCTTAAACTATGAACCACAGTAAATTAAGCGTATATTTTTCTTGAAACCAATTTTCTTCGAACACGATTTTAACCGGAATGCATTATTGACGTTTAATTGAACCTCATTATGTTTATATTTATGTAATATACTATGAAAACTTGGACTGTAAGGAAATTAATTACGCCAAACTTAATCGTTAATGTCATTATAGCCGTGAGCTAAAAATTCAATATTCGCACCGTTAAACATGTCGCAAGAAAGTCACTTTCACTTGATCCAATTGAATTTATCCATATAATGTGCATACGTATGTACTATTATATATAAAAAAGGAAAGACCTAACTGATAATATGTTTTTAATGCAACGCCATATATGCAGGTATATACATATGTCTTATACGACCATGTTTAATCGATTTATTGTAGGGTGTTACGTTTGTAATGACTACATTTACATAATGTAATGTTATCGCAAAAATTTGATAGCTAGCTACTTAAAAAAATCTTTCAAGTTGATAAAACCATTTATTCATTGTTTTCTTCTTGGACTTATTTTAATTTGTTTTGTCAATATTAACCAGCATAAAATTTCACAATGAAATCATTTTATAACAAACATTTTAATGCATGGTAATCTAAGCGACATATCATTTTCGCAATAACCGTAAAAATGATAAAAATCACTATAACTGGGTGATGTCATAAATATGGTTGTGAAATCATGGTTGACTCTCTAAGGAGAGTGAACCATGAGCCTCAATTGGAGCTCCTCTCTGGAGAATGCCTTTAATGGGGACGACCGGCCAAGGACGATATCTTGGCGGATGTTAGCCCGCTGTGATGTTACTCTCCCTCCCTCTTTTATATGAAGAGGGGGGGAGGGAGGCAAACAAACCAAGCGATAAAAATCAGGCGTCCAAGAAACAATGCAAATCCCACTAACATCCTCATTTCTGATTCGTTAGAGCTGTTTCAAAGCAGACGGAGAGAAACAGAAGTAGACGAAAGAAGTCGCAGAGACTCAAACCCAAAGAAGTCATAGAACAAAGCAGCAGCATCATCACAAGAACACATCGCGACAGATCACAGCAGTCTGTAATTCAACTCGACATTTCTCAATATGGAAATATTGCTTGATCTTGATAATTAGCGTTAAATATTGACTGAAAGGAGAAATGTCAGTGATTTCTTACGGCAATAAGAGTTTGGTGACATATAAAATATTTTTTGCTCGCAGCACGATTGTTTATTTAATATGTTAAACAAATTAAGTCTTTAAGGAGTATCGCCGTACATGTACGGTGGTCAATCTTTCACTGTTTTGAGGTGCCCCAGATAAATATATATTTACATATATATTTGAAGAAATAAAAAACATTATATTTATATAATATATTTTATGAATTAAATATTTTGTACATGATTTCTATACAAAATAATATCAAAAAATTAAATTTAATATATTAATTTTATAAAAAAATATTGAAAAACTCTATATTGATATAAAAAAAAACACAAAAACCAAATAATATATAATTAAGATGTAAAATAAATTTAAAAAAATTAATGATAGAAAAGTGTTAGAATAAATTATTAAAACATATTTATACAAAAAAGTAGTAAAATAAATTAAAACAATAAAACTAATAGAATCACTGTTTTTTTATTATTATTTACTATAAATGCAATATTAAATAATAACAGAAATAATTTTGGAAATATACGTAAAATTAACTCAGTATCCGATAAAATGATTAATTTTTTTAATATGTATTTTTTTCTTCTATGAGTATATAACCAAAAGAGTTTTAATAACTCATTGAAATGCGTCTCCAAACAACTTGTAGTAGCTGAGTAGTGATGGTGTCAAAAGTTCGCCCTTAATATTCTTAACGTCTTATTGAGTTTTCGATATCAATTCATTGATGTTGCAATGCAAGATTATGTATTATTTTATAGATATTTACTGTATGTTCTTCAATTAAATTTTTTTAGCAATCAACATATTGTATATTGAATAACTGTTTTTCAGATTATTATTTTATTAAGAAAAAAATATAACAAAATACAACATTT
Source organism: Plectrocnemia conspersa (assembly GCF_051122295.1). Lineage (NCBI taxonomy): Eukaryota > Metazoa > Arthropoda > Insecta > Trichoptera > Polycentropodidae > Plectrocnemia > Plectrocnemia conspersa. Next base: position 8,687,671 of record NW_028277175.1, on the reverse strand, counting down.
TCAATGCGGATGCGCGTTCCGTCGAACTTTTGTTTTGTTGAATGAATCCCATGATATCTGAGCATTTTCATGAGAGCAGAAACTAACAAAGGAAGGTCACGAATGCCACAACCACTCTCTTGCGAATTAGCGAGTTGATTTGAAATTTGCCGGAGATGATCACAAGTATAAATCGTTAAACTTCAATACCGCTCCACCGACTCAATTAAGCACTCCCAAGATTTGCTCTTGGTCTTAACGACCATCCTCTCGTTTTTCAGCGTGCACGCTCTTGGACGTAATGTCGAATAAAAAAACGATTTGCGAAAAAAAAGCAGCCGCGTTCAAAGAGGTCAAAAGCTGACAGCGAGCGAGGGTCTTGCGGTCAGCTCCGGCAGCCCGATACGCGTGAGATCGCATGATGTGTCTGTTGAAAAATTAGCAAAACGTAAGAAAGAAACGTAATAAGCCACTGATGGGTAAGGCGATACAGAACGAAACCGTAAACCGGGGCAAAGTGCTGCTCTTCCGTCGTCGATTTTTTTCGAGAAGAGAGATCACGCGATTTTTGGATCGTCTTCCGCAAAAAGATTGGACAGAAAAAAAATGTTGGGGGTGGTGAAAATTATGGATTACGGTGCTTGTAATGACAGTAATTTGAACCGTATGAAAATAAGGTTAAAAAATATATTATGAACTTTATTTTCATTTTTTATGGTATACATCTGCCATCCCTTGCGACAGAAAGCTTTTTTTATGAAAGCTTTTCTTCATTGCGTTAATTCCAACAGAGATTTTAAAATATACGGCAAAATTAAGCTACATGATTATTTTAATGAATTAAAATAAAGATTTATTAAAATAGATATTCCTTTTTCGCCAAATTTGTATCACTTTCAAATCTGACGAATCATCGATGAAACATGTGGTATTGTTTTTAGACGTTATACAGTATTTTATCAGTTTTATTAGGACATTTTTTTGTATATACATGTATATGTTTTTTGTAGAAATAATTTTCATTTTATTTTTAATATTAGAGAAATTGGGTAGCAAGGGATAAATGAAATAGACAACTAAAGTGAAAAAGTAGAAGCTGATAAAATCGTTAAGAGTTTGCAAACAAAAATACGAATGAAGCCTTCATTCATCTTAACAAATTTTTGACTAGCATGGAAGAATGTGATCCCAATGGACAACGAATATAAATATTTTTAATATATATACAATTTCTTTCGAACACTCAACAATTTTCAGGAACCAATTATGTGCGAAAGTCGAGGGCCACCTGTATTTTTAAAACAATTGGTTTTACTTTAAATTAATAATATACTTTTTTATATAGGTGCGTACAAATATATATTTCTGCTAATGTATTTAGTTAAGTTTAGAATATAATAAAAATCATACATTAAGTTTATTTGAAATAATGTGTACTAAATTGAAAAATTTATTTTATTTTTGAATTATTAAGAAAAAAAAATTTATAATTATATACTATATAAAATATAATATGAATGTATTGCTTAACATATTAATTAAACAATTTTTGTATTATTTTTTTATAAAAATATAAAAAAAACGTTATACATGGAAGCATATGAGTTAATCGAAAAATCTTATTAATTTCTGACTGATTTTGCACAATGGTTAATATTTTTCCGCATCCGAGATTGTGGCAATTAGCAACTCTTTTCAATTATTAAAATCCAATAATTAACCGTGCCGATACGGAAACGCTTCTTTGTGTGCAAATACGATCGTATAAAATTGCGTTATTATTATATTATATACGTACAAAAAATGATGAAAAACTTCCACAAAGAGCCCACGATTCGAGGGAAAATTCGTTAATTATCATGTTGTACACGAGACGAGGCAGGAAGGCATTAAGTGCGGTCGCTGCAACATCGTAAAATTACCAAACACACAAAGTCACGATTTCGAAAAAGCGCATTTATTGCTTATTACAAATTACGAGTGGCATGAGATGAAAAAAGGTTTAAACATGAATGGGTCGGGATTTTTTTCCGCGCTGAATCGATAATGAAATGAGCCTCTCCACCTATCATTATGTGGTAATGAGTGGAAACACCCTGAACAAACTTCGTGACTGCAGCTTCCTAGGGATGAAATTTGATTATGGGTATTAAAACGCTGCTCCGGGGGTTGGGTCACGCACGAAATGGGTTCAAAAGTTTATTTAAATTTTATTTTTAGCTCTTATTTATGTGATTTAATAGCTATTAAAATAATTATATAGTTTATATGCAGAGAGAATTGTATATATATTTCATATTTCCATTTTTAAAGGCAGCAAAATCAGTTTGGTACTATTCTAAAGCATATTTTAGATCTGATTCGTAATTTCTTAAAATGCACTAAAGTCACCCCAATTTATAAAATGTTGTCAAATATGTTAGTTCCTACTAAATTAATCGAATTAATTATTTATAGGTTTTGCTCGATCAAAGTATGGGTTTCGTCTCCTTAGTTCAACTGTCACTAACCATCTACTTTTCAACATAACAGTGACAAAATCTCTTGATGCAGGAATACAACTAAACGTCGTATATAGTATTTTTTTAAAGAGACTTCGGCAAAGTTCCTCATAGGTTATTAGTAAAAAAAATTGTCTGATCTTGGTTGCTCAGATGATTATTCCTGAGTATTTTAAGCGATCGTAATTTAATGTGGCCGATTATTGAATGAACTCTTCACGGTATTTATTATTGAAATATATACGATTTTTTTTTGAATGCCAATAATTTATAAAAGTTTAGATGCATTTAATCTGCTGAGGTCCATTCTTTTCTACATAGTGATTTAGATTCTCTATGGAGATGTCCTTTAGTGTATGAAAGTGCTATATTGTGTCACTAGAATATTTACACGATCTTAGTGGAAACATTCTGGATAAATAAACTAATGATGACAGAACATGATATAACTTCGATCTGTCGAGATTCATCTTACTGTTGTTTATTATTACTTGCTTTGTCGTACTTTTATGAATTTATTCATTAAGCATATCGTTTGTAATGTACCACAGCCGGCACCCCGACAAAGCCGCGCAGGACAAGCCGCGCCGACATAGCCGCGCAAAGTCAAAACAAAATTCATTTTATAACATGGTTTTTATTTATTAATAATTACAAATATATATAGGAAAAGGGAGGCGTCTCGCTACCGCTCACGCCGACTTTCACTGTAGAACCAAATGTTTTTTAATGATATTGTATTGATTTATTTTCATTTCGGTATATTTTGTAACTGTCCAGCATCATCCAATCTATGACTAACTGTTCAAAAAGCGAATCACTAGTAATAGAGATTTCCACAAAACAAAATAATTATAATTAAAAAAATCATTTTCTTTCATTTTATTAAATTTTATAATTTTGATTTGCAATGTCGACGCGGCTTTATCGTCGCGGCAGTGTCGGGGTTGTATTGCGCGGCTATGTCGGGCCGGCTTAGTCGGCGCGGGATTGTCCGGCGCGGCTTTGTCGGGTTCCCACCACAGCCAACCTGTGTAACATCTCAATCTTTCGATCGGAATTTTTTGATTATTTAAGTGATGATTTTTTTTCACCGCTAATTTGCTTTCCATATGTCCATATTAATTTTTATTTTTTTATATTTTTTTATTATATAAAGCTGCAAATATGGTGTATTTTTAGTCGTAATATCAGTAATATAATATATATTAAATACAACTCTGGTTTGAGAATATTATATGTAATTCATCGGATAAAATAATATTTTTTTGCAGATAATTGACTGATAAATATTTATAATATTTCTTAAATACGACTTTAGGACACAACCCGGAAGATGTGCCAAACAGTATCATGCTAAATTTATTAAAAAGTTTTAAAATAAAGTGCTACGAAACATTGTGAATGGTCCGTGGTTCAAGATAGAGACACATGAAGCGAGGTTCCAACAGCACGTCAACATCGAGGCACAAAGACCTCAATGTGGACAACTTGACTAAGACAGCTGAAGAGGACTAAGCTCTTCGAACTGTAAAGAAACTCATTTATTAGTGATTGTGTAGTTTAGAGCAAAAAAATTTTGGACGCCAATGGGTGAACGTAGTGTTTAAAAACATAAATTATTAAACATAGAGTAAAATTAATTGTTAGTCATAAACAATACCAGTTTTAATAAATATAAAAAAATCTTAAATGTGAGTTCAAAATGAAAAAAATATATGGAAGCTCCTGTCATCCATTATGCCACACCTACAGTACTTTTTTCATAAATAATTTAGTGAATATGATGATTGATGCCGAAAATCATTCGGATAGGATTTAGCTTGTTTTAAATTTTATGCTAAACAACATTGAAAGAGCAAACCAATTTATTTGTTCTGGAGGTTATGAAATAATTATATGAGAATTATTTAAGTCACCTTTTACAGTAAAATAAAATATTCAGCATTGAAAACTAATGTATTGAACAAATATGTTTTTTTATGAAGTTATTATAGTGCTCTTTCTATATGTATTTCATAGCAAGTGGGTCATATTTGTATTGTACCTAGTATAAAAAATCATGTTATTTCAGTATATTAAAAAGTATTTAATCTACAGTTTACTAAAATATTATATAGTTACAACATGCGACTAGTTTTAAAATGCGACGATATACATAGACACGCAGAAATTACTTTAATTTCATTTTAAAAATGTCGGTGTTGTTAGTCGTCACGATTCAATGTTCATTGCATGAACTTTTCAATCGAAGATTCTCAAAGTAATCTATGCTAAATTCATATTCAATAATATCTTACAGTGTTCAACCGTACCTCAAAAAATATCATTCAATTATTAAAACACATATGTTTCAATCAAATTTTGATCCAAGTTTGACATATTTCAAAAAAATAGATAGTTAATAAAAAACATATCAAATATTTTATACATTGCTAATAAAATATACGCTGTTGGAGAATCTGTGGTCTAAAACCAGAATAGGAAGGCGGGCGTCTCGTTCCCACGGCGGTTTTGAGGCTGTTATATAGCTGTGGCTCGAGCTAACTAATACAACACGGCTACTCGCTTTCCATCACACGAACCGCGCCTCTCTTATGTAACAACTCCTGACCTTTGAGTTTTAGATTTCTAGAGACCGTCTCTGAAAGCTTCATGAAAACGATCCGTTGATTTATGCCGTTTTCACGTTTCTTTGTCCGCCTTTACTTGTGCAACGTCAGGGTTCCCGATACTAAATTCATATAAATACATGCTTATTTTTGATTGAGTAATAAGTAGAATATTAGTGTCTTTAAAATTTATAACAACTTATTCCATGTTTTAATAAAACAAATTGTCATACAGTAAGTAAATATATTTTGTTCAATACTATTGAATTAAATCTATAATAAATCTTTGCATTGGATACAAAATATCTTTCACCTAAATTTTATGGCATTTGCGAAAGTCGAAAGTCGGGCTAAGTATAACATATGAAAATAAAAATATATTATAATAATCGACCTTTTCCATATTATTATTCGTCTTTAAGCAGTAGAATCATTCGAATTAAAATTAAAAATTATTTGTCAATTTCCAGATCTTTATCTGCTGAAGTCCCCCAGGTTCAATTTTAGGACCATTACTATTCACAATATTTACGAGTGATTTTCCAACTAAACCTCACGTAAATGATATCACCATTTATTCGCGGATGACACAGCAATTTTATGTTCTTAAAACATTTCTATCGAACAGTAGATAAAAATCATTGAAAAATGATTCAATAAATGGCTAGTCACTGAAAATCTTACTAAAAGCATCTCAGTAATAGAAAGAAAGCCTTCATTGTCGATAAATTAGTAAAAATTAAAATGTATAAAAAGTTTCTAGACAATCTCATATAGATAAACTAATTTTCAAAATTAAAACAACCAGAGCAAAACTATTCATTTTTTTGCCACAAAAGTAAATTAAATATAAAAAATAAATTGCTTGTCTTTAAATCTGCAATAAGACTTGCAATTTCATATGCTTTCTTGATTTGGGGATATATAATTAATATTCGTAAATACCTAATAAAACTTCGGTCACAACAAAATATTTCGTTAAGAATCGCGTCAAATGTTCCATGGCATATACACAACTCGATGTTACACCATGATTTAAAAATGGATACCTTAACTGAAACGTATTAATATAAAAATTATACAAGGAATAATAAAAAATTATATATGTGTATTTATGTATATATGTATGCATGTGTAAAAAAAATAATAAAATTGGAAAAGAAGAAAAAAAATACATTCAAAGGTGATTTTTTTCAATACAAAAATTCATCAAAAATAGATAAGCAGGTGTTAGATACTATATTACATAAACATTATACACTATATTACATACCATAGTATTTTATTGTATTTTATAACACCTAAGAGGCTGTAAATAGTTTCTTTAACAAATAGTCAGAAATAATCGTAATATAAATCGTTATATGATATATTATGTCAGTAAGAACAAATCTTTTCCCACGTTAAAAGAGGAAATTATTGTATTACGTCTCAATAAATCAATATAAATCAATAAAAATATAACATATAATATTAATTCTGCTAAAAATTTCACAGTTTAAAACTCATCGGTAAGTCATTTGTTGATTATATTTTAAAAAAAAATTTTAAACTAAATATTTTTTAAAATATTAAATATTACTGTACTAGCTTTATTTATTAGTACACCAAATATTATATATTTATTAAAAAAAAAGATACTGACGCGTGAAAGTATTTTATATTTATTTTTAAAAAGAGTAAAATGACGCGCGAAGAGAAATAACAGATGACTACCTAAAAAATCGCTGGCGCTTAAAGGGTTAAAAGCGACGGTAAAAAATTAAGGGGCGTTTCTATAATGACTATTTGTAAAATATAATTTATTAAGACTCTCTGCTATACCTATTAATAATTAATTTTGTTGAAAAACCGTTTAATTTTTAAAATATAATATTTCAAAATAATATTTCTTTTTTGTAGATAATTTTTTTTAGATAGGGAAAATTTTTTGTTTTATTTTCTTAGCACAAATTAATATAATATAATATAATATAATATAATAAAAAGTTTAAGTGAAAGTTATTTTTTAAAAATCAAAACTATACTAAGCTTTTTTTAAGTATATAAATAGTATAAATGAGATGTTTTTAGTGGTTTTTAGCTGAAAGACAATTTATAAATATTTGTATTTATAAATTTTATTTATTTTTTTCGAAAACGAAAACTGTATAAAAAATATCGCTTCATGTAAAAATTTATTTGTAATAAAAAGCTTAAAAAAAATAAAATAAATAATTAGTTTAAATAAAAAAAAAGGATTGCAAATTTATAACAAACATTTTGTTTATGATGATTAAATCTACGTACACTCAAAACGAACTGAATTTCTAGTTTGCAAATAATTCTTTAACTAAACACAAAGCTTAATGCATCATGATTTCTAAATCATTATTTTAAAGTGAATATTTGATCAATTTTGTAAGGAATTTAATAAGTTTTCATTGTATTGCTTTAAAAATATTTAATATATAATATAATTTACAACGACAAATATAGGAATATCAAAAACACTAATTCTAAATATAGTTTTATATATTTTAATAATTTTTGGTAATTTTTCTAATCAACGCAGTATTTTTTATTTGTTTGGTATTGACCATTTATTTGTTGTATTATCATTGAAGTTATATTTTCACTGGCATCATATCGAAATACAATTTCACCAGCAAAAATATCATTTAACTTATAAAGGCTGCTGAAATTATATGCTGCTCTAAAATTTATTTTATTTATTTAAATTAAATTATAAGCAACGTTACCGAATAGGTTACCCCAATGCGTTACGATGGTCAAAAAACAATACATAGTATTATTTCAGTACATAATAAAATATAGTTAAAATAATACATAGTAAGAAAGAAACAATAAAAAAGATTATGATATATTGAAATTAAATTATACGAATCGGACCAGTTTCTCGTAGCTGATAAAAAACAGATTAACGAGCCGGATTGCAACAGCCATATGCGAGTCGGCTAGTGCGGACGTTCTGGCCATAACAGGCATCAAAAGAGGACGCGATCGTGATTCACGAAGACGTTACGGAACTCAAAACTGGAATTTATTGAGAATAATTTTGATTGTATTTAAATAATAATTTAGAGATTGTCGGCAGCATCCTTCAGTGATTTGAAAAAATGCTTAGCGACATTTTTACGAGTCATATTCCAATGCTTCTAAAAATATACAGGAATACAAGAACGGATAATAACCAAATATCCTCTCATAACGGTATCTCAAGAAGTTTTTTGATGCTTTGAAGCTTATATAAAGAGTAACAAATTTTAGAATACATTTATATAATAAATAATTAGAAATGTAGCAATTTTCTTTCTTATACTTTACCATCTATGTATATTTTTATTAAGACATTAAATCTATAAATAAATTTATATAAATATATATACCTCTACATGTAACAAATCAATTTGTTATTAACTTTTATTGATGTTGGCAATTAGCGGAAACTCTCCAAGCACCGTCATAATCGCCGAGCTCGTTTCAATGCGAATCGTTTATCTCCTCACTTGATAGATTAAGATCTAACAGTCAAATTATAGGGTCATCTTACCGTTTTGTTAGACCCGTTGTCGATCGATTGCGTTCCCGTGGCTAATCGATCGGCTTTTCTTCAGTTTTCCCGGACTTTTTCGCAATCGACAGTAGGAAACAGGCGGTCAGTAGTCGCGTTACACACAAGATTGACGTGGGAAACAAAAACTCGACGTTTCTTAATCGCCCGGTATTTCTAGTATGGTGAAAAAAGACTTGCCGCGAGTGACAGGTCAGCTTTGAAAGCGGCTCCTTTATGGTCCGTGGCGCGTTTCCCATCCGGGAGTGGATAGATATACATACACACTTGAAGCTGATATATTATGTGTGGTTCACATTAAGATGTTTATATAACGTGAAACTGGACTGTAATGATTTCTGGTACAGCTATAATAGTATAAAAGCAATGTATCTACGTATCAAAAATTATACAACACAAGTTTTGGTGTTTTGATGTAGTTGATAATGAGCATTAAAATTCTAGCGAAAATAATTGACTTTCAGGAGTGTCAAATATTAGTTTATTTATTTATTTATTTTTTTTCTACAGAAATAACAATTTTGTACGAACTGTATATCGAAATTTCATCGCCCTACTGAGCAGACAATTTACAACGTAGTGAAAAAAAATTGAAGAGGCTGGAAGCGTTCAGTCGAGAATATTGCTGCTGTCAGGGCTGCCGAGAGTGGAGGGGGGAGGGGCAGAGGGGACACAAATTTCCGGGCACCGACTAGAAAAAATCTTAGCAAGAATATATGTATTAAAAAAAGTAAAAACCGACCTCAAATAATGAGATGTATTTCAGTTTCCTTCAGCCCTTTTTACACATATAATAAATAAAAGGAGCGGAACATTGCCTTCAAAAGCACCCACTTTCTATGTAGTAATTCACAATAAACATTATTATTCAAAGGGACAGATTGTAGTTTTTTGACGCGGCTCCGTTTGTGTTAAAGTTTTTTTGCAAATTATTATTGACTTTGTTGCTTTTTGAACATTTAAAAAATATTAGACATGAGAGAAAATATTCAACCAATGTAAATTAGTAGCGGTAAATTCGATCTGAAAATTCAGATCGAATACCTAAGGAAGCAGCAAAAAAAATAACGAAAAATCAACAACAGTACCAGCTGATTTATATTATATAAATTTAATGATTGTATTATTAGTAATTTGACAAATGGATTTAATGCAGCAAAATAAATAAATAATACATTCAGTTTCATGTGGTTATTCATATAAAAAATCTAGAAAAAATAGTATGGAATAATTTTTTAAATATGTCATTTCAGTAAAATCAAACCGGAATACATTTTCAACAGTAGATATACATTGTTAGCAGTGAAAATATAAATTATCTGACAGGTGCTAGTACAATTATATGATTTCAACTTTTCTATATGTAGTAATATATATTTACATACTCATTATTTATTTACATTCGATGTATAAATATTACAGTAAAGCTATATTTTTACTAGTAAAGTCCAAATACAATTCCACCAGTAGATATATATTTCTACTAGCGAAAATATAATTTAATTGTTAAGTGCTAATATGCTGCTCTATTTTTATTTTAGTATTTTCTTCTTATATACTATTTATTATTATTTTAAGTGATTTTTTACAAACGCTTATACAATATGGAATAAAAAAGGACATATTTTTGATCATAATCTAATATTAAAGGCTTTTACAAATCAACAACGGATGTGTGAAATTTAGCCGAGTTAAAAAAAGTACCACTTACATATACATACATCCGTTCGCTCTAAATTTCTATATTAAATTATATAAAAAAATGCATATGTTGTATTGATTTTAGAATTTAGACATCTATATAATTTTAAAGTGTATTATTGATTATCCAGGTCGGATTATCTGTGCTTGAAATCAATTTTTTTAATTGATTAAATTTTTGTGAATCAGAATGCATATAAAACAAACATGTGGTGAAGTAAGTGGACTGAAATTAAAAAAATCCTTGTGATTATTATGAGAGATTAGGTGAAAGATTTTTTAAAAAGTAAAAGGTTACCATAGAAAGCAGTATTAGTAGGAACTGTGGTCATATGGTTGCAATTTTTTTATGTATAATTCAACAAATGGGCCAAGGTCTTATATTAAAACTCTTGCTTAGAAAGATGATGGCTTGATCAATTTCTGAAAAAAATAATGACACTGGATGCTATATATGTAATAGTACAATCTTGCTCAGAAGTAAAAACAGTATCACTAGTTCGATCATGGAGAAATTATCTTTCTAACGCGGAAATAATTATTGGTTTCAAAAGAGTCTGAGGCAAGTGATATATCTGAAATATGCAGATTAATGCAAAATTGAAAATGTTGTTCGGGAAAACATTGAGGAATGGTTTGATTTCGATTCAAATGATCCGAGTTTTCAATGTTTAAATGATTAAACGATTTTCAATGTTTATATTGTCACTCAAATAGAAGAGAATGGGAGTGTTAGTGAGAATACAAGTAAAGAAGTTACTGACGATTACATTAAACACAAGATAGCACTGGCTCTCTTAGAAAAAAAATTGAGATTCTCAAAAGCAAATGAGAATCACAGATTTTCTTAATAAATAAATTGTAAATATATTGCAAATATTTAACACCACATAAAAAAATATAATCAGGATTATCTCTGCCCTTTCTCTCTGCCATTAGCCCGGATAATCGAGAGTATATTTTCTTATTAGTTTAACTTACTTTAAGAATCCTTTCTGTGTAATTACTTTATACAGCAAAAACGCTATTATATACAGTCGCGCGTAAATAATCGCCTGTCCTCGACCCACGGTCAGTTCTGCTCCGAAATTAGACTGTTTAATCACGTTCAATAGTTATTGATCTTAAATTCGTTCCGCTCGATCTCATTGGTCGAGTTGCTAGCACGTGACTGTGACTGCTCTGCGGCCCCTGGTCAGCACGTGAACGTGATTCGAATATCGGTCCTGTCGCCGCCATGCTAAACAGACTGTGATGATGATGACTTTTTGTGTGTCCGAAGAACAAAAAGGCCACGGCATTCATCGACACTTCGCACACAAAAACGGTCCGTTTCGTTTGAAGGTTTGAAAGGTAAGCCGAACGGGGTCCAGATATGATGATTTGAATTCGAGCCGAGATGCTACGAAATGGCAATGTCGTGGGAAAATGTACAAAATTGGTTTAAATTCGACACGGACGGCCGAGAATTTATTTGGTCAAGTCGTGTTTGCTGTTCTCCACGGAATCGGTGGGACGATTCGGTAAGTCGAGGTTTGTAGTTAACGTATTTAATTTTAAAGTATTTGAGAAAGCATAATGTTGATCAAAATATAAATTATTTGTGTCTTCTAGAATCAATATTTTATGTTTTTTAATATTAATTTAACATTTTAATCCCGTTTTGCCAATAAATCAATATTTTTAAATTGTGAATCACTTTTGATTGATGTTTTATAATACTATTTATACGGCGCATTTCTTAAACTCGTATCCAGAAGATTTTCAGCCAGTTGAGAGTTTCAGCATCAATATTTTTGGTTCTTTTTAAAATTGCCTCCTCCATAACTTGGGTTGAATAACAGTCTTAACTTTTCATTTCGTGTAATAAAAATGAATTTTGTTTGCGACATGTTTGTATTAATTTGTAATAATCGTCGGGAATGTACAGAAAAAAAAACACCAAAATCGCGATCATTTGGTAAGAATGAATGTCCAGATAATAATAATTTATGGTCAATAATATCTATATTGTTATAGCTAGAACAAACAATTTTTATCCACATTAACTCCAACTTTATATTTATATTTTGGCCAGCGATAACATGCTTTTAAGTTGTCACATTTTGTAGATGTTTTAAACAGCAATAAGCTACTTCTTGTGATCCTCTGGATGCAGTTGGTTCCTCCCAGTTATACATATGAATTTCAACATCATGTAAATTGTGGAAACCTTGATTTATAACATACATGTTTCGTTTATAGTATGAAACAGAAACTATCAATTTAGGGCATGGTATTGCATTTTATAAATCAAATGTAATTTTTTGGGCTTCTCTCTTCTCGTAAGGCTTTTCTAGCTAGTTCGTGTTATTTCATGAGATTTTTTTTGACGTTTTAATTTGCATATTGAGCGAATCGCATTTTTGGCATATGTCTTTACATAGATGATGAAAGTGAAAATTAAATTCTTTGTTAAAAATATTTCCATAAATTTTCTCCCTAACATAACTTGTGTTATTGTCCTTACATTTATCAACGTATAAATTGTACATTTTTATTATATTCAATTCAAAGTTTAAATACCTTCGATTTGGATTGTAAGACCTTGTATAATGGCTTTTTGATTGAAGAAAATGTATTCATTCACGCGTGTTACTTCTTCTTCACTGGTTTTCATGGAGAAACCTTCCATTCTACCACAAAAATCTTCTCCAAATTTTGTTGCACTGAAAGCATGGTCCACTCTTCCTTTAGATATATAAAATCTTTTGCATACTAAAACTTTTGCTTCTTTGGTATCTAAATAATATTTGAAACTGCAAGTCCTTTGCATTTCTCTGTAATTTCTCGGTCGCATTCTTCTTTTAGCACACTTCTGTGTAAAACGATTAGTCTTTAAGACTCCAAAAATTTTCAAAATATTGTTTCCTCGTAACGATTGAAACAAACTAACATAGCACGCTTTTGAATTTTTATTAAAATTATTTTATTTTGAGTGGACTTGCCTCACTTTAAAAATCAACAAACAATATCATTGACCAAAATAAAATTACTAGTAAAAAATTAACATTGTTATTTATATGATTGTAAATTGATTAAAAACACAATTTGTAAGATAATTTCTGATGAAAATTAGCTTTAACTATTTTTTAACAAAATGGACTTGTCCCACTTTCAAAATCAACGGCTCATATATAAATTAAGATAATCCAAAACTAAAAACATTTTTGAAGTAAATATGTATTGCAAAACATTTGACTTTGCTGGCGTGTCGAGTTGTATTATTGTCGGCTGTATCAATTATTTTATATTCAATATTATGAACACACAAAATACCAAAATGTGCCGGCTATACTAGCATAAATAAATTGTACATCTAAGACTTTCTCAATCACACCTAATGGTCTCCAGCGATACTCAACAATTAGCACAGCGCACACGTCCCCGGCAAAGTGACACGCGCTAAAAACAATACGGTCCAGTCGTAATTTAATTTGCAACCAACCTCATACTCACCACACACGACTTTCCAATTAGTTTTTCGCAATTAGCAAGTGGGCGATAATCCGCCCAACGTTTGAGAGCCTTCGCGTGGCGGCGAGCATTTCGGCCGTAATTACAGAAGACGGTATCATCATCATTGGTCATAGTTCATAGCCGTCGTTATCTCGACGATGGTTTCCGGTAACGTAATTTTGCTTTTAGACTTGCACGAAATTTCACTATTTACCCTCGGCTCGGCTCGTTTGAGATACGGATGCTCGAGATAACTTCACTCAGAGAGGAGAACGGACCAGATCGATTTGCTTTTATTTTTATGACGGCGATGTGCCGTCGAATAACGACTTAATTTTTTATAAACGGTATTTATATTGCATTTTTATTTGTCTTTTCCTTCGTATACTTAAAACAACAGCGATTAATAAATGTTACGTCTAGAATCAATATCAGATGTTTACTTAATTTTTGGTAAAATGCAAATATAAAATATATTAGATTATACTGTACGACATTGACTTATACCAAAAGATAAGATTACATTATTTATCTTATATAATATGTATAATTTCATGTTCATCAAAATTTAAAAGTAGAGCCATTTATTTTAAACTCAATTAAAATTAAGTTTATTAACTGATACTACTGAATATTTTTAGAACTGCCATTTTTTGATACAATAAAATAAATATTTATTTTTTTGGGCGTGTGAGAATAAAAAATAGCACGTAGAGTCCATAATACGATAGCAGAGCTTGTATTGTTATCCAAAAAGAGTAAAAGAAAAATTGTCAAATCGGTCATACATACTATACCAACTAGAAAAATCTTTGCCAGTATTTAAATATAGGCTTCTATATTCTTACTTAGTGGAAATGCTGTAAAGATTTGAAAAATCGAATCACTTCTAATATACTACAGCGAAAACCCGAGGGCAATATAAGATATATACAAAACATTACCTGTTATATGAAAATCTAATAGAAGAGTATGTATGCATGTGATAGACAAATATTGGAAACATAATAACATACCATAAGTTGATGATAATACACCAGGTCATTTGACTAAGTTAAAAACAGAATGATAACGTCTCTTTCTCCGAATACAACCTCTATCAATTAACTAATGGATCAAGGTGTAATTCATGTATTTAAAAAATAATACATACGGACCACTTTTAGGCGGGCAGTTAGAGCTATTGATGGACAGAACGTTGAATCTTTAATGCAGTTCTAGAAATAATATGACATTTATATAGCTGTTTAAAATATTAGTAATATCTGGAGTAAAATTTCAATATCTACGATAAGTAATATATGGAATAAGCTCGCTCTAAAGTTGCTCATAGTATGCAGAAGATGTAGATGTTAATAGTGAACTAGTCGAAATGAACAAAGAACTGTATTTAAATCTGGAAGAAGAGGATTTCTTTTTGAACGGAAATGAGTAACGATGTTTTGATGAAATTTGAAGGCCAGAGAAAAAGATTTTTGATAAAGAATATGTCTTAATATTTAAATATGGGTAAGAACGATTTTAGAAAGTGTCAAAAGCAGTAAATAATACTAATGAATGCTATACATTATTTTATGAAGAAAAGAAGCAAATACTACATACAAGTATAAGCTACATATTTTAATAAATAGCCTGTAAAGTGTATGTTTATATAACTATTTTATTTTTCACTATCTTTTGAACCAAACCATAGTATATAAAATATTTATAAAATTTAAGATTTGGTCTTAAAATGAGAATTCTCGATTTGGCATTTTTCTCAAGAATAAACACTAGTAGCTTTTGAATCACAATGGTCTTAGTTTAACATAAATAAATAAATACAGACATTCTCACCTAACTATACTATTCAGAGATGATATTCAGCCGGTAATTAATTAAAACCGGCGGTATTTAATATTATCATTTCCCTATTAGATAAATAAAATAATAAAAAAGTTTCATTATCTGTCGGTAGTCATATTTTTACAGAAATGAGAATATTTTTATAAAACAGATAGAGGTTATAAAACTTTAGTTATAAGCTTTAACAACTTCCCATAAAAGGGTTTTATTAGTTTATGTGAAATCTGATTGTTGAGATACTGAGCATAAAATGATTCCAAATAGAGATAATATGAAATATTCAATATTTTTTTAAATATAATTGCTGTTAATGATACTAGGACATCCGGCGAGTGATAAGCAGGTAAAATAATTCTCTAGTTACACATTCTCGAAAGTAGGTATGATATGTAAATTGTTAAGAGTGAATGAAAAAAAAATGTATTATAGATTTATCTCATGTAGTGTCGCTTCTAACTTTTTTTCTTATTGCTCGTCATTCAACATCCATCTGATCTATATGTATTTATTTACTTTTCCGACATATTGCAATTTATAATACGCTACTGGTATGTTGTATGGCGATAATGTACTGTATTCGTTATACGTCCGAGATACCAGGTACGAATTTTAAAATACATTTTTTCGAACATTTGCAATCCTGTCAGCATTCTTTAGAACCGAAATAAAAAGTTGTCCAATACATCTATTTCAGAATGTTTTTTTATCCAATAAAATGATATTTTATTATTGAATCGAGGTGTACATATTAATTTCAGGGTTGAGCAACAATGTTTTACACCCTTGATATATTATTTTAACAGGCCACTTTAGGTTACGTCTACAATCACTTAAATAGCTCAGGAATTATTGAGTCAGATCATCAGAGCAATTGAAACTATGTACATTCGACATTACCAATATTTCATCATGAAACAAAAGTGGGGAAGTTTTGCTTTGTAAGAACAAGAATATTTGTCAACCCTATTATTGTAAAATTTACTCGAAGATACTGTTTATATAATGTGTATAATTCCTAATGTTTTTTAATCCGTTATGATGAGTAGTAGAAGTTATTCAATACTTGTTATTGTATAGTAGTAAAGTGTTCCATCATTAACGAGCGCTGATACGTGTTCATTTCCAGTTAAACATACAGCGTGGGCATCAGAAAAACAAACAGTCCAATAAACAAATCCCGAGTTTGATTACCGTGGGACTTATATATCTTAAATGCTCTTGCCACCACGAATTCGTCAGTGGCACTGTCAATCTTGATCGTGGACCACGCCATCACGCCCACAGAAGTGAGTCATCTCGATGACTTTACATCCTCTCTAGTGCATCTGCCGCACCTTCCCACGGTTCAGAACTCGTTCGACTTGAAACACTCGAATTGGCCAAAGTCGAAAAACCAGTAAATGTCGCACACACCAAATACATAAAGACCAATGTACCTATGTATCGGCGCCAAGAGGTTTCCACGATCGAAAACCGCAACCTAAAAAAGAGAAGCAACTACTGCCGTTTATAAATAATTATAATTATGCATCATTGCGATAATAAAAAAGCGATGCTTAATGAAACTGGTTCTTTTTCTGTTGAGCCTTTGTCGCCCGGAGCTACACCCGTGCCCGGCACGACCCAAACGATTTCAATGTTGAAGGCACGTGCCCTCACCTTTAAACCTTTTTAGGCATGACCTTGTTGCTACTTCTCCTTCGTGAACTTGTTTTGTTTGTTGGCACGTCGATTGCGTGTGAATTTTCATGCGACTCTTAGTTTTTTGTGTGGATCTATAAAAAGTGGTAGATGTGTTTTTCGGCTCCTCGAGGTGGGCGAGGAATCTGGAATGGGCAAAAGGAATAAAGACGAGGATGGTAAATTATTATCCCAGATGTAGAGGAATTAATGTGTTGGCCGTTGGGGATGACAAAAACGAGCACACTTTGTGTCTGGCATGTGCTCGAGTTTTATATGAAACACGGTGGTCTTAAGGTATGTTATCTATTTATGAAATTAATTTGAAATACATTGAAGAATAATTACGTAATGAATACAGTGAAAAACTGAGATTCACTAGTATGGATGACATTATTTGTTGCAATATGTTGCACAGTTGTATATGGTATATTACGGATACAAAACTTTGATAATTGTTTCCAATAACATTTGTAATGCTAAAGATTTCGGGAAGCAAAATTATAGGAAATGTCATGGTACTCAAATTTGGTACAACTAATAATTTTTGCTACGTAAACTAAGATAGGATAGCTTGATTTACACCTAAGCTTATACGCTGGTTTTAAATTCCACTATATCTTTTAAATGGAAAAAATCTAAAAGTATCTAATAAATGATATAAACTAGTTATTTGAACAAGTTTATATTTGTGAATAAAATTGTGTATGCTTTAATGAAAGGTTGAACATGCCCTAATATAGGTACATACATATGTATATAAATAGATTTATAACTCAAAAAGAAACTATTCAGATTACTTCATGCTGGATTGCAGTACAGATTTTTCAGTCTACAGTTTATTTTGAAAAATGGGAGTTCTATTACTAGTGTTTCTTTTCGAGAATTTCCGGAGAAAACTACAAAATGACGATTTCTTAATTCATGAAAAATTTCCTAAATTGTTTTTATGTTGAAAATTAAATTTATACGAATATTTTTAATGGTTTATAATCGCTGCAATTTTAAAGACAAATAGTTGTGTGAATTTGCATAATTCACAGCTGTATTTAAAAGGTACAAATATTTCCGATTAATACTCTGAAAACATTGTTTGTCAATAGTTTTATGACCGACTCTAGGAATTACGATTAGCGAACACTTTGTTTCGATTTCCTTGAAAATTAATTTTATACGATTTACAATTGCTGCAATTTTTAAGACAATTAGTGGTTTTAATCCGCTAAATTCAATAATGCATTTAGATCAGGTGGTACGAAAAGGACAAATACTGCGAAAATATTGTTTGACAATAGTTTTATGACCGACTCTAGGAATTACGGCTAGCAAATACTTTGTTTCGACTTAATAAAATTTATACGAATATATTTAAATGGTTTACAATTGCTGCAATTTTGAAAACAGATAGTAGTTTTAATCTACTAAATTCACAGCAGACAAATATTTCAGATGAAAACATTGTTTGTCAATAGTTTTATGACCGACTTTAGGAATTACGATTAGCGAACACTTTGTTTCGATTTCCTTGAAAATTAATTTTATACAATTTACAATTGCTGCAATTTTTAAGACAAATAGTGGTTTTAATCCGCTAAATTCAATAATGAATTTAGATCAGGTGGTACGAAAAGGACAAATACTGCGAAAATATTGTTTGACAATAGTTTTATGACCGACTCTAGGAATTACGGCTAGCAAATACTTTGTTTCGACTTAATAAAATTTATACGAATATATTTAAATGGTTTACAATTGCTGCAATTTTGAAAACAGTTTTAATCTACTAAATTCACAGCAGACAAATATTTCAGATTATCACTGCGAAAATATTATTAGATAATAGTTTTATGATTGATTTCGAACATTTCGTTTCAACATCCTTGAGCATTTGCCGATCAACAATGAATTAAGCACACGAGGAACAATGACTTAATTTTAATTATATTATTAAGTCTTTGGTAAGGATTCGTTCATCAGAAAAGTGAAACAAAGGACAATGTTTTTTATGTGTCATTGTCATTTTTTTTTAAAAATACGATAAAAATAACATGTGATGGAAAGTGTCCATTAATTAAATATGTATTAAATATTTTAGTAATAATTATAATACTATCTCATGCAATAATTATATACCCATATGTTTTACTATCATGTTAACTAATAATAACATTATTTTCATGCATAGATATTGACCCAAATTTTCCATGTATAAAAATATTTTTTTTAATATTACATATACATACATATGTTAATTTTTTTCAAATTTTTCGAGAAATGGGAAACACTAAGTATAACATATTTGATGATAAAAGTAACAGAAAAGCACGAAACCATTAAAAAAATCTATATGCATGATAAACGATTTCTTAAATTATATTCTTTAATGTTGTAAAAATTATGTTTACTTGAACATGCTATCAATGCCCGGAAGTTTAAAAGTAGGATTTAGATATATTATCTAAATATCTTAAATTCTACTCAAAGTCAAATAGTACGTTCCATTGTATAAATAGTCAATTCGTTGTGAAAGACACTTGACTTTATTTCTTAATAAATTCACTATCGTTCAATCGATGATTCAAACTATTCCACGAACCACTTTTTAGTATAATAAATTTGTAATCAATATTTTTTTATCAATTTATTTGATAAACTAAAGATTAAAGTATATTTAACGTAGACTAAGTTAGATAATCCAGTATTTAATTTAGAACATATAAAAACATCCTTTGTGTTTTTTCTCTAATATATTGTATTCTTTAATACATTACACAGCTTTATTGGATTATTTTTATCTGACATTACACATTTTGCCGTAGATATTAAATGTAAAAATTAAAAATTTAATGGCATCCCTGTTAGATGTTTTTAACTACTATTGTCGCATTATGATCAAGTTGAAACTCATAAAGCATAATATAGCTTAACTAAGATTATTTTATCCACTGCCATTATTGATTTAGGATTAAATAGCAGTGACTAAATAGCATCATTGATACGACTACCGTAAACAAACACTGAAAATATCATTAATTTATAAAATGTTATACATTTTTGCAAATATAAAAAAAAATAGCTCAAAGACTTATGGGACAACCTGATATATAATTTGGCTGCTACACGATAAACGTATGTATATAAAGTTGTATATATTTAAAGACTATTATCACATAAAAGACAAGATACGACAATTGTATTGTCGTATATAAGAGTTTGACACAAAGAGGGAATTACTCTATACACAATAACTTTTTGTGAGGTTATATGAACTGTTATATGATTGTAAATATCTGAAAAGTTTTATTATAATTCGGTAATTTATTATTTTTGTGAATTTTTTAATAAAAAAATAGAGAACTATGTAGTGATAAAATACTTATAATATAAAAACAGCGAAGAAAAGTCATTGAGGTTAACATTTTTAGAAAATCTTTACCTTCATATATGATAGTCAAAAATTTGGTAGCTGAATTTTACACGTTAGCTGCCACGGCACATAAGTATAGTAGTGTGCCATGGTGTGCAACGGTGCCCGACATATCGATATACGTCATCGGTTAAATACAATGTACCCCAAATGGCGTCTTTTAGTCAAATGCATTTGCTAAAAGTAAAAAAATCATTTTATTTTTAATTAATTGCTATGTTTATACGTAAAGTTATTTTATTACGTAAAGCTAAATTTTTAAAATTAAAAAAAAATTATTTATCAGAATAATTCAACTCAAACTTGCTAGATCATATAATTTGTGAAGATATACAAAGAAAGCGAACTGGAAGGCTTACGCAAGGTGTGATTTTTAATTACTATAGCGCTCCAGCATTCACATGACTATTTGCGATATCTGATTTATTTTTATCAGACTTTCACATATGTATTTCTTATCTTAAAAAATACCCGGTAGGTTAACGATTTTTGTAGAAGTGGAAGCATTTTGCAGACAAAGCATTATGCCATTACAGCAGATGGAGTGTAGAGACTAATATTATAAATTGCCCGGTATCGATGCCACAAATTTTATGTAGTTATTGTGAATGTTTTGATAAGGGTTTAAAGTAATAGATGAAGGTCGGCAGTTATAGTGAAATGTTTTAAGTCTTAACTAAACTCTTGGTGAATCCAGACTTATTGACAAGACATAAATAATTGTTAATGCTAATATTAAAATCGAAATTATCAGTCTTCTAACGGACCGAATGATACTCTCATATTTTAAAATGTGAGGAAATCAAGGAGAAGGCATTCCTAGCTGAAAATTACAATGCAGCATTCGTTGCTCAAATTACGAACTACTGACCTTTACTTAAACTTATACATATAACATCTACGCTCGTAGTATTTTATTGAAATGATTCTGTTTCTATCCAAACTTATGTATAGATATATTTATCTTCAAACTCAAACAGCATCCAAATGCATTGAGCCTTTAAAAAAATATTAAGCTAGTCGGAGTCCGTCCTGCAACTACACGAGTGCTTCAAAATCAATGATCAAGCTATGTTGACAGAGTATAAGTTAACACTATTGAAATCACTTTAAACCATTTACACTCTAAAGAGCACCGTTTAACACTATCATTCGTCCATTCAAAGCGAAAAAAGCGGATTTGATCCGCATTGCGCAATTAGTCGCAAATAGCCAAGAAAAAATGGCCGCTGAGCACAATGGTGTCGCAGTTGTTGAGTAAAAAATGTGTTTGTGTATTTAATAGGCAACAAAAAAATATAATGCGTCATTATGCAAACACTTTGTGATCATCCGCCACCGGTGGCAAGTTGGGAGACAAGTTCGCCGCAGACGTCAGCATTTCTTCTTTCGTCCGCTCATCAATGAAAACGTAGTTGTCTCGCTTGCACCCGAGGCAGACGATTCGATTTTATCTCGCTCGCGCGCGGCGCATTCATACCGTGGGAATACTTGTCCGGCTCGTGTTCCCACACGGGCCACATTAGTGGTCTGCGGCACGGAAGACAAACTTCGTAACTGGAATTAATTATAAATATTTATAGGAAAAAATATATTATTTATTTATTTTATATTTATATTCTTGTTATAAAGAATCATGCCATGAAACGATTTTTGATCACGAACATCGTACATGTATTTGATTCTTTCTACTACCAACATAGCCGATATATTGATTTTATCTAATAACTACGAAATGTTAATTCAACAGATAATAAACTTTGTATGTAAATTAGTAGCTGACCAAACTCTGGTTGTCCTAAGAATGTACTACTCGCCACAAATGGTAAGCATATCAGCGTTTAGGTATCTATTAACCGCTTGATGACTAGCTTTTTTATCGTAAATTTCAATTGAGAGTATCATTCATATCGTAAATCAAAGTCAAAACTTGAACGCGCGTGTTAACTCGTCCATGAGGAAATTGGATCACATATTTTTGGCGGTAAATTAGCACAAATGTTGATAGATCAACGTAGATTAATGTACACATCATCACTGCCGTATTAAGAAATTGTTATATATGGCGGAAATTAAAAGAAAACTTTGTTTTACTCGCATCATAAGAGCGTCAAAAATTAACGTCAAAAGCAAGAAAATCTGATCCCACTGCAAAGTCAAGAAAGAACAATTTAATTGTAAACCAAGTTACTCGCAATCCGAGGGTCCACTGTATATAGAAAATAATACACACATACATGCTTAAAAATATTTAAGCTACAGTACCTCAAGGTAGTGTCCTGGGACCCGTACTCTAATTGTTATTTATGTTACAGTTATATTTTTATGAAATATACAATGAATAGACATAGTATGCATTAACTATGAGTTTTAGTTAAAGCTTACAATGCTACATTTCGTGTAACTTTCACTAAATAATGTATGCTTCAACTAGTGAGTGTGTGAACTCTCAGATGTGAGCTAGTTATATCGACAACGAACAAGATTTGAAAGACGAGCGTGTTTGACAATCGCGAGCCACACAGAGTAGGACAGATAGGACAAAACTCTACAATATATCTACTTAAAAAGAAGGATTATATAAAATGTCAATAAGATTTACTTTACATAAATGATTTCAAATACCTATTAAATATATAAATTATTTAATTTTTAATACTTTAACAAATATTGAGCAATGAGAGCATACAATAACTAGTTACATTATTCATAAAGTCTCTTGTGTATACTGTAACCAAAGTGATTTGACAGTGTATACATTGCCTAGGTAATGTATGTATTTTCGAAATTCATTCTTTGTCTGTTACATATATAATACATGTGATATAATTAGGGCCACCGAGAGCGAATCAGGGCCCTGGAAAAACAATGATTCCAAGCCTCATGACAAAAATTGCATTTTATATATTTTTAACATCGTAATATATTGTAATTTCTAAAATAAATAATAATAGATATGAGTTAACCTTTTCTATGCTACAAATAAATATAAAAATTAGCCACCGTTGCGATATATTTTCTGAAAACATACTTTGTGCGAAATATTTTAATAAGGCATTACAAATTATTAAAAATATCTACTCATAATATTTAACTGATAATAAGCCGTGTTTTCTTTGCTGCTCAGTGTTGCCATATAGTGAATTTCTAGTCCAGGTAAAAAGCAACAAAATCGCAGTGAAAACGCTCGATTATCAAGCGAATCGAACTAAACCGTTTATCTTAAGGCGTGAACACATTTTAGATGTGTGTTTAAGAAGCAATGCAATTGGTTCGTAAATATCCTTATCTGTCTCGAACGATTAATATAAAATACTGCAGCAAGACGAGCAGACACATGCAGACTTTGAAGAGACATCGAGGCAGAAGATGCAAATAGAAACAGACAGAGGCTGATCGATACGGATATTTACTGCATAGTAAGTCTTCCTGCGAGGTTTTGAGACGACTTTAATAAAAGTGTGAGACGCAAATGACCTGAAATGTGAAGACTAGGGATTGGATGTTTCACTACGATAATGCATTTGCATACACATTCTGACAAAAAGTAAGGACTGTGTTATTTTATTATTTTTTTATAGTCGTATTAAACAAACAATCAAGCTCAAAATTCACTTAGAGAATTTTACAGTATAGCTGGACTCACCGCCGGGGCTCTGCCCTTAGTTATTGTTGTACCCATAAATTGCAGTCTAGATGCTGCACGATCCAGCCAAAGAGTTCTACTGCCACACCGAACAATTATTGTTAATGTATGCATAGAATAGTACCTATTTCTCAGTTACCAGGCTATTGTCAGCAGTCAATCTCGTTTGATTGTCAGACGGAATACCGAGTAAGTGCCGTCACATAGCTTTAAGCTCACTGGTGTTTATCGTTAATGGTCGAGGTAGGCGCGCGATAGTCAGGAATGCGCGTGGCCAGTGGCTGGTCAATGGCGACCCATACACACAAACAAAACCAGGTGGGGTCAACGCATGCTCGCGGCCGTATCTTTTGACCTTTCCTCGCCGCGGGTCGACATCGTTATTCACGCCCGACATATCGCACTTTAAAGAAAAAAACTAAAATAAACAACGGCCGCTATCTACACAGAGGTCAGAAAGACCACCCGCAATTAAATATTGATATATCGTAAACTAAACCGATCGATAACTGTTTGATAATTATTGAAAAAATTACATCCGTTTGTCTTATCTTTATAATGGTTATGACCCAGTCTAGAGTTTATCTTCAAGTATTAATTCGATTTGTCGCGAGGCGCGAATGACCAAACAGTGACTAAATATGTTTCCGCATGCTTTAACGTGACATATGCCAAGCAGTGATTTTACAACACTCTCAAAACTCAATAGAGATGATGATGCGATCAACTCGTTCTTGGAAGATGTCAGTTTTTTATAAGTGCCCAATTTGGATGAATAATTGCATAGTTTAAACATCATGATGATGTTACGAGGTATCTGACCAATGAGTAGCTGACCTTAATTACACAAATATAGGAGAGATTGATGATGATTCGTAACTTCTTCCATTTTGAATTAGTACATCGGTTATTTTGTATATGTGTACTAAAAGCTTCGGAAGTCCTAAGAATGGAATAATTTAAAAAATCAAAAGTTTAAAAACCACTATTGGCAAAATTTTTAATATCAATGTACTCGTATATAATGCTACTTAAGATTATGTTATTTATATATTATATTTTTTCATAAAAGTTGGTCTGATACTGTTCGCGATAGAAAATTATACTGATAGTGTCAGAATGTATACGAATATAAAAATTCTCTATATGCATATATAGACAATTATAAAGACATCAATTTCATTACTGACCCTATCGCCATTTTTATGATACACTAGTGTTATTATATTTTATCGTTTAAATACTAATAAATAAGGAAACATTTACTATGGATTACAATACACTGATTTAAAGACAGTTTGGTGTCACTACATACTTAATTGATAATTATGTTTACCCAGTTATAATGCATCGGGCTACAAAATAAAGCCTTTCATGTTGCAACAGAAAATTCACAATAAATAAATAAATATTAAAAAAATGTTTTAATATACGTTCAACGATCCTAGTAAGACATATAATTAAATCTTCAATATAAAATGTTTACCAAAAGATAAAGCGTAATCTTAGAATCCACTACTTTCTGAATATAAAAATATTTTCTGAATTCCGTTCTTTACTTTTCAAGTATACCTCGTATATAATCTGTACAGTGAGAAATTTAATAGGTGTATATTTTTGCTCTTAAAAACAACTTTATCAATTTATATGTAATATTACTAATCGGTCAAGTGGCAACATTGATATTTGTGCTTATCGATAACGCTTTATTTGCTCATTGGTTACTTTTTATACGTAATACATGTTTTATTAACATTTTTCCAAAGTATTTATCATACTGATGGCAAATGTAAGTTGGCTAAATTCTCTTTTGGTTAATGCTCTGTTCTCATATGCTATAAAATCTCATATCTCCATTATATAAAGTAGTTCTAAAAAATTGTAACTAAAATATCAGTAATTAATATTTTTTTTTTTTTTAAAGAATTGGAGCTAAAAATATTCAGAAAAGTAACTAAATGGTTATTTTAGATGAGAAAATAAGCATAATAAACGGATTAGATCAATATAAATAGGTTTTGTAATTATTTGTGCGATAATGATGATTGTGTTTTTATATGCACCTAGTCACCTACAACCTCTTTAAATTTTTTTCTGTATGCAAAAGTTTTTTTAAATATTTTTCATACATTTTTAAACTTAAATTTCGTTCTTCAGCATATCCAATAATTACAACAAATTGTATAAAAAACTTGGGGAGTATTAAATTATGTTCTAAATTTTATTATCGAAAGGATTAGCACAAAACGATTAAGTTCACGTTGTATTTCAGAACAAATAAAATTTGTCGTTATTTGTGTCAAGATGTGCTTTATATTTTACAAGTATCTGTGACTCTGGGTATTTTAAAAAATAAAGCGTAAAATTTTTTGAAAGTTGTTTCACTTGAATTTGATGATTACTTTACAAAAAAGGGCACTAATTGGACCGAAGGTAACAATAATATAATAGACAACCGCAATAAATCCTTCCTATGCGCTGAGATATACAGCATAAACATAAACTGCTTTTGTATTAAATATTGCTTTAAAAATATAGTGGAATGTTGCAAATGCTGAACAAGACTTCAGGAAAATATGCTATGTATAACAAAGGGTTAATGAATGATACAAACGTGTCCAAAGGGGCCGAGAAAACATCAATGAGATATATTTTAATGATCTAATATCTCATACGATTCATGCGAAACAATTTTATCTGAGATTTTGAGCATGAAGCCGATAAAAATTTAATTTGTTGTAAACATGTTTTTTGTTAAAAATTAAATTTATTCTAAAATTGTAAATGGTTTATAGCCGCTGTAATTTTGAAAAAAGCTGCTAAATTTACAGTTGCATTCATAGCAGGTAGTGCGAAAAGGGGCAGGGATTACAATTAGCACTACGAATTTATTGTTTGGCAGTATAGTTTTATGGTCGGATTTAAGAATTACGAGAAGCAAACATTTCGTTATGACTTATCAATTTTTTTAAAATGTTTATTTTTTTAGATTTCTTTG
The DNA here is from genome assembly GCF_051122295.1 of Plectrocnemia conspersa. Classification (NCBI taxonomy): domain Eukaryota; kingdom Metazoa; phylum Arthropoda; class Insecta; order Trichoptera; family Polycentropodidae; genus Plectrocnemia; species Plectrocnemia conspersa. The sequence continues at coordinate 8,660,210 of NW_028277175.1, read as the reverse complement.
GCAAAATGAAATAAGAGTCAATACTTTCATGTAAATACTGTTTTATATTTTAATTCTTAACTATAATATAATATTGACCCAAATTGTTTTAAAAGAAATCAATAAAAATATTTTTCATATACAAATATATATTTATATTGCAATAATATAAAAACATATATGTTTCCATATATATAATACATATATAGATCCAGATTTGGACCTAGGAAAAAATTAAATTTGGTGCAAGGAAACACTGCTGTGTAAACTGGAGAACGACTTTTTAGTTTGTTTTTTAATCACCGTAAAGAATTGAGTTGTTTATTCATTGATACTCAAATTAATTGTTGATTTTTTAAGGCATAAGGACCAACTGGGTGTCTCCTGAATTGTAATGAATGGTCAATCCCGCTTAATTGGGACACATATTGTCTAAACATTTTGGCTCAAATTAGCGAAGTTAAAGACAAAATTCAGAATGAATGTTTTTCTTAAACTTTATTATATTCTTGAACCAGAATTTAAGTGAAATAGTCAATATTACTAATAAAAATATAGATTTTTAAACAAAACTTTAAAATAAATTATATAACCCCAACCCAACAAATTGTAAAATAAAATTAATGTATATGTTTCACTTAAAAATAAAACAAAAAACTGGATATATCAATTTTTTTGATATGAAATTTTTGAGATAGCAATTTTTTGAGCATGTGTAGGTATAGATGCCATTGTCAAGTCATTTTCATCCAAAAGTGTAGTTAAAAATTTACACTTTTAGCCATCGGTATGTATGGTACATACTATATGGGAAAAAATAAAAAGTAAATTATTCTTTTTTGTAAAAAAAAAAAAATTTACAAATAATATTTACTACTACTTTTTACATTTTATCGAAATTTAATTCTTTTAATAATAATTTTATTTTAGATAACAAAATACTGAATGAACCGTATTTTATTCCATGTTAAAATAAAATAAATAAATAAAATCATACAGTATTTTGTCAAAATATTATTTATTCTAACTGTATCATATTTATTATCGAATAATTAAATATGATTATTTACCATATATCGTCTGTTACGATGTTTTGAAAATGTTGATGAAATCACTCGAATGAGTTTGTTTAAACGTTTTTTTAATATAAAGTCAAAGGACTTACCAGATTAGAAGTACTTATCGGGAATGATGACGGTGAAACCAGGAGCTAGAAGACAAACAAAAATTGATTACTTAATACATATTCTAATTAGAAATCAAAAACGACACGGACTTTATTGTATGTAACCCTAGAGTGTTCTTTCTGATGTACCAAAAGATTTGTACAAAAATATTTTGAAGGCGAGAAAAACACCAACGCCTTTTATTCTAGAAAAACTAGATATTGAACATTTTTATTCTATGAAAAAAAAGCATATTTTAAAGTTCCTGTGGGTAAAAATTTCGATCTTAGACAAATTCTAATGTACAAAATTGATCACTTATCAAAAGGGGATGTACTATGTCGATACAACTTTTATAGATCTAGGGTTCGATTATATTTGAATTACTTTCTAATATTTTTTTGCTATTTTTTTTTTCTTCCTATTTTACATGTTTTATTTTTATTTTTTAGTATTTGTAATGTATGCTAGCATGTATTATATATATTAAGCTTTAGCTGTAAATATAAGCAAATTGCTTATGAATATATTTAAAAAATAAGACAGCCAATGTAAAAAACTGACCAACTATGACTAATATCCAGGTTTTTATTTTTCATCTTTTTTTGTGTGTATTATTTTATTTCTATATTTCAATATTTAATGTTTATATTTCAAACGTAGTAAATTAAATTGTAATCAAAGAAAAAAAATATTCTCTTATATAAAATGTTGTTCTTCAAATAAGGTCTTAAATTATTATCTTTTGCTAATAAAACATAATAGTGCACCAAATAATCACTTTATTGAAATTTGGTCCAAATAAGCGGCTGCCCTAATTATGCGAAATCGACTGTATTTATTTTGATATTTGTGTTGAAATTCCCATTTATCAATGGTTTAATTTGATAAAAACACTATTAGTCATATCACAGCAAAGCGATTGTCAGAAATTTAGTTACTAAAAATACTTCATATTTTTCCTATTTAATATTTTTTAGTGAACAAGTTGTATAGAATATGCAGTGTTTTTGATCCGAAATCCAAATCAAAGAGCACAAACAAATAAAATTACTGTTTTTACTCAGATATTCTTCATAACAATCAACTTCTACTATCAATATTCCTAAATGTCTAAAATGAATATTCAATAAATTAAACAATAATCGAGAAAGAGATAAGTTTTTTCTTTTTCATTTTATTATTATTCATATTTCGATTACGGTTGTTATGAAAAATTTTTGCGAAGTTAAGAAACTATGGATTAATAATTACATAACATTAAATTATGGTATTTTATTGTTTTAAATAAATATAATTATTAAACCAGTGATGATGTTTTTCAGTGAATTCGATTTTAAAATAGAACTCAGTAACCCAGACGCCATCTCTTATTCGAACTACGAAATAATAAAGTAAATAGTCTTTCGTCTCTTTTACGCGAGTCATAAATGTGTGCGATAGAAAGAAAGAGATGTATTTGTGCTTGTTGCTTTGAAAGGCGCGTATCGTTTTTCTCGCTCTTTCGTTTGTCGCTATAAGGGTTTCAACGCGAGAGAAAGAGATGGGAGGTATCTAAGGCGAGAAGGTGTTTGAGGAAGTGGAGGTGGAAAACGGTGAGAAGTTTCAGTTTCCTTCGAGCTTCGGGGAAGTTGGTGGTGCGACTTGGGGTGGCGAAAGCTCGTTTGGAAAACGAAGTTTTTACGCACGCGAGAATTATCTTTGTTACTATTTTTGGTGATTGCATAAGGTAAGATTTTATTTGATTGAATATCTATGTAATAAATCTAAAACGATTAAAATGTATAATTATTAATATATATATATATAATTAAAAAATTGAAAATAATATTAAATTATGCTAAAAATACATATTTTTCACTACATTTTAATTGGTAAGAAATAAAATATTTATTTATAAAAGGCAAAAAATAATATTTACAATTTTTATGTATATAAAAAAAATATGTATTTGATAAATTAAAAATAATTATTACTTGAATTAAGAAAATAAAGTTTATAATTTTGTACTATATAGAATAACCAATATTATAATCATATTCGCTTTAAAATATTAATTAATGGTAATTTTATTTTATATCTTAAAATGTCTTTTAATTCATGAATTTATTATTTTATTTTATTTTTAATTGATAATAATTTTAATATAAAGTATAATATAAAACAAGAATAGATATTTTTTACACCATTATATTTCAATTTTGTGTCCGCGATATCGTAATAAAATTTAACTAGTGATTCCCAACCTTAATAACATTTTTATTAATATTTGTAAACTATTTATGTTATTATAACATATTAATATTATTGTTTTTTTGAATTGGAGATATACATATATTAATAAATATTAATTAATGAAATACTTCATAATTATTATATAATAGCAACATGGAATTTGTGTTAGTTTTTAATATAATTATGTATAAGTTAACCGTAAAAAACTGAATTATGAGCATTACATATCATATCATAAATTAATAAATAAATTATTTTTATATTTAAAAATATTTTTTTTTGTTATAGATGCTATTTAATTAAATAAATAATTATAATTAAATAAAACATAAAAATGACGATGGTGAGTCCTGATGATGGAAGGCCTTCAATTTCGAGGACAACTCGCTACAAGAAAATCACGAAACCTTTATTGGAAAGAAAGAGAAGAGCTAGAATCAATAGATGTTTAGACGAACTCAAAGATTTAATGGTGGGAGCTTTCGAGGTAATTAATATTTACACTCTCAACATTTTTCTATTATTATTATTTTTTAGAATTAATTATATATATTTTTATTTAATCAGATGGAAGGAGATAACATAAGCAAATTAGAAAAGGCTGACATATTAGAACTGACCGTTCGCCATTTGACTAAACTACACAGTCCAAAAGATCCGATTGCCGATGCAAAACGCTTCCAAGCTGGATTCGGTCAATGTGCTGCTGAAGCGTGCCAATTTATTCTATCGATGCCAGAGATTGATAAGCAGATCAGTCAGAATTTAGTTAGGCATTTGACTTCGCAAATATCTGAGATGCCGTTGAGCGTTCAAGTTCCACCGAGGCAAACTTTCTCACCGCCTATATCTCCATCGGCTAGGAGCTCTTGGTCTGGATCAAGCGGAAGAGAATATCCGAGAAATCCGCATCATTCATCACAACAAGGATCGCCAGTTGAAGTCGTTCCAATTAATAAAAATTCACCTTATGTTCCATTAATGTGCGATACCATGAGTTCAACTCCGAGCGTTCAAGATCTATCAAAACCTATGACTGGTCTTTTGATGACCGTAGATAACAATCCATCTCAATCTCAATACAACAACGCATATGCACACGAATACAAAAACACCGTCGGAAACGCCGAAGCTAAAAAGAAATATGACGCTGAAGTAAAGCACGTGATAATGAAGAAAATAAGGGATCAAATACTCGGACGACAGACTAAAGAACATGAAATCAGAGAGAATGTTTTGCCGATAACTTATGAACAATCCCATAACGAGCGTCATTATCAAAGACCCAATACAACATATAAAAATCCGTATACAACTGAATACGGACAAAACGAATCGATCGATCTAAGAAAAAAGTCTAAAGCCGAATACAAACATTATTCTCCGAGACTCATTGAAGACGTTCCTGCTAAGCAATCTCAAATCTGCTATGAACAAAGTATACCTCAGAACGTAATAAAATATAATCCAAGTCAACAGGAACATTATGCATCAGAACAGTCTGAAGAAACGTACAACATGAAGAAACGAACAGCGGACTACAGGAACATTCATCCCAAAAAAGTATTAATAAGACCAATCAGCGATATGCAAGTTACCAGTTCTGTAAAACAAGATCAATATAAGCGGCAACAGTTTCATAATGTCGATAACGGTGGAACATCATCTCAGAAGTTTTACGAATACAGATATTCACATGCTAATAATGGTACCGCAAGTATGTCCAACATGAGACCGGAAAACTCTGATAGCGATCAAGAAGACAATATGTGGCGACCTTGGTGATCAATTACTTATTATCATCGACCTCGAAGTAAAGCTTTAATTAGTATTTTAGATTTAGTTTGTATGTATGTACTTGACGCAATGCTTATTATGATCTCAAAGTTGTACGTATTTATCTAGATTACTTCAAAATTTATTATATTTTTTTATATGCAATATCTTAGCAAATAAGTCGTTTCAAAATACATATGTATTTGCTCAATTATATTTACCTCCGGTAAATCTAGCTTTAATGTTTTCGTTATATTGTTTATTATAAATAAGAATCATTTAATTATTTGTCTTCCAGTATTATTGTAATGAAAAAATAGTATATTGTTAAAAGTTAAGATTATAAATACATATATGAAAATTATTTTATAGGATATTTACTTATTATTATTATATAGATTTTACATATTTTTCTATGAATATTATACCCTTTTTTAATCAATAAAATTTTGATGAATATTTATGTTTTTAATTTTAATGTCATGTCCACCTTAGCTTAAAATGCAAATAGTACTATCAAATAATACTTACTATCAGTACATTTAATTTTAATAAAACCTGTTCTGTAAAACCAAGATTAAGTTCGAGTTTGAGATAGATAAACTAGTGACATCTAGTAACAAATATAAGAAATTATTTTTGATATATTATATTAAATTAATATTATTAAAATATAAAAATTATATAGCTATAGAGAAAAACTTCATTTTTTTTGGATCAAGACTTACATAAATTAAAATTGCTTACCGACATTTATTGATTAAAAAGAATATTCAAAAAATAAATATTACAACATTTATTATAAAAATATTCCAATATTTACAATACTGTCGAATAAATACAAAAATCTGCCAGCTCTGACTTTTTTTTAAATAATTTTATTTTGCAATGTGTCACACATAATCCTACTCTGGGTTACCGCCAACTGCACATTTTTTTTTTGATGAGGTTTGAAAATTAGATGAACTATTTTCTTATATTGTCAATAGATGTCTATAGTAATATTTCAAATTTGCTAACATTTCAGTCATTTGAAACAGCAATATTTGTTTGCGCACGATAATTCGACAAATGTACTACTAACTACCTAATTCAATTCATTAAAAATTTAATCAAGTTTGTTGCGAGCGAGTGAGCGTTATCCAGAATATACAAGCTGGGCAACATTTAAAAAATATTTGGTACCAATTATAATTAAAAAAAAAAATTTTTGTGAAACACCTAATGAAAAGGGTAGACGATTTAGAGGATTTTTTAAGAAGTGAAGAATTAGCAATGAACACACATAGACTTCCAATTTTTACAGATGTGGACATTGAATTCATATTGAATAACTTTAACTATGCACGTATAAAGATTTGTCAGAAAAAAATATGTTTTAGAATTTTGGGAGGGAAATAAAAATACATATCCTCATTTTACAAAATTGCAATGCTGGTTTCATTAGCTCCAGCAACACAAATTAGTGTTGAAATACCTTTCTCTGGCTTAAAGTTAATTTTGCGAATAATTGAAAATAAATTGTATATTAATAATTAGAGGAAATTTTAATATTTTTTATTTAAAATAAATAAATAAACATATACTTCAACCATGAATATACGAATTTACGTTGAATAAATTATATTGATATTATATATTATATTATATAGTGCAAATTATTATTCCTATAATTAATTATAAATTATTATCATTAATATTATATTATTATATCAAGTAATATAGTTTGCTTATAAACAATAGATTAAATAAAATACATTATAATATGTCAGAAAATAAAATTTTAATACTCCCTCTTAATAATAGAAGCAAAAGTAAATAACGTTTGCATTAACGTTCACAGATTTGTTTTTTCAAAGAATCAACATTAACATAAGACTCACCGTGTCAATTATTTTCGGAAGCACGTTTCCAAATTCTTGATATGGTCACTCTGTTGCACTTAAATTGTTTTGCAGCTAACGTAATTGCACTTTTCTGCAAATATTCGTTTTTTTATACAATAAACTGAACTGAACAAGTAAAACAATTGAATACTGAAAAAAAACAATTGATTTCGATCAGCGGATGAAATTAGAAGAAATAATTATAATTCGTAATGTGGCGGCGTTCTGACAGTTCTCAGTGCTGCCATACCACTGCTCAACTTAAAAGCGGGTGTTCTTAAGAACTGGCAACATTCCCTCTCTCTCATTATGGCTAAGGATTAGACTGCAGCGTCCCCGCCAGCTCTCCAAAAAAGGTTTAAGGTTGTTTTTTAAAGGTAACTTACATGCGCTACAGTAATAATTAGTTTAACCTAAAAAAAGAAAGACGTGTCAAAACAAATGACAGATGTCATGAAATATTGATTTTGATTGAAGGCTTCGCAAATTTTGCTCTACAACGTAACTTACAGCTGCATTCGCCAATAATTCCCGTTTAAATATTCATTTGCTACTTTGGAGCCTGTTTATATTTATATTTAGATTTTTATCATGGCCAAAACTTGGCAGTAACACGGGCGTGTGACGGTTTTTCTCTTGAGTGGCAACTCTGGCGAGGCTCGCAACTTCCTTCCGTCCTTCCGCAATCGTCTATTTCACCACGTAAACAACTTTATATCGCAATAAAATATTACTGCAGCAGCTCAATCTGTAACTAATTGCCACCCGTCACCACCCTGTCGCTAAACTACATTTATTATGGGACAGAGGGAGTACAAATAATAACATTTAAAAATAAATTACAAGGAGTTGAACCGAAAACAGCAAAAACCGATATTTTTTCCGGAACTAAATCCGGAACGATATATATATTTTTGATTAAACTGGAACGAAAAAAATAACGGTTCGATTCCCTGCTTTTAAGTCAGGTAAGTAAGGTAAATCTTGTTCCAAATATTATAATCTTCCTTTAAGTAGATTCCTTGCAAAGAGTTATTCATGGGGTTTTACTCTTCTAAGCATTAAATAACTTAATTTAGCTAATTTAAAAACCTAACCTTAAAAATTATGTGTTGGACGATGACAATTAGTACCCATAATTTTTGAAAATATAGCAGAATTTAATATTCTAAAAAAGGTTTACGACTTAGCTAATTTATTTAATTAATATACTGACATCTATGTATTTTTTATTATTAATATAGTTTTACTAGTTTTGCTAATTTAATTTTTATGAGACATCTATAGAATTATATTTAAAATTATTAATAAAGTTGTAAGGTGTTGGAAAATTCTTTGTTGTTAAAATTATTATAGCTTATACATATCATATGGTGACCAGATTTTAGTGTCCTCTTTTGAAAATTGAAAAAGAGGACATTAAAAATAAACACGCCATCTCGGAAATTTTTGTTCAGAGAGGATAAAGAAAGACAAATTGTCATGGCATCACAGAAATTTTTGTTTCAAAACCATCTCAGAATTTTGGTTTGAATGCGATAAATTGCTGCGGGAGCTAAAAATAGAAAAAGGTCATAGCGAAAATTTTGTTCAAAAGCCATCTACAAATCTTTTTTGAGGAGAAGAAATTGCTATGGAAGCTAAAAAAAGGTCTTTTGTAAAGAACAAAAGGAGAACAAATTTATTTATGAGTCTCCTTCATACTTATAATATACAAATTATAATACATATGCATAAATGTTTATAAATAATAGGTCTTACTAGAGAAGACATAATCTAATATAATATTTATGATTTTATTTAATGTTTTTTAAGCGGGTCATGATAGTCATGATTAAGCTATTAATCTAAAAATTACAAATATAATCGGTCATCTGAGTTGTAGTGTTAAAGTAGATTCCTGATCCATATAGTAAATACTTACGACAACAGATGGGTGTAGATGAACGAAATCCCAACATTGAAGTATAAAAAATCTATCATTGTTAACCGATAAGGGCTGCGAAACGAAGATCGCATACAAATGATAGTTATATTTAATTAATAATTAAAATTTAATAAAATAAATAAATTATTAATTTGAAAAACAATTTTTTTTTTAAATAATTTGTAACATGATTATTAGATGTCACTAGTTGAATGACAATCAATTAACAAAAGTTTTCCTAATACAATAAATCTAAAGCTTTTAACTTAATGCGTACTATAAAATTAAGTGTAATATATATGCCTTTAATTAATGTTTTCAATTAAACGTAGATCCGGAAATCTGCTTTTGGCATCAATCAGGTGATTCTTATACTTTGTTGTTAATGACCAAATAAAACTAAATCCGAATTCATTTACTTATATATGCAAATGGAATGATGCCAAAAAACAGTTCTAGTGCTGTACAGAGAAATACATTTCAAGAACTGTATTTATTCAAAAATCAATATGAACATCCTTCAGCTTTTATTCATCTTATATTTTTGGCAATATAAATTCACGATCCATTCTTCTGAAATCTTCAGAATGCTTTTTATAGTTTTTTTTTAGGGATAAGATCTGTCATTTCAGATTTTTTTAGGAGGGGGGGGGGCAAAATTTGGCCAGTTTGTGGTAGTTTTTTTATATTTTGATAGGAACGGAAGTGCTCTTTAATGTCAACTAACTTAAGGGACTCCCATTAATCCCATATGTGTCTTCTTCGGCCATCACGCGATGAGACAAGCATCTTTCAGCGCTTATCTTTTGATACCCAACGGGTTCTTGGCTAACTTAAGCCGGTGCAGATATTCTCTGAAGGTCTCATGTCCAGTCAAAAACTGCATCGTAGCTAGATCGCATTTAATTTATGATAGATAAAAGTAATGCTTTGGTTATCGCTTCTTTCAACACTTGACTTGTTTAATCCCACATGATCAGAGCTAAACAAAATCTTACGAGCGATAGGTGCAGATTGATGATCCGATTGAAGCGTATGAGGCAATTCAGTGTTTGCCTCCAAGCCGCAGAACATTCTCATTGTAGTCGTAACGTAATTTTTTTGATTAACCGATCGTTCACACTACAACAAGTATGGAATGACTTGAGATTTTTTAGCGCTACTACCTTCTTGGAACGGTTAAGGCTTAGCACCTAGCAGAATATTCGAATCACTAATCGAAAATCAAACCACTAAGAATATAAAGAACGATTTGGCAAAGGCAGTAAGAAGAAAATAATATATTTCAGTGAAAAAATCGAAGGAAATATAATTAATGATTACAAAAATTCAGCTAAACTAGTGTAAGACCAGAGAGAGAGAGAGCTTTCTCTTCAACATAAGAAATCTCCAAAAAATTAGAACCAGCTAAAATGATGACTCATTAAACATGTCATGTTTTTTAAGGCTCACTTAATTTTTTCTTCTGAAAGAGAATTACTTAAACAATTTTTGTAGCCGGTATCGCTGGTACTCAATGTCAAACTGTCTACATTTTACAATCATAAACCAAAACTGGTCTTACTAAGCTATTGTAAAGACATGATTTAGTTATTCTGGATATATGTATGTGGACCATAAAAACACTGATACTCGGAATTCTTGGATTAAATCTAGATGTGTCCTTTTACTAAAAAATATTGATATGAATATCTTATATTTATTAATGCACTGTTTGTAATCCCGAATTATCCTTAATTTATAATAAATAAATATAAATCTTGATTTATACGAGTGTAATATGTGTATACATATATAGTGTATTTTGTGTAATTTAGGCACGCTCTTCATGTTTTTTATTGACTGGTGTTTTCAAAGACGTCTCTGAATAATATTTATGACGAAAATAAGCACAAAAATTAATTTAGGACGATGTTTTGACGCCAGCGATATTTCGCCCATAGTCCTGGTTCCGAGAATGCGAATCAACAAAGTAAAACATTACAAACGAAAATGTTTCCCAGCAACGCATATGCGAATCCTTCGCGTTGAAGCGTAAAATTTATTGGCTACCATTCTTCTAGAGTTCGACTTGTCGATGAATGGAATATAAAAAAAGGAAGTACATAAACAAAATGAAATAAGAGGAGTGAGCTTTTCGAATCGATACTCATGGCCGATATACAGACGAGAGAAATAGATGGAAATTGGGGGAAAATTGAAGGGTAAACGAGATATTTATAAAACGACGGACCTTTACAATTTGTTTATTTGGTAAGGTAAATTGAATCGGATGGATCCAGGTACATTTTAAGAAAAAAATATTTAATTTTATATATGGCAATATAAATAATAAAATTCGCATTCTGCTTAAATATTGGGTTTAATTATTAGTATATATTATTAATTCAATAATGATATTATATAATATGTTATAGAAACTTAATACATTAATTAAGATTTGAATGATAAATTATTATGCAACATATTATTTTTTCTGAATTGATATAGCAATTCTACTAACAACAGTTCATTATTTCTGTCATAATGAAGTGTCTTCCATTTATTTTATTGTGAGATTATGTCATTCGAATTAAATATGGCGAAATGTGTAGTGTTGTATGCTATCTCTCACCACAATAAGATTTATTATAATATACAAATAATCTCCCTCAAAAGAAAAAGCTCACATAATAATGGAATAAATTTCTACTACGTACTTACATTTATAGATTGGCACACATATAAGGGTTTATATACAAACCTTAAATCACATAATATGAAAAACTAAAATAAGTTTCCAGATACACTAAAAAAAATACAGAAAATTATTTACAATATGTTAAAGTTACAACACATATGGACAAACATTTTTTCACAAACAGCTTCTAAGTGGCGCGATGCCGAGGATCTGTGCCCCCGGATAATATGCTCCGTAAACCGTGTCCACTGTGGTGTTTAAATGTGTTTATTCAGTGCTTAATTTTTACTTGCTATATACATATATTATAATGTATTTATAAAATGTCAATTTATAATCGCTTAAATTGCATGCCATATATGGCGAATTTAAGATCCATATAATTAAAATTTATTATAGACTAGCTCTGAAAAATTATTATAGAGTTTGTAATTTTTTGCAACCTTATTGTAAAGTGTAAATTCAATGTCATTCTATTTTATAATTAATCTGAATCATTGTTTTATTATTTTTGGTATGAATATTTTTTTTATTAAAATACTCAAAGGCTCCATTTGACACCGGTTCACCCCATTAGAATTTTTATCCCGGTTATTATAAATCGCGCTTGTCAATTTGACACTTCACAAATTTGACGAGATACCTTCCTTAAGCGCGCAACGATTTGTATTATTAATTTATACACATTTTTTCTTCGGAGGCTTCCAAAAAATAACGCGTGGATATTTATGGGTGGTTCGCGGGCGGTGAACATTAAATGATATTTTCTAATTTGAAATATGAACGGAAAAAATGGTCCATAAATTTATCAAAATGACGTCAGACATGATGGCCCTTTTTTCTCCAGCCGTGCCGGGGCCTCCTTTGGACCCTTTGAGCCTGGCCGACGTCAATCTGTCACTTTCGGGACCCGAGGAATTTCTCGCGATGGTGGCGCACGAAAAGGCCGACCGACACACTCCTGTACAGCACGAAGGACACGGGCAAGAAATCAAGGACGAACCTTGATTTATTATGAGAGAAAAACCTAATGTACATTGCCATTCTTGGCGTACGTGCGCCGAATGAACAGGAGAAAGAAATGCGGGAAAGAGGAAAATTGCGAAAATTCATCTCTATATCAACTCGAAAATAATATATTTTATGAAAATACCTATCGCAATTTAGGGTAACTTTGATCTTGTAAGGGAAACTTTGATCTATTAGATTGTATTAAATATAATTATTAGATTTCTATTACAAATTTTATCAGCAAGAAATATATCCATCTAGAATAAATATTATATTATACATTTATCACTTTTTATTTTTTTATTTATTATTATAGTTGACATAATCAATTATATTAAAATCGTATAAAATTCATAAAATAAAATCAATAAAATAATTAAATAAAAAAATATAAATTTAACTTAAAAATCCTTTGCTATACAAGAAGAAATAAAAAGTTAAAAATCTCACATTTTTGTTAATAAACATAAAGTTGCACATTACTTCAAATAAAGACGCGTCACATTAAAATTATAGCAAACTCAAACAAATATAAACAACCAATCAATAGATTCGGTTTAGTTAGTTTAGAACCATATGGTATTCGTTGACCAGGATAAAAATGGGTTAAGTGCAGGATTGGTTCCACTATGTCACAATTGCTTATTATAAAATAAGTATTAACCTATGTGCTCTTGTCATTTTATTAAACTGTTCATTAGTTATTTGTACTGTTAGAGGGATTTTTTTCTAGATTTTTTCAGAGCAAAATGGTCCAAAAATTTATTAAAATTTGCTTGTTCAAGTTTGTCACTTTTATTACACAAAATACTCTATGCAGATAAATTCTTCTGGTACATTGTGCTAATATATTTTTGTGTGTGTACTAATATATTTTTTACAAAAGTCCATAACTTCTTAGTTGCCCAAGAATACAAAAACTGATGAAACATAAAAACACACGAAACTATGTAGGTGATGATAAATCAACTTCACATATTCAACTAAATATTAAATATTTTTATTTAAGCTCACTCAGGTATTACACAATAGAATATGACATGTACCTTCTGGCTTATTAAAAAAATCCAAGGCATTTTGTTTGCTTTACCTTCTTTGAGCCCTGATGAGACAATCATATTACTTGAGTTAATTTTACACGAAGATTAAGAATAAGCCACCAAAGAGCTAGTCCGGTTTGTATCATTTCATTTTAATATATAATGATTTATTCCTTTCTTATATACTATGTATTATTCTTACCTTCGTTTTAATTTAGATAAATAAATAAATATAATATAACCTGTTATTTAAAAAAAACGTATCCAGGAAGTCTTTATTGTCTCCAGCTTTCCTTATACGAGTATTGTGTAGTATATTTATAATATTTTTTTTTTAAGATTATAAAATGTGTACATATTAAAAATAATTAAAATTAAATGATTTTAAAACATATAAATGCATTTCGCCGATGCATATCCCTACACATGCCCATAACTCTTTCATTTTAATTGATTATAATTATGCCGAAACCCCATTGTCTTTTAAACGGTGCGATTATTCATCCGATAGTTTTCCGGCGTCCACCATAGTTTCTCAACACTTCCAACACGTGATCGATACGCACACTACGTCGAAACTTTAGCATCCGACACGAGGTAATTTGTAAACGCCACTGTGATCGACCAGTTTTCGCCGGCAATTAGTCAATGTGCCTTGTTTAGTAACTATTTTAATGTTGGTTTTAATTTGAAGAGAGAACACGTAGCCGCGACTGGTCAATACGAACTGAAAAAAATAACTAGCTAAAGCATTAGGTAATAATTTGAGAATATTGTCAGAATAAGTATATATATATATATTTTAATTTAAAACATATTCAGGGCAAATTAATTATAGTTTAACATAAATAAAAAATGAGCATCTAAGATCTTTAAAAAGCATTACCTATATCTCAGGTGCATCGTCTGTCCTGACCTTCGTCAATTGTCTCGCCAACTGCTGTTGCCACCATCCCCTTCTTTTATATTATAACTCCGGAGACGATCTTGTGACGTTTTAGAACAAAAGCCGATAAATCACACTGTTTTGGTTCAAATAAAGCGCCTAATGCAAACAGCGGTCACGCCCCGTGGGCTTCCCATTCAACGATGGTGTCAGAAATAATTTGACATAAGAGTTATTTATTGAAACCTATATCCACCTTTTAAAATGCTATTATGAAATGTTGGCATACATATTTAAAAAAAAAGTAATCTAAATTAGTTCAGCGTATTTTTTATTTGTATTGTAATTCTACCGTTGCAGCATTACATACAACAATCTAATGCTTTACAACGGGGGAAACAACGGGGGATAACAGCAAATTGAATCTGAGTCAAGAAATCGAATCTTTTTTTAATTGTAAGAATTTTTGTATTAAAAACCCTACAGCTGATATAAGACAAAACGTATTTTTATTGTTTGCAGAAGACATTTTTATGATTTAAAAATTAAGTAAACTATCATGATCTTATATTTACCGGTACATTTTTATGTACCAGTAAATACAAGATCAATATGTTTCTATAAATATAAATGTTCTTTTGAAATAGCGTATTGATAATGACAAAAAATATGATTTTTTAGACATCGGCAATTGATGCTGCTATATAAAAAAATAATAAATATGTAAAAGCTCATTTTAACTAATTTTCATTCATGTATCAAAGGACTGGTAATATGTCATAATTTGGTGTTTTTATTAGTATATTTTTATTTAAATTATAATTTGGGTATACATCAATGAAATGACTTAAATTAAAATTTTTATATAATTTATATCTTTAACGATTCATGAGATACCATAAACGTGAGTCATATGTATAATATTTTTTATACTACTGTTGTGCTCATTATAATGTTGAATTTAATACGATCGAGCAATTGGTCCCTGGCTATCGAGACTTTGTAAATGTATCGACATATTCACTATCGGTTTTGAGGCCGAAGAAGATTGACTTTGCAGCTAAATCATACATAGTTATCAACATACATATAAATATAGATGCCGCTATCAGAAGTTAAAGATAAAATGGCAGGAGTCTTCATTGGCGTGTCGAGTTGTATTATTGTCGGGTGTGATTTCGGTGGAGTAGCTGGGTATTCTCGTGATGTCTCTCGTGTCGATGCAGTCTCTTATCTGTTTATTTCTGTAGCTGTGACTTCATGGTGTCTTGGCGGCGTCTCTTTTCTGCTTCTTTCATCGCGTCTCTCCCCTCTGTTATCAAGGATCACATATTTTATAATGCTGATTCGAGACAGCTCTTCGGTATTACAGATGAGGATAATTGTGAGTCAATTGCATCGCTTTTTGAACACACAAAAAATATGCTTTATAAGAGAAACGATCCAGGAAGTCACTTTAGCAATGCGTATGGTATAATGCATAGTTTCTTAACCTTTTTACATCCACAGACCACCAAAAAAATCAAAAAATGTTTTGCGGACCATCAACATTGGAATAAAATAGTAAATATTTATATAATTGATTTTTTTATTCAAAACAATTAATTTTGCAACACAGTATGCTAATATAACCATATTTAAGTATATTAAAACAATCAGTAACAAGAAATATAATTTAAAAATCCATAAAATACAGCATAAAATTCGATTGTTTCGAAATAATAAAAATCAATTATTATATGAGTTTTCAGTTTATTTATAGATATTCCAGAATTTTTGTAGGGCTATTTAGAACGGTTTATAAATAGCCCTATGCAAATACCAGCGAATACAGAACAGATGGGAAATTAATTTTATTACTTGTGGCCCACCCAAAAATCTTCGCGGACCACCAGTGGTCCGCGAAGATTTTTGTATGTATGGTCTAAGGCGCATCCTTTTCAAATAAAAAGTAGTTTTTCGGCGGTACTTATTTATTTTATTAATTAATTCAGCTTTATATGTAATTTTTATATCAACAAATTTTAACCTAACATATATATAATTTATAACACAAAAAAAAAATAAAAATAAAAAAGACTTATGAGTGATTAACATCTCGAGACGTATGTGGAATATTTCCAATTAAAAACGCAATTGTTTGGTAACGAGATCTCTCTTCCACTGTTGTGTAAAATACTGTGTGTGGCTTTACTTTAAAGACGCAGAAAAATACATGTCCAAAATACATAGCGTCCTACAAGATTTAAAAAAAAGGTTTAATGCTTTGAAAAATTAATAAATTCCGGTTCAATTTATTATCAATATATTCAAGGATGGCGTCGATATTAAATCAGAAGCAAATAAATTTGCAAAGCTTTTTAATTTTAAGAATATTGCGCTTAAAAATAAAATGATATGATATTTCTTTGAAAGCCACGTCTTTTGAAAAATATTTTTGAAAATTTATTTGTAAGGAAAAATACCCAAATTTAAGAAGATGCTGTGAATATTTGAATTCGTGTTTAAATTTTAAGTATCGTATCTAAATATGATAAAACATAAAAATCGAGTGAGTTTGACGAATAGTCACACGGTTCTTTAAGGTTAGGTTTAACCAATTATACTCCCGATTTTCTTTATTTTGCGGAAGAAATGAAAGTACAATCATCAAATCTTCAATGTATATTTTATATTGTACAAAAACATAATAAATGTTGTACTAAAAATAATAAAATAGTACACAAATATTCATTTAAATCTTAAAATTAAAACATATGAGTCAGTAAACTTCTTGCAACTTTAAAATCGTTCATTTCCCTACGTTCCCAACTTTATACAATATAAATAAATAAGCATTCGAACCAGTTATATCATCGCAATTTTTTTCGCGACTTTCCATCCAACCACCGTGAGAAAAGCGCCGATTAAGTGGTTCACAAACTTTTTTCTCACCCGTCTAAAATCCATTCGTCTTCCACGCTCATGTCGAATCGATCGACTTTATGCAATTTTGTCGAGTCACATTTTTCAGCAGTGCAATTCGGTCATTCGTCCTGACGTTTTTTCTACAACCATATAACCTTACGAACGTACATTTTATATCCATCGGGAGAAACGTGTCAGAAGATATTGATGCTGGACCATCCATCAGGCTGACGCGACCGCGGTGTTACATTTATTAAATATTAAAACGCAAACAAGCGTCGAGGTGATATGTTACGTTTCATATTGGACAGGTACATGCTCCGATAGGAAAGTGGATATATGTCGTAGGTTGAGAATCATACTGAGCTATGTGAACATTTTCATAATATATCATTGAAGCTTCTATCCAATAAATGTGTAGTGGTTTTGATTCCATGTCACTTTTGTAAAAAATCATGATTCAAAATCACTTCTTATAGATTCACATACTGTTTCTTAGTCATCGTCGAATGCTGTCATCTACGGATAATAATTTGAAATGTGTACTGACACACACTAACAACTTTTTTGGGAAGCATCTTATAAACTTTATATCTATTAGTTTTTAAATACAGTTTATAAAACTGTGAATTCTATCTAATGGTGTTTTTTAAAAAGTATTGAAACTGCACTTTATCTATTTTTTTTGATTAGAGAATTTTATTGCAAAAATAAAATTATTAATGATTTAATATACAGTGCAAAATCAGATTGCGAGTAACTTAGTTTATGAGTGTTTCGCAATACTACATTTGAAAAAAGAAATTTTGATTTGATAAACGAGCGATTTCTTGCACTACGAGCAGTGCGTATTGCACCACTTTTTCCCTACTAAGCCGATTATATTTCAGGACATACATGTGAAGACATACATTTTGAAAAATAATTTGCCACTAAAAGATCTTAAGGACAACTTACTGGAGGAAAGTTCTAAACCTGATTATACAATAGTTCTAGAACTTTTATTAGGTCAAGCCCAAAATATAAACTAAGCCAACTCATCTCTCAGGGGAAAATAAGCGGAAGAATAAGTATAGATAGACATCGCATCTCACATATTCCTCCATAGTTTGTCTGCATTTCGGTGTTTCACTATGTTTTAAAAATATGATAGCTATCCTTACCGATATTACTATGGAATTATAATATAAGAGGGCTGATCAAAGTATTTTCATATACAATTTTAATCTATAAAAGAGCGCAAAAACAATTATCACTTCTCAGAAGTCAAAAATTCACGTCAAAAGCAATGAAATTGTTCTTATAAAGAATTTTGCTTTGAAATACGAACACGTTTCCGGAACGAATTATGTTCGTAAACCAAGGTTCCTCTGTATATCGTATTCTTAAACACTTGACCACAAACATTTAATATTTTTTTTATAATATATATCTCAAAGATTTAAAAAATAAATTATATCACATACAGTAGCGTAGCTATGGGGGATGGGAGGGGATGGGCCGCCCCGGGCAGCACTTGCTTGGGGGCGGCATATTCGCGATGGAATCTTGTAGTGAGGTTCTTAACCCTGAATAAACTAAAATTTATGTAAATCTACGAATAGCAAGAGCTTAACAATAATCAATATATTATTTTAAGAAATGCTGATTTTATGACCCTGCAAAAAATGTATGGGGTGGGGGCAATTTTAAGGATTGCTCCGAGCGACACATACACTGATCACATAAAATCTGTTATTAATAAATTAATATATTTTATGAATAGATATATAATATTACATGTAAGTGAGGTATATATGAATCAAAGCGAAGCCTAGGGTGTTAATATAACCCAAAGAAACTTGCCATAGCGACAGGATATATTTTGTCAACAGTTGATGGATTGAAATCCGGAATGTATAGAGCGTTTTCGTGTACAAGCACTTACTCATGCAAACTCTCTCGAAATATAAAGCGTTATCATACAACCGCATACTAAATTCTGATTTAGCCACTCGAATTACGTCTGACCTTTTAAATCTTGTTTGTGTGCTCTAGTGTGTGGTGTTTTATCAATATGTATTTTTTTTCAAACTTAAAAATCACAGGTCTGACACTGACGTGTCATTGGCGAATTTAGTTCTGGGAAACTCACCATGGTGCTGATGATACAGTCATTTTTTTATATTACAATATTAATGTCAAACGAAGTCGAGCTTGAATTAATTGCTCGGTCGAAAAACAGCTCCATTAAAAGTCTCAAACGCACCTGGTGGCATTATTTTTTTTAATTTAATAAATATAAAGGTTGAGTTAAAATCATCTTCTCAGTAATATAATTTTATTGTTGATGATTGTTTTGATTTATATACGGAAATAGTTCGAATGCTTATGATATGATAATTATTGTAATATATATTTAACAAGATGGTTCACAAGTATCATTAACATTAAAAAAAAAATATTATTTCACTGTTTAGTATTTTTAATTCTTCTGTAAATTATTGAATCTGGTTTTATATAATTACGCGTATAGTTAATTAAATTTTATTTACAAAATCAGTGCTTCATTGTTAAAACGCAGTGAGCATGCATACATAAAGAGTGAACCACAAATATAAATGTATATACATCTTATTATTACAAATTAAATTTGGATCTAAAAATAGGTTCTTCACTTCTTGTTTATTATTCCATGCTTTAATGGCATGATCTGGCAGCACTTAATATTATGGTTGATGTTGAGCTTGTGCAATGGTATTTTTTTAATACGGAAAGTGGATTTGATTTCTATTAGAAATGCTGTAATGCTAAAAACTTTTCAAAAATTAGCTTACTTACTTTTACTTTTTTATCTGAAGGCTTTTTTCAGAACAGATTATGTTTCTTCAGATCAAAGTTTTAATTTTTAACATATATTAAAACGAATATAAATAATTTAAAATAATGTAGAAACCATAAAGCGGTTTATTAAACATCCTGTATTATAAATTATTTATGAGTGTTACGTTTTTCTGAAAATAAAATTAATACCACTGAACCTAAATAATATAATATAAAACATGTCATATCCACGTCAAAGCAAATACATATGTCACCCACGTTTTCCATAATAATTCAATTTGCAAATCCGCACTGAATGTAACAAAAAATTATCACCACCCACCACTCCAACAATAGAGTTAAATTGCTCACTTAGTTGGTGCACATTTCAAAATCGGATTTGTACGCAAACACCACTGTATATGTTTGACATCCACTTGATGTTTCAATCTGAGCGCCATTGTCTTCCTTCCAAATCTTCTTATGGCATATCCTCTTCATCGAGAGTCGGTTAAACGAAACTCATTGTGTGGCCGAATAGTTGTCAGTCAAAGTTGTTGACACGAGCCGAGTGTCAACATATCGAACGGTGGACAAAGCCAATTGTGCAGACCTTTGGACCATTGTCAATGCAATGACAATCGCAAACAAACATTTTCAATGACAATCATTTGGCACACGCAGCTCTTCTTAATAACCTAAATACGTTTCTTCGGTATTAATAACGAGCTTTTTAACATCGCCCCGGGCGGAGCTTTAACTGATTTTCAACTTTAGGATGAATGATGGTCTGCATATATCACGAAAGGATCTATGCATTCCTTTAAATGAGAAAATATCTATGAATTTAATTTTTTAAATGTTCATTAATTTTTTTTTATCAATAATTATTCCTAAATATTTTATAAATTATATTTATTTTATCCAACATATCATTAAATTAATATTTATATTTATTAAGTCTTTCCATTTATTATTTATTAATAAATGGAAATTTTTGACGTTTAACATTTAATAATTGTTATTTTAAAACCTTCGATGTATGATTTTAAATTTGCTTTAAAAAAAATACTCGTTTTAAAATCATTCAACAAAAATTGATATCTCGCAAACTTTTGAAAGCTTCAAAAATTTTACTAATTTTAAGTCTATTACATTTACGTTTTATGCATGGTTTCCTAATGCTGTAATAGCTTTTATACGTAGAGACGAGACTGAGAACAATCCTCTTATAAATATTATTCCACAGGATTGAGCAATATTTGTTCGAGTACTTTACCGGAGCTTTCAAATAGAGTTTGAATACTTATCTTGGTGCTTCTTATAAAATATGAAATTTATGCATAGTTTCAATAACAACATCCAGATTTAAACAAAAAGTTTCAGAAAAAAAACATATAACTAACATAATATATTATTTTTTGGTGAAAAGAAT
The DNA here is from genome assembly GCF_051122295.1 of Plectrocnemia conspersa. Classification (NCBI taxonomy): domain Eukaryota; kingdom Metazoa; phylum Arthropoda; class Insecta; order Trichoptera; family Polycentropodidae; genus Plectrocnemia; species Plectrocnemia conspersa. Next base: position 8,638,480 of record NW_028277175.1, on the reverse strand, counting down.
TATATAATAAATAAATATAAATATATACTATACGAGTCTTCAAGCGGAAAGGTATGCAATATATCCATATATACATAAGTATTAGTGTTATCGTAAATCTCATACATTTTATAAGCATGTGAAGGCTTAATTTTTACTGTTACCCGATACGTTTCGCCAGCCTGTCCTGCCCCTTTCTTCTGCTCATTTCTCAATTTATTTTGCACAGGGCTCTCTTCTCAAAATATTTATTAATTATTTTTTATTTATTCTACATGTATATGTATTATATTTTAATTTAAAATACGCACTATAATATCATTTATAATATTTACCAGCATAAATATTTATAAATATATCGATCGTACCTATTATTATATATTGCTAAATAATTGTTATAGTATTATAGTTTCTCAATAATAAGATGTACTTATTGCTCAATAGTTTATGATATATTATTGTATTTTATAGTGCATTATTTATTGCAAATTCAGCAGTATTGTCAAGCCCTATTGCCGATCGTTCGTTCACTTTGGCCGCAGGTGTCGGTGGGTTTGACCATCGTGCGGCTTTCCCTTGTAATTTGCCTACGTTGGTAATTGAACCCTGTGCCGGCTCTTAGCGAAGCCTTCTCTTACCAAATTGACCGTCGAGAAAACAAAGGCCATCGTCGACATTTCACTAAAATTATTCCATTTATAACGGGAGCAAATATTAAGAGAACCCTAAATTTTGGGCCACTTCGCTAAATACTAAAAAATCTGAACCAATTTTTATTTTATATAAATAATATTGTAAAAATAAAAAAATAATGTAAATAAATCAATACACTATAAAATATATGCAATATAATATTTAAGCATATATCATAGATATAAAGGTCGGAATAGCGTAGTTTATATGGTCTCGCAGGTTCTTATTAATACTTGTAGACATTTATTATGTCTACAAGTAATAATAATATTTATACAGTTATTACAGATTTAATCCGATGTAAAGCACTGGGTTTACGCCTGTCAGTTAACAGCTATATATTATTACTCTAAATTTTAGAGTAACAAACCTTATGTTTTAAGTATCTTGGACTTTAAATTTTGTTAATCGAAGTTTATTTTACATACAGCGCGAGATTTTTAACATTTTACTAACATCAATATAAAATTACCTTCATAGTGTAAACATTTTATATATTCTGCTAAATAACTGAGAGATAAGAGCATAAGATATTGCTGGTTTTATTTAAGAAAGATGCCGGCGAAAGTTTTTAAAATTGTTTTTTTTACGAGAGTATCGAGATGTAATGACTATTTTAAATAGTGATTGTAAAAATATTTATTTATTGTAAATTTTTAGTTGCAATATTACAGTCGTTAGCCCAATGCATTACAACACGGTAAACATTCTAGGAAAACTTAATATGTAAAGATCGATTGGAATTATTTTTATATAATAATAAAAATTCCAATTTTCCAGACATGAAAGAAATGCAACTACCCTTGGGTCAAAATGGGATTTGAACCCAGATATTTCTAATATTAGTCACCGATCTTTTTTGATAAATTAAAAGCTCGTGCTATTTTTACATTAAAATTAGCGCATGTATGCTTCTTAAAACTATTAAGAAGCATACATGCGCTAATGCAATAATAAATTACTATATGATTATTTAAATAATATACACTTTATTTATTTAATAATTAATTAAAAGGCAATAAAGAAACAGTATCGATATAGCAAATTAGTTACGAAAGAATTTGGTAGATAGATAAATATGTAATACAAAAAAGGTTATTCCCACTGCCATAGATTTTCTATTAGAACAAAACGCGGTACGTCTGTCTAAATTACAGGTTGTTTGTACAATTTATTGGGCGTTTACCCGGCAATTTAGCCTAAACTATTACAGCGCGTTATTATTAGCCGGGTGTACCCGAAATATATTTATTTACCGGCTTTTTCCACTAAATATTGGAGATACGAGCATAATATAGTGGCGTCGTGCAGTAGTACTGGCAGCGCGCTCGGGTTTCGCGCGAGCACGACGCTATGAATGATTTACGACACGGCGCATGCGCGGGCCCCTAATTTAAAAATCAAATATTGGCCTAATTGAAAAAAGGCGTCGAATAAATTACCAAATCGCCCTCGTTGGCCTCCAAAAATAAAAATATTGTGTATAGAAAATTGGTGTTGCGTGCGAGCCGAGTTTTCGACTTGACTGATGCGGGTTTCTAAGTATGTGGGATAAAATATGGGAGTTTATTATTTACGTATACAATTTTTTTATATGTACATAATATTAAAAAAATATTACACAATATTGTGACTCGATATCATTTTTATCAAATAAATGTTTGTCCTTCTATGTGTCTGTCTTATGATTTTTTACGAAACGATCTTATAAGAAGTTACCATATAGCAATTTACATTCTTAAATTACCTGAATAGAAATGATAATCATATCCGTTCTTTTTGGAAGCATTGGATACATTTGATTGTCATGGCAATAATGTGCTTATTTTCTAGTTATTTTGCTTTTAGCTATAGGCAGTTTCAATTCCTAATTAACCCATGACAATACATAGGTTTTTAAATGTCACAATAATCATATTATAAGATAAACTCAATTTTACGTCACAACATCATAAACTTAAAATTAATTCTAATAATTCAACAAAAACATCATTTATGATCAAGTGCAAAAGTAATGTTCCTCTGCAAGAATTATTTTTCGAGAGTAATGTCAAATCGAGAATTTTTATAGTTCGAGAAATTTACTATTTTCTCTAGAATTTTCATAGAATCTTTTTTGTTAAAACTAAATTTATACGAATATCTTGAAATGTTTTACAAAACGCTGCATTTTTTATACCGCTGCATAAGAAAGAGTGAGCCTATGCCATATGTTTGAATTAATGCATGCTTTCTTGGAAGCTTTTAATAGGAATTGGAAGTATTTGAATGGTCAAAAATTGTTTATGATTTTCTTAACTAATCTAATTGCTCTCATCTTTGTTGGTTTATTTTAAGATCTACATTATTTTTAAAAAAAGACAAGAACTTTTCAGAATATTTTAAGAATATTCGTATAAAATTTAATTTGTATGAATATTTTTAAATATTTTACAACCGCTGTATTTTTTTAATATTACTGAATAGGAAAAACCAGATGTTAAAAAATAATCATGCTTTTTAAGAAGATTCTAATGAAAGTCGGAAGTATTTAAACAAAAAAATAATTTACGACTCTCTCAACTACTCTAATTGCCCTTAAATGGTAATCTAAGAACTATAAAAAAATTGCTCTGTTTGTAAATTGGGAAAGATATTTTTTTTTTATTTATTAAAATTTCTCGAGCAATAAAAACATCGCGAAATCAGAATGCTTAGCTATGAGATTATGGGAGCAACACTGGTAGAAAAGCAAGTATACATATTAAGGGTATATGCATTTGCATGCTTCACGATAAACATATTTCTGTACTTTTGTATTTATTAAAATGTATAGAGTCAGCCGAATGCTTTATGTTTTATGTAGTAGGCGCGTCTGTGCCTATTATATGAAACTTTACTTGACGTGCGACGTTTTTACGAAGGTTCGAAGGACCAGCGAAACACTTGTATGATTGTTTAAATCCTATATTTCATTTAGAATTAAGCTCATGCCCATGTCCGATCGGTATAAAAAATTGCATTTGATTTAGTATACACAAATTAGTCAAAATAACGGTTTTACTAGGCATTTTTAAGTAAATTAATAGCTACTTTTTTTTGTATTAAATAATTCATAAAATTTTTTATTTAATTTACTGTGTACATTGGTCATTGATTTGTATAATAAAATACAAAAATGGCGTTCTAGAGCTTCCAATACTCTTAAAAATTGTTCTTATATACCAATCCTGATTTTATCGTTAAAAAAAATGCTATTTCAAATCCGGCGATAGTTTAGTTTACTAATTATAAGATATTTTTGGTTCGAAACAATGCAGTTAATACAGCTATTTAATATTTTTCATGAACAATAAATATTTTTAGCTTTCTTTTTTAACTAATATGAGTAATTGATATTTTTTTTAAGTATTATAACAACATTATGATATAACACTACAAATGATTGAATAACAGTCTTCAAGGCAGTGAAAAAAATATGTGTTTTTAATTAAAAATCTAAAAAGCAAACGTGTCTATATTTGCCAGATACATGTAAAAGAAATTTTAGATAGAGAAGTATTTACTTTTAAAAGCTCATGACTTTTTTTATTACTAATTGACATAGAAAGCTAGGTAGTACCTATTGATAACATTTAGGTTAAAAAATTGCATATGGACATTATAGACAAAGTACTAAGCTGATCAGGTTACATATCTATGATGAACATATCGGACCCATCACATCTGACAGGGTTGTCAAAATGTCTGTCGAAATGTCGTACATGGTATTGTCGTGCGTGTTACGTGACAAGACCAATCGAAGCATAATAAAGGTAAATAATTTATAACTATACACATATACTAATGTAATGCAACGTATACAATTATAATCTATATTAAATTAAATTAAATGGTAAAGAATATTTCTTGGATTAAATAAATATTTATTAAATAAAAAAAAGTAAATATTTAAATAATTCACAAAATTGTTAGGTATGAGTTTTAATACCTTCAATAAATAATTAAAAAGTAAATAAATAAATAATTTGCGTTTAGCATGTAATTGGAGATTATCACATTTTTGCAGTAAAAGCATTTTGTTGATTTATATAGATACATACTTGTAACATAATAAAAGTTAATTACAATAATAACATTATTAGGGCAAAGTAATAATGTGAAGAGAGTAATAAATATATTATTAAAATACATAGTGTAAGTAGTATTTAATAGTTATCATTTTAAGAGCTTTGAAAGTAAACCGTAAAAATAACTAAAGTATTTTCTACTGAAGTTTTTCGACACTAATGCTAATTATCTGTTGTTTTTTCGATGTTTACAGTACTAGTTTTTAAGAATAGACTTAATAAATATTATGTGACATTTATTAAATAATTATTATCTCAGTTCTTCATTTATTAAAATAATTACTACATTATTTATGTATATGTATAAAAATGGTTACACTTATATTTAATATAAAAAACATAAAGATCCGTAAATATGGTTAAACGATTAAATTGATTTTATATTCACCGTTGATTTTTTAACTTACAGAATAATCCTATCTCTTACTAATAACATTTATTATCATATATAATACAGTTGATATAGTTAATTTATTATTTACAGCTAGCAAATGTTTTTTGTATAACCCATTTCTTAACTCCTTTGTATTAAATTTTATATTTTGAAACCGATTTAAATTAAACAAACAACAGCACCTTTATTTTTATAATTACGATTACATTATACTTCCAAACGAGATTATCTGAAGCGTGAGATTAGTGTAAAGCTAGATTTTCTTATTTTATTCGATTTTGATCATTAGTCCGTGAAAAGAGCTAAAGAAAGTTACGAGTCCAAGAAGTAGTTAATTAAAATTTGATAGTTTTCCATTTTTTACATCATCATTAAAAATACTAAAAAAGCTTTTTTAGATGAAATATTTTCAATTACATCTCATAATCGCATTTCACCGCAGAGACCCATAAAGTCGCCCTTATCGAGTGTCAATGCCGTCTGACCTTTGCGACGGACGGGAACCCTCGGGGAAAATCTCATCTCTTGCGTAGTACGTGTGTGACGTCAATAGCTTCCGGTTCCTCTGGCAGGGATCGTAAACCGACCGGTTCTTGAACTCTTTCCGTTGCGTAACCGTTTATTTAATAGATCATTTAACGGTCGAACAGTTGCGATTTGGCAATTTGGCGTCGCGAATTTATTGCAGTCGTTGCACTCGACCAAAAAATGTTTAGTATTGTTTAGCAACGTCTTTTTTTATTTGGTTCTTGCATACATTTAATTGTCGCATTTCGAAATTTATGATATTATAATTCTTTAAAAGGTGTTAAAGCGTCGATTAATTTTGTCGGAGTAATAAATGTGTGTATGTGTGTGCGCGTGTGGTATATGATAATATGAGCTTTGTGATTTAGAGTGAGAAAGCTGCGGGGTCAGATATTCGAATATTATATATTTGTAGGCACCTGTGAGCTTTAATGGTAAGATAATATGACAGAGAGCATGATGCAGCCAGCGGGGGTCTTCCTTTGATATTTATGCACTTTTCGTCCACTTGGACACCGACTAAAACTGTGTTCCTAATCGCCTGGCATTTAAAATAAAGTTTATTAGAAATATTTTGAATCTTACTGTTTACAGATTACAAGTTAAAGATATAGACTTGAATTTTTTATACGAAATAGAGCTTTCGAATATACTTACGATAATGTTTAAAAAAAAATTAAAAAAAAAAAAAGTTTATTTTTTCCAAAACACGTTTAGTCGATCGATCGACCCCCCATACATACGCTCATAAGACTTGCAATATAGTTAAAGTCAGTGTGAGCTTATTTATACATACTTAAAGTGCAATTTTTGTGACAGTATAGAATTCTTAAGCACCCTGTGTATGTTTGTTAGCAAAATTCAACGTGTCAATTTTTTGCAAAATGGCGACAAGTATAAAAATAAAACACTCGTAACTCAGTAGGTTTGAATTTTAACAAAGAGATTGCTATAAATGAAACGTTTAGAAGCCTAAACTACATCCAAATAAAATATAAAAAAAATAGTTTTTTGCTTCAAAACAAGCGATGTATCAGTTCGAACGGATCCCCATACTAACCATTTTGAGACTTTCAGAAGAGTTAACGCTCTTAACTGCTTGGTTTTAAAGATTAAAAATTAAATTTTTAGTATCGTATAGAACTACCATGCACCCCCTATACGTTTTGTATGGAAAAAATATATAAAATTGTTTCACAAAATGGCGGCCAATGTAAAAGTTAAAAGTGTCATAACTTTGCAAAATGAAATCCTACTAATAAATGTGGTACGCAAAAAGTGCTAGGAAGCTTAATTTGCATTTAAAATCAATTTTTTAATATTTTTTTTTAATAAAAAACGAGTCTTACGGTATATTAACCGGGCCCCTGAACGAGCTTTTATGCGACTTGGCATATAGTTAACGGTCGTATTTAGTTCCTTTTAATCAATGTTACAGTTTAAAAGGTAATCTTCTAACTTGATATGCATTGAGTTTAATACGATGCAAGTAGTGTTTCTTCAATTTAAAAATTTACATTTCTCAATAAATTTTAATTTTTTTTTTGCTAAAATATTGATTTTTAATATTATTTTAAAATGTTTTACATGTGCTGTATATGTTTAGACCGCTGAATAAGAAACGGTAGGTCCGTGCCAGATGTTTGAAAATATGCACACGTGCTTAGAAGCTATTCATATAAATATTTGAATGGCAAAAAATTATTTACGATTTTCTCAACTACTCCCATCAGTCTTATATTTGCTTTGCTAATCTATGAACTACATAAATTAAAAATCAGATCTAAAGAAACCGCTTCACGTGAGAAGTGCTAGATTGCAAAAATATATAGGGGCTTTCCACAAAATTAAGCTATAAAATTTGCCTTTTGGCGAACTTAAATCTTGTTTTTCAAAAAATCCAAAAAGATTTTTTTTCTTTACTTGTTCGAATTATAAAAAAATGTCATCTAAATCCGGTATAAATAAATCGTCTCAATTATGCAAATTAAAAAAGTTGCCAGTTTTATTAGAGAAGTAGTTAAAATGACCTAAGATTGGATCTAAATTTAGAAGAAGAGGATTTCGTGTTTAACGAAAATGAGCAATGAAGTTTTGATGGAACTTGAGGACCAGAGAAAAAATATATAATTTATAAAAGAACAACTAGAAAATGAGCAATCAAAGCAAATTTTAACTAATAAAAGAACATGTAAGTGATATATTAATTTAGATAGAAAAGAATATACCTGTAAGGCTAACACTACATACATAAAAGTATAAACTATGTATTGTATTTTAATAAATAGTTTGTACTTAAATGTATATACATACATATGTACATACGTTGTTATAATATATACGTATATACATTTTGCGTGTATGTATATAAAGACATTTTAATTTAACCGATCTTTTAAAACTGACCATATTATATCAAACAAATATTTACGCAAAAAATGTGTAATTTATGGACTCACTGTATATGTAGACAATTTAAAAATAAAATATAATAAATAATAGGAGTCAAGCATTCATGAATGGATTATATATGTTGATGCATCTACTTCTAATATATTGACCGAGTCTGTAATTGAATATTAAGACTTTTAAATTAAACCATAAAATCGATGTACGCACATACATTTAAAATACATTTATATATTTATATACATATAAATAAGCTTATATTATATATATATATATATATATATATATATATATATATATATATATATATATATATATATATATATATATATATATATATATATATATATATATATATATATATATATATATATATATATATATATATATATATATATATATATATATATATATATATATATATATATATATATATATATATATATATATATATATATATATATATATATATATATATATATATATATATATATATATATATATATATATATATATATATATATATATATATATATATATATATATATATATATATATATATATATATATATATATATATATATATATATATATATATATATATGAAAACCTTATTTTCTGTGAAATTTAACACTTCATTGAAGACGTGTTTATTTGCCGAGCAGAAGATAGATGGTTTTAGCTTCGACACATCTCATTGTTTTTGACGTTCCACCATCTGCGGACGATCTTGTACCAGGAAAATGGATGACTTTGCAATTTGCTCATTAAACCTATGGGCGTAGGTGTATTATCATCACACTGGTGACGAGACGTGATTAATACAAGCTAACCCTTCATGACTAACTGTGGGGTGAAAGTCATGACACGGCAAAAATATTTATTAAACATTTTTTCCACGTTCAAGCTTAGTTTGAATAATAAATAAAAAATATATGTTATATGAAAAACTTTAAGATGTGTGCACATGTTACAATATGCTATTTTTACGTGCTAAAATTTTGTACGACACAAATTCCTTGGATGGTGCTCTAGAATTTCTTCGGGTCGTAAGGAATACTTGAAATTGCTCAAAATTGCTCCAAAATAACGTAATTCCTAACGCTGTTTTTTACACTACTTTCTCTCTTACATTTTCTTTCGCCTTATTCTCTTTGACTTTAAAAATCGTAGTCCTTGTATTTATGCGAAAATATCTTATCGCGTAAATGATCATTTAAGCTGAGGAACGAAAAGTGTGAAAATAAAGTATGTAATTTATTATTCAAGTGTTTTTTAAAATATGTTTCTGCTACATACATATTGATTAAAAAATATATATATAAATTGACAATGAAATTTATATAAATTAAAAATTGAAAAGAATATTAGTGTTCTAATCAAATAATATAAGATACGAGGACGTAGAATTAATATCTATAATATATTATTTCATATCAAAAATAAAATTTATTATATCGTATGAAATATAAAATATACTATCAGAATACTTTTTATGTTATTTTTATCTGTAAATGTGCTATTTTTTTTAAATAAACCTGTAAACATATGTATGTGCAGAAAATTAAAAGAATTTTATGTACCTGATGGGGTCCTGAAAATGTATTGCAACTGTTAAATTGAGTTGCATAGACATTTTAGAACAGATAAAAAAAATAGACTTGCTCGGTGTAGATATTTTTAATAACATATATTACACAATTTTATACAAATTTAAGAAAAACTTTATAAAAGCCTACAAACACATTTTCTTACTAGAAAATATTATAAAAATATTTGACGTAACAACAATAACCCACTAGTCTCATGTATCGACTATGATAGAAACAACCTTAAATTAAAATATAAGTACAAAATGCCAAAGCACTACTTAAGAAGTTAAAGATCACATAACAATGAATCCATTAATTCTTCTTCTTTTTACTTAAACTAGAAAGTTTTAGTTTTTTCCTTTGAATTTTTACCACCACTTTTTTAATTAATATTTTTTAAAAATTTTAGCTAATAATTAAATTATAAACATGAAAATTATTAAAAACTAGTAGCGTGTTTTGTATCTAATAGTAAACATTTTATAAAAACGAAATGGCATTTCAATTTTTTCAGGCCCTTAGTTCCCTTTAAAAGGGATATACAATACAATCAAACTAAAAGTGTGAAAATCAATATCCCAAGAGTAATCAGAACATCTCTGAGCTTAATACTTAACAAAAGACTGATATTTAAAAAACATTAAAAAAAACAAACTGACAGCGCTAAATTCTAAGATGTTTTTATTAAGACATGTCTTTTAACTTTAAAATATTGCCATTTCTCAACAATAACGACATTACACAGTAACCATAAATACATTTAAGAGACAGTCTCTTACAGATGCTGAAGGTAAATTTAAAATAACTTTCATTTTCCCATGGTGAACTTAATGAAACAGGCATGATAATCAATCCATGATCCATTTTTATCTCAGCAAAACAAAAAAAATATAAAGAAGCCTACAATAGTTTTTATATAATGTTTATTAGTAAAGTTTTATTTGTACTATAGTTTCAGTTAAATAATGACAGAATATATTTTTACTAGCAGATATATATTTATACTAGTAAAAATGTAAATAAAATGATGGGCGTTAGTGAAATTATATGTTGCTTTAAAACTGCGCAAACTGCGCAAACTGCGGCCCGCGAGCCGAATCTGGCTCGCGAGCTTAGATTAAATTTTACATTTTCAAACTCTTTAAAAATTTAAAGTAAGTGCTATAACGAAACAGCTATTGAGTTTATGAGTTGCGAGATATAACCATATGTGGTGTTCCTATTGCTTCGCATTACACTGTGGCGTTACGCAATTGCAATTTGACAGATGTTTTTTTGACATTTCGATCTCATTTTGTGAAATATAATTATAACTAGCGTGAATATTTTTTTTTGTTATTGAATAAATTATGTTTATTGTGCCACGACTTATTCATTATTAGAACAAATTTGATAGTTTAAAACGGAATTTTTCATTACAACAATTTAACTAAAATCAGTTTATATGTAGCGATGTAGCTCATTTATAAATTAATAAAGGTGAATTAATTCAGTTATATTTGATTGTTTCAGCCTCCCGGAAAAATATATTTATTTCAATCAGTTTATCGGCGAGAACAGTTTCAAAAAGGATTGAGCACATTGTGAGTAACATCAACAGCCAATTAAATAGTAAATGTTATTCTTGGCCCCACGCAGTGGTTCCTAAGCGGATAAAGATTTTCCCAAAGTGTCAAATTATAATAAGTGCACTTTGCAAAATAGCGAATATTTTCTATAAAAAAAGGTTAGGTAAAAATAATAACAGTAAATATTCTGCAAACGATTAGTTACTGGTTTGCAGAGTGACTGAAAAATTAGCTTCCATGAATAGTCTGCATGGAACAATTGCAGACAAAAATATTTTTAATGAGGTAAAGTAAAATTCATTAAAAAATAGTGCAAAAAATAAACGCGGAACAGGTTAAGACTTTGTTGGAATCAATATGGGGTTATAAAAATGCAAGGCTATTATTGATTATTAAATAGCCTTGGAAAATCAATGAATTTAACTTAAAAATATAAGGAAAAACAGTGCTTATTTATGAAAGTACGTACTTTCTTATGAAGCTCACTTTCATAAAATGAGTTTGCCGACCCCTGCTCTAATCTGTCGTAAAAAATATTTTGTCGGTTGCGAAACGTCCATTTGCTGTTCAAATTAAAACCTAAGCTCCACGAAATAACCGTTATAGTATTATAATACTTGTTTAGGTTAGGTTTGGATATAATACCCAATTTAATAGGTGCTTGGCGATTTTTTTTTATAATCAAAACTGACTTTAAAAATGTTAAGAACCACTGCAATAAAACGACACATTACCTGCTATCATGTCCGGTTAAGGACAAAATGTTCTGAATGTATGTGTAACAATACAGTATTACTGATTTGACAATTTTTACTGCCTTTGTTAATAAAATTATATTTCTTCAAGTGAAAATTTTGTCTCAACATACATACAATAAAAACTTTGTTATTAGTTTAAAGTACGTTTTTAAGTAAAATACTGTTAAAATAATAATTATAATAAAACGAATCAAAATAATATTTATTCAATGTATAAGTTCTAATCGGAAAAGCGTGTTCTCTTTTTCTGAGGTTTATCAGCCTAATAAAGAACACATCTAAAAATGTTTCATATCCTAATTATTCTTGTAATGTGTGGAAGCTTTTTAAAAATCGCTTGTATCGCTAAATATTTTCATTATCAGAACACATCTAATTATTCGAAAACTAATGACTATCGCTGGGCGTGTCTTTCGAAAGTCCCTGGGGTTAATGAGTGAAATTTGATTAGCGCGTAAAGTGGACCCACGTTGACCCTAAAAATGGTGTCAAAATCGAATTCGGTGGGAATTTGACCCTAGATAAAAGGGTCGGATGACTTGCCGAAAATTCAGCTATAACGAGGGCAATAAACGGGGGATAAATATGATGCCAACGAACCGTTGCCGATAAGCGTTCGTCACACTACATCTCGCGTTAACTATGCCAAATGTAAATCTAGTGGCACATTCAATCCGATGATGTATTTTAATAATATAATAATAAAAAATATACACAGGAAGCATTGTAGATCGATAAAAAAATCTTAGTCAATTTATTATTGTAAAAGTGTGAATTGATTTTTTGTCAGTTGCAACAATGTGGGATAGATTTTTTTATATTTATTGTTTATGGAATTAAAAAAGAAACAAACATTCATCATTCATTATTTCGTGGCTATTGTAGTGTGATTCCTGCGATTGTCCACAGGGTGCACAATAACACTGCGTCCGTTGAAAATCGTCGGAAAAACGCACACAATGCACGAAATTTTCAATTCACTGCTTTCTGTTTGTCATTTACTCGTAATTGGGTGTGGCTTGTACGCTTACATATACACGCACATAGTATCTGTGTAATTTACTTAATTTATTATTGATGTGAATAATGTTTATTATATTATACGAGCGTAATATTTATTAAATTTGCGCCGATAATGGTAATTTTCTGGAAAATGCGTCGATTTTCCGAAGTCATGCGTTGCATGCTAAATGCGATAAATTATCTAAATGCGATGAAAATCTATGAAATAAAAAATCGTCTCACGTGTTGGTCGCAATGAAAAATGTATTTTTCATATTTATTACACATATATAATACATATAAATGAAATGGCGCGTGTATATTATTCGTGAATAATTATGGGGTTATAATATAACGAATTCGAAAATCGTTCAGCAGTAACAAACATTTTTTTATAATATTTAATATATTCGACACATTTAACTGATTTAATTATTATTTATTTATTTTAATAATTTATTTAGCTTAAAGCTAATTTTTACACCTAACAATTTTTAACTAAACGTACATATAATATGGTATATAATTAATACTATAAATAATTTTATACATATTTGCCTGAATCTGCATTTTCATATTGACCAATGTTTACGATTGTTATCACCTTAAAATCCTGACCTTATAAATATTGCCAATTCTGGGCAGATCAACAAATTCATTAAACATGATATTTCAAATTGTTATTTTAATTTACTGAAGTATTTAATAAGCATTATTTATTTATAAAAATATTATTTATCTTTTGCATTTTGGTAGATCGCAATGATTTTTTATAAAGAGAAGTAAATCGCCACTAATAAAAGGTTCGGCAGCCCTGGAATAGATACTGTTACATCCAGTGCTGATTTCATTGCTATGGGTTGTGTAGTGCGGCGCGTCTGTTGATAATGAATATATTTTATTAATCATACCATTAATTACAATGGTAAAAAGTAATTAATGGCCCAATAATTGAAAAAAAACATGAAAAACACCTCTCAATTATCACATCAAAAGTTAAGTCAAATAAGTCATAGCCCCGATAATATTCTAAAAGGTAAATAAAATATGTGTTTTCTACCTTAAAACATGACATTTATTATATCCATATTTTTCAGTTTTATTACTACACGTTTCATTAGTACATTCAATGTATTTTTTATCTTTGTGTATGGTCGTAATTCATCGGCTTATCGCCAAAACGCGTCTCAAGTTATAGTGAACGAAGTACCCGATCGTTCTCTGAAAAAGTTTTTTTTAATGGCAACGTATTTATTTATATGCACCAGCGGCGGTAATGGTCCATTGTGCGCACAGTGCGAAATTTTAGCACCGTTCATTGTGTCGAGTTATATGTGTGTGGGGTGCGCGGGTTCGCAAGCACGCATCCCAAAACGCGAGCGCGCTATACACAAATGAAAATTGAAAAATCGGCGTGAAGCGTGACGCGTTCACCCTCGCTCGCGAATGTTGCCATACTTAAAAATGTTATTTATACGTTGGAAGAGTCTAAAAAGAATTTCTTTGAATCGGGATCAAGCTTGCTTACACTGATGAATTTTAAAATTGGCGAGGAAAAATTAGTGTCAGCTACGAGGAGCTGGTGAATTTTAATTTATTACATTTTGAATTGTTACCAATTAAATTTAATACTGTTTAAAAATAATTTCGGCCCATTTACCACAAAATAATATATATGTAATATCACGTTTTATGTAAAAAGTGGATGCTGTGATGTTCACTGCTGTACATTTTATTTCTATGCAATTTAAGTAAACATATATTTTTAAGAAGCAGATTAACAACATTTAAATTATATCATTAATTTATAATAAAATTAAAAAATAATTTAAAAAATCTGTTCTTAATAAAGTTATTAAAATTAAAATCTGTAAAGAAAATTATCTGATTAAATCGGCAATAATAGATAAAAAATTATGTTTAACGAAATTCCTCATCAAAACGCAAGTCTGAAAAATATTATTTCAGGAATAAATTCCCTAATATGTTACGATATTTTAAAACGAGGCTCACTAAATAAATAATAGCAGATAAATCGACACCATAAAACTTAAATAATACATTTTATATAATATAATTGATTAATATTAATTAGTTACACTAAATTTAATTATATCAATTAGAATGTTTACTCTGCATGTGTGGAGATTTAAAGGAGAGATGGGAAAGGCGTGTAATGGCTTTTTAATTATATGTGGTGGATCAATAAAAACGGTCTAAAATGAGCTTTCGTTTATTGTTTTTTTGAAACATTAGCGAAATTTGTGGTTCAAACAGCTATAATAATAACCGTTACAATAATTTTAATGGGCAAAGCTATCGTTAAAAAATGATAGCTTGAATTGCCATTTATTTCAATAGCATGAATATCTCGTTATATAAGAGCATTACTAAGAAGCTTACAAATCTGTTTAGTATCCTTTGAGGTAATCGCAAATTAAATATTCAATATATATATATTTTTACAGTGTATTTTATAAAATTAATTTTAAAATATGAATTAATTTTATTTTCATTGGTAATATTGACATACTGCTTTACATATTCTTAGTTTATTTGTAAACAGTTCAGTAGTAGTTTTAAATAATGTTCCACTTCAATTGAGCCATCCTGTATATTGTCGAGAGCATTGGTATAAGTTAAGACTAAAACCATATGGACCCGTATCTGGGAAATCGGAATTAATGATTTTTATAAAATATGACAAATTATAAGTATTTTTAAATATTTTAATAATATCTACGCTGAGAAATATATAATAAATTAAGCAAAAAATGTGATGTGATTCATATTTCAAATTATGGATTTATTTTCTTTAGTTCTAATTGTTATCCTTTATGCAAATTTATTATATAAGGACGAATATGTACAATGGTGAAAAATATCACTTTAAGTCTCAACCTTTTAGCGAAAATGTTTCAGACGTTTCTAACGTAGGTAAATAAAATTTACTTTTTAAACATGCCACAACCGTTTCCGTAGAACAAACCACCAAAGCGGCAAGAAAGTAACTACTTGTATGTTCAACAGACCGAACTCAGGTTTGTTTCAGACATTTCTGACATAAATACAATTTCCTTTTTAACACTAATATATGTTTTATTATTAAACATTATTGTTATTAAATTAATTTTATTCATTTAAAAGGTAATAAATAATACATAAATTCGACCACCCATGCTAACTAAAAGAGGGCACATGCCCGAGTGTTGACCGTGTGCCAGAATCCTATACGAATATACACAAAAGTCCTAAAAATTACATGCATAGGTTTTCATTCATTCAAACGCCAATTTCCACGCATGTCAATCTGGTCGTTTAGCCATTCTTGCCACTTTTTTCGACCCTTACTAAATCAATGAGAATGGATGCCAAAGTCGACGGTCTCGTTCTCACCTGTCCACGGAACGAATTATATACCAAAAAAATAAATACGTGCAACAAAAAATTACGCACGTGCATATAAAATCATTCCATTTCAATCTTTTCAATCAATTTCATTCGTTATAATTAATATCAACCTATTTTATATTTTTGTCTTAGTGACATTTTATTATCAGCATTGTCAATAGTCAGATTTATAACAATAATATAACAATATATAAATAATTTATAACGTGACATATTTTTTTATTTATGTCACAGTTAATAAACTTAATTTTAATTATGTTTTGATCACTTCCTTAATTATAAATAAAGAAAAAGATTTTTAATTACTGCTTTCTAGTTTAACAGGAAAAAATATACTAAAGCGTTTTTAATCAAAGTTTCGCTTGAACTTTGTTCAACTTGTGCTTAACTAAAATTTTTATTTTCATCCGCTAGACGGCGCCAGTGTTTAGTATTTCATAGTTAAGTTAAAAACATTCATTAAATTCAACAACCGCACTTTGAAAGTGGATTTTTTTACGTGCCAATAAGCAAATGGCAGAATTCGTCGATTTCATTCGATTCAGCGAATAAAATCGCAACAAAAGTGTGTCTTGCGCGGTCTCGTGGGAATCGTCAATGCCGGAGTAGTTCTCATACGTTGGTTGCGATCTAAATTAATAGAAAAGTATAGTCATTGATTTCTGTACAACCATTCGGGGCCGGGAATTATAATTTCGATTAGTGACGCTTCGATTCCAGATCAGACACTCGGCCGAATTAAAACATTGATATGGTTACGTAACGATTTTTTTATTGTTATTATTGATATTAAATTTATCTGGCCGCCTCTGATTACAGAGCAGGAGCTGTTGGATTTTGAGGATTTTTAAAGTGATCGAATAATTTCATGGGGTTTTCGCATAGGCCACTTAATCAAAGCAGAAACTGAAAAGTATATATTGCTTAAATAAAAATATGTATGTATAAATGAAAAGATGTTATTTTTTAAAAGTATTTTACAATGGTAAAATTTTTAATTATTATTTTATAATATATCGATGACTATAACTGCATAGCAGGGGATGTGAATCTAAGTTTCACGGACCTCTTTCAACCCCATAGAAAGATTTCAGTGGTACTAGTTCTCTAAAATATCGTATTTTTTAATAATTTTGTTAAACTTTTATAACACACAAATACGCTGGCTACAATTTTTTTTTGGAAGAAAAAAAAGCTCACTTTTGGAACAGAATTTTTTACCAGATGAATGTGACACGTCAGAGGTATTCGACATTTTGAATCTTCTGAGCCGCACCGCCCGATAAAAAAATTGTCAAGGGCCGCATATAGAATGTAACATTTTTTTGATAAACAGGCCTGCCGAGAGATGGGAGTGATTGGAAAATTTCCGGGGGCCCGTTTTCATTTAGGAGCCTGTCTCAAGGCTCTAAAAAGTATAGCAAGAATATATTTAAAAAAATAAAAACTGACCTCAAATAATGAATCTGAAATAAACTACAGTTGTTTGAGATGTATGTACAAATGTATTTCAGATGTAAGTTCCTTCAGTCCTTTTTATACATACAAGAAATAAAAGGAGCGGAACATTGCCTTCAAAAGCACTTTAGTACTTTCGCAATAAACATTATTCAATGAGACAGATTGTAGTTTTTTGACGCGACTTTGCGAATTATTGTTTAAAAAATATTAGATATTAGAAGAAATATTCAACGAATGTAAATTAGCATCAGTAAATTTAAGTATTTGATCTAAAAATTCAGATCAAATACCTAAGAAATAACGAAAAATCAACATCAGCATCAGCTGAATTATATAAATTTATGTTTTTATAATTTGTATTATCGATAATTTGACAACTGGATTCAATGCAGAAATATAAATAAATAATACATTCAGTTTGATGTAATAATTTCTAAAAAAAAAATTAAAATACTGTCTCGAATATATCACTTCAGTGGAATCATATCGGAATATATTTTCACCAGTAAATATATATTTTTACTAGTTTATTTATTTATTAATTTAATTTATTTAGCTCAATAGCTAATCCTTACATCAAACAACGTTAAGTATATAAACATATATAAAAATATATAAAAAATACACAACAGAAAATAAAAATATACACTAATAAAACTTAATATTATAATTTATTTCTATATGTACAAAGGTGTTTTTTAATTCCATTTAGAAAACCCGTTATAGTGAATATATATATTATCTGGTAGGTGCCAGTAACATTATATGATCTCAAATTTTCTATATGTTGTAATATATATTTACATACTAATCATTATTTATTTACATCCGATGTTTTTGCTAAAGTTATATTTTCACTGGTAAAGTAAAAATACGTTTCCACCAGTAGATATATATTTCTACTAACAAAAATATAATTTAACTAATAATCTGCCATAAAATGTCCATGAAACTCAATTTGACAGTTGTGCAACGTCCATTTGCTGTTCAAACCCAAACCTAACCTAACGAAAGTTCTAAAACTAATTTTAATTTTAGAATTTTTATTAGGTCAAGTCAAAAATACAAACTAAGCCAACTCATTTCTCAGAAGAAAATAAGCGGAAGAATAAGTACAAACATATCGCATCTCAAATATTGCTCCATAGTTTGTCTGCATTTCGATATTACCGATATTACTATGGACTTTTAATATAAGAGGGCTGATCAAAGTATATTCAAACCGAATTTTGGTCAATAGGAGAGCGCAAAAACAATTATCACTTCTCAGAAGGTAAAAATTCACGTCGAAAGCAATAAAATCGTGTCGGCGCCGTCGCAGTGGGAATGCTCGGTAACGAGCGTTCCCACTGCGACGGCGACGGCACGATTTTGTTGCTTTCGACGTGAATTTTTACCTTCTGAGAAGTGATAATTGTTTTTTGCGCTCTGCTATTGGTCAAAATTTGGTTTATATGTGTTTTATTATATTCTCACTCGTAATATTGTTATAAAAAGTCTTAAATAAAAGCGCTTGATAATCGAGCCGTTTCATCGCAAGACCATAATTTTATTTCTTTTGACCTGGACTAGAAATTTACTAAATGGCAACACTGAGCAGCAATGAAAACACGACTAATTGTCAGGTTATTGTGAGTAGATATTTTTATCAATTTTTAATAAAATACAATATTTCGCATAAAATATGATTTCAAAAAATATGTCGCAACGGTGGCTCTGATTTTTATTTTTATTTGTAGCAGAGAAAGGGTTAACTCGTACCTATTATTATTTATTTTGAAAATATATTACGATGTTAAAAAATACATAAAGTGTCATTTTTGTCATGAGGTCCAGAATCATTGTTTTCGCAGCGCCCGGGCTCGTTCTCGGCAGCCCAAGCAATGGGTCAATTACTACTTTACTTTTTACACAAAAAAAGAATAAAGTATTATTCACCATGTGAACATTCCGCTTTTTTATTCGATATCAGTGCATCAATATCGGGTTAATAATAGCGATGAAATATTGGTGAAAAGGCGATGTATAGATGTTTTAATTTACGGAAAAAAACTTTGCAAAAGAGACGCCATTAATAGAGCTTTTTCTTTGTTCCAGGAAAAATCAATATTTTATAGACAACGTATTTTATGTTATAAAACTGTTCTTAACTTTTAACAAAATGATTAAAAATTAATTAATAAAAGTTAATATATTTTACGCGGAACTCCTAAAATCTTTATATTTATAAAGTCATAGCATTTTTAATTTTGCAATACAATAAATACATTTTATTAAATAATTCTTAAAATTGCATATCTGATGTCAAATTATTATATCTGCAAGTTTGTAGGCAAAGTATCGATTTTAACTGAAAATGAAGTAGCAAATATAGTGAAATGCAATGACTGTTTTCTGAAATTTTAAAATCTACTTTCAAAGTCATGTATTTAAGCGATTTACTTAATATAATATTTACAATCAAATACATATGTTTATTAAGAATGTCTTTAAGTGTAAATTGTGTATATAGATAAATATCAACATTATAAAAATATTGGAAGCCCCAAAATTAAAAAGCTTAATTTTTAGAGATTAAAATAATTTAAATAAATACTAATATTGTCTCTCAAATAAAAAATAAACATGAATTTTTTTTTATAATATCAATATCGCGAGAAATGTGGCCATATTTTTTAGACACTAAATACCTACCCCTCGTTTCCCCCTTCACTCGAATCGCGAGAAAAAGTAGCACATCTGCCACGCGATGTATGTAAAAATTCGGTACCTAACTACCCATTATTATTTAACTTCCTATTATATAAATTAGATGATAGATGATGGGTTTCCGAAGCGTGGAAATCGGGAAAAATAGGGTACGTACCCGGGGTAGTAATCCGCCGAGTAACCAATGGCAGCGTTTCGTTCGGCAGGGTGCTATAGCATAAGGGGCGAGACCATTTGTGATAATTTTTTGTCAAACGTAACCGTCGCAGTTGGATATGTCCGTGACAATTTTAATAAGTCACGGACCGCTGCGTGGCGAAAAAAATAAATAAATAACGTTGCGCCGGGGTGAGAAATTCGATTGTTATGGCCAATTTCGGCGTGCGGAAAAAAACATCGAACGCTGTCGATGTGTGCTCATATATTTGCATATGTGTGTATTTCAATCAAGCGAGTGCTCAAATATCAGCATTAAAAAAGGCATATTTGTTTTAATGAGCGCACATCTTGCGCTAATTAATAATATTAAGTAAATTAATTTAAGCTCGTCGATGTTTTTGAACCGTAATATTATTTAATAATTATAAAAATAACTGTCATTAATTAATAATCTGATTTCAGTCTGGTGTCCCGCAAATAAATAATTATATTTATGTATTATTTTAATAGTGTAATACACAAAAAAATCAATGCTTTTTATTCAATTTTTTTTACAAGCTTACATAAATAAAATGATTTAAACAATGACAAAAATAGTAATATTTATGACTTAAATTAAACTGATTCAAGCTATTACTTCAAATGATGTATTTAGATTTAAGAAAGGAAACATAATTTACAACGTCCAATTTCCGGTAGTTCATATATAAATCATTCAGAATAATTTGGTATTTGACTAAATCCAAAAGTGAAAGCCTATAATGGTGTATGTATATAAATATTTGAGAACATTCTGTGGTTAGATACTCAATTATGGTTATTTATTTAATATAAGTTGAATTATTAAAACAATTATTTGTAATTTATTATTATTAAGTATATGTATATATTTTTAATGTTCATTAACATTAAACATATTTTCATTATCTTAATATAATGTTTTTCAGGGATATAAAACCAGTCTACTTTAAATTCTATTAAAATGCACAGAGTAAAACGCGGCGTGTGGTCAGAAGCGAGTGCAAAAAAAGAAAATACCCATTTAAAAATTCTTATGCATTTACGAGGTTAGCGCTTCAAAGCGAAAGCTCATTGTTCTGCAAGTTGATTGCTTCAATTATTTTTAGGGCTGTAAAAGCGCCTCTGCCGGCTGCAGCTGAAACTTTCAACTGATCACGCGACGTAACTAATTCGCGTTCCTAATCAGATTTCTACGAGCTGCACTCTCCTTTGACAAATACTTGCAAGTGCTCGCGCTTTGGTTACACTCGATACGTTTATACACGTTCAGAGATAATCAACTATTGGATTATATATTTTTTTGTCTATGCATTTCTGGTTGATTGCAGTTTAAGTAAATATTGAGTATAAAGCAATAAAGTAAATAATTATTTTAAAAATAAAGTGTAAATTGTGAATGTGATTCTAAAAAATACTAGATTGGTTGTATATATTCAAAGATTCCGTGTCGAGACAACCAAGAAATTTATTCTCAGGAATTCCCTGCTTTTGTGCCGTCTTGTGTCCCATTAAAAACATAGCATAAAAAATGTCTACTGTATTAGTAGATTTGTTTGCAGCGCTGAAATTAAATAATAAAGAGAGAATTAAAAAGCAGCTTTTTAGTTTATTATATATTTTTTAAAGACTTGCCAATGAAAACTATTGTAATTTTTTTCAAAAAATATGTTTTAATAATAAGAAAAAAATATTATAACAATTTTTTTAATGTAGATAACAGAGCTTGATTAACGGAGAAAATAATACTAGATTGGTCGTATATATCCAGAGATTCTGTTTCGATACAACTTTTGTGCTATTTCCTGTCCGAGACATATTAAATTATATTTATTTTTGAAGTTACTCCCAAAATAAATGTATTGGAATAATGGGCAAGATTTATTTTTTCTTCTAATTTAGACAGTTCAGAATCGGATTCTGAAATACCTAATAAAGATAATATTATTGACAACTTCATTATTATGACGTTGACAATCGAAAAATAATTTAATAAAGAACTAATAAGCCACCAAATATTTCTCCGGTAAAAAAATTAAGGAATTTTGCAATAAATCAGAGAAAGGCTCAAAATTAAAATCTTTTATAAAACGCACTACAATATAGCCAACATCAACGGAAAGCGAGCGAGTATTTTCAACGGCGGGAATATTCACTGCGAAATTTATCTGATTCGTGGTTCAACTTATTTTGCCAAACAAAAATAAAATATGTATTCTTATTTTTATATTATAACTGTACGAATGCTATTTTGTTAAGTTTTAAGTCAAGTTTTTGTAGTTGTCCATAAAATAAATGTCCGTAAAAAATCCATTTCATATTTTTTAATAAATTAATATGTATGATTTTTTTACACATATGTACATAAAAATATTTTTTGCTATGGTGCTACCAATAAGCAAATAAATATTTTTATTCCATTTACTCTACTTTTTGTGTTCCGGAAATTGGAGAAAAAGTCAAAATTTAAAATCACTTTACATATAACATATCCCAATTATAAAAATCTTTGTAAGGTGTCTCACTTCTACTTTGTAGAAAAGCTAATGAAAATTGTAAAAATCAATTAATTTCTAATTAACCAAAGTAAGAATCTAAGGGCCTTAAGAGTATTTCTAAGACATTCCTAGCTATGTATGAAATCTATGGTTCGGAAAATACATTTTTGAAGATTAATTTCCTTATCATTTTATCATTAATAAACATTATACATAATGTAATCATTATTAAATCAATTTATATTCTATATATAGAAAGAGTAACTTATGAAATAAATTCACTCTCAAGTTTGTCGGGAATGATATGTAAGCTAAAAAAGTTGACGATGCTATTATTGAATTAGACGAAATTAACAAAGAACTGGATCTAAATTTCGAGAAAATAATTTCTTTTTGAGCGGAATTGGGTAACAAAGTTTTGACGAAATTTGAGTACCAAAGAAAAGAAAATTCTTTTTACAAAAACTACTTAGTAAATAGATAGATGAATAAAAAGCAGCCTAAGTAATTTTTAATCAAGAATATTTTGATTTAAATAAATATACATAAGTACAAACTACATATTTTAGTAGTAGTTTTTATAATATTTACGTATATTAGACCCCCCAATAACACGGTCAATTGGGGTCGTGCTATTTAGATGCTCGTTACTTTATGTGTGAGCGAGCTAAAGAGAGAATATCTCACCACACGTGCCTGATTCGTACATATTGCAAAAAAACGTATGAGTATTTTCTAGTCCCCCAACTACACGCACCCAAATTACGCGTCCCCAATTAACCGTGCTATCGGGGGGTCTATTGTATATAAATAAATTTAAAAAAAAATTATCTTCACCGTAAAAATGTGTCATTTTACATGTCATTGCTTTGGAGTCTTATTAAAAAATAGTTAAATTTAAGGAATTAGTTTATTGAATGTCTCTACAAAAATGTAAGCATACACTTGGAAGATTTCAGTGCTTTTCGAACGTTACACCAATATCCATAATAAAGGTGTTTAGAATAAATTCGCCAAGATGCTAGGAATATTTCGCTGGCATCAAGGACCTTGAAAATAATATTGTGTGATATATATTGGCACTGAAAGGCAATCGGTTATTGAAAGCACAGCTCCTTAAAAAAAAGTGACATCCTCCTGCAGTTCATGAAAATTCGAAATGGACTCCATTCTCTTAAAAATATTTTCAAGTAGTTTGCATATAATAAGAAAATCGAACGATTCATTGCATCAATAATGAACAATATAAACTGTAATGGACCCAAATAGAATAATAAATGGTTCTGAAAATAAGTTTTCATACTTGATGAACTGATATTCATCGGTTAAATAATTAGCTTCATAAGACATTCAGAAGACCCAAAATTGGATAATATTTTTACAATGAATGTTCATATGGATTAAAAATACATATACATATAGATACAGACTATTGATGAATGTTTAGATGAGCTTGTTTAATTAGCAAATATGCATTAACAACGTTGACAACTTCTGCGTTGCACAATTGACTGTCGAGTTTAGTTCTGATTGCATCCATTCTACAGAATATTTCAATAAGGTCACCCGCTCTGTATATTGCTAGTTAATTGAATTAGTTTTAAAGCCTGCGCCTGACAAATCTGTTAATTAAATTAAATTTGAATCATTACGCCCCAGTGCTCAATAGCCGAATGGCTGTCATGTTCCGACCGATAGTCAGTTGAGCGCCCCTGTCGTGTCACGGTGGATGAAACGGTAACGATTGGGGCTGTAAACCGTGGTGCGTCGGCAAAATGTCGCGGAACAATTCGCGTTGGCTCCGCGTCTTTAGCAAAACAAACATCGCGAAAGGAGAAGGCGAGTTTTGTTTGTGTCTCGTAACTAATTACGGCCACTTTCGCCTCCCGTGATCGTTCATGCCAACTTTTTGCGCGTCTAGACCAAATAACCGGCGGACGAATAATAAACTCTTGCATTATTATCGATGTTATTTTTTTCTTCTTCTTTTCTTTTACGTGAATATGAAAAGAAAATGCAAAGGTTTTTCCGACGCAGAATTTGCATTTTCCTCGGCTAGCATCTCCTACTTCATTGCCAACTTATGCTAATCTGGCCGTTTGTGTTATTTATGCGACAATTCTGAATTTGCACAAAGGCGGTCCTATCATAATCATAATATGACATTCTGAGATAAAAATAATAAGACAAAATGGCGTTCGCCTCATCTTTGCGTATTGATTGATAAGCGGTTGTGTTATTAATTTTTTAATTAAATTCCATAAAGAGCATTGTTTATGTTATGATTACGATACATATGTAATTATTAGGTAAGAAATAAATATTAAATATAAATATTTAAACAAACATGTACACACAAAAATCAGTTAAAACTATTTTTGCAGCAATATTATTTTATGAATCGGGTTTAGCATGTGAAAAACACTTAATTTGATTCTCAATGCACTTATTTGAAAAAAAGTTTTCAGAAAATAAGCATACTAACATTGCAAAAACTAACTGTATTGGATCAGTAAATTTGAATGAAAATTCTTGCCCCTTATTTATTTAACGAAAAATAATCTAGCAGATTTTTGAGTTAAAGTTATATATTTTTAAGATTTCAGATATTTTTTATTTCTGTTTCAATGTAGCTATGTTTATTAATATAACTTTTAGTCTTAATTTTGTTTCGAATTGCAAAACAATGAGACGCTTTTCTCAACAAAAATATGTGAATAGTATGTTTATCGGCTGTATCTACTATGACCGAAATTTGCAGAATTCTTTCGTTGAACAAAAAAAATATTTGGAAAGGCCTAAGGATTTTATTTTAACCAGTTTCATAATTCAAGGATTTTATTTCAGCCAGTTTCATAATTCGATCGCGATTAATTAATTTCAAGTTTTTATCTTGATTTACTTCCGAGAAATCTTGAGACCGGGGAAAGATTCTATCACTGTAAGACCATAATGAAACATAATTTAATGTTGGTTGATTATCTGCCAATGAAAATAATAAATATAAAAGATAATAATAAACTAAGAATTATTTTTAATTTTGCTCAAGTTTATCTTTATATATAAAACACGTATGTAATGCTTATATATATAAAATAATTTATTTTCAACCCATAAATATTTTATTAATACCTTACACAAAAACTAAAGATATATTCATAATGAACTAGTTCAAAATAATCATTAATGTGGTTATAACAATAAAACGTAGACATAGCTTGTCACTAGGAAATACAATTTCATTCTTAAAATTTTGAGATTAAAATTTTAAGATCGTTAAATTATATACTTATATGCATAAATTTATATCTGCATATTTTTTATTGCATGGTGTAACTGCTATTTCATAGTAATTTGCTTAATAAAAAAGGACTGTGAATTGCGTTTTAAGTGGCTCTTAGCATATTTTGATTATGTTATTTAGCTAATCTTCCATTAAAAATTTAAAATGTTTCAAAATAGCATCATTGAATGAGTTGTGATTTATTAAATATTTTAGTGCATCAGTCAAATCTGTTAGCCTGCCTTTTTTATTTGTTTGTTTAAGAGCAATTATATCTTCAGAAAGTCCGAAATTAGATAATTACAAATTACTTAATTTAAAAAATATTTATCAATGTCAAACTTAGTTTAAATCAGTTATTAAAATCTTAATTTACAATATCATTATTGACAAATAAATTATTTAAAATATTATTATTATAAAATATAATAAATATCTAATAGGGCATCATTTGATTGGCACAAGATTTTAATTCATATTTCCATATTTGTTACACAGTAAAAAATTATCGTTTTTTAACATATTTATAGCCTCGGGACACAGCTGTCAAATTTTGAACCATTGTCAAACTCGCATATTATGTTTCAGATATGGATATATTTCCAGCACGACGGAATAATTTTGACAGCATTATTTTCACCTTAGTAAAGAGAGATAATTGGATTTTTCGAGATTTTTCACTGGTTCAATTTATTGAATAATATTTTTTACCTATATAATTTTTTTAAATGATATCATTTACATTTACTAAAAATAAAATGCAAACGTAATTTAAAAATACGATGATCGTAAGAAAATAATAGTTACGCTTGGTTATATATTTTTCCATTAAGTTCTGTTTTTTGTAGGTTTTTGAGCCATCCAAATCATTCAGACTATCTAATATTATATAAATTAAAGGTGTAATTGTGTATTAATAAACGGATTTTTCGATTAGTGAATGTTGTTTTCAATGTTTAACAACATACTTTAAAAATGTTTTAAATTATTTAATTCACAAAACAATGTTGAGTAAATTTAACAGTTTGCACACAAACTTATTTTTAGTTCATATAATTTCAATTTTAGACGATAATTATCAATAAGCTCAAAATAAAAAATAAAGTACAAATATTAAGGGTAATAAATAAAAAAAATACTATAGTGTAAATATTATTAAATCTAAGTTCTACATCAAATTTACCATAACCTATAGAAATTTCCGTCATAGCAATTAGAAGTTGTCCTGACGGGACAGGTAAGGACCCCACCGCAAGGCGCACGCTTCTCCACGCCATAATTCCTAATCAAAACGGCGGTGGATAGGTGTAAAACGCAGTGTAAAAATTAGTGTACAAATTAAGATTGGATCCAGGTATTTGTGACCGCTTGTTCGGTCGGATTTAACGCTCTTTTGTGAGGGGGCATTATCTTGTTCGATTCACTTAACGGTTCGCACCCGTCACAATTCGTTAATTGAAATGTGTTAAAAGCGGATCGTTACCGACGGATAAATATGTATGAACGTGACCAATCATGTGTGTAGATGTTTGGACACGTGTGTGGACACATCGGTGATAAACTTTTACGTTTTCATCCCTAATGCAGATACGATTTTGATGTCATAAATTGCATAAAAATATTTGTATATGTAAATTTGGATCCAGGTGTGTATATATGGGATATATCTATAATGAATATATCTATGATATATATAGTGTTATTGAAATGGATATTCATGATCACAAAATTAAGTTCTGAATCATGAAAAAAAAGTGTTTTATTATAACATATTTATATGTATGTATGTAATATTTTTTGTGTAAGAATCAGCTATCAATACAATTTTTATAATATATGTATATATACAATATACTATGAATGTAATCATTACTACAAACATACACATGTACTGGGAATATAGTGAGACAAAGTTTATTTTGCGCAGTACAAATTTTAGGATATTTAAATCGCAATTCTCCGTAAAGAAAATTTCAAAACAACATTATTTACGTAGCCTGAAAATTTGGAAAATTTTGTTAATAAATTACAATATTCTCTCAATAAAATGTCAAGACTTATTTTCCTTAATTAAGAAATAACTGTGCAGTTAGTAAATTTGGAATGCTATATAAATATTAATTAATGGCTTAGACTTGAATTATTTCTTTATTTATATATTAATATTATTTTGAGGGGGTTCGAATTCTGAGTTTGAAATCGATATGATCCCTAGTGTTTTTTAATAACAGATAATTATTATATATCTATTGAAATTTCATTTTTGTACTGAAAAAGTTGTCGGATATTAACACAACTTTATCACTAAAATTGTTTGCAAAGAAAAATTAAGCATCTTTTTCGTTTAATTATTTTTTTACAAAAGCCTAATTGTTGCTAATTTCACAGTTGCTTCTTAAAAATATATTAAAAAATATATTATAACGATTTTGTTTGACGTTAAAAATCCATGAGGTAGCAAACAAACAACTAATAAACCACCAAAATATTTCTCCAGTAAAAAATAATAAATGTAGCAGAAGAAAAAAAAATACAACTGCAGTAAATTAGAGAACGGACTTAATATCTAAATATTTTATGTAAATCATTGCTCACAAGTAAGCCAACATCAACGGAAAGCGAGCCTTGCCATAATTCTTGCGGCATGATTATTCACTACAAAATTCAGAAATAGACTATTTGAATTTTCTGTAAACTTCTTTTTAAAAACTTATTTGGATCATTCATTTAAAAAATATATTTTACAGTTGCTGCTTAAAGCAACTTGTTTCATATTAAGTAATCCCAAAATGAATGTCGTTATCTTAATATAAGGAAAAAGTAACATCTAAATTTTTATTTTATTGATTCAAAATATAATTTCCTCCTAAATATTTAATTTTTTTCCACCACTTATACATTTTTTTAATTGTTGGAGGCTTTGCTTTAAAAATATTTTTAAATAAAAGATTAAGCCGAAAGCTTCATTTTAAAAGTCAATTTCGACACATGGGGACGCGCGTTGTCGTGTTGTAAAAGTATTAGACTTATGTATATGATCCATTTGGTAACAATATAACCTCTCTGTTATTGTTTGATCAGGTTTAAGAGTTTCGTAATGCACAGTTTCTTTGCAATCCCACTATACACACAAAATATTATTTTTACAATGAGTCTGGGGTTTGAGCTATGATTTCTACTTGACCACTGTCTTCTACGACGATTATTGTCGTATCTTTTGTTATCAAATGATCGATAAAAGGTAACTCTATATTTGTAAAATCATAGCAAAATATTTTTTCGCAATGATTTTACTAATAAGCATTGATTCCCGGAAATTCCCGAGACTTCAAAAAGTCGATACTTCGAAATCACTAAGCCCACTTTATAGTCTATAAAATATTGCTAAATTCACCAGTTTCACCACACAGCTCACCAAAAGACTTAATATTATAATTTATTTCTATATGTACGAAGGTGTTTCTTTATTCCATTTATGAAACCCGTTATATTTTTGCTGTTTCGGATTTCTCTTGGAAGACTATTATATAAATCAAAACCTCCGTACATAATTCCCCTAGCCGTACTCGTTTTCTTATACTTAATTATCTTTAAATTTTCTTTATTTCTAGTATTATATTTATGTACATCTTTATTTCTTATTAAATACTTATTAAAATATTTTTGTAACATATTATTTTCTAACTTATATATAAATACTAAAACATTAATACTCAATATTTCTTGAACATTCAACCATTCTAATCTATCAATCATACTTTTACAATTAGTTAATCTATTTTTATTTAAGATTACTCTCATTGCCCTATTTTGTAATTTTTGCAGCATTTGTTTATCTAATTTATTTAACATATTTAATAGTGTTGCACAATAATTAAAATGGGGCAATATTATACTATTGTAA
The DNA here is from genome assembly GCF_051122295.1 of Plectrocnemia conspersa. NCBI lineage: Eukaryota > Metazoa > Arthropoda > Insecta > Trichoptera > Polycentropodidae > Plectrocnemia > Plectrocnemia conspersa. The sequence goes on along the minus strand of NW_028277175.1, from coordinate 8,608,005 downwards.
ATTATTTTTTTTGTATTTATACTTAATATATTTCTTAATCTAGATAATAAACCTATTTTTCTACTAATTTTTTTTAACAATGTTCTTTAAAATTTAATTTTGTATCAACAATTACTCCTAAATATTTTATATTATCTACTATTTCTATACTAGAGTTATTTATTACTATTTTGGTACTATTATCTAACACATTTTTATAATTAATAAACATACATTTAGTTTTATTCTCATTTAATTTAAGTACATTATTCTTTAACCATATTTCTAATATACTTAATTCATTATTTAAATTATTTACAATTTCTTTAATGTTATCACCTATGCAATACATTAATGTGTCATCCGCAAATAGATGAATTTTACATTTTTTCACGTTATTAACTATATCATTAATATACAAAACAAATAACAATGGTCCCAATTTAGACCCTTGTGGTACTCCATAAGACACTAATTTCTCTTCAGAATATACATTATTTATTTTAACTTTTTGTTTTCTTTTATATAAGTAAATATTAAACCATCTTAAAACTATAAACTATAAAAACATATTCTTTGCATTAGGAAATATAGTTAATAATAACTGAAAAAATGTATTTAAATTTAAATATAATAACCGAAATTATTTTTCTAGCAATTTTTAAAACAATTGTTACACCATACTCTCATAAAAGAGCAAAAGTAATTTTTATATATATATGGTACAGTATTTTTAAAATATTCTCTTTTTCATATACGTAAACATCGTAATTAAATGCGACTTGAATGGTCGTTATATTATTAGAAAAATAAAAATATAAAATACATTATTACGTATTTCTTGTACAGCCCACCAATCATCACAATGGTCCCCGCGGGGTTGTTCGGGTCCAATTTTTTTCTCATATTCATTACATAATAATCGGATTTTCGCATAAAGCTCTCGTTCTAATTCTGCCTCGAGCATAATTTTCGGATGACGGGAAAACGGCTTAAGCGTGTATAAAAGACGCAATAAATTATATTTTATGTTCACAACTGAGGCACACACAATACGGAACGAGGTGTGACTATAAAACGGCCGACAAAGGACTCGGACCCCAACATTCAGAAGTCGACATTTTGATCTCAGACTGTTGCCCCCGTTGTGTTTTCGGACCATTGTTTTAATGGCTCAGCTTTCGGAAACGTTCCCAGAATCGTGAAAATAGAACGGGAAAAGCTCAACGAGGCGAAGATAGACGAGGGAACGCTGAAAGGAAAATTTTGCACGCAACGTGCATTCATAAAAAGGCTTATGAAATACGGCTGCATATGCAAATTATTACTAATTCATGCAACGTCCACCATGACGGACTTGAGTGAATATGAAAAAAATGCTTTTATGTGAAATGCATATTTGGTAAATCTATTTGCATTTAGCTACTCTAAATGTGAAGATTTTTTATAAAAATATTTTGAGCTAGACGTCTTAAAGTATTTTATGTAATAATAATATTTAAAAAACATAATAAATTTAAGTTATATAGAAACCATTTAATTAAATAAAAAAGTAAAAATATATTGTGAAATAAGCCATCTAAAGTTTATACATATTTTATAGTATTTATTTTTTACATAACTAAGCCAATAAATATATTTTTATAGTTATTTCATTGTTTCACTATTTAATGCAAATAACCTTGATTTGCTTATGTACAGTGGTATAAGCACAATCAACACCTATAAATTAAGTAATGAGACATCAGACTGAAATCAGTATGTTAATAATTGCTATTTATTTTATTAATAATAAAATATTATTAAAGCTTACAATTGCTCGATTTTTTAAATTATAATAATCTGTAAAATTTCAGAAATCTAGAAAAAACTGTGACGATCGATTAAAATTATAATTAAATAATAATTACTAATACCGATCTACCAGACACTATAGAAATTAAAAAAAACGTAATGGTCCATATATGATTCAAACCCAGGTCCTTCGGATTAGTCAACGGATGTATATATAACATATAAACATAATTCACATATGTTTTCAAATAAGCGTTAAACAATAGTAAATTATGAAGCATTAAAATCGTTATGTTCCTTTGTATCACGTGTAAGCGCCTTTCATAAATATTTTGCTTTTGTAAAAGGTAGGGAAAAATGGCAGCATTTCATGAAGACAAAGACATGGTGCTATTTTAATTATAAAATGCAATATTTTAAACCTTGTAAGAAAAGGACCTTTCTAAAGAGCGTTTATTCTAACTTTCACCCCTGCTTTTAAGAAAATATAATCTCAAAAAAATAATTTTTAATTTCTCACAAAAAAATTATGATATTTTTGGAAAACTTTTTGAAACCATTTTATTATAAATTTTCTTTAATTAAATAAATGCGTTTATAGTATGATATATGATATAATAAATATGTGCAAAGCGTTAACATTGACAAACGTTTTTTGGTGGAAATTCATATCGCCCCTTCATCGCATTTCCGCATCATATAAGCAACATGAGAAATATTGAGATAACATTCATAAACATCCCCACGTTGTAACACATTCGGAAGTGGCAACCGATTACATTCCACCATTGATTTTAGAAATTATCACTAGCGATAAACGTCAGTAACAACTTTATATCCGGCGTAGACCCCCTGGGTGTTAGGTTCGTGTGCGGTCTTGCTCATTCACCACAGCCTCTCGGGTACCATATACCATACATGGGACACATTTAATGGGGGACCACATCTCACAAGAGCGGCGCGCTCTCATACACACGGGGTGACAAGAAAAGAAAAATAGGCGTTGATGCATATTTTACTTGTAGCTTTCGACACCGCCACAAAAGACAAGCCGAATGATCTATGCCCTTTGAATTGGGCCCCTTTCAGATAGTCAGATACTACCCAGGTACCATTGTGACATTATAGAGGATACGTCCGGGAGGATACGCCCCTGGGCAGAGTGTGTGTGGCGTCGCTTGGGTGGTTGAGGTGTTAAGGTTCAAATCCCAAGAGATGGCGCCTTGTTATTGTCATTGAAAAAAAGAAATGTTTTTCCGAACGCCCAACTTCTTATAAGATGTGAATTAATCAGATATTATCATGGCATGATAATATTTCATAATGAGATCCAAAGTTATATCTATTGTAAATCTTCCATTGCAATATGTAAGGCGTTAGTAACGGGGTCAACCCAATTAACAACTACTAAGTAAGTAGTGAGACACCAGACGGAAATCAAAGTCTGTAAATCTGTGATATTAGATATAGTATTATTGTAACTTACAATCAAATTTTTCATCATGATATTTATCATAGCATGTGATGATCGATCAGAATTATAATCATAATATAATCAATTATATCGTTCTCTCAGACACGATTGCGATTTAAACCTAGGTCTTTCAGATTAGTCTATCGTGCTGATACAATTTTTCATTACAATCATTTAAATATTTTTTAAAAACATATATATTATTTAACAGGTGTATTTAATTACTCAACTCTTTCATAAAATCGGTAAAAATTTAGCATTTTTATGTATATTTAAGCATAATAAATAATTCCGTAAGTAATGATAATATTGCTTTATTCTATTATGTTTCACACATTGATATTTATCTTCATAAATCACTGCTTTAATTATTTAAGATTTCCTTGAACATTAACATTGGATATGTTTATTTCTTAATTTTTTTATTACAAACTCAGGTAGAAAATCAAAAAGTATTAGATATACCTCATTAAAGAATATATTCTATGTAACATGTAAAAAAACACAAAATATATTTTTAAAATCTTCCGAATAACTGTTGATTGATTGTCTGAAAATCTGCAACTTTCATAATTTAAAAATCAGAGTGGTATTCATTACTAACGTTTTAATATTGTGATAAATCATAAATCATAAAATAATTTTCAGTAAAAATGTTAATATTAAAGTTCTGATTTTTTTTATGTATTCGGTATTCAATAAAAATTTGCATTTTAAACAAGAAAGAAATATACGAAACAGTAATATTACTCTAGCAAGCGAATTTAATTTTATTAATTCTGTATTCAAAACGAATGGTAAAATGATTCTTGTCTACGAATAAACATAGTACGTCCACTCAAAACGCCAAAAATTTCTCTATTGAAAATAAAGTTAAAATTAATAACGTAATCAAATAACTAATTCAACAATGATTTCTTTTAACGCATTGCTTTACTAAATAGGTAGTTAATATTTTGTATTATTTAGTATAAAGTATTAAACCATTAGGTAAAAATTTAGTTTTAAGACCAGGCTGTAAGTATGATTGTTAATGTGGGCCAGCAAGTGCGCAGTCGGAATCGGCACTTTATTTTTCGACTGCCTAATGAATGTTTAAACCCCTTCTTTGACTTTGCTTTTGTTGCCATCATAAACCAAACCAGTAAATATTACATATATAATAATTTAAGGCAGATTAAGATGATTCCACGTAAAAAGGATTTATGCAGAATGACTTCTTGTAATTAAACCAGGAGTCTTAAAATATCTAGTCAGAATCAATTAAAATATATATTTTTAAGAAAAAAAAAACATATTTTTTAAATGAAAATAAAATTTATTCTCATTAAAAAAACCATATTTTTTAGTAAACATATCAATGCCATTATGTGTATTTTAAGTCAAATAACTTTATTACAATTTAACAATAATTAAAGAAGGAAATTAAGTAAAACTAACGATTATCAGTTAATTTATTTTAAATTTATCAGTTAAATTTATAAAATCCTAATTTACCATTGAAAAGTCAAAAACCATTCTTGAAAAATTTAAATATCCAAAATGGCATACCTCAATAAATTTTGCAACATTTTCATAAGAAGATAAACTGCTGAACAATTTATATGTGTGAATACCAGTAGATAAATACAACTAGATGAATTTAAATTTTACTTTTATTTCATTGCAAAGAGTTCAAAGTAAACCATATTTTTTATGTTTACTGTGAAGTTAATATTAAGAAAGTAATCTAATTTATACTTAAGACTACCGATAATATATTAATAAGATAAGCTTTAATGAACAAATAAAATTTATTGTGATGTCATCTTATTATGTGAAATAAAATAAATATAACCAAACTAACCAAATAAAAGTTAAGCAAACTATACTTAGTTTGGGTTTTAACAGCAAACTGAGTTTCAATGACAGCTTAAAGCAGAATATAATTTCACTAGTCTATTAGTTCAATTAAATTTTCGCTAGTAAAAATATACATAATTACCGGTGAAATTGTATTCGAATATATTCATTAAGAAGCCAGGTAAAATATGAATTAAATGGTAATTTAATTAATTAACAAAAAGTTTCAAATGTTGCAGAATATAATGGTTTGAATTTGTAAAAAAATATTTATCAACTTAGGTAAGATATATTTTAGTATTCAATACATTAAATGAGTATGATAGATTATGTTAATTGAATGGGAGTGTTTATTTATAATTTTGGTCATAAGTTGTTATCCTTATATGATATTTTAAAGAACATTTATTTACGTGACATATGTGACAAATACTATAAATTATTATTTAAGGAAAAAAGTGACGATAGGTTTTATGCATACCTAAATATATTTATATTATAATATAATCAAATGCTAAGAGACGTTAGGGAATTAATATAAGGCATTAATACAATGAATTAATACAATACCCCAATACAGACGAAACACTAGATAATAATATTTAATTTTTAGTTATTGAAAGTATTTTAGATAATAATATGCTAAATAATATTATATAGATGTATGGTAAATCTTTTTTTCTGTAACGTCACATATTTTTTTTCTTCAACGCTCTGCGTTAAAAATGGAACAATCTCAACAATTCCTCGTAATGACCTGAAATTTCTCAGTTGTTTCTCGGAAACACAAAGATCCATCATATCCGTCAATTTGGCCGCATTGTAAAAGGATTTCATGGAAAAATCTTTTCCAAATGCAACTGTTTGTTTGTTTATGGCACCCTAAAAACATTACACAGTAAACGCAGGCCCCCATTTGTCTTTGGGTGTAATTTATGGCCCTTGCTACTAATAATAAAGGACAGGGGGCGCTATTGTCTTTATTTAAGGACGCCGAAGCAATGTTTGTCTCTTGGAAGGTGATTCAATTTGTATGCGGTCCGTGTAATTTGAGGGACAGACACAAAAATGCTTGTATAATAGACAAACGGTACAATACTTAGGTGTATATGTGTCTACATTTCTATGTTTGAACAGTAATTAAATATAATAATAAATCACATGAACTATTTCCAATTTAGTTAATATTGACTCTTAATAAACTCAAATAAGGATAAAATTTATAATATTAATAATAATATGTTCTATGTCTTCGAAAAATAGTTATAACTATAAATTTGTTACGATATAAATATTGAATCTATAATGTGTGTAATAGGTTTGCTTTCGAAAATTGATCCGCAAAAAGTATTAGATTATGTATAAACTACTACGCTTCAAATAGTCGTAAAAAATATTGAATCGTCTATAATAAAAAAAAATACTATCTAATAAAATATAATTACTCAATATATCCATCAAAAATATTATATGTACTGAATACAATTTTTTTAGCTACTAGTAATCAGGGCCGCCAAGAGCGAACCCGGACCCTGGGAAAACAATGATTCCGAGCCTCATGACAAAAATGACATTTTAAATATTTTTTAACATCGTAATACAATTTCTAGAATAAATAATAATAGGTACGAGTTAATCCTTTCTATGTTACAAATAAATATAAAAATTAGCCACCGTTGCGATATATTTTTTAGAATCATATTTTATGCGAAATATTTTAATTAGGCATTAAAAATTATTAAAAATATCTACTCATATTATTTATCTGATAACTAGTCGTGTTTTCTTTGCTGACTTTTAAGACTTTTAATAATGAGAATCAAACGAAGCACATCTAAACCGAATTTTGCCCAATAGGAGAGCGCAAAAAATAATTATCCCTTCTCAGAAGTCAAAAATTCACGTCAAAAGTAATAAAACGCTAGTTACCGAGCGTATCCACTGTGATGGCGCCGACACGATTTTACATATTAGATATCGATTTTTTTTAATATTGAGATACTGTTCATAGACAATATCTTATATTCATTTAATTAAAAAAAATATGTACCTCTTTACTAGACGTAGAAAACTTTTGTTTGAACATTATTTTATGCACTCTTTTTTGATCCTAATAATATTCTAATAATATATAATCATATCTACTTATATAAATATGTGAGTATCAACATTTCCACTTGTATATTATATTTTTTTGTATACTTCGTATGTGAGAGGTAAATAATACATGAATACATAGAAATACCCACATATATATATGATTTTCTATATAAAATAAATCAAAACAAAACCTAAATATCTTTCCACATAAAAATGCAAAAATATATTTGGTCTTATGGTATATGTATGTATAATTATATATAAATAAACAAGATAAACTTTCTAAGAAATGAATGAGAAAATTCCTTAAATTTAAACCAATATCCAAAATATATAAAAGGAACAATCGGACGTGGTGAACAAACATCTAAATTTAGCTCCTTGAATTTCATTATAACCATTTTCTATTGTCCGTCTTATTTCAACATGCATATGTATATTTAATATATTAGTGGGACAGTGTAAAAGACGCGTGATTTGTTATTCTAATTTTTTATTTTCTATACGTGTGTATTCTACATTTTTTTACTCTCGTACAGGCCCCTCATAATTTTGTGAAAAATATATCTGTTTCAGTTCATCGCTCTAAAATGTTCAACAAATAAACATATTATTTATTTTTCCATATAATTTCACATAACTGAGTTTCGGCCTTTTGATTTACCGGATAAATTTGATATGTGTAACATTGATCCGTGCGAAACAGATTCGCGTGTCGAATTTTCACCTCACTACTGTTATAACGACGATTTTAAATGGAAATAATTCATAAACATCAATTACGAGGCACATAATACCAAATTTTCCCCACAATGGAACGAATAGATAAAGAGAGGACGCTCAACACCGAATCATCTCGGCTCGATTTCTGACTAAACGGCTCGTATAAGCGTTTTCTATTCACGTAGTCCCATTTTTTTCCTCTAAAATGAGATTGTTAGTTATTTGACTGGACCTTGAATATCTTAATTATTTTACTGTCGTCGCTTTCATGGCAAGACAATGGCGAGATGTCTCAATACTGGCTCCTCGAAGTACGCGATGGGACAATAAAGTTAGGACCTTGTGAAAGACGGTGGAAGTTAGAAACAGCGGGAAGTTTACTGAAATGCCCAGATGACATAATGGAAGCTGGAATGGATTGTCTCTCTGAAATCTGACGTCGGATGCACAGCTTGAATTTTAACGATTCAATGAACGACACCTACGGATTCAGAGTTATTGTAGTCAAACGTCGTTAAGAACGATCATTAGAAATAAATCATGCCTTTTTCACAGATTTTCAATAGTGAACATGTAATTTTAAAGAACAGTAGCAAGTGGTATGTTTCTTTAAGAATAAAATGAATTTCTAAATACATAACTGCCATTTTATTCGATTGAGTATAATGACAGTGTTGCTTAGTTTTCTAAAAAAATACATACATTCACAAAATTTACAGTAGAGAAGCATTCATTATAAAGTCAGAAATTTTTCCGTAAATCTATATAATTTATAGGTAATTCACTGGTTATTTGTTTTGATTATCATAAAGCAATATTATGGTGCAAAATATATATTTTTTTATAGCAAACAATTTTTGTGTTATATAAATTACGGTTCTTTTTATTAGACCGATCCGGGAATTGAATTTCCACAACTCATTCACAATATTCACCTATTATTAATAATATTTTACCATACATTTATCATTTTAATGAACATTTTACAACCTTTACAACACGGGTATCTAATCACTCGTTAATGCAACTTGCGTATCAATATTATTAAAAAAAATTACGAATAAAATTTAAGAAAGTCAAAATAAACGACATAAGAGTGTTTTGAAAAAAAGACAACTACTTATTGTTTGAAAAGTAAAGCATTTTTTGCAATGCAATAAAATTTACTTTTTAAAGGCATTATATTTATTTACTTAAAAATAATAAACTGCAAGGAATGTGACGTATCAAAAAATTAAGGATCCGGAAAAAATCTTATGTATTTCTCAAGTTATGGGGTAGAAAATTAAATTTCTAAACAAAACTAATTCGTTTACTGATGACGAATTTATTAAAGTATGTTATGAGAGCATAGCAAAAATAAACTGTCCTTAAAACTCAAGAGATAATAAATCTTTAACCATATCTTTGGATTAAAGCATTGATCTTACAGATGTGATTCAATTTCTTTCGAGAAATTGACAACGAATTTAATATTATCTACAAACATTTTCACAGATTTGTATGAAGCAGAAATAGCAGAATTAGCAAGTAAATATTGAATTACATAAAAAGAAAATAAATATTTAATTCTATATGCATTCATTGACGATTTTTTGTTGAGCAATGCTGCTCAGAAAATCCATAAGATTGAACACTCACCTATTACTTTTTTTTATAAGTCATAAAATATTTTTAATTGGTATTCTGAATTTAATTAGAATATATTTGATAGAATATTACATTTTAGGTATATACTTATCACCCATTAGTAATGAGTTAATATGATATTTACGAACTGATATTATAAAATTTAATAAAATTTCTACAAATTTTCAATCAGGGCATTGGTAAAATTAAATACCTTTCTTAATAAATATAACTTATCGGGTGTTATTATCCTGTTCTATATTGTGTTTAGTCTAGTTAAAAGCATTTATTTAAAAAGAAAAAAATGTTACCATCTTAAGCCAAAAATAATCTAAGAAAAATGGTTACCGATAACAGAAATGTACCCCATTTTGTACCTGTATTAAGATCCTGTCAATTGAAGTTATTTATATTCAGTAAAAAAATGTATCTTTAGTATATTGTATTTTGTATTCAATCTGTATTAGGATCTTATCTATTATGGTTATTTATATTTAGTAAGAAATATTTCTTTAGTGTATATATATTTATAAAATACAATAACTATATCATTATTTGAGCATAAAGAATTAATATGTTAAGTGTTAAATATTTATGGAATATTATATATAAATTATTTTGAGAAGAGTAAGCAATGTGATGAAGAAAAAAAAATTGGATGTTAATTTTAAGTTTAACGAATTAACGTTTTAATTTTAAAAATACATACATACATATATAAATAAGGATTAAGTTCTCAAGTGCTTGTAGTAACTTATATATTTAAAAGTTCATAAAAATCTCATTCTATACTAATATTGTGCAGATTGTAAATCTAGTACATAGTTATTTTTAATAAAGCACAAAGCTCAGAATTATTACATGAAAATAGCAAACGTGTTTATTTTAAAACGAATTCATTAATTAAGTTATCTAAATTTATTATCAAAAATAATATATTAAATAGCCCTTTTTAGTGTCCTACCTAAATCAATAGCTAATGGTTATCAAGTTCACCTTATTTATATTGAATTTATTTTTAAATTTTTAGAGGTTTTGATACTTAAATATTTTAATAATATATTGATAATTTATTTGATTAACAAAAACATAAAATACTGTATAAGTACTAGTGTTTTTTTATAAAAATTATCGTGTCTAGGAGATCGGAGTTAGTGATTATTATATAATTATAATTTCCATCGACCATCACATTTTTATTTATCTCACAGATAAATATCGTAACGAATAATTTAAATAAAATCAAGCTAAGTTATGCATAGTTATATCTATTAATTAATATCTATTAATTTAGAAATTTTATTTTGAGTCCAGTGTCTCGCTATTAATTTAATAGTTGTTGATTGTGTTTACTCAGTTGTAACGGATTGAGTTACCGACTGTCTTGTTGTGATGGAATATTTACAATAAATAATTATAATTGACTATACAGCGTTGCTCCAATTTAGAACTGATCGTCAATTTGGGTTTATGAATGCCTGTCATGCTGCAACGGAAGATTATAATACGTAAAAGAACCAAGGATAAAATTGGTGTGTTTTGAGGTTGTATGGCAGCAGCATAGGTAGGAATCATGTTCATGTGCGATTTTTCAAATATTTTTTAAAAGCAGTCTGATTCCAAAAATACAGCACTCTCTAGCATACTTCACGTAAAAATCAAGAATTGGTTTAGATTAAAGAAGTTAACGAGCATAGTTATAAAATCTAAATTTAATAAAGCATTTGTCCTATAAGGTTTAATAAAAAATCAGTCTATATATTTTTAATGGAAATTTTCTCATATTCTGTATATTTAGTTTAATTTTGACATATTATGACAATAACACAATTAATTTGACCATTGGAAAAACTTAAACAAACTTTGTATATAAAAGTTAAAAAACAATTTCAAGTCTGATCATCCATAACAGACTCGAGACTTTTAATGAAAACCGCCTTTAAAATTTTCAGTCCATCACAATAACTCAACAGTCGGTCGCTTTCGTCGAGTTTTTACCGCGTTTCATTACAATATCTGTTATCTCTGTATGAATATTTCGTCAGTGTCACAATTTACATAGTGTCCTATCCATAGTCGAGTTTTTGTGTCGGCACAAGGTCTTCCACGAGCCGCCTTCTACGAGCGCTCAATGTAAAAATGGCGGGTCATTGTTGAATATTCGGACAAGAAGACAAGACGGGACAACGGTGTCCAGACACGAAGACATTTTTTACCTGTCAGGTGAAACAATAATCGGCACGCTGTTGGAGACAATAATGACATTAGAGCGGGAGCTCAAGTAGCCGTCTTGGCTCAATGACGCAAAACATTCGGTAATTTATTGCCTTCCATACCGATCTATAGTGTTTAACATAGAATTTGACAAGTTTCGATAATCAATATTAAAAGCTGCGCTCTCGGTTATTTATCGATTGTATAAAGCCTTTCAAGGCGGGATGGAATATTTTATGATTCATGAATTTGACAATGGAAGATATAATGGGACAGTAAAATATGATAGAAATGGCTTACTATCTAACTACGTCGTCATTTATTTGTATAACTATTATCATACACATTAAAATGCATACGAAGAGTATACAAAAATAGTATAATAAATATATTTATTATCATCTTTGAACTGCCTCAAAATATTGTTGTATTTTAAAAAAGCAAATGGCATGTATTTTTATGTCATAATTAATATCAAATTAAAATGATTTAATATTTATTTTTATTTTAAAAATAACAATAAAGCATTAAAAATTAAAGAATATTGAAAACCTAAGTCGGTCTTATGACTGCAAAATATTTACCGCCTAATGTAATAAATTTAATTCAACAAATTGAATTTTTGATTTGTTGCAAAAATAAAGATTGAAAATTCAATATTTTAAAATGCAGTTTCTAATGACAACATCTCGTTGTGAAAATAAATGAAAAAAATGGGAGCAATTATTGATTTATTAAGACCGTAATAAAAAAATGTCTTTTATCTATGTATGGTTAACAGAACGAGAACAGCTTCTAATTGATTTTTGTCTCTCAGTGGTAGGTCGCACGGTTTCTCAGCCCATTGTAACTTATAAAATATTATGATACTATAGTTTACGAATGCACATAATACATATCCTCATCATGACTAATTTGGTATGAAAAGCATGATTGTTTAGTGTTCACTCCTGGTGGGCCTTGTCAACAACACGTTATACAATATCAGCGAATCCCTGCGTGAATTCGTCTTTCGTGAAACCAATCGTCTTCTTTTTAAACAATCAAAGGACTACTTATCCTTTCATGATGACAAAATGAATATTCGGCAGTGTTTTGGACCCCTGAAGTGTTAACAAGCGCGTGTCACTTTTGACAAATTACAGTCCGGAGCATACGACAATGTTTTCCATTGACACAGTCTCCTATTTACATTTCTTATTTACATTTGACACTGCTTCTATCCACTAGAAAATGTTTACGTTAACTACTGCTATAATTTATCTATTGAACGTAAATTGCATTGTGTCGCTTGTCTTTATAAGAAAAAAAAACTATGTCGAAAATATCCAAAAACGTAATGGATGCTGATTAGTTTTGGTTTTCCAGAGAGACTCATATACAATACACGAGTAAAGAACAATCGTTTAATTTTTTCGTCTCATCCCAAGTATTCCGCAATATAAAATCATCGCCATCGACTGAAAATTCACACCGATAGTTGGTTTTTTTTTGTACCGTCGCTGTAATTTAAACTGGTTCGTAATAAAAGACGCGATATGGAGTTTGTGTATAAAAAAAGAAAACAGTTAGAGATGACCGCCGAAGAAAGAAATCGCTTTTTTCTGTATCGCTCGGAATTCTCCGTTTCTGAACGCACGATTTTATAAAATTTCAAATAATAGAACGTCTCGGATTCTCGTGGGAAAATCCTCGAAGATCGATAGAGATGTTATGTAAAAAGAAGAAAATGTTTTTCGATGAAATCTAAAAGAATTTGAAGTACAGTGAAATTCGTTTGGATGACTCTCAGTAAAGCGGATTTAATTGAGTCATGCACACTTCATTAACTATTTTTAGGTAAATCTATTTTGTATACATGAAGGAAAACTATTTTTATATTTGACTACATCTAAATAGTACGAAAAAAAACATGATTACCTATCCAATAATTTTTATTTAAAATTATAAATGACAATGGATCACATATTAAAAAATAAAATATATATTGACATCAAAAATTTATAATACAAGAAGTAACCTAATTTTACAAAACTATTTGTGAATTAATGTAACTTCTGGAACTGATTATGTAAATACATATATTTGTTAAATTTAATTACGTGGTGGTTCTTATTACTTGTTGAAACTTTTTAGCCCTCCATTGCTTAGCAGCTAAACTTAGCTGAATACTTTAGTTATATTGAAATGTTTCTGAAGTCTTTGTTAATTTTATAAACTTCTTAAACGTTATAATGCGAATTTCGTGAAAAGTATTTAATGATATTAAGTGGAGTTTGAAGAGTAGACGAAGGGCATAACTAATGCTTTTATCGACCATAAATTTAATAAATTTAACAGTGCTTCGTGTTTATTACTTGGAATTGCTGCAAGAAAACTTTGAGCATAAGTTCATTATATGCTTTTTAAACCGAAATGCACTTTAAAAATATAATGCTTTAATTCACATGAAGTTAAAATACTATATATTGTATTAATTTACAAACTAATTGTAACTGATTGTTTATGTGAATTATTCGTTCGTAAGCGGACTAAGCATTCAAAGGTTAAAGGCTAACAAGCGCACGGTTAGAATTGGTCCTATCATTTTCAACCACTTAATTACTGATTGTAAATTAGGTTTGGAAAATATCTACATGGGGTTTATATTTATTTTCAATAAGTTAGCCAAATATTAACCATAAAACATCGATGAATACGATTAAAAATGAGCTTACATTTTTTCTTTAGTATAAAGTGCTTACGAAATAACAGCTATAAACATTAAAATACTGTCTTTTATATATTTTTCCCTACTCTACATGTTCTATATTTTCTTTGAGCAAGAAAAAGTACTTCGCTTTGCAAGGATTCCAGACGATTAATTTGAGCATACTACGTATGAACTGGTATATCATATATGTAGACTCGAACCGTCAATAAATTACTAAAGTGAACGCTCCTCTGCATAATGAAGCTGGGCATCCTTTGCGATGTATTTTTAATACCCTCTATACTTTTTCAAACTTTACTTTTACATCCTCGTCCGAAGATTTTTTTATTAAAACGCTTATAAGTAAATTTCACATAAAAAGTTTTTGATGCTGAAAGGTCTGTAGTTGTCTTGTAGACAGTCCTACTAAGAGGAAGGGAGAGGGGGAAAATTCACGGGGTCCGTTCTATAAGAAAAGACTATAAGAAATAAAAGAAGCGGAACATTGCCTTCAAAATTATTGTTAGCTTTATTGCTTTTTGAACGTTTAAAAAATATTAGACGTGAGAGGAAATATTAAACGAATGTAAATTAACAGTAAATTTAGAAATTTTATCCCAAAATTCAGAACGAATACATAAAAATCAACAACAGCACCAGATGAATTATATAAATATAATGTTTTTATAGATTGTATTCTCGGTAATTTGACAACTGGATTTAATGCAGCAAAATAAATAAATAATACATTCAGTTTTATGTGGTTATTTCTAAAAAAAATAAAAAAAACAATCTTGAATCTATCCCAAAAAATATTTTTTAAAATATGTCATTTCAGTAAAATCATATCGGAATAGATTTAACCATTAGATATATATTTTTACCATTGAAAATATAAAATATTTGGCAGGTGATAGTAAAATTATATGATTTCAACTTTACTATATGTATTATAGTAATATATATTTTTACATACTTATGTGTATTTTTTTGTAAAGCTATAAGTCCAAATACATTTTTCCAGTAGAAATATATTTCTTCTAGTGAAAATATAATTTAACTGATAGGCGCTAATATGCTGCTCTAAAATGTCTATGAAAGTCAATTTGACAGTTGCGAAACGTCCATTTTCTGTTCAGACCCAAACCTAACCTAACGAAAGTTCTAAAACTAATTATAGTTTCAAAACTTTCATTAGTCTAAAATACAAACTAAGCCAACTCAAGTCAGGGGAAAATAAGCGGAAGAATAAGTACAGACAGACATTCCATCTCACATATTACTCCGTAGTTTGTTTGCCCTTTGATATATATATTTATTTTTTTATTTACGTAACTAGCTCATTCTGCGGTTGCAATTTTAGACATTAAAATATTAAATACGTATACAATTAAAAAATATATAATTACATTTAAAATATTTATTATTAAATTTTAAAAGTACCAATAAGAAAAATAAGAAGCGTAGTAAAAGGAAAATATAAATTATATAGTGATATGATACCGATATTACTATAGATTTATAATATAATATGACTGAACAAAATATATTCAAATCGAATTTTGGTCAATAGGAGAGCGCAAAAACAAGTATCACTTCTCAGAAGTCAAAAATTCACGTCAAAAGCAAAAAAATCGTGTCGGCGTCGGCGCAGTGGGAACGCTCGGTAACGAGCGTTTTTTGACTTCTGAGAAGGGACAATTGTTTTTGCGCTCTCCTATTGGTCAAAATTCGGTTTAGATGTGCTTTATTTGATTCTTAATATAAAAAATCTTAATATAAATGCTTGATAATCGAGCGTTTTTACCGTGATGGCATAATTTTATTGCTTTTGACCTGGACTGGATATTCACTATATGGCAACACTAAGCAGAAAAGAAAATACGAGTAATTATCATGTAAATAATATGAATAGATATTTTTAATATTTTTTAATGCTTAATTAAAATATTTCGCATAAAATATGGTTTCAGAAAATATGTCGCAAAGATGGCTCATTTCTATATTTATTTGAAGCATTGAAAGAGTTAACTTGTACTTAATATTATTTATTCAAGAAATAATACTACGATGTTAAAAAATATATAAAATGCCATTTCTGTAATGAGGCTCGGAATCATTGTTTTCCCAGGGTCCGGGTTTGAACTCGGAAGCCCTGATTGTACAATTTCTAATCATCAGTGTATAAATGGTATTGTTCTCAGTTAATTCTCTATTGATTAATACTGTTTCCAATGAAAATTATGTTTATATTGGTCAAAGGCTTTTTCAAAGTCGACTTGAGCAACAAAAACTACTTTATATTATTGAATTTGTAAACGTAATTCTTAATGGATCATCCTGCTGTTAAAAAATAATAAAAATGTACGCACATAATAATTATATAAATTTGATAACATATGTTTGATTTATCTACGCGTACATTAATAAATAGTCCATAAATTGATTATCCACATGAATAATTTTATGAAGTTAAAATGTAATAAACACAAATTATTGGTTTGGCGCAGCGTCGGTTAAATTCGCGTCTTAACCACTAATCCATATGTTTAACCGAGTGGCTTTCATAGGTGCCGCGTGTTATTAAGATATTTATTGAATCGAAAATATATGCAGGAATGTATCAATAACTATATTACATTGGCATCAAAATTACACGCGATTAGTGCGCCATTTTTCCTCTGGCGCGAACTAGGCTTCCACGGCCTCGGGCGCCAGAATTACAAAAATTCAGCCCCCGAATTTGGCTCCTATACTTACTGTAATGGATTATTATATTTCATTATGTAATCTAATATGGTTACTAACCTACGCGCTTCAATATCGAGGCGTACACTGAAATGTCCAAATAATAGACTATTGGATTTGTCCGGATACTGTTGCCACCGCGTCCTTTCTATCTAACCTCCGGGCATAAGACTTATATATAATAGTTATATTGTTTTCAAATAACTGCGTATAATATCCAGTGTTTGAATATCACAAGGAATCTGCGAAATTGCCTAGCTTTCGCTCGAAAGAATCTCAAACATTCGCCAACAAGTTGAACGAATCGCTGGAGCAGTTCTCACAATATTAGGAATTCCGTTAAATACTTTCCGGATTTTTTATTTATTTCGCAAGCGTGATCGTTCAAAGGTCGCAAATTTAGAGTATGTATCGCAAAAAATTCACTGTAGACTTTTGGATGAGATTTTCGAGGTCGAATGGGCTTTATGCATGTCCAAACGATTATTGTTATTAACAGCGCTCCAGATTGACGATACACTTTTTACGATAATATCGTAAATTGAACGTTATTGATCAGTAAATATACATTTTTTAAAAGAAAATTATGCTATTAAGTGTGTACGTGTTACACATAAAACGATGGCGTATTAAGTTCCTACGTTAAATTTTATTGTGCCAAATTTAAGAGGAAATTATTTTTATTGAAATTATATACATAAATATTAATTACTTAATAAAAACGGGTTAAATTGGAAAATAATAATTGTATGTACTACATAAGGTCTATAATCTTATATTTTACACTATTGGAAAATCTTCGCCCATATCTATTATCTATATGAAACTAATATAATAAATTTTAATTACACAATTAAAAACGGCTATAAATATATAATAAAATAATAATTTTATAAATACTGTTATTTATACACTATTAACATATTTAAAAGTATTATTATGATTTAAAATTGAATTTTTCAATCATTTTCAAATAACGTATATGTTATTATCATATATTTGTCTAGATTATAACCATCTTAAGCAAAATAACCTTTGTCAATAACAATAATATGTACAAAAATATTTATTAAGTTTAAAAGCTTTTTAAAAATTTTAATCTGGGGATTTTTCATTCATTGATTGATAAACGTGACGGAATTTGAAGGCTGATTAAGTCAAGTTAAAGATCATAATTCTTGTTAATAAATAATGCGAAAACACCATGAAGATTACGTTGAAGATGAAAGCAAAGCAATAATTAATGATAAATAATCTACATCTAACTCTCATCACAATATCGTTAAAAATAAAATTAATAATAAGATTTATTTTTTAGCAAGGCTTCTTCATTATATGTTAATAAAACTGCTAAATTGAAAAGGCAAAATATTCGACAAAAGTACGTTTCATGAAAAAAGAATGACTATGATTGAAAAATAATGCATTTTTTTCAATGCAATAATACTTCATTTTTAAAGACATTATATTTCATTTCTTCAAATATTTTATAAACTGCAAGGAATGTGCCATATACAAAAATTAAAACTCTGGAAAATATCTCATTTCTCAGTAACAACTATTACTAAAAATTACTTCTCATTTATTCAAGGTAAGTTATATGGTAGTAAATTTAATTTATAAGCAAAGCAAATTCGTTTACTGACGATGTTTTGAAAGTGTTCGAAGAATAAAATGTCCTAAAAACTTACAGATATTTAATCTTATTCCATAGCTTTAGATGAAAGCACTCATGTTACAGATTTGCTACAAATTTAATATTACCGAAGAACTGACTTTCCTATTTTCACTAAAAGGTAAGTTTTACACAGATTTTTATAAAGCAGTTCAATCAATATTAACAAGATTTCGCTCGAACATCACATGTTTGATATTTTTGTCACTGATGGTTAGATAAAATAAGATCAATAATTTATATTTTATCACTACATTCAACATCAATAAAGCTACGTTAAAAATGGACAATATTATTAATATCGTCATTAACAAAATTATTTTATTAAAAATAAGAATGCTTTAATAACAAAAAATTCAATATCCTCTGGAAACTGTACACTGTACTGTAGTAAAGTTATCAAGTCATAACTCAAAAGGAAAACCTTCACTTGAATTTGAAAATGTCTGATTTAACATTTTTAGTGCATATCACTGCTCATTTAAATTAACTAAACACATCTCCAGGTTTATGATCAGTTAATGAACTGAATGTTTCAAACAGCGTCGGCATTTAAAATTAAACTGAAAGTGTGCCTATCTGTGAATAAGAACAGTTTAATTTACTTAGAAACACAATTATTTAATTGGGTTATAAAGAGCTTTTATAACCCAATTAAATAATTAGTTTAATTAGTTGCATTTTTTATAGTTATTTTAATAATTTATTATCACCTTTCATAAAAACAATTTCTTAAAAATATGTAATATATTTAATAAAAATATTTAAAATTTTAAAAACTTGAAAATATATAATAAAAATATTTAAAATTAAAAAAAAGCTTTAAATAAAATAACATAATTTTATCATAAATTTTAATTTCAGTAATATAAACGTTTTTTAGTTACACCATAAGTTACTTTTTTATTTGTTTTATGTGTAAATTTAAGAGCTAGTTTTTAATTATATTTATTAATTAGAAAGAAACAATATACTGAAAATATGGACCACCTAATTTGCTGATTTAAACCAAAAGTGGACAGTAAGAACAATATGCGCTTTAAAATATTAATAATTTTGAAACCTTCGTCTATTTTTATTAAAAAATAATTAGTTCATACCTTTTTTAAAAGTAAATTTTTTTCTGCGCAGCATTATTTATTTTAATAATTAATAAGTGCAAAAGTTTTCACTGTATTTAAAATAAATAATAAACTAAACATATTTAAAATCTATAATAAACTAAAAATATTTGAAATCCATAATAAAATAAAAATTATTTTTGAGATTGAAAAAAATATTTTGAATATATCTTGAAATTTTATTCTGAACTTTTAAAATTTATAAAATTTTTAATTGTTGTCATTGTGACAGCCTGAATAGTACTTATTTTGAGACTTTGTCCTTTTATGCTAGAAATGTTTTCTTTTTAGCGAAATATTAAAAATTCTCTAAAAAATGGCCAATGTTCGCCTGTATTTTTTTCTGTATAGAGAAGCTAATACAAATCTACATGATTTATATTATATTTAAAATCCCTTATAAATTAAATCATCAAGTTATAAATTTTTTTTAGAACTGTGTTTTATAATTTGAATCGAAAAATCGATTGCCTAGTTCATTCTCAAGCGCGCTAAAACCGAGATTTCCCTTAACTGTCAAATTTGCTTACATATGACAACTTTTCTGTCATGTCGAGCATTCGTCGCGCGCAATTAAATAAACAGTGAAATATGTTATAATCAAAGCATTTTTCTTACAAAGTGTTAATTGAATATGATTCATAATGATGTAGTATTAGAATTATGGACAATATGAACAAAACTTTAAATTATGAATGTTCCAAAGTGTTTATTCTAACAAAATTACTATTGACTTTCTAGAATAAAATATTAAAATACAAACAGCAGGGATCTGGCAATAAAATATATACATAATAAAGTTAAATTAAAATATTACAATGTATGATTAGCATGGTAGTAAAAATAAAAAATTACATTTTACCCACTATATAGTATCGTTTACAGTTAATTTTCAGAAGCAATTAGAACTTTTATAACATTTACGTATGGCAAATAATTAAAATATGACGTATTACGACAACTTTGAAGAAGATGAAGAGATGCCTCTACTATTTTACTATTATATTTAATCATCTACGGTAACGTCCGTTAATTTTGTTTTTCAGTTGCCATTTAAATTGAATTTATGAATTATATAAGTAGTAATAATGTGTTCCATGTTGAACTCTTGATAAGTTCATATTGTTTTTAATTATTTTTCAGAAGCAATGATAGAACCATTTGATAACCTTTATGGCAAAAACATAGAATTGAAATATATAAACAAAAAGTGAATCATCTCAAGTTGAAATCACTGACAGCTAGTATTATCTTTTTATAAAAAACATACTACATAAATTTGATGTGACAGAACATCCTTAATTTGACTGTTCCGAAAAATAAATGATTGCACAGAACAAAAATTGATGAAAATCCATGACATAGATACATATTCTGCCACATAGAAATGAAAAATAACCCACTCTTAGATATTTTGGCTATCGATTATTCCAGGTATGCAATCACATTTTTATAATCATTGTAAAATGTTGTCTATTAGATAACATCCAAGAATCTACACATTTATAAGCTGTCTGTTGATATATTATGAGTCGTCGCGGAACGGTATTATAATAATGGTTTTAATTTATTTTGTTTATATACCTTGGTGTATACAACAACTCACTTACTAATCTAAATATTATCACTGCTTATTAAATTAATTAAAAATTCAAATATTTACATCCTAGCCAAATTATTACGTCATATCATTGTCAGTTCTCTGTGAAAGTATTGTGTTAAGATTTTAATTATTATACATATTTTCAGTATTTATAATTATTTTTTAGAAGCCACGAGAAAACAATAAGATGTCTACACAAAAATTTAAAAAAACTTCTTCGACTAAATAACCGACTGAATCACAATCATTGTCACGCGATCGTCGTGAAAGATAGTATCCCCAAATATCAATAGATAAAAAAATGCGTTATATTAGCATTTATATGGTTTGATAGACATTAATCTCAATCCTCATACGTACTAAGTATAAATGTATTTGGAATTCGTGTAAATATATTCAGTCAAATCTAACGTATATGTGCATTAAATCGGAAGCAATGAAAATGTTTATGTATTGTAAAAGAAAAAACTCACTTTTTGGCCTCGGAACTTAGGATTTGAAGATTTCAACACCAAGATTGTTTATGTAGTTTAACAATGTATTCTTCTAATCCTCACACACATTATGTATATAATTAATTTAATAACACACCTAGTTAATTTGTAAACCGAATTCAGTCAAATCGAACAACGCACATAACGAATTAATGAAAATTACTGTCGCGTAGCAAAATTATTTAAAACTATTGTCACGTTACTGTCGGCCATCTTGTTTTATATTTGAATACTTATTTTTCATTGGTCGACAACAAGAGAATACATTAGCGAAGGCTCGAAAATCATCGTTCGAACTCTATTTTTATTTTTAATAATTATAATTAAATATATTTCCTTTGTTTATGTGTATAATTATGCACCGTTTATACAAAGCGATACGATTTACAAAGTAAACAATTGAGCATTTAATGTTTAATTTTAAATCGCGCGCGATTCAATATTTTATATAAACAATTATATTTAAGATATTAAATTTAAAATACGGTTTTTCTACAGGTGTGTTTTTAATTATGTGCAAACTCGCATATTTATTGGTTAGTAGATGGTATGAAGTTTAAAAAATTAAGAGGCTTAAATTATTTTGTTCTAAAATGTTTATGAAACGTAATTTGACAGTTGCGATATGTTCTTTTTTGCTTAAACTCAAACCTAACCTAAACGAATAAATTTAATGGAAGTTCAAAACATATAATTAGTTTTAAAACTTTAAGTTAGCTTAGTTTTAAACAACAAATGGACGTTTCGTCTCTGTTACAGTGAAGTTGTTTTTTCAATAGTATGAATAACATTTTACTAATTAGGTCAGTTAAAATTAATCAAACAATTGCTTTATGATTCCATTCCAGTATACGTACGGTCAGAAAATTCATTGCTTCCAGACAGTAAATATCATTAGTAGGCAATAAATTGTTTATGCAATCAATTAACGCGGCAATTGCTGGCGATAAATTGTAGGCGATACATTTTTCTCAACTATTTTAGGTGTGCAATATAAATGTTTTTTTTATATATTTAATTATATAAATATTGTTTATATGATGCCAAGCATCTTGGAAAAACCTGTCAGTAATTTTGGCTCAAGATTAGACTTATTAATTTTATTGTGAAAAAATTAATGATTTTCGAGAAGGTTCGGAGGTTTCAGAAATTTCAGCAATATATTAAATTAAATACAAACGCAAAGATTGTATTTCATAAAAAAATTAACTTGGCCTCAATCTAATGTTTTATATAGACAATGTAGTGATAAGACAAACCTAATAAATATTCTTAGTACTTTTGGAATTATTAATAAAAGTAATAATAGAAGTAGTCATCCTGCTTTAAATGTGTATTGTCAACCAGCGGTATTTTAAATATCTTTAAAGTTTTAAAATGTAAGATTTATTTCTACTGTTTCTTCTTAGTTATTGATAAAAAATGTAATTTTTATATATTTCAGAGCTACTTACCTTTTAAAAATCAATCTCGAATATATTGCTAATAATCTGCTATGTAGATTGAGAAGGAAAGAAAAATAATATGAAAAGAAAAATGCGATAGGAACAATACTAAACTGCTAAATTTATTCAGAATATAAATAATTTTTAGTGATAATAATATTCATTGTTAAATAAAATACACTAATAAATTGCGAACGCTTTTATTAACTTTCTTCATTACAGTGAAACATATATAATTTATTAAAACTAAATGTGACATAAAATTTCGACTTAACTACTTCTTAAAATAATGTTTTTTACATAATATAATTGCGTACATTAATTTACTTATGAACTAAAAAGCCATACATAATACAATTATTAAAAAACTAATTAATTTATATAATACAATAAAATACATTTAAGGCGTCGATTAAGGCAATTAATTTTGAGATGCGTTGCTTCAAAGCATCGCTCATACCCTGGTGCTTTACAATAAAATAACTACGAAAATTAAGTGATTTTGTACAATAATAAGACACATAGAGATTGCTTAAGAGTAATACTATTGAATAACGTTATATAATAAGGCGAATTGTAGATTGTAATTGCATCATTGTATTTTTAATGAACATTTTTTTAATAAGGCAACTGTTGACAAATAAAGTTTGACTACATATAATACAATGGAATAAAATCTAAAACTAGACGTAAATTAAATCGCAGACAATATTTTTATTTGGTGTTTTGACGATATGTTTTTTTAATATTTTTTTTCTTATCATTTCTTCAATAGGAAATTAGTGCACTCTGCTCATGTCCATTCCTCCAAGTTGACCGATGTAAGGATATCCTGATTTGGCTTCAGTCGGCGAATGAGCGTGAGATCCGTAATGGGACGGATTGGTCGTGAAAAAGGAACTGTGAACAAAATTAAAAAAAAAACATTATAATATTTGTTTTATTACATTTAGATAACTTAGGAACTACTGGGTGTGTTTGATTAGATCCATTACAAACGTTTCATAAATAAGATGTATTACAACGAAAAAAAAAATACACAATAAATATAAAGTATGAATGCTGGCTAGTGTGAACACGCTCGTCTAATTACATGTGCCATAATTCAATTTATACATGCATTGTAATCATTGGTAGTATTTTGCAAGTGGGCTACTAAATTTGTAGGACACCGTTCCTATTTTCTCAATTGAAAAATAAACCTTACTTTATGATCGATGCGCATGCGCATTTGCTACTGAGTGTACCAGTCGTGACTTCTCTCGCGCATATAATAGCAGATCAGGCGTGGGGAACGAGCGCTCGTCTATCATTAGAATTAGCCGAAGTCGGCGTTTAAGCAACACTCGGACCGGGGCATAAAACCGATTATTTGGTTAATTATTAACCGGCTACCGGTTCGTGAACCGTTCATTATTGGCGAGAGAGCGATTGTCCGTGCGCCGCGGGTGCGCGACCGCCGACCGTCGATGGCGACTTTTGATAAATCACCGCGACATGGCTGACTATGCTGGATACTTTCAATTTTTTTATTAAAAGCATTTTTACCAATAAAAATATTTATATTTAAACATAAAAAATATAGTAACATTTCTAATTTCTCTAAATTTATTTAAAATGTAGAAAGGAGTAATGATAAGTATATCGAACGTATATCTGCATCGTGTACTTTAGAGCAAATTAGTGGGGCGTACACACAAAGTTGTCATCTCTTTTTCACTTATGAATAATGACGAAATGAATAGATCTCAAAGTGACTCTGTTAAAAGAAACGGAGTATAGACGTGTGATTTGGTGACAAATGTATAAATATGTACGTAATTGTAATGTACATACATAAATATATCAAAGTAATAAAAAATACAATAATAAATTCCGTTCGCTTAAAAATATGTTGAGAACCATTGGTGGTGTGTAAATTACAATAGTGAACAATTAAATGCTATTTACAAGGATAGAGCGAAACATTCTTTCTGTTGTCATTGCATTCTTGGGTGTTTTTATTTTATTTCAGGTAGAAGTCGCAACATTTGGAACGGGTATATATCCTAAATAAATTATATTATGTAAGTAGCTTAATTTTTGTTATTAAATAAATTAGACCTCAGTAAATTCAGTAAGAAAAAAGTTTTTGTCCGGTAAAGGTTAAAGGTACATTTAATACTATAGAATTAAAATATGAATGTTTTTGCTTCGATTTAAAATAATAAAGCTCCAATTTTAATTGTCATTGGATACGTACACGCGAACAATTAGCGAAAGTCCTACCTAATGGATAGCTTAGAACAATAATTATTTAAGGGTTTTTACTCCTTCGCCCTTTGATATACGGCCGTCATAAATAAACCGTTGAATACAGGGCCACAGTCAGATTTATACCTTTTGATATAGGTGCTCGTGTAAACCTACACCGTGGATTTAATTTATACCATAATGCATGATGGCCTACTGTTAATTACCACTCAATAATCATAGATGCGGTGCCGCATGTGATGCGAGCGCCGATCGAAAAATGCGCTACAAATCACGTGGCAGTTCTAATTATGTAAATATATTTTTGTGATTTGAGATAAAATTTTGCTCATCAACTTATTATATGAGCATTTTTCTTATCTTTGAGATGCTGTATTCATTTTTATTTGTGTGCATATAGCATCACAATAAAATACATATTCTATCCTTGATATATAGATATATTAGTTTATATTTTGTATAATATTTATAATAAAAATAAAATTTATTTGTTAAGGAAGAATATTTTAATAATTATTTATTCATTTGCCACGCTATTGCGAACGGGTTAATGGTCAGCCCAGATGGGAGATATGAGGGCAATTAGGCTTAATTCGTGTTCCAGGCCAGACATATCTACCGGCCCACCGGAATATTTATGATCAATGAGCACAACATACGGTAGCCGGATCGATTTCGGGATGAATCAAAATTTTATCTTATTCAAACTTAAAAATAACATAATTAATAATTGAAGGATATATTTTTTAACAATATATTTTTATATAAAAATAGCATAAAGTAAATATATATTTATGAATTTGCAAAAATACGCATCCTTTTAAGCTTTCTCAATACTTTATGGAAGTGGACTTTCAATAACTATCACTCAATTTAATTTTTATGGTCCTCGAAAAGTACTGGAAATTCAACATGCACATTGCAGACAGCAAATCGATTTTATCTTGAGAAATACGCATTTCTTTATGGTTGTGAAGCCAGATTTTGTAATAAAAATATTAATGAAAATTATAATGTCAAATCGTCCACAATTTAGTTGATTAAAAACTGCGACTTTATTGTGTATTTGGTAATTTTCAGTTTTTATTTCATTTTTTTTTAAATCCCGGGAGACAGGATTAAAAATTAATAGAATAACGAGAATCGTAATATTTTGAAATTATCAAAGGAGGACACTAAAAAAAGAGAGACATATTTTTATTCTTAACGAAAACTAGTGAGTGCTAAATAAAAAAATACATTAGTTAAAAGTTTTTTTAAAATATTCAAATGAGTTTAATAAATCGGTTTAAGTGTAAATATAACTACTATTGGCGAAGATCAAGTAACTATACGAATTTGCTTACGTTGATGAGTATTTGCGAAACATTTGATAATGAAATTACTGTGGACAATCTCATCGTAATGGGTGTAATAAATCGGATTAAGGGTAAAAACGATTACTCTTGTGGAAGATCGAGTGATACTACAAATGTGCTTACGTGATAGACGTAAAACTACCAATGAATGTTTGCGAAACATTTGATAATAAAATAAGCGTTCAAATCTTTATATGAGGCATAGTGCAATATACATGCTATAAAAACCAAATCGACACAAAAGATTATTGTTTTGAATTGAGAAAGAGCGGCTCTTTCTGAAAATAAATGAACTATCTACGTTTATCGTCAAATGATACAGCGAAAAATGTCTTCAGACAACTTTGGGAAATATTAGTTTGAGGGTGCTTCTTATATTCCGGAATTGAAGGTATCCACTTCATTGACGGAACAGTAAAAGTGGTTAGCACTTTACCCACCGGCAGTTTCACTACCAGAATTACGCTAAATACCGGCACTTTTTCGCAAATCTGCGCGAATTTTATGTCTGGTAGTGAAACTGCCGATTGAAATAAATACAAAAAATATTTATAAACCTTTGCATTTGTCTAAATATAATTTAAAAAATAATTCATAATAAAATGAAAATTCATCTCTTAAAAACAATCAAATAAAACACTAAACATATATTATTAATTTGACATGGGAACCTTCACATACACAAGACGCCAATTGGCGTCTGCGGTGCTTAACTTTCGGCCCACTCAGGACGCCAATTGGTGTGACCGATAGGTAAAGCAAAATAAAAAACGTGGGAAAATATTAACATGTTCACCAACAGACATATGTCTACTAGCGAAAATACAAATAAACTGAAATTATATGCTGCTCTAAAATATCTATGAAACTGAATTTGTTGTTTAAACCCAAACCTAACCTAAACAAATTAACAAAATATAGTTTCTGAACTTACGATAGATAAGGTTTTGGTTAATTTTAATTTATTTTGAATATTGTAGTATTTTATGTAACGATGTAACGTCACAAGTCTGCGAAACTTTGATCGTGTAAAAATACGCGTACCAGATTATCTGTTTGCGAACAAATACAGTAAATCAAAACTGGTTGAGTTAGTGAAATTATATTTATACTAGTAAAAATATAATTTCACCGGTAATACACATTCACTGTAACATCTATCATACATAAAGAAAGAGATCATTAAAATAAAATAATAGTAGATTCGCTCGTCGTCAGTTAAAATTTAATGCGATCAATTTTAATCGTATATCTTAATTTACAAAATACAACAATATTAATATCGAATTTGAAATGAAATTATAGTTTTTGAAATTCAACTTTTTTGTATGGTTGACTAATTTAAATCAAATACATGTCAATCAAAAATATTGTAAAAAAATAGAGTTCAATTTATAATTTTAATGATTTGTTGTAGCATCATTGAATAAAAATAGTTCATGTAATATTTTAGATTATAAATAAAGTGGTATCAATATGTACATATTTATTAAAAATAATTTTCATTTCATTAAGTTACGATTTTTTTTTTATCAAACGTTGCGCAGCACAGCCATGCGGAAAAGTCTCGCATCTAAAGTCGGAAAATGGAAAAAGTGATCTAAAATGCTGTTAGTGTCATCTTTATCGGTTTATCTCGAAGATTTACGGTTATGAACCTCAGTACGTTCACTTTTATGTACACGTATACAATATATACTCGTACTTTGTGTGTATATAGTTCCTTTTTTATTAGCTGTCTCGGCGACCTTCTTATATCTAATAGGTAGATATGTGTGTCCATATCTTGGCTAATAGATCACGATGACTGTATTCTTCTGGTAGGCTTTTCCCACGTGGCACCGTTGTTCGTATGGCACGCCGGGGCCCCCGTCGGCAAGATGTCAATGTGTGCGTGCGTAATTGGGGGCGGAGCGCCCGACCGTTTTGTTTCATCCTTTTATTATGGCCCCAAGCCGCCAATCAATTAACGCGGGCCGAGCATCAAACCGACATTAATTTAATAAACAGCCTCTGAGATCTTTGTATATATCTATCTCTCTCTCGCTCGAACTGTTGCAACATTTAAACAGTGGAGAACTTTTCGACTAAAGGTTTCGATAAATAATTACTATTGAATGTAAATGAAAAGTATGCCGAAGGCACTGTGCTAAATAATAAACACAGTGACTTCGAAATATGTTAACATCGAGAGCCGGGCCTTTTATATTTTTTTTAATAGATCTTTCACGCTTAATGCACGAAAGAGGAGTAGAGTTTTTTAGGTAAAAGCAATAAACGGAGAAAAGTCGGAAAACCCAATGTTATTTTTTGTGTCACCACTAATTTTGTTTTGATAAGTATTGTTTTATCATCATTCTTAGAAACTGCATTGAACATAATATAATATATAACTATTATATTAACATTGAAATATCAAATTATTTAAGATGAACTAATAGCTAAATAACGCAAATTAATACAACGCAGATGTCTATCATTAAATTTTAAATAAATATAAAGATGCTTTTACAACACTCATAAATCTCGATTTATGTCACATACTTAACAATTTTCTTTCATATCTTATTAATAATCAATTTTATATGATAATCTATTAACCGAATCGTGTGAACGAAGCCCATAACTCGACAACAGCAATTACCGAGAAGCGGTAGTCGCATGATTACAAGTTTACGCACTTTCAGTGTTTATTAGCGTTTTTTTATACGCGTAATTGATCAATCGGTGGACTCGAATTGTAGCAAAAAAATACACACAACGTTGTGTTTTTTTTGTATATTATTTACCGATCTCTAATGGTCGGTATTGATCTAATTTTAATGGTCTCCCCTGTGATGATGTTTGAGAGCCGCTCGCACACAGCGAACGTACGAATTAGCGTCGATCAATGTAATGCGACTACTACTAGAGACTCAAGACTCAAGTCCCAGACAATTATAATTCGATGGTCAAAGAACCGCCATCGGAGGCGATCGACTTTTTGGGTAATTATAAAATTCGGTATTGTGCTCGTAATTTGAGTTGGTAATTAATGATCGTTATTTTTTATGCGCTATATCTTCTTTATATGTTATACTGACTTAATATTTGTTTTACTGGCTGAGCATTTATTAGTAGCAATATTGAATTTAATTTAAATACACTAAATTTATAAAAAAAGTCATTAGATTTTTATATTTTAGTAAAACTCATCGTTTTATTAAAATAATATACAGTAAATAATTAATTGATATACAGCAAAATTGTAAGTTCTAGTTTACATTTATGAAATTTAATATCTCATGTATAAATATAAACAGTTTTAGAGTATTTTTAATTTTTTTCGCAAAATTTTTATTTATTTAAAAAAAAATTAAATTAAATTAAAAAACTTTTACGGTTACGAGTGACGCGTAGCCATTAAACAACATGTTTAATTAACAATATTATTGTGATAAAAAATATGCATTATGCTTAAAATACATCCCATTAAATAACTGTATTAATAAAGAGTTTGATTTTAGTAAAATAATAAATATTTTTTATAATACTTAATTTTCAATAGATACAATCAATAAAACAAAATTTATTTATAGCCCTTTAACAATATTTATTTTAATACAGTAATTACACCATTTAAACGAACATGACAGGTGATACAAAAAAATACCACATACATACATATGCACTTTTATTATAGGACTGTATAATTATGTGAATAATTTAATTCAACAATCAATAATTATATTTTTAAAGGGGCTGTTTTAATACTAAATGTCAAATTGTATTCCTTACATATATTTGATCGATTGTAGCTATTTACTCTTTGGTAACTGAATTTTGACTTTTAAAGCAATTATATTTTCACTTTAAATTAAATCTGTTTCAATAGTATTTTTTTAAGTTTTGAATGGTATCGCCGTACATGTACGGCGGTCGATCATTCATTGTATTATAATTTATGTTAACACTTTTCTAATATATAATTTCGTATATTTATTTTACATATTTTTTATATTTATTATTCGGCTTTTGTGGATTTTTTATATTAATTCAGAGGCTCTCAATTTTTTTTATAAAATTAATATAAAGTATTTTTGATTATGTTAATTTATTTCATACTCTTTCATTTATTGGTATTATTTTCTATAGAAATCATTTAAATTAAAATATTTTTTTTTATATAAATATGATATTTTTTACTTATTCTTTCCTTAGTTATATATGTAAATATATAACTATCTGGAGTACCTCATAACAGTGAATCGACCGTCGTACATGTACGGCGATACCGCTCAATCGCTTAAAAAAATAATATTTAAAACGGATTTAATTTAAAATAAAGATGTAAATGTAAATTCATTAAAAAATAAAATTCAAATTCAATAAAATAGTAAAATTTATAAATTTGATTTTCATAGAAAATTATACCAATTGATTAAAAAGTACGTTAATGAACATAACAAAATATGTTATAATAATTTTATAAAAAAATATTGAGATTTGATATAAAGTAATTCCACAAAAGTCGTAAAATATATAAAAAAATAAATAAATAAATTAACGAAATTTAATATTAAAAAAGCGTTAAAATAAATTATTAATACACACTAATACAAAAACGTAGTAAAATAAATCAAAAGAAATAAACGTTGAGAAATACTAATTTTTTTCTATAATTTACCATAAATAATAATAAATATATAACAACAAAAATAATTATGAAAAAATACGTAAAATTAACACACTCTCAGGTGTATACTAACAAATTAAAAAATGTCTTTAAATTAACTCACTACTTAAAGGGTTTAATTATAAAAGGGGCTTTTTAATATTTCATGTAAGGCATATACCAACTTAAATTTTATTGTTTAGTGTATTTGACCGATTGTTCATATTTTAACGGGGATTATTGCGTAAATGAAAATTGCGCACACAAATATTCCGCACAGCGAAAATTACGAATAGCAAAAATTCATTGTGATGTAGCATGTATGTATATTGAAATTAAATTTCATTAAATTGTTATATGCTTATATTTACATATACTAAAAAATATTTATGTAGATTGATTGTAAATTTTTAAAATGTTATATT
The DNA here is from genome assembly GCF_051122295.1 of Plectrocnemia conspersa. Classification (NCBI taxonomy): domain Eukaryota; kingdom Metazoa; phylum Arthropoda; class Insecta; order Trichoptera; family Polycentropodidae; genus Plectrocnemia; species Plectrocnemia conspersa. The sequence goes on along the minus strand of NW_028277175.1, from coordinate 8,575,782 downwards.
ATTGTTAGAAATTTTTGTGTTCGCAATTATTGGTGTGTGAAATTTTTGTGTGCGCTGTAATCACCAAACAATTTTTAATATATAACGAAAATATGCTTACTAGACCTGATATTAAATGACTAAATATAAAAATATTTTATACAATGATCACATATATTGAAATAATAATGTTTTTATTATCATTTTTTATATTTTAAGAATAGCCAATGTTATGTACAAGACAATTAAAAAAAATATATTCTATAGGTACATATGCATATGAACAATAATTTTATTTAAAAAAAGATAGCGCTAAACAAATTTAAAGTGATGGCTAACTTTGATCCTTAGTAACCTAATTTTAAAATTGGGTTACTTTTAGTGTGCCACCTGGATATTTACTTTAAATATAATCTGTTTTAAATAACAAATTGACCACAAAAAATGAAAAACCTCACTATAAATAAAAATACTAAAACACTTTTTCGCCTAATAAAATTTTTAGTTTTAATGTAGTGTAATATTTTTAATTTAGAAATTATTTAATGGCGATCAACATTTTGCAACTTCCTCGTATTCGGTAGTAAATACACATGCGCGTACATTATTAAACGCCATACACGAGGAGGTCCAAAAAAACGCTACTTCTAGGCGTCCGAATAAACTCGTAATAATAACCCCGAGTACGTAATTGCTGTTATCAATTTAAAATTTCAAACACACATACACATATAGAGAGCGGCGCTTCAGTACTAATAATAAAAAGGCGGTTTCGGATTTTAGTGCTCACCTGTAATTATCCGCCCATGCGGCTACTTCTGGGACCTTGTTCTGAGCATGGGCCGCTGCCGTGTGTCTGGAAGCCCAGTGTCCGTGTCCCATGGCATGATCTTGTTTTCCGTAATCTGCAGGGAGTCCGTAGGCCGCATAGCTGGTAGGTGGACTTCCGGTCAGGGTTGCCTCTCCGCTTGCATAATTTCCATGAGGGTATCCCGATTGGATGCTAGGACTCAGCTGGGGCGGGGTCGAAGTCACCACCGGACTGGCGGTTGACGGTAGATTGGTGACCTCTGCGCTGCTTCCGGTCGTCGGTGGGTTCAGACTCGTTTGGTGGATGGACGATGAAGATAAGCCGGTTTGACATAGGGGAGTGGTGCTGATCGAGGATTGGTGCAGCGGAGGCGCCGATAGAGCGGAAGGATTGAGGACTGATGCTCCCAAGGCGCTGTATGATTGTTGGGCCCAAGAAGCTGCTGCGCATTGAGGATTGAATGTAGTCGGTGGTTCGTATTGTTGGGAGTGGACTGAGGGGAAAGCTCCCGGTAAAGACATGGTGTTAAAAGCGCTCAGTTGTTGAGAGTTGAGCTGCTTTCGAAGGCGAGCGCGACGGTTTGAGAACCAGACCTGTGTAATAAAAAAATATGATTCAACGGACACAAAAATAAAAAACTAAGATTATGAAAATCAAAACTGTTTCTCTATTATTTTTTAGATTATTGATTAAGCTCATTAAATCAGAATGAATAGCTAAAATGTTATTAGCTACATTTAATAAAAATATTTTAGTTAATCGTTGGCATTTTATTTAAATAAAATTAACACTCATGTAAGTGTTATATATGTGTATATTACATGTTTGATATAAATATAAGATTTAACAGTACCTGAACTCTCGCTTCAGTCAACTTGGTCTTCTGTGCCAACTCTTCTCTCGTATACACATCAGGATATTGAGTCCTAGAAAAGGCTCTTTCCAGAGCATCTAGCTGATCGCCGCTGAAAGTAGTCCTAGACCTTCGCTGCTTCCTTTTCAAAGTAATCCCAGGCTCAGATTCAGTGTCAGATTCATCGCAAGACGAAGTACCTGAGAACAAAAAAACGCCAATATTTTTTAACTTGCTCAAATATAATCGTCCGGAAATATGATTTCGCATTTTTCGGTTGCGGTTTTCGCGGTGGGCGATTTTTTTGTTGGGCGCGAGCCGCACTTGCAACAAAGCAACTATATATCCATATTATATGATATATGTATTTAGGTATATGTATATATTACATGGAGCGGCGATACACTTAGTTACCTGTTAAACAAGGCGACGTATACAAAAAACGTATTACGGCTGATGTAAGGCCGCTACCGAATGCATATTCGATTGTATCTCGATCACAGGTGAAAAGTTGTTAACTTTTTATCGGCCTTATTTATTTATATTGTGTATAAAAAAACATAGAGCCCGCGGCCAGTGCTGGCGTGAGGATTTTTTACTAAATAAATATCGTAATAATGCTTTCATTGTATTACACACCACGGATTTGGTTGAAATATCAATGTAACATTTAAACTGGTCATAAACACGTGGATGGCTCACTTAAAAGTAGCCCAAATGGTTAAATTTATGATTAAAATTGATTTAAATAACCTTTGATCGATTTTTTAATGAAAAAGACATCGACGAGTGGTCATCTATTTAACTTTTTTTGTAATTTTACAATCTATGTTCTTTTTTATATATTTATATAAATACATATAAATATTTAAAAATATTTATGTTTATCTAATTATAAAAACGTATTTTAAATAAATAAAAAACATAATAATTTATTAAAATTTAGTATCAAAAATTATGATTTTCAATCGATCGTTGTATGAAGAGACATCGACGAATGGTAAAGACACAAACCTGTTATTATTTTTTATGTTTTATTTTTAAGTAGTAAAAATGATGACGTTGTATATTTATATGCTCAAATTAATTCGCTATTTATTTATCTATTTTGCAATTATTTTTACATATTTGAGTTTTAGCATCATGAATGAAGGTGACGACACACTCGAGTCTCGGTGGTCCATCCTTCATTCGTCCATAATTTTTTCCACGTTCCGCCTCACGGCATCGTCTCATTCACACCTATAAAACACTTTTTTAATTCATCGGCAATGAGTCGACACTTCGGAGGGTCTATTTTCGTAGACATTTTGTCCCGCGATGAGTTTCGGTTTCGATAGCCGCGCCGTCAAAAGGCCTCGGGGTGAACAAAACGATGACCTTGCATCATTGTACTTGTTTTCCCAAAAAATAATAAGAAACGCATAAGTTCATTTATCGATCGTCCAGGTCCGAAATGGGCGTGTTTCCATCGAAAAAACGCAAACAAACTGGGAAACGGCGTGAGAAACACAATCAAGTTATAGATGTGTTTTTTTGGGCGTTACATTTTTTGTTGGTGTTAATAAACATCGTTGCGTAATGATATTGCTTTTCGACACCTGTTTTATTGTTGGACATAATTGAGTCGATATTGATAATATTAAAATGCGGCACACGAAATACAATTATGTGATAATTAGTTTTTTTTGTAAAAAACACTGACAAAGCAGACGGAAATACGAGAATGAAATGCATTTTTTAAGTTAATGAGGATAAACTTAAATATCCGAAGAAGCAGAGTTAGACATCCTTAAATGAATACTATGTATAAAATACATTTATTTTAATCAACGATTTATTGAAATTGTTTTAAGATATAAAATTATAAAATATTTTTCATGTAAAATATATTGTTATCAATGCAATCAGATACATGTAATATAAATTATCACATTTGTAGCAAATATTTGATATTTTAAATTGTTTGGAATCCACTGATTTATATATCTTATTTTAAGTACAAATTATGTATATTTTAAAATTATTTTTATTATAAATTCAATAGTAATCATGTATTATGTTTTAAAAGTCACTGTTGAAATTAAACATTAAATATATTTTTATTATTGTTATATTTCAATTGATGTGCTATTTTTTAGCATGTTCTTTCAATTTTAATACTCTTTAACAAATTAACATTTGCAAAAAATACAATTAAAATTGTATTTTTTGCAAATGTCACATTTGTTTTTTTTTATTAGGAGTGGGCATTTAAAATAAAATATCCTGTTTTCTTACATTATGAAAGCCATTTTTTGCGAATGAAACCAATTTTGCATTAACATTTTAGTACACAATGTAGTCAAAATAAACAAACATGCATACCAGTCATGTGTCAATTACGTCTGAAAAATCACACAACCGTAACTCGGTGGCGGCTGAAAAAACGCTCGAAACGCGATCGATAACAACTGCATAGAAAGTAATTCATATTATAATGATAGAGGAAGTTTTGCTAATGTAAATTAGAAAGTAAAACATAATTGACTCCAGAGTTTCGACACAAGTCACGTCACAATTGCTAGAGCGCCGCGTATGCGCACATTGCTTGTTTTGCATTGACATTTTTTTCGACTTAGAAAAAATAGATTGAACCCACAAGCTGGTTATGCAATGATTTAAAATTACACCGTGTGTAAATATTTGTATATGCGAGTCATTAAACATATTTTTCGCTGACCTCACCGTGATTCGAAATCGAATCGGTCCAATGCTTCTGCAGATCTCTTCTGTTCACCGCAAGCGGCGGCCCTTCGATGGAAACTCATACGATGGGGTAATTACTTTTTGCGGTGGAAAAAAATGAGTTGTTGCAAATTAAATCGACCGGATGCCTTTGATTGAATTTAATAACGCGCTGGGTCGACGTACGCAATCGGAACAATCATCCGGAAGATAAGCACATAAGCGAAATCGTCTTGATCCGCTAAATGGTGACATTGTGACGTGTAGAACATGCAACTAATAAGTCACATCCATCATTTTCGATTACTTTCATGTATATTTACGTATCAATTTAATATTGTTTATACATACAAAATTGATTGTTTAATAGATTTTAACCGCAAACATCCGAACGGAATCGATTCTAAACTGCCTCAGGGATACATAAATACTAACAAACACGGCTTATCAACTTTGTCACGGTCAATTTGTGTACCAACCACAAAATGAACGTTTGGCTCGAGGGATAACTAATCTCGGCTTGTCTCTTCCTGTCTTGATTATTTACCAGACGTGGTGTTCATTGACTTGACTTCATAGAGTAACCAAAAAATGTAAATGCTCTACCGTGTTGTATGGGTGGTCTCTCGCAAAACTTTTTCAAAGTTTTGCGAATGTTGCGGTGGCAAGTGGATGTGTAATCCGGTGTGTTTTAATATCTTAATTCGACCTCCCCGTGGAAAACGCGTGTTATGTGGGGCCCATCATCGTGTTTCTGTGCAAGAACGATTCCTATAGGGGAGGTCTGTGGGTCAATCAAATTGATTGACTGTAATCATTGGGTTTTGTGGTACACGCGCACAGAAGTTGATGATCCGGTTTTCGTGTCCGCCTTGCGGCGTCGACCTATGCGATCTATTTTTTCTTTGCGAATATTTTGAAGAAAATTGAAAGCGTTAGGTATGGAACAGAATGTACCTCTGGATCGTTCAGATATTTTCTGAGAACGCTACTGCTTTATATAATATAATTATGAGCTACTAGTGTACTGATCATATCGATTATCCTTATCACCTCCTTATCTCGTGATTATTATAATTAGAGTAAGTGATTTAGCTTCTAATAACGGTAATATGGTATAATATTCTCATACAATCTATCTATGGCTTCATTGGACTTGCAAATTAAGTAATATACTCTCGAGTCTTATGCTTAATAAGATTTTAAATAGATGTATAAAATAAAATTTACCCTTTCCATTGATTTTACAACGTCTTAATAATTTAATATAATATTGTAAATTTAACATAAGTTTTTATGTAGATTGCATTATAATCAGTTGAATCAAATGACTTTAATATTTTTTTACTGATAATATGCGCTAAAGTATCCATTTAAATGTCTTATTTAAAATAATCATTGCAAAATATTTATTTTATTATGTAAAAGATTAGTGTGATTTTTAATTGATGCAAACTATGTTACTTACTAAAAATAAAACTTGGGGGAAAATAAATTTTTATTAAAAAAATAATGGTGTAAATCGAGCGACTTGTGGCCAAAACTGTCAAAAACACCGACGCACTCGAATGGCGTCGAGTGCGTGACAGGTGCGAATTGGAATCGTTACGGCAAAACGAAGCGCTGACAATTAGATCGTTATAAAATTTTGCACGCCGTTCAGTGAGCGCGTCTCATCGAATTTACGGTTCCGGCGGAGAAATATAAAATTAAAAAAAACACACTTGGATTGTGTCACTTGGTCGTAAATCGTAAAAACGCGACCATAAAGTCAAATGAGACGTTTCGCTCACGATAAACACGGGTGATGATGGGCAACAATGAAGATATGCAAAATTGCCCGGCGATTCTCGGCGCGCGGAAAACGCTGTCGTTTACAAAGTTATTCGCGTTCGATGCAAGCGCGATTTAACGCGATTGCTGGAGATAGGTCGTGCGAGACGACAGTGGCGCGCCATTTATTTAATAAAAAGGGGGGAATACCATTCTGTTAGTTGGAGTTATTGATATGTAGTTTTATTTGTAATTCATTTTTCCCTCAAAAAGGATGTGTTTATATTTGATTGATTTTAAAAACTTATGTTGGTTGACATCTTAATACATACATTTTATTGTTATGCTGTAACTAAAGCGCTATGTAGTACAACATAACTTAAAACTAATATTGCTTTTATTAATTGTGAATTTTAAATGATATAATTTCAGTTCAGGTCGGTATTTACAATATTTATATAGCGTAAATTTGGAATTCGTAAAAGTTGATTCTGCTGCAGTAATACAAGCCATTCTAAATTCAAGTATGTACAAAGTTTTTTTATGCTACTTTATTGTTTCTTTTCATCTCACCCTACCACAAATTGATAATAGCCTGGAATAATATATATGATATTGTATGTGATAGGAATTTGAAAAGATATAATACAACTACCGCGGCTAAAAAAATCTATGAATTGTGTCAGAAACACGAAATTGTCGATCTTGTCAAAACGCACGATTTGCGTTACAAAAACCCTGTGTATCTGTTATTAAATTGCTCTGTCACTGAGAAATAATTTTGTGTGTTAATATTACAAAAAAAGCATTTTGTTATCTTTTATATGTAGTATTAGGTGCAGAAATACTAGATCAAAAATATAAAAATAATTAATATTATTTTTAATTATATTGATCTCGGAAAAATAACGTTAGGGGTTAAAATTGTGGAATAGTGCAAAAATTTAAGACAACTTTTATTGAGCTTCTTATTTTACATATAATATTTTTATTGGAATAGAATTTATAAATTATTTATTTGATGGATAAATGTTGTATCCAATATTAATAAATTGCAAATATTTTAAAATAAAATTACGATATGGTAAAAAAATGTCGTGTTATGGCCGTCATGTCGCCATAAAAAATAAAAAATCTATATTGATGGTTGTTTGAATGCTATTGCTTAAGTGGACATGTTATTATGAGTATAAAAAATACAATTAGATATGGTCATAATTTAGCATGTTTTGGCCAACTTGATTTAAGACTACGTTTTGACAGATGACATTTATTTACTTCTAAATGTTGAACTTTTTGAATTCCCACCATAGTAATAAAACGTAAGCGATCGCCCACCATCGGCCTAGTCCGTCCCTGACCCGAACCTTTCAACGTTTTCCTCTCGATAGGATATTGGCACGGCCGCCCTGCGAGAGCGTTCCGAAGCGCGCTCGTACCCGCCGGCATGCGATGGGATAATAACACCTTTCTGGACTAATTTCATTTTTATAACCATCAATTTCGTGCGAAGCCGCGCGCCCTTTGATCGGCCGGCCATCGCCATGATATATTGAGACATGCGCGCGCGCCGCATCACCTGCGAACGTCAAATCGAACTACGTCTCTATCCCTCTTTAGTATTAGACATCGAACGACAATAGAGAGAGAACACCTATCGCGAAAATCTCGATTAGGAATCAATAAAACGGCGCCTATTATCAATGTAAAGTGGGCGTCCGCCATTGTTGTCATCTGTCAAAATATATTTTTTAATTTCAACGACGACGTGACGGTCATAACCCCACATTCTTGGCCATGCATAATTTTATTAAATTATAAAAGAGGCGAATAAAATATAAACGCATGGTATATACATTTTATAAATATCGCAAATGAGATCAGGGAGCTTTCCGAAGTTTACACAAAAGAGAAGCGCGTCCGCTCGGGACAAAGTTTTCACAGCGGCCCCTCATTTGACTTTCATAACCTATTGAAATTCGTTATTTTTAGCTTTAATCTCGCATGCTACACTGTCTGTATCGTTTTAATTAAAATATTTTATTTTAGTATTAAAATAAAATCCGAGCTGATAGGGATGGGGGAAAATTCGTATTTTAACACTGAAGTATCTGACATGATAACGATCGCCGAGAAGTATATCATATCAAGATCGATGCTCGACGATTTGCTCGGAGAGAGCAGCGGCCTTGCGTGTCCGCTTATGGAAACTGTTTTAATATGGAAATGAAAGGGTGTCTCCCGGAGCGTATCATTCTTGCGGACCACATTGTCAGATTCAGCGATAACTTTAATCACGACATGAGTAAGCGCTCGAGATGATCAGATAAAGGCGCGTTTACCGTATCGATGGGTGGTCGTTATTTATTTTTGTTATGTGCAGCTAATAGGCGACGAATCTGGTCAACGGGTTTATAATTAGCGCGAATAGTATCTATAAAATAAAATTATATTTTACGAGCTTTTAATTTATGATGTTTTTCACTTAACTTCACTTTTTATTTCCCTGACTAAAAGTACTAATGTATTTTCTTCTAACAAATATCTATTGCGCGATTTTGAATCATTCGGAAACGAGCTATGATTGAAGCAAGACAGTTGTACCAGTTCAAATTAAAATACAGTGCGGTGAAGGTAACGAGAAATATAAATTTGGGATTTGGAGAAGGTACTGATAGTCAGAGAATTGTAGGACATTGATTCGAGAAATTCCTTTCTATCGATATTAATCTTGAAAAAAGTCCTGTGTAAGAACTCTATATGCTATTTAGGAAGAAAGATTAAGAAACATTTTTAGACTTCAAATAAGCTCTAAAACCGAGTTTCCGATCGAAAAAAATATGGGGACAGTATAGTAGTATTCTGAAGGAATTATTCATCGATCGATTCTAAAACACGGTGAGACTATTATAACAAAATCACATCGTAGGGAAATTGCAACTATTCATATAAAATTAGCCCTTATATTTTTCTAAGATAATGCAAGACCTCGTACTTCACTAATTACTGTTGCAAAATTAAACGAATTATAATTGGATTTTTTAATCATTCCACATATTCCCTTGACCCTTTACCTACAATTTTTTTCATTTTTATACATTGAACAGAATAACTCTCAATGATAATAATAAAAATCAAATAAATTTCACAGATTTCGATCGAGCTTTTTTAAATAATTTATCTCAAATTTATATGTAAATATTGGTAAAAAAGGAAAAAAAGTTCGAAAATTCTTAATTTAACTTGTAAGCCAGAAATAATGAACTTATGTACTTATTGGGTTAAGCGTATTGTAAATGCAAACTTTCTTAACGTAGAATTTAATATAATGATAAAAAACATTCGAGCGAATCTTCAAAATCATTTCCGAATGTAATATGATCAGATCGTAGCTGTCTAGATTAGATATTTTATGCAAATTTTTAAAAAGAAAAACATTTGTATGGGTTCAATTCACGTTGAAAATGTAAAACGTACAAAGAGCTCTCTGACTTGACAAATGCAGGAGTGACATCAAAGGAATTTTTTCACATGCTTGAATTCTGAACATGTATAGAACGAATCTACTCGGCTTGTAAAGGTTAATATGAAATTTAGACACGTCTGTCTTTGTCGAAAAAATTTCGTCACAATTAAGCGGTTTTCGGACGTAAATATATAATGAAAATCACTGATCAGGAAATGCGGCATCACGGCTCGCCGGTCTATGATTATTTGTATTTATTTTAAATCTGTTCGTTTCCACAGATTTGTCAAATAGAATTGAGAGATGAAAATGTTTGCTATCCGGCACTCATTGATTTACTTGATAAGATCAAAGATATTCACCGAGTATGCCGTCGATGCTGTGGTTCCTTCTCGGATCTGATTCGTCTCGCCTTCCGCCTCTTATCAGTCGCGATATGGAACTGACCGAAGGAGCGGTGTGTTTGTCGCAAATTCCGTCCTTGATCAGCTTGTCTCTGATTTCCCACGAGAAAATACCTGGATTTTGTCGCTTTAGCTCTTCGATCCTGTTCTCCACTTCAGGGGTTGCGACTCTCGGCTTGGAACCGCCTATAACTCCCGGCCTGATTGATCCAGTCTCCTGTTTTATAAAATAAAAATAAGATAACTCTTGATACATATTTTTCATATTAAATAAAAAGTTATGCATACCTGATAGCGATTTAGTATCTTAGAGACGCATCCATGCGAGACCCTCAACTGTCTTGATATAACGCAAGGTCTGACTCCAGCAGCCGCCATTTCTACGATCTTCAATCTGGTATGATTTGGAAGTGGTCTTCCGTTGATGAAGACTCCTCCCAGTTGGTTAACTCGACCTTGTCCTAATAAGAACAGAAAAAATACAACATCACAATAAAGTCGTAAAATAATCATAAAGCTCGCTTTTCATTGGATTAAAGCGGCCGTAAACGTTCATTTTATATTATATACACAGTAAAAAGGCTTTAGTATGTATTATATGGATATATTGTGGTAACAATGGCACGGTTTTATTTCTCCGCTGCCCCTCTTCACGAAATCCATTTTTAAGCCTCTAAAGGTGGCTCAATAAACGGCTGCCATTACGACGAGGAATACAATAAGGATTTTATTGGATGTCTTCCACGCGAATGAATTAACATAAGATGTACAAGAATGGCATTGATGTGCAATGTTGTTTGATCGTTTTCGCATTGTGACGACAACAATGCGGCGCTGGATTGGAAAAACATGGCGCATAGTCGCGTTCGCGCGTTTTGCCATCAATTTTAATCTAATAAAATAAAAATAAAGCGTGTATTAGTTAAAAAAAGATTTTATTATGTATTATATATATATTATTTTATATATGCAGAATTAAATCATTATTTTTTATCTATAAATAGGGATACAATAAATTAATTTTAATATTTAAGAAAATTATACCCATATAAATTACTAAAATATTATTGTAAAAGCCTATGGATTTTTAATATAATTTTATCACCAAGATTAAAAAATCTGATCTATTTATTAAATGATGTATTGAATCAAACCTTACCTGGCATATGTAATTTTTTGATATTTATTAAAGAGTGCTATTTAACAGGAAATTATTTTAAGAGATATGTGTATTAAAATAAAAACTTTGTTCCATTAAATTGTTTGTGCATTTATGTAAATAATCTACAGATTTTTTCTTTAGAAAAAGATTCATTGCAGAGAGTTATTCTTTTTCTAGATTTGTCTTTGCCCCCTCCCCCCTCTCTAAATGTTGAAATAGTCAGATTTTATTATTTAAAATCTGACTATTTCAACATTTTAGCACTTGCCCGACTCAATTAAATGATATGGAACATCTGGTTTAACTTCGACTTTTACCGATTCTAAAAAACTGGCCAAATTTTTTGGGCGGCATTTTATTACCGGCCGGGTCAAAAAATTGTTTTCACTTATTCAGGTTAGCTTTTAGCTTTACGTAGATATATATTTTTAGCGTATTCAGTTTAAGAACGACACTACACAAATGGTCCTTCCATCGCGAAAATGCCGCCACTAAGTAAGTGCCACCCGGGACGGTCCACCTTCCCCGCCCCCTTAAATACGCCATATGCTATATATTAAAGCGTCAAAAGTAACCGTAAAATATTAATATTTACAAGGAAAAAAGTATTTACACTCCTTAAAACTTTGTAAAGCAAATACTATGCATTATTTTTTTATTTTTTATTTCTATTTATGCTTTTACATTTAATTGTTTGAAACATAGTCTATCAGAATCAATCATTTAGTTGTAATCCAATAATATAATATCAATAATCGTAAAATGCATTTAAAAATATTTTTTTCGCAAAGTGATAATAATTTTATAGATTTTTTAATTGCACTGTGTACAATTTATGAAATTTTCCATATAAGATAAAGTTATTCAATCTTTGTGGCAGCTTTTAAAAATACATTTTTTTCTTTTAAACTCGTGGAAATATTATAATATCGCTATTACTTTTAACTTTGCTGATATTTTTATACATCTAAATTATATTTTATATGTCAGTGGTATAAATCAGGAGCTATTATTTTGAATCCTAGTGTTTTTAATTTCAATCGTGTCTGGGAGCTTGGAATTTGTGAATATTATATAATTATAATTCAGATCAATCGTCTTGGATTAGGTTTTCTTACATTTTCCCAATCTCACGGATGATGAATATTTAAATATAATCGAAATTTACTACGTAGTGATATTTTGACTGTAAACTATATTAATAATCTCAATGAATTATGTTTATCTCATTATGACGCATTGGGCTAACACAATGGAAGATTTACAATAAATAGCTATTATGCTATATGTATTAAAATATTGGTATTCTACACCTTAAACGCCGATGAGCATAATATGTAGGCAGTTATACGTGGGTGGGAAAAAAGCTGTACAATGGCCGATTTGACTTCTCAATGAGTATCATTCGTTTGAGGGATGATACCGCGCCCAAAAAAATACCCCAGAATGGAGAAAATGGTGCGTTATTTGGCGTTATTGATCATTTACAAGATTGCCCTGCATTGTTGCGATTGTCGTGTGCAAAAAGTTCGCACAAAGGTGCCATACAGGTAAAATTGACTGGTGAAGATCCTTTTACCACAATGGACCACCCCCGGCGGCGGTGGATGCTGCGTTTGATCGATACACATCACACACCGGCGAGAGATGAAAGAAGTGCGCACAGAGATGGATAATTGAGAGAGAAAAGGCACAACAACATCACGGCTCATGTGGCAATAGCACAACTTCAAACGGTGTCGGATAACGCTACCCGGTCAGGTGAATTCGCTACCGGCTATTATTCGCGTAAAGAAAAAAAAGCTCAAACAACACACCATATTCGATTAAGTAAACACAATGCGTAGTCATAAAGGTAGTTTTATTCCGTTGGGAAATATGTTATTTTTTTATAGAAAAGTGATTGAGGCTTGCGTGCTACTTCAAGTCAAAGGTCAAAACATAAATAAAATTGAGATTGCGTTGATGATATCAATAAAAATTTCTATTGAAATCTGTTAGTAACTGATCATAAACTTTTGTACGATATGTATCAGTATTTCTTAAACATTTGTAGTTAGAAACAGATTTCAAGAGTCAAATTTATATTTAATGTTTCTTGATATGTAATTTAGTATAATACTGAGCCAATATATGACCTTGAAATGATCTAATATACAATATGTATATACGGAAATGATACATGAATATAATCTATAGATAACATGTACGTGCTGGAACGTTATTATCGGTAGCCAACAATGCTCACAATAGTAGACATTATTCCGACACGTTCCTTCTATTTGTTTAGTTGAGCGGAAAATCGCAATACCTTTTCGCCTATGGACCATAAATTTGTACAAAGATACTCTTACTTTTACTTCCACATCTCAACGGCTCAATGGCATTCGTGCGTGATGAAAGACGATACGCGAGTAATACGAGTAGTCAAATTAATGACATAAGTGATGCCCGTTGTATCACGCCCCGTTCTCGATTGCTCGACGAAGGTGTTCCAGAGGTGGAGTTATATGTGTTTGTTCATGGAGTTGGTATTTTTATTACGTTACTATGATGAACAAATAGTAATTGATTACGCCTTCGATCACGATCTTAAGTAAATATTTAATTATCTACGATTGAAAAGTTCTCGGCGGGGATGAGTCACGTATGCAAATATAGAAACCGGCGTAATTAGAAGCAGAAGATGATAAAAAATAGTGTTTTTACTGTTCACGTTTACGTTGCGTACGAGAGCGTGATGGAAGCTGTGGCTTCTGAAATGAAGATCGTGATCGAAACTAGAAAAGTTGGTATTAAAATTAGAATTTACCGTTCAACAACAATCTCTTCTGATATTAAGAAATAATTAAATACGAAGAAATATCTTTGATTTTCTGATCTTAATAAGTAACAATTTTCAGTAATACAGCAATAAAGTAATCAAGTATAATTTTAATGAAATAATGCATCACATACAACTATAAAAAAAGATAAATAAACCTTTACGTGTTTATATTATTGTAAAATACTACACATTTTTTTTTGTAGAAATTTTTATTCTTTCCAATTTAAAAATATTGTAATCTATAGACAAAGCTTTTTTATTTAGTAGTTTTGTGTATTTTGTAAAATTAAAAAGTCATATTTTGATAGAATTAACATTAACAATTAATTATATGTATAATATTTACATTTATAAGCTCTTAACTTTGAAACAAAGTCTATTGACCACATATATAATAGTATGAAATTTTGCTTTAACCCTTTGATTAGTGAGTTAATTTATACATATTTGTTAATTTGTTAGAGTACACAAAATAGTGAGTTAATCTTATGTATTCTTTCATAATTTTTTATTTTTTTTATTAATGTATTATTATTTTATATTACATTTATAGTAAATTATATAAGAATTCTCAACATTTTATTAATTTTATTAATTTTACTACTTTATTTCAATTTTTTTACTTTATTTCAATTTAATTAAAATTTATTAATCAATTCATATTTAATATATTTGGCCATTTTAAAATTTTTTAAATTTAATTCAGTGGCTCTCAATATTTTTTATAAAATTATTGCAAAATATTTTTTGTTATGTTACTTTATTTCGTACTTTTTTTCTATAAAAATAATTTACAATATAAATATAATATTATCTGGGGTACTTCTAAACAATGATAGATATCGCCGTATATGTACGGCGATACTCCTCAAAGTGTTTATAAATACCTAGTATTTTTAAGTTTCAATACTTATTTTAATTATTATTTTAAATAAGTATTTGTAGTATTAAATATCACAGAAATTCCATAAAATTATTTAATTATTTTGAATAATTTATATAAAAAAAATACAAATTTTACTTCAAACTATATTATCCTACATCAAAGAAATTATATGTGGTTTCTTATTTTCATGAAATTACTATTAGGTAATACCAAAATTAAGGTATTGTTTTAAATATGTAAAGCAAAAATCACTATATATAACTCTTTGCTCACAATTAAGCCAACATCAACGGAAAGCGAGTCTTGCCGTTCATGTTACCTTAATTGTGACGGAAATAATATTCACTACAAAATTCAGAAAAAAAATAGTTGTTCCTAAATGTTTCGGTCTTATTAAATTAAATATGTATTCTTAATTTTATAATTGTTGCATAAATCAACTTGCTTTATATATTAAGTAATCCCGAAATAAATGTCGTTATCTTAATAAAAAAAAAAATAATGATAGTAAATATACTTTTATTTAAAATAAATAATCATCTCTCACTAGAGCATTTTTTTCAAATCCATTAGCATAAAATGTTTGATGTAAAATATTCCGATCGCTCCCTTTTCACATCGTCTGTATTTTGATTTTTTTTATTATTCGGAAGGAGCAAGGTCTGAAGAATAATATGGATGAGATAAAAATTTCTTTAAGTTCCTTGATGTTGTAGAATTATTCGACTTCTGTTGAAAAGTGTAGGGATTTTTTACTTCTACAACGTACTTGTACAACGATTTATCTAATCACAACATAAGCTTGTTGTTACTGTTTGGCCATGTTTAAGAATTTCTTAATGCACAATCTCTTTGCAATTGCACAAAATATACAAATTACCATTTTTTACAATAAACCCGGGATTTGAGGTAGATTTTGCTACTTGACTTCTGAATAACCACTGTCTTCTACAACGATTGCTGTAGTACAACATATTTTTGTTTTTCATTTTCGTGTGTAAGCCATATACATTTTCTTTAAATTTTCACAATCTTTTTGTGTCTATGCACTGTTTTTCGGCCAACTGATTAGTTTGAGTAGGATTTACTTCCATTTCTGTAGCCAGGACATCATTGTATATATTTGCTGGTCTCCTATTTCCAGGACTATACATAATATAATAATTTATTGTCCAATTTTTTTGTTTATTTTTTTCTTTTGTGGATATTAAATTGATCATTTACTACTTTACAAATGTTTTAAGTGACCGTGGTTAGCAAATTTTTCTTAAGAAATTCAAACAACATGCAATTTTGTATAAATTGTTTCCTTGGTAAAAATTCTGGCATTATAAATTTTGAGGACCAAGTCTAGATATGTATCAATACATATAGTACTGTATCAACGGCCAAAGCAAGACTGAAACTTAAATTAACCATTTAAAGGCCAACGACTAATTAATGGGTCACCTGTTTTTTTTCTTCACGCGTCAATAGCTCTTTCTTAAAATAAATATAAAATACTTGCTTTACTGTATAATTTACGAATTAAAAAATAATAAATGTTAATAATTAATATGATTTAAATTTTAAACAATTAATTTGTTTTGAAAAAATATCAAAAAGTGACTCATTGCCGTTTAAGTGGTTATAAAAAACGAGATTTATTTCATGATTACCAAATATGTTATAAAAATGAATGAATGATACTTTTCTTAACAACTATAAGTTAATTATTAAAGTAATTTCAATATATGGATAATGATAAAATAATTTAAAATGATAACTTATCTTACTTTCATAATTGGGTAAATTGTCGAGATTGAATGTCTCTTCGTCACCAAACATTTCCGGAAACTATTTTCAACTTTTCCAAGGCAATTTTTAGAAGCTCTAATTTCTTATCGCATGAACGAGATTATTAGAACAAACTGTGTAACGGTCCAGAGGCGAATGAAGATCGAATTGAAACTATAGTCGCCAGTCAGTCACACCGAGCCGATCGTAAAATTAATCACCGTTTGTTTTACTAGGAAACAATGATGAAACTTTTCCGGTTCGTTAATGTCGAACAAGAGACTTTTGCACGTAATGTACTGATAACAGAAACCAAAATATTCTGAAAGTCAGGTGTGTGAAATCATTAATATATAGCATACAAAATCGAAATATTTAAAAACATTAAACATAAAACACCCACACGCTATGAAAAAAACATGGCAAACCTTTCTCCTGCATTATGAATGTTTCGTTAATTATACAGATAAAATATAATGATGCTAGTAATTTATTTTAATAAAAATATCATTAACAATATTTTTAAAGAAAAGCGCATTTAGCGCTTTTCATACATATTATATTATTATTAAATATATTGCAAATGTTTCGAACCACTGTGCTTAAAAACACACAATCGAGTTATTAATAATTAATTAGACCGATAAAGATCTGACGTAAAAATTGGTGTGGTATTGCATAAAAAACGTTAAAAGCTAATACTGAGCTCAGCGTGATGAATATTTTATCCTTTTGTGAGAAATAACCGGAAGTCTCTACGCCCTTTGTGCATTCGATGAAAATTCTGGCAATACTTATGGCGAATGTTGATTTTGATTAATAAACTGCGTTTCGTTTGAATGGCTGTCGAGGTTATTGATTGATTAATCTGAGTTTATTTAAAAAAAATGTTTTCAAAGTTTGCCTGAAATTCGATTAAAGATGGAGAAAGTTGCGAGATTATCGGTTGAGGTGAGCTTTCGTTGCCTAATTGCTTTATATTTTATTTAATATAAATATACAAATTTGTGTTAATCAAATAAACGCTATAATTATTTTTATTAATATTCGACAAGTTAATTAAAAATAAGACACAGGAAATATAAATCGTCTAAAAGTTAATGGTAGCAAATTAATGGTTGTCGATTGATTATTAGGCCATGGACCACTTTTGTTGTTTTTTGTAGTTGTTATTTAAGTAAAAAATATACAAAATCATTGGTTTGTTATTGACGTAAATTTATAAAATATATTTTTTGCCCCAAAAATAAGATGATTCAATTTTATAGCTAAAACAATATGGGGCAACAAACTGTATTAGCTCAATTACAAAGAAATATCCTTTCTCGCTTTTCCGTTAAATGAAAGCAATCACACACAAAAGCCTGGTAGTCGGCTCGCATCCTTAATATTAAAACAAAATCTCTCGATACAACCACTATGTTATTACGGTAGGCGTTAAAGCGCTATCGTAAATCAACATGATATACCCACCCCGGCGTAGCGCCTTCAAATTTACAAGAAAAACGAGTAATTATACCTAATCGCGTGTGCTCGCCAACTTCGTCTCGTGTCTCACCTGCGAGATTGCCACATATTTGTGTATATCGTGTATTACATACAATATATGTTATATGCTGATAAATTATTCAACAAATTGGCCGCACATTGTAGTACTAAGAAGAGAGTGTGCGAAAATTTTCCGCTGTGATTATGTGCACCTTCCGCACGACAGCCGCCCGTTTGTCTTGTACCCCGAAGTTTTATATGGGTATAATAAAATCGCGATGTTAACGGATTGTAACCTTACATTACATACTATTTTATTGGCAAAGTTTATATTACATGCATGATCATTTAACGCTACTGGATAAATTTAAATATTAGATTATTGCCTTTCGCATATTTTAAAGAAGGAAAATAGGAATCAGTAATGTAGAAAGAATATCTAGAAATACTATTACTATATGTATATGTATAATATTTAAAATTTATGAAAATTAATTGTTTATAATTATTCTTACTAATAATTTGTCAATAGGCCACTAAATAAAATATAATTACAAAATATTTCTTAAAATATATATTTTATAATATTAAAAAGTTCACTATCATAAAATATTTAAAAATATTATCAAAACTACTTTGAGGTTTTTTTAACTTTTACCAAATATAAATTTTATTATATTTAATAACTCGAACTTAAAAAACAAATTAAAAATAAAAATGATACAGTACTAAAACTATGTATAAGGGAACTTTTTCACATTAGTTGTAAAATATTTTAGAATATGATTTTAATTCTGAAAAAATATGTTTTGTAAATTTTTGTTTAAATGCGATTTATATAGAGGCCGAGGAAATGATTTTTTAATTTATTCAAAAAGTGATGACTGCTTTTTATTTTGACTAAATACGATGAAATTAATTAAATAAAAATAATTTAAAGCTACTTGTGTATTAATTAAACTAAATAGTAAAATTATTATAAAAAAAAACTAAACCTTCGTTATTTCGCATTCCTTAAAATGTATTATTGTAGTGAATTATTTAAAAAAAAAAAAAATTAAGGTAATTTAAGTGAAAATGTGATTTACTTAGTAGATTTAAAAAAATGATTGTTAATCTATTATAAAAAATATTTGAAAATGACTTCTCCTAACTTTTATATTTAATTTTAATTTATACATAGGTTTAACTTTTTTACTTTTAACTAAAAACAATGAAAAAAATCTAGATACTTGTTAATACATAATAATTATTTTTTTAAATATGATGTACAAAAATTACTTTTTTTATTTACAACGATTTTTCTTTCTAACTAAAAACGATGGAATAAATTTAATAAATTTAATAATTATTGAAAAAATTATGAAGAACAAAATATTTTTTTGTTAGTTTATAAATTATGTAAAAAGTATAAAGTAACATAAGCTTTCGTTTTTCGCATTTAAAAAAAAATATATTTTATTACATTATTTAAGAAGATTTTTTTTTGTAAATTGAAGTAAAAAAATGATTTCATATTCTATTAAAACAAAAATATTTAAATTTTAATTAATTTATTTTTAAAAAATGCTAAAAAAAATTTTCTCCTTATTTATATGTATATAATTTTAATTTATACATAGCTTTAACATTTTTTACTTCTAACTAAAAACAATGAAAAATTCTGGATACTTGCTAACAATACATCAAACTGATTTTTTTAAATACGATGTACGAAATAAACTATTTTTAGTTTATGAATTGTGTAAAAAGCATAACAAAACATAAACCTTAATATTTTTCATAAATCTAAATATGAATGTAATTTATATTTTCAGCATATTATTTTCGCATTTATTATAAGAAAATGTTTTTTTAATTTTGTTGATAATTAAATTTTGTTTAAATACATCAAATAATTTTTTTACAATTGTAAGTAAAAATGATTCAGGTCTATTTTAAGAAGCGCCACTTTTAATATTCATAAAATATACCAATTAGTGCAAGTATAATTTTTTTAAATATGAAGTACAAAAAAAAACAAATAGTATATAAATGATGTAAAATGTGTTTAATTATTATTTTATAAAAAATAATCCTTAATAAATCTCAGTATAAATGTAATTTACTTAGATTCTTAGTAAATGACTTCATATTTTATTTAAATGTGACTGGGATAAATTTAAACGCACTAATGAAGATTTAAAGATAATTTAAATTTTATAAATTAAAGAATAAATCGGATTATAAAAGATACTCTTTTTTTAATGTTAACTAAAAATAATACAGGGCTACATTTAAACGTGCAACATAGTAATAATAATTTTGAGGTGGGGGGGGGGAATATGTAAGTACATAAAAGTTAGTTTATAACTTTATATTTCATGTAACTTAAACATTTTTATAAAATTCGAATATATTTATTTATTATTTTATTAAAAAATCTATATAAATATGTTGTACTTAAATTTGTAACATTTTTTTTAAGCTACAATTAAACGGATCAAATTAAAGTAGTGACTTTGTTTATCTGTTCTATAAATCAGTAAAACTTGTACTAAAAATGTTACAGGGCTATTTTTAAATGCGCCACATCAATATTATAAAGAAGAAGAAAACACAAAATAAAAAAAATTTAGCTTGTAAGTTACTAAAAATTGAATAAACATAATATTTTTTGAATTATATATAAAAATATAATTTATTCCATTGTTAAGTTAATTTTAAATCAGCTAGTGTGAAAATAATGAATTAATTATTATTTACTTAATTAAAAATAATTAACCGTTGTAATATCTGTATCTTTAATATGATTTATTTATTTTTAGATTTATTATAAGAACTTAAAAAAAAAATTATGCTAGGCTTCTATTAAATATAAAGAATCATTTATGAATATGAATATTATATCATTTTTTTTTAAATTTCATTTATTTATTAATTTTTAGAAGAAACTCAATTTAATTGCGAAATAAATCGATTGAACTAAATATTGAATAAAAATACTATTTTTAAAAACAGATAATAATATTTTTTTTATATGATTCATATCATAATAAAATAATTATAAAAGTATAAAAAAACACTAATTTAAAATGCACCGCTGAGTATGTTTATTGTTTAAGAATAATATTGATGTAGTAAAATGAAAAAAAAATATTATTTTACTTTATTGTTCCTTTTTTAAAATTTTGCTATAAATCATTTAAACATTTTTTCAATTTTACTTAAAAATGAAACAGGACTTATTTTAAACGCTCTATATAATAATTATTATTTTAATGAGAGAAAAACACACAGTATAGAGAAAGTGGGTTTATAAGATTTTTTTAAATTGTGGTAAAAAATATAAGAAATGTATACTTGGGTATCTTTTAAGAGAGCTAGTGTAAAAATACTGAGAAACATAATATTCCCTTATTGAATAAAATAATTTACCAAATTAAGGAATCGCTGTCTTAAGTTATTTATTATAGGAAAACATATAAAAAAATACTTGGGTTAGATTTTCTATAAATTTTACAGGTTATTGATTTTTTTAAGACTATATATACAATAGTATTCATTTGCCCCTGATTTGCCCTACAAAGTGACGAATCATTTGCGTCATGTTTAATAGATCATCGATGACCTAGAGTGCCTCTATGCTTCAATAATTAAACTATTTTATTTAAAATAAGAACTTGATAAATCAACCTTGTCGAGAATAATAATTACTAAACATAAGTTAACATATGATAAATCTAAGCACATTTAAATAAAAATATTCACCCTAATGCTGACTTACACGAATAGAAATTTGCTTTAGAAATAAATTATATTTAATAATAGGAAAATAAGTCACGTAACGCAGCGCTACATTGTTACGAATCAATATACTTTCCAGAGTCGGAAAGCTCTCCGATATGACATTTTCCACTATATCATATGATATTGAGTCACACATACACATAGACAAACTGTTTGTAAACATTGCCCACGGCGCGGTTCGTTTAATAAACGTCGTCCCGACCGACACATTCTCGATCACATACCAAACTCGTACGTGCTTTCGGATCCAAAACACAATAAAGCAGTGACTCTCAACCGTTGGTTATTCGCGTCTAATTAACACCACAAAGTCGCCGCCTCGAAAATGAAAGTACTTAGTTCTAACCGCATGTATCTCATTTCGGTTTTGCGTACACAAAATACTTGCCACTTCGAGATAAATGGGGTTAGATCTAAGCCGACGATTTTAATGTAGAAATTATCGTCGCCGGTCAATGGTCCGATAATCAACACATCATCAATTTTGTTACACACAATAAAAGATGTTGTGTTAAAATGATAACCTCTATGAATAATAATAAATTAGCATAACAATGATGAGATGAGGCGCGGGCGAATGGAAGGTGTGTGCGTTTTATAAGAAGAAAAATATTAAACATGTGTTGTAATACATATTTATATATCAACTTATGTACGAAGCTTACTATTGTATGTATGAAAAAAATCGCATTGTAATATTAAATTGGGTAATGTGCACATTGTGATTATAAAATGCAAAAGGGGCGGAAAAATATTTTGTTGTGTACAAACATATGTTATTTTAGGATGAGTTTACGTTTATCGTTTTTTAATAATACATATTATATACTACAATATTTTAAAGCAATTTTAAATAATTGCTTATTTCAGAAAATATTTTCTTATAAATATATTGGATAGATGTAGTAATATATTTGAGAGCATGAGAGCATATTGAAATTTCAATATATCCGTGAAGATTCAATATCACTATATAAAATATGAACCGAACATTATCAATCAAAAACAGAATATAAATACAAAATACTTGTATATTTCCAATAAAAATAGTTTAAATGCAAAAATATTAAAAATGGAATATATTACATTAGAAAGATTCTTATTTTGATGTAGCAAGAATATTTTTTAAAGTAAAAATGCGTTACAATAATACCATATATTTTTTTTTTGTGTAAAATTAGCAATAGTTAAGAATTATTATTATTATTAGTATATAAATAATTATTGGATAATATTTACCGTCGACGTATGTATAGAAACTATCCGGTTGTACGGCCATAGTATCGCGTCCGATCTTGGCACCCTCACGTCCCCAGTACTTGAGTTCTGAACGGGTTTTGCAAAATAAAACTAAAATTAATACAACTACACACACATATCGTATTACGACAAACAATAAAATATTATTATAAACATTATACAACAAGCATATAAATGCAATTATGATCGAGAGCCAAACGCACAAGTAGGCACCTTGTAATTGGATCACTTGTCGCCTGGCAATAAAAAAACGAGAACGAGAACTCGACCGATAAAATATATACCTATATTCAAAAAGCAATCTGGAGTAAAAAATAATATTTGAATTAATAAAATATTGCTTTGTGTAAATATAAAAATGTTTATGCTGATTGCCTATTATGAAAAACCTTCGAACGATACGTTATCGGACAGCGTGCGATAATAAATAATTTAGAAAAAAAAGTTGAGCATGTGCAATTTTATTTGTTGTTGATAGGCAGTGATTCTAAAACTGCGGTGCGATCGAGCGGCATCGGGAGCCGACCAAATTTAACATCCTATTAATTTTTACGACGGTTATAAAACCCAGGGACACTAAATTTCGAATTTGGAACTCTTTGATGGATGACGTGCGGCTGCTCAATAAAATTACTTTGATCATTTCGCGTCGATTATTAAATGTTTAAGAACCTTAGAGGTTTCAGATTGTGAGTAAATCACTTTAAATTTAATTAAATATTGTTTAAAAATTTACATAAATACAGCGTAGATCTGTAATTAATCAGTATTTATCGAGAAGTTCTACATAATAAAAATTTAACTATATAGGTTTATGTATACTTAAATTTGCTTTAATTAAATATTAACTGTTAATAATTAATTTAAATAGGTTAATATCTATAAAATCTATATACCTTAATTAAAATCCATTTTCATATATTCTACCATTAATATTATTTATAGAAGGCAATGCAAAATTATGGAAGAATCAATTAAAATAAAGGTAAACTCATTAGACTTATACGAATCAGTGATTACGATAAATTTATTATATTTTATTTCTCTTTTCTCAGGTTTTATATATATTTTTTTAAATTTAGTATACTTGCGTATAATTTATAATTTTTTTTATGTTATTGTATAACTTAACCAATTGTAAACAATGGAAATGGTTATGAACCAGTATTATGCATTTAATGTATATGTATGTTATTATACCTATGTATATTTAAAAAAAAACTATTATAAAAAACCCGTGTGTTTAGCAAACTAGTTGAGAAGCTAGATGGCTTATGCAAGAGAAGCGTTTTCAAGCGCGTCATCCGGGCCACAACGGTCAAGAATAATGGAGGCGATCGCGACTCTTTAAGGCAATATAAAACTTGCTTCCGAAAGACGTCGAGCATTGATACTTTTTAACAACTTTATAATATGCTTCATTGCGTTAATGACTCTACGCTGAGAATACAATGAATTGTATTACAAAGTTACTAGCAAAAAAGGCACTGGGATACAAATTCAGAAACAACCGTTACTTCCTCTTGTAGAGATATCTGAGAAAAAAATGTTTTTTGCAACAACAGTGAGTACTTTGCTTCACTTGAATCCAGACAATGAAGCCATATTTGTGGACGCTATGAACTAGTTTATCGTACAGAAAGAGAATCATCAATATATTATTGAAGTGACACGCGCTCCGCATAACGAAGCCGAGCATCTTCATCGCCTTATCGGATTTTTTTCCGATGTACATAGAAAATATTCATCCTTGCTCGAACGGCAAGGATGAATATTTTCCTGAATTTTAATGAATATACCCTAGAATCTGTAGGTAAACATATGCCTCTAAAAAGTGAAACTTATAGAAGGTGTAGACTTTGTAGAGTAAAAAAGAAGGTGAAACAAACTAAATGCAGGTGTAGAGCTTGCGATGTACCACTATGTACATATTTCACCATTTTTTGATCTTTTTCGTAAATGATTTTATTTTTGAAATGATTTTATTTTTATTTTTACCTTAATAATATTGTTCTTTTACTTAAAATAAATTAAGTAAATAAATTAAATTCTTAAAAAAAAAGGTTTTCTTTTATGCGCACAATAAGTACTCTACCAAGTATCAGTGGGAAGTAGGGATTCCAATCCCGGGCCAAAATTTTGATCCCGGGATTTCGGTATTGCAATTAGTCGATCCCGGGATCCCGGGACCAGTCCCGGGATAATTTTCATGTTATTTTATCGATAAAAATAATTTAAAATGAATAATACAATATCCTTTTACATCTGTTTTTATAACGTACAATGTATAAAGTACGTATAATTTTAGTCTTGGACTTAAAATAGAAAATAATATAGTAAAAATAAAAAAGGGAAGATCTTATATATTTATTTGAGAAGAAAAAAATGAACTTTTGACAATGTATGCACATACCTATGTACATTCATAGACACAATTAATTGAAAACATTATTTTGAATAAAACTCACGAAGTAACATCAAAGCATCAAGTGTTTTATCATTTAGCCTTGATCTGATTTTGGTTCCTAAGCAGCCTGCTGCTGAAAAAGCACGTTCAGAATCACAGCCTCAAAGATTCACAGATGACACGTGCAACTCGCGCAAGTTTGTACACGAAATATAACGATGTTATCAATAATAATTCGATTGTGCTTGATAAATCAACCAATCCGAAAAATTCGGGATTATGTTTTATAATCCCGGGACTCATCGGGTATTGAAAATCGTTCGGGATCCCGGGATCCCGGGATCCCGGGATTGGAATCCCTAGTGGGAAGTATAGATCCCAGTAATTTTTTTATAAGTTCCAATCGCTTTTTTTTAATATTTTTTTTTCTATATTTCTTAATAAATAATAATGACTAAAAAATGCAAATTTTTTTTTAAAAAATGAAAAAAAAATAATTTGAGCACGAAAGGGATAATAAGTATATCATTGATGAAGAGCAGATGACCCAGATAGGATCCTTGTGGCACTCCAGAAGAAGTATAATACTCATAAAATTGCCATAGCTAACAATGTCGTGTATAGTTATACAATGTATGCAATATTTGTGTACATTGTAATTTTATATTTTACATTAAAGAACGGATCTTAAAAACTTTTAAAATAAATAATGGGTAAAATAATTGTGACTGTAAATAATTTTACTTTTAACTTCTTTTGCAAAATTTAATATAAAATATATTTTTCAATATAACATATTGTTTATTTTTATATTATATTATATTTTCATACTAATTCTAAATAATTTTAATTGTTGAAAATAGTATAGCACAATAAAATATTTTGTATTTTTTCTTTAAATATTAATTTATTTACCACAGTATAAAAATCACAATGATTTACATTATATAATATGATAATACAATAGCGAAAATTTATTGCAAATTTAGATTTAGAACGACCGGCATGATCAAAGACCACATATGATTGATGACCCGTTGGGGTGATGATGATGATGAATATTCATCATCCTTCACATACTGTGGTTTAAAAACGTGACGTTTATTGCAAAAAAGGCGCATATTCGCAATCCGGTTATTTTCGTCTAAAATTGCAACAAGAAACCAGTTTTTCGATCGCTCGGCGACAATCATCTGGTAATTAATATACGGATGATAATAATCTGCATCCCTTTTCGAGATGATTAAATTACCATAAGGTGCGGCAGTTTAGCACAAAGTATATTTATATATATATAGAAAAAATATAATATCTATACAAAATCATATTTTATCCGCCTTTTAGCGTAGACAAGGTGCGTTCACGTGATCCATTGATCCACTAATGATCTCAATTCACATAATTCTATAGCCGAGTTTAATGATTCTGGCAGATCAGTAGTAATGGTTATGCGTTAAAGTTATCATTATTATCGAGGTTTGAAATTATCGAAGGCCGATCCGGCGTCGGGGGATAAAATAATGACACGATATTCAAACGAATAAAAAAAGCTCATCTTGCATTCCATACGTTTGTATACAGTGAAACTCGGTTGTACTGATACTTTAATTTAAAAATGCTTTAAATTTATGTATGTCACTGTCAAGCTTTGGATGATTGATAGGCAAAATCCTTCGAAAGTAAACTTTGATTTTCGCAACACAAACATGAGTTTATTTTGTGTGTTTTAGTTGAACATTATGTGTATTAAATATTCATGAACGTATTAGGTTTATGCATAAAAAGCATATCTATATATCAAGTCATTAAAATATACAAATTTTCATATTCAATATATATTTTAATGGCAGAAAATTATATTGTTTTTCGTTAATATTTATTGCAATACAATATTTGTTTCTTATATTATATATCAAAGCAGTACTATAAATGTAAATATTACGTTTTAAATTAAAAAGTCATAATAGTAACTGTATTTCTAAAGTAAACTAGCATGTTAAATAAAATAATTTATTAATCATATAAAAATCTAATAAAAAATTGCAATTCATGTTTTATTTAAAACAATACTAAATATAGAAGTTATATTTAATAATAAATAAAGTTCAACTTATAATTATTTTAATAGATACAAAGATCGTATTTAATTGTGATTTAATTATGCTCTAGAATATTTTTTTAGCAATGTAATGCATTAAAATTTAATGTCACAAATATATGATAGCTCGTTTAAGATCTAGAATTATACATATTATTTAAATGAATTTTGCTAATATTAATAATATAATCTTCTTTAAAATTTACAGGTAAGTTTTAAAGTTTTGTAGTAGATTTTAAGAATATGAATATTTAATATAAAAAAAGATAAAAAATTATGTATATATATGTATTTAAATTTATAAGCTCATTTAGATTTTTAATTTTAGCTTATACATATATTTTTTATAACAATGTTTTGTAGTTATTATAAATTTAAGAAACATAAGCTTACAATTTTAATGCATTGTATATGAGTAAGATTTTCGGTGCCAAATAGTCTGGAACATCGAAGTATTGCCAGGTGCATCGTAAAAAATACCCCACAGAAAACCCTTAACCGAACCGGTTGATTAGTTAATTACTCAACGGCGATCGTAAACTAAGCCCGAACCTATAAAAGATTTATGTCTTTTTCGCTTAGGAATTTTCGCAATAGATCCTATTTTTTTCTTCACTTTTCAAACAAACACATATGGCGTTTTATTAAATTACAAAATTTAATTTAATTCATGCATAATAATTACATAATAGATGTATCGCTCTCAATTTTCTCACGGCTAACTAACGATCAGTAGCCAGTCCGAATCATCGCCTTTTATCCGAATCAATTACTACGTTCATTATCCGGATCGTTCGTTGCTCATTTGCTCGGTTAATACAGACGACGTTATTATAACGTTATTGCGTGAAAAAGTGTGTGAATCGATCGATGTATCATACATGTGTATTTCAATAAGTGATCCTTTTGTGTTTTATCCCTTTCGGATGCTGTGGCACAGGTGTGTCGGTCGATCTTCTCTTTCTGACCAGAGAACTCTCAGGTGGGCGTCTGTCGGCATTTAAGGCAATGAAAAGTCTCTCGTCTTTTCTTCACCCGAACTCTTCGTCAACTTTTACGCGCAGAGCGACTTGGCGTATAAAAGAGGCAACGATTATAATTGTACTATTAAAACTTTTAATTATCCAGGCAAATGCACTATTAATCCAAACTATAAATTTTAATTTCTTTTAAAATATGTATAATATATTTACAAATAATATTTTTTCATTTATTAATAAAATCTGTAATTTGTTTCCTCTTGAGAATCTCTCAATAATTTTCAGATTTATGTAAGATTTTTTCTAAGAGCTATTATATCGTTATATTCAGATCCAGTAAAGTTAAAACAAAAGTCAGTGCCGTCTTGTGACTATTAGTATAGTATCTGTTTCACTTGAGTGACAATATAAATGATATCCGCATCATTTAAACATTGAATTGCGATCAAATTACTAATCGACATTTTTAAAGACATTATCTTTTACATTAATCTGTATATTTTAGATATATAATCCATATTTTTTCACGTTAGAAAAAATCTTTCTCCGCGATCAATTTGAGTTTGACCAAGATTATGCTATTCAATGTCGTATTTTTTCCCAGAAATAGATCAAATCATATTTTTTCTCAGTAATAGTTTTCCGTTACATTTATGATTTAACACTTTGGTCTATGGGTTAAATTAAACTTGTAACATAATTCGGTAAAAAAATGCAACCTTAAGACCGTTGTTCGTTTACATTCATTTATTCAGATGAGAAAGAGGTTTATCTATTAACAATATTGCTTTCTGCGGCAACCCTTTAATTTAAAAAAATCCACATAATAATCTCTTTTCTATTAATTATACACCACACTGTTTGTTTCACATATCACAAATCATTAAAAAAAATATTTCAAGCACGAATAATCTGCTATTACATAAAATGTACATTGTATATGATTTATATGTGGCGCGTTTAAGAGTAGCCTGACTAAAAAATGTTGTTGCACTACTAAAATATGACGCCAAATTGTCAAATATTTTTTAATATTATTTTTTATTAAAGGGTAGTTTATTTTTGTTGTATGATAACACGATATTAAGAAAATTGCAAACATTGAATTGAAAAAATATTTTATTTTATGAGTTATATTTTGGACCAAATCTAAATGAAGAAGAAATTCAAAATTGTATTTGTAGTTAATAAATAATTTAATTATTATAATAATTTTAACCAAAAAAAGTAAAAAATATTTTTTATTCGATATTAAGACATTATTATAACTAGGCATAATGGTTTCTAAACTCTATTTGCGTTAACACAGTCAGTTTGAGATCTATAAATTTCATCATTATTCATAATTTAGAAAGAAATGACAAGTTTGGGTTTACGCTCCTACTATTAGCTCTAAAGCACACGATATGGATATACGTTCGATATATTCAGGGCTTTTTTAAACAAAAAGGTGCCATAACTCACTTATTGTCAAGCGTTTTACTAAAAAAAATATATTCAAATATCATTTATATTAAATTTAAAGCATATTGTGTCATAAAATAAAAAAATTAACAAAATCTATATGAAAAATTTATTTATTTCAAAATTTATTGATATGAGAGTATTGATCAAAGGGTATTCAAACCGAATTTCGGTCGATAGGAGGGCGAAAAAACAATTATCACTACTCAGAAGGCAAAAATTCATGTCAAAAGCAATAAAATCGTGTCGGCGCCGTCGCAGTGGGAACGCTCGGCAACGAATTTCAGTCAATAGGAGGATTTTTATCTTCTGAGAAGGAATAAATATTTTTTGCGCTCTCCTATTAGGCAAAATTTAAGCATCGATATTTTTAAGCATCTGGCACGGATCTACTATTTTATGCAATAGTATAAAAAAGTGCAGAGGTTCTAATACATTGAAAAATATTTGTACAAATTTAATTTTTAATAATAAAATGGCTTCATGAATTTTTTTAGAAATCAGCAAATTTTTAGAAAAATGAGAATCTTTGATTCGATATTTTTTTCGTACACTAATTACACACCATATTATTAGCTAAAATACTCAGGAGTAATAAAACATCATCTAACATAGATACATACTATATTTTTAATTAGCCATGTATAAAAGTATCCCATCAAAAAAATCAGAAAACACGAAATCTATTAGTTTCTTATGAATATTTTAATAGACTTATATATTTTAAGTACAAAAGTAAAATTAAAATTAGAAGGCAATGATTTTTTTTTTGTTTCAAGGATTGATTCTAATTGCAGTATATTAAATACAAGATAATTTAAGACAAAATAGTTAAGATCTCAAATTATCTGAATCATAAACCTAATTTCGCTTTAATAGTGCTACAATACTGCTAAGAAATTCGGATCAATCAAAACTTTGCGATTTGCGAAAGCGGTTTATTGCAAAGGCATTTAAAACATAATATTTTCAGAATCTAGTCGCTTCAAATGAGATGAATGATACTCAATTTTATGTCACCGTGATACTAAAGTGCTTCTAAAATAATTTTAATAAAAAAAATATTTACCATGATACATTTATCTTTATATTTGAGTATGATTATTAATAATACATAGATTAATTAAATTATCATTATGATACAATGAAGTTATTTATGGGACGTAGATAGAGAAATCTTTACTCTAAAGTTGGCCAATAACACATGAAAATCATCATATAGGTTATACGTAAAAGTCGATACGTTCAGTTTGATCGTTGGCTCTTTCACATCGATCGTGGCTCAGGTGGGCCGGCCGATCACATTATGCGGCTTAAGAGTCCCGGCGGCGCCTTTGATCTGCGGCCAGCGGCCATGCATCATCTATTATGTCTTGCCACTAATTCCCGTTTTCATCGCAATCGCGGACAAATCTCGCCGACACCCATTCCTCATCGAACGCATTCCACCAGGACAATGCCCGACACCGGCACCCCTGAGCCGACTTCCGAATGTCGTGAGAACATCGATAAACGCGACAACAGGTGACAACTATGACGTCATCAAGGATTTCAGATTGATAAACAACCTCAGAAGAATCGCTATCAAGCTTATAAGCATAAAAAAGTAAACCATAAGACGATTCCATTATTAATTCGCGGTTTAAAGCAACTTACATGCAAAGAGCACTTCGCGAATGTGTACTTGTAGTAATAAGACATTTCACAATTTATCCATCGCTTAACCGAGCGATCGTTCGCACGGACGCGAAAACCGGTATTAAAATATTAATTCTCAATACATCTCACCGGTTCGATCGATATTAATCGTTATCGTCATGAAAAGTATTAATTTAGCAAATATAATTGAGATAAACTCAAAAATTCCACATAGAGAGCGGAATAGACATCGACGCGCGACAAGAGCGAAACCCGTTAACTTTTTTCGCGCCGTGATTTTATG
The DNA here is from genome assembly GCF_051122295.1 of Plectrocnemia conspersa. Classification (NCBI taxonomy): domain Eukaryota; kingdom Metazoa; phylum Arthropoda; class Insecta; order Trichoptera; family Polycentropodidae; genus Plectrocnemia; species Plectrocnemia conspersa. The sequence goes on along the minus strand of NW_028277175.1, from coordinate 8,543,690 downwards.
ACTCAATTATAAATTATGTTATTATTATACTTATATAGGTTCTAAAATGTATTATTATGCAGAATTGATCGTTGTTATGTATGTATATGTACTCACTTTCATAGAGATTATTCACGGATATTATAAAATGTTGTAGAGTCATTAAGAATATTATTATAATAAAAAAGCGGTGGCGCTTATGCGTTATTGATTTCTTTTCGGAAAAATTCAAAAGAGACCGCCGCGGTTTCCCGCAGGCGAGGTCCGTACCTTTTTTGATAAATGATTGCGGTGCGAAAATGACTTTGTTATCACTCGACGTACCAAATCTCGAAACTGCCACTCGAGTTGATGGATCGAAAAAAATATATGCGTTTTTTATATGTCGACGAGATGTAGTGAAGAATGAGGTTTTTTATATGCTTACTATAGTACTCAGTTATAATGATAACAAATTTTATACTGAGGAGCATTTGATGGTATGACAAAAAATCATGATTCTGGAAAATGTACTACAGTCTTTATAGTTTATTTTTAACGTCGCTGTAAAGAGCTGTTTGGAACTATTTCAAACAAACATCAATCTTCATGATCTTATTTATAATTAAATATTTTTTTAAAAAGCTCTGCTTGGGATTAGTTATATTATAATAATCTATCATTGAATATGTAAAAATATAAATGATGTTTTTGAATGATATCTGACTGCGACATAAAATTGTGCAACGATTCTTGTGCGTAATTTATTATCATGGCAAAGGCAATGTGCATTAAGAATAAAAACAGTTTGAAACAAAAATATAGGTTACTAGGAATCAATGTGATTCTTAAATATATATATTTTTCTTTAAATCTTTGCCTATATCACATACATATGTGCGAAATTATTCAACAACCAACCACGTTCCATTGCATAGTTTTGGTGAATGAAAAATAATTTCATTGACTTTTAAAATAATAGATTTATACGTATATTTTAATTTAAATATAATATCAAGATTAGGAGTAAAATAATTAAGAAATATTATAGTATAGATTTGTTTATCTAAAAATATTTTTAATTTAAAAAAAAATTGTTTATCTTAAGTTAAAACAAGACTATAAGATTATAAAATTCAAAATAAAAATTGCTTAACATTTATATACAAATCATGGTTATGTAATAAAAGTAATATTGAAAATAAAATGAGTTTGTAAATTATCAAAAAAATAATAATAATAAAATAAACCTGCTGTTCACAAATGGGACTACTACATAATGACATACCGAAAGATCTATTAATAACCTCGCCACGGTTTCGGTTGCTGTAAGTGTCACGGAAAACAAATTCGCCCCCATTGTGACGGGGGCAAATGATGGAGCTCTGAGGGTATACGTAAGTCCTGATGGTAAGCAATTAGCCGAAACGCCGTATGTGTTCGTTCGCCCCATACGGCGCTCCCTTATAAATCGGAGCTGCCAACTAATTGAACTCGCGAAACGAACCCATCCCGGAGCGCCCCCGGGGCAAATCGGGGTTGTTAAATTCAAATTTGATTGTGTGCTTTAGGGCCTATATAAGTCTATTTTCGACCCGACCCGACATGATCTCATTCCGCGAATTAATTAGTAAGAGTGAAACGCACCCATATTCGAGTAACTTAATAATTTATGAAACAAACCGCTACATAATATAAACTTATGGATTGTATGCATATAGAAAATGACGCAAAAAGGCTGTATACATTATACATGTTGCTCGGAGCGGTGAATGAGTCAGTCGTTTTTTGTACGTTAAAATATTTCGAAAAAAATAACATGTATATTGTATAAACAACGCGTTTTATATTATATATTATAATATCAAAAGTCGGTTATAAAAAATATTTTTAAATTGCTTTTGCATAAAAATAATTATTGCAGTCTTAATATTTTTAATCCTATTGTGTTTTTATCATAGTGTATGAAATTCTTTACAGCAAAAAATATATACATATATCTAATTTAAATTCTTTGTTCCGTTCTTAAGCCACATTCTTTCACCCTCTTGGGGAAACGTGAACGATGGGTTAAAATACGTTATTGTTATATTCGGGTATATAGAATATAGTTCTGAATAGTAATATTTAAAAATAGTAAGTAATTTTATGCGAGAAAAATATTTTTATATAATAAAAATAAAACTAACCTAATTAATTAACGTCTAATATTTTAACATATATATTATAAAGCTAAAGTTTTATTGTTTAATTGGTTAAATTGAGAAAATATAATTTGTTTACAATACAATATTTAAATAAAATGATTAATTAAAATCACAAAATTATACAAATTGTATAGTTATACATTATTAAGTACTTTATTTATAATTATGATTTGTATTTATAGATACAATGTTGGTAAAAAAAACTGATGAAAATAGTGATTAAGCTAATATTTATATAATGTTAAAATTCCGTTACATTGATTATTCCACGTAAGTATAATTTTGCATAATAACATATTTTATTATTTTACTTTTTTGATCGAAATTTAATTAGTAATATATTCGCTAATCCCTAAATAAATCTCGGTTTTGTATATAAAAAAATACTTTTAAATGTTTATTTAAATTTTGATGGTTCAGAACATAATTTCCTTCTAATGATGCATATAATTTTATTCTACCTTTCAGTCACTTTATTTTTTTTCCCTACACTATAAGCATTCAATGTATAGAATTTGATTGAAAATATTCCGATAGATTCCAATTTCAGATTGTCTGCATTTTGTTGCATCGATCGAAATAAATAGTAGTCAGAAGGAGCAAGGTCTGGAGAATATGAAGGATGAGAAAAAACCTTCCAGCCAAGCTCCTTGATTTTATTTAAGCAATTTCAATGGGGACGCGCATTGTCGTATTATAGAACCATTGCGAATTATAAACTGAAGAAAATAGTTTTGTAGTTAATAGTAATATAAAGTTTAAATTCCGTTCCATTTACTATGCCACGTAAATATAATATTACATATTAAAATATTTTATTATTTTACCTTTTTGACATATAATAATTAGTAAATAATCAGTAATCCCGAAATGAATGTCAGTTTTTAATAATAAAAAAATACTTTTATATGTTTATTTAAATTTTAATTATTAAAAATTTAATTTCCTTCTAAAGACACGTCTAACCTTATTTTACCTTTCGTTTACTTTTTTTCTACAATATTAGCAAGAATTTAATTAAAAAATATTTAAATAGCCTTTTCACATCGTCTGCATTTTTTCCGTCCATTGCATCAATCGAAATAAATAGTAATCGGAAGGAGCAAGGTCTGGAGAATAAGGTGGATGAGATAAATCTTCCAGCCGAATTCTTTGATTTTATCGAGTCAATTTTGCCACATGGGGACACGTAAGAAAAAATGAATGATGGGTTATTGTCATATTATTATACCGTTAAAATAATTTAAAAAATATGAATTTGGCAATTAAGTAAAAACTTCATAAAACATAATTTATTTATTTTAACATTAGCCCAATGCGTTCTACTAGACTTCTACGTTCTACTAGGCCCAATGCCATATATCAAACTGAAAACACACTGAATAATAATAGCATATATTTTATTGATTATCAATTATTATTACGGATTACAATCAATAAATAATATCTAAATCTTTCGTTGTAACATTACAAGCGTTAGCCAGGGAGTAAATGCAATCAACAACTACTAAGTAAGTAGTAAGACACAGTATCACAAAAAAAGTATAATATTATAGATGTCACTATGAATATCTTAGCTGGATTTTAATATAATTATTCCACACAATATTTATCTGTGATATTGGGAAAATCTAGAAAAACCTAATTTGTGATGATTGATTGAAATTATAAATTGTTAAGTTTCACTAATTGTAATCTTCCGGACTCAATAGATATTGAAAACACACGGGTCTTTCAAGTATTATCTACAAAAAAAATTTGGGAGCTTTTGTATATGTTATTTATTTACTTTGTATAATTAATTTTAGTTTTAATTAAACATAAAAATATCAACAAAGTCGAAATTAGTATATATTATAAGATTTTGAAAAATTTGAATTATTGGAAGTTATGTTTTTATATTTGTTTAAAATGCATATTACATTATAATTTTACCACAAAATAGCAATAACTTTATATATGTAATTGCACACTGATTTTAAAATGGTTGTTTTTTAAAATTATACTTTTTATTTTTAAAAAATCATTAAAATAAATATATTTTTGCCACGGCTATTTTTTTTGCATATTATAATTATTTATTGTGATGATTAATGAAATTTATAGTTAATTTATATTGTAATAATGATTACTATCTCTTTGTAGAGCTTTTAAAAGAGTATCTTTTTAAGCAACACGATAGATCAAGTTTGATTGAATCCCATCTCGACTTAAATACTTTTGCATGATAAAAACGCTATATGGGATAAAAGTATCATCCTTTGCTGTAACCAATACTTTAACAGATAATTAAATACATTATTAGCTAAAATGCAAAGCTATATTGTGTCAGATATAAATAGCTAGTGATTAATGTAATTAAATCTATCTTAACACGTCATAAGCATACTTTGAGATTATAAGATTAACATTGTTTTGTCGCGTTCGGTTCGAACGACTTTTTTATTGTAAAGATTATTCATGATGTGGATCTGACACATTTTCTCCTAAATTAATCCCACGTTCTTTATTTTTGTATGCGACACTATGTAGTATTGTAATATATAATCGATTTGCTTAACTTTTTCGACGTCGACAAGTCGCGAACCCACCCCGTATCATTTTTATTATCCCTTGTCCAACAACAAATCCCTTCTTACAACCTCAATCATCTTCGAGGATATTTCATCCGAGGTGCCACATCAAGGTGCCGAACGTCGCGAGCTTTGACTTAAGCCCCGAGGATTATGTCTATAATGAGAATTAAGAAGAAGAAGACGAAGAAAAAAACGACACTCGTAAAGACTCGTTCAAAAGTCTTTGATCCCAGCCGATTGCGTTTCGAGAAATTATTTATTACGCTCGAGCATGATCGAAAAATTGCGTGTGACTCACTGCAACGTCTTTATTTTTTAAAATGGATATTCAAATAGTTTTGCAAATTATACGACAACAAAAAAAACTTGCAATACCTGTCCGTTCTCGAGGATGCCACAAAAACGAACCGTTTAATAAAGGGACCGCAATAGGCAAATGCACGACAAGAAAAAATGGTCATAAATTTATTTTTTATATATATGGTAGTAGTATACCTGTGTCGGCTTTTTGGTCTTTTTTGTGTGGCGGATGCGTCAAAAGAGTGACATCTGTTGTTGGGGGTGTTTGACCATAATGAAAATGGAATGGTTCGTAATGTGTGTATTTATATGTCCCGCAGATGATTTATAAACGGGTGCTTAATTCATAAGTCACTTTGTACGAACACTTGTTAGATTTTTTAACCCATTAGGGAACGCTAGGTATAATAATTAAATATAAATGGAATTGCCATCCGTATCTATATAAGACATTTATTATTTTTTTATTAGTAATTTAATTAGATAAAAGCTCTAACGAAAAATGCATATGAATATTTATTTTTACATATGTTTTAAAATGTTTTAGTATTCCAGAATGGTACACTCAGATTATTTAATACAAATATAATAAAAAATCTATCCCATTTATATATTGAATAACTTTAAAATACCGATTTTATATTTTATGATTTGGTCTATCAAAACTAAAAATATTATATATAAGATCAGATGCCAAAAAAATGTAATTGTATTCAACTACGTGTCGCGAATAGTAAAATAATCTATCTAATCTAAATCTATAATAAAATAGATATAGTAGTAGATAATATGCATTGTACAGAAAATTCAGTTCTATGAATTCAGTTCCTTTATGAACAACATGAAGTAATTTCTATACCTTTTTTAAAATTTACAGCTACAAAGAACATGTTTATATATTTTTTCTAATTTTTCTACATTTAAAATCCATAATTATAATCTAGAGCCAAAAACTATGCTTATTAAATATTTTTTGATGATAAAAAATATAAAATAACTAAAATACAAGATAGTAAAGAAACGTTTGATACAGTATTTTTTTGACAAAAGTCTTGTTCTTTTTTTTAATGGAATATTTTATTTGGATACTGTTCAAAGATTTGATTGATTTTATTTTGATAAACATTTAGATACTACATATATTGATTTGTTTTAATATTATGTCAATAATTTTAACCATTTTTTTGAAATATACTATTCTTTTGTTATCGTGTAATAAATTAACATTTGTTTATACATAGCGGCAATTTTTTTTTTTATGTAATCTGTTTAAATAGGAACCTTTCCATTAAGTTTTATTGCCGCTAACAATGAAAATCTTACTAAGAACTGTATTATTTGGCGTTCTAGAAATGTGGAGAAAACATCCCGAGAGTGACGTTTATATTATGGGCAATTAGAGAAACGTTTTTGTGGCTCGCTAAACAATCACTGGTAGCTGTAAATTTTGTCTGTTATTTATGATCGTCGGCACTTTCAACATAGACAAAAAAAAAGGGAATACGTCAGGTACAGATATTTCCGAGATTTTGGTGGATGATTTACGATTCGATATTTATATTATAAAATTGTATTTAATATGAGCTCACCTTGAAAAGGATATCCTGTGTAGTACGGGGTCATATTCAGCGCTGATACTGCCATCAGATTAAATTGTTGATAAAGATGAAGTGTCACTTATTGTTTTTTATTTGGATGTATGTCACAAGCACTGATGTTTTTTATTTATAAGAAACATTCACGATTTGTTTTTTGGTTGCGTTGCGATGCGTTGCTAGGCACTCGAAATGTTACGTCTTGCGCAGCATCCGAGCTGCAGACCGCTTGAGTGCTCACACGTCACTGCTTCGACACACCAACACCACAACAGCCCAAGAAGCGGTCACCTCTTCCCACCACTCCACCGACAGTCCGTCCCTTTCCCATTCAAAAAGAAAAGCACGGCAAGAACTGCTTCTCCCACTCCGAGAAGCAGCAGCACGCTCGACTTCTTGGACTGAACGACCGTCTCTTTCTAACCGTCCAACTGCAATAAGGCAAAGCAGGAGGCTAGATATCCAAGCAGTTTTTTCCCCCAACTCAGTTGACGCCCACGGTTAATTGAACATCATTCTTGACTTTTAGTTGGCCACTATTGGCCAGCGGATCATTGGGGGGACGGTCGAATCGGAGGTCTTGCCCACATCACGTGTCCAACGGTAATAATGCACGGGGAGGTGAAAAATCTAATCGCTCACCCAAATTTATACGGCGTGCGCTAAATTGTGGCGTTTCTAATGTATCCGCGATATTTTCATACTTTTGTATAATCGATTCAGATCGAAATTATACACGGCGGATGATGTATTGGAACGAATGAGAGTGGCCGGCAAATCGGTGTGATTTATGCATTTTTAAACGTTTAACTCAAAAGTTGATAAAGCATGATGTAATTGAGGATTTTTTTTCAAACATAGATAGTATTTAATAAATCTTAGATGAACAATAATTAGTTCCAAGATATTCAATAATATAAATTAGCAAGATTCTTGAATCGAAAGAATCGAAACACGAGAATCAAACATTTTTATTAAATCTCACTTAAATATTAAAATTTCTATTATATAAAATAAAAGATTATTAACAAAATATTATGTTTATAGGTTGCCCAAAAAGGATACACACGACTCCTGAAATTAATAAATGTAATCATTAAAATTTTCTCGATACACCTGCACTTGTCACGTGCGGAATCGTTTGATGCTCTCTTGTAATAAATTACATTTTAATTGTGAAAACGCAATTATAACAACTTTAGAAAATTAAGTAAATTTGTTATAAATTTAAATTTAAAAAAACGATAAATATTAAATTGAAAAACAAAGGTCATTAATGGTAATAATTTTTTTTCTTATATAAATTTATTGCTGACATATTATTCAAAATAAATGTATTTAACTTATCTTATATTATTATACGCTCTAATTTACATCGAGACGTTTCTTCTAAAAAAATTGTCCTACATCCTATTTTATAAATATTATTTATATATAAATTTATAAATAGATATACAAATAAAATTTAAAAACATTTTTTTACTTTCAGATCGTCAAATTACAATCCCGAAATCCCTAGATTGCAATTTTGTCTCAAAATTGGATCCTTGATATAGAAAAAATAAAAATCAGGAATAAGTTATTCCTGATTTTTTTGTCTTGGGTACTGAGATTTAAGTCCTGGGAATTATGGTGAGACAATTCATATTTATTTAAGATGTAAATTTTTTTATTGCAAATCAAATGTTTTATAATAAAGGATTATTGTTTTTTTATCGGTAAAATCATAAATATGTGTATGTATAATATATTGTTATACATTTGATAGAAATAATAACTAAAATGCACATTTTTTGCTATATTTATTTATTATTTTTATTATAAATATTATAATTTAGGTACATATTAAATCAAAATAAATTGTATAAATATAAAAAAATCAATTATAAATACAAAACAGAAATTGTATAATTTTGTTATAAAAATGAGAATATATATTTTATTTTTGTTAAGCAAAATATGTTTTTAGAAAATTTTACGGATTTAGAAACAAATCAGATTGATTAGTATTTTTTGAATATTTAATACAGTATCTGATTCCAAACTATCTAAATTCGAAAAATGTTTTTTTTGTGCATACATTTTTATTTACAAAATTTTTTTTTTTGTAGATTTTTTTTTTAAAAAGTCCTTGTAGAGCACTTATGAAGTTATTCGCGAGTAAAATACTATATATTTAATGTTAATACTCAATAATGGTAAATTTTGATTATTTATTTATTTTTTGTTAAAATTATTATTTATTAAATTATTTTATAAAATACAACAAAATTATTTTCAGTTGTAATTTATTTAATAAATAGTATTAAAAGTAAACTTTTTTAAAAATAAAAAATATATTTAAAATAAATAATTTATTCGTTAGATAAATAGTTTTATGTTATTTATATTTTATTTTCACCTTTCCGTTATGTTTAAAAATGTTATATACTATTCAGAGCAATCCATGAAACCCGAAACATTTGACGCTAGTACCACATCATGTTTATTTTGCTCTCATGGTAGAAAATTTATTATTATTTTATATGCTTTTGAGGGTGAACCACTTTCGGATATTCATTACGCAATCTCAATCAATCAATAAGTAAAGTCAGAATACGCGAAAATGTTGTTCTATTCTACGCTGCTGAAAATCAAAAAAAAATATTAACGTATCTTTTAGATTTAGTGGCAAAAGTTTTTTTAGAAAAAGATGAAGGATGTTAGTTTAATGTTTTCATCACAACTAAACATCCATCAATTTGGAGCGTGATTAAGCATTCGTTCGTTTTGTGGGGCATAATCCGAAAGGCAAGTCACAAAGAGGGAAGGTTCATCATCACTGTATCATCTCGACTACAAAAAGATAAACTCTTGTACATCACACATGCATATTTCATAGTCATTTATCAACTATTTATCACTCGATCGTCCCGATCTATAAAACTCGTGTCGTGGGTGAAGTGCAATCATTGAAGGTGTTGGCTGCGAGGAATAACTATACAATTTAATATTAATTAAATAATCTAACTGGATCAATATAATAAATAGTGTTTACATACTAGAATCTTACAGGATACTCATAAATAGTTTTAACGAAGTTTGTATAAAATTATTTTGGTTTATTTATGATGATATGAGATATTTACATGTATGATAAAAAGTGTAATGCGCATGTCAGTTTTTAGCTATATTGGACGCGTAGTTTGTGTTTGAATTTTGTCACGCTCAGCGATCTCTCTATTTTTAAAATGTCGAAACATTTATTTATATTTAATCTGGATCAATATAACATTTTTTTATATTCTGTTCATATATAAATTATGATTTATATGTTCTGATTAAATTTTTTTAGTGTATAAACAATTTTCTGTATTAGCTAAATTAATTAATAAGAAATATAAGGTTTTTTCTATTCAATAATAATCAAGTACCAGTAATAAATCGAAATAAAATTATATAATGAAATATATATCCATTTTTGTGACAGCATTAGGGGCAAAAAGGAGACAGCCTTAACAACTGCCAGGCGTAGTACCAAGCGATGCGACGCAAATCGCGTACTCTCTCAGTATCTTAGCGACTGTCAAACAATTAACATGTGATATGTCCAAAGTATGACTTACGGCTTATGATTTTCAATACAGGTTCGTACATAGAATTAATCATGAATTATTGCAAGCGCATACTTTTACAATTAAAAAATATTTATATCCACATTTTTTCATTAAATTGTGTGTTTTATTCGAACCTCTAAGGAGCCAGATGCATAAGCATAAGTCATACAAAAAAATCACTTCAACTACATTGACAATTAAAACAACGTCTATGGGCCAAGAAAAAAATTGAAACAAAATGAGAATTGCGTATTAAAATATAAAAAAATAATAATTAAATAATTTACCGTTTCAAAGTTACGATGCTACGACCGTTGTCCGTATCCTTTCTCATTGTGGTATAACAAGTATCAATGTTATAAATTAACAGTGGCGGCCCGTTGCCCTAGGGAGTTCGTATAGGGACTTAATTAAAATGAATAGTCCACATTGAATCAATATTTATTCATCAATTTGTTTACGAGCCCGTCAATTAATCGAAAATGATAACTAGAGTGATCATTAAGGAGCACACACACAGTGCATTACTTTTTTACCTTCTGGCAGCTCACCGTTGAGATCACATATGAAGAGAGCATAACGACCGAGTGGGAAGTGGACATTCCGAATAAGCAGACCTCCGTTCAAAAACCTGATTACCCAGTGGTACAAAACGGTACGTTTGAGGTAATTACGGACAACGAGATAGCAGTAACGTATGATTTGTGTTACAGTACCTACACACTGAAGAAGAAAAAAATCATGCGCTACCGCAATGTTCTCCTTTGGGGATTACTTTGTAGTAGGTAGCCATACTACTTGAACCACAATGCAGATTTTGCTCGAGTCTGGTGATCGATGATGATCGATGATCTATCGGGAATACGCCATAAGACGAGTTCGATTGATCGCAGCAAAGGAAGTTGTTTGTTTCTTTTAAAAGCTACTGTGGTCATGTATGTATTTTTTTGTTATGTTATCTCGTGAGATTTGTTTATTGGTATACTGTATTTTTTTGAAAGCGATCGATAGTTGAAAGGGATGTATAATAATATTTATAGATTAAGCACTTGAGGGTTTATTTCGTAAGCATTTTTTAAACTTTTTTTTATATATGGTTTTGTTCATTTTTTTTATAACAGTTCTGTTTATCTTATAATAAATTGTTATCTATAGTAGGCAGTGAATTTATTAAGAACTTGGTTGTAGATTCTAAAAAGATCGAAAAGGTTTACAATTAATGATAAATCAGCAAATACAACTAATAAAATAATATTTTATTGAAACAAAAAAAAAAAGTATTTTGTATTGTACTAATCAAAAATGTAATTAGCATTATACATATTTTTTTAATATTACAATCTCTTTATTTCACACAATTTTAAACGTAGTTTTAACACGGATAACCAATTTTTTTATTATGAAATATATATAGGCATTTAGATACATGTTTATAATTTTTGGTAAAGCAAAAAACTATAGTTCTTTCACTAAAAATTAAATTAAAAAATTGCGTGTAAATTTTTTTTATCAAAAAAATTTTTTTATCAAAAAATTTATACCTGCAGAACGATTAATCTGTGCACGAATAGTTTTCATAGTAAAACCCGCATTTAATTACAAAAAATCTAAATTTAGAGCAAAAACTCAGATTAACTCAAACTTAATATAGTTCTTTATTTTTTAAATATATATGCAAAATTATTACCGCAAGAAGTTATTAACTAACATAACCGTAGTTTAGAGATATTTATAAATTAACCTGTAATTTATTATTTTTTTAAATATTACAAACATAAATGATGACTTTATAAATAAAATAATATTTAAATATTAATATTATTTTATAAATTTTCATATTTTAAATAAATTATTTTTAATTTTTTTCAATAAAACTGTAGTAATTTCATTAATTCATTCTATAATGTATTTTTTTTAATGATGAGCAAAGACATAAACAACATAATTCATTAAAAATTGCCTTTAAAATGCATGTAGGGAATGCATAACATAACCTCATATATTTTAAGCTATTTTTTACGGTAAAAAGGAATTTCGTGGTCTTACTTAATTCTTTAACAAGTAATTAACCAAAACTATATTTTATCTATTGGTAAATTGATTTAGGATAAAAAATACGTAGAACATTTTGTATTTTTGTCAGTGGCGTAGCTAGGGTATGTGCCGTCCGGGGCAATCCTTAAAATTGCCGCCACCCCCCCCCCATACATTTTTTGCAGGGTCATAAAATCAGCATTTCTTAAAATAATAAATTGATTATTGTTAAGCTTTTGCTATTCGTAGATTTACATTAAATTCTGGTTTATTCAGGGTTAAGAACCACACTAGACGATTTCATCGCGAATATGCCGCCCCCAAGCTAGTGCCGCCCGGGGTGGCCCGCCCCTTCCGCCCCCCATAGCTACGCCACTGATTGTTGTTAAACCTCAAATACCGAAAAAAAAGATAACCAGGCACAAACATTTTAGTTTCCTAATAATCATTATTTTTAACTATTCGAATATCGAAAAGTAAACGATAAAATATTCGAATAAATTCGTAAACTTATGAAGAATCGAGAAATAATAAAAAAATAGTAAATAAAGGTTCTATAAAATACAGGTAAAAATGTATTATTCACTTTAATGCTAATTTAAGAAATTATAGTTGAAATATTTTAAAAATTAGAGCAGTACGAAATTTAATTTTAATTATACTTGTTGCCGAAAAGATTAAAATGTTTAAAAAGTCAATACTAGCCAACGGAAAAGTCCACAGCTACACTCGGAAATATAAGTAGCTTCTGAAATTTCGGCAATTAAGGTATTGTTTTTTTGTTTGTTGGCTATTAGTTGTTACGAACATGGCTATTTTAAATAACAAATTTAAGAAGATAAATTTTGCGAAAATATTACTTATATTTGCATAATTGGGTTGTAAATAATTAGTACATTAAATAAAAAGAGACTACCTGGAATTTTTATACGTAACTTAATTAAAAGCACAAATTTTAATGTGACTTCCGACATTACTGGATATTTCCAGATTAAAAATATTTTATTTAAAATACAATTTACAAAAGGAAAAAAAAGCGACGGTTCGCCAAGTAAAATAACGATGTATCTTAGAATTAAATTATGAACTGTTTTCCAATGTTTCTCGTAAAACTACTTTTTGAGCTTTTTGACTTATTACAAGTTTTTATCCCCTTCTTTTGAAAGCCGCCAGGGATATCAAGAGCTTTGAGCCACGGTCGATAGTGGATCTTGGGTCATCGACTAACTTCATAATATTTTTCTTGGCCTAATGCTGAGATTTTTATAATTCATATATTGTCAAGCCTCCGTTGAAATCATTCGCCAAGCTTACTTCCTTGGCCGGCCGTTCCGTTTGAAGACTATCGTAAATGGCCCGACGCCGATTTTTTTCACATTAGTGGGTTAGCCAAGAGTCTACACCCACATTCAAGGTGTCTTCAGGGTGGGACCTTCGATGGCATCCTCTTCTGAGACTGCAGCTTACAGAGCTGCTAGAAGTATGCGCCACCTTGTACTCCTGAGAACGACGATCTCATCTGTAAGCTTTATAAGATTCCCATGTAGTCTGGACGAAGTACCGTTTTACGAAATAGCATGCTTTATCTAAGCTCTTTGTTAAACACGTTATTTCCGTAAATTATATATTTGATTCCTATAAAAAAGTGCAGCTAGAATGTGGTTACTGTTTCTACATCTTCGAGCCGTTTTCTAGTATTAATTTCAACGAGCACAACTTAGTCAAATAGATATTTTAATTATATTTGATCAAAATATCAGTTAACATAACTCTGCAATGTCTTCGTATATTCCAAAATATTCTGAAAATAAAATAATGAAATTAACTACGACCATAATATTTAACATGGATTTTCACGAACTTCATAAAATGGATACGACCATTACTTTTTCCACGGCCATCGCATTAATTATTGCTTTTATTTAAACACAATAATATAAACTTTTATTATTATATTACACACTGCTATGTGTATAAAGACTTGAAATAATATTACCTTTCGTTCGATCTCAAGCAATAAAATAAATAATAAACGCGCATTATATGAGTTTTATTTCTTAGGAATCGTATAATGAACATTTTGAAGCGTTCGCGATTCAACACGGTGTGCCGGCCCGTGGTTTATAGTGTTTGGCGAATATCAACAACTTGAAACATACATACAGGATAACCAACCTGTGAGTGATATTCATGGTTTGTTGTTAATGCGCCGTTAAGGATCCCATTCCGTGGCATTTGATGAACCTTCCTTTTGTTTCGAGGCAATCGTTAAACTGATACGCAAGTATGGATTTGGTTTCGTTTAATGAGAATTGTGGTTATTTGTTTTTATTATCGAATTTATACGTTCTTGCCAAATCGAACATATGTGTAATAAATGTATTCAATTGATATTAATATAACAGCCCCTATTTGGAACATATATTAGAAAGATAAACATGCAACTAAAATCGAGTTGAAAGCAGAGAGGTGTTTCGCAATTGCACCATACCCCGTGCTTAAAAAAGATTTGATCCTTATTAAAGTTTTTTATTATCAATATTGAATATAGCTGAAATTGCACTCAATTGTGATCAATACGATTTAAAAGGAGAAATATTAAATTAATGTATTCGTATCTATACCAATTAAAGTTAGCGTTTCAATATCGCGTTGTTTATTATGTGTTTGACGCAGCATAGTTAATTTAGAAGAAATGACGTCACTTTGTTTATTCACATCGTTAATAAACATTTACAATATAAAACAGAAAATATAATACAATTAAAAACACCTCCTAAACGGCAAACATTTACACAAGCCATTCTGGCTGCAATTTTCAAGTAAACTGTGCTATTTTAAACTTTAAATTTAATCGATATTAAATTAAAATTTAAAGTTAAGCTGAACAGCGACGTGCTGATGAACAATTGCGTGCTACTGCAATACGCAAAGACTTATTAGAAGGCCATCGATATGAAATATTTGGTTTAAATATGTAAGAACATGTTCTATTTCATAAATCTCTGGAAAAACTAAGTAAAATACACTTGGGAAAGCAGCTATTTAAACTGCTGGCAGGGAGTATAAATAATATAAAGATTCTGGAAGAACTTCGTAAATAACAGCGCTTGCGATTCCAAGTATTGTTTGATGTACGGTATGCAAGAATAGAAGAATTATAAAACTTGATATTAAGCACAGCTATCGATGGAGTGTCGAGTTGAATTATTTTCGACTGTGATCTATCATGATGTGTGATGATTCGCTTATATGTCTGCTAAGAGGGGGGAGGGAGACAAAACAAATTTCTGGGTTCCGTTCTTTTTGAGGGGCCCAACTCTGGAAACAGTGGCGTAGCTATGGGGGGGCGGAGGGGGCGGGCCGCCCCGGGCGGCACTTGCTTGGGGGCGGCATTTTCGCGATAGAATCGTCTAGTGTGGTTCTTAACCCTGAATAAACTAAAATGTATGTACATCTACGAATAGCAAGAGCTTAACAATAATCAATTTATTATTTTAAGAAATGCTGATTTTATGACCTTGCAAAAAAATGTATGGGGGGCGGCAATTTTAAGAATTGCCCCGGGCGGCACTTACCCTAGCTACGCCACTGTCTGGAAAATATATATGTATAAAAGAAACTAAAAACTGACATCAAATAACGAATCTGAACTAAACTAGTTGTTTGCGATATGTATTTCAGGTATAAATTTATTATACATACTAAGATAAAATAAAAGTAGTGGAACATTGCCTTCTAGAGCACCCACTTTATAGGAAGTATTTTAACAATAAGCATTGTTAATTAAAAGAACAGAGTGATTTTTTTTTATTATTAATGTTTATTGATAAATTTTAAAATAAATGTGTATCTTTTAGTAAAGTTATATTTTCACTAATGAAGTCCAAATACATTTTCATCAGTAGATATATATTTCTACTAGCGAAAATATATTTTAACTGATGAAATTATATACTGCTCTAAAATGTTTATGATACTAAATTTGACAGCTGTGAAACGTCCATTTGCTGTTCAAACCAAAACCTAACCTAGTGAAAGTTCTAAAAATAATTATAGTTTTAACTTTCATTGGGTCAAGTCCAAAATACAAACTACAGACAGACATGGCTTCTTACATATTGCTCCATATTTTATCTGCATTTCGATATTAGACTGTTTTAAAAATATGATAGCTATATTTACCGATATTAATATGGAATTCTAATATAAGAGGGTTGATCAAAGTATATTTAAACCGAATTTTGATCAATAGGAGAGCGCAAAAAAAATTATCACTTTTCAGAAGGCAAAAATTCACGTCAAAAGCAATAAAATCGTGTCGGCACCGTCGTGGTGGGAACGCTCGGTAACGAGCGTTCCCACTGCGACGTCGCTGACAACATTTTATTGCTTTTGACGTGGATTTTTGACTTCTGAGAAGAGATAATTGTTTTTTGCGCTTTCCTATTGGGCAAAATTCGGTTTAGATGTACTTTACTCGATTCTCAGTCGTAATATTGTTACAAAAATTTTGATAATCGTGCGTTTACACCGCAATTTTATTGCTTTTGACCTAAACTAAAAATTCTCTATATGGCAACACTGAGCAGCAAAGAAGACACGATTAATTATCAAGTTAATATTATGAGTAGATATTTTTAATAATTTTTAATGCTTAATTAAATTATATGATTTCAGAAAATATGTTGCAACGATTGCTAATTTTCATATTTATTTGTAGCATAGAAGGAGTTAACTTGTACTTCTTATTATTTATTCAAAAAAATTATCACGACGGTAAAAAATACATAAAATTATTTTTTTGTCATGTCCTAGAATACTTTTTTTTATAGGACCTGAGTTCGTTATCGGCAGCCCTGGTCTTGCACTGTGAGGTTGTGACTGCGTGGCGTTTTTCACCGAGCTTTCGGAGCGTCTGCTTGTCTGCTTCTGTCTACCTCTCTCTGTTTTTTGTGACCAAATGTCGCATATTTCTGATTTGAGACAGCTAAGATAAATAGATAAAATTCGAAATAAATAGCCACTCCGGCGATCGTTAAGAGAGGGGCAGAATAACAACAGTATTTTGCGCAGGGTAGAACGCATTATTTATCGTGCATCCAATCCACACAAAGAGTATTTCCCTTCCAATACTTAAGCGTAAATAATATTTCGGGACGGTATGTTTATAGATTATACGTGAAATATTATTAATTATTAACGCAATTATTTTGTTTCGAGATCTCTCTTTTATTTTTAAGCCTTACTTTTAAGCAAGGTGGTTTCTCTTATCACTTGTTTGAAATTGTCGTTAAATTAACCTATGAATTGATTATTCTGGTGGTAGAAACCCGCGCTTTTTTCATCCTAGTACTCGCAGTTGGTGGACGCATTGTGGTCTACCTATTCATATTATTATAGTAAATATTTTTCTGTGTATTGGCGCAAGGCTGTTATGTTATATGTTTGTAAATAATAAATAAATTATTCTGGCACTGGTTTGTAATATATAGAGCATTGTTCGGGCAATAAATAAAAATTAAAAATTAGTATATATTTTTTTAATAAACAATATTAAAAGAGATGTACAATTTTACCACAATTTAATTCTTCAATTTTGATTTAAAGAGCGTTTAATATGGAAATTAATTACTTACTTCCAGTCAATGAACTGTAAGTAAATAGTGGAAAATTCAATGCATTTGATCAAACAGATCCTATATTCCGAACAGCAAACACCATCACTTCAGTGGCTGTTGAAAATATTTAGCTTTTCAACGAGACAATTAACGTTGAACACAAATATTAACCAAATTTAAGTATTTAGAACAATACTTTATAAATTCATTCTTATAAAAAACTTTTATGAGGATAGTATAACAATAGAAATACGCATCTTAATCATGTTATAATAAGAAGCTGAAAGTATACAAAAAGACAGTTATTACCGTAATAATAATGTCAATGACATTAGCTTAAATATATATAAAATAAATTATTGCCAAAAAAATAATACTGTTCGTTATTTATATACATTAAATATTAATATGAAATATGTATATTTGTAGCAATTTTCGTGCATCACCTTTACCCGTGAATTATAGATTTAGCTACAGATATTATAAGCAAAATATAATTCAATAAAACGATAACTAAAATCCATGGAAACCATGACGCTTTTCTGCGATTAGATTTAGTCTTAAAATGGATTCACGTATTAATTATTCAGCATTCACTCGGATACGCCGCAATGTAAATGAAATTAATGAGAAATGCGTGATTAATACCATAACACCGAGCACACGCGATGTTTATCTCTCTACATAACAAGATATAATTTATCACTACACATAAGCATAATTCACTTTTTGCTTATATCATCATTGAATCGGACACATTTTTTAATCACATTGTTCACACACTTTTTACCCGCCCTGTGACCGGTTCACCTGCGCATTGTGATTCACACAAGACGCCGACAAAAGGAATGCACCCCCCACCACTTTAGTCTCATTCCGATCTCGACAACCCTGAGCCCACCCTGTTACTGTGGCATTCCCTTTTGACAGCTTCGCACCTCGGTTCGATTCAATTTAGAGCCGATTATCCATCATCCCTTGTTCCGAAAGTAGATACACGCCCCGCATTCATCAGGGGCCACGAATTCCATTTTTGCTCAATTTGATCCCAATTTATCTGGTCGACTTGGCTATCTGAGTCAAGAATCTAGTGGAAAATTTTGCGTTTTGCTCTCTGAAACAATGTTGAAATTTGCGAGGGTTGGTTAGGGTTTTGGAAAGACTCTCGGGATTAAACGCGTAGGCGATATCAACCGTGTTTTTTTATTATCGAGTCAATGTTTGCATATTTGGGATTACCTCTTATCTTGCTGGAGCAACTATTTGCTTTTGGGTGCAAAGGCAAGAACGTTCAATATAGGTTAGGGGATTGCTAATATTTGCGAGTAATTAATAATATTAATAAATTAAATATATTTATTTCAATTTTATAGAACATATTAATGAAAACTATTGATTGAGATGTTGTGTTTTAAATTAATAAGTATTATTATTATCGATGTCAGTCCAAGAACTATAATTAGATTATATGCTACAAATCATGCACTGATTTATTCAGCCTTTTTCGTCATTTTTAAATCTCAATCATTTTTTTGTTCCCTTACTAATTGTCATCAAACATTTTTTTGCATTTTTATTGACGTGAGCGTGACTATACGTTACTTGTATTTTTTGCTGAATTTATTTACTATCTTTTGAGAGGCATTTCCAGTTACTCGTGTATTTCCGAGATTCTAGTGAATCAAGGCGCGTTCAATAATGTATTTTTTTAGAATCGCTATATATATTTTTTTAGAAAAGAATTATTTAAATATTTAATTAATTTGCAGATCCTCATCGATCGATTTCAGGCATGAAATTCTATTTGCCATTAGGTAGTGGTTCCAGGCTAATCTATGATCCAAATCAAGTCTCAAATACATTACACTTTATTTTTCTGAAAGAGTTTCGTTACCAATAGTGACACTTGGGCAGTTCTCCTTAGCGTAAATATAATATATATATATATATATATATATATATATATATATATATATATATATATATATATATATATATATATATATATATATATATATATATATATATATATATATATATATATATATATGGTTAATATTTCTAGGAGTCGGATTACTCCGCGTACTTTTTTGATTCCGTGTGGAATCATGGTCCCTACATGGGCGAATCTGGCCGAAACGTAGGGACCATGATTCCACACGGAATCAAAAAAGTACGCGGAGTAATCCGACTCCTAGAAATATTAACCAAATATTTTTCCGCGAAAACGCATTCAATCACATATATATATATATATATATATATATATATATATATATATATATATATATATATATATATATATATATATATATATATATATATATATATATATATATATATATATATATATATATACATATATATGGTTAATATTTCTAGGAGTCGGATTACTCCGCGTACTTTTTTGATTCCGTGTGGAATCATGGTCCCTACGTTTCGGCCAGATTCGCCCGGCCATCCTCAGGGGAAAATTGAGAATATGAACATCCGGTGTGGGCAAAGCCCAGCATGTGGTTGTTCAGATCTGAACAACCACATGCTGGGCTTTGCCCACACCGGATGTTCATATTCTCAATTTTCCCCTGAGGATGGCCGGGCGAATCTGGCCGAAACGTAGGGACCATGATTCCACACGGAATCAAAAAAGTACGCGGAGTAATCCGACTCCTAGAAATATTAACCAAATATTTCTCCGCGAAAACGCATTCAACCACATATATATATATATATATATATATATATATATATATATATATATATATATATATATATATATATATATTTTGATTTCGATGAACTGCTCTGGATTTTTTAATTGTTTAATCAGTGCTGGATTTTATCAAATTCTAGTTAAAGTATTTGTGTATATGACATGTACATGAAGGAATATTTTATAATTACACAAAATTCCTTCATGGTATGTTGGGGTATGATAATTATTAGTCGCATCGACGAGTGTACTTGTGAAATAACTTTTTTAAGTTGCTGATAGGGAATATACACAATCCGGAAATTCAATAAAAATGTTTTTGTGCGCTACCTATTATTAACGGTTGCGCTCATAAGTATTGTATGATTTTCCGCGTGCAAGAAAAGGAGTAGATAAGCACAGTTATCTTAGCTTCACATTTAAGACTTTTTAACCATCGTCAGATAGTATTGACTTACTCGCAGTTTTTTAACGTATTGTGGTCTATTCATTATTGTATATAATTTAGTATATTTCATATTTTTTATATATTTTGTTATTATGTATTTTTTATCTCTATGTATTGAAATAAAGCTGTTATGGTCTGTACATGTATTAAAATTAATAAATTAATATGCAGTACAGAATATATCCCTGTAGTAATCCTGCGTTAAATTGATACGAATTATGTAGATATCCTGCTGTCTTCGATCTGCCATAAATGCCTTCTATATAAACTTAAGAAGGCTTTTATGGCAGATCGAAGGCAAATACATACACGTACATATACAAAGGAACTATAAAAAATGAGACATATGGCCCATAACATAATATTAAATTTCAGCTATAAAATTTAATTCTTACATAATACATAAAAAGTAGAGTAATTAGTAGTTCTACTATTTTTAAATTAATTAGATTTTACATCGGGATTTTACAAAAATTATGAAAAAAATTTTTCGATTACAAGACTATGATTTCACACAAATACTAGATTTTTTTCGTTAAACATATTATATCTAGATTTTATTCGAATGACTAGCTTAAATTATTTTATAAAATAAAAATTTCCAATTTTATTTTATATTATGCATTTAAAAAAATACAAGTAATTAATATATATTAAGAATCAATGGTGTTTATATATACATATATTGAAGCTGCAAAATCTTAAGCAAAAATCAGATATCTATATATTATATATTGTGGTCTATCTTTAAAAATAGTTGTATAATCAAACTTTTACCTTTTTTTTCATTTTAAAATTTAAAAATAATAATTATTATTTTTTATATATTTATATTAAAATAACCAGTTGCATATTAAATTTTTAGACTTTAAATTGGTAAAAAAATAATAATAAAATTTTATCTACGTACATAATTGTACGAAATATTTAATTTATTCAATAAATAATTTCTTTGCTAAAAAATATAAAAAATATTTTTAGGGTATTTTACAAAATATTTTATAATTTTTTTTTTTTTTTTTTTTTTTTATTTAACATGTTATACATTTAGTAAAATTAAATATTTTTAAAATATAATTTTGTTGTATTTTAATATTTATAACCATATTTTATTACATTTAGCTCTGAACAGCTAAAGTAGGATAATATGTTTTTGATGAAATGTTTTGATAGTCATAAATATCATGTTAAAAATAAGCATATTTTTATAAAAATAATATCATTAATTACATCTTACATTTATGAAATTTTATAATAATTATTTTAACACAAATATTTGATTATTATTTTTTAATAAAACAAATTTCTGCTTTAAAAAAAAGTTACATAAATAATCTATCTATTGTAAATATTATGTAGTACAAAAAAACATTTTTTATTTATTATTATATATATACACATATACTTATAAAAACAGACAAGCACAAGTCAAGAAGAGTAGATATAGTTCATTTAAGTTAATTTAGTGAGCATTTACAAGATGAGTCGACACATCAACGCCAGGATGCGTTATATCCTTCTCTTCGCACAAATTATTTATAATTGCCGACGACGTTTTAGTTACTTTTTTCACCCACATTTTTTTGTATTGTTTTGTCGGTGCACATACTGAACTTGTTAAATGTGTCACTGCAAGCGAGACCACCTTGTAGCCAATCCAGTGACGGAGATTTAACTAAATATATTTTAATAATTAAATAAAATAAATACCGTTAGATCTACATTACATATTTTATTTACAATATCGTGTATGTATAAACGGTGTATTTCAATTACAAATAAATTGTACATGTATCGTGTATCATGATAATAATTTAGTACACAATGTATGTTATTTATTACACTTCCATGGGAGCGTTATTGAATTGAAGAATTTCACCTCAAGGCGTTTTGGTACGCCCCAGAGCTTGGAGGGTCTCCAAGTCCTAAAAGATGAACTGAGGAATTAAACGCTTCAGTTAAATTACATGCCCCATCTACAGGGTTAACGCGAGCTCACTAATTACTTCACTACGCGCTATTTTCATTCAACTGTACTATAATCGCCGCCATATTGCGTTCGTTGGGTAAACAAAATTAAATTAACAGCGTAATAGTCTTAATAAAAAGCACTATGTAATTAAATTTATCTGAACTTTTTTTTGTATGTTTGCTATTAATGCTTCATAAGTTCAAAATAAATCATTCCTTCTCATCGTCAAATGGACATTAATGTTTTGTAATTTTATATTTTAATACACATTTAATCTGATTCCATCGAACACACTGTACGCCATCAATTACGTATACATACATTCAAATGTTAATTTAATTTCAATGTATTATATTTGGAAGCGGTAACCACTTCTGTGCATTGATTTGTAAAAGGACATCTCATAATGGCGATGACACTTTAAAGATGGGAACCATCTAGCCGACAGAGTTCTCTCAATGACTGTAATCGCTTATTGTTGTGTAAATTATACGATTTTATTACACCGTAAATAGTATTGAACCGAACGTATATTACGGAGTTTCACCTTCATCGTATCGAAAGAAATTAATTATAATTAGTATAGTCGAGCTATAAAAAATACCTCAAAAGAAGATAAAATGTAGATTAACGTCTAATATGATTTTAGATTAAATTTATGGTAATGAATTTAATTAATTTTACAATTAAGAAATGTGAAGTACGTATACATCTTTTAAGTAGGA
The DNA here is from genome assembly GCF_051122295.1 of Plectrocnemia conspersa. Classification (NCBI taxonomy): domain Eukaryota; kingdom Metazoa; phylum Arthropoda; class Insecta; order Trichoptera; family Polycentropodidae; genus Plectrocnemia; species Plectrocnemia conspersa. The sequence goes on along the minus strand of NW_028277175.1, from coordinate 8,519,945 downwards.
TTGGATATTAAGAATATGGTGTGTGGAAGTAGTATCTTAATTTTGTAGAGTAGTCCAGATTACCACACGTTGTTAAATGTAGTATTTTTTATTTTCAGTCTTATTATTAAATTTAGTTTTTTTCCAGAACTTTTTCCTTACATGACTGTAAAATTTTTATGATATAAAATAATTGAATATCTTACAATCTGGCAGAGTCTATGATAATTTATTTTAGAAGGGAGGTATTTTTGTTGTATTATTATTTACTTCTTACTACTGACAATAACAAACATATGTATTTTTTAATGCAAATCACTAAAATATATCAATATTACAGAATTACTTTAAAATAGCTACGTAGACTAATTATATATATTATTTAAAAGTAATGTTGTATTTTTTTTATAGATAAAATCTGAATATTATAATATAACAAAAATATCTTAACTTTAAACAAAATGATTTATTTAACAAGGAATTTAAACCAACTTCATACTGCAAAATATTTAAGTACGACTTTAATTATTATATTTATAATATAGAACTATAATCTATAATTAGCTAATACTATAGAAAATCTATATTTTAATACATTATTAATATTTAGAAGAAAAAAAATTATATCCGTGAAATAATAAATATGTAAAACATACATTTAATTAAAAAAATAATAGTAATCTATGCACAAAGCAAAGCTTTCGGGTTATATAAAATACAACAATATTATTTTCATGCATTATAACTGATATTTTTGTCATATTTTTTAATTCGATAGAACAGACTTAGAATAAAACAAATTGCATTGTCTAGTATAAATAAATTGTATTTTTAATGAGTAATAAATATAAGAAGGTTCAGTTATTTTATAATATTTTTTTATACAATTTAAAAAATATATATTTTAAAACATTATTATTATAAGAAAACACTCATATCACAATGTGTAAAAATAATATTTTATAAAGTATAAAAATAATAAAATATTTATTTGTACGTTCATAAAACCCATCGGTATTTATCAAATACAACAATATTATTCTAACATATTAAAACCGGCAGCTTTAAATATATTTTGTATAGTATTTTTTACAGTTTAAAAAAAGCATTTAAAATATTTACTTTGATTAAGAAAAAATGAGTAGCTTAACTGTCACGATACTTAAATGAACTTTATTTTTTCTCGTAGCTTTTATATAACCCTTGTTTGTGTTTCTTTTAAATCTACAATATGTATTAATAAAGTACGATAACCTTTGAATTTTACATCGATAAACAGAACTCTTATAACTTTTTTTGCCACATTTAAATGGACCGCTTGTTTATTAATATAGCTAAAAATATATTCAAAGACGATGATAACAATTAGTCACGACCACGCACCTACGCGTTATTTTTAGCTACTGCCTGTCAATATCAGTCAAGTTTGACAATCCATATTTTAGGCACATATAGTACATATGTACATACACATATGTATGCGCAAACCAATACACACATGAGTGCGTATGTCAGTGCGTGCCAGCGACGCGTTTTGACAGCGTGAGTAATTTTTGACAGATTGTACCCTGTTCCTTCCCCCCCCCCTCAACCCCGCCTTGTAGAACTATTTTACTATTTTGCCTACGGAACATTAGGACTCCTACCTGTCCGTTCAAATAAATGGTGCATCATTAAGTGCCGGATTAAAAATGGAACTTAATTATTTTTGTTTTAATTTAATGGCGAGCTATTAATAATTTCACAGCAACGGGTTTCGTCTGAGACTCTCGCCTTTCAAACACATGTAGTTTTTTTTTTTTGAAGATATATAATACAACGTAACACTTGTCGAAACGTAACTGTTTAACGATATGATCGATCCGTCTCTAATCGCGTGTAAATAAAAATCTGTTTATAGAAAAACATGTAGGTGTATTGTATGATATTTATTTTTGCTTTAGGTTAATTATAAATTATAGGAAGTTGAATCAGCTTTGAACACGACGTATAATTAGTATCAAGTTAATTAAATCAAAAGTTGAAATTTACGCTCAAAGGTACAAAACATTGTTAAGGATACCTTTTTGAGTTCGTTAATAAAAGATTGTATTATTAAAAGTTTATAGAAATTTCGTAAAATTTGTTTATTCAAATATGTTTAATATTGCGTATCGTGTACCAAAAATATATTTGAAAGGTTAAGCAAATGTGAAGCCAGGTGAAGCCAGGGGATCAGAATAAGTGACTATTATATAAGTATAATTCCAATCTATCATCACTAAATAGTTTGCCATAACTTTTAATATTCTCATGTAGATAAGTCGTAATCAACAATTAAAATAAAATCGATTTAGGCTATGCATAATGTTTAAATCATTTGATTTAAGGCTGTAATAATTAAAAGTAATAAAAGATATGGTACTGATTTATAGACTTTGATTTCTATCCGGTGTATCACTACTTACTTACGTTATCCCGTTGTTGGGCTAATGTATCCTATGCTACGATAAAAGATTTACAATAAATAAATAAATTTAATTACAAAACATATTAATACTGAAGATTTCCAATATCTGCAGTAAAGAAGCTCTGAAGAAATAATTTAAAAATATACTCTCCCCTTTACCCAAATTTACTCCAAATCAAAACAGAAATTTTTAACACTCATATCACAATGTGTAAAAAAATTTATTTTTTTCAAAACTTCATCGTTTCCTGTTTTCGTGTATCAAAAATAAGGCTAATTTTTAACAAATTTTAAATAATTTTTAACAAATTTTAAATAAAAAACATGAACAGAAAATAAAAAGATACTTAATATTATAATTTATTCCTCAATGCACGAAGGTGTTTTTTTATTACATTTAGGAAACATATTACAGTTACAATTAAATCATATTGACATCTGTGATATCTGCTTTTTGTGTTATTTATTAATGACATAAATACAGCAATTAAAAATTCAAGTTTTCTTCTGTACGCAGATGATTTAAAATTATATAAATGCATTCGATCTGTTGCGGACTCCTTCTCTCTACAAAGTGATTTAGACTCTCTGTGGAGATGGGCTTCCGTTAGGAAAGTGCCATACTGTGTCATGTTCTCGATCCCGTTCGCCATCAGCTTATTTCTACCATCTCGGTGGTAGTATTTTGACTAGAGAAACTTCCATTAAAGATCTCGGAATCACTTTCGAGAGCAAATGGAGGTTCTCTCTACACATACACGACGTCTGTGATAAATCTTCCAAGATGCTCGGCTTTGTTATGAGGAATGCCTTTCACTTTGACGATCCGTCAGTTATTCGCATCCTCTATGACACCTTAGTTCGTAGCATTCTTGAATCGGGATCAATAATTTGGAATCCCCGAATAGCCAAATATTCCCTTTTAGTAGAAAAAATTCAAAAAAGGTATTTAAGATACCTTTACAAAAGGACATTTGGTTATTATCCGTTCTTATATCCCAGCGCCTTATTTTTAGGAGCGTTGGGATATGATTCGCTGAATTCTCGCAGAAAGCTGTATGTCGCTACGCATTTTTTCAAACTACTAAAAGGTTCTGTCGACAATCCAGCTATTCTCGAGGAATTCCAGTTTTGGGTTCAGGAACATTTTCGAGAATCACGATCGAGACCTCTTTTGATGGCAGTTAGGGCTAGGACATCCGTACTTGCCGACTCGCCTATAGCTGTGGCCATACGGCTCCTTAATACGCTGGCATTGAAAATTGATTTATTTAATGTTAGCTACGAGGATCTGATCCGGTTTATATCTTTTAATTTTAATATTTTATATTTTTTTTTGTTATGTTTAAGTATTGTTATATTTATTTATATATATACGTTTTTTATGTTTTATAAATTTATAATTTGCTTTCGACCATCGTGGCGCATTGGGGTAACCTGTTAGGCCACGATGGTCTTGATTTAATCGAAAAAATAAAAAAAAAAAAAAAATATATACTGACAATTTTTTTAATAATATTTAGCAACTAGTTTTTAATGGATTTGTAATGAAATTATCTACACTTAAAAGATTGTATATTCATATAAATAAATATATAAATTTTCCAACTCGACCCTGTAGTAAACACTGTGTATTTTAGTACACGGTAGCCATTCATTTTAGTATTCAAATACTCTCAGCTAAATCCACAGGACTCGGTTCAAACAATTGCTTGGCGCCGACTTTGGCGAATATCTATGTTTTCTACACAAAACACCAATGAAAAGATCGTCTCGTTTGGAAATTCTGCGGTCATAATGGACCAGCGGACCGCAATTTGTCACTCGGACAAGACTAATTATTTTCGAGCCCGGTGACATATAGAAAAAATGTTCAACCGTCGAATAATAATACTATTTGTTTTTCAGCTCACGTGACGTCACTGTCATTTTTCAGTGATTGTGACACTCAGCCATTCATGTGGCAAACGAAGCGGGTGAATGAATTTGCCAAATTTGCAATTCGTTTTGCAGATAAATAAACGCTTAGTAGATAAACTGAATATATCATATAATATTGTAAGTAATATGGCTACATCCGACATGACATAATGTACGCTTCTATATTATATGCGACCTTCGAGATCACTAATTAAAAACTATACTCTCTGATATGTTATCTGTAGTTATTACATTTGCGCACAAGCTGCTCACATATTACCATAGATTTAAATTATAATTACATTCTTTTCATGTATTTTTTCTAACGTTATCGTTGATGTTTATGTTTTTAGTGTTAATGATATTTTTTATAAATATATATGTGATTGTGTGCGCTGAATTAGCTCATTTTAAAAATCTAATATATACAACCTATCTCGATTTTAATTAATTACGCTAATATTGATCCATGAAATTAGGAAAATCAGGGAAAACCTAATTTATGATAATCGATTAAAATTAAAATTATATAATATTCATGAATTCAAATTTCTCTAACACGATACAAATTTAATAAAATATGGGATTTAAACCCAAGACTTTTTGGTAAATCACCAACCGTTAAAACATACCAATCGTGTTGTTTTAACAATATATAGTCTATTAAAGAAACGCACATCCGAAATGTATCAAACGCAAAAATTTGTATCAAACAAACACTGATTATTATCAGGCGCGTACAGTAAGTTATATTCCATTTTGCTCGCTCGCGTGTTGAGTAACGAGAGTGAGTGAGAGATAAGGGCGTGCGCTACATGCGTTCCGCACGCCCACTTTTTCTCACTCACTCTCGTCACTTAACATACGAGCGAGCGAAAGGGAATGTATCTCACCGTACACTCCTGGTTATTATTTATGATTAAAACAGTGAATGTGAAATTTCACGAGATGACCATTATTAATAAGGTCAAGTTTACGAATAGCTTTGTCATTGAGATCTTTTAATAAAACTTTTTCTCTGGTGTCTATTTGATGAAGTTTTAGTAGCACAAGCAATAATTAAAATTGTATCAATTGAAAAACATAAAAGTATAAATCAACCGCAATTTATCTGTATTTATTACCAATGGATAATATTATTAATTCAAATAACACATATTTTAATTAAAAAGTAATTTATCTAATCTTCAAATATTAATGTACATTATAAAAATATTATCTAAATAAATCTAATATCAACATAAAATGAATTTTTTTAGTAAATAACTATTATTAAGTGACTTATTGATAGAATCAATTAGTCAATTTCATTCGATTATACAAATTTCTACAAAAACATGGTTTGGAATGGTTTATAAATAGTCTGCCATCCTAATTATGCAGAGCTAGCTCAGACGAACATCGTTTATCTAATTATGTCAATGGTTAAAGACGAGACTAATTAAGTGTTTCATATATTGTAAAAGTCATTATCTATAATAATTAAGTCTATATTTTCTAAGACTAGCATAAGTACATTCATTGTCTAAAATATTTTAATAGTAGATATTATCATCCTTCGTTAATTTAATCCTTGTTTTCTGCTTAAAATAAGTAATTTTATTAAAATAAAATTTAAAATAGTAGTTATTTTGTAGAAAAATATTTAGATTAATTATAGCCAATTTATTTTATAAAACTTTAAGACACACTTCGTTCAAAAATATATACATATATTTATGTATAAATTTAATACAAATAAATATTTATTATTTTACTAAATAAAATGACTATTAAATAAAAAATTACAACACAAATAAATGTTTTTACTTAACTGTAATAATAATAATAATAAAAAAAATAATCTTCCAAGAAACGTATTCTAACAATCGATTCAGTGAAAGTCTCCTTTTACTATTTATATTTAGAAAGGGTCCAATTTGAGCGAACTGAAGTAAATTTTGAAAACAAATTTATTCATAGCCAAGGCCAATTTCCAAATCTGAAGTCGATTAGACAATCTGGAAATTTTCGTCACCCATTGTGTTTCGCTATTTTGTTATAGTGCTCTTTTTTGTTGTGACAACTGAAGCATTCGATTAGCTTCAGTTCTTTAACCACTCAAAGTAAAACTCTCGAGTTAAATTATTTTAGATAAACAGTGGTACGTTTGTTTTTCGGAACACATCTGCCGGACCTAAAAATCATTATGTGACCCAAATGTATACAAAATACACGCTCCATCAAAGCCACCCCCGACTTTATGAAGAGGTCCTTTTTTAAATTTGTTTCAATGTCAAGGAAGTCGTAAAAATGCGAAACAACTGCGAAAGGCATCCAGTGTGGGCTTTTCAGCCCCTCGATGCTAATTACAACCATGACAAATCACCCCTAATGCTTCTTATCTTACTGCGCAGTCTTCAGTGTCTTTGATGGTATCTAAATACGGCGATAATGGTTTTATTATGTCTTGCAATCTTAATTAACGTCAAGTAAATTTGCCGCTAATTTATATGCAGTTAAAAACATGAGGACGATTTAACGATGAACTAAAGGAGTGATACTTATAATATTTATTGTTCGATTGTCGATCGCGTGACGTTTTGATTGAGTGCAATATTTTATTTTTTGTGTGAAGATCGCTTTTGTTGAATGAAATCAATTTCTGGTACTTAATCTCGGGGGAAAAAGACAATGGGATATTCTGCAAACAATTCGTATGAAGAGTAGTTCACATATTGAATGACGCTCGATGGATTGGTCGCGTGGGAATAGTGAAATTTCTATCGTTTTTGAATTATTTTCAATGGCATACTGTTATATTGTAAATATTTTATTTTTATAGATAAAAGGTTTAAATAACAAGTAGCAAATATTTAGGTAAGTATTAAGAGAAAGAATTTTAAAATAAAATAAGCCCACTCTAAGCCCACATTTTCACAAGTAGAGGCAAATGGAACGGAAGGACATAAAAAATATAATAAAATAATAGCAGTAGAAGTTAGAATATTTATAATAGTAACAGCAATAACAATAACAAAATACTTAAGGACGTAAGATATTATTGTTTAATACAGTATGCGTAAATGAAAGATTGCATGAATATATTATTACTAATAATTATCACTGTCGAACTTATGCAATCACCGACTTTTATATTTATTTGCTATTTAAAATAAGTCCAGATCTTACAAATTGTATTGTCTGGGGGTGTATTAATAGGATGATAATGACTACCTGGCAATTACAGTGTCATACAAATGAAATACAATAAAAATTTAGGTTCACATTGAAAGTAGATAGGCCAACCGTTGTCACGGGAAAATAAATTATTTCAATATGCGTTTAACTAAACTTTTAAGTGTCCAAAACTGTTTTTTATGAAACATTTATTAACGCGCTGAGTGCCAAAAAAACGACAATATTTTTTATATAACATTAAAAGATAATTAAAACAGAATTTCATAAGTTGCATTTAGATTTTAAGTGAAGTTAATAATTTCATAAGTATCTGACTATTGACCTGAAAGACCTGGGTTCGAAGTATTTTTAAATTTCTATCAAATCTGGAAGATCAAAATTAGTGATTATTATATAATTTTAATTCCGATCGATCATCACAGATTAGGTTTGCCTAGATTTTCCTAATCTCACGGATGAATATCGTGATGATTAAATAAAATCGAGCTAGGTCGTACATATCTGATATTGAAAATTCTCTAATAATGAACTAATACAGCTCATATTATTGTATTAAAAATAAAAATTAAAAAATGTCAATCTTATTCTTTAGAAATAAATGTTCTCTAGACTTTAAATCTTTATTTTTCGAATATTTTTCTGTGATCAATCAAGGTTTTTATCCTTTTATCGCATTATCTTAAAATAAAAGCCTAATAAAATCAGTAGAGACTTAACCCTTTGCACTCCAAAGACGTTTTCAAAAGTTTTTCAGCAACTTCAAGCCATTTTCAATTATGTTTGAAGATATTCAAGAGATAAAAAAAATCATGTTTTAATATAAACATATATGTACATAAAAGGGGGTTTAAATTATGATCTGTATATAGTGTTAATTGTGTATATTGAAAATTTATTTAACAAATTAATTTTTAACATTTATTTGACAAATTACTTTTTTAATACAATTCCTTGAAGGAAAGCTAGATATTTTCTCACAAGTTTCGCAATAATATGTCGTTTTTTATCTTTATTTGGGACTTTTGCGGTTCTGATTCTCAAATTCTGACTGTGCTCTGTTTAAGTATATATCCTAAATAAATACCTAGAATATTTAAAAAATGGAATAAATACTTTAAAATACATTCTGGAATGAAAGGCTTTTATATTCGAAACATAAATAATTCCCATGTTTATGATTACTCTAAGAAATGTCACACCTAGACATAGGAGTGTAAAGGGTAAATAAAAACATAATATTCAGAAAATATTAGAATGAGGTGATCTTTTAGCAAAAGAAAAGTAGAAAATCTCTCATTTGATAAACTGGCTTCAGGTGCTACATATCTGATATTTTAATTCAACTAATCAATATGTAAATTGTCACGAGTGGAATCTACAGAAAAACTGAAATATTCAGCCTTTTTAAAGTCAGACAAAATTACATCCTTTACTTTCATTGCCATGAGTTTAATCATTTTCTTGCATAGTTTTTGACATATAAGTTCTGAATTCCTGATCTGAAATTACCATATTGATTAAAGGAGCAAATTTTGCTACTAGTTCTAAATGGCTAAGATAATTTCCGTTATTTAGAAATTCAAATTGTGATAATACATCTCGGCTGTAGGCCTATGGATTTTGAGGCCATTGAGATAAATTAGGTTCTTATTAGAACTACTCTTGATGTCTTTTTTACCAAAAAGATTCAATGTTTGATTTAGATATTTGATTATGGTAATAAAAAAAATAATATAAATACAATAATAATAATGAAAACTTGATGAAAAAAAGGCTTACCATTATATGAACCAATTTTTATACCATAACTTTAAATTTATAAAAATCCGAATGGGCTTCAAATGAATTTATTATATACTACCAATTTAAAAAAAATACATAAAAATTCAACTATATCTAAAATCAAAATTTTACAGATAAAAATGTTTCGGTTATTATTCCACAAATAAAAATAGCGCACAGCGAAGATCAAACAGAAAAAATTCTGATTATAGATGATTAATTTACACATACACTATGTATATTTAACAATACAATATATAAAGGATGTTAATATAATTTTAATTTAAAATATCATGCTTTAAATATGTTTTATGATTATATTACTAATTTACATTATTATGATTCACTTACATTTCTTATAATATACACAAATTTACAAGTAAAAATAGAGAAAAAATAACAGTTAGAATTAAAAGTAAAATATCATTGACAATCAAACAATCACATATGTTAAGAATTTTCACTGCGCAATTTTTGTTTGTGTCACCAAAATCTGGTCACCAAAAAAATATTATATTTGAAGTCAACATATAACGCAAATTATTTTATTTATTAGTAAAAATATGATTTTATATTATTTTTATAATTACACACTAAGAAATATAGAAACTGGAGATTTTTTTAACGGTAATTATATTTTAAAATAGACCACAGTAACAGTATGAATCCGTTATCCAGTGATTCTACAAAAAATAATAATAAAAGAGACCAAAAATAATACTTTGCAATTAAAATATTTTTTGATGATCTAAATATATTTTTTCTATGACGATTACAAACAATTTTAAGTGTAAAATGGCTAATTCAATAATTGCTAACTTACTAGCAAGGAAAGAACTTTAATTAATTTAAATTAAGTAATAGTAAGATCATATGAATTTATCTGCATATTTTTCGTCTCCTATTTTTTCATACAGATTATGAGTTCTAAAATAATGGAGCTATTTTGTAGTATTTTATAATGATATTATTAAAATCTCGTGCTTATATTCTATCTGCAATTCATTCTTAAAATCATCGATTTAGATGACATATACAAATCATTAATTTTTGTGGTTAACCTTCATAATTAGAACTGTTCTTTTCTTTGTGTATTATAAAATAAGATAAAATATAATAATGGTTGTAGTTATTTAACATTCATTCACAGCTACACAATAATATATAAATGCCGATTTATTATCAATCTACTATTAGTATTATATACCTATACCTCAAAAGCGAAACGTCCCATCTAAATGGGAAATTGATTTAAAAAACCAATATCCGGCGTCGATAAAAACGCTTTCAACATTTCGAATCTGCTTTCGGGGGGCATTCCGGTGTGTCTTCTTGTTCTTCCGAACGGTATACAAACAGAACAAAAACAGCGTGTCTAATCGTTCCGAACCACCCGGCCCGACAGTAATTTCATACCAGGTGAACACAATGAGTATCTCGCGTATTATTCACATCCCGTGTCGTCCTCTCTCAGCAAAACCACCCGTGTGAGTCATATAAACTGAGATTTTGCAATGACAGAAGCTGCCAGAATCCCCGGATCCCGTTTGTGATACACAGGGGTGCGAAAATGTATATGGTAACCAAGATATGTTTTGGAAACATATCTTTCAGGTTTAGTTTATGCCATATATCAACGTTTAAATTCTATAATAAAGTGACATGAAAATAAAACTGAAACAAAGAATCATATTTTGGATTATTACAGATAATCAAAATATTAAATTGAAGCATCAAGTAATGTATAATATAATGCGAGGGATATTTGTAAAATAAATAAAATAAAAACCGTTAGGGTTCACATGATGTGGTAAAAGTCCAATTACTAATACTGAAACAAGAAGTAAAATTCACATAGTTTCAGTAATTGAATAACTCAAATGCATAATTGATGGCTGCTTTAAATCTATCATATTGCTAATTTAATAAAATAAATACGCTGCAGCATCATATTTAATGAATATTACTCGTTCGTTAAATTCGTTTCTAGCATTATATTATATCGTTGTATTACATAATTATTAAATACAAATCAATTCTACATAATAATTTTTTTTAAATAAGTTTACATTGAGTTTCAAAGTAGAATGTTCTGTAAAAAAGAATCATCAATTGCGATTAAAAAATATAATATAAAACTACGATTTATTTTTCTGAATTAATTAATCCTCATATATTGCAACTCTATTACCCAAAACTATCTACGTACTATTTAGCATAATTTACACCCCTCGTTGAATTACAATTTACATTATGCATGTGATGTAAAAATGCACACATTTGCGAGTATATGGTCGTAAATAACATATAGTATATAGCCGCACATATAACACAATGGGCTTCGGGGAGGCATATATTCAATATGTGGGTCATATGTTTTACAACTTTTTAACGGTTTCCAAAGGCAAATTTTTCAATGTATTGTTTCAACTATTTAGACCGGCCAGTTTGATTACACCGAAAAATTACGCGTAACATTTCAAAAAAATTCAGCGCAATTACAATAATGTACGAACGAGATAATAATTTAAATCTATTCAATTTATCTTCATATAAACTTAAAATAATTTCATCATATAATAAATCAAATTCTAAATAAGTTTTATATGATACATTGAATCAACGCAGTGATGCTGCGAAAACTGTACATATATATACGATAGATTTTCTTTGTGTTTATAAGTATAATGGTAATAATAAAATTCGCTTGGCACGTAGCTTGGTGAAAAACGAGAAAATGGAAAAGTTTTTATTTATGGGCACTGAATTCGGAATATGCAACAAAGAGATAGGAATAGAATCATAATATTTATATAGTATTTGTCATTGAACTATATGTCGCATTTAAAAGTAGCCCATGAATTTATTTAAAATGGTATTGTGTAGAATATATATTTATTATAAATAAATTACTATTAAATTATTTTTTAACATTCCTAAAATAATTTATGAATTGGGTTTTAAACCTTATTAGATATTTATTATTATTTAACTTTAGCTTTTAAAGGCCAATTAACAATCTAGTTATTGAAAAATAACTATAATACAATTTTTAACTTTAAAATAAATAAAGTTTTTTTAATTGCATACTATAATGAGACTTGATCTTTAAAAAATTATTTAAGAAAGCTTACATATTTTCACTTATACATACTCAAATATATATCTGTTTTTAAATTTTATTATAAAATACAAAATGGGTTTTATTACTGATTTCTTTGATATATAATTATTTTTCTGTTATTTTGCATCTGGGAAATACTTTGAATATAAAAATGGCATTATACTGAATTCATTTAAAGTCGAGTTTTGGGCTTAAGTTTTTAGTACCTAGTGAATATGATAATATAAAATATCACTGATACAAAAATCTATTATTTAAGTTCGATAATAAATTATTACTAATAGTAATATATCGACAATTTTTACTTCAAGTTAATTAAAGTAGTAAAATTTTATTTATTAAAATGGTATGAGCAATTGTCATTTTGGTGAGGTGTGAGATATATTTCTGTAATTTATTATTTACTATAAGTATATAGTCAGCTTTGTATGTTGTAAAATTAAATTTGATTACAAAATTTTCTGAAATATGAACTGTAATTAATTTCAGCTAATATATATATTTTTTTCTTTTACAAATATATATGATACATAACCAAATATTATACTATATCCAATAACTTATATTGAGCAAACATTAATATATCACCGGTTTGTAAAAAATAGCAAAATAATACTTTTCCAATTACATTTTCTCTTCTGAATCGTGTTTCGTTACACGTCAATAGTTTCTCTTATGTTATTAAATATATTATTAGTTTTTCTTGTTATTGCATTTTTAACAAAAAAAATGCTCAAAACCATAATACATTTACGCTGTACTTATTTTACGCGGTTTCGCTTTAACGCGGCCAATAAAAAAATGTTTTTAAATATATATTGCAATCGTATGTATTAGACGTTTAATTGTGCAAGTTGAAATTTTTTACTCAAGTTCTACAATTAACCAGTAAATTATTGAATATGGTTATAAATAATAAACACGCTGTTTAATATCAAAAAAATTTAAAAATCATTTTCTGACAATATCATGAAATTTACAAGGAATTGAAAAAAAATAGATTATTCAATAAAAGTAAATCCAAAAAAATCAGTTGCTAGATATCACTGACTATAATGATTATGAACCAATTCTAATGAAACAACAGGTTAAATTAGAATACAGCAGCAAAGAAGAGAAATATTAAAATTGTTGCCCCGTTTTAAATTATGTACATATTATAAAGATTTTTTTAGTATTTTTCAGTACATTATAAAGTTATAATAAATAATATTTTTAACACACTGCCATATAAGTAAATATGAATGTATACATATTTAATTATATGTGTTCGCTTTATGCGAATTTTTTGTAATACATTTGGCATTTTAGTTATGACGGCCAGTGCGGACCGTACGTGACAATAGAAGAAATATACTAAAAGTATTTTTATTAGATAAAAAAATAACAAATCTTAAAAAAACTGTAATATCTAACATTTATTCAAAATAATTATATTTAATTCAAAACAAACTTCAACGCAACGGTCATAAAAGTCAAATAAAATAAGATGTTAATCTAATTACACTCCGTGAGCGAACACAGACCCTGTGAAAACAATGATTCCGGGCCTCATGACAAAAATGGAATTTTATATATTTTTAAGATCGTAATATAATTTCTTGAATAAATAATAATCGGTATGTGTTAACCCTTTCTATGCAAAAAATAAATATAAAAATTAGCCACCGTTGCGACATATTTTATGTAATCATATTTTATGCGGAATATTTTAATTAGGCAATAAAAATATCTACTCACAATATTTACCTAAAAATTAGTCGTGTTTTTTTTTGCTGCTCAGTGTTGCCATATTGTGAATATCCAGCCCAATGTTTATTTATTTATTTTATTTTTTTAATAAAATAATTACCGATGCACTTTGAGAAACGTTGCTGCCTCGATCCCGGCGATGGCGGAGAGAGTGATTTTATTTCCTCACAAAAGCTACGTAGCATGACTAAACGTCGGCCCATTGTGTCCAGCTCCACACTGATTTTCAATGCATGTGTTTTACCCGTCCGCCAATCGGGCTTGTGCTCCTTTGTACATGAATGTGTGTGCGTATTGAACATGAACACCGAACACAATCGCACGCGTGATCGAATTTTCACGACTGGAGAACAATATGCACACGAGATATTCCTTTTATAAGTAGTCCTTTTCCTCAAGATGGAGCAAACACCTAACTGTCTTCTATGTAAATCTCGAGAAAGGGTCGGAACAAATCATCGCGCAACGCAGCATCGCTTCGTTTCGACACAAAGCTAAAATCATCATCTAGTACTATATTTTAAATTGACATTGTTCTAGCATTAACATATAATATTTATTTTATTTTTGAAATTAGATATTCAACAGATTTATAAAATATAAATATAATAATATATTTTGGATGTAAAAGTATTTATTTAATAATTCTAAAGGTGCGCCTTGACTATCGCATGTACTAATAAGTCTTCAACTTTTATGGTTTGAAAAGTAATTTATAAAATATCTGTCATCTACTGTACTGTATTACAAACATGTCCCTAATTTTTTTTATAACAAAATTGAGGAATTAGTTTAAATGCAGAAGAATTGGAAGTTGTTACATTATTATTTCTTACAGTGTTTTTCTCCAAATGTGGATTATATTATTTTTTTATATTATATATGTACATGCGAGTATATATTGTAGGATCTGAGTCAAAATATAATATATTGACATTGTAAAATAATGTTTTAAATATGTTCATGGTAAGAGATGCGTCTTTAAAAAGTGCTAGTACATAGATCAGTAACAATATTTGAGCACCAAAAGTGAATTTTAATTAGTTTATCTGTAGCTAATAAGCCGAAGCTATGCATAGGCTATACGTTCTTTAAAAATATTTTTTGCTAATTTCCACCTAAAATAAGTAGCAAAAATAATTTTTAAAAAAATAAAAAATATTTTAATGTAAACAAAGATTTATAGTACAACCCCAAAGCTTTTAAATATTTTTTAATGGTGGCATTTTTAAACAATGTAAAGTTGCATTTTACATTATGTAATGCACCCCTTCCATTACAACGAACGCGATTGGTGGATTGTCGAATTAAATACATTAACAAATAGTTGTGTATGTGCGTCTCTTTCTGGCACACACACGGAAACGTGGTTTGGGTAATAAAGCAAAATCCATGCTCTCGTTCATATATAAAATGTGACATGTAAAGCAATGATGGATACTTAATGGAAGCGGTAGACAACCATCGGTTTTATATATAGATATATTTACTAACAAACATTTCACATATATTATACTATATGGTTTTCCTTTGAAAATATTTCACAAATATTTTTTTTATAATATAATATGATATGATAGAGATACAACTTAAGCTCGACAGACTCATAAATGCTTGATAAACCAAATACCAGGTGGTCTCGAGATAGCGTTGAAAATGGGAGTCAAACAAATATCAGTGACGAATTTTCTGTATCATTTAAAGACGATTTTATGTATTTTATTTTATTGAATACACATAAGATATTTTTTTTGAGCTGAAGTAGCCAATTATTATAGAATAATAATACCTAATATGTACAGCCTTAATTTTAATTATTTAACACGATATTTATCTGTTAAATAAGAAAAATCTAGGTAAACCTAATCTATGATGATCGATCGTTATTTTAATTATATAATAATTACTAATATAGATCTCCCAGACACGATAAGAATTAAAAAGCACCAATGTCCATATAAGCTATGAACTCAGGTCTTTCAGGTCCTCAATTGCTGGTTATTTCAGTGTGTTTCTATGAGTTGAAAACAAAATTTAGGTACTTTGTTGATTAGTGAATCTACAATAACGAACATTTAATAGGTGATCCTAAAGCTGATACACATACTTAAATCATATACTATGAACATCTAGAATATAACTTTATAAGTTAAGCAATCCCTACAAAAATATAAAGGATAGACCTGAGTTAGTCCTCGACTTACATACTTAATCGGTTCTGGAGGTTTTCATGTAAATAAAAATAAAAAGAGCAATTTTTTTCTTAATTTTTAGTCAGTTTCAAAAGATAGGTAAAAATAAAATAATTTTGCGACAAGCGATTTTCTCATTAAAAAATGAGCGATGAAAAATTTTATCATTGAAAAGTGAGCAACGATTCTATTAAGCTTGGGAATTTATGATTTATTTTTAAAAGCGCGAACATATTTCGTGGGTGTGTCAATGTAGCGATGCAATTGGCTCACAAATATCCTCATCTGTGATTCGACAGAGCTGTCTTGAACTAGCATAATAAAAATTGATCACAGAAGGAGGAGACGCCACGGAGTAATTGATACGAGAAACATTAGCAGATCGTCCAGAGAGATCATCACGAAACAAAATACACATCGAATTCCATCTGCTCTACACATATTGCAACCGACAATAATACAACTTGACACACCAGCGAAGACTGAAAGTAGCATCTACAATATTCTATACATGTGTAAATTCTATATATGTTTCTATTACCAGATTTTTCGGTGTCTTACATAGGGATTGCAGTAATACCGGTATTACAGAGACAGAAAATAGTCAATACCAGTATTACCAGAATTGACATTATTATTATTATTTTTAATTGGTAATAAAAAAGAGCAAAAAAGTAATGTTTTTATTCAAAATCTAACTGAATGCTAAGTTTATACTGTAATATATTGTTAAATGTTGATAGATGATTGCGATTTTTGCAAAAACTTTAAGAATTCAAGGGTCGAAACATTTTCTTTTAAGAAACTGAATGAATATGTTATTTTTGGAATTAAAATAAATAAGCAGGTAATATTTCGACTTTTGTTGCCAATATTTATACGTCTGTCTGTTAATGCATATTTTGTTTTTCAATCAATAAAAAGCATTTAATCAATCATCCTTGAATTCAGGTACTTCTAAAAATATTTTATACGCTGATCCTTTATTGTGTTATATACGAGTACTAATAAAAATCAGTAAGACGAATTTGTACAAAAACATTTTTGTCCCATTGATTTTTATAAATATGTTTTAGACAACAATATGTCTAAGAAATCATTGTCTTTGATCATTTGCTTCTGGATGCCTCCTTATGTTTTATACCACTCGCTAATTTATTCCAATGAAATATATGCCTATAGTAATCATTATTTTTTACTAGTTAAGATTTTCCGGAAAAACCTTATGAAGAGTGCGTAAAAAATTGTAAAATTGTTTGTTTAAAATGCAACATATTTTTTTCTAAAAATATTTCATCCGCCATATTCTAAAGACCTAGATTCTTCTGACTTCGTTGTATTTTAGTTACAATAAGAGTAAAAACTATCTAAAAATATTCTCACCATTCAACAATAACCCAATAGAACATGGCTCAAAATATATAAATAAGGTAGTGAAGAAGTACTACTAGAAGCTCATTATTGCTTCGCTATTCTTCGCTACGAACCACTCATCCTCAAACGTTGACGATCCCTGTCGACGTGCGATTAAATATGGAAACTCGCATAAGTCATGTCCGCCGCGTACAAATGTAATAAAATTATAGAGAAAAAAAGAGGGGAGCCCCCATTGTGATGGGGAGAGCCAACCCACCCGTGTGTACAACCAGTAGCGAGTTGACGAGTGACAACGATGGGAAAAGCGCGAAACACCCTAAGTCATCGGCAGTCATCCAATGGGTGTCACGGACGAGCCACGTAATTAAAACAAGAAACGAAAAAAAATAATATCGCAATAAACATGGGCCGTAATCATGGCGTGCTTTTATACGGGGCGAATTAGGTACGCGCTGCCCGGCCGCAGCGAGATTTGATACGAAATACTACGTTCATTACCATTGTTTTTTAATATATCATACGCTTTATGGTATTTAACGATCGTCGTAAATGGTACCTCTTTTATTTGCTTAACAACCATTGAGTTGATATGGTCTTGAAGCACCGATTTGGTGCGAGTTCAGTGAGGATACTTCGCGCTACTGATGCTCTTGAATACATATAGCTACATACATATATATAAAAAAAATACATTTTATTATCAGCAACTGAAAAATAAAGAGTGATTTATAAAATTACTGTGATAAGTGCAATGTGTTAAAAGTGATCAAAGAAATATATTTATTTTGGATAGAAAAAAAGATTTTAATATTATCAAAAGTGAACATATTTTAATCATAGTACAATGGAAGGAAATTCTGGTGGCTCATCGTCGATGGGAAATATGAGACCTTTCTTCAGCGGTTATCCTTTTCAAGGTAAAATATTTATTAAGCTCTTAATTTGAAAGTTATAAAAAGTGCCTTAAAAAAATCCAAATATCAAAGAGACGAATAAAATTGCATTTCTATGAAAACTTAAATAAATTCAGTGTTAAATATTGATAAAAATATAAAGAGTTTTTGATCCATTTTTTTAAAATGTTTTTCTCTTATTTGTATTATTAACGGTTTAAAAGATTCGCAGAAAAATTATTTTGTACTCTTTTCAAACAGCTATTATGCTTATTACAATGTTGCCTTAAACCTTACAAATATATTAATATAAATCACTTTTTTATAATCTTAACAGAACATGAGTATAGACTTATGAAAATCCTTTTTGCCACAAATTTTCGTCTATGATATGATTGGTTAAATGTTTTTTTTTTAATTACAATCATGCAATCTATATCTGAGCTGACGATTCTGATTTTAAAAGATACATTAAGTATGCTGCGACTATTTGTTAAGAGCTTTTTTTCTACGATATGCCTAACATCATCAGATATTGAATAAAAATATTCTTGTTCTTTTATTGCAATAACGTATTTTTATATTGCAAACGAATTGGTTCAAAATGTCTCAAACATTGTGAAGATAAGTTTTAAGTGACATTGCTAATTATATTTATATCAGTTGATAGTTGTAAAAATATAGCAGTGCCTAATAAACAAAAAAAGCTACTTAACCTAACCCAAAAGTAATGTCGTTTTTATCAATAAAACTCAGATTGTATTTTAGATTTTTTTTCCATACATACGTAATGTAATTTTCATTGTTCTATATAACTTCCACTTTTCTGAAAAAATATTACTGCCCTTTTTGTAATAATTTTCTGGTTCAAAATTAAAACAATGAAAAATACGATATCACTTTTTCTAGTTAAATGAATATTTTCGCCCTAAAAAAATGCTTCATTGAAAGAAACATGTGGTATTCAGAAGGGGGCAATTCCGGCAAATATGGAGGCTGCAATAAAATTTCCCAACAAAGGTTGCAGATTTTATACCGAGTAAATCAAGCAGTGTGTTATGTTGGTGAATATTTGTATGTCTATTCACTAGAGATTTTTGACTCAATTGAGTTAAAAGTTTACTGTACACTTCTGCCGTCTTGTTCGATCTTGTCTTAACACTTTGAAATAAATAATTATTTTTCTGAGTCACGTTGGAATAAATCCCAGTGATCTGATTTTAGAGAAATAGCTGTAATTGTTCATTTTTATCGCTGTTTTGTAGTGTTTGGATAATTCATGGAACACCCAAGCAGCCTCTTACTAATCTTTTTTAAGCATCTTTTGGTAGTAGACCACAAAGTACTCATCAATACAATCAAAAACCCCAATTTTTTAAACAATCTCAAGCATTGTCTGATATCTAATATGTTGCCATAAATAGCACAAATGTTTTTTGCAGCAGCTGTTGCATTTATTTTCATATAAATTTCATTCAATATTCAACTACGGAGATATTGTTTTGAACTACAAATTTTTCTCATTATTCTTCGATCATATAAAAGGGTATTTTGCTCATTAAACAAAGATCAACAAACTCTTGAAAATACATATTTAAAAGTAAATATTTATTTTCAAGTTTTTATCTGAAATTAACTATTTTCAGATTTTTTTTGATATCCGTTGATATATCAACTATAAATTAACCGAAATGTATTTGTCTTTATAACCAATTAAAACTAGTTTATAATATATGATTAAATTTAAAAAGTAGTAATTATATCGCAAATATTTTTTACGTGCTTCTATATTTTAATTTTAAAAAATAATAATGTTTCAATATATAAAATCAATCTGCAAAAAATGCATCACCAAATCATTACATTTTGTAAATAACTAAAAATTAGTTTTATTTTTATTAAAAAAAAATTCACTATAAAATCCATATTAAATTTATAAAAAAAATATTTTTTCCTATAAAATCCATACTAAATTGATGGAAAAAATTCATAAAAAAGTACTAAAATCTACATTAAACTTCACTAATAAATCCATATTAAACTGTAGAATCTAAAATATATTTTTTTAAATAAACGATATAATTTGGTTAAAAACAGTTAAAAAATTTAAAAATATCATGTGGTAAAAATGGGTTTAAAGTCGAATATTAACAATTATAAACAATAATTACGTGAAATATTATTAATTTGGGATTTTACCCTTAAATTCTGATAAAACACTAAGAAGCATATGAATAATGAATTCAACGAGTTCCTGGTCTGATTCATCTTGGCATTTTTTTGAGTTTAGATTGTAAACAATTATTTTTCTTAATTATGGCACATATATATTCCATCGGTTTAATTAAAAACTACTTTAAAGCCAGTTCAAAATTTTTTACCACATTTTTCTTATATTTTAAAATATTTTAGTATTTTTATTATACTAATTTTATTAAATTTTCTTACTTCCGTCTTTACTACATTTATAAAATAATAAAAAAAAAATTATAACTATTTTTCTCCATTGATAAAGTGTAGAAACATCAATAAAAATTGCTATCCAGTCTAAATTTTACCCCATCGAAGGAAAAAAATATTCAGGGAGAATCTGAAACGATTAAGGAGAATCATTTGGCTCTCTGAATTTCACACAGTTTCCTGGAGATTTATATTTCTTATATTTTAAAATTATTTAATAAAGGTTTAATTGTATTCAATTTTTATAATCTCATTTTTAATGAATTTATAAAATTAGCAATCAAAAATATCACTGAATTTTTTCCCACTGAATTATTTTCATAAAGACGCAGTGTAAATTTGAGCACATTTTCAACAATTACTAGACAATTTTGTATTCCAACCCTTTCATTGTTTCGTCAATAAGTGGATATCTTCTATTTCAGAATATAAGAAACACCTCCAGATCAATCTAGATTTCGTAGTTTCTTGCAGACTTGTATTCCATTTAATCTGTTTCTGAATTTAATGCAATATTCTAATAAAGTAATAATTTTATAATTTCTTAATCTCATATTTACTTAATTTATGAAAGACGTAACTGACTATTTTCGCCTGATTATTTAGAGACAGAAACATCCATGAAAATGGAACCCAAATTAAAGCACGGGTTTTTCCATCGAAAGGGTAAAAAAAATCCTCGACAGTTTTATTAACCATTTGTTTTAATCTCATCCCTTCTGAATTGATTAAATTGATAAACGAAAACATCATTAACTAATTTCTGCTGATGGCAGTGTGAAACAACATCTATTAAAGAGACAGTTTTTATATTCTAAGATGTTTTAATAATTATTATTTTTTTTAATTTCATTTTTACTGCATTTATTAAATTTATAAACAAAAACAAGTGTGCAGAAACTTCCATAAAAACGCAGTGCAAATTTAAGCACATTTGTTTTTACATTGAAGGGTTGAAAAAATTTCAGAACAGTTTTGTGATCCACCGTTTTCACTGTTTGGTCGATCTTGATCAGATACCTTCTATTAAAAGAAGGTATTATAAGAAGTACCTTCAGATCATTTTGCTCACAAAATTTCACACAATTGTCTGGAGACTTGTATTTCTTAGATTCAGAAATGTATTAATGAGTATTCATTTTATTTTTATTTTTTATCTCATCACTACTATATTGATCGAATTGATTAAAAAAACATTACTGACTATTTTTTCCCGATTCGAAAAATTAAAAGAAGTGTGTTTTTCGAAAGAAGGGATGAAAAAAATCCAGAACAGTTCAATAATCCCCGCCTTCACTGTTTCGTCAATGAAGTATATAAAATAAACACATATAAAAGTTTTCCACGTTATTTTTATTTAAATTTTTTATTAATTAATTAATTTAACAAATTCGCAATATTATCAATATATAGTGTACAAGTAAATTGTAGACGATTTGGCATTATAATTTTCATAAAAATATTTACTAGGAAAGCTTAATACTAATTGGCTAGGTAATTACTTAAAAACAATATGGACATACCCCTAAATCATTTATAAACAAATCGGACAAATCTAACCAAAGATTAAGGATAAATTAATTTTTTTTATGATTTTGACAAATACCTAATACAGTTTTTTGTACACATTCATTAAAAAATGCTTTAGTAAACCTAACATTTTAATTATATATTTTTTTTAAATATGCATATTTATCAAAATAGCTAGTAAAAAAACAAAAATTATGAAAAGATTTTACTTTTAAAATATAAATTAAAAAACCTAATTCAAACTTGGCCACATGTCTTTTTATTATTATTTACGAAATGTCTAACCCAGCGGGATGTTAATGAGTTTTTATATCTAGTGGTCAGTAAGCAATGTAAAAAATAAAATCTATTTCAGTAGTTTCCGATCATTAAGCATATATGTTAAAATGCATATAGATCTATATTAATTAAAATAGTTCATCGAACAAAAATGATTAATGATTTTACATCAAAAATTTTCTAAATTGTTACTTGCACAATATTTTAATCGTTTGACTTGCAAAAGAGATAAAAAAAACATAGTTTTGTACAAATAAAAGAAAACCAAAAATTGCAGCATGACATCGTTGACCAATTAATAACAGTTAGTGCGTGTCTAAGAAAACCGTTCGTGTGTAACGTTGCATACATATTTTTTAACCATGTTCATGATTATATTGTAAATATCATTTGCAACGAAGTCCTTGAAACGTTTGTGTCAATATCGATTATTGCTATGCAGCTATTAAAAATCGCATTTATTACTTTTCGGATACGCTCATTATGTTCATTAATATTATTATAATATCATAAAAAATATTTACGATTTACGAACGTTTAACTATAGACATAAAAATGATAAAATAACGATAAATATATAATGATTTTTATTAAAGTTTTTCAACTTACTTTTTGAAATTATGGGTTCTATAAAAATATTTTTTTGTCATACAACCAATTAGTAAGATATTAAAACCTTTATAATTACATTTTAATATAATAAAAATAACTTTCTTATACTTAAATAAAAAACAATAATTTAAGATAAACTTATCATATTTTATATTAAATAATATGTACTATAAGTCATTTAATTAATCAGTAAAAGCAAAAAAGGCAGTATGTTAAGCGTATTTATATATCAGTTAAAATTATTCAAAAATAGCATGTTAAAATAAGTATTCCAAATTATTTGCATATTCTCTAATAAAAATATTGTACTTGCAGATTTTTATATTATGGTCGTGTATATAATATTTCTCTAAAATATGTTTAAATACAAATTTCAAATGAAAAATGTATTATTAACCTTATTAAAATCAGAACGATAGACGAGTGGTATAAGTCACTGACTTTTTAATCTAAATTAGTGAAAATTATATATTAATACTAATAAATCCGATCGATAATCATAGATTAGGTGTACCTAGATTTTCACGGATAAATATTGTAATGATTATTTCGAATCAAGCTAGGTCGTACAAATTAGGTATTTTGCTATTCTCTAATAACTACTTGACTTGTATATTTAGCATATATTTTTTTGCTGTCAAATGAACTAAATATGTATTTACAAGGAAAATTTTAAGACTTTTCATAAAACGAGGTAAAATATATGCTTTTCAAAAGAAAATATTGTTGTGGCAAACGCGGTTGAAGTTTTTTTCATATTTTGTTGGCTATTTTAAAGAAATGTTAACCGGCATGTGATAACTATTGTTCAACAGTATTTACAAAAAGAAAAAAGATCCCAAGCTTGGTAATATTTGATTAAAAGATCCATTTGCAGCGAATAAAAATACAGCAATTTAAGCGCGAATGAATTAGAAAGCCTCGTCGGGATTCTAAGTATACGATCCAGGGATCAGTCCTAGGATCTGTTTTTTTTATTTAAATTAAATAATTAAAATTGGTAAAAAATGACTAATACAATTTATTTGATATGAGACATTTATTTTTTATTATATATTATACGTACAATCATAGTCTATTATTTACTATATTAAATTTATCTCTATGTTTCATAGAGATAAATTAAATACAGTAAATAATCTTGGATTATAAATTTACTTAAAAAAATTAAAAGGAGTAACATTAAAATAAGACAATAAACAATTCGAATATTATTTTTAATAATATTAGAGCATCAAGTGTATATCGTCCTTTAGTTTGGATCTAAGTTTTGTGTTCTGCTGCTGAAAAAGCTCACTCAGCCTCCCCACTCATTGGAGATATTTGTATGATGATAATGACCACGTGAAACGCGATTTTCAAATAAGATCATTTTTTCTTCGTCATTTTGAACTATTGGTTCTCATGCCATCAAAATTTTCGTTATTGCTTCATGTAATTGCTCTTTCATCGTCATTTGTTTAACTGATGAGGATTGTGGGTGAGAAGTCTGTGCTTCAAGTTACTTTTCTTATGTTATTACCACATCGATGAATTTTATAAATGTCTGCTTTATAGTTTTACAGGGAAAGTTGTAGCCATATTATTCTCATCAAATTATTTAATAAATATATTAGCGTATTTGTTCAATTTATTTGCCTTCGTTTTTCTGTATGTTTTTTTAGAGCAATTAACATATCTTAGCTTAATGCAGATTTAAGCTCGACCAATTGCCTGAAACAGAACTAAAAATTGCGTTAAGCACAAGTTCAAATCACGTCGGCAAAGTGCTTCAATAGCTAACTTTAGAGGTTTCAAAGCTTCTATAATTTATGCAACTTTCTTACCGATAAATTGTTGAAATATATTTGCGTTTTTTGTATATTTGTCTTAAAAAAAATAATTCCATCTGGTTTTACAGTTCAATATAAATGCTCGTTTCTAACGTATTTTTGTAAAACAGCACTGTTCTTAGTGGATGATTTTTAGTATATTTACTACATCGCTGATTAGTATATTTTCAGATAAAACGATATTTTCAGATTCAGAATCAAACATTGTTTTTTTTTCCTTCTTTATATCCATCTGTGAATTCCTATTGATCATCTTCTTTCAAACATGATTCCGAAGGTTCAACTGGAACCATTTTGTAAAAGACTTCAGAAACAGCTAAGTGAATTCCATACGTGATACTTGATTGATAATACATAAGTGATACATAATTATGAATAAGTGATTTCTGGTGATATTTATTATCTATTAGTACATGAAAGCTACAATTTTGTATACAAACAAATTCGAATTTTGTTGATGAAAAAGTCAATCCCGAAAGTTTTGTGATTAAATTTTTTAATCCTGGGATTCATATGCATTCCCAAATTCAAACGCTTTTAGCAAAAAGGTACTAGGATACTATATTCAATGGCACCATATTTGAGGACGCTACGAACTAGCGTATCGTATAGAACCACCAATTAATTATTGAAGTGATTCGCGCTCCGCATAACGAAGCCGAAAATCCACGACGCTTTATCGCAAACTTTGGCGATGTGCATAAAAAATTCTATCCTTGCTCGAACGTCACTTGACGGAAGTATTTCTGCTTAAAGATTAAAGCACCTCCACTTAAAACTCAAAGAGGATTCCGTCAGGCAAGGAGATCTGAAAAATGTGACAATATGACACTTGACGTGATGCTAAAAGGTAGTGGATTGTCGATTGACTACCTCCACAGTGACTCCAGGGTTTTCTGTAAAAAGAGTAAATCCGAATTTATGCGAATACTCTACATCACTTTCACCTCATTAGCATATAATAAATATTCCGAATTCTGCCACGTATATTGTTGATTAGGAGCAAGAACGATGTGGTACTCCAGTATGACCAAAATTCTTTTATTGCCATAGCCCACACACTAAAAAGACCAATCGAGAAACTGAAGTTATTTAACTTCCGAAGAAGTAGCTCATGAACAACTTTGTCATGTACATAACATGAAAATTATGCTTGTAAAATAACAAGATTAATGCATAAGATCTTACTGTAGGTACGTTTCAATTATGTAAATTAAATTACAAGTTGCCAATTATGAAGTTGTAAATATTTATTGCAAGAGTATGTTCATCATGTAGTTTAACACATTCTTATGGCGTAAATAATTTGGATATTTAATTTTTAGCCCTATTATAAAAATGCGATTGTATTAATCTTAAAGTGCACGCAAAATTTACTGTATTGTATATTAAAACTATATTTTGACAAAAATATTACTTTAGGTTCTTAATTATAAATACGTGTAAATAAATTCTATTTCATTTTAATTAAAATTACATAGGAGCACAATTATATTTTTTGTGCAAGAATATATTTATTTTTATTTTGAAAGGCTGCATCGATACACAAACAGTTTTTCTAAGATCCTGTTCACTGCGTGAAAAAAATCAGAGTCATCGCTCGCCACGTCACTTTACCAGTAATGATGCACTTTTTTTCATCATCATCACGCCCGCTCTGTAGAGGACCGACCGCCGCCGATCACGCTTTTATAATTACTTATATAAATGTTTTACGAAATCAATGTGAGGAACAATCCATTACCCCGTCCACGAGACACGGGCTTCTGTTTAATGGACGCCGGGGAGCAAATGAGGGCCGAGGGGTAACGATATGATTATCAAAACATCATTAAGGTGTGAATGCCGAGAGACTACCGCGGCATCCTTTGTACAAAGGAAATATCCACTTTAATAGAGTCTTGCCCCGGCAAAAACTCAAATTCCCCCTTAATCGATTCTATGTGTTGCTTCGGTTTTTTCTTATTTCGCTTTTGATCGTTGTATTCTCGGTTCTCACCTTGTATTCGTCATTCGGCGGTGAACAGAAGCCGCTGACGATGATTGCAAATGCGCAAATATGCTGTGAAGATGGCGTATCTATGACACATTCATGAGCATGAATTATCTGGATCGCAATGTCGACTCATTGAGTTACAACTTTTATGTTGAATTCAATAATTTATTAAAAATTATATTTACAGTGGAAAATGTGCCAGATGTATGTTAGATGCGACAAAATAATACGCCACTATACTCTGTTCAAAAATCATAGTCAGTGAACAGCTTTAAACAAAAGCATTTCATTAGTCTAATTTAGCATAACTGACACTGAAAGAACGTTTTTCTTAAAAGGTGCATATTTAAAAATACCGATTTTTTTGACCGATCAATGCATTGTTTCAAGATGTATATTTATTGCCATGTTCTGCTTTCTAAAATAGATTAAAATGCAATAAATATAATATTTCACGCTCTTATTTGTATTAGGATTGCAAAGAATGTCATCTTAATGTAAACAAGATTCACACTCTTGTTTATAATATATTAGGATGGCAAAGATTATCAATTTTTTAATCATTAAAAACTGTAAATATTTGTTATAAATATATAAAAACTGTAAATATATGTAACAAAGACTAACAGTGACAATAAATACAAAATATATTACTTGAGATTTTACGGTCTTAATCTAATGACTCTGAATGAAAGAAAATTTTCAAAAAAAAAAATTTACTTCGAAAGTTGTCGATTTTTTTTGCAGGTATTTTTTTAATTATGTCCATTGAAAACATATTAGAGATTTTAGGATATAGATGTAAAGTCTTACAGGTCTTAATCAAATGATTTTGAATAAAAAATAATATTTTTTTCTTTGATAATAGTCAAATGTTTTATGCAGAAATCCAGATGTCCATAGAATAACAGAAAAAAATTGAGTTTTTTTTGCGTAATCAAACATAATATACCATATTTATAAACCAGACCAATTTCAAAGTTAGTATTAAAGAATCTGTAGTATATAATTAAATTAATGCGCCCGGTAGAATTTCTCGGGTTTTAAAAACCGAGATTAAAAATCGGTTTTTATGGAATAATTCATAAAATTCCAAATATTTTTTTACAAATTTCTTTTAAATAATTAATTATTTTAAAAACACCCTTATTTGTCCAAAAATACAAAAAAACAAAAATTGACTTATAGTGTCATAGTAACAGTTACTTACAGTTTTATATGTGATATAAAATGGCGGGACTTATAATGCCGCATTTGAATTAATATATCGATAATTTCTACAGATTTTTTTTTGTAAAAATAAAATTTTTACGAGTATTTTTAAATGTTTTTCACTCGCTACATTTACACCATTGCAGAAGAAAGGGGGATCCGTGCCAGATGATTGAAAATTTGGATGCTTACTGGGAAGCATCCAAACTAATCTAATCAGCTTTATCTTTGCTTTGATAATCTAAGAACTATATTAAAAACCGCTAGGCAAGGAAATCGGCAGATTTGTATGGGGGCAAAAATGTATGTGGGCTTTCCACAGAAGTACGCCATTAAATTTTTCGATTTTTTATCTTTATCTTAGTAAAGTAGCAATAGTTGTTATTGACAGTAATGTGTGATATGATCAATAAAGAAATAATTCAAAATATTTTAATCGAAGGGCAAGAGAACAAACAACTAACAATTTTATCGATTAAACCAACAGTGACTCTGAATAAGGATATTTTCACTTTAAATGCGCTTTTTAAAAAGTTATTTAAAGTATAATGTTTGATTATGTAATTACTAATATGTTTTATTAAATAATAAATGTTTTAACATTCTTCAAGCTCTTTAATATCTTAAATACTATGAATAATATAATTTAAATTACTAAATAAATTATTGGAAAAATACAAACAATAAAGATATTTTACATATATAAATTTATATACAATAATATACTGTATTATTTTAATTACATATATCTCTTTATTTATCTAGCTAATCGAGAAGTGAAAATGAAAATTCTCATTTCTTGAGAAATGAAAAACATTGAGAAACCAGAATGCCTAGTTGTGTTTATATATTGATATTAAAATTGTACTTTTTAAATTCAATAAATATAATATTATATATGTCAAAATTTGTTATGTTTTTTTAGATACTTAAAAATATTTCTAATTGCTTTTTTATATAAATTATAAAATATTAGGTTGCATACATGGTATCATAAATAGTACATGAATTTAATTAATTCCAGATATGGCTAATTTTTTATTTAACTGGCAAATTACTAATCATTATAAGGTTAAAAATATCTTATTTTATTTATAATTATTAGATCTCAACTTTTTAATAAAATAAGTAGTTGAAATCCATGCTGTTTTTTCAATGAACTAATTATTAGAATGATATGCGACAAGAGATTTATATTTCTAGCTTAAAATTGACAAATAATATTAGAATTTTTTAATGAAAACTGAAGAGCGACTACATGGGTATCCAAAAAAATTATTAAGAATCTTAAAAACCTTGTTTGCGTTTAAAATATCTAACAATTAAAATTACTCTAGTAATAATACGATTATTTTGATAATGAAAATGATAATGCTGTAATTATTTAATTGAATACAAGTTAAAAAAAATATTCAAAAAAGTATAATAAGTAAACATATTTATTAGTTTGTATATAATTACCAATGGTAACGAAATTTCTAATCTTCCTGATATTAAGGCGGAAGATTGTTTTTGCGAAAATTTCTATTCGGGAATAAATTAAGTCAACACATAAATAGTTTTCCGCGTGAAAGAGTCCAAATCCAATTTGGACCTGTAATACGTTAACTTACATTATCTCTTATGCAATAAATCTATCACAAGATAACTTTGCGTAAGCTGTGTTTTTATTAAACAAATACATTTTTAATGTCACATTGATTTTATATATAAAAAAAATATAACAATGAAGCAGCTCTAATAACTTCCTCTGTTCAATTATTTATAGACGAAAAATTATTAAAAACATTCCAAAGAGTCGAAAAGGAAGCACTTTAATAGACCATCATCTAAAAACCATTTATTACGTTATACAATGAATGAAAACCCACTGTGATGACCAACAGTGGCTGTCACGTCTGTCAGTCTGTGAATGATTGTCTGAGATGACACTTTTATATTTGAGTTTTTTTAATGACATCATCAAACATGGAGTGGTTTAATAGCACAATAAAATATTAATTATTATTTAATGGAAAATAGTTATGATAGATTAAATTGCATAATCTTCCAATATGGCGTATCATAAACACCTAATGTGTACGCAAGATTAATTTAAATGCTTCACATACCATCGAAACGTCAATTACAATGTGTACAGTCCACGTGCACGATAGTGACGTTGTAATTAACAACGACGTTCGTTTCTCGCAAGCCACCTGTACTCGCCGGTAGCCGATCTCCCAGCGTAATTTGGTAGACACCGAAACTAATTTATTTAACAAAAGGTGGTTTGTAGGTTACGTTGTACGTAGCCCGGCTTGTGTATTTATGTTTCGACGTCGGTATGTTATTTTCTTACACAGAACATGCTGCATCACAGTTGAAGCTGGCGCGTTAGGAAAGTTTAGAGACTGCACAGATATAAGATTGAATTTTAATATTAATTTATAGAACACTAAGGATCTCTTAAAACCGATAAAGAAAAAAATTGTTAAAAATAATCTAACGTAACGTAACTTATTGTATTTTAATCGAGCCCTAAAAAAATATTGTATTAAATTAATAATTATTTGTCAAACTTTAAATTTATTTTTTTCCTACAGTTAGCAATGTTTTTAATATATTTGTCTACCTCAGTATGTAAGTTAACCCGTTGCTGATCTCGATGCTGTATTTAAACTAAGAATTTCGATGATTTTTATTAAAGATCTCAAAGTTAGACATGTGCACTGGAATTGTTCCGGCGTAATTCGATCCAGGACTACGCTTTTTTTTTAACAATTTACATTTATTTTACACTGACATGATTATAAACTTCCAAAAATCACCTACGTATTATCCTACCAATCGCATTACGCCATCAATTTTGGATATTTCATAAGTTAAGGGTGAAGCATCAAGTCTATTAATAACCAACATGGTTAATTTTATATACAATATAATTCTGCTATAATAGTCTCATCTAGTTTAAGTACGATTGATGAATAATTCCTCCATAATACTTTACAGTCACCATCTTTTTTTCGAATGTAAACCCAATTTTAGAGCATATTTAGAAGCTTCTTTGCTTTCTAACCTATGTCCTGAACTCTTTGGCTTATCATAGAAAAAATATTTTTCATTCTGTTCAAGAATGGTTCTCTATTGTTTCTGAGAATTAATGAAGAACAGACTTTAAAACATTGTTATTTTTGCCATTCGGTCAGTTCGTGCGGCATTTTTTTATAAACATCAGACGTAGTTCGTTCAAGCAATTTCAAGGCTAATTTTGCCTTGGCTAACAATACCTTCACCAAATCCCAAATAATTATTTTTGGTGGCCTACATCGCATTGTACTTCAGTTTGTACTTGTGCAAAAAAATATTTGTTAACACCATAGTACATAGGATTTCAAAAATATAATTTAGACTAAGCCTGACTGCCATTAAGAAAAAATTAAGAACATGACACCTCAACTGAAAAAAATATACTTATTTACTACGAACGTCTCGTTCCAATCATTATTTCTGACTGAGTAGAGATAGGCCAGATTATAAAAAACAATCAAATAATATACATTTGATTAACAGACATATTTCAACCTTTGTTTTAAATTATCTGAAACAAAAAGTGCTATAAAATAAATTTAATAATATTTGATCTGAAATAAAATAAAATTATTATAGAATCGTATTTAATTGTATCATTTCTAATTAATTTGTAATTATTTTATCTGTTTTATTATTTCTGTGACACGTTTTTATATTAAAAAATCGCAATATAAATATATTCATTGTGCAACTATGATTGATTCAATGGCTCTGAATCCTGTGAATAATTAATTATTGCCCATTCTTACAATTGAAACATCTTGTCGGTAAGATAGCGCAATTTAATCAAAAGCACAAAATTCAAATGAGTCTAATTAAGACCCAAATCTCCTCATTTGTCGGAAGCCGACTCACGCACACTTGATACAATTTATCAAAGAAAGATCATTAGGCGTTACGCCAATTTGTTTGCCACTAAAAAAGCGGGTGAAATAGGTAAAAATATGTAAATGAACATAGTTTCACAAGGAATGAAAGAAAAAAATATTCAATAGTATGAACGATAATGAGTCTCGTCACGGATTAGTCAGACCGGAGGCTTTGTGCTTAATATGAAGTCGTTCGTATCAATTTCGATTAAGAAGGCGTTTTGATGGGATTTTTTTGTTGTAAGTCCCACCAACAACATTATACAACCGACACATATCATTATGGTCGTGGAATTTGTGAATGAAGAGTCCAAGTGAATCGACCGGGCCAGAGAAGAGCAGAGGGAGGTTTCTGGTACGGAAAGCTCCGAGATAAAAGCTCGACGGGAGTTCGGGCCAAATTCCAAACTCGGCGGAATACCTTCAAACAACGACCGCGGATAGTTTTCAAAGAGGATGATTTGATTTTATGCTCGGGAAGTTTGGAAGTCATCCTTTGATAATTAAAATGATATAGTAGCAACAACGTATTAATTTAGTTAATAAATGATAAGTTTATTATATGTTAATATCATGAATATTAATATAATCTAGATTTTTGATAGATTAAATAATTTATTTTGTATTTAATTATAATAAATATACACATACTATTTTATGTCAATAACATAAATATAAATTTAATCTAGACAGATGAAATATTTGTTTCAATATATGTATAATAACAAAGGCTCATAATTAATAATCTTTAGCTTAATTTTATTTTAGGAAAAATACAAAATATTTATTAGACTAAGTATTTTTTTTAATCCTTTAAAATTTTTTTTTATTAGTAATCAATGTTGATAAAAAAGTACACAGATATATAATATATAATATAATAACCTATCTGCATTAAAACAAATATTTGGTCTATAATTTAAAACATTTTTATGTAAAATTCTAGATTATCATTTAAAAATATTAAAAAAAAAAATAGATTTCTGATTCATTAGATAAATAGTTTATCTAAAAAAATTAAAACCAATATAAAAAGACTAAAAATATACGTTTAATAACTACAATATACAATATTATATTTTTTAAATTACTTTACTTTACCATGTAAAATAAAAAGCAGAACAAAACTTATATAAATGGCATTGAAATTTATTATGTAGGTTAAAATTATTGATTCTGAATTAAATTTTTTTAAATATAAGCCAATACTCAAAATACTAAAAAATATATGTTAAAATTTTTTCAATAATTAAAAGAAACTTTTTACTGTTAAAAACAGTTAATAATTAAAAAAAATATTTTACAGTTAACAAACCGTTGCTAACTGAAAAATATTTTTTTTCAACTATTTTTTATACTGACTAAGAAATAAAATACTTCATATTTTTCATACAAATATTTTATAATTTATCAAAAAAAATAATTTAAAAGGTTACCTAAATCATGGATTATGTAAGTTTTTTCCTTCTGAGAAATTGAAATTATTTATTGTGAATATCAGCAATTATATTATTTGTATGGTATTATATTTTTTAAAACAAGGTATGTATTAAAACCATACAAAAAAATGCATCTTATTTACCTACTGAAATGTATTTAATTTGGTGGATATTATTTTAATATAAGTTATAAAAATTGCATCTCGAAAAAATACCGAATTACTAAGACGTATTTAATAGATTAAAAAAATACATTTTAAATAATGAGTAAATTACTTATTTATCCCAAATATTTTAAGGTAATAATACTTTAAAAAATACAAGTAATGACCTTTTCATAAAGTGTTTATTATTATAAACATTACTAGTTAAAAATTAAGATATTTAGTTCTGGAGATTGTTTCTTTAAAAAAGTAACTAAACTTATATATGTTATTACATAATTTATGTTAAATACAATACAGTAAATTGAGGTTTTACTTTTCGTTTTAAAAATATTTTTAATTATTAAGATATAAAAATTAAAATGTTTCAAAATTGCAATCAACCAATTATTTAATAAGTGTATTTTATATATTGTATTGTATTTTCATATTGATATAAAAAAATCCTACAATTTTTAAAGTCAAAGTTTCATTCTTAAATTTAAACGATCTATCCAAAAAATTCTGTTTACTTAAACTAATATATTTATATACATATATGAACATACATATATATTTATAACAAAGCATAATGATTAAATAATCGTCGATAAAATCATTTCTTTATTACTTTTTTTGCAATCAATGCATTCTAATAAACACTAATGTTATTTTCATTGCCTGTGCGTTGAGTTTTTTCTTTAATTTCTTATTTTAGCAAAAAAATAGATTTAGAATCGACTATCCCACGGTTCCGTTCTTTATTTTTTGATCATTGAAGTTGCACCAAATCAAAGCGATACTGCACTGTAAAAATCGAACTTTTTCCATCAAATTCAACGGAAAATTGCGTAAAAATTATACCGTCGTTGCAAATTATCTGCGCTTAGATTTTTTTCTCGTAAATGACATATTTTTTCGAAGATTTATATCGTTCTTTCACTAGAGAATCGAGTCACTTTTCAACTTGGTTCGCTTCAACGTAGAATAATTTGATATTGTAAAAAATATGTAGTACTGTATACCGCCAAGAAAACCGTGAGAAATAAATGTACCTAGATCAGTAAAATATCTAAGTATTATATATAATACATAGTTTTTATATTATTAAATTGATTGTGCTACGCAGTGTTATATTAGGATAACAAATCATTTTGTGCGATCATAAAGTGTCGTCAGTTTTTAAAAAGTGAAATGATTGGTCAATATATATGTATATTTATTTTTTGTGCTGTTTTTTATCTCGCCGAAAATTCCCCAGAAGCCTTCCCATTCAGAAACTGGTATGAAACAAAATAAAAAAATCTAATCACATGATATTAAACCGTTGCCGGCTACTGTAGCTACCGATTCTATTAAAAATTTCGTTCTGTCATTGATGCATCATTACCCCTAAAGAATCCGGACAGTGATGCTTAACATTTTGTTAGTGGGAACATATCTAATATACAATACGAATATGCAATAAAAATATTAATTGGCGAACATATTAAAAAATATTTATAGAGTTCATTTCAGAAATGCAAATTTGGTTATTATAAGTATTATGATTTTTTTTTTAAATTCGCGGAAATTATTTAAATAACACCTTTAATGGAAATTTTGAGAAAATTCCAAAAGAATAACTTAACTAAAAATACCGTAGTATTTTATTTTGATATAGCTACTTTTTAATTACATTTTTGCTTTACTGACCGTTTATTAAAAATATTTTTGAATTATTAAAAAGTTACATACTATTCAATATGTTGCCTATTGATTCCAGAATTAATATTTCTCAACTGATATTTGTATACTTGGCAAATTAGATTTTTTATTTATATTAAATTTAAAATACACAATGATATGCATAACAATAAAGTTGATTTGTTTGCAAAAATATTCTACTACTCTTTTTGCCAATATTTTTACACGGATCGCTAACCATGGATTCTAAACTCACATTGTATAAGAATGTAAACGGGGATAAAATATAAAATAATAAAAAAAAGTAGTCCAAAGCAACCCAGAAGGTGTGATAGTATATCCAGCAATGAATAGGCATTATTAAAACATATATATACACACTCTTACAGTGTCTATCTTGTCCGAGTATTGGAATCCTCCCGGAGGCGACTCGTACGATTCATTCACAAGAGTTCTTTTTTATTCTCGTTATTATTATACGTACTTTTTTTCGTCACTTTCAAACTCTAGTATGGAACGAAAACGTGAAGTAATAAAACACTCCTTTGTCCCACGCCATTGTGGTCTATGTGCGTTTTTTTTTGTAACACGTACAAATACCTGAAATGCATAGCGCGATGATACGTAATGATTTAGATCAGGCGAAATAGATATTTGTCGAACGCGTGTGAATGAAATACTAAGAAAAAAATGTGAGGTAATTTTTGACATCCGATTTGAATATAAGAGTATTTATCTCGAGCCCCATCATGGTTCCATTTGTAATGCGAATATGAAGCAGTAATTATTATCCATCAAAGTGCTGTTTAACTTTTGCAGCATATTAAATTCAACAATTAATTTGATAGTGTAAGTATTTTTTGTTGTTAAAATATATTCCTAAAAAAGTTTTAAGAATTTACTAATCTATTCTATAATACTAAATAAATTAATTATATTTATCTGTAAATTAAGAAACCGATATGTAAATACTGGTATTAAAGTTGAAAAGTTTTTATTGTCAAAAAAATAGTGTAGATAAATACACATTTTTATCACATCTAAATTTGGGAATTTTTCAGTCTTTATATGATTAAAAATGTAGTTTTTTATGCTTACTTATTATTTCGAAAATGTGGTATTGTAGAAAAAAAGTAGAACTAGCCAATATTCATCTAAGGCTATCGATTTGTGTTAAATTTTCGTGCTTGTTTTTATTTTTTAAATATAATATATTGAGCTTTTATTGCTAAAATTTAAGCTTTTTTATAATTTACTTTAATATTTGAATATTTCATTAAAAATAAAACACTACATTTTTAGAAAAAAATATTTTTAAAATAACGTTTATTATAAAGAAAAACAATCTTAAAATTCCTTATTCAAATTAATTGCAGCTTTAATTTTTTTAATAATAATACTGATTAGTTAATTTATACTTAAATATCAATTAGCTAATATTTATATCTTTAATAAAATAAAATCTATAGATTCTAGCAAAAAATAATTACAGCATTCAATACATCGTAACATACCATAAAATTCCCAATTATAATAGTTCTGTTTAACATTAGTAATACTATTTTTCCTGAATTACAAGTCATTGAAAATATAGCTATACAAATAATACATATTACACATTTTTATATAAATCTTAAAAAATTGCATGATAGCCTTCAAATATCAACAATTAAAGAACAGTCATTCTCATACCAGAAAATATAATAAAAATATTTCGCGAAATTACAACAACTCACTCATGTATTGGTGACTAAGATAAAAACAACCATATATTTAAATACAAGCACAAAATGCCAATTCACAATTATTTATTATAAATAATTCCAGATTTTCAGTGAAATTTAATCAAATTATACTAAATTTATTGGGTTTTTTCTTTTACATATATTTTTTTCTTTCGCTTAAATAGTAAAAGATAACTAGCAACGTTTAATTTTATATAGCTATTAACAAATTATCAGCACAAAAATGGTTATAAACCAATAAAATGTATAGTATACATAATTATATAATTATTATGTTTGCAAAATTAATTACTGACATAAACCTATTAAAAAAATAGTTATGTTTATCGTTAATGATCTAGTGTGGTATCTTACTCATTTATATTTAAATTAGGGTAATAATATGTTAATTGGCTAACTATATATTCTTACTTTAACTACGAATTTTTTATTGGCTGCAAAAAAGTAATGTAGATAACTACACAATTGTATCGCTTACAATAAAAATATTTTAAGTAATACCTTGGATATTTTCCAATGGATATTATGATTATTTGCAATTTCGTTCAGGTAGTATCTAATAAAAATGGTAATTATACACTCAAGTTTTAATGATGAAAATCTTATTTCGTGCGTTGTTTCGTTTTTATTTTCAAAATATTTGTATGTTTGGATTCAAGAGCTTTTTTAATGAAATTAAAGCTTTTTATATTTTTAGTTATTATTTAAATAGTTGCATAAGATAATGCTTTATTCACAGAATATTTTGACCATAATGTTCATTACAAAAAAAAACAGTAAACACATTTTTTTTAATAATATTAAATACATATTGCAGCTTTAAAACTTGTAAGGAGAACACTAATATGTAATTTTTTATATTATATTAATTTATCAAATTTTTATATCTTAAATAAAGTGAAACGAAAATCCTAATACCTTTAAAATCAAATTCAAAAATTTAATTTTACAAGGATAAAATTCCAAGATGATAGAAAATGTATATGGGTAAAAAAATGTTCATATCCCTGAACCAAAAAAGTATATTTAGTAAATATAAAAATGTTAACTGTCATTAGTGAATCTAAAAATATTAACGTTAATCGAATAATTGGTTACATTCTTGAATTTTTAAAATAAAGTTTTCATTACTTTTTTTTAAAGGTATAAATTATGTATATTTTTAAAACATTTTGTTTTTCATACAGAACGGCCAAAAAGTAAGTAGCTGAATTTAAACACGATAGAAGATGCAGTGGAAGGTCTGCAACTGTTATCATTGAAGGAAACATTCAGGATATAGTTAAAATGATCTCACTAAGATCGTTAAAATGATCTCAACTATAGTTAAAATGATCTCACCAAGATCGTATGAATAAACGGATCAAAAAAATGACCCAGTTTGTCACTTTCTGACACTAAAGAGCAGAGGGTTAATAGAAGTTCATGTTAATAGAGAATCTAAACCACTCTGTAGATAAAATCTAATGCATTTAAAACAATTTTAAATCATTTGCATAAAGAAGAAAACTTGAATTTGTAACTGTATTATTTATGTCATTAATAAATACCATGGTAGAGTAAAGGACCCAGATTGAGGCCTTGAGGAACCCTTAAAGTAGTGATTTTTTTACAATCATCTGCTATAGATTATAAACTCTCTACTGAAATTTTATTAAAAAATATTTTGGGTATTTTTATACAGATGCTTAAAGAAATGTCTCCCCCTGGTATTTATTATTAAAAATTATGTTCATTGCGTATGTTAATATTTATATAATCACCCTGATGTATATACAGCGTGACTATCGTTGGCTATCGTTTACTTGCTAACCCCTGTTGGGCGTTCCCTATCTAAATATGAAATAAAAAAACACGATATCGAACTCGTCGGACACAAAGGCAGATTCACACTTCGTCACAGTCCGAAGGACGGCCGGAAGTTGGATGTAATTGATGTTTTGTTGCTGGAAAATGCCGACGGCACCCGCCATTTTTTAATTTTCACGGTGCTTCTGTTGGACCCGCACCGACATCACTACGATTGATGATGACCCACCTATCCCATGAATGCTCTTTTTACTCATTTTGTATTATATAGCAACAACAAAAAACGCCCATCCTATTCTTTACGTTAGCGTTTTTTAGAAAGTCTAAATTATTTCCCATTTTTTCCCCCAACCGCCAGCATATAACTGAAGCGGGACAACAAAAGGATCCGTTTTAATTATGTCACGCTGGTCATAATCATATTTTATTCACATGGACCGAGCAAATAATATCATATAAGTCAGTAGGAAAGTATTCGTGTCGAATTTTCGCTGAAAAGGCAAAAGTTTGTCGAATCGCAGCAGTTTCGGCACAATTCCGGCGTGAAAAGTTTATAATTAATTCGAAATGTGGAAAAGGCGATCGTACTCATTTTCGTGAGAAAATTCTTAGCCTATTGTGTTATCGAAAAGTTTGACGTAAAAAATGATTTTTTTCTTGTCGGCTTTAATCAAATTTTCCGAGGAAAATTCATTATCGATTATCAACGACGTATACACGTGTACCAAAAGATTCAAAATTTTAGTAATTATTATTTATTAGCAGTTTATCGAAGAATTAAGTTAGTCACAAAATATGAATTTACTGATTGATATATTGTCTTATAAAAACTATATTTGCCAATAGCAATCAGGATAAGAACTAGTGCTTTTTCATGCATAAGTCAGATACGGTGACTTCTTAAAACATCGTATTTTCTTACTTTAAATTTTCGTGTAAAAGTAGCATAGTTCTTATGCTCATTCCTATTTTCTGTAAAATTTCTGTTTTAGAAATAATTTGTATTACAAACTATAAAATCGAATATAGGTATTAAAAAAAAAAAAGTTTTGAGAAAAATTCATTATCGGATATCAATCATAATCCTCAGAAAATTTTTCATGCAAAATATATTTTTTTAAGCAAATTATCTTAAATAAAAGCCAAAACTACCAAAATTCTTTTTTATACGAGTATAACATCGTTTTCTCTTAATAATTTTATCATTTCACATTTATTTTTGTAAATAAAAAAATAAGGGCCTGAAGTTTAAATTAATTCAATTCACTTATAAGTGATAAATGCTTAATAATGCCATTTTTATGCATAAGCTATAAAATAATAGCAAAATAGTACCCCAAGAAAATTCAACAAATTCATTGTCATTAAAAGCAATACTGTAAAATTATAAAAAAAAAAATAAAAAACAATTTTATCTGTGGACATTTTTAGATACTTCTAAAAATCTTACTAAACGAATTAAAGCAAGCCAATTAATTATCAGCATCCTTCTTATATATTTGACAATTTTGAAGTAAAGTAATTAAGACGTTGTTTTTCTTTTAAACAAACGACAGATTAAATTGATATTTTGGTATTAATTAGTATGACACAAAATCGTTACTATTTTTTCACTATAACAATTAGTTTTAAATTCGTTACACAGTTACTTTATTTTTATTATGGATTTAAAAAAGTAAAATTTTAGATACATAGATATTGTCATATTTCGTTTCCAAACATCTAGTTTTAGATAGATATTGTCCTATTTAGCTCAAAAACATGGATAAAATATTTTTTTTTAATGGTATGTATTAAAATAGCACAATGATCTAAAAACTATATGTAAATAATACACCAAGATAAATTAAAATCGTTATTCGTGCTCAATTTCTACAAATTTATGGATTATATCTAGAAGGTATACCAACATTTTTATTTGCTTTAAAATTACAGATTCATATTTTCTTTAAAAACTGCTCATATTAATGTATCGTAAAAATTAAAAAATCTACAAATAGATTCATTAATAACATTATTCTAAACGAGATGATTTTTTTTTCTATTATATTTTAATTAGATAACATTTTGATTTAAAAAAATATTAAAACAATTTAAATGATAAATATATAAACTAATTCTTGCATAAAACGAAGCATTTGTGCATTACTGTTGAACTTTTGTGCATTATCGTGAGTCAGAACAGTGAATACTATATGAATAACTCTCTGTAGCGAAACATTAATTTACATAAATGCACAAGTAATTCGTTTTATGGAACAAAGTTTTTATTTTAATGCACATCTCTCAAAATAATTCCCTGTTAAAAAGCACTCAAAAATAACAATATAACTTTTTCTATACAACTTATTTTTCCTGACTTATGACTAATACCTGAAAGACCTGAACTCGAAATCTAAATAAATCCTAATATTTTTCAGTATCAATTACTTTATCATCTTTAATGGATCATTACAGTCAAAATTTTTTATGTAAAAATCTCTAATAAAAATCTGAATGTAGCATATATATTATAATACATATTTACATATGATTATATTTGTCAATTACACGTCTA
This sequence comes from Plectrocnemia conspersa, assembly GCF_051122295.1. NCBI lineage: Eukaryota > Metazoa > Arthropoda > Insecta > Trichoptera > Polycentropodidae > Plectrocnemia > Plectrocnemia conspersa. The sequence goes on along the minus strand of NW_028277175.1, from coordinate 8,478,056 downwards.
TTTAACGCCATATATTGTAGTAGAAAATTGTGTTGTATTTCTTTGTATATATACATCAATAAATCAGCAGTACACTAAATCAAATTTGTGCAAGCGGAGATCGCACAAGTAGAAGGGTTATCGTTTATATCCGATATCAGAGATCGACAAACGAGACGGCCGTTGGTATGGTTGTGCAGCTTGAAAAGCGATGGGCGTGGTGGTATGGGCCAGCCTCCCGCTAAACGCAAGATGACTTACGAGGTTCTTTCGTCAAATCGGTAATACCACTGCGCCGATTCATGTACTCTGTACACTTCGAAATAAAAATATTGTTAGAGAATAATATTCATATAATACATTACGCATTATATTTAAAAAAAATGAACTATATTCTTAAAAAATCGTCAAAAGTTTCGCTCTGGTTCTAATAATATATTGTACATAATAATAATTTCTGCATGATCTAAATATTTATTTTATCATAAATTACACAAAAGTAAATACAAGTATTAATATAGATATACGAGTCATAGAAGTTTTCCAAATATTTTTAAGTTGATAAATATTGCTTTAAATATAATACAATGAGTAAATTAAACATATATCTGAATAAAAAATGTGTTCCAGTATTTTTTTTGTATTCCAAAGAAATTCTTTGGTATTGTTATAATAAACTTCTGTAACAGTTAAAACAAGTATTTATGAACGACAAATTAATTATGATCTGAGATATATTGGCTTTGATTGAAGTTTTTTTTAGAGTTTCGTGGACCAAAAAATATTCTGATATGTTTCTTTTAACGATAAACTATTGATATAGTCTTTAATAAAATCTTTTAATGCGGGGATACAAATAGACGTTGTATATATTAATTTAAAAAAAGCCTTGAACAAAGTTTGTCAAAAGTTATGAGTGAGAATGACCTAGATTCTGTATGGATATAGGCTTCCGTCACCCGTCTGCCCTTAATTTTTGGATTTTTTATCAAACAATTAGAAATGGGCAATATTTTTATATTGAAAGTTAAACTTGTACTTAAATCGTTATAGTGTTTAATATTCAGTAAATATTTTATTTACTTTTTAATAATTTGAATCAATATTGCATAGCTAAAAAAATATCAATACGATCTTAGTTTTGTGTTTTTAAAATATTAAACTACAGAAAATATATCACATCATGAGTGTCTCGAAAAAGTTTGTAAATAACGTAGCTACTACTTATTTTCATATTCTTAATAAAACTTAATTATATAAAATAAAACATATAAAAAGCCTCGTTAATTTGGTATAACTAGCTATATTAAAAATATGGGCGTACGCATTCAGTAATTAAATGGCATCTTAGTAAATTAAAAAATTATGTTAAGTAAGAAATGTGAAAAAATTTCTTTAGAATAAAATAAATGGGAAATAATATATTATTTACACTCTTATAAATATAGTTAACTATAAAGGTACAAACCATGTGACTTACTAGAAATATTTAAATATCTAATCAACCATTGAGTTATTAAGTTTCATGAACATTTTTCCTAATGTCGCAATAATATCAACAGATTTAAAGTTGAAAAATTATAATCAAAAACCTACTATTGTTATCTTAAAGTATAACTTATTTGTGACATTTTATTTTTATTATGGAAAAATTGATAAAACACACCTTGCGAATTTATTAGATATAATGAATTTATGATTATATAATACTATCAATCTCATTAGCTCTGAGAAGAATTAAAATAATTTACAACAAATTAATAGCATATATTAACATATACTAATTTTGACTCGAGTGGTAATTACAACTGCTTTTTTGTAATAAAAATGGCGCAGAACTGAGATCTTGTTAATTTTTAATATAATGCTCATAGTAAATTCCAAGATTTTAGCCAATCAATCTACTTTGAAGGACCGAAAAGTCTCAGAGGTGGTCCGAAAAGTTTAATGAACAAAATTGCTGAAATTGCCTTGGTCTTTAACGAAGCTTTTGTTGTGGACGCATTTAGATTAATCTGCGAAAACCTGCGTTCACATTTATTTTAAGAAATATTAATAGTATTCAAAGTCCGTATCAAAATCAACAGTTTTTTCTGGATGTCTTTTCAAGAATGTATTTATGGAATCCATGAATCATTTTTCCTTCATTTAGTTGCAATATAATTGACAAGTTTCTAAATTCCACTTCTAAAAATGTATTAGTTTTCTATTAAGTACGTGAGACCAATACGCCAATTCATTGTTTTTGCTATCAAACATTAATTTTTCGATTGATTCTTTCAATTTAATATTAATATACTTTATCTTTTTCGTGAAGTAAAAGTATTTTATTAACAGATTTTATGACGAATTTTTGTAATTTGACAATTCCAGATAAAATAATTAGAAATTATGAAATATTTTTACTGTACTGTATTATTAGTAGTATGTATGAGTAACTAATGACATAAAATACTGAAAATTTCATCATCAAATCATTTAAAATGGCTTCAGAAAATATAAAATATATTAGGAATGACATAAATGCCTTTGGACTGCAATGGTAAAATATTTTAGTTATTACATATTTGTACTTCTAAAGGTTAAAAATGACCAATACATGTATATGAATTATATGTACTGCCTGGCAATAAAATATTCTGGCGATTAATTGCTGGCGGTGAATAGCGGGTAATAATTTTTTCGGATCCCCAAAAATGCTTCGCCTGAATACGTTCCTTTTGTATTTTATCAGTCCTCTCTGAAGCTCACGATATTTACTGTTTAAATAATAAATAATATAGTATACGGTCCATGTAATTAATCATGTCAGTAGTATATTTTAGTGGTCTCATTCGGCGCAGTGGTCCGCGTTTCATTAGCGCGAGGCCGGTAGGGAGGGATGGGTACGGCTCGCGAGAGAAATTCATCCAGACCGCCGAGAGGAGCGTGGTTCGTTTTTTTGTTGTTGTCTTCGCCGTCGAACAAGAAGTCGCCGTTGTTTGTTGTTGTCTTCGGATCTCGGATCTCGTCAGACGAGAGATCGCGCACGGATTATCTCGCGCGCCGCGAGAAATGAGCGAGACGCGAGAACGGGCCGCGGAACCGACCGACATGATGAATCACAATAACCGTTGATTATTCAATAATAATTACTCAGTTCGATCGTAAAAAATAATAATAAATATTTTCAATATAAAAGGAAAACACCGGCGGGTTTCGAATGTTTCCGCGCGTTGAAGTCTCTTGTGAGGAAATTCAGTGGCGATGATTTAAACCAAAGATGGATATTTGTTTTTCGTTGTATGGTTGTTGTAAAATATGATGTGGTTTGTTTGTTTGTAAAATATGGAACATCAACACAATGGAGTTGATGTGTGGGTAGGTAAGGAGACTTTTATTTATTTTTAATTATATTGCGATTATGGTGTGGGTGTAAAGTATCTGATTAATTACCTTTTTGATTAGTTAATTAATTATGTAATATTTTTTAAATATGCTAGTAAAAATATTTTTGAGTTCAAATGCTAAATTATATAGATACAATAAATTTACGTTTTAATTTCGTTCCTGAAAATTAAAAATACGCGATCAATACTCTGATATTTTGATGATATAATAAGTATTCTATCATATTATTTAAAAATATTTTTCTACCGATTTTAAAATAAAAAATATAGTAAAATTATTATAAAAAATAGTAATTCATTTAAATAATTAGATCGATGTCTTATTTTAAACCTCAATAAATTCTTATAAACTGCTAAAATTATATTATATTTTTAGTCTTTAAAACTAGCACAATAGATTATAATGCTTGAGAATAATATTGTTATTAAGTATATAAATTAAATAATATCACTCACGACATATTTTTTGCGTTACACGCGGACCTGCGTGTCTATCTTTTGACCTGTTATAATATGAGTGGCTTAAAAGCAATATAGGTCTCCTGTCATTCTTAATAAAATTAGCCAAAATATAAAAAGTAATGTCCATTAATTTGTAAATGTATTTCGTAGCATAATTATCATAATTCAAACAAAATTTACTTAGCTTAGATTAAAAACAAGTCTAATTTAATTAAACGATTCACGTAAATCTTAAAAATATATTTGTAAAACCACTCGAATATTACATGATACAATTATGATCTGCCAGATTTTTTAACCAATTTTATTTTAAATGACGCATAGGACCATAATGCACACAAATTTTTTATTAATGCATATTTATTTTCCTTTCATATCACATTTTTTTATAACATTAATTCACATTTGCAAAAAAAATGTATTGTACATTGAATCAGAATCAAAAATAAAATGAAATTTTCTAAAGCAAAACCACGTACCTATATCAAATTTGATTTTTAGATTGAGATTATAATTTTCTATATTAATTGCAATTGCAGGAAAATTAATATTAGACATTTTAATTCATTTAGTCTGTGATTAATTAATGTGAGTGAACATTTTTAACTTTTTAATTTAAAATTTACATGATTTTTATAGTAAAAATGTAAATAATCTATTTTTATTTCACTCGAAAACCAGTTTTAAAGAATATATATATATATTTATATATATATATATATATATATATATATATATATATATATATATATATATATATATATATATATATATATATATATATATATATATATATATATATATATATATATATATATTTATATATATATATCATCTACAATTTTCTTTTTACATTATATATAATGGAACACATTTTATAATTGATGGTGATAATATATTATTATAATTTATATAAAAAAAACAATAACTAATAATGTGTTAATGAATTTTGAATTATAAAATTAAGGGTTATTGCGGTTTAAACAGTTTTATTATTAAGCAATTTTTACTTGAAATTATGATACGATCTATGTACAAGCACACATTAAAAGTTTTAAAAATTAACTAACAACCATATTTTCCATAAAAGCAGTTAAAAATAGAAAATCAACATAAACCATAAATTGTATCATTTATGTAAAACTAAAATTTATATATCACATTTCCATAATAATAATAATAATTGCCGACGGATATCGTCGTTACTACGAGAGTGCTTAAGCACAGTGAAAAGCTTCAAAAGAGGCGTCCGAGCACGAATCGTTACTTATTTAAATTTTAATGAAAAGCTCACTTTTTAACGATCGTTTTTCTTTGTTGCAGGACAGGGCCGGGTCAATCAGCTGGGCGGCGTTTTTATAAACGGCCGCCCTTTGCCCAACCACATCCGGTTGAAAATCGTGGAAATGGCAGCGGCCGGGGTCAGGCCCTGCGTCATTTCTAGACAGCTGAGGGTGTCACACGGGTGTGTCTCGAAGATATTGAATAGGTATCAGGTCAGTATTCGTTTATGACACAATATATTATTTATAGTTAAAACCCAACGAGATTAATTAGATACTGTCACTTTTTTAATTAATGGCGTTTAAACGAGTTCGTACCTTGGAAATTTGAGCTTTATATTATAATTTTAATCGTACATAATTAATTTAGAGATTTAAGGATGTAATACAAAAAAGAAATTAATCAAAACATCTTTTAAAAATATTTTTAATAATAAATTAAGTGATAGAATAGCAATTTTTATCTAAAAATATTTTTTTGATGAAAAAATAAGTATTTGTATATATTTTAAGCAATATGTTTCATATTAAAAATTGCTTTAAATTAATTAAAAATATTAGTTTGTTTAAGTATTCACTCTATTCTATGCAAATTTGTAGAATTAAATAGTTATTTTAAGATTAAAAACTATTTTAAATGTTTATCACAAAAAACATTTAATGATCATATAAAATTGCAAAACTAAAAATATTTCAAAACACATCTAGTAAAACTTTTACTTTCACAAAATACTACAAAAATATTCTTATTTAAAAAAAATCTGTAACAGCTATTTTTATAATGTAAAATCTATTTTTATACCTGAATGCATGAAACTCTCTATAAATGATTTATCATAATCAAAAATAGAAATAAGTGTTTTAACAAAGAGAAAGTGTTTTTCCAATAATAAGTAAATTTACAATTTCTATAAACTAATAATTTATTAAAAAAACTAATAACATACAAATTCGAAATCAACGTAGCTTCGTTTATAATTGGATTTAATTTATTTAAATAATATTTTATTAAAAAAAAAGGTATCATTAGCATATAATTTTAATTTTTTTAATTGTATTAATAAATTTTACATTTAATTGCATATATTAATATTATTTTTAAGAGCATATTAAAATACTTTATAATATACACATTTTACTATTTATCAATTTAATTAATTAAATATAATAACTTTATTGCTAATTTATTTTAAATCAAATAAAAATATAAAATATGGTTTGATGCCTACAAATTATAATATACTTATTTTAAATTGTATTTATTATAAACATAAAAAAATATATAAAACCATAGCACTTTTCGTCACATCATAGTGATGTGATTAAATATTAATAATAAATTCTACATCCATTGCATCATACCACAAATTTGCATTAAATTAATATTAAAATAAACACATTTTACTGCTTTAAAATTTCATATCTACAAAAAAAAATCCTAAGAAAAAAAAACGAATTGTAATTCTTTCAAATAAAATACAAAAATATGGTTTACTACCCACAAATAATAGTATACTTATTTTTAATTATAATTATTATAAACCTCAAAAAATATTGATTAAAATAATTAATTATAACTCTCTTTAACACATTTAATTATTTAATGATAAATGTTAATTCTACATTTGATTTCATTATACCACAAAGTATAATAAAATATGTTATCATAATATAATTTAATTTAATAAATATATATGTATATTTGCTAGTTTAAATTTAAACTAATTGTATACCCTTTCAAATAAAATACAAACTACCCAAGCAATGTAATATATGTTTTTTAAATTATATTTATTAAAAACATAAAACATTATATATCAGTAACTCTTTTCATCACATGATTGTGATATGATTCGATAATATTTATCCTTATTAATTAATTTTATATTTAATTCATTAAAATATAATTTTTAATTATTTTCAAGTTTATGAGATAAATTTATTTTATTGGTAATTTAATTTCAATCCTTTTATATAAAACACAGAATTAAAAAAATGTTTTTTCATCAAAAAATTGTTTTACTATATTTTTTATATTTAATTTATTGAAAATCTTTAAAATCAATACCGGTTTTTAAATTAAAATAATGATTAGAAATAATTTACATAATTATAATAATTTTTTTTATTAAATACTGTTACTACTTCACCATTTGATTAACTAGATATTTTAATTTTCTTATAAATTTATTTCAAATCTTTTAAAATGAAATACTTAATACAAAAAAAATGATTTGTTATCCACAAGTTACAATTTTGTTGCTCTATCATAGATATAAAATAAAAAATAATTTGCAAATAGATTTATATTAGAAATGATATATTCTAATTATTTTTATTTATATTACACAACTACCAATTTGTAAGATTCTAATTTTATAATAATATTTTATATATTTTAAAATATATTATCATATTACTGTTCCATTAAAAAATATACATATTACAGTTATTCTATCTGGTCTATAGTTAACTCGTGCATTTAGTTAAAGCATTATGCCAATATATATTGCAATAGATCGATTTAAAAATAACACAAAGTTCAGACATACACCTCAGTTTTTACCCAAATTCACTATAATGTGTTTTGTATACTTTTACAATCGGAAAAACTAGGAATTTCCTGTAGCATAACCGCATAACTATTGTCGCGTTGTGAGTCCGTTAATTTTTAACCGATTCGCACGGTTCTTGCCCGTTTTTCACGGTAACCACCGACCATGTCGCGATCGCAGTTAATCGATCGATCACCGAAACGCTCTAAGACAGATTTCTTTAATCGCTTTTTTACCATGATTGAACAGGAAACGGGTTCGATACGACCCGGGGTCATAGGCGGGTCGAAACCCAGGGTCGCGACCCCAGAAGTCGAAAATCGGATCGAGGAGCTGAAACGGCAAAACCCTGGCATATTTTCATGGGAGATAAGAGACAAATTGATCAAGGTAAACTACCATTATATCTAATACACATTATATGTACACATAGTTTGTTTTAGTTAGTTTAATTTATCAGTAATCATTTGAATTCCAAGCCTCAATTTTATAGCATATTATTGTATAATCTTACTCTTAAAAATGTATGCATTATTTAATTAATAATATTCAATTACATGAAGATATTATTAATATAAGCTATTGGGTGTATAAATTACAGAATTTAGTATTTTTATCGTATTAAAAAATATATTACGGTATATGTATACATTTTTATGGTACGCGTCGTATTTTATTAAAATACAATTTTTTATGAAACTTCCTATTGTATGGAATAAAAATAGATTATCCTTTATTATCAATGCAAAGTTTCCAACTTTGCGTCCGCAATTTATTGCAGAGTATTTTAAAACAATCCGCTTACAATGCGAAACTTCCGCGCTTTTCCGTTCCATAGAATACAATACAGACTCGCTGTTTATTGAAACCCAACAGTTTATTAAGTAAAAATAAAAAATCGCAAACTTCCACTGTGAATTTATTGTTCGTTAATGCATGTTCGGTCGGCTGATCTTTCTGTTCGTTTTGTATTTGCATAATTTTAAAATATATATTTTTATTCAATAAAATTGTTGAATATTGTTATTATTGTAATATACAGCGATATAAACATATCGAAAAACGATAAATTTGCTAATAAATCGCTCAAATGCCGTAAATCAAGCTCGCAACTCAACTGCCAAAGGTGACGCTGTCTTTACATCTCATGAATCTAGCATCAGGGCTGCTTAAAGTTTTTATATAGATTTTTTTTATTATTAGAAATACTTGGGTTTTGTGTTTATGTATTTTTATTATTAATCAATATATTTCATTCAAATCCAATTTGATTATTATTGATTAAATTACTTGATATTAAGCAACGTAATATGTATTGATTAATAATGAAAATATCAAGTAGATTAAATTAATCTTTATCGTCTATTTTTTATTACAGAAAAAATTCTATATATATGCTAATTAATTTACAATACTATAAAACTATTTAAAATATATGTTCAAAAATCAAAGGTGATATTTTAGAAGCTATAATGATATTTAAGGGCAAACATTATTATTACAGGTGGCCCTCGACTTTCAAACGTTCGACTTTCACACAATTCGCTATTTCGCACATTTAAAAAAAAAACAATTTTTTTAAATTAAATTTTTTTTTTAAAAAACGTTTTGATAGCGGTAATCTTTTGCTTCAATCGGACATTCGTATGATACAAACAGGTCTACGATATGTTCAATTTTGCAAAATAAAAATATAATTAAAGAATACGTTCAAAATGGTGGAAAATAAAGATATATTTTCACAATCTTTAATGATATGTTTCCAAAAAAAACACAGCAAAAAAAAAACATGGATGAAATGGAAAATCTTTGTCATCGTAGATCGAACACCAACATCTAAAAGATGTCCCTCTGAGTATTTCAATTATTCAAGCAAAAGCTCTTAGTTTGCAGAAAGATTGGAAGGATAGATTAAAAAAAGATTTTAACACGGTTTTTCAAGCAAGTAACGGTTGGTTTTACAATTTTAAAATGAGGTATTATTTTCATAATATTAACTTTACTGGAGAATCGGCTGATGCAAATAAAGATGCTGCAAAAGAATTTATTTCCTAATTATCCAAAATTATTGAAGATGTAGAATATTCCTCTAGCCAAATATTTAATGTAGATGAGACAGTTTTATTTTGGAAAACTCTTTATCAATGAAAAATATTAATGAAGCCTTCACGCATCTTGACAAATTTTTAATATTATGGGAGATTGTGATCCCAATGGAGAACGCATATCTCAAATGCGTGGGGCGATCAATAAAAACATAGCATGTTATAAAATACTATATGAAGAAAAGAAAAAGAATAGTGGAAAACAGTGAACTCTTGATAACTTTTCAAAGGAAACACCCGCAAACCCAACCTAAACGTTTCTCTTATACACCTTATATTTACTTGATAAATAAATATTTTAAAATACACACAATTTCAATTTTTTTTACTTTCCTCTACTTTCGTACATTCAACATTCGCACACATTTTCAGGAACCAATTATGTGCAAAAGTCAAGGGCCGACTGTATAAGTTGTATAATCTTATTTAATTTATAAATTATGTACATAGTAGCAAAAATATAAATAACAGTTTTTAAAAAAATTAATTATTGTAAACATCACTAAGCTACCATTTTATATATTGATTTTTTTAACAGAAAATTTAGCCTGAAATTTTAAATATAAGCTAAATAATCATACAGTACAATATGATATAATCAATAGTTACAATATTTTTTTTTAATATTTTGTGATATTTTCAATAGTGGAAATTTCTTTGATAAGCGATAGTTAATTATTAAATACAATTGATACCTTGGTATTATATATACATACCCTTATCCATTTAATTGTATCCCCAGTTTTGTGATTTTTGTGAATGCCCAATTTATTTTTTATAGTAATAATAAGAGGCGTATTAAACATAGTTTTATAGTAACATATTAATGCTCTTATGTGTAAGTTTTCCTACAATTCTTTTTGATTAAAATTACTTGACTATGTAACTTTGCTTCCACCATTCTTATGCATGTTTTATAAAAAGCGATTAAAGAAAATCTGACCGATTAAAACTGTCATTAGTGGCTATACTGCGAAAGTAAAATTAATTTTCTAGTTTTATGCCAAAAACGATAAAAAATATATGTTTTAATACAAAGAAATATTTTACATTTTAAAAAGTTCAAAAGTGTAGTGTGGCTAAAAAATATTAAACTGGCACAACTCCCTGTCGTTAAAATTGCTTCATTTACCGCGTGGGATTTTTTCCATCATAAAATATTCTCCAAAACGTATGAGATGAATCGTCAAAAAAGTGTAAGAAAAGAGATTGACTCAAGTGACTCAAATTACGCGTGTCTAAATGCAATCGCAAGTCTTTTTATTGTCGCACCGGACAAATTGCGCCCGAGAGTGACTGTTCCGTTTTTCCACACCGTGAAAGATCATTTTTATTAGGAACGTGTGTTTATTTTAAGACAGATTCTAATAAAGTGCATACTGGGGAGAAATGGGATAGTGGTAAAAGTCAGCTAAGAGTGACACTATTGTTTTGTACTCAAAATAATATCACGAAATACGTTTCATAATTATTTAATCATAAGTATATTTCAGAGATTGCAATTCAATTTAATTTAATACAGTATAGACCATTTTGAGATGAAAAATATGCATCAGAAGTTTTAGAGAAATAGAAATCTTATTTATACTAACAAACATAAATGAGCCAACCCAATGCTTGCTGATATTGTATTCAATTTTCATTCATAAATAATTCATAATTTTCACTATAATCAATTTTGTCGTCGAAAATATAAAATTGTCGTTGAAAATATTTTGCTAGTAAATAAATTGCCATTTTATTTACTAGCAAAATATTTTCAACTATCGAAATTTTTTAAAATAAAATATCGAAAAAGTTTAATGGTGATCAACGTTTACATGTATGTAGTAACTTGATTTTTTCAAATAAAATAAAGCTATCAAGAAACATTAAAAATATTTCATAGTTCTTTAGACACGCATTAAATTTTCCAGAAGAGAATATTTGTGTTTGTCGACGGTGTTTAAAGTAGAAGTTTCTCAATTAAATGAACTGTCCGAATCAGATCCGCAACTGATTTATGAAGGTCGAGGACTTTTGTCATACATATGTGGATTATTTTCAACACCATAAAATATCATTCTTATTACGAGCATATGTATTTATTTTAAGACACATTCTGACAAATGTGCACAGTGCGGAAATGGAACAGTAGTAAAAGTCGGTTAGGCGAGACAGTATTGTTTTGCTTTAAAAAATAATTTCACGTTAGGCGTTTGATGATTATTCATGGCAAATTTAGCATCTCTGGCTGGGCCCGAGATCAGAGGACCGGTCCTCCGAGACGGCCTCAAGTGGCCAGTGGCCTCAGGGGGAATACTAATGTATGGAAGGTTCGCTACTATTATTGTATGAGACAAGAAAAGCCGACAACCGCCCATATTGCTCCATTTGGTACACCCGCTATCGGTCAACCCGTTATGACCGGTTGATTTTTTTTTTTTTGTTATAAAATGAACAGCAACGATAGTGATTTTTTCAAGATAATATCTTTACACCATTCCAAATATGTATTAAATAAATAATAAAATAGTTACAGTGAACTCTCGATTATCCGAGCTAATGAATTTAAAGAGGGCACAAAAAATCCAAAAACGGTAATTTTATATATAATACATAGAATAAATTATTTTTAAGAAAATATCTGATTTGATTGATTTTTAAATATCAGTAAAAATTGCCTTTGCACTATTTTATCATTTTATTCATATACTAATTATATTACTCTTCGATCTTAATTGTCAAAGTCCTTTAACATTACAATTAATTAGCATATTTAAGTTATTGTACTCGCCTCAGATCGGCAAAATCTACTAAATCACTTTCTGCATTTTAAAGAATTTTTCTAGAGGATCCAAGAAGTGTCACTTGCTATACTTTTATCCAGAATTTAGATACTCCATGTAAATCATTATTTATAGTAAGTTTTAACATAATTTTATCAAGAACTTTTGGTTAAGAATGGTTTTAAAAAAACAATACAGTATTGTCGTTTCATTGATAAAATTAAAGGCGTATTTTTTTTACAAACATAAGCCAGTCAATATTTTGTTGTTAAATACATATAAGATATTCTCTATGAGCTGAAGTAGCACATTATTAGAGAAGTTTCAATACCTTATATGTACGACCTAGCTAAATTTATTAATCATCACGATGTTCATCCGTGAGTTTAGAAAAATCTAGGTTAACCTAATCTTTGATGAGCAATCGGAATTCTGTTTATATAATAATCACTAATTTCGACCTCCCAGATACGATAGAAATTGAAAAACACTAAAATCTATATGAGATTCAAACCCAGGTTTATGAGATCAATCATCAGTGACTTACGCCACTCGTCTATCATGCTGGCTATATAATTAATTTATATTAAAAGAAGCATTGTCTAACAATAATAAAACGTTTTCTTTTTAAAAGTTCCGTAACTTCAGGGGATCCCATTTATTGAACCAATTTTTCTATTATCCGTGGAATCAAGAGGAAAAATTTTAATTTTTGTCCTCTTGAATTTTCTAATTTAGCTGCTTTTCCACACATAAATCCGCAGGGAGCGACGTTTTATTCCATAAAACAGGGCGCGATATTATTTTATAAGACAGGGCACAATATTCATAAAAAAATACGTTTTTTAATACATGGATAATTTGTACCCGTATTAAATGTAAATGTAAAGATGTTATAATTTTCTTTAATTTAAATTATAAAAATATACTTTAAATAGTTAATTAGACCATTAGAAAAAAAAATAGCAATGATTTTGAAGGCACAAGATACTGCACTACTGTGTTCATAGATATCAGTTAGGTTTTTGACAAAGTCTGGCACGATGGACTGCTCTGTATGATAAAAGTGAACCTGCCGATTTTTTTTTATAAAATATTAGAATCCTACATGAGAGATTAATACTTTCGCATGAAATTCAACGCGGAGTGCACGTAGCTGAAAGAAAACAACTCCGGAGTTTCACAGGGAAGTGTATTAGAACCGGTACTCTGCCTAATATACACAGCTGATCTCTCAAATTATGGTTCAGCAACAATAGCGACATGACCCATTGAAAGCGTCAGAAGACCATCGAACAATGGATGAAAATTTGGGGAACGACAAAAACAACGAATGTAACGTTTACAATGAATAAAAAGACATGCCCAAAAGTATATCTGGACAGAAGGCTCACATGGCGGAAACATATCTTTACTAAAAGGAAACAACTTGGAATGCAACTTTGAAATATTTACTGAAGAATGGCACTGGAAAACAAGTAACTTATGTAAAAGTCAATTATTAAACCAGTATGGACATAAGGGATTCAACTTTGGGGTAGTGCCTATGCTTCCACCATCACCATCATCCAGAGATTCCAAGACAAGATTCTACGAATGATAGTCGACGTTCCCTGGTATGTTCCTAATGTGGTAATACATAACGAACTTAACATTTAATTCATGAAAGATGAAATAACGAACAAATACACGACATATAGAGACAGACTAAAACTCCATCCAAACAAAATGGTAACCGAACTATATAATTGTAGATATTAACCGAACTATATAATTGTAGATATGACTTAAACGATTTAGACTATCTGACATACCTGACTGAAATATAACAATAGTTAATTGGTATAAACAAATAAATTAGTATTATATGAAATAAATTATATTTTATAATAATAAATATGGAGAGCCATCCAATGGGATGTTTTCTTTACATGCCAATATCATAATTAAAAAAATACTAATTGTTTATGTATAGACAGATTGTAAATAAAAAATATATAAACACATTACTGTCCGTTCACGCCTTTTCGCGTGATATCAAAACTTTGCGGTTAGTCCGTTCACGTGCTTTCGAGGCCTAATAATAATGTAATTTAGGCTTTAAAAAATATTGAGTAAACATAATACGATTAAAAATATTAAATCTTTTATTAAGAGATTGCAATATATACTTATTTAAATTTATAATTATTTCGGTATTGTAAAAAAAAGTCACCTTTCGTCAAAATATAGAAAAATATACATTAAAAAATCCTCTAAAATAGCTGATCCTAATGTGTTATACTACAACACTGACTTTAAAAAGATTGCTTTTAAATTGAATATATGTAATAATTAAATTATAATCACTAACTTTGAAATTGAAAAACATTACGGTTCATACGAGATTCGAACCTAGGTCTTTCAGGTATTAATAATTGATATTATGTATTTTTGAAAGAGCTTCTTGTAAAATATATAAGATGTACTGAGTAACAGGAAATTAATAGCATATTACTATAATATACTTGTCTGATGGACGATTAATTTGTTTGTTTCAAATGTAAATTTATTCCTTCTTACTCCTTAACCCTAAATGTGCGCAGTTTGTCACATCCAGGAAAACAATCTCTGACCTAAGCAGCTTAAAATGCTCCGATAACACCAATCCTGTCCAGCCAACTTTCTCATCATCCTCATCATCATTGATTTTTGCAAACTTTCCTCTTCTTGCACCCATCGCACATGCACCGTATCTATAACGGTTATGACCGCGAGATGTGTATCTCGTGTGCAGATTTCCGGTCAGATATCGTCTCTCTTACGGATCGTGACTGAGCACGCCTCCACATGGCCGGCAGCTCAGTCATCAGCAGTCGTTTCGCAGCTTAATGCGATCGCTTCAAAATGACACATTTTACGAGGCGGCTTAATAGCGCGATGACAACGCTTTAATGATATTCCAAGGTCGCTGTTATTTACAGCTGTGGTGATCGATCAAAAGAGAGGTGTATAATCATTTTGATATTTATTAGCGTTCTCTTGCTAAAATTAGGTTAATAAGCTCTTATTTTTCAAAGTGAATTTTGATCATATATTCTAAACTAGTCAGATAGTTTTGAGATAAATTTTTAAATTTATGCAATGCTACTGTTTCACAAACTTTTGGCGTTCTTTTTCAAAATAAAGTAAGCTGGAAATAGCTGGACTAATAATCCATAATCAAAGTCCAAATAAGTGTGTTTAAAATGGCAATGATAAAAAATTTATGTTAAAAATATAAATAATAGGATTTTTACAAGAAGGTAAGTCAATGCTTTGATTCAACTTTTTCTCATTGCTTTCTGTGTATCTCTCGTAAATAAAATATTTATCACTATTGTTTTGTAAAAATACTCAAAAAGTATTTGCAATAGTATGTAAAGTTGCTACTTTACAAAAACAATATAAAAAAACTTTTTAGAGTATTAAAAAATAAAAATAGCCCTAAATCGTTTTGCATTCTGCCGATTCCCATGCGTAATTTCTTCTTATGGAAGCGGGCTATTATATCACCAAGACACAGATAAAAACGCCGGCCGGTTAGAGTAATAGAAAATCGCAAAAATATTGTTGGTCAGTCAAATACTTTCGATCTTCCGAGAAAGTATGCATATTTTTATCTGAGCGTCTTATTTTATTACTTAAGAAAAAATAAGGCCATAGCAAAAATTTACAAATATGTTTTTCTCATTCTCAGATCTCTATTAAAATGCATATTATACATGAACCCGTCTTTAATTATGCAGTGATATAGAAATGGCAGTGAATGCCAACTTTTTAAAAATATTCGTACAAATTTAATTCTACATAATAAAAAATGCTGGACAAAATTTCTCAAGAAATATAAATTATCGATTTGACATTTTTCTCAAAAAATTCTCGAAAAATAATTCTCGAGAAACACTAGTCTTTATGCACGACATAGCTTAATTTTATTTTATTTTTTTAGACTGTAAAATCTAATATGAGATGATCGACTGGACTTAAAGTCGTTGGATTCCTTAAAGTAAGGCGGTAATTAAATCATTATTACATAAGTTAGTCAGTAACCTTAAAGTTTTGAGCTACTTAAATAAGTATAAACATATAAATGGATGCCGCACCATTCTAATGCTTGCACTACACTCTCTGGAAGTTATCCGAACCGAAGTTCAACTGAAGTCGGCCAAGGTCACCGACTTTTGAGTAGCGGCCACACTGCCACAAATTTCATATGCCGTCCAGGCGTATGCATGGCGGCTGCTGTCATGTACAGCTGGCATATTTGCGCGCGATAGAAAAATGTGCCAAATAATCGCAATTTTTAAATTGTCATATTAATAAAATTACGCTACTGATAATTATAAAAGTTTGTGTGGGCACTCACCAATACAATACCAGTAAAAACTTTTCGGTTGTAAATATTAAATTTACGCAAAATCTTTGTCGGCTTTTGCAAATTGCCATAAGGCATAAAAATGATACTTCAGAATACAGTCAACACATCTGTGACTATCCTAGAATTTGTCGCCATCGATTCTAAATAAGAATTCGTTATGGTGTGGCATTTATATAAACCGATCTAGGAAAATACATAAGAATATTCGAAACGATTTTTTTTAACAAAATCAATTACCACTAATTATTTTTTAATTATTTAATTTTAGATGAAAAAAAATATAATAACGATATTTGTTAAAAGAATATACTATCAAAAATATAATTAATCCCTTTTGGTGCCCTAAAATATTCAAAGATGTCAGTAAGAGTCTGTTGAAGTCCCCGATAAGCATGTGGTATTAAAACTTGACCACGTGACCACGATGCAGCGCTCGACGTGCGTGTTAACCATAGGACGCCTACGCGCATACTGAAATTAAACCGAGTTACTCGTTCTATCTCAATTTGCGAAAAACTATATCATTATCTCTCTCACTGTCGTCACTTAACACGCGAGAGAGCAAAAGGGGAAGTATCTCACCGCTCGAGCTCGAAAGAGCAGCATTAACAGCTTAACGCCCAAGGACTCGTATACAAGTCTTAAAAAAACATTGTTTAGAGTCCTGTGTCATGCGTTTTCTTTAATTAAAAAAATACTTAGATACCATAAAGTTTGCCTCTATATTATAATCAGAGATGGTAGTATACTATTTCTACGTACTATAAATTGAAAAATAAATTATATTTTACTACATTTTTTTAAAAAGAGTTATCTTATCCCATTGCGACGCAATCAATGAGACGTCGCCTTTTTAGGGGACGAGATTTTTTATGAAATATATTAACCATAATTATTTATTTTATGTAAAAAATAAAATTTTATGTTGCACTTCTTGAACAGAAATAAATTTCAGGGTCAACTATCTGGCTAGGTAAACATAAAACTAACCCAAACATCTCAGTTGATAGTATATCAATTAACAAAGTTTTTTAACCTAAAATTCTGTATGTTTTGCAAAATTAAAAAATAAAATCGTTATGCTATATGTAGATAAATTAGATAGCACAGTAATCAAAGAACTTCAAAAAAATATCATATTAGCTTATTGTAAAATAAATATTATTGCACTTAAAAGAATCTCTGAGGAATAAAATCATAAACGAATAAATATGTATTTTTCATTCCTAATATTTTGTGTAAATTAAAAATGGTTGCGATGGTTACAAACCAGTTATTTATGATTTAATAATATGTATGTTAAAATGCTACTATTGTATATTTTTTTGTATAAACGATTTATAAAAAATATCCGCTTATAATATAATATAATTTGCACTCACCAAATTTTTCGGCGTCCTTTTTCTGCTTACAACTGCCACGGACACATTTATTTACATCATTACACTTATGAACCACACTATATCACTATTTATATTTATTTTTATTATTTACACATTTTTCATTTACACTATTCACATTTCTTGCTACGTATAAAAACACTTTTTTCACAACTAATCCACATGTATGGTGTATATTTCCATATTCCATGTGCAGAACAAACACTACATTTTCTTTTCACATATTTCTCTCCACTTTTATTTAATGGTGGATCGACAGCACGGGCAGGCAAGATGTGGTAGAAACTTGTGAAATGTCTTCAGAATCGATAGATTCCACTAAATTATGCATCCTTCCTTAGCCTTACTCAAAAGAAAATCTTTGAATTTAATTTCACTGTTACGATTAAAATTTTGATAGACACTGAACGAATAAAACAACGCGCATTAAAATAAATAAAAAACAACCTTTAATTCAATTGTTTTTCAAAAAATTATATAAGGTAACTAGGTAACTATTGATCGATGAGATCAGCACCTGATATAATTATTACAGTCCATTATATATTGTAAGGCCGGTAGTTCTTGTTTTTCCCCGTGTCTATCATCTGGCTGTTATGAAAAGTATGTATCATTCTGAAATCTCATTTTTTATTTGTTTTTCATATTTGCATAAGTGTTTTACAATGTTTTATTTGTAGAATTTTATATTTTTGAAATTCTGGCAAACCCCGATTATTTCGTATTGTTCCACAAACTTCTGTTTTTCGTAAAAATAAATATTTTTCAAGTAAAACGCTACTTTAAAATTTGTCAGCATAAACACGGTGCCACTTGTCTGATATGGGTTTAGTACTTTCTTTTCGAAATATTGGCGTCTCGATTATGAGCTTTGTTACTTATGAACTATACCCATTTTAAAAAGTAGACTAAACCACTTTTTCAATTCAATTACTGTCACATCGTTCCATTGAGCATTTTTTTTCCTTTATATTTTTGTATTTGCAAGATGTTTGCCGATGATATAAATTTGTTTCCGAAACTATTATTTTGAACAAATCATCGCCAATAAGTAAATTGGCCACTTCTTTGATGCTTTCGCTATTATTGAGAAAACCTTCAAAATCGTGCAATTTTATAAAAAAAAAAACTTAAAATTAGATAGTGTAATAATTAGTAAAGATTATTTTAAATTTCTACCACTACTATGAATTATATTTTTTTTACTGTAAAATAAAAAATATATATTTAATAAATAGGGACATTTATTTTTTCAGCTTCAGTAATAAATATGTAGATTTGGCTAATTTTGTTTTTAAAACACAATTTGTATACTTACATGAATTGAATTAAATTTTATTACTTTGTAGAAAAATATTATTCAGCCATTTTTCTCTTTCGTACGTACCATAATATAACATAAAAACGTATTGTAAATATTTTCGCTACCAACCACGTACGCTATTGTGTTTTACAATTGTAATATTCGTTTTTATTACAATATGCTGCTTTTTACATATATTATTTTTATAGCGCCCTTTCACATTTTGTTTAGTAATATAATATTTATTATTATCATCCTTTTCTCTTCGAAAAACTTTGCCGATTCGATCCGTGCTGGTCGATGTGACCTCGAACAATAAAAGGGATCAATTTTAATGATCGCTCGCATAATAATTACGGACGCGTTCGCGAAATGAAACCCTTTTACGATCCCAATAGCATTAAAACTTACACACGCATAAGTCGCTGCTCTACACTCGATTATATTTTTTTTGTTCATTTATTTTTCGGTCACCCTGTAGGTACTCGCTCGTTGCATTGCAAGGATGCATCTGCCGCGCGCGATGCCAAATCGCTCAATGTTTTCAATGCTAATTCGACACGCTACCGAAAATGATTTTATATTGAAAAAAATAACCTTTTTGTGTGAGTTTTCGTATAAAAAATAACTTTGTGATCTTTTGGCCCGGGATGAATAGACAGCGGCGTTTCAGATTGGAAAAAAAATCGTTCAATTTTGTGCAGTTCTCTTTTATGTTCGAGGGAGCTTAATTTATTTTTTTAATTAAGGACATTGTGCGGAAAATGTTATTTTATAATTTTTATAAATCGCGCACGATGAAAGAGGGGTCAATAAATGACTTGATTATTATTATTCTCAGTCTATAAATAATAATAAAACATGTTTATATTTTTATTATTAAACAGAAATAATTATTAGGATTAAAGTTTTAATTTTTTATTTTCAACTTCATAGGTTCACATATTGTGTATGTTACACTAGTGAATTTATATTTTAACTAGTATAAATATAATTTCACTAACCCAGCCAGTTAAAATGTATACAACAATAGATTTAAATATCTGATATGATCCGGTACGCGTATTTTCACATGATCAGAGATTTATAGAATTGTGTAATCATATTGTATGACAAAGTACTACATTATTTAAAATAATTTTAACAAAACCAAACCTAATGAAAATTCAAGAACTATTGTTCACTTTGGGTTTTGTTAATTCATTCAAACAGCAAAGGGAATTTTTGTAATTTTAAAATGAGTTTTAACGACAGTTTAGAGCAGCATAAAATTTCACTAGCAACTTTTTAGTTAAATTATTTTTTCTCTAGCAGAATCTACCGGTGAAAATATATTTGATTATGATTTCACTGAAACGCCAGTAAATATTAAACTTCACTGGTAATACACATTTACTGTAACATACATAATATTTGCAATCGGTTGAAGGAATGAGTTATTATTATTTGTATTTAGTTATACTTCATTAGCTATTTACTTAAAACCTATAACTTTTTAATTTGTCAATATATTATTACTAAAAAATATCATAAATTCTTTAACTTTTTTATCGATTATAATTTTGATAATAACACCACTGTGTTGTAAGATTTATGTCGCAAAAAATTATTACAAATATAATTCGATTTATATAGTCTTATATACCATTATGTTTTTTTTTATAAATATCATAAGTAACTTATATCTAATAATTTATTACCTTTAAGTAACTTCATATATTATAAATTATTTATATTAATAAATACTAAATATGTATTACATATTTTTATTTGCTTTTTATAATATGAATATAATATTTAAGAACTGCTAATTATATTTTATACTTTGACTCGGTTTTTAATAACTTCCTATCATTTTAATTTAAAATTGTTGAGAGTCAATAGTTTTATAATTATAAGCCATATAAGAACCAACTTATTTGTGCTGAATTTTTGAAAGATTCAATACTTCAATTTTAGCTTCGGTGTACAAGTATATTTCGTTCCCAAATGTGCTCGTATATCAAAGCAAAGTTCTCCGCTAGAAATAATAAAAGTTGATTCGTTATTATGATTTTTTTTTTATTTAAATTTAATATAAAAGGGTTTCACTGTATTGTTGTTAAATAGATTTATGGCTCACACCTTGTGCTTTACCTTGAATTTCTTTACTGTTTTTCACATTTTACAAATATCCCTCACCTCGTTTGAAGTGAAAGGTTTTTCAGTCACTTTCTCCACAAGAGATCTCCTATGTAGCCTCATGCTGCTTCTTGCGATGTAGTTTTATCAGTTCTTCGGTGTATAGCTCTTGGCCATGTTTCTTCACCAACTCTTGAATATCGTCCTCCTCGACGGTCTTGAGATAGTTACGTAAAAATATTTTTCCAAAAGTCTCTAAGAGTAAGATTTGTTCCTTCGGCGACTTTGAAACATCGCTAAAATAGTGATTCGGTGTAGAAGCTTTTTAAAGTTCGAAATGGGTTAGAATAGTGGTTTTAGGAGGAACAAAATTCACCTTAGTGAACTTGAATACCTTCAGTAAGTCGTCCTCAAAGTCTGAAGGATGAACTGGAGCATTATTCAAAACCAACAAGACTGGTTGGCAAATTCTTAAGCAAAACGTATTTATTTACCGCAAGAAAAATCGGATCAATTTAGGAGAATTTTTCTCAATATTCTCATGTATACTTTCACACAATAATACATATTAAAAAAATTGTACTACGAGTTAAATCTTATATTTATATATATATACGATTAAGTACCAATTTTTATGTAAAGTACATGTACATTTAAATGCATATTAGTATTTATAAAACTCTGTAATAATAATTTCCTTTTTAATTCAATCAACTGTGAAACTGATATCAATATCAATATTATTAATTAATTCACGTTCACAGACACTAAGTGTACGTCAATTAACGTCATCAATCAAACAGAGCGCAAATTGAAATGTATTTGGCGGTGGATTATAGATCAATGGCTTTCAATATACGTAATTTATCACCAGCGTATTGCGTTCGAATATGGTTTGTGGAAGCTTTCATTTCACAAAAGGCTTTGTTTTCAATTTTGCGATGAGGACAACAAAGCCTCTGGGCGTGGTGTGTGCTTTTGTAATAAGTTGTTTGCTCGATTTATTCGCGTGCTTTTCGGCTTATGAAATAATTAATAAGGATTATCATTATTAGTATTATTATAATAATTATATTTGTGTTCAGGAAGGAGTAGCGGATCCACCGAGCGTTTCTTCAATATCGAGGCTCTTGAGAGGTGGCAGCAGAACTGATCCAGATGGCAAGAAGGACTATACTATTGATGGTATTCTAGGAGGTATGTCATAAATTATAAATATTTTAATAAACAATCAATGTATATTATGTACCAACATTTCCATCAACATTCGGGATCATAAAATTGAATTTTTGGATACATAAATTTATATATGTATACGAAATAGCATTTATAAAATTGTTAATGCATCGTGCTAAGATAATCCAATATATCTCATATTTCTCATATTTTTTGCGTATTTTTCTCATGTTCTTTAACTAATCTTTTATTAAAAGTTTTTATTGTTCTCATACTTGTTTTATGAGTTATTCCTAAAAATATGATACGATAAATAAATTTAGATTTATTTAATATGAATTATTAAATTCTTTTCCATTCTTTATAAACATGAGTAAATTAATTTTGCTAGATTTATTCAGGGCATAACTCATAGAGTTAAGTTGAAATCTTTGTACAAAGGACAGAAATGGTGAGGTTAATTACATGTGAGATGCAGAACTGCTCTTCTGACGTGACAATTTGTCCAATACGAACCATGAAAATGCAAACTATATCCTTTCTCAAATTAATACGGTGTTAATTCTCAGTAAATCTATTTAAGCATTAAACATTACATTTTTTATAGAGAGAAATTTGATTTTTCTTAACGAAGAATCTGTAAAAATCTGTAAAATATTTATTAATCCCAACAATCATTAGAATTTTAAATCCTAGCTATGTTTTTAATTGATTGAATGCGAATTTCAGAATTGCATCGATATAGTACATATTGGAATATCGTTATCTCATTGATTTGAAAACTAATTTTAAGAGTTTTAAAACTTCTTTGATTTCTGCTTTTTTCACTCAGTAATTTTCGTTGAGCTACCAAAAAATTTTTAAACCGCTCCTGAATAATATAATGGCAAAGCAAAAAGACTTTTATGATTTTTCCCTGCTCGTTTCTAAAATATTTTCAAAGATTACCATACTTTTTAATGGGTCATATTTTAAATGTTCTTAGAAATTTTCTTAATATTTATTATATTGCTGTATGATTTTTAAACAAAAAATATTTTCAGTTGTATTATGAATTATAACTTTTTTCACCTTCTTTATAAACATGAGTGAATTAATTTTGCCCATTTTATTTAGAGCATAACTCATAGAGTTAAGTTGAAATCTTTGTATAAAGGACTTAAAAAATTGTGTTGTAAATTCACATGAGAGATGTATAACTGCTGTTATGATCTGACAATTTGTCCAATACGTACCATAAAAATGCAAACTATATCATTACACAAATAAATACGGTGCTTTTTCTCAGTAAATCATGCATTAAACATTTATTTTTTTACAGAGTGCAACTTGATTTTGCTTGACAAAAAAATCTGTACAATATTTATTAATCTCAACAATCATTAGTATTGTTTGATTTGATTCCTTAGCTGTAAAAAAATGCAAAATAATGTTTTATCATTTCTTAAGAAATTTGAAGGATTCTCTAAAATTATCAATAAATGTTAATTTTGTTATAAAAACAACAGTAGTTAAATTTGCTAAATTCTCAGCTACATTCAGAGCAGGTATAAAAGGGACAGGGATTTCTGATTGACACTTTGACTAAAAATTTCGATTAGATCTTTCTCGAGCATTTACCGGTTAACAAAAAATGAATGTCTTAAGAATGATTATATGTTTAAGTAATCAGCATGCTAAATTAAACAAAAATCAATGTTTTCATGTAAATGCTGTTGTCATTTATTGCAAAATATGATAAAAAACATGTGATAGAATGTGTCTTATGTGAATATTATCTCATATTAGAATGTATTATAAACTATTTATAAAATAATTATGTTCTCGTGTGTTTTATTCACTGTTTTATAATTTTTTGTGTTCGTCTGTACTTTAATCATCAGCTAGATTAAAATTTTATGAAAATTAAATAAGGAAAAAGAGTATTCTAAATACAAATATTATATATAAACTATAATAATATAATATCAAACTGTATATTACATATATTTATTTTTTATTATGTGTATCGATATCACATCACAGTCTACTATTTTCATTGAATATTTTGACAAAGGGCTACATTTTTTCATGCTACTAAAATATTTAAAAATATATATATTGCCATTTTTAGATAAAAGTTTTAGTTTTTGTTTTTTTTTTAATTTCATGCATGAATGGACTGACCACTTATCTTTTCGCTATCTCGTGAAAACGCGTGAACAGACTTTAATGTGTTATATATAAAACTATTTGCCTATAATAATATAAAACTACAAAGACGCATTGTTGTATGCAGTATATTATATAGATAAACTGTATCGATAGTCTTAAATGTAAATTTACTAATTTACAAATTATTTTTTTTTAATTTAAAGAAAAACATTTACTTCTAAAAGGAGCATGACCTGACCTAACTTAATAATTTATGGAGCTAAGCAATTTATACTTAGGTCCATAGGTTTTAATACTCATTAATATTTGGATTGACATAATAAATATTTATTTACAATTACAAATTATAGTGAACTCGTATCAGCGGCAATATGTTTTAGGATATTGATATTAATCTAAAGGTGCTAATCAAATTACTCTTCTTCTATGATTTTCATCGTAGCCATAATAGTTTATTGCATAATGGATGATTGATCTTAAGAGTCGCGAAATGGATTTACGATCATTCCAAGATTTCATTATATGGCTTTACGTAATATTTTATATGGCATATAAAGCGTGCCGTGGATATTATGTTATTACGGCCGTATAAGATAGGAACAAATTTAAATTCCTGACCAGAGTTGCCACGCTGTCTGCAGGGACGCGGTCAGGAATGCAACCGGTAATTACTAACCCCACTATAGACACGTATGCCGACGTCCAAACACGTGCATAACCCACCCATATGCCACCAGGGAACAGGGCTGCCAGATTCTTAAGACCGAATAATAAAATAAAAATTATTTCTTTAAATACATTCGCATGACATAATAACTTTCTGCCAATGCACTCTGTACAGAAAAATATATGTATTACTAAAAATACAAAGAAAAAATACTAACAACCAATTGCGATTACATAGATAAGAATAATTCTATACTATGCAATAGCTGGTTAAAAGTTGAATAGTTGTGCTTATTGGAAAGTTATTCAATAATCATGATCTTCTATGTGGTACTTCAAAAAAAAAAAATAAGGAACACAATCACTTGCAATTATATGGCATACAAAAACGAAGTTCTTTCAAAATTTCGAAATTATATATATTGAAGAAGTACTTTTCTAAATACATTTGTCGACGTGACTTAAGGGAATCATATTCCAGCTTATTTTGTAAAAAAATTGTGAGTAATAAAAATAGATTATATCTGTATTCAAAAACAAAATATCACTAGTCAAAACATGTAGATTACAAATTAATAGATTAAAAATAATACAGCTAGATAAAGAATATAGTTTTGAGTATTATATGTCTATAGCAAAAACATAATTATATATAAAAAATTTAAGAAGATTCGGCATATATCAATAATTTTTAATTTGTCTCTGAATCAACATTCCGGGAGTTTTCTTACCATATGAAAATGTAAGCATTTTCACTATATATTTATTTTTTTAGTTTTAAGAACCATTTTTGCATTAAATTATTGTTATTCTGATTACAATTGTAGCATACTGCCAGCATAGTTGTGGTAGAATAGTCGCAATGTAAAATTTTGACCCTCAAAGTGTAACTTAGATCCGACAATCTCTCTCATTCTTTTCCTTGCACTACACTCTCTGGAAGTTGGCCAAGGACGGAGAATATAGTGGGTTACTTCGGTCGAGTTCGGTTTTGCCCGCTCTAAAATCTCTTGAAAGTTGTCCGATGTTACCGAGAACGGGAGGTAAAGTGGGACGAGTAACTCGCTTCAACTTCAGTATGCGCGTAGGCGTCCTATGGTCAACACGCATGTCGAGCGCTGCAGCGTAGTCACGTGGTCAAGTTATAATACCACATGCTTATCGGGGACTTCAACAGACTCTTACTGACATCTTTGAATATTTTAGGGCACCAAAAGAGATTTATTATATTTTTGATAGTATATTATTCTAATAGATATCGTTATTATATTTTTTTCATATAAAATTAAATAATTAAAAAATAAGTAGTGGTACTTGATTTTGTTAAAAAAAATCGTTTCGAATATCCTTATGTATTTTCCTAGATCGGTTTGTATTAATGTCACACCATAACGAATTCTTATTTAGAATCGATGGCGACAAATTCTAGGATAGTCACAGATGTGGTGCTCGTATTCTAAAGTATCATTTTTATGCCTTATGGCATTTTGCAAAAGCCGACAAAGATTTTGCGTAAATTGAATACTTACGACCGAAAAGTTTTCACTGATATTGTATTGGTGAGTGCCCACACAAACTTAATAAAATGACAATTTAAAAATTGCGATTATTTGGCACATTTTTCGATCGCGCGCAGCAGACGCCGTACGGACGTCACCGGACGAGACCACACTGCCACATTTGTGGCAGTGTGGTCTCTTACTCGAAGTAGTAGATCTCGGCCGACTTCAATTGTAACTTCGGTTTGGACTACTTCCAGAGAGTGTAGTGCAGGCATTTCACATGCTGAATGTATAAGTAATAATCCAATATATGATAACCGGCGTCAATAAGATACATTGGACCTCTGTAATATTTTTTTTTAATGTTTATATAATAGCTACATGTTGGAAAAAATATTATGGCTCCGCCGGCCATCGTCTTTCCGTCTAGGTCCACTAAAGAATGTGCAAATCTAAGTCACTGCTAAATCAGTGTTACTAGTTCGGCTTAGTTTTATACCATAGTAAATAAATCGTCCCCCTAAAGTTACATATTTATTTTAATGTCATTGTAAGTGAGTCAGTTTCATTATTTAGTAACCAAACCAGGGTATTGTGATTAATTTATTATACAATATCACAATGCTTTTGAGCTTTTCAATTAATGTGCGTATCGCAGGAGAAATTCCAACACCTTAACCCTTTAAACGCCAGCGACTTTTATTGAGTCATCTGTTATTTCTCTTCACGCGTCTGTATCTCTTTTTCAAATAAATATAAAATACTTGATACACTGAATAATGAAGCTAGTACAATAATCTTTAATAATTAACAATGAAATATATTTCAAGGAATAGTTAATGATCTAAAATAAATATAAATTTAATTTATTATATCACAATTAAAAGTAGGCAAAAAACATTTTATGAGAGTAAGAAATAACTATTACAATGTCGAGAGCCCTACTTTTGAGATGCAACATGCCGTAAAAGCGCACGTGTTGCAAATACACATCACTAACCTGCGCATCGTTTCGAATCAAATTAGTTCATAAACATTAAATTTTAAAATTAACTTATTAAAATGTACAAAAATGACGCGTATACGTCACACAATCGCAATTTTCTATCACCGCGCGTACATGTTCCCTTTGTCGATTTTTACGCTTTTCGCGCAGGGCTGAAAACCAATTTTTCGACCCATTTAACCAGGGATAAATAACACGCGCTTGCGACGTCATAAGCCCTTTGCTCTGCGCCCGACCGTGTGTATGGTTGACTGAAGTTGCCATATTTTAGTTATGGTCAACTCACTCTCAGCCGTATTTTGAACCCTTTGTGCCAGACTATCCGCCGCCATCGTTACCACGTGGGCCACATTTGGTTGGCCCTCCAAATGCGAATTTCGCAGAAGATCCTCGAAGGTTTTCAGAAGTGCAGAAATAAACTTTGATCTTTATTGAGCGTGAAATACGCGACTATATTTTTCTACATTCGTCTTGAGCTCGTAATATTTGAATAAAATGCGTCTTTTAAAATTAGTTTGGGTCAATACATTCAATTATGCATGAATATATACGAGAGAATAATATTTCTTACTTCGAAGAGAAATATGATTTGCTGATTCAAGTCAATAAATTTTATATTTACGCTGTATTTTTAACGCTCGTTTAATACCCATTTTTATACCTTTTATTTTTTATTGTTATAACAGTAATTTGAAGAACCTTAAAAATTGCGGTGGTATTTTATGATTTTCTTATCATTTAACTTATTTTAAATTAAGAACCGTGAATTTATTTTAAGTATATTCCATAAGACTATAATATTTACGTATCACTGTTGTTACAACCATATATACAGATGCTTAAATAAAATTATGGAATTAGTTTGAAATTACAACACTATAAATTCTCAATGTTTTTTTTAAATATAAATTATATTTTAACTAACATCAATAAAGCATTAGCTCTCATTTAAAAAACAATTATCTATTCTACTTTAAAATGCACAACTTAATATTTATATGGAAAAATTCTCTCGCTTTCACCTGGACTTTGTTTTAAAGACTTGCCACAATTGCGGCCCTTATGGCACTTACTATTAAAAATAAAATTTTAATCCATAAAAAAATAATTAGACCCATTTTAACATATGCCTGCCATTAATACTACTTTTTCTAAATTACTAGTCATTCAAAATAAATCTATAAAAATTATACATAATTACCCTTTTTACAATAAACTTTAAAAAAATGCATGTTAGTTTTGAAATACTAACAATTATTATTATATAATAAATAGCACTGTCATTTTCATACCAGAAAATATTGTAAAAATATTTCGCGAAACCGCATTAACCCACTAATTTCTAACCTTAAATTTAAATATAAGCATAAAATGTCAAAGCACATATTTTTTTAAGTTTAGACGTTAAAGACAACTTATCAATGAAATATACAAAAAATATCATTTATTTCTGTTTTTCCTATATTTTTCTTGCTTAAATTGTAAAGGGTTTATTGTAATTTTATTAAAATTATAACCACCAACGTTTAATTTCATATTCTTATTTTTTTATCAAATTGTAGCTCTCAACATATTGTAAATATGAGAATAGTTATAAACCAGTAATATGTATAGTATAGTATATATGTTTTTAAAATTATTTATATTCTTAAAATAAACGTATTAAAACAAATATTTATATAAAATTAAAATTTTAAAACAGGGAAATATTTAAAACATGTCAATTATTAAATAATTTTTTTTTTCATATTCTTTAAAATTTTATTAACACAAATTTTCATTGATTTTTTTATAGTATAAATAACGTTTTAACTATTATTACTAAAGCATTATTTATCATGAAATACAACAATTATCTAGACCACTTTTAATTGCACCACCTTAAATAAATTTATTTTAAAAAAATATGAATTAATTATTAAATAAAAACTATATATTTTTCGTAATACGTTTTAACTACTAACACTAAAGCATTGGTTTTTATTAATAAATATTATTTTTAATGCACCATTATATAATTAAATAAATTAATAAGTTCAAAGGAGGAATAAATTGAAACTGAATAAAAAATATATTTTTACTAATTTCTCAAAATTTTAATCCCAATAATTTTAATATTATTTTTCACAATATTCATAAATAACATTTTAACTATTATCACTATATCAATGGTGTCTTATAATCTAAGTTGAATTATAAATTTTATGGTTTATTAATTTTTAACTATTAAAATTCAGCGTTGTTTCTATTTACTACCACATATTTGAGATACAAATATGAACCATTTAAATGCAAATTAACTATTAAAATCCGGTAATATTTGAGAGTGCTACTTCATCAAGTAAATTATTTATGTTTACTAATATTATTATTATAATCACATATAAAATATTAATATTCCGATATCATCGCTTAAGATTCAACTTAAGGTTAAAAATATCATTTTTTAGTTATATATTATAAAATAAATTATTAAAACTCGTATTTGATGAAAAATCAACAAAGAATTTATAGAAGTAAAATATAGTAAAAATAAAAATGTATTTTCCATCATTATGCTATTATTTATATAATTTAAATTTTATCTAGTTGTTACTTTTTATGATTATATAAATCTGAATTAATAAAAATATAGTAATTTGTAGATTTTTAAGTTATAGAAAATTATATGTATTATTATACATATTTTATTTAAAAATATAGATTAAGCTTAGTTAGATCATAATTATATCGATAATAATAATTATTTTATTAACAATAACTTAATGAGATCTTCTCGGATCTGGGTGTTTATTATAATGATGAAGTTTATGTTTCATGGTAGCAATAATATAATATTTAAAAATTAATAAAATATTGTTTGTAATAATTTTACCTAAATAATTCGTTAATAAATATGAAGTCAAATGTATTATAAAAAAGTAATAATCTTTTTTTATTTTTTAATTAAATTTTTAGTTTAGTTTTATATGAATTATTAAAAAAAACAGTCATTCCTCCAACCTCTCTTCCATATTAATTACATTTTTTTTATCAAAATCCTAAATTTATTTATGTAAATAAATCGCTGCGCCTTCATACAATTTTAGCATATTTTCTAATTAAAGCGGTCAATGTGCATATACCTTTGAGTATTTACATGCATATTCTATACTCTTACTTTTATGAGCTATTATGTGCATATATGACTTCGCACGCATTCCCCGGATTTACCTGTTACGTTCGGCTCTTCTGTACTTTTGTAAAAAATCACCCAAATTTGTGAGTTATTGCGATTCAATAAAGAAAACAAGAATGCATTGTCGCGTGTAACAACATATCGATAACAAATTTGACCGAACACACGTTTTCACCACTCGAACGACGCCGCTGGATGCGTTTCTTCTGACATTGTCGATACCTGGTCAATGGGTGGACAAAGACACTCCGCCACAATGGCGATGTGTGCGGAAATGGACCATTGTCGATTGTGCGATTTTCGGCGTTGTTGTTTTCATTGAAAAATCGCCTCTTTTGATCTGTTCCGAGCGAGCGGATCAAAAGCGGATTTTCTCACGGTCGAACGTGTCAAAACAATGGCGGATGCCGGTAGTGGCACACCGTCAAAGGCAGAAATGAAAATTCACTCGATCGATCTGTGTTTTTCAAAATCGAGACAGGAAAAAACGAAGGTCAATATTGCTAAAAAAAACCTTTGGAAATATTATTGAAACAACGTCTGTTTTAGAATTGGTAGAATGTTTGAAATTGATTTGATTTAAATCAACGATTTTTTTTTCATATCTTAGAAATTATTTTATTTTATTTTCGGATATATGTTGCACTTGTAGTTTGTTTTTTAAATGACGTCTTCTTCTTTTTTTCGATAACAGAAACTTTGGCTGAAATTGTTTATATTTGTACAGGCAAAATGGTGTCACAAATAATATATTTTGAATAGATAGAGAGACAGTTTTGATATATTTATGAACAATGTTAAAAAGTGTCTAAAACTGTTCTTAATTTAACGCTAGAATTCTATCCTATGTAACAAAGTAAATGAGATGATTTTTTAAAAATATTTTAAGTCAATTTCAAAATAAAATACTTCAGAAATATTTTCTGTACTGTATCTTTCTTTATAAATTATCCTTTGTAAGTATCATAGTTTTGTTGATATTGCTTTTTCTTTTCCTATGAATTATATAGTTATAATATATAATTGCTAATATATAATGTAAAACAAACATCTCCTTGATTTTTAATTTTAAAATAATGCATAATTAAACCGATATAATCAAATTAAATTATATGATGGAAATTTCAATAAAGTTAATGTTATTTATCCATTAGCAAACATTACCTTTGTCATAAATTTATATTTATATTCATACAACAGGTAACATTTAACTTGCGAATATACATAAATTGATTATATTACTCTTGATTAATTCCGTTTCACGTTCCTGAATAAATTTTCCTCATATAATATTATGTACCTATACTAATTTAATATACATAATTGAAGTACATATTGTAGATATTGAGAAAACTATATTGTAGATATTGACAAAACTAAAACACTAAATTATTTTAGTGTTTTAATCTGATGCTAAATTGTATCAAAATAATAATAATATGAATTTACTATAAATGAAAACCTTTTTAAAGTATTTTTCATATTTATTATAGAAAACAAGACACAGCAAGAAAAATAAATCTGATCGATCCAATTAATCAGCATTCTCAAATATGCACTTTTAAAAAAATTGTTTGTGAATATCGCAAAACGTTGAAATAGTCATAAATATGTGACGAGTTTATTCAGCAAAAGTGGACAATGCTATTAGTAAATTCTGCCTACTGACTGTGATTTCTGTGCAATTGAATACACTTAAAGTTAAAATATTTCCTTAATTATTTGCATGTAATTTTTTTTAGAGTTATGTTTTTAAGTGTGCAATCTGTGTTTGGATAGAGGAAAAGTTGGAAAAAACATCTTATTGAAAATGTTATCATTTCTTATAAAATTACTGACTTACTAGGACTAAAATACGAACTGTTACCACCAGTAATGAATTCATTATTTATTCGAAAAATAAGAAAATTATGCACCATTGATATCTTATAGAAAAAAAAACATAGTGATACTTTAGCATTTAGCCTTTTTTTATTATTAGCATTAAAAAATATAAAAGTACCCTATATTGAATCTTAATTATAATTAGCAATATGACAATTTTTAGTTTGATATATTTTTACGATTGTTTAATAGTATAAAAAGATTAAGATATTATATTAAAATCGTTAGATTTCATGGGAATTTAATCATATAACATTTTAATAATTTTTTCATGAATGATTTATAACCAAACACATTCATTATTCTCTTAAATTAGACTATTATGAATCAAAACTCTTTTTTAGATGATTAAAACAAGCCAAGCTTTATTTTACTGTACTGAAATGTATAGGAAATAGTATTAAAACAAGCAGTTTTCAGTGACATAACTAAATGCCTATATTCACAACATTGCATATTTTTATTTAAATATAATAAATACTATTCTAAGCACTTAATCCTATAACATATTGTAGGAATATAATTATTTATGCTGAATGATTAGTTGCAACATGACAAATGTTACAACCCAATTCATTACAGCGGGTAAACACAATCAAAACTATTAAATAAGTAGTGAAAAACCAGACTTTTACTATATATTATATTTTATTATGCATTACCCATATAATATATTTTATTATGCATAAGCTTACATTATGTAATTATTAAAACTTACAATCAATATATGGCACTATACTCGACCTAGCACAATTTTATTTTAATTTAAAAAAATCCTTGGAAAATCTGTTTTGTGATGATCGATCAGAATTATAATTATGTGATAAACGTAATATTCATTAGTTTTGTGTATGTATGGTCAACAATTAACATTAGTTAATTATTCCAATGTATAAATGTTAACAATGAGCTGGGTATAAAAATATATTTTCAATCATCTCACATTGAGGATAATAAAAAATAATTAAAACATTTCATTTACTTTTCGACGTAAAATTTACAAAAATATTTTTACTGCGCTTATTTATCCCTAAAGGTTTATATTAATATATTGCCTACATATGAGTAAAATATGTAAATATAAGCTATTTTTAAAGCAAATAGCAGATACAGAGACATACAGAATTTAAGGATATTACATTGCAATGTTTGGAAAGTAAAGCGAATTAAATTCTCAGTAGCTTTGATATAAACGGTATTTTTAGAGAGCATTTTTATAATAATGTCTGTACTTGATTCAGATATCACTTTCAATAAAACGCTATCTCTTTCGTTAAATATTTATTAGTACGAAGGAGATACCAATATTAAAGAATATAATTTACACTGAAAGTCAAGACATTTTTAAATTATTTTATGAAAATTATTTGTATAATTGATATGTAATTTATAGCATAATTTATCAGTTATTAAAATCGATTAAATTGTTATTCTTTATTTATGAAAAATATTTCTTGTAAA
Source organism: Plectrocnemia conspersa (assembly GCF_051122295.1). Taxonomy (NCBI): domain Eukaryota; kingdom Metazoa; phylum Arthropoda; class Insecta; order Trichoptera; family Polycentropodidae; genus Plectrocnemia; species Plectrocnemia conspersa. Next base: position 8,443,265 of record NW_028277175.1, on the reverse strand, counting down.
AGTATAGTAGTTAATAAACTTTCATGGAAAACCTTAATTTTTATCATTGTGAATGTGTACAGATAGATTAATTATTTTAATATTATAATATAGATTAAAATAAATCGTATTTTAAAAGCAGAAATACTCACTTTGGTAAAAACAATAATATTTTAACCAATCTAAGAACTGTCTTCTGAAAAAGTATTTCTCTTAAAAAAATGAATTTGTTATAACATATTCATTTCCAGTCGTAAGCAAATTACAATAGGGATGTGATAAATCATAAATCATGTTTATTTGTTTAACTTTTTTAGAAAGCAGGACAGAGCAATAAAAATACATCTGAATACAGTGCACTGATCGGTCTTTTTTAACCTTTTTTAGAAAACTACACAGCAATAAAAATACATCTGAATACAGTGCATTTATCGATACAAGTAATCGACATTCTCAAATATGCTCTTTAAAAAAAATATGTTTATAAATATCAAGAAAACGTTGAAATAGTTATATATATATGACGAGCTTATTCGGCAAAAGCGGTACAATGCTGTTGATAAATTCTGCTTACTGACTGTGATTTCTAACTAGATTCCAATAACGTTCTCTAAGCTTTTTTCTAAAATATGCACCTATTTAAAAGTCTTTATAGCATATAAAAAACCTAGTCATTGCCAATTATAAAAACAATAAAAATAAATATGTAAAACGCTAAAAAGCTATAAATGTGTAACTGACTTATTTGGAATTAACCAGTTAGCATGCGGGTGCTTTTTTGACTCAGTATATACGAAACTATCAATAAAATTGTAGTAAGTTTTGATTTATATTATTTACATAAAATATAAATTGGTTGAGTCAATTTTTTTACCATTATTTTGATGGGGTCTGATATTTTTTCGCAATGTGGAAGCAAAATTTTGTCACTATCTGTGTAATTCGAATTCTTAACACTGGTTTAAATATATCTGATTTTAATTATAAAATAGTTAAATTTAAGAGGCATCCCTGCTGCTTTGGAAGCGTTCCATCATCGTTATTTTTTTTCAATCAGCAATATCGGCGTCGACTTTAATCCATCACAATGGCGCTTTAACGACGTCGAATCTTTTGATCCACCGGGATTAAGTTATCCGGCAGCCTGCGAGGTCTCGACCCCGCGGATGTCAAAGGACACCACCGTGAGGTGATAAATTCGAGCCGAGTCGCATAATGAACGGCGCGAGACAAGCCAATACTTCATCTAGCCCACTTCCTCCATTTTTCTTTTTCTTGAGGTCTCGCCGCCAAAAAGCGCCGACAAAGGAGCACACATGTACGTAATGTGTGTGCGTGTGTGTGGCTAGAGCCACTCCCCGACACTAGAGGCCTCAATAGACGTCGACAATGGTGTAAACTTTTGACTTTTTATTGTCGAGGGGCCCCGGGCCGGGCACCTGAATGCGACAATAATGCATTTTGACATTTGAATCTTTATGCGGCGTCGCAGGGCGCTTTCATGAATTTATGCTTTGTGTTGTGTTGTTATTTTGATTGTGAAAAATGTGAGCCGGTGGACCTTTGATGTGGGCTCGCGGACCTCATCACGCCCATCCACACAAGGCCCCACGGGGGCGCTCTGTTTTTCTGGGTTTGTCGCTACACTTTGCGTAAGTCAATTTGTGCAAAAATGTATACGTATAATATAAATAGTAATAAAAAATGTTGCTAACATTTGCAAAAGCATTTTAATGGTCAATTTTGACTGTAAGCTTACTACAAACACTCCGAACTATTTCATTGTTTGACCGATGCTCAAAGCTGCCAAAGTTTTTGAACTTTCAGCAATTTATTATACTTTTGATATACACAAATGTAGCATATACAAATAAAACTTTACGCTATGAAAATTTACTGAGTATTCTGAATCAGCTGGATGCGGTTGTGCAGGGTTCAAAAATCAGGTCTAAAAAATTGGGTTTTACTTGGCTTTAGTACTTGATTTTTTTTCTTACTATACACATAACAAACCATTACGTTTCTACTTTATATTTTACCATAAAAAAATCTGCAAAATTATTATTAGTAAAATAATAAATTTACTGACAATAATTTATTATGAAAAAAAAATATAGGATTATTATTGCTAGATATTGAAAAAGCATTCGACACAATTTGGCACGACATCTTAACCTGTACATTATCTGAATATAAATCGCTTGATTATCTTATAAACATAATATTACGCTCATGCCTAAAAGATCGATGTTATGTTGTTTCACTAAAAAATAGACTCTCGATACCTCTTCAATTCCAGGTGGAGTCCCGCAAGGTTGTTCTCTCTGACCGTTTCTCTTGATTATACAGCATATGCTAATGACATTCCTATATTTATTCATTAGTAGATATATATTGAGGGCGCAAAAACAATTATCATTTATCAGAAGTCAAAAATTCACGCCAAAAGCAATAAAATCGTGTCGGTGTCAAATAATTGTACAAAATGACAATGAGCGAAATTCTCGATAAAATCAAGGAACTTACCTGGAAGATTTTATTTTATACTTGAATTTTCCAGACATTACTTTGATAGATGCAACACTTCCTAGACAGAAAAAAATCAAAATGCAGATATAGGAATATTTTAATCAAAGCCTTCGACATTTTATGCTAATGGAATTTTTTTAAATCTGATAGGTGGGAAAAGGGTCTATCATTAAAATGAAATGATATTTTAAATCATTAAAAATAAAAAAAACTTGACGAATATTAATTATATATATATTGTTAACAGCTTTATAACTACATATCACTGTAGTTTAAGCGATAAATTGTATTAGTATATCGATTAAAATTATATATATATATATATTAATGCAATAATTAAAAGTTTCAATTAAAATATATTTTTGCAACAATTTACAGTATTAAAATAATATTTTGGATAAAATAACTTAATTGTTCAGTATAATGAATCTCTTCGCATTTATTTTGCAATTACGTCAAGATCACATTTATCCATCGAAAATCATGATTAAATTTATTATGTAGAAAATTGCTGCCTTTTTTTACGAAAACTCATCCCGTGATTAATTATTAACTTTTAAAGTTAAACATTATTAGGTAGCGAATAAATGCTATACATAAAGAAAAACTGTCACTCATGATTTTTTACATCGGTTTTCTTGAGCAATATATTCTAAAACCTTTCCCTCATATTCATTGGTGCAAAGATGCTAAAAAATAAATTTATTAAAAATTTAGTACTCTTTTAAGCAAATAATTATTATTACAGTCGATTTTTTATTTACTTTTTACGACTTCGTGTGACACAAAGTAATACATATTATAGTGTATCCTGATTTATAATATTGTATATCAAAAGTATTACTATCATGTTTATGTTGTGACTATAAATTATAATGTTTTGAACTAAAATATCGATTATCGATATATGATATATTTGTTTTCCATTATACTACTGATATGCATTTTTTTACTCTGGAATTACAGAGGATTAATTTTTTTCCTACAATGAAATAATGAACTGATGTGTACTTATTTTTTAAATATTATATTTTTTGCTATAGTCTTTTAAATAATTAACACATAATGTTAAAATGTGTAAAATTGTTGTAAAAATTAATTTTCATATTTAAATTAATTTACATATCGAGCGTTTATTTTGAACAGACTCGGTAAAACGTTTTTAATATTCCTTGAGGGTGTTGAAGCTCTCTCGTAACAGAAACACAGATAAAATTTATATATGATGACTACATACTATTAGTGATATAAAACCAATTTATGTTATATTAATATCCCCCTAAATCACGCATTACGTAACACATATTGTCGTCCATCGTAATGAATTTTAATGGTGAATACGAACAATTAGCAGATGAAAGGTCGTTCGTAGTATATGTGTGTGATGGCGGTGGAAGCGTATGAATTATTAGCGTAATATATCACAACTGCCAGCTCCACGATTGTTGGGCTTCAAAACGAATTTGATATTAATAATAAAGCTTTTTTCGAGAGGTCAAACGACGTCGAAATGACGACAAAACAAATATTTCGCATTTGTGCTTTTGATGAAAAAATGAATGTCAGCTTAAATTGAAAAAAAATATTGCGCACGAAAGAAATCAATTACTTGAGGAAAATGTTATGATAAGCAATCAATATTCTACGATCAATTTGTAATGAGAAAAATATTTTTTAAATAATCATTACTATATCATGATGATTAGATTTGCTTGTCATAATTATGTAGCAATCATAATTAAACATTATTTAAAATATAATTATATTTTTTCGAGCTAAAAATAGCAACGAAGTTTTTGATACCAAGATTCAGTTGTGCAACTATGTTGTTTATCATTAGTATTTTGTATTCTGAATCGCTGCTTATAATTTTATTGTGATTCAAATTTCTATGCTATGACTATGGTCACAATAGATTTTTATTTTTTAATTCCCACCGAAATTAAGAGGATCTTGGCAAATATATATAGTACTACATTTCCATGCCATAAAAAACATTCATTAAACTCCTGCTTTAGTAGAAAACTTCGTTAAAAATTATGAAATCCGATTAGGATCGGTGTCTTCAAAGAAACACATCTCAATAGTAAAAAAAAACATTTCACGGCTGAAATCCCTAGGTCGGCAGCCACATGACCTGATTCCTTGAAAGGATTTTATCATACAGGTCTGTGGGCCGCAAAGGCGCACACCTGTTCCCGATTCGCCGGCCGCAAAGTGTAAACACCCGGTGAAACAATTAAGCGAGACGACCCCTCGGGGCCGAAACGGGATCGGACACCCATTACCCGAATAAAATATGTTCGTAAAATTCCCACTCACTCCCCCTAGCCATCGTTTGTCTTCTGCTTCTTATTTTTGGTAACAGAGTTATGACTTCTTAAAAGCGGACCGCCTCCTCGGGGTCATACATCGGCGATCAGCAAAGGTTTTGAGAGGCAAAGGATTTCGAGTCAAATCCTTTGGGTGCGTCTTTGAAAGCCGCTAAAGGAGATGTAGTTGTATTGCAGATTGCGAATTTAAAGTGTTTTAAATATAAGATCATCTTTGAGAATGCAACTCTGTTTTGAGAGTGGTTATTGTCTGATTTTGTAAATTTATGTGATTAAAATCTGGTCCTAAGTTAAACTATGTAACATCCATTTCACATAATCAAAATTTAGTACTGAAAATTGAACCGATGACATTATAAGTATATATTTATTTAAGTGTTACTTTAAGCATTGCTTATACTTAAATGGAATGTAAATAAAATTAGCAATACTTTATACAAACTGTGTCTTTGTTATAATCAAATACCGCAATATAAATTTTACTTAGCATTTTTAATTAACATATCATTAAATATTATTTCGGGTATGCTTCGTGACTTTTTTAAAAGTACAGTTTTTTTTTTTAATTATATTACAGCTGCATGATGCAAAAGCTTTACTTAGACAAAATTCTCGATTAATATTGAAAAATCACGACGAAAATAATTCATGCATAAATTAAGTGCTATTATAAAATGTATAATAAACTTTTACCAAGCAATATTTTTTGTCATAGTAAAAGTATTTACAATATTACACTCAAGTAAAAAAGCGTGACAAATGCGTTTGAAATAGATATACATAAAAAAACTATGTGTAGCTTAGTTAAATTTAATAAAAATCACTATATACTTATTTATAAAAATAAGTTTACATTTATAATTTTAGATTTTACTACTGTTTTTAAAAATAATCAAATTTATCAGTAGCCTTCAATCTGTTTTAGTTTAAAAATAAACCATTCGATTATTTAATTTTATTGCGTAAATAAACATTTTTTACAAAATATTGACAAAAATTTCACAGACCAATTATATTTAGCATTTTTAATTATCATATCATTAAATAATATTTCGTGTATGATTTCAAATATGTTATGACTTTTTAAATAAGTACATTTTTTTTAATTATTTTACGGTTGAATGATGCAAAAATTGAAAAAATATTGAAAAATCAGCATGAAAAATTTTTTTATGTAAGTTAAGCACTATTATTAAATTTATCATAATTTTTTTCCGAGCACAATTTTTTGTCACATTAAAAATATTTACAATACTTCACTCAAGTAAATAAGCGTATTTTAGATATAATCAATATTTAAAAAAAATATAAAATTCATTAGTGGCCCTCAATCTGTTTTTATTTTAATTTTTTTAGAGATGCTTTAAAAAGAAGCCATTCGATTATTTATTTTATTGCGTGAAAATGAACATTTTTTGCAAAACATTGGCAAAAATTTAACAGGAAACAGATTCACAAACTTTTTTGTTCTAATAAACATGTTTTTATTAAAAATATTTATATGAATATTTTAAATATACGAATATATTTTTTTAATATTGACAAAAAAAATAACGGATGCTTTTCAAACATTTTTATTTTAAAATATATTACTTATGAAATTATGTTCAAATAGCTATTATTAGTAAAAAAAATATTTTCTTTAAAATTCAAGATCAATTTTACCATTCTTTTGTATCATGACTATTCATAACCTATTATTCTAGAAACCACTTTAATATTATATTTTTCGATAAATAAATTTCATATAAATTGTTTTTCTGCAATTCTTAGAAAAATGCGTATACAATTAAAAAAAATTGTTTTAAAGCATATGCCCATGTATAATAATTGAATTTAAAAATTAATTGATTAATCTGTAAACCTCTTTTTAAATTTAAAACTAAAAAACATTCAGGAGCTACAGGTATTTTTTCCTTAGAATATTTCAATTAAATTATTTGTTCGAAAAGCCTAATCAAATAAAAAGTTGTATGTATTTTTATTTATGTTCTTTGACCTTTATTTACCCCCGAAATACTCAAATTTTACCAAATTTAGGGCAATTTCCTAGGCGACGCCTGATTATTGTTTTTTCTCCAGAATTTCTCGAGAAGATGCCAAATCGAGAATTCTCATTTCTCCATAAAAATGTGTTTTTGTTATAAACTACATTTATACGAATATTTTTAATTGTTTTATTTATGCTATATGCTTGTTATATTGCTGCATAAAAAGGGTGATTCCGTGCCAGATGCTTACAAATATGCATTTTTTGATAAAGGTCGGATGTATTTAAATAACAAAAAAAATACGACTTTTCTCAACTACACTAATCGGCCGTATATTTTCTTATGTAAAAAATAACAACATTAATAATCAGATCAGAAGAAATCGCTCCGCGTAAAAATCGGCAGAATTTAAAAATTTATGTGGGCTTTTCAAAGTTTTTTTTCCAAATTTTTTTTAACATGGATGGCTAGTTCCACATTGCATAATATGTGTTTTTTAAACAATTATTTTAATAATAATTTGTGATAATGCACCTGAATATTAAAAAACAAGAATAGAATAATGTTTTAGTTAACGATAATTTTTTTACCAATCTTAAAGCTCTTTTACATTTTAATTATTATTTAATAACAATATATAATGTACATGCTTCAATATTACCAAAAAAATATGAAAAAAAAACAGTGACTATATTTTATATACTGTATTTAATTACACACATACATTTTTTATTTATCAAAATTTCTCAAGAATTCTCTAAAAAATCTAGAAGTGTATGAGAATGATAATTTTAACTTCTCAAAAAATTAAATGTCTGGCTTAAATAACCACGTTAACGATTTTATTATCTGATGAAATGGACTACAATAAAAAACAGGTATGATATTAGCACGTATTATACATTAAACTAAATAATATATAATAGCACATTTAGGTTGAAGGACGGCTATTTATCATATGAATTTAAACTTATGAAGCAACCATGAAGTTTGCATGGTAATACAGATTATCTTAATATATATTACATCTAAATATATCAGTATAATAATATATTAAATTTCTACATGCAATATTTATTTTTTACCAATTTAAAAAATGCTAATATCTTATAAAACATTAAAAATTATATAAATATCACAAACGTTTTACTTTTTGTGATAATTATAATTCCTTTACACATTGACATTGAATCATACGCTTTTTTTGATTGTTTTTACAATTTTATAATATATAAATATTTTAAACTAAATTGAGGCCATCCCGTATATTTTAATAATATGATACAAAGTTAAGATGGGATTTGTAATATACAACTACAAAATGAGTAACTGGTAATACATTGTTTTCCGGCTTAAACTTCACCAAAGTAAACTCGAGTGCGTCAAACTTATCCGGCGCGGGTGGGAGAGAAGAAACTTAAAGTGTTATTAGATAAAGTTTCGCAAAGCGTTCTGATTTAGACGTCATCGTTTCGAACGAACAATAAAACTTGAATCGTATTATATAATATGGAATTCATCTCCATAAATAATATCTTCGAATTCCCAGCCCCCAGAGAGAATACGCAATGCGGCCAAATTTCACCACAAAGTTCCACTGTAAATATATGCATATCATATCAAGCAGTGGTTGAGTCAAAATTTAACGGTTCATTAAAATCTGACGCACCCTTATATTTTTCACCTATAAAGATAACAGATCTGTATAATCGGCGTTAAAAGTCAGATTTTACCCGCACGCACACATTTAAATCTGTGCGTATATTTTTGTGGAAATTGTCAATCCAGGAAATTAAGAGAATCACGCTTCGTTACTCGCTTCCGCTGGTCCAGCTTTCACAGGAGTCATAGTATGTTATATATGTATATAATACATAGAGGTAGTGTGAAATTTAACTTTATTGCTATCCCAAAGCTAAAGGGACATCCGGGAAGGAAGCGGTCCTTTTGGTGTGATTTTCAAGGGGATTAAATTGAATTTTATGGTAGAAATACACGAAATTTACTAAAAAACAAATATCTGGTTAAATTTTATTGTCATTGATTTATATTGGAGATTTAAAATTTCTTTAGGTGGTAATTTGCATGTTTCTATGCTGTGGAATGTCGACGGTTGAAAGGAATACGTCCGACAATAGAATTGCGTGAATTCCGTAATATTTTAGGAGAACGTAACCTTTTAAGATCAAAACCAAAGTAAATGTCCTTCATAACAATAAAATTAAATTATTATAAAGGTATTAATATTTTTATTATAACGACATAAAATTTATTACCCCTTAGGTGCTGGAATATTTTATAGTAGTATGATTTTATACTATATTAATTTAATAGAAAAATTTAATAGAAAAATGAATTTCATATTCTATTAATTTAATAGAAGACGACGATATATTAATTTATGATTATATAAAAAAATACTTAACATTTATTAAAACTATATGTTTTTCTTTATTTTATTAAAAAGGATCATAAACAACAATAATACTCAGCTTTTTTAAGCTCGTAGTTTATGACCTTAAAACTTCAATATATATTTTTCATCTAATAATAAACATTAAAAAATAAAACAAGCACCATTATATTTAACTCATTTTTTTAATTAATTTTATTATAAATTTGAAGTTCGGACTTTATATAATAATAACATAATAATAATGTCAATAACAGTAATATCGGTATTGACTATTTTCTCACTCGGTAATACCGATATTAAAAATCTCAATATTATTTCAATCCCTACTCACATGAAAGACATCTATCATATATGAAAACTAAAATTTTTCCAATAACTATAAAAAATATGAACCAATAAAAATAAGTAAAAAACTGCTAAAAGAAAAATCGACTATTAATACTAATTTTAAATTCAAAAGACAACTTCATAATCATAAAACTAGAACTGCCGATGATTAACATATCTATCAAGCATTTTCTAATGCTTGCACTACACTCTCTGAAAGTTGTCCGAACCGAAGTTCAACTGAAGTCGGCCGAGGTCGCCGACTTCCGAGTAGCGGCCACACTGCCACAAATTTCATATGCCGTCCGGAATGCGGCCGTGAATGACGTCCGTACGGCGGCTGCTGTCACGTACAGCTTGCATATTTGCGCGTGATCGAAAAATGTGCCAAATATTCGCCATTTTTGAATTGTCATATTATTCAAATTACGCCACTGATAATTATAAAAGTTTGTGTGGGCACTTACCAATACAATATCAGTGAAAACTTTTCGGTCGTAAATATTTAACTCTTTGTCGGCTTTTGCAAAATGCCATAAGGCATAAAAATGATACTTCAGAATATGAACACCACATCAATGACTATTCTAGAATTTGTCATCATCGATTCTAAATAATAATTCGTTATGGTGTGACATTTATATAAACCGATCTAGGAAAATACATAAGGATATTCGAAACGATTTTTTTTAACAAAATCAAGTACCACTAATTATTTTTTAATTATTTAATTTTATATGAAAAAAAATATAATAACGATATCTGTTAGAAGAATATACTATCAAAAATATAATTAATCCCTTTTGGTACCCTAAAATATTCAAAGATGTCAGTAAGAGTCTGTTGAAGTCCCCGATAAGCATGTGGTATTATTACTTGACCACGTGAACACAATGCAGTGCTCGTAATACGTGTTGACCATAGGACGCCTACGCGCATAGTGAAATTGAACCGAGTTACTCGTTCAATCTCAGTTTGCGAAAAACCATATCATTATCTCTCTCACTCTCGTCGCTTAACACGCGAGAGAACGAAAGGGGAAGTATCTCACCGCTCGCGCTCGAAAGAGCAGCTCCGACTTCGGTTCCTTTGACTTCAGTCCGTTTGCCGACAATGTTCGGAAGTACTCGAAGCTGGCCAAGTCGACTGAATTACCTTCACTTCACCTCCCCTTCTCGGTAGCCTCGGACGACTTCCGAGAGATTTTAGAGCGGGCAGAACCGAACTCGACCGAAGTAACCCACTATATTCTCCGTCCTTGCCCAACCCTGGCCAACTTCCAGAGAGTGTAGTGCAGGCATAAGTAGTTTGTCACAAATAATTTAACATCAAATTGTAACCGTAAAATTAGTTAATTCTTACTTATGCGGAATTACGTATATAAATAAATAATAAAAATATTTATTACTGATCTACAGAGTTTGATTTTAATCTTGTATCTTACAACATTTTTTAGATTTTCAGTTTCTTCTGTTTTAATCTCATACAAAAAATCTTATTTGCTTTAAGCCTAATTTTTATCTAAATACACAGAACAATTTTAAAAAATCTAATAAATATGCTTTTTAATTTAAGTTGTGATCTCAGTTGTAGCACAATATGCTGCTAAAAAATTTGTATTTAAATTCGCAATTCGCATTGCCTTCACCATGACAATAAATAAATAACAATTATAGTTACTTCATGTATCAATTGTTGACTTTCGATGTAAATGCTTAGCAGAAATAATAATTTAAATTGATTACGCTTTTCTGCTACAAATGAATTTTATTGATCATGTGCTGCCTTTGAAAGTAGATTTTTATTTTATATATTAAGCTTTTAATCAACTAAGTGTTTGGGCAAAACGACAGTTTTTTCAATTTAAACTTTTCCTTTTAGCTCTACAAGCGTCTTATTTATGATTATGCTTGCAACAAAATATAATAATGAGTATTTCCAAATAATCTCATTTTTATATCAATCGTAAGTTAGACGAATCAATTGAGACAAATTCTCCAAATCACTCTCACAAGTGTGTTTTATGCTCCCTACGTATCATTATTTTTATTGCGAATCTCAACTAAAATCGCTTATCATTGGTAGAAGGAAACGGGCGCTATCGCCATCATCGTCAATTTCTTCATGTCTCGTGGCGAACAAAGGGTCGTTTAAAGTTTTATTGAGTCGTACGGTAAACATTTTTATCGCCTAATTGGATGGCTTCACATTTTGAGGTGAACACATAGTACACTCACGCATATCTCGTAGGAACAAAGGGGTTATAAAGCGAAAATATTAATGGTACGAGGCAAATAAACCGTGAAAGTTAGCTAAGCACAATGGCAAATCAACCGAGACGGCAACAGCAAAGAACCTAGTCGACCGGAGACAAAGACAATTCGTTTCTTTGTCTGCAACTCATATCGAGAGTTATTGCATGTGTATAAATTTTGATGTGGAACGTTTGATTTTGGAATAGTACTAAATTGGTTTACAGAACTTGCGTTGAAAGCTTAACCAAACCAATAAAAAGTGAGTCAAAACGGTTTCAAGTATATTCAGTGAAAGAACTTAATGGGCTACTTGATTTTTTTATATGTATATGCTATTTATACATATACATATATACTTTTATTTTAACAATATAAATAAAAACTAATTTTAAAAAAATTAGAATAATTTCTCAACCATTTTTTTGCCTTTATCACATATACGTATTTAGGGCAAAAGTATTTTTCTACGGTGTGTTTAATCAGATGTTTTAAACCTAGAGTTTAATTTTAAATCAATATACAAGCGAGAGATATCATAAATATTTTTTTTGACGTACATCTTTCGCCAGAGAGCATTTCAAATTTTAAGCAACAATTTTTATGTAATATATCTGCATTGTTCAACATATAGAAAGGAGTAGATTAGTAACTACTATTAATTAAATTAGATTTGTAGCAAATTTATTTATTTAAAGTCTTCAGTGCAAGTTAAGCATTCTGGTTTATCGATGTTATTCATTTGTTCAGAAATGAAAATTTTCATTTTTACTTTTAAATTTTTCTGAGAATATTCTTTTGTATATGAATTATATTCTTTTTATAACAATCAAGAATTGCTAAAACATTGAACATTTTTAAAAAACGGCTGAATTTGCATTTTTTTGTTAGGAAACTTTCAACGAAAAAATAACTCTGTTAGAGCCACCATATATTTTTGTAATCTGCCGATTTTTACGTGAAGCGGTTTTTTTTACCAAAGCAAAGATTAGACCGACTAGAGTAGTTTTTTCCCATTCAAATTTTTCCGTCCTCTATCAAAAACTTCCGAACATGCATTTTTTCAAGCATCTAGCACGGACCCACCCTTTTTACGAAGCGGTATAAAAAATGCAGTGATTGTAAAATATTCGTACAAATTAAATTTATACCAAGAAAAAGCTCTATGAAAATTCTCGAGAAATCAGCAAATTTCTCAAGTAGTGAGAATTCTCGATTTGCCATTTTTACCGAAATTTTTATTTTTAATTTTTATCGAGAAGAAACAGTGACATATTTAAAATTAATTTAATTTAAAATAATACAACATAGAAACTTACACAAAAAATAAATTCTTACTTATCAAAAATTGTAATCAAGCATAACATTTTTTCTTCTCAAAAAAGCGGTTTAAGAAAATTGTTACTAAAAGCTCTATTTCCTTTAAAAGCAACAATTAGAAATTCCTTTATCTGAGATATCTAATGAAAGCTTTCTCTGTAAAAGAAACAGAATTAAGAAAATACCCAAATAAATCTTAACATAAAAACAGTACTTAATTTTGATAAAATACATAAAACTTTTATAAGGAGAAAAACATTAATATATATTTTCCATAAAAAGTATGAATATGAATATAAAATATCGACATTTTAAAACTTTTAAAATTGCTATTTTACTTATATTCAAAATCATAGCTAAACATAAAGAAGCAATACTATTTATGTATGTAAATGATTTATTCTCCTGAATTTCTCTATGAAAATTTTCATATTATATTATAATATTTGTATGCACAAAAGCAATTTTTCGTTGAAAGTTCATACATTACATACGCATTGCGCTCTTACAAATAATTCATACACAAAAATTGTTTTTGTCATGCATTTCACATGACTTTGCCAAAAAGCTCTGAGTACACAAAACAAATATATTATAACAACCTACACGCGTATACACATAATTTTAAACGAAAAATCTTATCTGCGAAACGCAGTGAGCTTACATTCAAACATTTTAATAGAAAGATCTCTGATATATCCTTCTACACTTAAAAGCTCAGCGAATTTTAAAATTATTATTACTTTTCCATGCTTAATTACATGTCATAACCAGCAGTGAACAGTTTTTCTTTTTTATTTCATAGCAAACAAAAATTGAGATATAAAATCGCAAGTGATACAGATTAAATTTTTACATAATTTGTTACCAATAATTAGGGTTATACTAATTATATAAATAGCTTTTTCTATACATGGATATATGATATATGTTGTATGTATATAACACATTTTAATACAATATATGTATACATAAGTATACAAACTCGTTTAAAATAAAGCAAAGTACATATACAATAGTACAGTTTTAATGGATGAATTAATTTAATGTATCTCGTATAAAATTTTATTAGTCTTTAAATTAACTCTTTGTGGCAATAGTCTTAATTAATTTTATTCTCTCTGAAATTATATAACCAAGCAGTGTACTGTATATCAAATATTTTATGATAATGAGTTATTAAAAAAACTAAAACAATGTACAGATTATTTTACTATGACACGTACTTAAAAATTTAATTTTTTTTTTTTACACATATAGGTCTGTTTAACCTATAAATGATTCTGTGCGAAAAAAGTCGTAAAAATCTAACATAATCCCTGGTACAAGGCCGATATTTGTATGTATGGTTTGAATACAAATTTTGTGGTATTTAAGCTCCCCGTATAATGAATGGGTGCAAAGTGTCACCTGTGAGGTCCAAAAGGCACCGCCAAAGGATCCGCCGCACCGGGGGGCCAGACCTTGAATCGGGCAGGGGTGTGCCCTGTATATTTTTCATAACCCTGTGCCAAAGCAAAAAATATAAGGCAAGATTGGGGCGCATTCCGGAGCTAATTAGCTTCGTGGACAAATTTAAAGACGAATTATATATCGAGAATGAGTAATATTTAATAGCTATTTTAATGAATAAAGCAAATAATAAAATCTTATTTATTTAATATATATATTTTTAAAGCTTCAGATTAAATTTTGTATATAAGTATATGATAAATAAATTAACATTATAGTACTGCAACATTTGGTTAATTATATATTGATATATATTACATATGTATATATTTTAATATTAAATATAAGTAGTTGAACCAAATATAAAAAAAAATACTCTACAAGATAAATAAATATAAAATTGTATACCGATTAATTTTTACATATTTTCCAAAATCGTTTATGAAATATTAATAATAATTTTTAATTTTATTTTTGTTATTAATTAAAATATGTGTTATAAAAAGTAATACTGAATTCATTAAGTTATTATTATTTTATTATTTTATTTAGCTTAATATAGCTAATTTTTACATTGTAGTAGAAAAAGTAAAAATCTTTTTATTTAAATTACACAATTTTTATTAAAATTATATATTTTTGTTGAAAAATAATTTAAGAACATATTTAATATAAAATATATAAAAATTATTTAATTTGCTTTATTATAGTTAATTTAAGAATGTATTACTAGCTATAAACTCATACTATTTCTCATTGCCATAATAATTTTATTACCTTCATCTGAAATGTATTTTATTTATTTAACGACGAAAAGTAATTATTTTCATTAATTCTGTACAGCTGTAAATAAGTGGTAATTAACAGAAAAAATACAACAGAATAAAATATATTTGTCCCAAGAGATACATTCTTAGATTAACCGGAGTATTGAGAGTTTGTAAATATAATGCAATTAAAAATATTTTCATATAAATTGTTTTCCAAGAATACGCTATGTATTTTCAAACGTGATAAGCTGTGATCGGTTATTTTTATATAAAAATAATTAAAAAATAAACTTATCTGTATTAATTCGATAAATTCTAAAATCATTGTAGTATTATATTCAAAAATATTTTATAAAGAGCCTTTTTCATTCATTAACTCTTTTTAGTTAAATTAAATTAAGCCATATTCATTAAATTAAATTAAATAAAGAATATTTGATACATATTGTAGTCTTGAAAAAAAAATATATTAAATTATTTTTAATTGTATAATACAAGCTCTCTAGTTATTCTAAGAATGTATCTCTTGCGACGAAAATATTTTGTTCTGTTGTATTTTCGCTTTTAATTACCACTTATTTCCAGCTGGGTAAATTTAATGAAAATAATATCTTTTCGTCGAAAAATTAATATAAGAAACTTCAGACGAAAGTAATATAATTTTATGGCTACTAATTAATACATTTTTAGATTGAACATACTTAAGCGAATTTATTTATTTTATTATATTCTGTATTAAATATGTTCTTAAATTATAATATATATTATTTTATAATGTTAAAGAAAATTAGTTTTAAATATGTGACTCACGTAGTACCTGAAACAATATATTAGTTTCCTTTATATTGATCTATACACTTGTTAATTAATACCTGAAAAATCTGTAAACGTTTTTAACTACATAATACCTGAAAATTCTGGTTTTGAATACGATTTGGACCCTAGTGTTTTTTGAATTTTTTATCGTGTCTAGGATATCGAAAATAATGATTTTTAAATAATTTTAATTCCGATCAATCATCACAAATTAGTTTTTCTAGCTATTCCTAATCTCACAATTGAATAGCGTGCTGAATAATAAAAATAAAATAAAGCTAGACTGTAAGCTGTAATTATAATTTATAATTAATAAAATATAATACAGACTAGTGTCTCACAGCTTACTTATTAGTTGTTGATTGCAACGAAATATTATATATACAACAAATAAATATATGTTTTCTAAAATTATTACAACCATAGAAATATACGATATTTTAAATATAAATATCTTTCTGCTTCACTCCTGATTCTCATTCATAGTACATTTTATTGAGCGGTAGTTTATATCCAGTAATTTTCACGCCATTTACTTTGTACATTAATAAGCGCTCAGAAGTACTATTTAATAACCTCCTATAGAAATAATTTGCATCGCAATCAGGTTTATTAATAAAATAAATGATATACAATAGTTCAAAGCGTAGTTTCAAAGCATTCAATTTGTGTTTTCGTCGTTAAACCCATTGAAAAAGCGCCATTACCCGCATGCTCCCAACCCAAATACAGCCCTGGATGTGTCACAAATTTATTATTGTGACTTTGCGTTGTCCCGTTTCGTGTTCATTTGCGAACCTCTTTCATATTCAATAAAGCCCCGCGTTTTTGGACTCTGTCGGCCCAAGTTTCACAAAGACCCGCCGCGATTCTGTGGGGATTAGCGAGCATTAGCCCACGTAGCTGAAAGGAGTTTTTCACAGGAGATATAAATTATAAAATAATATATTTAAAAAATCGGGATTTTGTGATGAAAAAGGCACATCCCGGATGCTGCACGAGACATTTTCGTTTTTTTGCAAGGTTGAATCGCGATGGTTGTATAGGTTTGTTCAAAAAGAAACGGACTTGAATAAATGGATATATTTGTGTAAATATGAGATACATCAAAAATACAACAAATTATTGAAGATTTATTGTAGTTTGTGTCTATATGACGCTTTGATAGTTTTACAGTAGTATGTGTCGTACAATTTTGTTCACGTACATATGTATATGTATATAGAATTTCATATTTTTTTTCATGCATGAAGAAATTGTCATTCGTGAAATCGTTTGATGGATATTTGGATCATGGTTTTCATACAGTTTGCTAAAGAAAATTATATGATAAGGAGCTTTAGTAAAAGATTAATAATTTACAAACAAATAAGATGTATTAGAATTTTGGTATTCAGCACTAATATGTAAGAAGCATTCAGTATCACCATTTAATTTTCTATGATACTTGTATGAATATGTATTCAGTGAAGTGAAGTTTCATGTTTTGCCAAAATTGACATTTCGACAAAAAGTCATTGAATTTTATTATAATAATTTAAATTGAGTTTACTGTTTATATATTTTTTAATAATACATATCAATTTATATCCGATTATACAATGATTCTTTATATAAATTACTACCTTTTAAATCTGTTGTTGATCAAATACAGATTCACCTTATAAAAATATTTTTTTTTAACAAAGAAAGTAAATTTCAAATACTTTTCTTTATAATGTTTCATTTTTTCATCAACTTATTGGTCTAATTTAGGGAAAAGTTTTAACGCGATTTTTGCCACTTGAAGCTGAAATCGAAATTTTATTAAAGTTATAATTTTATACAGATATAACTAAATATATCAAAAACCTAAATTTATAATTAAAAAGAAAAAAGTAGCTGTAGTCTAATTTGTAGATTATATTAAATCATATTACGTCATAAGTTACAAATCTAATTGAATAAAAAATGATTTAAGCATTTAAATTCAACAAACTAAATCTATATTTTGCGTTGATTTTTCAATTTAAGCTTTAGGTGAATTAAATATCTATTTTTAGTCTCGTTTTTCAGATCTTAACATAATCAAATAACATCAAGATTTTTTATATTCATTTAAAAATCTCACTTCAGAAGCTGTGTAGTGATATATTTAAATATAAATAGCAAAAATCCTCATTGCAAAAAAAAAAATTTACTGACATATTTTGATCAGTTGCATAAATTTGTTCGTGGCTTTTTTTCACGTTCGGAACTCTATATACATCAGGTGCGTACGGTGAGATACATTCCCTTTCGCTCGCTCGCGTGTTGAGTGACGAGAGTAAATGAGAAGAAGTGGGCGTGCGGAACGCATGTAACGCACGCCCTATCTCTCACTCGCCCTCATTACTTAACACGCGAGCGAGCGAAAAGGAGTGTATCTCACCGCATGCGCATGATATATTATACATATGTGTAAAATAGTTTTCTCTGAAATTAAATATACTAAAAACGTATACAGATCCAAGTTAACTGATAAGCATCTTAAGTATTTTTTTTAGTCGTTATGGCCATTGTAATAGTACTATATTATAGTAATTAAACAACTATAGAAAGTACTTCATATATAAAAAAATTTAGTATTTTAAAATAGTTCATGATATATATTTAATTTAAATTATTATTACACAATATATATATATATATATATATATATATATATATATATATATATATATATATATATATATATATATATATATATATATATATATATATATATATATATATATATATATATATATATATATATATATTAAAATTATTTCTGATTTTATTTATGTATATTATTTTTTATCGCCTATTTTTAGCTCCTTTGCAGTAACATCACACATGTCTACAATTAGATAAAATCACATGTGCGTTGATGGTTGTCTATCATTATCAGCAATTTAGTCACATAACTGTTACAAGGCCGTTTCGGATTGGAGCCGCCGAAATTTTTTTACTCCTCTTCTTGTTTAGGTGCTGTTTTTTCGCACCGGGCCATAACGGCTAATTAGCAAAAGCACGGGTCATTTGAACAGAAGAACACACATCAGTGTGCTGAATGGAGTGGCAATATTTTACTTTAATTGACATCATTCATTATCCCCATTATGGTGCGTTTATATTTATTTTTCGCGCGGCGCGCATTTGAATAATTACGATTACGTGCGCACGTATACTACGTGTTCCCTTTTCACTTCTTCGTTTTGAATAGTCTTTAATATATTTTGAGGATGAATTGAACACAAAATTACTGGTCGTAGGTCTGTGGAATACTTAAAACATTTATAAATATCAGATAAAATAATCAATCGTAATAATCCAGCGAAGATGACAGATTATAATATAAATAAGTTCACAAAAAGTTGATGTTTGTTGTTGTTGTAATTTTTGATATACTACGATCAGTATTAAAGGATTAATAAATATTTGTTTATTGTAGTGTTTGTCTTGTAGCCCTTTTCTTTTCTTTATAAATTAATTTATTGCTTTTGACATTTTCGCAAATCGTTCTTAATCATATCAAAATATTAAGACATGTTCTTTAAAATAAAATGCTTCGATTGCTCATTTTTTTCTGTCTTCAAGTTCCATTAAAACTTCTTTGCTTATTTCCATTGATATCAAAATCCTCTCCTTTTAGATTTAGATTAAGTTCTTTGGCCATTTCGACTAAATCGCTATGTACATCGTCAACATTTCTTCGATAAACTAAGAAGTGAGCTTATTTCATACGTTACTCATCGTATATTTTGAAATTTACCTCCATGCATTACCAATATTTTTAACAGCTTTATAAATGTCATACCCTTTTCAGAATTGTGTTAACAACTTAATGTTCTGTCCATCAATAGCTCTAACTGCTTGCCAAAATGTAATCTGTAGATAATAATTTTTAATTGTATGTAATATACCTTGACCCATTGCTTAAATAATAACAATTTAATTAGAAGAAAATAAAAAAAGCGCGATATTAAATAGTGAGTTATTATATCGCAATATATTTCTACCTTTTGCAGAAAATGATGACAAAACGAGTCTTTAAAAATCTCTTTAGGGATCCAAGCTCTTTGAATAGATATCTATTCTAGCAATGTTTTATGAATGTTCTTTAATCGTTTTAAATTATAAACAGTTTGATTTTGAAACTTCCAGCAACATTTTTACAAAGTAAAAGATTTTAAAGATTTTTTACTTAACATATGTATAACCAATCTGGCATTTTTGACCCTTTTCTCTGTTATCCTAGCTAATATGAATCCAATTTCATATTAGGTACTCCACTTTTTATGTAAAATTTAAAACATCGCGTGGGGCATCTTAACCCTTTGAGGAGTATCGCTGTACATAAACGGTGGTCAATCTTTCACCGTCTTGAGGATATATATTATATAAAAAATCCACAAAATCCTTTTAACCCCATTTCATTCAAAATTCCATAAAAGCCGAACGCTCGTTACCGAGCGTTCATACTGCGACGACGCCGACACCATTTTATTGCTTTCGACGTAAATTTTTGCCTTCTGAGAAGTGATGAAAAAATAATAAATAAAAAACATTATAATTATAAAATGATTTATATTGAAAATTAAAGCAATATATTAAAGAGAACAAAATAAATTAACATAGCAAAAAATATTTTATTTTAATTTTATAAAAAATGTTGAAATACTGTATTAATACAAAAAAATCCACAAAAGCCGAATAATATATAAAAAATATGTAAAAGTATATACTAATAAATAAGCAAATGTATATAATTTTACTCACTAATCAAAGGGTAAAAAACACATGTGCAATATTTCATGTTGAACTTACTTATAAATTATTTTTGACTACATGTCAATTGCACTAGGGCTCTAAAAACAACATTATTATTAAGGCTTAAAACTGCAAAACACATTCTAATATATGTATTTTGCAGTTACCAACCATAGTAACCATATATTTTACTCTCTGCATCTCGTCACTCTTTAGCTACTATTATATTCTTTGTTCTGTGGTTACCATACAGTTGTCTTCGCCGCTGTTTTCAGCATTGATCTGTTTTTGAGGTTTTAAATGCGTTAATTTATTAAATAATTTTATTAAAATAAACAACCACTATTTACTAATTTTGATTCGCTATAAATTTTTATACTAATTTATGATATAGTGGTATTTGAATTTATATCAGCTCATATTTTTAGTGTAATGTAGGGGGGAGCAACTTAATTTTCACCTGGAGCGCTAGGTGAGCTATAACTTTATTTATTTTAGTTTTTATTAAATCTTCAGTTATAACCTGACTGGCGTATGCCCAATGCGTTATAACGGGGTAAATCTGTACCAAACGAGTAAATCAATCAGATATAATAAATGCCTACACGTAAATATTAATCACCAAACTGAAAGTTTCAGAATCGGTGATATCTATATTAATAATTTTAAATTATTATGTGTAATATAATTTATAACCAATAGATGGCACTGCAGCTGGGGCCAGATTTTTTTATAATAGAGCATTTTTTATAAATAAAAAATCGAGTGCCACTGCCGGGGCTTGAACCCGCAACCTCAGAGCTACTAGTCTGAGACGTTACGGGCTACACTAAAAGCGTTAAAATTTTTGATCATTTGAATTGCGATCAAACTACTCCTCGATATTTTCCCGATCGACATTTACAAAGCATTTTAAATTTTTCATTAATCTACATATTTCAGATATATCACTTACATCAGTTTCTTCAGAATTCAATACATTTCCACGTTAAGAAGAAACTTTCTCTACGATTGAACAAGTGTTACTGGCTTTACTTTTGTAAAAAAATTGCAACCATAACCGTCGTTATTTTTTTATATTCTTTCATTTGGATGCGAAGTAGCAACTTTTAAAAAAATCTCACTTCAGGAGCCCATTTGGTTTTGAACAAATCTTCAAGATCTTTTTATCACTCCAAGCTCATATTTTAGTATAATAATCAATGGAAAGTTTTTTTATTTCAATCCCCTTAAATGATCATTTTATGATTTTAATCAACAAGTTACATATGCATTTCCGAAACACATTAAAAAAATTAAATTTATTTCAATCACAGATAATTTGCAACGGGATAATCTAGAGTACAATATACTCTATGTGTTTTTCAGCTACTGTTAAATAATAATTATATTTTTATAAAAAAAATCCTACGGTGCGACACTTATTCTTCTTGACTTTCGCTTGGAACTTTTCAATTTTTATTTTAAATTTAAATGTTTTCTTGAAAGTAGCTCATCAACGTTCAATGTTGATAGTTTGGGTTACTATTGTTTCATTTTTGTCTCCCAAACTTTAGTGGCATCTCATTGTGTAAACACACCTCGTCCGAGTCCATCAATCTTTGGATGCTGTTTTTCGAGTGAAAACGTGTCTAAAAAGCGGCCGGAGCATACATAGTTGTGGTAGCGATTAAAAGTGGGCAGAATGCGGCCACCATTGTGCAAACAAACGGTGTGTGTTTCGTGCGCCATGAATTATAAATAGATGCTGTGAATTGTCGTGTGACAGAATCGATTCGCGACGCTACCGTCACACGACATTTCGAATTCTTCTCTCAGCGCTAATTAGCGGGAAAAGTCGCTTATGCAACGTCCAAAGTTTTATGACACGTGAAAATTGAGAAGACTGACCACCGGGTTCAGTGCCCAAACGTCCTGGATTATCTTAATCAAAAATTTAAACCATTCAACAGTTTTGGAACTATATATATATAAATTAAGTACAATATAAATTAAAAATACAATTATTTACTGATATCAATATGAAGTATAATCAATCATATCAAATAAAATTTAATTACTAGTAAAATCATATATAACAAATCAAAAAATATATACTTCAGTATATGTATAATATAGTCATACAATTTCAGGGAGAAAATATCTCACATATAAAATATATTACATCGCTTACTATGACGCATAACATTTTATTAAAACTTCTCCGCATACATTGTATTCGTACGTGATATATGGCCCCATCGATTCGTCGCTTTCAAACCCTTTTGGTTTCGCGTCATTTCCTTATCCACTTAAGCGTCCAAATGCCTCAACATGTGTGTTTCCTAAAGATTTTCCATTTTCTTTCGCAACCCATCTCAAAGAAGCCTTTCAAGGAAATGATTCCTCCCGGGAGCAATTTACCAACTGGCGCAACTTTATCCCCAACGTGATCTCCTTAATGCGCCCAGGAGATAAACGGGTATTAAATGCGATTACGACACACCCGAGTGACCCTTTTGAGCAAAAAACAAATAAAATATACTTCTTTATCACATTTATTGATTTGTGTCTTATTTCAATTTCCAGGCAGAGGATCGGATTCATCAGATACGGAGTCTGAACCAGGAATCACGCTTAAAAGAAAGCAGAGACGATCTAGAACAACTTTCAGTGGAGATCAATTGGACGCTTTAGAGAGAGCTTTCACTAGAACCCAATATCCCGATGTGTATACGAGAGAAGAATTGGCTCAACAGACTGGATTGACCGAAGCAAGAATTCAGGTTTATTACTATTTTTTCTTTGTCAGTCACTTATCAGTTTATTTACATTTTTCTTGAGGTTGGCATTTGTTCAAGTTATTTTTTTTAAAAACTTATCCATTAGGAAAACTACATACATTACTCAAAAAATTTTTTTTTAAATAAATTAAGTAAATTCAAACTACAGTGGAACCTCAATTTACAAGCATAATGGTATATCAAAGCAAATTTACCAATAATATATTATGAAACCTAAGTTTATTCGTTGAAAAACCAAAATTATTTATATTTTTAACTTCAATATATATAAATATCCACCATCCTGCCGCTGGCTTTTCTCGAATCTAATAGCACTTTATGACACAAAGCGCGTAGGATCTTTTGACGAATATTCTCCTTAAGTTATATTATTGTGGCTGTTTTTTTTCAAGTAAACACGGCTTTTGATATAACCCTATAAAGAAATCAAGAGGTATAAAATATGGGATGTCACTTCTACGTGATATCAATTTGTTGGATGTATAACAGGTTACCCAATCTTGCTTATATAATTTTTACATAAGTGTAGTTTCAAATTCAGTTTCAAAATTTGACTTAGAGCTGATATTAGTATCGCTATAACAGCAGAACGTTTGCGAATCGACAAGTCTGGATCTTCTCCTGCAGATTCGCTAACTTCCGCGATATTCTCTTCGCTTCTCCTGCTCCGTGACAGTCAGATTTTCTTCTTGTTCAACGGTAAACTTGAGCCATAATTAAATTAAAATACAACTCGCACATTGATTTACAGTGTGAATTCCATAGTGAGCGCGAAACAAGTGCCGAACAATCACATAAGAATCGTTGTTTTTGTTCCCCCGGGATGCGGTCCATTGCGACTAAATTTCTAAGGAACAAACTCTTTCACGCGGTTTCCGGTCAGAAGTGATTTAAAAAGTGAAAAACATAGCCCACCTTGTAAAATTTAAAATACGAGTTTGTTTGTAGATTTATTTAACCATATAATCTATTGTTATAACTATTTTGTTTAGCCTCGTACCCAGTGCACATTGCAATGTACAATAATTTATTGCTTGTTTTTGAAGCTATTTTTTTATTTTATTTTGCACATCACAGTGTACACTATATTATTAAAAAAAAATTTCATGCTTATTTAATTAACTAAATAAAAATATTTTACTAATTAAAGGAGCAAGAAAAAAAATTCTTGCTCCTTTAATGTACTTAATAAAATAAATTAAAAAAATAATATTTTTTCTACGAAAAATAAAAATTCATGTTTAAGGAGGTTAGAGTAAAATGTGAATTTTTAAAGACACGCTAACTGCTTGCTATCGTGTTCTTAAAAATAGATCTTGGTTAAATATCTCACCCTGTTATGCCATTATTTTTAAAAATGGCGGCTATTTAAAAAACTCCTTTAAACCTCATCCTAGAAAAAAAGTAAGATGATCAAAAATATTTATTAGTATAAATTATTATAAAATTTAATTGAAAGTTAATTATTTAATTTAAAAATTAGTATATGAAAAAATAAAAAAATAATAAACTTTGTTAAAAAATCTTAAATAATTACGGGGGCAAAAATTTACTACAATGATTAATATAATTAAAATAAAATCCTTTTTTATAAAGCACATTTTTTGCTGGATAGATAAAAAGTAAACCTGTAATGAGCGTTAAATAAGATATAGCGCTGAAAATCTATATTGATAAAATATCAGCCGCTCTGGGGGAAAGCTCGCGCCACAGAAGCTTCGCAGCGGAAAGGTTAAATATAAAAATTATTGTTTGGTAAATATTAAAGAATAATAATAATCAATAACGGATCAATATTTGAAGGTATGCGAAGAAAATTTTTTGAGTTACTGTTTGATTTCCGTTTAGCACAACTGAAAACAACTACCTTGTAAATGCCAACAACAAGTTAGATATTAGATTAAATGGGGATAATGAAGTTGGAATTCTATATAATTACTCCTATGAGCAAATTTGTTTTATTTTGGCAAATACTAGAACCAGTTATTAATTCTGAAATATGAGTATTTCAAAATTAATTACGTATTTTATCATCTTTGTTACACGACAATATTATTAGAACATTTTTTTTCAAAGCTTCTTAGCAAAAAAAATCACATACCTAGTATTGTCGTTCAACAACAATACCAAAATTAGTTATTATTTCTGAAATATTTTAGAATTATAAAACTGCAAAGCACAACAAAATCATTTCAATAATTATAATATTTTTTACTGTCATAGTCAACCTGGAAATGCTTTATTTATTATTCCAAGAACGGAAGTTGCAAAATCCATTTACAGTTTTTACGATTTTTGTTTGGTAATCGCATAATATTACATTAGTGATTCTCATCTTTATTTTATCGTAAATTTGTGATAGGTTATCTAAAGTCGAATAATCTGGTTACAATATGTTCAATCTCATTTATTGAAAAAATACACAATCATTAATTATGAAGTAAGTAATAAATTAAAAACAAGGGGAGACTTGAAATTATTAATAAAAAAATAAGTTATATTATGATTTTTGGGATGATAGACACTTTCAACATAATGTAAGATCATTCATCCTAAATTACATTATTAATTATTTAAATTGTTCCAAATAAAGTTATATTAGTCAATCAATATATTATATATTCTAGTAGAATACAAATTAAATTACATTAATTATTTTAATAAAAAATCGTGTTCTAAATTTATCATCATTTAATGAATTTATTGTATAAAAAAACTTTTTCTACTATAAGTGCAAAACCTGAATTTTATTTTTAAGTAAAAATTTGTTATAAAATAAAATTGTCATTAACTGATGGTGATATACGTAGTTTTATGAACTTCGTAAATTAAAGTTGAAACGTGTATTATTATTATTATTATTTCATTTTATATTGTAATCATCGTTTTTGAATTATTACGTTTTAAAGAATAAAATTGCACTACAAGATAAAATTCATTTTCTTGAATGAAAATGGTCGAGACCCTAAAAGAAAATATAAAAAAAAATCATGCTGCTCAACAAAATGATCTTTGTTCTATATTTACAGCACTTTTCTCTGTTTATGTGCAGTAATTATATTTATAGCTATGTGTTATATTAAACATATTTATAGTTAGAATTAGATAAGAAAATAGATACATTCAATAAAACTATCCAGTAAATTAGTTTCGCAACTGATCTCATCTTTCTTTGTTTCAGGTTTGGTTTTCAAATCGAAGAGCAAGACTTCGAAAGCACACCGGATCGAATCCCACTAGCTCTTTAGCATCGTACGGATCTCTGCCCCTAGGCAATATACCTTGTCAGTATCCCGGTTCAGAATTAGCAACTTTACCACATCCTTCGCACCATGCAGAAGCTTGGCACCATCAAAAGTCGCAATTCGCCAACTACAACCATCTTATGGCGCATTCACAGCAACTGAATCATGCTTTTCAAAACGCAGCTTTTCCTGGAACTTCCACAAGTGCTGGATTCTCTCATCTGCCACCAGGAGGCAACGGATCTCATCATAACCAATTACTAGAGAATGGAATACCCAGAAACGAATTTGCTTCTAGATGCACTAGTGCTACCGATCCTTATGCGAAGCATTCTACTACTTACCTAGCTAAAAGTCAAGCTACCACCGATGGCAAAGCTCCTCCGATCGAAGGCGAAGAACCAAGAACGGAAGCTTTTCCAAAAAGTATCTTAGATGATTACAATAAGATAGCAGCGGCCGAAAATTTTTCCAAGATGGCAGCTGATTATTCGAAGATGGCTTCCGAATCCAATCTTAACTGGAATCAATCGCACGGTTCGATCAATATGGGATTTGGAGGCTTAGGTCCAGTTGGGATGCATCACAGTGAAGGTTATTCTTTTCCAAACATCAGTGACGTTTTCTCGCAGCAGAATTATGGACACGGTGCCAGTGGTGTGAATAAATACTGGGCATGATATAAATAAATAAATAAAAATGTATTACAATCTATCCGTCCAAGAATCGAATCTTATGATGAATTTGCCTTGTGTATTATATTAAATACAAATATCCAAAAAGAGGTTGTATTATATTTTTGTGATGTATATTTTGCATTAGAAATATTTTTTTCAATTTTTAGAAAGTTCCAAATATTTAGTGTGTATTTTTAGATAGTTTAATTTAATATTAATAAAAGTGCACTTGATAATGTTAATTGTAATTAAGTTTTATAATTGAACAGTATCAGGTTGAATAACAATTTGCCAAAACCACCTGTTTTTTATAGATTACGCTTGTAGACAATTATAATTATTAATTAATTGTTCAATGCGAATGAATAAAATCGTCGAACAATAAAGAGAAAATCGTTTCATTATTTATTTAAGACCTATCTACGTTTTCAGAAGGATTAAAAAATTTCATTACATTCAAAAGCTGACACTAATCCGCAGTATTCTAGAAAAATGCAGTTTTAATCTCCATATATGCACGTTTTGCAGTATGTTCACGTTATAAAAATTGAACGTGCCTGGATATAAAAAATATTAAAAGGAGTAAACGAGATATTAAAAAGACTAAAAGACAAAAAATAAATGGTGTCAGTATTTCGATGAATTTAATATTACATTTTCAATAAGTAAATTACAATAATAGCTATTTTTTTAAATCATAGCAAACAATCAAGATTTATTTTATGAGATTAATACGTGTGGATATTCTCAAATATTAGTAATATAAAATTAAGCTTTTATTTAAAAAAAATGTTATAGATTAAACTTCACTTATAAGAGTCAAGTAATTTTAATAAAAATAATTATTTTAAAATTTCCAAAAGCACACGCATTTTTTAGATCGATTCTTGTAGTAAATATTTTAACAATTATATATGAATGTACCGAAATTTATTTTGTTACATGAGTACATAGCAGCATTTACTGAAATTGATGCAATCAGAGATGCAATCGACTCAGGTATGAATAAGTATTTTATATTTCATCTGGATGTTTTTATAAGTAGTAAGTAAATACGTCAGTCTTTTGAAATATTTTTTATTAATTATTAATAAATACCAATTTTATTTTTTGTAAATTAATAATTTAAATAAAAATCTAAATTTGTATATACTTTATTCAAATAATATTAAAAATAATATTTTTATTAAACGTATATTTTTTTTTATATAATACAATAATTAATTTTACATACTTACCTTTAAATATATATGACACTGGTTTATAACTTTTTTGATATTTACAAATTTTATATCCGCTACAATTTAATAAAAAAATAATATAAAATATAATTTTAGGGAAAAAATCAACACATAATCTTCTGCAGAAAAAATAATTACAGTCATTAATTTATAATCAGTGTCTAAGAAAAACAGACGCAGAAAGGGAAATTCTAACCCTGAAATCCAGATTGCATCCTAAAAATTATTGTCTTTGAGTATAGTGCTCCAGACGAATCATTTATTTTTAAATGTTTAAAAATGTAAAAGATTGATGACAGAAGTGTATAGTAAGCTTTTAACTTGACTGAGTGTTGCATTGAGTAAAAAGAGAGCATCTCTAATAAACAGGCAAATAAATATTCACACGTTTCTAAATTGATTCGGGATAAAATCTGCAACCTTGGTTGGAAAGTATTTTTGCAGCCTCTATATTCATCGAGTACCATTTATTTTTAAGGGAAAAATATTCAATTATCCAGAAAAAGTGAATCGGCTCTTTTTGATTGTTTTATTTCCAAACCAGAAAATTATAAGTCCTTAAAAAAGTAAAAGAAGATTATATAAAACGATAAAAGAGATCAGAGTTTTATTGAAAATCATTACTTTTGGGTACACCTTATTAATATTTTAAAATAAAGGTGATTATATAATTCAATAAGATAATAAAGTCAAATAATATTTATGATATATGTAAAGGTTACATGCAGAAAGCCACACAAATATTTTTTTAAATCTCATTTTGCTATTTCACATCAGTAAAATTCTAGAATCACATGTAAACATTTAAGATTACTTCACTTCCAAATATAAACATTGAATATACAACTCGATGAATAAGCGCTTTTTATTGTAAGAGGGAAATAAAAAGGTATTTTCAACGTATACTTTATTCACCCTTTACTTATGCTATGATGCTTATTCAACATGTTACTTAATTAATGAAAAACGATTAACGCTTTGAGAAAAATACTCGTTAAAATTAATTAAGCGAATTTCAGTTCACCTTGATCGTATTTTTATCAATTTTCTTATAATTGTATTTATGTAGACAAGGTATAATTAATTTGGCAGTATAATTCTTTAATGGCTCTTTAATCATCGTTTGATAAATGTATAATTGTATATCTATCAATCTAATATTCATTAAATTTATAGCATTGTACGAATGATTCATCTGGATTAAATACGTCAAAGAGTGTGTAATTAAAGTATATTTTTGTACGTGGCTACGAATACTATATATGAAGATAAGGTCATGGTTCATATACTCAGATCGTGTTTTCAATTAGCCGCATCATGAATTATTGTCTCGTCGTGACCTCACGGGTAATCGATTATGTACGAGAATTTTTATTTAGATTATATGTCGTCGAAAATTGTAAACGATATCCCATTTGGAAATAATTTTAATGAGTATAAATAAAAATCGTCATTTTAATATTCATCATGTTTTATTTGCATTTAAACAATAGGATATGGATTTTTAATGGTGATATTCATAGGGTTTGGTAACACAGTTTAACTATAAATATGGGCAAGTATTATATAAGATATATATATATATATATATATATATATATATATATATATATATATATATATATTTTTGACAAATAATTACAACTATAGACGTTCCTCTACAATCTAAAATTTTCTACATCATAAAAATATACACAAAAATAACAACTCGTACTTAGAAACGCGAGCGACCAAATTATTTATATGTTTTTATATAATAACTATTTTATATATATGTATATATATATATATAATATATAATAATAACATTCGAAAAGCGAGTAAAATATGTTTATTTATTTATTAAAATTTAAATCAAATATAAAATATCAACTTCAGAGATGCTGATAATATATTATTGTCAATACGATTTAGATCCCTTCGTTTTTTTTATTTACGCATGATTCAATGAATGAAATAATAAATTTCATATAAATGTACATAATGGTCTCATATGTTACTATTTTATTGTCAATCCAATCATGTATAATATCAGTATATTATATGCACACATCGCAATATTTATATAATACATAAATATTTTTTTATAATTGTCAGACACAGCATTTTATAAATAATGTTAAATTTTATTGTCAGGAGATAGATATATATATATATATATAAATAAAAGGACATCAATCGCACATTCTAAACCAGCCACAAATGTGCGATTAACGTTGTTAAAAAAATCAATACACCAATTGGCCTTAACTATTATCATAAAATAACAGTAAAATCAACTAGTGTAAATGATATCTCATGCTTAAACTAAGTTAAATATTTTACTTTTATTTATATAAGATATTGTGGAATTTTGATATGCCATGTACACGATATATATGCATATATATTTTTTCATATTAATATATTGTATATATCCATACATATTGTTTATTATTTATTTATGAAGTTTTGGGTTTGGGCGTGTGTCTAGGATACAATTTTCTCAGCAGTATGTTGTCGATCGCCGGCAGGAGTAAATATCTCTTATCCAAAGCCATTTCAAGGGGATAATCGCCATTTTCGAGAAATGCGTCGTATGTTATATTATCGTCGGTTGAAAGCTGTTGATCGTTTGTTGGCGGGTTGTAAATTGTGTCTGTCGAAGTGTAAAATTGATATGGTTCAACTGCGTCTTCTTCTTCTTCTTCTTCTACTGAACTTATTCGCTTTCCTCCGAATGGGATCTGGATAGGAGATATTGGCGTCTGCGATATGTCGGATTCGTCGGTGTGGTGTTCGATGTTGCCTGTTGGCTCATTAGAGAGAATTTCCCTAATGATGACCATAAAAAAATTTCATGTAGAAAATATATTGACAATATTATCGCATAACCGCAGTAAATGAGAATTGTATTTTAAGAGCTATTGAAACAGTGTATATCAATGCTACAGCGTGTGATTCTATTACAAAGAAGGGCATCGTCGTTTTTCGTACATTTTACAATAATAATATTAAATATTTTTTTAATCAATCAGAAAACAACATTAAAATGTTGCGTACGAGAATAGAATTAAATACAGATACAATAGCATTAAAATTATGCATAAAAATAAAAATTAATAGTCGTTTTTAATTATTTGTGCACTCCCTCCTCAGCATTAACCCGGAAAATCGAGATATATTATATTCTTTTTTTCGACCAGCGCAATATACCAGTTGAATATATCTATGACTTTTTACTGTAAGACTTCGGTTCGAATCCCAAATGGACTTTAATTTTTTTTATCGTGTCTGGAAGATCGGATCATATAATTATAATTTTGCTCGATTTTTACAGATTACTCTTTTCTAGATATTCTAAGTCTCAATAATGAATATCATGTTTGATAATTAAAATAAAACAGAGCTTTGTCGTGCATAGTGATCTAAGCTGTATAATAGTTTATTCTAATAAAAATGTTGTCATTGATTTACAAACTTTGATTTTAGTCTGATGTCTCACTACATACTCAGTGCTTGTTGCTTCTTAATATTTACGCATTGGTATATGTACAATAAATAAATTAAACTATATTTTAATAATATTATCAAACAATACGTACCTAATTCTGCCATCCGTGATAGCGGTATATTCCCTATAAACAAACAATAATTTATATTAGTCTATATTCTAAGAACTTAAATAGATTTATAAAAATCTAAACAGAAGTAACAGTTAAAAAATACGTTTTCTAAATAAAGATCAATATACTTACTACATATTTTTAATGAAATATAATATTTTTAAGCCAATTTAAAAAGTATTACCATATTAAATAACATTAAAACTTTTACATCTACATGTCAACTCAAAATCCTGTGTAATTTATTCGAGTATTACGAAAAATTATACTTTTAAATGATTTTTTAAAAGTTTTATACAAACATACTTTTATCCCTACAACATCCAAGTGTCGTATAGAATTATAATTTAAAAAAATCTATATAAATACGAAAATTCAATCCTATTAAATAAACCTTTTAACATCAAACGAGCAATATTATTAGTCATCATATAATATTTCGCTATAAATAATCTATCAAATTAGGTACTTCTAATAAAAATTACATTAATGCAACTACTAAGAAATCTATATTTTAGATCTAATAATTATTTAAAAACAAAATTACTGAAATAAAACATATAAACTATTATTCTAAATATACTTATATTAAAACTAACAATTAAAAGCCAATGTATACAGAAAAAGAGATAGTATCATAAGTTATGAAAATATTATTAATCACGTAGATTTTTTTTATTAAATGTATTATTTTTTTTAATTTTCTTTACAATATCTAATATTTTCATAACAATAGTAACGTAAATAACATTAAAACATCTATTGGGAAAACCAAGGACTTGGAAAATTTCACTTTTTTATTATATATAATGATGTAGCTTAAAAGTACTAAGTATTATTTTAGATAAAGCTCTATTATTATAGCTTATTATAATATTTAATTATTCGCAAAATTCCACTTCAGAAATTCTTCATTTTAACGATTTATTATTAAATTTAATATGATGAATATAATATATAATATATGTATTAACATTTATATTAATAAAAATTTAACCCAGATTTTTCTTGGTATTCCAACATAAGCTACGACTTATAAGAGAGCTTCATAAATTAATATTTTCTTTCCTTATCCGAAAATGGGTGCAAAAAATGAGGGTAATAATTAGAAGGGCGCTTTGAAACACTTAATAAAAAGCATATATTTTTATATGCACAATATCTTTTTACTTTAAAAAAAGAGTTGAAAAAATCAAAGATATGAACAAAATCAGATAAAAATCTCAAATTACAAAACTCGAAATAATTATAAAAGTTTCGGTATTATTTTTACTAATAATAACTTTAAGAGCTCGATGCTAATATAAATGTCTAAATAAAGGCACCGTACTATATTGAATAATGTTTTAAGATTTAATTTGTATTGTAACAGACATTGCAAGCGGCATGGTACGCATTGAAATTTTTTTACTCCATAACACCAATTGCGCATCGGTGATTGAATTCGCCTCGCCACATCTAAAGTCCTTTAGCTCAACATAACATTAAAACCTGCATTAAATATTAATTTCATGAAATTAATATTTAATGTAGGATAAATCGTGAAAAGATTCAGATAAATATAAAATAAACCACACAGTTTTTTATTTTTCCTATCAAGTTGAAGAACCGATTTATCTATAAAAAAGGCTAAAAGGTAAAAGCCATTTGTAATACATAAATGACTAAGTATGTCCTCCCTAGTTTATTGAATCCATTTTCGGAGGTTCAACAAAAGTGATATTTTCCAGTCCTTCCGGTCCCGTGAAGAGAGTCCGTCCGCAAGAGAACATTGATCGCCGGCGTATTGTCAAGTGAGACAGGCGTCTAGGGCTTCTGAGGATGCGCACTAAAAAACATTTAAGTGTTTTGTCTTTGTGGGTTTACGAAACCTCTCCAGCGGCGGTAAAACCGAACGGCCCGATCTACCGAAGCGGCTTCTAGCGTAACGGAACGAAGGTAACCAGCCAAGGCGGGCCAGGGAACCGATATGTCTCTTGACAGGGTTAAACCTCACCTGCCCACCGGCCCCGCCTCGGAACCATCCTCCTCTAGCAACGGACCCTGGAATCGCCACCAACACCAACACAACCGATCACTAATGGCCCGACGGAGGCGATAAGGCAACCAAAGACAGACAAGGATATGCAAAGAACGAAGAAACTCATTGGAAGATTATTTTATAAGTGAAACATTGCTCAACGGGACTTTGTTCCGAGCAAAATTCCACTTAAACGACCTCTTAATCCATAAAAATAATTCGTGTCAGGTTTTAAATCTATACGTTGTATATTAGAGAGAAAGAAGTTAGACTTCAGACTGCTATAGGAAATTAAATGAAATCTAAACAATTCTAGCGTATATAAAAATATGTAAAGTAAAGATACAAAAACATGAAAATAGCCTAAGAACGTCCTTTTATCGATTTTTTTGACATAATCGTTCAAAATAATGAACACTTATTAAATGAATTAAATGAGTCAATGAATGGTATTCTAATCATTTTTAACGTTTAATCTCACCTATTTTTAATTTATATACCGCCATTACTAAAAAGTTAAAGAAGTTTCTGCGGTCAATAACGGTAGTGTTTTAAGCATAGTCTTTTCTTGTGTCTTCACTTTTCTAAAATTCTTTGCAGATTATATGAACTATATTTAAATATAATAATTGATTCTAGAATTAAAAAAAAAACTGTACTCTTCTCCATAGCTCTCTTTCATACCTAATCAAGAAAAAGTATCATATATATTTATAAACTAACGCAGAGTATTGTTTTACAAAAAAAATAATATTTATTTATTATAGATACTTTTTCTAATTTGAATTTATAACAAAGTTTTTATTTAACTTTAAAATACTAGAATATTGTTGTATTTTATAAAAACAGTATTCTTTTTTAAAAAAACATTTTTTTTAAATATATAATATACTAACATATATGTAGATCAACTTTTAATCTTTCATTGTAACGTGACAGGCGTAAGCCCAATGCGTTACAACGTAGTGAATCTGCACCAACTGGGTAAGTTAATTATTATAAGAATCGGTGACATCTATATAAGTAATGATAAATTATTTTGTGTTTAATAATTTATAATCAAAAGATGTTACTTTGCAGCTGGGCCGGTTTTTATTAATAGCGCATTTTTATAAATAAAAATTTGAGTTTTCAACTATGGCTTGAGCCCGCGGCCTCTGGATAACCAGTCCAGATCTTACGGATTACGCTATTCCAACATTATATGTATGTATGTAAACGTATATTATTATTTTAAGTCGAAAACACTAATCTGTTTTGTTTATAATATTAGTATATATTATATATAAAAAAATGCTCTCTTTGAGAATCGAGGTGTTAAATTATTTATTATTATTACGGTTTAGAATCTATCACAATACAACATATGGAGTGAAATTCTTTTAACTTCTATACGAATATTGTCATTGTTTTTGAGTTACTCTCTCAAAAAATTGATTCGTATTAAATAATTAAAAATTAAATTCTTTTCAACGTATTACCAACCTTTAATTTTGACGTGCACTAATTTGTTGTAGGGTTGTTGAATTTTTTTAAAGTATTATAACTAAATATGGTAATATCTATACAGGATGTGCTTTAAACATTCGAAAGATTATTTACAGGATTTTTAGATAGACATTTTACAATATAAGATTTATAAATCGAACACAGCCAGTGCTTTTAGTAATCTAGATATTTTCAAATCTTCGACTTAAACTACTGATACGTCATATATTTTCTTATTAGTGCTTTACAAATATGTATCAGCAAAAATTTAATTAGAAAAAAAAATTAATTCACATTCTTTTCCTTAATAGAAATTTCTGTTGGTATTATTCCGAGTTTAATTTAATTGATTATATTGAAAGAAAGCATACAGTTAAGTACCTCATAACTATTTTTATGACTAATATGTATAAAATGAAAATATATCCTATAAACTAAAAACTAATAAAATACGTAATTCAATAGCTAACATAAAATGGATTTTCGTTTACAGCCAATATTTATGATTTACTACGCCGTACCTAATAGCTAACCCTTTCACAGGTTAAAAAGTTACTGCGCTGTTTATGTTACATGTCATTACACAATAAATGAGTTTCATCGTTCTTCGCTCGTATACACATTGTCTTTTCAAAGTTTAATTAGGTTGCAAAATCGCCTTCGCAGATTGACGCGATTAGAAGCAGTGTTAATTTAAAAATATAATTTATAGACTAAATAATATAATATAGCGTGTAATTATAATTATAATTGTGATTAAAAAAGCTTGATTAAAATTAATAATTGTCTATTTTATAAATTTGGAAAAATTACATCGTTGTTATCTCCAGTGGTGTCTAAGAAAAATTGTACATATTAATTATGTTCATATTTTAAGTATTTATATATTTCGAAACCAATTTAATTGCTGATATTTATCAGTTAAAGTATTTCACATTCATCCCGGACATCAAAGCGTTTTTGCCGCAATTAAACACGTTAAACTTTCGCTCCATTGCCTTTCAATTTTATCAACGAAATTCCGAGAAAAGGGCCAATTCTTGCCGAGTAATGCGAGAAAATTGCAAATGATCACTCACCCAAGAATCTTTTGTCGTTGTAGCCTGAGAGCGCATTTAAGAAATCTTCATAGTCGAATCCATTGGAGTTTTGCATCACGGGCATCGAATATTCATCAGATCCCAGAATATAATCATCAGCGTTGCGTTTGGATCTGGAGTGTTTTCCAATTTCCATACTAGACAGTTTATCCCCGCCTTCATTTACAGGAACGGATCTCTTTGAATTCCTATTGCCGAATATATTGTATCCAGAAGTAGCCTGAGCCTTGAGTGCAGCTAGATTTCTCTTGTCCTCGGACAGCAAGCCATCGTCCATATCTGGCGTCGGATGAGCATCTCCACCAGAATTCCTGTTAATAGAATGAAGGTAAGAGTCTTGGCGAAGCAGGGCAGCCACGTTCCTCTTGTCTTCTTCAGTTTTTTCGTTGTTCGTGCTGTGATTGGGTAGAGCCCAGTCCCTCGCAACCGCCGCAATGTTCCTTTTGTACTCTCCATATTTACCAAAATATGGAACATTTTGATTCCGAACCAACGAAGCCAATGTCCTCTTACCGCCCAATCCGCCAGACTTCATAAAAGCTTGTAAGTTCCTCTTCTCAGAATCCATACCATCGTAATTCCTATTGAAATATAATTCACCATTCCTGGCCAAAGCTCCAATGTTTCTTTTACCATTCGGTAAATTATACTGCCTGGCCATTGCACCGATGTACCTCTTTTGATTCAACTCCGTTAAAAAGTTATCGATGTCTCGCTTCAAATAACCGTTCCTTGCCAAAGCTCCAATGTTCCTTTTATCATCATACATATCATTGTATCTCTTTCCGGGATAAAATCCACTCCTAACCAAAGACGCCAAGTTTCTCTTTAGATATCCCGCTTTTGCCAAAGAAGAAATGCTCCTCTTCTCCTCTTCTTCGGTGATCTCCTCTTCGGGAGCTTGCAATGTTGGCAATTGTCCATTTTTCGCCAGTGTGGCTATGCTTCTCCCCATCCTCGAATATCCACTCTTAGCTAACGATCCTAAATTTCTCTTATATTCATTAGGAAACTGTCCAGATCGAGCCAATGACGATATAGATCTCTTATCATCGAATGTTTCATCGTTGTACATTTCATTTCCTGGCTCTAACAAGGCTTGATTGTTTAAAATGCGCAAAAGCTTATTCCTCAAAGCTTTAACCTATTTATTTAACATCGATTATTTAATTATTATATTTTTTATTAAACTTCAAATAAAGTTTATACTCACATGAATGCTTAGCAAATCATCTGGCGTTAAAAGCTTTTGCAAAACTTCGCCCAACTCGCAGTTACTATCACCTAACTCTGAAGGAATAATGTCAATGTTTTCAGGTCGAACCTAGACAAAGTAATATTAAAAATTATATTAACTATAATACTAATTTTAATAATAATTAATAATTCATTTTATTCGTAACAAATTAAAATTCTACTTTTAATTACTAAAACTGGAACTCAAAATTAATTTCAACTTCAATTCTCTAAATGGTTCATAAAAAAATATTGATTATTTTGCGTATCCTTAAAGCTACAAAATATACAATAATAATATACAAATACAAGAACAACCAACATCGGCAAAATTGATGGATAGCTCTAATTACTTTCTCACACAGAACCTACAAGCTTCCACACATACTATACAATATGACGTTTCAATTTACGAGTATACATTAATTACAATAAGAACGATATCCTATGTATTTTACTCATACACACATGAGAGCGTGGAAATGATTAGTTGATCTCGTAATAATTTATTTAGAGTTACAATAAAACCCTGTTTTATACTATTTAGTATATATATATATATATATATATTAAAACCCGTGTATCCTATGCTCGCGTTGTATATATCCGTTAAAGCTCCGATGTCTTCCTCCATTCAATAGGGAGGAATGACAGTGTGAAAACGCGATTAATGAACTGTTGTACAACCATACAAAACACATACTCAATCGCTCCCATATCACATTTTACATTCATTAAATAAAGGAATTGGTTCAAAGTATCCTTTCAAACGGTAAGTGAATGAGGTTTAAGGCAAACCAAAAAGACACATTGAAGGAATATTGCGTTTAAGGACAGTAAATTTATATAAGGACCTACTACCCTTTCAGCGTACGTGTGACCTTTAAGGGTAACGGTTTGAAAACCTGATTAATGTTGCGTGCGAAAATTTGACGCGTGCTTAATGCTTATGATATTGTAACAATTTATATGGAGGATACGTCGGAGGAATAGATAATTTTGGGAAACGCAACAATTTATGAGACGTTTTTAAGATAAATATGTGTACGTGTTTTTTGTGAATAATTTCTTATTGAAGAACGATTTATTTTATTTGATAAATTATATTATTTATGATTTAATATGGGCTTACTTTATTAAATCACTTGAAATTT
Organism: Plectrocnemia conspersa; assembly: GCF_051122295.1. NCBI lineage: Eukaryota > Metazoa > Arthropoda > Insecta > Trichoptera > Polycentropodidae > Plectrocnemia > Plectrocnemia conspersa. The sequence goes on along the minus strand of NW_028277175.1, from coordinate 8,403,758 downwards.
GCTAAATATATAAATGTACAAAATTGAGAATTTAATAAATAAATCTTATATAATCTTTCATAATTTACTTTGAAAAAGCTTTAAAAAACATGTTGATTGAACGTGTAATAAGAGCTTTAAACTCTTAACTAAAATTTGATAAAACAGATAATTTAGCTTTATACAATCTTTTAAAATTCATATTTAAAAAAAATAAACAGACAATTAAGTAAAAAAATCATTTCGGTATATTTTTTTATAATCTTTTAGAAGCTTTACAAAACATTTTATATTCAACGTGCGATGACTTTTTACTGAATTTTATTAAATACATAAATATAAAAATAATAATTTAGTACGGAAATCATTTCGGTATATTGATTTATTTTATTTTTTAATAAATCTTCCGATGACAGGCCTAAGCCCAATGCGTTACAATAGGCAAATCTGTACAAACTGAGTAAGTCAATCCGACATAATGAATACCTACAAGTAAGTATTAACCACAAAACTGAAAGTCTGGGAATCGGTGACATCTATATTATTAATTATAGAATAGTATGTGCTATACAATTTATAATCAATAAATATCACTACAGCTGGGCCGGTTTTTTTTATTAATAGCGCATTTTTTATAAATAAAAATTACTGGGGCTCGAACCCGCCACCTCAGAGCTTTTAGACTGAGACGTTACGGACTACGCTATTCCGTCCTTATCATTTAGAATTAAATTTGTTGATTTAACAATTAACAAGAGCTTTATTTTTTTGCTTTTATTTGTTAAATATTTAATAGTATAGTACTGACAATTTAGTAAAAAAATCATTTCAGTTTATTTTTATATAATCTTTTTAAGTTTAATTTAAAAAATCTTTAAAAAACGTGTTGAATCAACTTGTAACAGAAGCATTAAGCTTATAATTGAAATTTGTTAAATACATAAATGTATAAAACTGTCAATTAATAAATAAAGAAATAATTTAGATATTACTCTTTGAGAATTTATTTTGAAGAAACTTTAAAAGAACATATAATATAAACTTTAAGCTTTTTACTATATTTCTAAAATAAATAAATGTATAAAACTGACTTGAATGTATAAAACTGTGAGAAATAACTTGGATAAATTTTTATACAATATTTTAAAATTTACATTGAAAAAATCAATTTAACGTGTAATTGGAGATTTAAACTTTATATTTTTTTATTATATAAATGTATAAAATTCATAATTTAGTTAAGAAATAATTTGGATATATTTTATATAATATTTTTAAATTTACATTGGAAGAAGCTTTATAAAAACATGTTGTTGATTTAACGAATAATAAGAGCTTTATTTTTTTGCTTATATTATATATTTATTAAATACATAATTGTGTAATTACAAAAATTTGGTAAAGAAATCATTTTGGTATATTTTCATATAATCTTTTAGAATTTACTCTGAATAAGATTTTAAAAAACATATTGATTCAACGTGTAATAAGAGCTTTAAGCTTTATATTCAAATTTCTGAAATATATAAATGTATAAAACTGACAATATAATCTTTAAGAATTTACTTTGAAGAAACTTTATATAAGAGCTTTCCATATTTTAGTGTTTTTTTCGTGTATCGTTAACGTTTTTCGACGATATATTATCATTATTCTTTTTTTAGTAGTTGGTGTATTTTGCAGATTTATATGAATTTACATCAAATAAAAGAGCATAAAATTAGTTTTTTTATAAAAAAATCTGCAGAAAAACGATTTTCAATATTTATATTATATATCAAAAATATTGGTTTTCAATGGAAATAAATAAATTTAGAGTATTTAGAATTCGCTGCTTTAACTACTAAATTTTTTCCAATATTAATATACATTTAATTTTATTGTCTCCTATATATTATTTCTAGGTAATTGTCATAAATTGTAATAAATCTTAATAAATAATGTGATTATATACTTATTGTAACATTTTAATTTTCATATTTTTTTTATTAAATTCCTATTGCTTAAATAAATAAGAAAACTTTAATGGAATTATTTTCTATATATGTTTTAACATATATATTTAAAAAAAACAATGCATGAAATTTATAATATTTTATTGTCCAAAATCTGACAAATATTTTTGATTGGATAGTAATTATATAGTAATTCTGATAAACTTTAAATTTATTTCTCTAAAACTTATATTATATACAGTTTTTTCTATTTTATGGAAAAATAATTTAGAGAAGCCCAACTAAAAATCATTATTTTTTTAATAATAATCTAAAATTTATAAAACTTATTTTATAAATATGATACCTTTATAAGTTTCATATTAAATATATTCTGAAAAAATTCATTCATTTAATATTTCCATTATAACAGTAAATAAAATGTATGATTTTAACAAAGCAAAAGCTTATAAGCTCTTTATAAAGAATATTTTTCCATTTGACTCATACATAATAAATTAGTAACAACTTTTAACAAGACATTTTTTAACATTATTCGAAATTGTATTTAGCGTTACATTTAAATGCAATTTTTCTTTTAAATAACATTTCAGTTCCTGTAACGTGACCCTCATAATAAAAACTGTCACGTAGGATATTTAATCCATCACGTACAATTGAAGAAACTCTTACCAATATAAATACAGTACATTTAATAATTGTATATATGACTAAAATATTTAAAATAAATAAATTAAATAATAATATCAATAATAAATAAATTAAATTAAAAAATATTATAAATATGATTTATTAATACTCACATTTTGTACGGACAGTGCCAAAACAAGCAAGGAGCTCGCCAAGAAAAACTTTGTTAATTGATTCCTGTTTGGATTTCTCCCCCCGGTATTCATTTTGCTTCTTCCACTTGTTGTTTAACGAAACTTTTATTTTTTCAATATGCGTACAATTTGCATACAAAGTAAATATAATCACTATATAATTCTGGTGATGAAAATGACAACCACTCCACGTCGGTCACATGGAAAACTTAAATATTTATCGGAAAATGCTTCGGGACAAGCGTACGCTTCACGTTCGGGAGAACAGTGAACTTGCAGAGTTTTCCGAGGCTTTTATATAGTCACCCTTGCGACCATGCAGGGGTGGAAAACTGCGCGAAAGCTCTCAAACTGTTCGCCAACGCATCTCTGTAGATCGTTTATTATTATTATATGCTACGTTCGTTTAATTGACATATCAATACATGAGTTACATCATATTTTTTTATTTTTTAAATATGAATATGATCAAATACATAAATCAAATAATAAGCTAATGTCTATAAATCAAAGATCTTAAAGCTAATATACTAAGTGAGTAAATAATTTGAATATTCAGTGTACTAATATGTATTTATTTAAATTTAAATATCATACATGCTTTAGAATCTTAGGGTTAAATTCTACAGCGCATCTGTGAGAGCTGCGTGGTGCGCAAGTAATAGACAAATAAATTTTCGTATATGTGTACTTCGTATTTACAGAGCCATATCTGCATGGAGATGCAAATGATGCTGTGGCAAAATTTAACAGAGGGGAAAAATGTATATGATCAGTATTGCAAATTTAAAACACTTACTCTGTGTAATAATATAGTGTATTATTTTACATTATATTATTTCAAAATTAAAATAAAATGTTATATTTTATAACGAGAAACCGGAAGCAACAGTTTGGACACCTGTCAAGGTAAATATTATGAACTATGCACTCCACGGATAGCTAGTTTTATTTGGCGTATCATAAGCTATCAATGTATATATCTATAGATAGTTTACAAAATATTGCTTAGGCTTTCTTGAATATTTTGCTTTCGAGTAATCTTTTAGATCAGTCTTCAGTAATGTTTATCAAAGATATTAAGCGCTCAGATCTTAAATATGCCTATGAAAAGTTGAAGACTGGTTTTTCTGGACCTGATTTGCTTTCCTATTTAATTTTGAAAGGTTACGATGTAAATAAAAAAAACGGGCCTCAGCTGCAGTCACATCTATTGGTTATAAATTATATTACACATAATAATTTATATAATTATTAATATAGAAGTCACCGATTCCCAGATTTAGTCTGGTGGTTAATAATTACCTGTAAGTATTCATTATAATTGATTGACTTACTCAATTGTTACAGATTTACCCCGTTGTGACGCATTGGGCTTACGTCTGTCAGGTTACAACGGAAGATTTAATAAAAAATAAAATAAAATAAATTGGTTTATATAAACCGAATTTTGCCCAGTAGGAGAGCGAAAAAACAATTCTCCCTTCTCAGAAGTCAATAATCCACGCCAAAAGCCATAAAAATTAGCCACCGTTACGATATATTTTCTGAAATCATATTTTATGCGAAATATTTTTATTAGGCATTAAAAATTATTAAAAATATCTACTCATAATATTTACCTGATAATTAGTCGTGTTTTCTTTGCTGCTTAGTGTTGCCATATAGTGAATTTCCAGTCCAGGTCAAAAGCAATAAAATTGTGCCGTCATGGTAAAAGCGTTTATATTAAGACTTATTATAACAATATTACGAGTGAGAATTAAATAATGTACATCTAACCGTCGCGCCGTCACCGACTGCAACGGCACCGACACGATTTTATTGCTTTTGACGTGGATTTTTGACTTCTGAGAAGGGATAATTGTTTTTTGCGCTCTCCTATTGACCAAAATTCGGTTTGAATATACTTTGATCAATACTCTCATATCAGAAGTCCGTAGTAATATCAGTAAGGATAGCTATCATATTTTTAAAACATAGTATAATATCGAAATGCGTACGAACTATGGAGCATTGTGTGAGATGCGATGTCTGTTTTTATCGATTCTTCCGCTTATTTCCACCTGAGAGTTGAGTTGAGTTTGTATTTTAAACTTAACCTAATGAAAGTTCTAAAATTGTAAAAGTGGTCAAGCTAAGTTTGGTTAATTCGCCTAGTTTAGGTTTGGGTTTGAACAGAAAATTTACGTTTCACAACTGTCAAATTGAGTTTTAGAGACATCTTAGAATAGCATATAATTTCACTAGTGCATATCAGTTAAAAAATATTTTCTCTATATATCTACTGGTGAAAAAGTATTTGGACTTCACTAGTAAAAATATAACTTTACTAAAAAATACAACCATTTATACATTACATCAATAAATAATGATAAGTATGTAAATATATATATATATATATATATATATATATATATATATATATATATATATATATATATATATATATATATATATATATATATATATATATATATATATATATATTACTACGTATGGAAAAGTTTAAATCATATAAAATTACTTGTACCTGCAATAAAAATATATATCTACCGGTGAAAATATATTCCGATATGATTTCACTGGATTGATTCAATTTTATAGATTTTATAGATAACCCAATAATTTCTGGTTTGGATTTAAGGATTTCAGCATTTTTCAGGGAGAGGAGGGCAAAAGTTGGTCAGTAGATGATAGTTTTTTTATTATTTTGATTCATTAAAATTCATAGTATTTCATGCATTTTTCTAGGCAAATTTAAAGAGGACAAATGGACCTGCCTCCTAAATGACGTCCTTAATTTTGGACCCTATTATAAATGTGCTGCGGCTGCTGTACATTTCACATCGCGAATATTTTTAAAAAAATGATCCTCCTATTGACCCAAAAACATTTTATTCCACATTAAAAGAGTCAATTGAAAAAAGGATGCTAGATAACAATGTCGAGTTTGCACTCTGGGCTCGTTTATTTGACAAAAAATATTGGCCTGAAGATATTGATGTCATGTTGACATTTGGAAAGATGGAAATTAGAAACCTGTTAGTTAACTTACCACTAAACGAAAGAAATTATTCCTGGATTTTGCGAATACATGTGTATTGGGATTTTTCCCTTACCTTAATGGCAAAAAATTTATAGGTTTTGAAACCCTTAAAATTTAACTCTATCGACAAGATTCCAAATTTGCATTTTAGCAATTTATCGAATTTAAATCTGCATATGCAAAGACATGCTAATTGCTCTTAAGAAACCCAGAAAAACAGAGACAAATAGATGTAAATAATACACTGAAATATTTAATAAATCCCAATTGATTTATTGGCGATAATCATGGTATCGAGTTTTCAGTAAAAGCTCTTAAATCTATTAGGGAAATAATATAAAGGATTAGCTAAAGAACATAAAATTTCTGAGCCACTCAAAACGCCATCCGTTGGATTATCTTCAGTCTTCTTTAAAATTCTTATCAATTGAACAAATGTCTATGAGGCAGATGTTATACGACACAATATCAATTTTATAAATGGTATTTATTGTAATAAATATATTGTATACATTAATTTATATAAAAATGCAATTTCGGTTCAGGGTTGAATTATCCATCAGCGAGCCCCACTCCTGATTGTTGGACCAAGGTCGGTCACTCGCGCAATATAAACGAGGAACAGTTTCCAGACCTTACACTATTGCCCGATAAATTACAAAAAATAAAGATAGTGTAAATTTGTCTGTATAGATAAAAAAAATATAAGTATATTTAGCCAAATAGGTATAATATACTACTCGTATTGATTTAGTAATGATTTTATATTAAATAATTTAGTTACAAGAAAATACTATTTATATTGACTTCTTAAATTATCTGATTATGATAATGTTATTTAATAATTTGGATGCACGATCTTTATTTGGTTGTGAAGCTATTGAATGCATATGATTGAGACAATATTTACTGGATCCTATCGATTTGCTCTTTCTGCATAATCACAGTCACCATTAGAGTATTAAAAACTTGTACTGAAATATTTAAATAATTTACTAAAAATTATATATATGAATATACGTATTTATAAATTAAAAATACTATACTTATATACGTTTAAAACGATTTTTTTTAACCATCTCTGGGGATTTCATTTAATACTCTTGATATAATTTTATCTTAAATTTAATCCAACTGAATAAGATGAATCTAGACATATAAATACAGTTTAATTAATTAAATATTATTTTTAATATCCAGCGATTATAGACCTTCAAGCTTCGTGTGCTTTATTTTATTATTTTACTTTAATTGTATTTATTTTTAGTCATTCCAGATTTTATCCAAAACATTTCACTTACAACTTTACATGTTAACTATGTGCACTATTTACGGGCATAATATACTCAGTCATGTTTATAGCGTGTAATAAAAACACCCCTTAAATTTTATGGTTGCAATTTTAACATTTTTATTAAACACACTACATTTAGATTTTTATGTATGCATATAAAAGAAATACGAAATAAAATATAGAGGTAAAAATAAATACAACATGTGTGTGTATAGATAATCCTTCTTCGGATCATTGGATATTTTAAATATTTTATAGAAAGCTCACACACTAAAATATCTAAGTATATATGTTAGATATAGAAAATGTGAAAATGCTAAATCCGTTTCGTTGCCAAAGAATTTTCTCAAGCTCACCAAAGTTCGAAATAGATTTGCGGTAGGCTTTTCAAAACAAACAATGCAGAGATAATTTCGGCGTGGGCGAGTTGCGATAAACCTACCACAACTTTGGCACTAAATTTTTGCAAACTGACGAAACAATTCCAGAGATTTTATGGAGGGTTCAAATAAATTACCGTCACTTGAATCTGATTGAAAAAAATCTTTTATATTTCGCTAAAAAAACGTTTAGCAGTAAGTAGATTGCCTTTGAAAATCTCAATTTAATTAAAAATATATCTTATAATGCTCCGATGATAAATTAATTAAATTTATACCCAAAGTGTTCGAGATGCTGCTTTTTAAAAGCCTGAAACACATAATTGCAAAAAAGAAAGTGTTACTTTCTTATCAGTTTGTCTTTCGAGATAAGTACAACGATTGACATAAAATAATAAACGACATTAAAAAACGCTCAAAGAAGAAAATATCTTCCTAGACGTCACAAGTGTTTAAAAAAGTTTGACATAATCTTTAAATTTAGAAAATTCTCCCGAATCTATATTGCTTGCTTTTGAAATAATATCTCGACGATCAATACTTGAGGGTGCGATACAAAGACGGTTATTCTAGTTACCCTTAAATTTCTGACTAAAAGAAAAATAGGAAAATGTTAAAATAGTCTATGGCAAATGTGCGACTGCGACGGTGCTAACACGATTTTATTGCTTTTGACGTGGATTTTTGACTTCTGAGAAGGGATAATTGTTTTTTGCGCTCACATATTGGTCAAAATTTGGTTTAGATAAGCTTTATTCGATTCTCACTTAATGTAATTCATAATATTTCTATAGAAAGTCTAAATATGAACGAATAATTGTATTCCCTTTGACGTGAATCTAAACAGTGATCGCCTTAAATTTAGCTATAAAAATGCTCGTCATTTAATGAAATGATATGAATTTTATTAAAACGGAAATATTAAAAAAGCGACCAACTTTTGCTTCCCTCTAGAAAATACTGAAATAACATTACTGAAGAAACGCTGGCATAAGTGTGTTATAATATATCCAATGGGGACTAATTTAAAATATACAATACCAGTATTAAATACAAATTGTCGTTTTTAATAAATATAACCTGTATAACAAAAGCAATCACTTTAATGAACGAGCACATACAAGGGTATTAGTGAGTAATTAATAAGGTTTAGCGACATTTAAAAGCACGCTCGAGGACTTAACCTTTTCCAATTGCCAGTTTCTATTTTCGTAAGTAACTACTCTAAGAGATTTTCTTTGATCGAATCAACGAGAGTGGCAAGAAAATGTGTCAATTAAACGGTCCCAACCGTGGGGTAGTAAGGGGTCAAGTTACCTCTCCCCGAGGGAAAATAAATAACTTGGTAATAGGGTGTCGAGAGGGCGGCTTATGGCAAATTGCCTTTTCCAGCTGCTGTGAATTTTCCGAAGATACACCGAAATGGGTATACATACATACACTTGTAATGTAAATATGTGTCGCTTTTTGTGAATTTAAATTCAGTAGATAGACCTGAATAAAACATATATTTCTTACTTTATGAATACATGTTTTATCTCGATATTTATTTCTTGGAAAATTTTAATACACGCCCGCTTGAACGCTTCATATTAAACTTCTAAGTAATAAAATACGTGGGCGCATATGCAAAAAGCTATATTTGAACGCTAATTATCTACAAATTTAATAAAAAATAGCAAAAGTCGTCACTAAGGCAATATAAGATAAGTCCATTAAAAATCTTTTCAAATATATAAAATAATCTTAATACATGTACATCGGTAGCGTGCCCTCTATACATGCGATAGATTCAAAACGTCAACCGCATGTACCGTGCATGCGATTGACGTTTTGAATTTACCGCATGTATGGACGGCACGCCACTGATGTACATACATATGGATCAGTGGTAGTGCGTTCGTAAAAGCTGTGGAAGCGCCGCTTCCACCGCATATTTGCGTTATATGTCATTAGTGAATATTGCGCCTTTATTTGGAATCACGGCGCTCCACAAGATCTAGCGGTCCAGGCAATCGCCTATACTGCCTACCTCTCGGGCCGGCCCTGATTGCAATTAATTTGTACAAGATCCGTTAATCTATTTTTTCCGATGTACAGAAACTGTGTTTTAGTGGCCTGCCTTTTGGACCGGAAAACGGGATCTATTGGTAACAGTACAAATAACGAAAGATTGTGAACAGTTGAAAAGATTACACCACTGATACCCAAACACAAAAAAAATGAACCTATGAATTTTAAAATAATATCGCTTCCAGATTTATGTGACACTAGATACGAACAAGATAATCTCAGATAAAAACTGAGAATTCATCAAATCGTCAATAATCACCTTTTATTTTCATGTTCATATGTAAACCAGAACGCTGCCAAAGAAAAATATCTTAACTTTTATTCGACGACTTCGCTTCCGACTTGGAATATACGAGAGTTCGATCTCAAACTCACAACCAGTGGATCTTACACTGAATTGACACATACGACACCTTTGAAGTACAGAGAAAAGCATTTGTTTCTACTTCAATCGTCAGATTTGATTTGGCCAAGCAGTCACTTTCAAGCACCAAGAGTTTGACTTGACCTTCGAGATGATTTAAAGACTTTTATATGCAGCGCAACGACACAAATTACACAGTACGTATCTATATCGCAATACCAACTTATTGCATAAATTGAACGACCGCATCTCAAATGCCGTAACTTCAAAATAATTGAATTAATAATAATACACTTGGAATTCAATGGCAACAAGATCAAGAAACATGCAGCTTGTGATGTAAATTTTTAAAGAAAGAATAATTTACAGAAATTCTGCTTTTATTGGCCAATATGATCTCTTCTTAAACTGAATAACAATATTTATGAAGAAATCTGAGCAAAAGTATATACTTTATATGCAGTAATGGATAGGATATTAACGGAGCTTAAATGTGTAAAGATGAAAATTAATATTATTTACAAGATTTTTCCATTTATGTATAATCAAAAATATCCATTTTATGTAGAATATTATGTTAAGCATATATACAAAAAAAATAATGAAAATAAAAAAGTTTTAAATATTTAATTGTTAATATACTTCTGACCTACCTGAATTATTTTGAATCTAGAAACAGTAACGTCTCTGAATTAGTAATTTTTTGAAATGAAGGGCATATGCCACACAACTGATAGCAGTGAAATTAACGGTGCATGTAAGCGCGACCTATATTGTCTCATTGTGTAATATACATTCGTTGTGATCTTCCTGAAACCTAATATATATTTACACCCTGTTAACCAATACAGCTTACCAAACTGGAGTCCTAGATTTTTCCTCTTGTTCCAAATATGAGTTCTCCAAGTCAAACCTCTGTCAAGGTGAATCCCTAGGATCGCTTTGCTATTAAGGAAGACCAGAGGAAAATGAAGGAGGACATCTGAAAAAATTGGGTACAAGTTTTTAATGGAGTCAAACATGACATGGAATGGCGGTCGCTCAGATATGATTTAAGTACTAAAAATAAATTAATAATTTAAATAAGAAATAAATACGTAAAATTCAGTTTAGTTATCGCTATCTTATCGAGTATTTATTTTAAATATAAAATACATTTAAAAAACCGTAGAAAAATAATACCATTCCTATATAAACACGTTTCAATACCAACTGGAAAATCACAGTACTTCATTCATCTTAACATCAATTGGCCAATCAAAGTTTTACTTCTGCCAAAACTCCTTTAGTTTAGCCAATTTTTGCTCGAGTAAATGTATATCATTTATTCTCTCGGGTGTTGGAATATCACTTCCGAAACTCATGTCAATATCACAATCAACGTTAGCATTAACAGGAGTCGTGTTTTTATCAACCTTCTGAACATCCACGTTTTCTTTATCAACATTATCATTATTAATTTTGATATTCCAAACTTTCTTTGGAGTAATGATAGCGTTTTCATTGATTTTCAGCGTTAAAACATTGCCATTTTTTGGTGAATCAATATCAATATCGAAGAGTTTTTTATTTGAGCAATTCAAAGGCAGTTGCGATTTGCTCTTCAACATCTTTTTAGCTGGAGTATTACCAATCTTTAATAGCGACATTGTATCAGACAATCCAGATAATTGCTCCAAAATATCTATAATAAAATAAGCAATATTATTATTAATTACATCTTAAATAAATAAAAAAATAAGTCAATATTCACCAGTTATATGAAAATCTAAGCTATTATTTAAAGAATCGATAGTTCTTTCGGCTAAATTATTAGTTACGGACAGTTTTTTGTTAACTCCTTTAGCTTGACTCACTAGAACTTTTCTACGCAAAGATTTATTTGATTGCTTGGCACTTTGCTTTTCACTATAAAAAATACTTTTAAGCTTAGAATCATTAGCTTCTCTTATAGAATCGTCGTTCAGATAACTATCCGATACATTAGCTAGCATAAATGCATCATTTGATTCGTCAAAAATTCCACTCGCGGATATAACATCATACAATGTTACATTTCGTCTATATTCCACGGTTTCAAGTCTTTTCAAAATAGGCTTTAATGTTTCAGAAGGACTTGTTTCAAACAAAGATTGCTTCTGACGCATGTTAGGCACTGATCTTATAATGGTGGTTCGCATATAAGTTTTATTGAAATTTTTAGACTTTGCCAAAGCAAGCTTATCAGGCAAGACTTCGGTCTCATTTTTAATGGAGCCTTTGAAAATATCGAAGACTTTAAAGAGTCCTTTTCCTTTTTTTATATCAGTTTTTATAAATGTTTCCGAATTGACTTCTCTGCATTGATTTGTCGATGTTTCAAGATCGTCATCTGCGAATGTTTCATCATCTGGATTTTCATTATCGTTCGCTAATTCCTTTGTGATTTTAGATAATACGTTATATAAGAGTTTTAGACGTTTCATGATCTTATCGTGATTAGCTTCTTTATCGATCAATAACGTTTTAGAGTCCATTAAGAAAATATTTTTAACTGCCTTACATTCTTTGATCACTAGAATAATAAATCATAACATATAAAAGCAAAATTATTTACAATAAAATTATTTAAATAATATACCTTTACGCAAATCTGTAACAATCAACGGTAAAGTTTTATTATCTTCGAATATCTGAGGTTCGTATACGAAGTAAGTATTGACGTAATCGTAAACGCATTCGCCTAAGTGAATCAAATATTGAACTGAAAATGAATCCAGCGCTTTTCCTTTTTGCAATAACTTGATTTCACTATAGTATTTTTCAATCACAAGCTAAAAATATTATAAAAACATGAAGTAAAATATTGATTTTATATAAAAGTGTAGCAAAAACTAACGTCAATAAAAGCTGAGGGATCGATTATTAAATACACAGCAGTTCTTAATACTCGGACTTCTTGAATCCAATGATCGACAAGGAACTGAGCATATTTTCTGTTGCTGTTTGAAAATATTGCTGGAATCAGATGAGCTTCTAAAATTTCTAAGCTCGCTAAACAACTCTTCAATTGTAAAACTCCTAAAATGTATTATTAAAGATTTTTATATAAGAACATAAAATATAGATTTTATATTGTAGAGCAATCACTACAATATATTAATAAATAAAACAAACTTTGTTCGTCAGCTGAGCAAGATATTGCAAATAATCCAATTTGTATAATCTGTTCGTTGTGAGTATCAAACTCTTTAATGCTGATCAAATTTTCAGCTTTATCTGAAAAAAATATTTATAGGTTTGCTATATGTATTATAAATAAATAGGATGACTATGTTGATATATTTTAAAAAATATTTTCGCGATAGATTCGAGACTATTTTTTTTAGATTTTCTTTTAGGAATAACCACATGAAACTGAATGTATTACTAATTAATTTTGCTACATTAAATCCATATTAACAAATTGAAATAGCGCGCAAAAATATCAGCTGCGGTGAAAGTGTTAATGGTTCTTTGAGAAAAAAAAAATTATAACTATTTTATATAAGGGAGGGGGGAGTTCTATTTCGAGCGTCCCGTTTTGAGTCCTGGGAAATGTCACCCTAATTATATATTTTTTTTTCAATAATACCTTCGTCTTTGTGACTTAACATTTTTTGTAGCAACTCAGATGGATCCATTAGACATTTGAGAACGAGCCCGAGAACAGCTTTGTTCATAGACGTCTCAAGACTGCACACAGCATCTCTCAAAATATCATTGAACATCCTTATTGTAGGATAATGTAAGTTTTGCTTAATTTTTAAATCATTTGCGTCCAAATCTTGTACTTCACCGACTAAAAACTTTGGTTCAAATAAGATTTCCGAAAGCAAATTTTTAGACTCTCTTAAAACCTATAAAAAAAATCATTTATATTATATTTCTAAATAAATAAACAATTCTATTTGCATAATAATTACCACGTGACATCTAGCGTTTATGATACGCCGATCGTCTGATAAACAATTTTGGCAAATATCCATAGCGGAAAACACAAGTTCTCTCACAACTTTATGAAAACTCAATAAGGTAGAAGAGCACTGAAATAATTTGATTTAAGCATTATTATAATTCAATATTAGCTTTAAAAAGTTAAATACAAGAGTCAATACTTCATTTTGTAGTTTTAATCTGTTGCTTTTTTTCAAAGAATCAGAATCTTGATTGAACAAAGTTTGTATGACGTCAAATAATTTCAAAGCATCGTCAACCCATGATATAAAGCTTTCCTTAATAAGCTTTTGAAAGTCTAAAGTATCGTTTTTAATATCGCATTCCATGCTTGTAACGTGATCCTTTAAGTTGTCATGTCCGACTTCATTACCGCACAAGTGCAAGTATATATCATCCACTTTCTTAAAGCACCATACAATCCTATCCAAGACGAATTGTCTACTTTCCTGTAACAAACATTATTAATCATGTTTCAAAGCATATTTTGATAATAAATCAATTCTCACTTCTGCTATATTCCCCTCTGCAATTTCATCTTTGTAAATGTCAGCCATTAGACTCGCACATTTTAAAATCTGATCGTTGCACAATGTAAACAAATCTTTGTACTTCGAATCGTTTGGATTGGTTTTGCTGTCTTTCGAAGACGAAGATTCGTCCGAGTCGTTAAATATCTCACTTATAGCCTTTAGCTTGTGAGATGTGTTGTAAATAATGTCCTGAATTGGGTTATAAAGTTTATTGTAAATATAAAAGTATAGTCATTTACAGAATGTTTAAGATAGCTACAATGAAATGACGAATCGATTCTTCTGTGGGTTTCGTAACAGCAGAGCGAACTTCCGTCTCCATTTCGTCAAACAACAAACACAACTGCCAATTGCCAATGACTTTTGAAATTGGAATGCTAACGCGTGTGCCCCTTCTGGCAGTTTATATGCAAATGTCAATAAGCTAAGTATATAATAATTAATATTGCATATAATATTTTTATTTTAAAAGCTTATTTAATTGCTCAACAAATTTTATATTTAATTAATTTATTATGTAATTCTATTATTTGTATTTTTACATTTAATGGGGTATTATCGAACATGCATTTTATTTTAACAAAAAATAGGTACTTGTAAATTAGCAAGTCAAAACGATTAAAAACTACTGGTTATACTGCTTTATTCGTGCCATTTACCATGGTCTTACTGCCGTGCACAAGTACGCTAATGGAAATGAATCATCACTGCTTTCCTCGAACTGTTCAAACCCAAACCTAACCTAAACAAATTAACCATCATACTGTTGGGACCTATTTAGATTTCATTATAGCCAAAACTTGGCGGCACTCTGGTAACACTAGCGTGACGGTTTTTTCTCTCACCTGGCAGCCCTCAGCCTGTTGAGCGTTATAGACGCATGGTAACCGATTAGTTTTGATAAAATATCAAAGATATTGACGTGGAAGACATGTAGTTTCAACGATACGGCGCAACTTCCCACACAGCGAAGGCAAGTTTAATGTTTTGCGTGTATTTTCCAGATTGAAATATTTTACGTTTTGGTGACTTCAATTGGTCGCCAAGATCATACAATTCAACGCTAAACGTAGCTTCACACGTGCCGGATGGATTCGCCCGGCACCGTGTAGTGGGGATGGTGTTGTATGGGCTAGTACTTACCATTTCAGACGTGCCGGACGAATCCATCCGGCGCCGGCCCGACGCTGGCTGCTCACTACAACTGTGCGGCGCCGGATACCGTGCCAGTGACCCGCCAGTCAACTTCCAACTGGCATGCCAGCAATTGGCTAAATCAGCTCTAAGTAGCGCTTTTTCGCAACAATAATTCTTTCACTTGCTGGCACTGTGTAAACGGTAAGGCGCCAGTGGACTGGAATGCCACTCGTCGCGTGCCAGTGACCCGCCAGTAAATTTCCAGCTGGAATGCCAGCAACTGGCAGCGTGTAAATCAGTCCATATTTTATTATAAAAATAATTTTATTCTATTTCCATAAAATAACAATTATTCTTACTATGCACGCAGCTACAGCGCTTATGGCCAAATGAGTCAACTTTAGACAGTTCAACAGCTGTTTTATTTTTATACGCCGCATCTTTAAATATCTTTTCATTTTCGATGTTTGACGCTAAAACATCGCCGCTGCTCCTATTTAATTAACTCGCCACTAATTACGTTAATCAGCAAGCGAGGTTTCTTTTCGAGACTATACTTTTACATTGGACGTAATCCAAGAAATACGTATATAAACGCACGAATGAACACCAAACACGTCACGTATAACCTAAAAATAAACAAAACTCACCTGATGACGTGAGTTTATCGGCGGCAACTGTTCCGCGTTGTTCTGTCGAATCCACAAATTACAAATTTAAAATGGAGCTACCCTATATGAAGATGTTCATATATTGCTTGACGTTTCTGGCATACGCATGGACCGGAATGGGATCCGGTATCCTTAAGAATCTCAGAGACGCCGTTCTGGCAGCTGAAGTGGTATTTGGGGATGTTATTAAGAACGTGATAACTGTGGCCGAGAAGTTCAGATCGATGCACGATGTATTCGACGCAGCAGTTGAAGAGCATTGCTTGTTTAAATGTCCAGAAGGTATTATAATTTAACATTGTACCAAAGAAGAATCGGAATTTTAATTTATTTTGTCTTTTAGGCCAAGCTCCTGTTAAAAATCGAAATCATGTACCGAAATCGGACGGATGTGGATCCTTGGGTATTCAAATCGCATCTGAGTATTTACCTATAGCTGAAATGACATCGTGTTGTGAGCTACATGATAAATGTTACGATACCTGTAATTCAGGAAAAGAGGTGTGCGATGTTGATTTCAAGAGGTGTTTGTACAATTACTGTGATACATATAAAAGCTCACTGGGCGGAGATACATTTGTTAAAGGTATGATTATATTATTGATTCAGAAGAAAACTTAAATAATAATAAAACAGTCATCGATGACATTTTTATATGAAACAACCAGAAATTATTTTTATTAGTAGTAATAGAAAACACTGAAAGTCACAGCTTAAATCTCTTAATAAAAAGGCGCTGGGTTACAGAAATTCTTAATAGTAACGTACCTGAAAAATCCTATTTAATGGATTTTCTCAATTGTGAGTTTATTTGGCCTCGCAGAGGTTCTTGTTTGCTACAGATTATAGTGATATATAGGATGTGGATCACTGATGTATTATCAATGTGAAATGCATTCTGAGTAGAAATCTCTACTGAGGTCTTTATTATAAATCTTTTGTTGCAACATGACAGGCATAAGTGCAATGCGTTACAATGAGGTTAACAACCTCAACAACTACTAAGTAAGTAGTAAGACACCAGACTGAAATCAGTAACATATATTTTATTAATTATGAACTATTATTACGGCTTATGCACAACCTAGCTCCATTTTATTTTAATTATTTATCACAGTATTAATCCGTGATATTAGGAAAATCTAGGAAAACCTAATTTGCGATGATCAATCAGAATTATAATTATATAATAAATCACTAATTCCGATTTCCCGGACAGAAATTAAAAAAAACACTGGGGTACATATGAGATTCGAACCCGTCTTTCTAGTAGTATTAGTCACGGTCAATAATATTTTAATTATTTTTTATAAATATTAAATAAATTAAAAAATACCTTTTATTCTTTCAGGTTGTAAAGGAGCAGCTAAATTATTATTTACGGGTACGCTGACCTTAGGCTGTAAATCGTATCTTGACGCCCAAGAAAAGGCTTGTTTTTGTCCAGCGAAAAAATATAAAAAGTATTCGACTGGTGGCCCTGAACTTTAGAATTATTCATTTAGTTTTTGGTTTTGTGATTTGTTTGATATTATTATTATTGCTTTTTTAATAAAATTTAAAGATAATACTCTTGCCCTATTGTTTGGTATTAAATATATAAATTATTTTAAAGATATTTATTTTGTAGTTATCGTTTCATCTCTTCAATGATGTAATTTTAATTTATATGAAGCAATTGTAAAAAATATGTTTCTTTAGTAAATCTTATGCATGCATAATATATAACGCCTCCATGAAAGATCTCATTTTGTACCAATCTTGATATTGAATATAAAAATACAGCTTTTACAATGTCATTTATTTATAAACAAGAAATCCATTGACAGAATTAAAAGATATATATTTACCTTTGTATTATTTTTATATGGTTGTAATTAAAAAAATAAACCATTTTTTAAAAAGAAAGTTATATTTATTTCCAAATTATTCTACAATCACCAGCAAAAACACAATTAAATCATGATGTACGTTACAAAATATGGACTAAAGAATTAAACAAATTAAACGTTGTTCGTAATCCTTACGATAATAATGGGAATATCAGTATTATGCAAACATTTACAAACTTCTACGTAAAACGCTTCACATGTCTCAATCATACATGAAAAAATATTTATAAATATAAATTCATTTAATATAAAATTTAAAAAAAATACACTTTCTCGTTAAAAAAAATAAGATGGAAACATAAGTTGCTAATAATTTCTTTTTAATAATAGTATGTATGCGAAAATAAAAATAAAATTTAAATAAATATGCACAGTAAACGCTAAGTTAATGAGGCCCCACACAATAATACAACGAAGCAAAGATAATTATAATGAGTATTTCTACGTGAGGAGTTGTTTTATTTCTTGTTTTTCAGCCGCATCAACGTAAGGTATTCCTTCGGGGGTGACTCCATTTTTTGATGCGCCCTAAAATACAAAAATAATACTACATAAATATCATAATCTACATCAGAATACTAGTAAGGACTGCTTTGTACAATCCCACAACTTTTAACTGTTCTAAATAGAATTTTGCACAGTTACTCTTCAGGACCCTGCTCCAAACATTGACATCCCCCCGATATCTTATTTTTGGGGCTAAATCCCAGAGTTGGACTTAGCCTCCTTATGTGCTCTTAATCCTACTGTCTGTTAGCTAGCTAATTAAATCCCATCCTTTGCAACGTAGTTGATCCATTTTTTTTCCAATTCCGTGTATTGGTTTTAGTGATCTATTTTTTTCCAATTCCGTGTATTGCTTTTAGTGATCTATTTTTTAGGGGTGGCCTGCCTATCAGTTTCTTCGACCCCAGGTGTTTACTAGCATGGTAACATTCTTTACTAGTTACTAATCGCTTTAATTACTTTTTATTTTCTGGGCTAATCTGCTGACTTTTGCTCTCTAGTGCAAACCAAGCGTTTAGGCTGAATACAGCCTATTCTTTTCTCAAATAGCATCTGTTTAGAATGACTAGAGCTGATAATAATACGCACATTTAGTTTGTATAAATTGACAGACCCCTGATATTGAGTTTGTGAAACGTTCAGATATAATAGCAAATTTATTTTCTATGCACACTTTTGAAGTCTATAAAATAATCAGTGGAGCTTTATATTTTGTCTCGTGTGGTGTAATATATGGTTGATCACTTCACCTCCTCCAATATAAATATGTATTATATTGAATACTATCCATTTCAAATATTGCTTAGTTAAGCTCTAGGACCCTGACGAGAGTAGTTTCTTTACGTCTGGACATAAATTTTGCATACATCAATATAGAAATGAGCATTTTTATTTCAATTCTCATTATTTCCAATTATGTATGAGTTTGCTTTAAAAAGGATTAGTTGCAAAACTTAAAAATGTAATTGCTTTGATGTTGAATAAGGTTATATCTGCCAACTCTTTCTATAGAGCTGCTTTCTGATTTATGTATTTAAAAATTACAAGAATGAATCTTTTTAACTACCACATATTTATTAGTGTTAAATCTTAATCCTGGGCAATCTCGATGATCACTAGTATAAAAATAGTATGGCTCGTATTTTTCGGGTCAGAATTTCTATGAATTGGTCCGAATTTATATTAAATTGGATTGATCAGAATTTATATTAAATGCTAAAAATTACCAGATGGGCAAAATTATTTTTTTCAGTTATTTATTACAGTTCATTGGTTCATTTATAAAGAATAGCTAGGATTTATATTATACAATCTGTATTTTATGTTGACAGATGTCCGCATAATAATACGTCGTCTTTGTCAAGGTGTTTTATACATTTCATAAGAACTTTCTAAAATAAATAATTTATTTCGCATTTATATTTATAAATGTTACATTTTTTTTAATTCCCGTGATCGTCCAATATTTTTATTCTGACCCTGATTACTATAATTATGACCAGTCTGTTAAAAAATTTCTGATCGAGATTTGATTTTTATTCTGACACAAAGATGATTTAAATTCTGACTGTTGCCAAATTTTGGTTTGTGATATAATTGCAAAATAGAGAAGTTTTGGCTTATTTGTGCTTCTTTTATATAAATCATTTTCAGTTTTTGAAAAATGGTTCATTATCTCTACAAAGAATCTGTAACATTTATCTGTTCTGATTGATTTTATCGTATTGTAAATTTTTCCACAAATAAAATTAAAGGTAAAAACCATAGATATAATATTAAATAATATGACAGTTTTGCCAAATGAAGATATGAAAGCGATTTCAAAATGGTGTGCTAAAACTGATGAGACATAAATTGCAAATACACTCTATAGATAAAATGCATGAACGAGAACAATACCAAACGTATTTATTACACGACGTGATATCACCGCATCGTGACCACAAAATAACCGAGTAAATATCATATTGTTTACTGAGCGATCGCGATACAAAGATAAGCATATAGTTCTTACGCTTTTAAGCAGAATCTGTACGCAATCCGTGTGTCCTTCCCAGATAGCTGCCAGGAGTACAGAAATTCCATGTTTGTCCACCACCTGAATAACACGAGCAATATAAATATATTTAAGAATTGCTACAAAAAACATATACTTTAATTGCGTACATTTGGATTGGCTCCTTTGTCGAGAAGGTACGTCAAGACGTCCTTTTGACCGTAATCTGCCGCATAATGAAGCGGCACCCTGCCGTCTATGGCATCGTTAACGTTTATTTTCTAAAAGTTTGAAAAAAGAACAGAATTATACAACATTGCCGAAAATAGAAAGTCAGTATATTAGAATGCATTATATAATTACTGTTATACACATTGCATATATTAATACATCATGGGTGCTTAGCATTTGGGTCGCAAAAAATTATGCAAATACATACGTTTATGTTTACCCAACATATATAAATACATATGCATCAAATTTTGTTTTCATTATGTATCAAATTTTCTTTACATTGTATTCGGGAGATAAGATTATAATTTTTGTACCCGTGTTGTTACTAAAAATAGTAATGTATTCAATTTTTTATGAAACAATTGAAAATGGCCAAGTTTGTTATAGAAATTGCTATATAGCGTTTGACAATCTGTGTTGCCAGTCAGGGCGTAACGTATTAGTTGATGCACAACTAAGGTTTGTTATACTGGTACTACCGGTATTGGGGCAAAAATCAACCTTCGATACTACTGGTATTACAAAATGAACTACCGGTAATACTAAAAAAAAAATTCTTTATTCAAATCCGTACATTTTATTTATTGAAAACGATATCTCCATGGCTTAAAACTGTGAAAACGGCAATGCCCATAATGCTTGAAAGCAGAAGCGGAAAAAAAATGTAACCCCGATAACCTAAGTAGTGTTATCGGGGTAGAATATCAAAGTAGAATAATTTTTAAAATTTAATTAACGTTTAACATAAGTAAAAATAAATAAATATACGAAAGATAAATCTTTCGAAAATAAATATTGAGATATTCCAAAATAAATACGCAATAATTAAAATAAAAATATAAATAAATCAAATATCTGCAAGTAAGCAGTTTTTTAAATTTATTTTTAATCAATTCATCCGTGAAAAACAATTGAAAGAAGTTGATAGGCTCCTGAAACCCTTCTGAAATTTTTGGTCTGAATCACTGCCAAAGAAAAATTATTGTTGTCTCAGAATGTCATCGCTACTATTTACATTTACCGAATTGCATTAAAACAATCCATGAGCGTTTCTTCCAGATTCATCATCATCATTGTCAATAAATAAATGTTTACGGTTTTAATTCATAGGCAAAATCTCACTAGGTATTATTACTTTTACTATTGAAAATATTTGCCTTAGTTTCTTGATTGTATTCACTAGCAAAAATATTATTTTCATAGTAATGCAATTATTTTATGACAAATAAGCTATCATCGTCAGCCACATTATAATTGTAAAAGAATAACTTTTAATCATCACTACTATTGAGTTAATAATTTTTTTTATTAGCATAGTCAGCTGTAGTTGAAAACAATTATTTAATTTATTTAAAGAATATGTACGTAAATTTAAAAATAAAACTTTTTAGATTTAGAACCATATATAACAATCCACATATTTGGGCTTTGACAATAGCTGGGTACTCAACAAGCGGCTAGCGCAAACTGTTCAAAAATTGTTTCGAAAATCCATCAATGGATTAACAGATTTTATAACTAATTTTAGTAATTTGATAATTCAATTAATGCCTTTTGAATTACCAAATCTTTTTACCATAATATGTTAATAGAATTATCCCTGAGTAAGTAATGAAATAAAATACTGGAAATTTTATCATCAAGTCACTCAAAAGGCATAAAAAAATAGGAATTATATTGAGCATGACATATACTATCTGTGCCACATCCGCGAGGACTGATAAAAAAACAAATAGAAAACGTTTGTTATTCTGCAATATTACATATATTTATTTATTTAAAATACACTCCTTCTGTGTCAATACAACGCTGGAGAATGGCTAAGGATTGGCTAAGAATTTGCGTACAATCTCGCTTTGTGCGCTGGTGCATTTGGTATTCTGGTTGAGCTAAAAGAGCTAGCGTCAAAATAATTTCAGTGGTTAATGTCAAAATCTAGTCCTACAAAAAGCATGTCACAATTAAGAGATGGCACTACTAGAACCGGAGATATGACTAATACGACTAGTCCTCGCGGATTTGGAACAGACGGTGTACATGCCTTTGGACTTCTATGGGTTAAAGATATGTTTATATCATTGGTTTGAAAGAAGACATATGAGCTTCGCCAGATATGATATAAAATCACTAATAAGCTTAATGAAGATTAAATCTATATAGTTAATTTGGGGTCATTTAGATACTGTAAAACCTGTGAATTGAAAGAAGCTTAAACCAGTGAAGAATCAAGGGGAGCAGTATCCACTTTCATACATGTCGTTTTTGAATATAACACAAAAGTATTTACAGATTTGTGCAATTAAGTTAAATGAATCCTTAGCAACTTATTATGGAATCAAGACGTATAACGGTACAAACATCTCAATTGAAAAATAATGAAAAACAATAAAGTAGTTAACCCGAGATGATCCAATGCATTGACTGATTTTGACCGATCAGGAAGTAGAGCATCAATCCAAGTCCAGATTAGTCCACCCTAGTGATAAAAATGGATTATTGATCCTTTACATTTACAAAGAAACGGCATTTTAGAGGACTGACTAAAAGGAATTTCAATAGCAAAAGGCCAGTGTTATATCTCCTCGACGAAAACGATTAACGATAAAATAGGATCTATTATTAGTACTGGCAACAGTGAAACTACAGTTTCACTGTTGCCGGATTAATTCAACCTAGGAAAAATTCTCCTGATAAAAATTAGATAAAAATGTACTTTAAAGAGTTTAACGCATTTTTAAACCTAAAACTTTTTTTTATAAATAGAAAAGCGCAAATAAGCATCAATGCTTTTCAGATTCAGTTTTTGCATATTCCGTATTTTTATTCAAAATATAAACACAGGGAAATGGCATAAAAGATCTAGTAAGATTCTGATATATAAGAACGTTCCCATTCGGTACGAAGCGAACAATGCTGAGTTCGCTAGCAACGCCTTAAATCTGTTTAAAAACATCAGCGAGGAACGCACGTCCGCTAATCGAGTGCACCGTGTGAACTTCCGTTAGCGAAAACCGGATCGAATCAATTTGACCGCACGTAAACATAGAGTCGAATCCGTCGGGGCGAAAGGGACGACCGACAGCCGACAGCCGACAACCGACCCGGCGCGGCGCGGCGTTATAAATTCCGACGCAAAAACAGGACAAAGCGGCAACCTGGACGTCGACGATGGAGCGAACTTCGTCGATGTCGCCGTTTTTAATTCCCCACACGAGCTTGCTCATCGCGACGCTCGCAGGAGACAGCCGTTCCTAAACTCTCACCGCACCGGCTCTCACTACTACCGTCTGACACCGCTAGGCCGCCGCTCGAAGTGCCGCTTTCGGCCCTGCTCGAAGTAACGAGCTGACGATTCGATGTAACGAGGGAAAAAAATAATATCTGTCGAGAGACCGAATTATTAAGATCTAGGAAAGAACGAGACCATGCTATGCCTTTTTGTTATTGTTTATGCACGCTCACAAACGCATTTCGTACTCAAACACGATGACGTCCAGCACACGCGGCTTCTCAAACGTTCGCAATAAAACACAATATTTTTTTTAACATTATTTTACAAATAATAATATTCAAAAATCAATGAAAAAATATATATAATAAAATTAAACCTGAATTATTTAAAATAAAACATACATCTATAAGAATATAAAAATAATTTATTCATTTTTTTATTACAGAACAAAAGTTACAAGTACGTCTTCATCTTACGAGCGAAAACGATCTAGGTAGATCTTCGGAGGCAAAAGTCTTTAGTTACAAATAAACGTTCTTCTGTCGTTCAATTATATCTTTTTTAATAATATATATATATAGAGAGAGGCATATGAAATACTTTCGACGGCGTCAATCGTTGATTCTCCACTAAGAATATTTTTGGATCCATATCTTATAGGCACCGAAAGCCATACTATCAATGAGCTCCATAAATATTCTGAATGGCCACCGTCTTGTCCTCTTGTCACCCATCTTTCTTTTGCGAAATTCTCTGACAAAGCGGTAGAGTATAGGCGCGTGAAAGGTTATTAAAACATTTTATTTTTTGTGTAAGTTTGACATTTTATGCATTGGTTAAATTGAATCGTCTTATGGCCAAATGTCTAGAGAACGCCTTGAATGTTCGGTACATAAACCGAACCGCAATTTGTCAACGTTATGAATTCTTAGCCTTTATACTGTTCTTATAGCTTTTTTCAGTCTGTTTAACATAGCCGATTGTTAGTGATATTAATATTAAATATATATTTAACTAAAATCGTTCGATTTGTTTTGCAGCAAACAACACGTCAAAAGTATGACAAGAAGCGGGTAAGAATCTATATGTCGTTATTTTTTACTAGTAAATTACATTTTAATTATTGTATAAACGCAACTAATAAACAAAGTAAATAAACATTAAAATTGTTTAACTCAAACGCAAATCTAAATTGAGGTTATGTGTCAATGTCAATTGCATTTTATATTTGTATTATATAAGGACTATGTTCGGTAATTATGCATGGTTATAATTGATAGGCGCGAGAGAGATGGTAGACGACGTTCGCACAGTAAATCGGTGTCTCCGGAAAGAAAGAGGAGACGTTCTAGAAGCCGAGACAGGCCGTCTAAATCGACGAAACACCGTCGAAGTAGAAGTAGAGATCGCGAAAGTAAAAGAGAAAAAAGATCGCATAGTAGAGAAAGAAAATCGTAAGTTGATCAATTGTTATTGTGTCCATTTACCTATTTATTAATATTAATAATTGATACAATTTTAGAGATAATAAACGCGATAGAGATGGAGACAAAAGGACCAAATCATCCAGGCATAAGTCGAGAGAATCGGAAAGACCGAGAGAAAAAGAACGTTCACGCTCAAAAGAGAAGCATAGTAAAGAAGATGATGTTGAATTCGATCCCGGTAATGTTGATAAGGTAGTGTATTTATATTTAATTTAAGTTATTTGGAAATGTATGCGTATGTAATATAATATGCATTTTAGGAGGAAGAACAGAAGCAACTGGAAGCTGAAATGCAAAAGAGACGTGATCGAATCGAAAGGTGGCGTGTGGAGAGGCGTAAAAAAGAATTAGAAGCTACTAAACGAGAAGTGCAGAAGGGCAGTATTACTGCAAACATTCAGGTGCCTGCTCTCAAGAAATGGTCTTTAGAAGACGATTCGGGAGATGAAGGTAAATATATGGAATTTAAATATCCATTCAATTCAAAAGTTATCATATTTCACACGGCGAAAAACGATACTTTACTCGAGTGTTAACACGACTTTCACACGTGTGCCCATTTACTTCAATGTATGTGTGCAAACCCGGCGGTGGCCGGTATAAAATCGACCAGTACCTTAATGAATTTTAATAAAAATGTACCGATACATCCATTCGCTTGGTGCAGATAACCGACATGACTAAAAAAAATAACGACTATGTGGCAGTTACCTGATTTCAATTTTGTTGTTCCTTGGCGTATGGCAGAGGAAGGGGGCTTATTGAAACTAAAAACCTCAAAACTATGACTAACCCAATTTTATTTTTCAACTTTCTCGGAAAGTAATTTTTATTTGATTCTGAGAAGTGGTGTTATCTCATTTGACGTGCAGACGGTCGCCAGAATTTATATCAGAATACCAGTTAAAACTTTTAGATCAGATTATGCAACATTTTAATGAGTGCCTTATTATATGCAGGATTAGTTAAGCTTCGACACAATTTATTAATGTGACGATTTTATTTATGATTATTCAGGCGAAGAAGCACCAGCGCCAGTGGCACCTGTGACACCTGAAGCTGAAGAAGCTACTGAAATTATTGAAAAAGCTGAAGAAGTAGAAGAAGAAATCGATCCTCTCGATGCGTTCATGCTTGAAGTTCAAAAAGTATGTGATTTAAAAGTCGGTGCAAATATATTTTATACGATATTCTATATGTTGTAACATTTTTAGGAAGTACGTAAGGTAAATAAATTAGATCAGGCTCGTGGAGTCGTTGATGGAAATAAAGGACCTATTCCGACTACTGGTGTCGTAATTTTATCAGGCGTTGCTAAGAGAATACAAGAAAAGAAAAATAAAGGTTTGTTATTTTATATATTTAATAAAGTTTAAAATTATATTAAATTATGTAACGCTCTTATCTTATAGGCGAACTTATTGAGCAAAATCAAGATGGTCTTGAATATTCATCAGAAGAAGAATCCGAAGATATCAAAGACACAGCTGCTAATCTCGCTTCTAGACTTAAAAAAGATTTAGCCAAAGTTGATCATGCATCTTTGAATTATATTCCGTTTACTAAGAAATTTTATACAGAAGTAGGTATTATTGAATTAAATTAATCCTTTATTTGTGTGATTTTTATTATTTTATATTGAATAGGTACCGGAAATTTCTCGCATGACACATGAAGAAGTGGAAGCACTCAGGTTGGAACTCGAAGGTATATCAGTTCGAGGCAAAGGTTGTCCGAAGCCTATTAAAGAATGGGCGCAGTGCGGTATCAGCAAAAAAGAATTAGATATAATTAAAAAGTTAGGCTTTGAAAAACCGACGCCTATTCAAACTCAAGCTATTCCGGCCATTATGTGTGGAAGGTTAGTCCATTGCTTATATAAAACATTTTATATATTTATATATGACATATATCTTTAATTTATAGAGATCTTATCGGAATTGCAAAAACAGGCTCAGGTAAAACTATGGCTTTCATGCTACCAATGTTCCGTCACATATTAGACCAACCACCGTTAGGCGAAACTGATGGTCCAATATCTTTAATTATGACTCCAACTCGTGAACTTTGCATGCAGATCGGAAAGGATATTAAACGGTTTTGTAAAGCGTTGAATTTGCACGTAGTTTGTGTGTACGGCGGAACGGGAATATCCGAACAGGTATTGCCATTTATTTTGTTGGTTTTTGATGTGTTTTTTTTTATTAAATATTATGTGTTGTTATAGATTGCAGAATTGAAACGAGGAGCTGAAATCATTGTCTGTACGCCGGGAAGGATGATCGATATGCTTGCTGCAAATTCAGGAAGAGTCACTAATTTGAGGCGTGTGACTTATATTGTGTTGGACGAAGCTGATAGAATGTTCGATATAGGATTTGAACCTCAGGTAATAAATTTTACTATTATATACTTGATTGGGTATTAAAATCACTATTTAAATAATTGATAATATTTAAAAAAAACATTATATTAAAAAAATGGTTCATTATCATAGTTTGTAGACACATTATATTGTCCTGTTTTTTCTGTCCCAGTTTTAATTTTTTTGCACGACAATGTTAATTCGTTATAAATTACTATTATGCAACGTTTTTGTAATTATTGTGATATATGCGAAGTTCTCTTATTGTCTGAATTTGCAAGATCCAGTTATCTCAAAAAATCGAAGAGGGAAGCGGCTGCTTATTCGGTTTTCTCTGTCTCGTGGTAACTTGGGTTCCAGTTCAAATGAACTCTCATGTGTCCAAGTTGGAAAGCTGTGGTGGAAGTTTTAGATGAAGTGTTGCTGGAAGCAAGTTCAGAATGAAAGTGTCTACATAGGTACTATGTATCCACTTCTATACATTTTGTGCTCCCCCACTTTTCACTGTAATGACCAATTATGAAGAATTGGGATTATAATTGAATTTGTTATTATGTATCTGTTTTCTTACTGAAACTTTTTGTATTGTGTGACTGTTAAAATTTGAATAGCTTGGAAAACTGGCAACTTGTCGTTTCGCATTCCAATGTGCTGCCAATACAATATCACTTGCAGAAAGTTGATGCATTTAGCTAGTCCCTTAGAATTGCCCCCAACGTGTGTAGGATGCACAATGGAACTTTTCGAATAAAGGCCTCACAAATCGCCACCATGTCTTAAAAAGTAAGCATTGGTTTATGGCACTTTTTGCATAAGAAGTTTTTTCTCAAGGTTCATTTCAATAATACTTTTGACCTGTTTTGTAGGCGCCGATGGTTGCTAGTGGACCCTATAGTATGTTTCAAGATAGATTTTTTTTTTCTTGACCGTGTTTTTAATTGCTGAACAGACAAGAGTTTACAGAACTTATACCGTTTCTGAACTTATTAGAGTGACAGGTATTTATAACTTTACTGATTTGACTATGAAACCCTTAACGATCGGAAAATTTTGTCATATAGTCTGCAAACTTATCGGAAACAATTTTACACAATTTGAAGATAATTCTTAAAAAAAATGTAAGAACTATGTGTAGTACGTATAAATTCCACTAGGATTAAAAACATAATTTTTTATCATAACAAAAGATCATAGATAAATAGAAAAAAATATAACACAAAACAATATTTCATGATTAAAAAACTAGTCACTTTACATCTATAAAATTCGAAAATATAAATAATGTTAAACAATTATCAACAATTAAAAGGTTTTATTGATAAACAATTTTTAAGTTTTTAAAAAAATATTTTGCTCTTATATCATGCATTTTAGAGCAGTGGTCGCCAACCTTTAGGACCTCACAGACCACTAAACTCAGAATGCTGAATCCTGTGGACTACCACCATGATTTTTTCATAAAAGTAACATTCTAAATATGAAATGGTACTTGTTTTACTGTGAGGGAGACTTAGTGCTCGCCCACTTATTACTGCCATAGTCAGTTACATTGATCTGGGGATTTAATTGGATTAGCTTATTTTTTATAGGACTTTTATGACCGATGCGATAGTTTTTTAGAATAAGTTGCAATCTGTCATCTGAAAAGGCTAGAGATGACCATTAAATATTTTGAGCAAGTGTGAGATTTGGCAACTTGACTTGATAGTTGAATCGCTTATATTAGATATTGGTCAGAGCCTTTAATTAATTCGCAATCTAATGAGATGACTAATATTAAAAGAAAATCGAATCAGAATATAATAAAACATTTTAACCCTTTTTGTACCGCAATCGGTAAAACGTATCAACTGCAAATTTTTAAATTTAAAATAAAAAAGTCATAAACATTCGGAAAGCACGTGCTTACCCTCTTCACATTCCTAAAAAGCCTCAATTTCGTATTTTTTTTTGATAATAATCATAATACCTAATTTATATTTTATATGAACGTAGTGACAGCCCTGGCGCCGCTCAAGAAACATAATATGTTTTCGTGGTTCTAAATCTTGCTATTCAAATTATTATAATTTTTAATGCTTTTTTATAGATGTGTTCCAATTCAAAATAATAGTAAGCAAACTGAAAATGAATGAAATTTGTTATCCGAAAAAAATTTGGCATCGATAAAATAAACACATCCATTATTATTTTTTTGTTATTGATTAATACGAATAAAATACAAAATAAATTTAATGATTTAAAATGGTGGCTTCCAAGCACAACGGTAAAAAGACCATGCCGCCATAGCGGCGGTATCCTATCGCAAAGATCATGCACTGCTCTTCTTTGGTGCATATTGCAAGTGCGACTCATTTTAAGCTACTGCTGTGTCTTTATATTGTATGCCTGATTATATCTATCTAAGAGTCTTCATACTGAAATAATATGCCAATTTGCAGGACAATAAATGTGTTTTGAAAAGGATTTCATTTAAAACACCTTTGCATATATATAGAATTCTAGATGATAGAGTAACATCATCAAGATTTGATAAACTAGTACATAAAAAATGTATTTTAAAATATTATAGGTAATGCGAATCATTGATAACATCAGACCAGACAGACAAACTGTTATGTTCAGCGCTACATTCCCAAGACAAATGGAAGCTTTAGCCAGAAGGATACTTCATAAACCAATTGAAGTCCAGGTAATTATTTAATGATATTTCTTAATCTTTTATTGTATCATATTCTATTTATTATACATTAAAAATTATAGGTTGGTGGTAGAAGTGTTGTATGCAAAGATGTAGAACAACATGTCGCTATTTTGGAAGAGGAAGCTAAGTTCTTCAAACTTCTAGAGCTGCTTGGCATATATCAAGAAACTGGAAATATTATCGTGTTTGTCGATAAACAAGAAAATGCCGATATTTTGCTGAAAGAGTTAATGAGAGCGTCTTATAACTGTATGAGTCTACACGGGGGCATCGATCAATTCGATAGAGATTCTACCATCATTGATTTTAAATCTGGTAAAGTCAAACTGCTCGTCGCAACATCTGTAGCAGCCAGAGGCTTAGACGTGAAACAATTGGTATTGGTAGTGAATTACGATTGTCCTAATCATTACGAAGATTATGTACACAGGTAAAGATTGAAGATCTTATTTTTTTATTAATGTCATGATTCATGATTGTGTTTGATTTCAGGTGCGGTCGCACAGGAAGAGCTGGAAATAAAGGTTTCGCATGGACTTTTCTTACGCCCGAACAGGGAAGATCAGCCGGTGATGTAATCAGGGCGTTTGAGATGGCCAGCGAAGAAGCTCCAGCAGCTTTGAAACAATTGTGGGATACCTATAAAACGAAGCAAGAACAAGAAGGAAAGAAAGTTCACACTGGAGGTGGATTTAGTGGGAAGGGTTTTAAATTTGACGAGTCAGAAGCGTTGGCAGCTAATGAGCGCAAAAAGTTCCAGAAGGCTGCTCTTGGTCTACAAGATTCAGACGATGAAGACGTCGAGGGAGATTTAGATCAACAAATTGAAACGATGTTTGCAGCTAAGAAGATAGTTAAAGAGGTAGTAGTTTAGCTGTATTTTTTTTATTGTTTGTTTCATTTTTTGTGTTTGTTTTAGGTTCCTGGTGTTCCTCCAGCAGTGAACGCTTCTACAGCGGCTGCGGGTACTGGTGGTAAATTAGAGTTGGCTAAGAAGTTAGCATCTCGGATTCATCTTCAGCGTAATTTGGGCTCGGAGCATAAGGGTGCTACTCAGCAAGCCGCAGAAGCAATCCTTAAAGGAGCGCCTCAAGCTCATACATACATAACGGTTTGATGATTGTGTATTAAGAGTCATTGAATGTGTCAAAACTTATTATAATGTGTTTTTTTTATAGGCAAAGACGGTAGCCGAGCAGCTCGCAGCTAAGTTGAACACAAGACTTAATTATCAACCCCGTGAAGAAGGAGGTGCATCTGGTGCAGTTGTGGGTACAGTCGGATTAGATGGATCTGTAACTGGAGCTGGACTCGCTGCTGGTGAAGAGACATTTAGGAAATATGAACAAGAATTGGAAATAAACGATTTCCCGCAACAGGCGAGGTGGCGTGTAACGAGCAAGGTGATTAACCATTATCTATAATGTGTTTTTGAACCTTTTAACATTGATAGTATTAACTTATCAAAATAATTGAACTTGTGGTGTCACATTGAAAATAATTTTTGCAGACGATAAAATGGCATTTATCATTGTTTTTTTTAGGAGGCACTGGCTCTTATCAGTGAATACTCGGAGGCTGGAATCACAGTTAGAGGTACTTACGTGCCACCAGGAAAGAGTCCCCCTGAAGGTGAAAGGAAGCTTTATCTGGCCATAGAAAGCTCTCAAGAATTGGCGGTAACCAAAGCCAAGCTGGAAATTACTAGATTGATCAAGGAAGAGTTACTAGATTTGCAAGCATCGGCCCATCATTCAGTGAATAAAGCTCGATATAAAGTTATATAATGGTGCTTTTTAACATTGCACATTTCTTTACCATATAAAACGACTATGAATTAATTTTGTAATAATAAAAAAGTAACTTGTATTATAGAGTACTTGAAATTAAAAAATAGAAAAAATATGAAATGCTTTTTTTATTACATTGCAGCTTTCGTACACATATCCGTCTGCATTTTGTTTCCTGTTGTATCGTATCTTTCACCAATTGACTGTCCTTGTGACGTATTTATTGTCACTGCAAAGTTAAGGCGATTTGGGAAATGAAACTGAAGTAAAAAAGCAAATCGGTTCAAATCAATGTAATTCTAGGAATAAGCACTTTCTTGCATTTAAATGTCAGTCGATCGTTCCATTGTAGTTTTGTTAGTTTGTGCTAAAATAATCCACTTGGATTCAGGTGGTTTTTCTTTTTCTATTTACTTGTCAATTGAGTTAAAAAAAGTGTTGCTTGTTTTAGTTATACGGATAATAACTTTAATCACATTCTAAAATAATAATATAATTATGATAAAATAATACGAAAATAAGTCATTTTAAACATTTGTTAAAAACAGCAATAAAATTTCAACATGCATAATAGCTTAAGCGATTATTATTAGCCTCTGTGTTTTATAACGAAATAAAATTCAAAGTTTGTGACTTGTTATGAATATTCTGATTCTGATTAAGAACTAGTTTTTTGAGTTACTGAATAATTTTAAAGTAGTTATTAAATACAAACATACTTTGATAATATAATAGTATAATATACAATTCTGAGAGTACATATATGTATAAATATAATTTTATAAAGCATTTTTTCTGCTTACCATTTTTTTATTAACTATAAAATTATGTAATGTAAGGAAAATACTTTTTAAACAAACCCCTTTTTATAAACAACTAGTTGCACTACTATTATAAGAAATTTATTATAACGCTTGACGACAAAATGTTGACATTAAAATTAAAAAAAATACAATAGCAATTATTTTTTTATTTATTTTATGATATAAAAATATATCTAAAAATAAATTATGCGTGCAGGCTCACGTATTGTATTGCTAATTTAATTACATTTGATAATAAAATGAAAAACATGCGGATAATTATTTATTGAGCCTAAAGATATGCATTTAGTCAAAAGAGACTATTGAAATTTAATGTTAAAGTTTACTACATCTAGAATAATATTATATTAAAAAATAATTAAATGCTTTTAGAGAAAAATGAAAATTGTCGTTATTTTTTTTATCACACATCGCTGTGACACATGTCTGTATAAATACATAAAGATAAAGCGGTTTTCTCATTTTACATCGCACATTTAAGGTTTTTATTTGACTCATCTTCATACACAGGTTTACTATATTTATGAAATTCTAAACCAGGACAGCTAAAAAAAGGTCTACAGATTTTTTTTACATTTTGGTAAAATAATGGTTAAAGCTATAAAAAACAAAATAAGGTTGTCACGAAAATATTGTGAAACCGGGACATATGATAAGCCTACTCATACATATAAATAGACCAAAGACATGTCTAAAGCTAAGTATCAAATAAAATTCATTTTAAAATATGATTTCATGATGTTAGAGATTCTTAATTAATATGATGTAAATAATATCTATTAATAAAAATAATGATATGCAGTATTATTTTAATATCAATAATACACTTGCGTTTAATTTATGTGATATTACCTATTCTGATAATCTGATAATATTTCCAAAAAATTTTATATATAATTATAGTATATAGATTTTAACGTTTTTTTAATTTCAAGTTAAAGATTCTTAATATTATGATATAACAATAAACTATATATTTCATGTGATCTTACAAAGTTGAGATGTTAGTATTAATATAATTATTTAACGACGCACGGTACAACATGACACTGAAATGACCTATCAACTTTTTAGATTCAGCACTTTTCATTAGACAAAACAACAACTATAAATCATTGATAATAACAATGTGTCTGCAAATCTCGAAAAACAAGTGATATAATAATTATTGTTAACATGTGCCTGATTAGTTTGTATTATATAATACAATATATATTATAAATATTAATAACAACATATAACTGACAAAATAACATGGGATGAATTTAATAAGTTTACATTTTCAGGAATTGATAGTACTAATATATAAATTGATTAAAACCCTTTTATTATTAAAATTAATATGTAGCAATTCTAATTGTTTCAAGCCAAGTATTTAAAAAAAAACTGATAAATATTAAATTTTGGATTTGTAAAGAAAAATTATGCCTATCTATTTTATTGCCAAAAATTTTAACATTTAGAAATTAATATGGATTGAATATAGATTTAGCTAAAATTATATCTATTTATATAGAAAGTTTCAAATTTATCTGAAAACTGTGATGTTGATTTTACAACAAAATGATCATCAGAACAATATAATGTCATATTCCTAAAATAAATAGTCTTAATATAATTTATTTATTTAAATTAAGACTATCATAAGTTGACAGGTTGCCTTATGCGTCATGATGGCTAAACGCATAAATTATATAATTAAAAACATGAAAAGAGGAGAGACACAAATCACTCCAACGGGTGTGTATTGTCTCATATAAACTGAAACAACTCTCCGTAAGTGTTGAAGAAAATATC
Source organism: Plectrocnemia conspersa (assembly GCF_051122295.1). Lineage (NCBI taxonomy): Eukaryota > Metazoa > Arthropoda > Insecta > Trichoptera > Polycentropodidae > Plectrocnemia > Plectrocnemia conspersa. The sequence goes on along the minus strand of NW_028277175.1, from coordinate 8,368,696 downwards.
AAGAGTACCTTATTGAGCAGTTGTACGTCCATTGCAAGAGAAGAGTAGGCAAGTGCTCCAGTTCAAATCTTACGGGACTGAAAATTATGACTGCCCTCCGCACAGGAGTCATTAATTTAAATACTATGAATCTTAATAAAATATTCCTGATACTAAACCAGAAATTCTCAGGTTATCCCTAAAAGAAAATTAAAAAAGAAAACAGTTACGAATCTAGCCCGAAAATATTTTTTAATATGTCATTTCAGTGAAACCAAATCATAATACATTTTCACAAGTAGATATATATTTTTACCAGTGAAGATGTAATTTATCTGTCAGGTGTTAGTAAAATTATATGATTTCAACTTTTCTATATGCAGTAATATATACATTTACACACTTATCATTATGTATACATTTTACAGTGAATTGTATTTTTTGGTAAAGTTATATTTTCACTAGTAAAGTCCAAATACATTTTCATCAGTAGATAAATATTTCTACTAGCGAAAATATAATTTAACTGATGGGTACTAATGTGGTGCTCTAAAATGTCTATGAAGCTCAATTTGACAGCTGCGAAACGTCCATTTGCTGTTCAAACCCAAACCTAACCAAATGAAAGTCAAAAATACAAACTATATCTCAGAGCACAACTCATATATCAGGGGAAAATAAGCGGAAAAATAAGTACAGACAGACAGACTCACACATTGCTCCATAGTTTGTCTGCATTTTGATATTACACTGTTTTAAAAATATGGTAGCTATCCTTACCGATATTACTATGGTCTTCTAATATAAGAGGGCTGATCAAAGTATATTCAAACCGAATTTTGGTCAATGAAAGAGCGCAAAAACAATTTTCACTTCTTAGAAGGAAAAAATTCACGTCAAAAGCAATAAAATCGTGTCGGCGCCGTCGCAGTAGGAACGCTCAGCAATGAAAAAACAGTTTCTTCATGATGCTGTTTTTGTAAAAAAATACTATGAACTAATAACAATTCGGGGAATACTGAGAACAATGTCTGAATTATTTTTTCATATTTTCTTCGATAGTTTATATGTGAGGCTGCCTTTTTTTTCTTGTTGTCTTCGACGTTTTCGCGGACCTCTGGAAAACATTGTATTCTTAAACCCTTCGTTTGAACTACTTCGTCATTTTTAAAATTTCACTGCACTTCAATTCATTATAAAAGCAAAATTTAATGTAAATTCTTTGCTTTATAAATAAAAAATATAATGAAATCTCAAAGCGTGATAAAATGCGTCATCGATAATTGGCTGTCAAACACAAGTTACGCGTTAACGTAAGAAAACAAAATCGAATAGCGTGAGTAAAACAAAAAGTATTGTTATTATTTGTTTGAAATGAAGCAGTACGAATCAGGTACATAAGGTACATTAGTAGCTTAAAATAGCAGTTGTACTTTCAACGTTCATCAAAATAGGAAAGCGCTTCTTTCGCTTATTAACCAATGAAGGGTCAAAATCAATTTTATTTATCGATGAATGAAAGTTTAGCATCACCAACAGTGGTACATCAACCCAAAACGTTGATCGTTGGTATTTTTTTAATCTAAAGTCGAGTATTTTGAATAGTATGACGACACCTTGGTCTAGAAAAAATCATCGATAATTCATCGTCTTAATAATCATTTATCGATAATTCATCATCTATTTGAATTGGTACATTGCAAAAATAGCAAATAATGATATATTAATCATTTAGAGATTGATCCTTAGCAAACTTTAAAAATTTCAATCGTCTCGATCGGTCTTTTTCTGTTGTTAAGCAAAGGTGTATTTCAAACGACCTCTGCAAAACTCTGCTTTATCATGTTTATTTCGATAGGAAAATTTTTATAATTATCGTACAAAAGTGCGTGTGATAACACCTTTGAATTTAATTACTTGGTGACTATACTATTATTTCACAGGTCATGCGATATCCCCAATCACTTATTTAAAAAAAAATGCTTTGTTATCACATCTTTTTGGGTATATAAATTGTCCGAAATTTTCAATCAGCACCACTCTTCGTCTACTAGACAGCCATGAGGGGTCTGACGGTTTTCCTGTTCTTCTTCCTTGCCCTGGCTTCGGCCACAGTGGTTAAACATGAGTACAAGAGTAAAGTTGGTTAGTGATACAAATATTTAATTTCTAAAATTTTGATTCAAATACTCATATATTAAAATACATATTAATTTTCAGCTGACCACACATTCTTGGTGAGACAGAAGCAAATCTTCCAATTGTGCTATCATGCCCATCAACCCAACATCCACCATGACCAAGTTGAGCTGGGAAAAGCATACAACATCGAGGCTAACATGGACAAATACGATGTACGAATTTTATAAAATTTATCTTACTTTTTGCTTACACTTACATAATACATATTTTTTAACAGGACGCTCATGTCGTGAAGCACTTCATGCACTTGTACAGAAGTGGGATGTTGAAAAAGGGTGATCAATTCTCCGTTTTGTACGCAGACTTGATGAGCGAGACTGAATACTTGTTCAAGCTTTTCTACCACGCAAAGGACTGGGACACATTCTACAAGACTGCCTGCTGGGCTCGCGAATTCATGAACGAGCATATGTTCATCTACACAATGAGCGTTGCTGTCTTGCACCGTCCCGATTGCCAAGGATTCATCCTTCCTCCACCGTATGAAATGCACCCACACTACTACTTCACCACCGAAGTCATCGACAAGGCCTACCAAGTTAAGATGCAAGGACATGGCGAGCATCTCGAAGATGTCCACCAACACGACAAGCACGTATACATCCACTCCAACTACTCCAGCTGGTACCAAAACTACGACAGGGAGCAGAGGTTGGCTTACCTCACCGAAGATATCGGTTGGAACGCCTTCTACTACTACAACCACATGGACTACCCATTCTGGATGGAAGGTGAGAAGTACGGCTTGACCAAGGACAATCGCGGAGAGATCTACTATTTCCTTCATCAACAACTTTTGGCCCGTTATTACTTGGAAAGATTGTCCAACGGCATGGGCGAAATCCCATTCTTCTCATGGCACTGGCCAGTAGAGACCGGCTACTACCCAGCCCTCAAATACTTCAACGGTATTGAGTTCCCTCAAAGACCCAAGAACTTTGATCTCAAACAAGGAGAATTCTTGCAACATCTTACTCAAGTCGAAGATTACGAAATGCGCATCCGCGAAGCTATCGACCTAGGATACGTTGTGAAGGTATGTGAAATGCATTTGGTATGGTTATTGCAATGTAAACTATAATTTAATAACATTGTTTAATTTATTTTAGCCTGATGGAACCCACGTCAGGTTGAGCAAGCCAGAGGATATTGAAGTTCTTTCAAGCATTGTTGAGTCCAACGCTGACACACCAAACTTGCATTACTACAGATATGCTCAATCCTTAGCTAAGATGCTCCTCGGAAACTCTCCTCGCCCACATAGCACGTAAGTGTATATATTTAATAACAATTAACCGATTCAAAGAGCAAAATTTAATATTTATTTTTTTCAGGCACAAGGTTTACCCATCAACTTTGGAACTCTTCCAGACCTGCTTGCGCGATCCCATGTTCTACCAAATGCAAAAACGCCACATGACCTTCTACAGGCGTTTCATCGACTCTCTCTTACCATACACCAAGGAAGAATTGACCTGCCCCGGAGTCAAGATTGAGAACGTTGAAGTTGAAAAACTCTACACCTACTTCGAGACCTACGATGTTGATATCACCAACGCCGTATTGCAAACACCCGAAGAAGTGAAGAAGATGGACGATGACGTTATTATCCACGCTCGCCAGAGCCGTCTTAACCACATGCCGTTCGCCGTGACCGTCAACGTTGTCAGCGAGAAAGCAACCAAGGTATCAGTCAGATTCTTCCTCGGACCCAAATACAACGGAAAGGGAGACCTCATCCCCATGCACGATAACAAGGAGAACTTCTTCCGTTTGGATCACTTCGTATATGAGCGTAAGTGTTAAATACAATTTGTTTTAGTCTTAGAGTTCTTAATGATTTAAATTATTTATGCTTTGTAGTGAAGAGTGGCAAGAACACCATCCAACGTAGCTCCGAAGACTTCTGGACCACGGTCGACGATTTCACCCCAGCGAGAACGCAATACAAGGAGATCAACGATGCCATCGACGGAAAGAAAGAATTCGTTTTGGACATGAAACAAGAGCACAGCTGCTATCCCGACAGGCTTTTGTTGCCTAAGGGCAGGAAGGGAGGCATGCCGTTCTACTTGTACGTGATCATCTCTGAATACCACGAGCCTACTGTTGCCTACGGAACAGGATACGATGAAGTCATCTCCACCGGTGTTGGCTCCGGTGCCCGCAAATTGGACGGTTACAGCTATGGCTATCCATTCGACAGGCCCATCTGGGAAGAAACCGACTTCATCTACAACAACATGCATCTTGAAGATGTGCTCATCTTCCACAAGAAAGAGAGCGACATCAACATGGCGACCCACGACTAAAATCATGAGTTAATGACTGATTCTTAATTTACGGCTTTAAATAATCATTGTACAAAAAAAATTATCATTTCGACTTTTTGCCTGAATATGTTCGAAAAAGTCTCACCTAGACAACTAAATGGCGAGTCATATATATATGATACAAAAGTACATTATTTAATGCAATAAACGATAACGAATACTTCTTGTATTTTATATAACTAATCCCCAACTATAAATAATCCTTATACATACATCTACTACATATACACTTTACAAAAAAGAAAGATTAAAAAACTGGTTGCAAATGCAAATAAAACAGTTTAATAATAACAATAAATCATCACAAAAGCAAAACGATCTAAAAAAATTGAGAACCATCTATATGTCAAAAATATTCAGCCTCTTTTGACTGAAAAAATAATTCTGTGAACTTTTTTAGTACTAATATTGATTGCTAAATACAAGTTAATTCAAAAGTACTTGCACCTTTAAAATCATTATGATAACATGATTCCAGAAACACAAATATTTAAAAATGTTTAAGGGCATAGGTTTAGATATAGATTGCAATATTTTGTATATTTTCTTAAAGACTTTTACCTTAATGATAAATTAGTTCCTTTGGATGAGCAGTACAAAATTATTTCAGAATAGAAATAAAAATAAATGATTTCAGAAAACTGATCTATATAGATTGTAAAAATATTTTAGTACTTTATTTGAACTCTTAATTTCAAGATTTTAAAGATTGTGTTAGTATTTTTCAATCTTGTCGAGTTAAAAGTAATAATCACAGAAGTCAATAAAAAAAGTTGCGTTAAAATCCTATTTGATCTCGTGCAGAATGTATCAATTTAATCTTATGAAATGGTGCTTGCACTCTTGGAATTATTTGCCATTATATTAAAAATCTTCTTCAATGAGCGTTGGAGGAATCTGGCAGGCAATTCTGGCTCCAAGGAAAGTAGAATGCGTTGCGATGGAGAGCAAGAGTGAACAATAAGAAATCATATGAAATAGGCGCTAAGCATATTCGAAGCATATTGTATGATTTATCGATTTATTAACTTAAAGGCATTGCTTACAATTCATTATAACAGCAGCTAGCAAAATCAGAAGCAATGAACAGCTTTGAAGATCTACACAGAAATACGTTGTTTATCAGATAGTCGATGTTTTAATCGATTTTATTATCTCTTCCACTCAGTTGTATTCATGAATAATTGTAAGTAAACTAAATTAAGTTTAAACGTGACAGATTTTTATAGAAAATGTATTGAGAGTAAGTTACTTTCAATACATTTTCATTTAAAAACTAATGTGACAACCCTGATATTGTGTTTTTTATTCGTCTGCATTTGCTTATGTCTATTTTTTTTATATATATGTATATTTGAAAATATGTAAATATTTTTTTTACGATATTTTTAATAGCTACGTGACAACCCTAGCATTTTTTTTATATACTATATATTTTTTTTATATACTATATTTCACAATATTATTTTATTTTTATTTTTTCTTATGTGACAACCCTTGCTTGGGGTGGTTACATTAAAAAAAATTAGTATATTTCTAAATACAAACTGATTAAAAAATATAAGTCTTTGTTATACTGCCGAAATAAAAGTATGACAAGAAATTTGTAAATGTATAATGCAAGTGTGAAAGTTTTAACCATCTGTGCTATTATTTACAATTTAGAGCTTATCCTAACGACTATTAAATAATGCAATTTTAACATTTACCTTTTATCATTAATCTATGTTTCGTAAGCTAAGGACACCCTACACAACGGAAGAGATATTTCGTTACCACAAAAGAAGAACGCCAACAATTGAAAATAAGGCACGGACCATTAGGACCATTATTTCTGCCAAAATAATTAGCTGATAATATTTTTTTATTAGTTTTACCATTAAAGATATATTTATTAATTTTATGTGTGTAATGATTTATTTATAGAAAAACGTTGTTTATAAAATAATAAATGAACTTTATTTTTAACACCATCTTTCGTAAATGATGGTAAACTATTAAAAAAATTGTATTTAAATTTATTAAAATTATTTATATAATCATTTGTTTGTAATATTATTTGATGGAAAATTTGTACAATAACTAATATTTAAGAATTGTGTAACTAATTAAATTTTAAATATGTAATAATCAATTTTAATACGAGTAACGTGACGTATGTGATGTTTAGAGCAAGACATTTAATTAAAAAAAATTAAGCTTAGCTTAGATATAAATGGTTTATAAAAAAGGAGTAAATTATATTAGACAAATAAAAGCAACGAATCAAATTCTAGTTATAAATTACGTAATTTGTTCTTCCTTTATGGTTTTATATCGATTGTGTACATATTAATTTTTAATTTAACTAATTTTATTTAACATCTATCAAAAATTAATAGTATTGTATTTTGTATTTTGTATTTAATACAATGTGAGATATCTAATATTGATATTAGACCTCACATATGCCTGATTTTAAAACAAAGTATTAGATACTTGGGTAACAATTTTAAGAGTCTTATTATTATTATTGATGGCTTTAAGTGTAGAATTTCATAATTGTCAACTTTATAAGAAGGACAACAACTATTTTGTTTACTTTTATTTATTGAAATAAAATACAATTAAATTAGGTTGGTTTATTTAAGATTCACGATAGTGATATAATTATATACATTTTGCGTATATACTTTCCTATTCAATTATCACCTCTATAGTTCACAACTTGAACAGTAGATATATAATTGTATAGTGGAAAGTTTTTAATCTAAATTATGCTGAATAATCTATTATTTGCTTACATTGACATAACAAAAAATTTGTTATCAAAAATGTTTTTTATTAGTAATTCAATTTATTGTATAAATTTTGCTGATATTTTTATAATAATTAAAAATATCAGTAATTACTTGCATATAAAAAATCACAATGCAGTAAGTGATAATAAAGGTGTATAACGATGCTTCTTTGACCTCTAAAATGTTATGCTTATTGATTAATAAGTTAAAAATGCAATGTCCTGATTGACATTGAAAATGAAAATGTGATATTAGTTATTGTTTAAAACTAAAGTATGATGATATGTGGAATAATGTGTAATGATCATTACATACACACTGTTAAAAACTGATTAAAAACATATAAATGAAGGTATTTAGAATCATCTTGAAATAACAATAATTACGAATGTATTTTTTTGTTGTTATATTGTTATTATTATGTAGTTAAACTGTGGAGAAAATGTTTTAAAGTGTTGTACAATTTTTTTAATGCTTAATGTTATTGTCATGAAATTTATGTTTATTATTAACGTAATTTATAAAATATATGTATATTTGTTAATAGCTTTTAATCTTTTCAACCCTTTACAAAGCTTATTTTTGTATCCCTTTCATCAAGATAAGATACATACGATATAAAAAATGTTTATAAATATTTTTTAATATGCAAAAGATTATAAAATATATTTTATGTGGGTTTTCTTTGAGATAATTTACAATTATTATTTTAAAATTATAGAAATATTGTATAATCGTTCTTGTTCAATTTTAAATATTTTTTAATTGTTTTTATCTAGCTCTAGCATGTTGTATACAAAGCAGTGAGAAAATATTAAGAAAGAAATTGCAGTTCTAATATTTTAATTACTACTGGGATTTTAAACCTATATTTTATTTTTTTCATAGTGAGATTTTTATTCTATTTTTGTACAGCAATAAAGTTCATAGATTTCTCAAACGATCTCAGTTTCTTACAACGCCAATCTATTGGAGACAAAAGTGTCTCTAATTTTTACGTCCATTATTTTAGCTCCATGTCAGCACTTTGGTTGCATAAATAATTGACACATTTTTATTGTAATGTTTTATTTGATTGTTCTATGTATTGTGAAATTGTTCGTATTTATACATGAATCATAAAGAAAATTGGCAATAACAGCTGTTGCTACATTATTTTTTTAAATTTCGATTAAGATGAAGATAAAAAACCTCTTTGGATTATTAAAAAAAATATTGTTCGCCGAAAGCCAATTTTTGGGTAACTCTGTAGAAAGCCCTCATACATTTTTGCAATCTGCTAATTCCCACGCAGTGCGAATTCTTCTTATCTGATTTTAAAGGAAATTCTTAAATCACCACAGCAAGGATAGACCGATTAGAGTAATTGAGAAAATTGTAAACAAGATTTAGCCATTTAAATACTTTCGACCTCTAATAAAAGCTTCCAGAAGAGCATGAATTTTTTAAAACATCTATTACGAACGCACCCTTTTTTGCAGTGGTTGTGAAACATTAAAAAATAAACGTATAAATTTATTTTTTAACAGAAAAAGACTGTTTAAAAATTCTTGAGAAATCAAGAAATGAGAATTTTTGTTTTGGAATTTTTCTCGAGAAATTTTCGAGAAGAAACAATATTCATACTAAAGCTTAACCTAAATGAAATATTCAAAGCAAACTTAGCTTAATGAAGTTCTAAGGCTAATTATTGTTTTTTAACTTTCATTAGCTCAATTTGCTTATCTTAGGTTTAGGTTTGTTTTAATTTATTTTAAATATTATAGTATTTTTTCGAACGATATGATGTCTCAATTCTGTAAATCTCTTAATGTAGAAATATGCATAACATAGCATCCGTTTGTGAACAATTACAGTTTTAATGAAACAGAGCAGAGAAGTTGTAAATAAATTGTTCGATACACTTCAACTGCAGAGTTAGTGAAATTATATTTATTCTTGTAGAATATAATAACTTCACTGTGCCATATACAAATAGACAGTGTTAAGATAATGACTGTATTTGATAACTACCTTACATATGTATAAAAAACTTTTAAGTTACTATTATTACATATTGTTGTAGACAAGTATCTCTGTACAGTTACAAAAGATATTATGTAGAGCGTTGTAGATGCAGCGAGACACTAGATACATTTAGATCACGAGTTTAGCAAGGTGCAAATAGAGCAAATTTATTAATTAGCAAATATAAATTTGACAACGTTGGCCTCTTCGTCCTTTGGCCCTTTGCCTGTGCACCTGTTACAATTACAGCAATAATAAATAAAATGATGGAGACGGAAAAGCAGTGAATACAAATTTTATTACGATAGCAGAGAAATCGTAGAGATTACATCTAGTTTATAATCATATTTAGATATAATTTTGATGTAAACTTAAAAATCCCATCAACATTTTATGTAGACAATACTATACACTACATCTAAATAGCCAGATGAGGTGTAATTCGATGATTTATCGAATAAAAGCATAATTGATATTTCTAAGATAATATTGATATTTAAGGAAAAAACACAGATCTTTCCACAAGTACCCTTTTTAATTTTGAAAGGTCGCAAAATCAGTATTACTGATTTTTTAGGGTATTTATGTTCTGATTCTCATCATAATTTTCTGATTTTTGAAAATACACACAAATCACCCTTATTTCTAAAAAGGGTCCCTAATTGTATAAAAACTATTAATCAGTCGCAGTGTTGTCAGTTCCTGCTAAATTGTTCGAAAAAATATCCATAGTTATGCCTTTAATCAATTTAGACAAGTTTTATTGTATCAAGAGCATGATTTTTGTCCTGCCTTCTTCACTGTTACTTTTCTCCTGTTTTTCACCAAAACAGTGACAAAATATCTTGATCGTATATAGTGATATTGAAAAAGATTTCGGCAAAGTTTGTCATAGGTTTTTAAAAAAAAAATTGTTGGACTTCGACTGCTCAGATGATCTAATTATTCCTGAATTATTTAAGGACGTTGACTAAAGAATATTTCACCTACTTGGAAGTTTCTTAAAGGTTAAACTTAAGCCTTCTGCTCTTTTCGTAATTTATTATTGACATTTAATTTGATTGTGATTTACATGATGTATCATAAATATTTTATATAGTAAATAATATAATTATTATTAGTATGTATCATATATATATATTTGAAAGTTAAATATTTATAGTTCTTACTGAATTTTGATAACAATAATTATGTTCTATGTATTTCTAGAGTTCATCATCTAAGGTGAGTAATCTTCTAAAAAATATGTTGACTTGGATACTGCCGATCGCTCTCAGGTCATGATAATATTTTTCAAGTGTCACCTTTCTGAACAATTGTCACGTTTAATCATACGAATTTTAGATAATTTTTTAGTATATAAGATGAACAATTTGGTTCGGACATCACTCATCGACACCTGCGCAATCATGAGAGGAATAACGGCGTTCTTATTCCTCTTCGTTGCCGTGGCTACGGCCACAGTAATCAGGGAGAAGGAAGATGTCCGAGTCGGTGAGTACAATTATTTAATTTCGGAACAGAAGAGAGTACCATTTATTAATTAATATTATATTTAGCGGACAAGGAATTCTTGACCAGGCAAAGGAATCTCTTGATCTTGTACCACCACACAACTCAACCAGCTCTGTTTAATAAGATCTTGGATGTCGGAAAATCTTATGACATCGAATCCAACATCGGCAAATACACTGTATGTATCATATAAATTGCTTTCATCGTCAATTCATTATTTATACTATACGTTTTTTTAGGATGCCAAAGTTGTCAGAGACTTCATGATCAAATACAAGGCTGGTATGCTTCCAAAGGGCAGGTCGGTCGCCCTCTCATACCCAGAACTCACCCATCAAACTAAGATGTTGTTCGAGTTGTTGTACACCGCCAAGGACTATGACACCTTCTACAAGACTGCTTGCTGGGCTCGCGTCTACTGCAACGAGCAAATGTTCGTCTACGCTCTATCCGTCGCTGTTTTGCATCGTCCCGACTGCCACGGCTTAGTCATCCCACCTCCGTACGAAGTAACCCCGTACTACTTCTACAACTCCGAAGTGATTGACCAAACTTACAAAGTCAAGATGCAAGGACACGGACATAATATTGATGAGAGGGTACATCACGTTGATGACCACAACGTCGTAATCTACACCAATTACTCCAGCTGGTACCAAAACTACAACTACGAACAAAAGTTGTCTTACTTCACCGAGGACATCGGCTTGAACACTTTGTACTATTACACTCACTTGGACTATCCGTTCTGGATGGAAGGCGACAAGTACGGATTAGGCAAGGATGGACGCGGAGAGATCTTCTATTACTTCCACCAACAGATCTTGGCTCGTTACTACATGGAGAGATTGTCCAACAGCATGGGAGAAATCCCACATTTCTCGTGGCACACACCCATCGAGACTGGATATACTCCTGCGCTGAAGACATCTCATGGCATCTACTTCCCGCAAAGACCCAACCACTATGACGTCATGGAAGGCGAACATCTTACCCATTTGATCCAAGTGGAAGATTACGAAAGACGCATTCGTGAGGCTCTCGATATGGGATACATTGTCAAGGTATGTTCATATATTACAATATAAAATACACTGAATCTAATATAATGCTAAATTATAGCCTGATGGAACTCACGTACCATTGAAACACCCAGAAGATATTGAAGTTCTCGCCAGCATCATTGAATCCAACGTCGATTGCCCTAATCCTCATTATTACCGCCATTCGCCAATGATTGCTAAGATGCTTCTCGGAAATTCGTACACTCCTCTGTCATGGTAAAACTAATGATAAAATCCCTTAATTTTTACAAAAGCAAGTTAATACATTGATTTTTGAATAGGGACGCGATTCATCCGTCAACTTTGGAACTGTACCACACAAGTCTCCGCGATCCGATGTTCTACCAATTGTACAAGCGCTACATCAATTACTTCAAGGATTTCAAGAGCACCCTTGTGCCGTACACCAAGCAAGAGCTAGTATGCCCAGGAGTTAAGATTGAAACCGTCGAAGTCGACAAACTAGTGACGTACTTCGATCACTTCGATACTGGACTCACATCTGTCGGATACTACACACCAGAAGAAGCCACCAAGCAAGCTGATGAAATCGTCATCAAGGCTAGACAGACGCGTCTCAATCATCTTCCATTCACCGTGACCACCAACATCGTCTGCGAGAAGCCAACTAAAGTCTCATTCAGATACTTCATTGGACCTAAATATGACGCCAAGGGAGACCTCATCCATCTGGAAGAAAACAGAGAGAATCTCTTCCAGATTGATCATTTCGTATACGATCGTGAGTGTTGCAAGATTATTTTTAAATAATTTACAGTTCTTCTTCTATAGTTAAATATTTTTTCAGTGAAATCTGGAAAGAACATCATTCAACGCAACTCGAGAGACTTCTGGTTCACCACCGACGATATGGTTTCCGCAAGAGTGCAATATGAAGATATTCTGCTGGCTTTGGAAGGCAAGAAGGAATACAAAATCGATGATCATGTGGAGCATGACGGCTTCCCCGATAGGTTGTTGTTGCCCAAGGGCAGGAAGGGAGGTATGCCATTTAACTTCTACGTGGTGATATCGCCGTATCACGCACCTCAAGTGCCATACGGAACTGGATATGACAAGATCATGTCCACCGGCGTTGGCTCTGGAGCAAGAAGGTTGGACAGCTGGCCTCTTGGCTATCCATTCGACCGCCCTGTCGATGAGACTACATTCCTTTCGTACACCAACATCCACGAATCGACCGTACTCATCTTCCACAAGCAAGAGTCTGACATCAACAAGGCTATCTAGATGTTTAACAATGTGATCAACAGGAATTTGTAACCATTTGATACCATAGATAAAAAACAGAATAGATGGTCTTTCGATTTCAAGGAATGTTAATTAATTTTTATACAATGCAACAACAACAGAAATAAAACTATAAAAAAAAAAAAAAAATGTTTTATATTTATTGTTCCTAATAAACATCTAAATACATTAAAAACATTCCTAATATTTAGAAACGGAGAATATAATATTATTATAAATTAAATGAGGAATATATAAACCGAATTTTGACCAATAGAAGAACGCAGAAAACAATTATCACTTCGCAGAAGTCAAAAATCCACGTCAAAAGCAATAAAATCGGGCCGGCACCGTCGCAGTGGGAACGCTCGTTACCGAGCGTTCCCACTGCGACGGCACCGACACGATTTTATTGCTTTTGACGTGAATTTTTAACTTCTGAGAAGTGATAATTGTTTTTGTGCTCTCCTATTGACCAAAATTCGGTTTGAATACACTTTGACCAATAATCTCATATCAGAAATTCATAGCAATATCAGTAAGGATCGCAATCATATTTTTAAAACATAGTGTAATATAATTGCAGACAAACTATAATTCAATATGCGAGATGCGAAGTCTGTTTTTACTTAGTGAGAGATGACTTGGATTTAATCTAATGAAAGTAAGGCTTAGATTTTCGAAACTCTCTAATTGAGTTTAATAGACATTTTAGAGCAGCATATAATTTCACTAGCGCCAATCAGTTAAATTATATTTTCGCTAGAAATATATTTGCGGTTGATTTTGAAAATGGCGCAAGTCCATTTTGTCAAAAAAAGAGTTACAGCTAATTTTCATTACAAGTTTAACTTAAAATTTCTGTTTTTAATCAATTTATAATCATATCTATAAATAACAGTGTAAATTTTACTAGTAATTTATTTTGAACAATGATATTAATTTTTTATTGATTTTGAAAGTAAGGCAAGTCCACTCAAAACAAAACAATGTTAATAAAAATAAAAAGCGTGCTATATATTAGTTAGTTTCCATAGTTACGAAGAAGCAAACAATCATTTTTATTATTCTATAAGTATTGTGAAACTAAAAGGGTAGAAAATATATACAAAATAAATGAATATGGATCTTTACAATAATTATATCTTTGTAGTTTCATCGACAGTGAAACCGGTAAGTAAAAATATTATGAATATAACAATTGTTACTAGGAATGGATAACATAACCCAAAAATAATTTTAATGTGTTAATTTTGTAATAACGCAACATTTTAAAAATTTATTTCATTCTTGCTAATTACATTTCTTTTTATAATTATGATCATTATATTTATTGTATTGATTTTTATCTTGTAGAAATAAGGCTCATGAATTTTAGTAAGAAAGGAAGAATCATCACATCAGAAGGTAAAGATAGCTCGGAGCTAAATAACAAAAACCATAAATAATTTTTTTCTTCATTATAATGATTTTTTTCTCTCCTATAAAACGATCTACTATTTAAATTAATGATAAAAATATTTTTTTTTATTTTTAGCGAATTTGTCTAATGTAAGTTATATATTGGAAAAACATATAATGGTTCCGTGTTGACCTTTCACATGAACTTCGGTCTCTCATTTACTTATCACTTTACGATAAACACACTCTCGTTCAATATTTACCTAAAGAATAGAACTTAAATATAATTTCAATGTGTATAAATTGGTCATTATTATAATCTCCGCACGAAGATGAGGTTCTTAACAATAATAGTATTTCTGATAGCACTCGTCTATGGGGAATTTTATGAAAAAGATGGTATGTAATAAAATACTATTTTTATATGTCATTTATATATTTGTACTGTATATTTTAATATTATTTTGTAGAATATATTAAATATCAAAAGGGAATCATCGAACTGTTCAATCATGTAATAATGCAAAATAACTACCCGGAGCAAATTGACATTGCAAAAAATTTCAAATTTGACGCAAAACAATACACGGTAAGATTTTTTTATTAGATAATTTAATATAAGTATTTCATTTTAAATAAATAATCACATAACCTAAGACCTAATATATAATATGTAAATAAAAATAAATTTAATAATATTATTAAATTAATTTATGTCAACTTTTTTTTTTTATCTTGAGATAAATTGCAAAATAATAATTGCAATAAATTATATAAATTATCTGATATATTAATTTAAAATGTGTTTGATGATTATGCTTTGAATAGATACTATTAACTAAGATACATGTTCGTTTAATTTGATTACATGTATATTCAATAATTAAGTTATACTCTTGTATTATTTGACAAGCTTAACAAACACTTTGTGATATGATATTAACACATATACATATGTATATCTGCTTGTCTATTAGAATGGATTGACAATTAATTAGTTATGTACTATTGTATAATATTAATAAACCAACTTTTGATTAAGAATATCTTAATCATCAGATTTATGGTAGGATTAATTGATATGTTATAAAAATAGATAGGTATGCTATTTAATATATTTTTATTTTTATAATATACTTTGATTCTAAAACTAAAGTATATAAACAACTTAGCTTGATTTTATCTGTGAAATTAAGAAAATATAAATAAACGTAAGCTGCTAGAATTATAATTTTATAATAATCAGTAATTTCCATCTCCTAGATACGATAGAATTTAAGGAACAATATGGTCTATTTGAGATTAACTGATCTATCGTACTGTTGCGATTTTAAATGTTCTAGATGTTTAATTTCATTCAGAAGAGTACACAAGCTCATTTTTGACAAAAAATTCAGTTGACAATATCTTGCCTAGATATTTGTATATTGTTTATAATATATGCACATAATCCTGCTGAGATATGTGTAAATTATATATACATAGACATACAAATATACTCACATAAAATACATATTTTTTTGCCAAAGGTGGGTTTTAATTTGATAGTTATTTATTTTTTCTTCCTTATTTGAGCTAATGTAAAGTAAATAGTAATACGTTGGCTATTTCACTAATGAATACATTATACAATAATGTATGTCTTACAAAATTACACAATTTAATGGTTCTATAAAATATCATAAAGTGCAAATTTTTTTATTTTTATTCAAACAGTTTATGTGATCAATAAAATCTTACTTTAAAAAATATGAATGAATTCTCAACTATTATATTTATTCGTTCTTTTTTATTATCCGTAGCTAATGTACGAGGGATACTCGGAAAGTAAAGAGATTTTTGTAAAAGATTATTAGGCATTTTGCTTTTAGTGTGTATTAAAATAGCCATGTTAGTTCTTTATAAATGCGGGATTAGTTTAGTGATCCATTTCTTTATGGCATTGTCGTTATTATCAAGCAAAGGAGTATGTAAAATAATGTAGTTAATTTAAAGCTATAAAAAGTGTCATTTTAATGGGCGATTAATGATCAAAGAGCTCTGTAAATGAACATATATAACGCTTGCGCGCGCTGGGTGTCAAAAAATTAAGTAAGCACAATATAAGAAAATTCCAGGCTCTCCAAATTTAATAATGTCCATAGTGATTTAATATTTAAAATATTAGTTAAAAAGTATTTTTGAAGATATTATTTTACAAATATATACATTTTTGTTTCCTCCAATGAAGGAATTCCTAAGAATATCGTGCAAAAACTTATGTGATAATCAGCTGGAAGTTTGACAATATTTTATTTATCACTGCATGTGAATCATCAATATGATTTTAATGATTTCATAATTCAGCACATATTATAGTCACATAAAAAATAAAAAAATCTGAACATAAAATTTTACATAGCATTGACTGCAGGCCATAAATTAAAATCTGCATCATATAAGCAATAAAATCGATTGTAATGATTTTTAGCTATAAGGAGTGTGACTTGGCAGCCAGAAAGGCGCCGGAAACTAGTAATAATTTATTGTTGTATTACATATATTGTAACAAAGTATTATGGGCGAGTATTGCTACGAGCGCTGATGAAGAAGCTGGCGGAGGGATGATGTCCAATGGATGGTCTTCTGAGGTCTCGTAATCTGGCGATATTCCTCTCTCTGTGACACGTTCTTCTTGCTGTCAGCTCATTTCCCTCGATATCTGTTCCTCTCTTCTATATCTCTGTCCGTCTCCGTTCCCTTCTGGCTGGGTCTCAGTTATTTTCTGGCTATTCGTTCCTTGAAAACCGACCTTAAGTATTATAGGTATATAAAGCTCTCTGGCGAATCATAACCACGGAGCGATTATTCAGTCAATTGTTGCACTCGCTTATTCGATAAACGAAATATATTCACGCTTTTAGAAAGTAACATTTTCTTGATAGACATATTTGAAGGTCGAATTGTGCAACGGGATAAATTTTAATGGTGCGTTGTTACCGCAACCGATACGCAACAAAGAAATATCTTTTCTCTAAATCGGAAGGTAATTACGATTGTTGTCTGATAGTTCCCTTCTCCCCCCTCTCTCTGGACATAACGAAGGTTATTGTAGTGGTCCGTCTGGTTAAGTTCATCCTTATAATTACCGTGGTTACGGTGATTAAGTCGTGAGTTTAAAGCAGAACCCCCACAGTTCCTAATTGAGTAAGCGTTAAGCCGAACACTAATAAAAAAAGAAGAAACCGTACTCCCTCTTGTAAAGATAACTCAAAAAACATGTAGTACTTACTTTTGAACGAACTAGCGTGTCGTCAAAACCCGAATCACCAATAAATTATTATAGTGACACGCGCTCCGCATAATAAATGCGAGCATCCTTGACGCCTTTAGGCGATGTGCATACAAAATTTCTATCCATGATCAAAAGTCATCGATGGAAGTATTTCTGATTCGAATATCTCCGCCTAAACCATAAGAGAATTTCGCGGGGCAATGAGATCTGAAAAATGTGACAACGTAACACTTTCATTTGTGATGACAAATATTTATATTTTTAATTAAGTTATTTAGAAGCTTATAAAACCATGGACAGACTTTTTTTAGATGTTTTATATTTACTTTTACTTGTAGCGGCTTTTATTTATATAATTATGGAAGTCTTCATTGACATTTTCTAATAATAATTAAAATTGGAAGTATTAATTTTTAATATATTTTTAATTGGTTTACAATTATCTTAATTAATAACATATTTGCTTCATTTAAAAAATCATTATTAGCACACCTCATTTGATAAATATTACTATCTTTTACCTTTAACTCTTATTGTATCATTCCAGAATGAAGAGGTCCTGAATGAGTTCTTGATTGTTAAACGCAAAGGATTTCTACCAAAATATCGTCTTTTCTCGCTTACATTTGAAAAGGTTAGAAACGAGGCTAAAGCACTGTTTAGACTATTATACTTTTCCAAGGACTTGAAGGTCTTTTACGACACAGCATGTTGGTCCAGAGAGTACACGAATGAAGGGATATTTGTATATGCGTTCACGTTGGCACTGATTCACAGAAACGATTGCAGAAAATTCTACATACCTGCAATTTATGAAATTTATCCTTTCTATTTCGTCACTGACGACGTGCTTAACAAATGTAGTAGGATCAAGGAACAAGGATTTGTGACTGATAGAAAATTGGCAGCTATGTATGGATTATATTCAGTGGATGATAATTACACAATCACCAGTAATTTCGCTACTTCTTTTGAAACATCCAACCAGGAGCAAAAAATATCTTACTTCACTAACGATATAGGATTGAACAGTTTCTATTATTACTTTAACGCACAATATCCATTTTGGAATAGAGGACAGACTTTACGAAACGATGCTTCGATCAGAGGAGAATTGTACTACTTTATCCATCAACAGATACAAGCTCGGTACAATTTGGAAAGGCTGTCAAACGACATGAATCAAGTCAAAAACTTTTACTGGACAAAGCCCATAGAGGCGCCTTTTAATCCACTTTTAAGATATCACAATGGAAAATCGTTCCCTATGAGGAGTGAAAAATACGATATGATGAAAAACGATAATGTGTACAGATTGCAAAGTGTTGAAGATCATGAAAAGCGGATCAGAGATCATTTACATGATATTTATACTCTTTCAAAATCAAGCAGTATTGAACCATTAGCAAGTTTAATACATGAAGGCGAGAATGGAATTAGCAGTACTTATGAAAATCCAACGGTTTTGGCAAAGTTCTTATTAGGAGCTGGAGTATACCCTTTTGAAGAGTAAGTCAAATGTTATTTTTATTTATAATAAATAAATAATTATTTATTTAAAAATGTTTAACAAACAAATCCATATTATGAATATAATGTTTTCCTATAATATCACAAAAAATATTTTCGTCTGATATATATTTATATTTTGCTCATTTCAGGAAAGACTACGTCCCATCTGCGCTCGAAATGGACGTGACAGCTTTGCGAGATCCAATGTTCTACCAATTAAACCAGAGATATTTGCATTACTTCTACGTCTACAAAGGTTATTTAGAAAGGTACAGCTCAAGTTATTTGACGTTTCCTTTCGTTAAAATCAGCAGTGTTTCCGTCGATGACGTGCAAACATTCATGGAAGACTTTGATTTTGACATAACCACTGCAGCTTACATCAGCAAAGCAGAAATGGAAGCGGCCAAAGAAAATATTTTATGCTTTGCAAGACAGAGACGCTTGAATCACAAAGCTTTCTCAATCAACATATCGGTGATTTCAGATTTCGCCGACAATTCAACAATCAGATTATTCATAGGACCTAAGTACGATAATCAAGGAAGACTCCTTCGTTTGGAACAATCTCGAACTGATTTCGTGCAAATCGATCAATTCAATTATGTGTTAAAGGCCGGAAGTAATCTGATTATAAGAAATAATACTGAATTTTATAATACTTATCAATATAAAATACCAACCAGAGATTTGTATGAAAAATTAAAATCATACACAACGGACGGCAAATATGATTTTGATGAATTTAAGTTTAAAAACAGAATGCCACTGTGGACAATGATGCCGAAGGGTAAAAAAGGCGGACAAGTCTTTAAAATGTTCGCTATAATAACACCATATGTTCAAACGAATTCGTATTATGCATTCTCCTATCGTATAAATGATGATAAATCTTATGGTTATCCACTGGATCGTCTTATAGACGAATCAAAATTTTATACACCAAATATGTACATGACAGATTTTACTATTTACCATAATGAATAAATTGATATTCAAGTAATATCATTCCATTCTTTTATACGTAAATAATTAAACTTTTAATTAACGTATCGTATCATTTATTAAATATTGTCAATTGATCAAAAATCTGGCTTTTATCAAGTTTTTAATGTCAGTAGTGCAAAAGAATTGCAAAAATAAAATTAATTTTGCGGGCCGTGTTTTGAAAATCTATGGCCTAGATATGTGTGTACATTCCAGTCAATAAAAATATATTTTTTGTACTTCTATTTATAAAGATTTTTTTAATATATTCATGTATTTCATGCGTAGTAATAAAAAGTGATTAAACTAACTGTAAAAATATACATGATAGAAAAAACTAATTACAGCAATAGATTCATATCAGTGCTCCAAAAAATTTTCTCACCCACGGTACATCAAAGCTCTCTCCAGAATTACGCAGCATACTATGATAAAAAAATATGTAAAAAAATGGAGATACATTAATTTTTCATTGTGTTTTTAATATAACGTATAAAGATTATCTAAAATGGGCAATTTCCAATCTAAAAATCTTTGCCTTATTTGAGAATATGTAGTTCAAGCTAGAAGATGCTTGTAAAAACGCATAATGCTAAGAAAATTTTTATTTTTATTAAATTGAAAATATAACACAGAAAAAATACAAACCAATAATAAACAATGAAATAAAAATAAAAATTAAAACAGTAATAAAATAAAATTCATTACTAAATTCTAAAATATAATGTATTGACAAATTATTTTAAAATTGTATATTAACATTATATGGTTGCACCCCCTTTAATCTTCAATATTGTTAAAATATGGAAAAGCATAAAATAATTAAACAAATTAAACTAATTCATAGTGAACTCTTTCGATCATTTCTAAATTTTTATTTGCTCGATAAGTTGTGCAATCGATTTTTTTCTTAATTATGTCTCAATTATATTCTATCGGTTTAATAAAAATGTATAATTAATATTCCAAATATTTATTTATACATTTTCTTTATATTCTGAAATATTTTATTAAAATATTAGTTAAATTATTTTTAAATCAACTGCTTTGATCAAATTAATAAAAAAATTGCAGTCTAATTTAAGCTAACGACGTGAAAAAATACAGGATAGATTTTTAATCTACCGCTCTAACTGTTCCTTTGATTAAATAGATACCTTCCATTCCGGAATATAAGAAACACCCCCGAGATCATTTGCCTCTCTGGAGTTCGCACAGTAGCATGGTATACATTTTCGCTGTACCTTTTGACACATTGACAACAAACCTAGAGCACCGTTTAACATATGATATATAATATAAATTTATATAATTTTCATCAGGAAATTTCACTTCTTTAATCCAAAACAGGATAGATTTTGTGGCGATTGGTCCACTTGATCAGTTTTAGACGCATTTCTTTAACTAATAAAGACTTTTTGTCAGGTATACGACTACATAAACACATATTTAAGGGTTGTCATATATATTTCGGTATCAAATGCTTCGCTAATATTCACATGCGAATTTAACGTCAATTTTATGCCCTTCAGTTTGGCACTGATTATTTTTATCATTAATCTGATTTATTGCACTTGTTCAATATTTTCTTTGAAAATCTTTTAATTGATATTGAGTTATAATCGACATACTGTATTTTTTTATGTAATTTATAATTATTTAATTTATATGCAATAATATGTGTTTATAAAAAATAAAACTAGTAAAATATTGATGATGCGATTTATTTTGTATGCTCCTGTATTTATAAAATTAAATTAAATATCTGCAAGAATGAGTGGTATTCGTATTTATATTCTATCGTTTTTTGCAAACAATATAATATATTGCATTCTCCGTATCTCGTATACTTATTAAAGCATTTTTTTAGTTGCTAAGGAGCGGTGTCAGCAATACATAAACGACTTTAGGCTGCGAGCTATATCGTGCAATTAAGAATCGCGATTGCGTCCCTTATTCTTGCCCATCAAGACATCTAGTATCTTAACTAGCTTACCAAGCACAAGCATGTTTTCGGCGGTGGCGTTAAGGAGCTAGAAAAAATATGTGGGATGGTGATGATTTTTTTAAGGTATGGAACATAAATGTTTTCTATTTTATTTCAAAATTTTTAGTTCGCCAGTCAGTGGTAATTTTTTAAAATATTTTGATTACGTTATGGATCATAGCATTTTTGTCTGGCCAAATTTAGGAGGGAGGGATTAATGTCCTTATCTACCCCGCCCCTCTAAATGACATCCCTGCTTGTAGGACGTTTTGTATTTCGGACATGTATTTTTCTGCGTTGAAATGATGCCAAGTATTTATTTTAAAACGTTTATAACTAAGATCTTGGATCATAATTTAAATATTTATTAAATGTCTTTTAAACGCAGAAATAAATAGATAAAAGTTAAAATTAATATTAAATAAACAAATTAAATCTGTATTTTAAACGCAGAATGCTACAAATAAAATCACAGATTTTATTTGTAGCATTTTAGTTATTTCATTACCCTTGTAAATATATCACACCGAAAATTTTAGTCAAACAGATTTTAATGATTATCTCCTCTTTAGGAAAATTATGATTTCGTTATATGAATCCCGAAATATTTGGAAAATCTTGCTTTGCTTAAACCCCTCACATCTGTATGTAAAATTAAGTCTTTTCATTGCATTTGAAAAAGTTTCCGTTAAAGAGATTTTCCATTTAATAATTTTAAAAGTAATATATACAATATTACACATTTTTTGAATTAAGTCTCTGATTTAATAAAATTAATTATATTAAAATAAATTTTATTTGGTAGATTTTACCTTTGATTTAAAAATTCACGGATTAACCGATGCTTATTTTAATATATTATAATACTAATTAGAGCATTGCTTTTATCCACTAAAATATTAAAGTGATTATTTTGCAAAATAACTGCACAATTTTTTTATGGTGATTTTGGGTAGTGAAAATTTATATTTTCGTAAATTATATTTAGTTTTTTTAAAACTCATATTAGCACAATTTTTTAAATATTAATTGAAAAACATAATAACTATGTATTAAAATTAATTATAAAATTGAATTAAAAATCATCTGAAGTATTTTCTTAAAAAATATTTGTTAGAGGAGTTTTCTTAAAAATTTCAGCTAACTTACTTCTTTGGAATATGAAAATATTTTTAAATATTATTTTAATTATTTATTTAGCTTAATAGATAATTTAAAAAAAATATTTTGCTAATTTTTAGTGGTATGCTTTCACCGCAATAGCGAATTATTGATATGCTCTTATAAGTGATTGATTCTCATCGGTAGTGAACTTTAATTCCAAGAATTAAATTCTAATTAAATTATTATTATAACATTTATAAAATAATGATAAAATATTACAATTGTGTACTGGAGATGTCTGTTAATAAAATTCTCTTCCCACTCATCATATCAACAAATCAATAAAAAGTAGAAGACAGCAGGAAACCGCTATATTTATCCGTTTCTCAAAGTATTGAATGTCTTAGTGAATCAAGAAAAGGATTATGAAGAAGAAGATCCTTGTGCGTGTATATAACATTTATAATCGTGCGTGCTCCACGTGTGTGAATTATCTACCTTGACCAGCGCATAAAGTGCCCGCAGTTACATCAAAGGGGAATCGCCAAAGAAAACATCGGCCGCGTCTGCGGTCCGACACCAACAAATATTTCTGTGTCCGGAGTCAAAACTGCAAGATTTACAGCTCTGGTTTTATTCACGCGAATAAGCAGCGAGAAAACCGCTAGAAAACCCACCGTCATGACGACGGTCTAGCATCCCGAAAAAGATCTCCGGCACGCACATTTTTTTCTCCACGCGGCCTATTTATAGAGCGGCTCTAATGTGCGCTAAGGAGGGAGCAGCTATAATTCTCAACAACTGGATCACGCTACATTATGGCAGATTCGCGGTTCACTATTATACATACATTGGAAACGACATCAATAACGGTACGCGAGAGATGAATTCCAGCATTGGTTTCGACAGTAAACTTGCGTTTTGGCGATTGTCGATTGGTGGGAGCACCGATGAGATTTACTTTAATAGTAATACTACATCTGGTCTGACATTAATTTGGTTTAAAAGAGTGCATATCATATAGTTGGTTGTTGTTGTTCTTAAGTTGGCATTTTAACGCCGATCATTGCAACGTTTCAATTATTTATATTATAGTACAAATTTATAGATGTATCACATTGGCATTATACTTCAGCATCGATAGTTAAATAAGTTTAATAGAAAATCATATAATTAAAGTAAATTCGATCGTATCTAATTTTGATACTCTTTCAATATTTTTTCTAAATTGATTTTTGTACCAGCTCTGATACCGTATTAAACATAAGTTATAATTTGGGCTTTTCTATATCGATTATTTTATTTTATAATACAAATAATTACCATTTATTTAGCAGGGTTAATTTTTTTACGCTTTTTAGTAATAGAAACAATTTTTCTTGCAACTCCTGTTCAAAGAGCACCTCTCTTAACGTTCATAAAGCTAATTTATTTGACACATAATTTATTCCATTGCAATTTTTTTTCAAGTATACCCCACATAAAAATAAAAACGATTGTGTCAGAGCCATTTTGCCGTCATTTTTTATTTTATAAAAAAATCTGGCACATCTAAGCTGATACTATTAGCAATTTCAAAATTCACTGTTGTAATACTATTGCTCTATTATTGCATTGAATATTTTTAGCATTTTTTATTTTAAAAGAAATAAATTATTCTTACCGTAAATTTTATTATTATTTTTAACGAACTTGTTGTTAGTTTTCGTTAGTGTTAATATCTTCACTTTGTCTTATAAATTAGTAGATAAATTCGCTGCACAATTTTATTTTTTATGGGCATGCAAATTTAATTTTAGAGGCACTGTCATTAATTAACTATTTCACTTTCATTCACACATGCAATGTGTTGTTTAGTATGTTTTATATATTTTTTCATGGAGGCTGTCCGAAAGTATATTGCCATATGGAAGTGTATAAGACATTTTTTTATCAAAATAATAGAAAAAAATCTGATACATATAACAAACAATCTGATGCATATACTGCCCTTGCAAATATAGGTCATCTTTTTATACGTTATTAATACCATTGAGAAAATATTTTTACGTGGGCGTTTTATTTTTCTTGGTTCAGAAATACTAATTCTTGAATTTATAATACATCCATAGTGAAGGCGGTATTTATAATATTACGAATTATTAATTGTTATCTATCTTTACAATAAATTAGTGACAATTTTCAATTAAAAAACAATAATAAAATATCAATTTTATTTTTACAAATGAGCAAATATATTTCTAAATATAATGTGATTATGCTAATATAGCTGATGATTGAAATTGGAAAGAAGTTAGTTTACGTGTCAAGTTTATAGTGTAACATAGCAAGTTAATTAACTAACGAATCGAAAAAACACTACCCCCGCGATTCCAGAGAGATTTAATATTTTCCTCAAAAATTCACAGAAAAAAATATAAATTTTTTTTCCGCACATTTTTTATTATATTTGGCCATATAATGGACGAATAATATATTTATTAAATAAAAAAATGAATGAGTAATATTCTGGTGAAGAATTTGTATCAATCAAAACGTACATTTAAGAAAGGTGATAATTTGGTATAATTTATAATAGTTTGCTAATACAATTTGATATCAAAATATGTCATGCAACAAAAAATATTATTTCTTTTGTGAAAAAGAACAGGAATATATAGTTGTCATAATTCATTTTTTAGTACGGTTATTTTTATCAGTAAGTCGCCCACTAGATTTTGTGGGCGATTTGCTGATAAAAAGGTGGTGACACCACCGATTGACAAATAAAAACATGCTAAATATTCGTCATTTTTAAGCATTTAAATATCAATTAGTACAAGTTTATTTATTTAAAATCTGGTCATTATAACTTGACTGGTTACCCCAATGTGTTACGATGGTATTATGTAACACTTAAATACCTACACATTTTTATTATTATTTTTTGAAGACAAATCATCGTGATTTTAATAAAATACATACATATGATTTACCGAGTTTCTTCTTTTTCTCGTAAATCACTTTTCTTGCACTTTTTCTTGCAACTATATAATTTTATATTTATCACTATGCTAAAAGTATAAACACATTTTTCTCTTAAGATTTTTACACTAATTTTTTGTACGGAGGCAAATTAGTGTTTATTTTTTTATTATATATCAAAAAGTAATAGTTTTACAATTGCTCTCTACAAAATACAAATATGCAATAGATTTAGTAAAACTTTTTTATGATATTGTTTTAATCGTAACATTGATAATAAATAACTATAATATGACAAACTTTATTATGCAAATATTATTTTTACTTTTATAACAATAATGCAAATCACTAGATTGTAGTCATATCGATTAATGGTTGTTAAAGCCTGACACCAAAGGTATCTGTCTAAAAGTTTTCCTTAAATTTTCCAAAACTCCACTGATGAAAGGGAGAAAGAACCCCTTCTGCTCTTTCATGTTTCTCTTAAGCCAAAAGTAGCTTATAAAGTATATAATTTTTTTTCACCATAGGGTAGTCAATTGTTAACACTTGACTGTTATTTACAAGTTGTCCTCGAATTTCGAACATATTTAAAAATTAGATTTTTATTGACATGTTTATCAAATTGAAACCAATGCTTAATTATCGAATAAAAAATCCTAAAACATTGAAGAGCAAAGGCAGGAAATTATTTCTCATTTAGAAATCTAAGCAGAAATTTTATTTAATATTATCCCTAATGTTACGCATCGTTGTGGTTATAATAATTTATCATTAGACAATGCATAAGAAATCCGTGCAGAATTTATGTAAAGAAATTAATGTTGTGCTTTTTCTCATAATACCACAGCAAAATAAAGTCAATGGATCAAACAGCAACAGCTACTTTAAAGCAATATTATATGAGAATGATAATAAAGCAACCATCAAGGCAATCCAAAAAAAGGATAACTTATATATTATTTTCTAAAATATATACATCACATGCAATGCATATGATTGTGAATTCATGAACTAAAATCAAAGAGTTAAAAATGTATTCACAAATTGTAAATGATTCTGTAGACTAAACTAATTTAATTAATATAATTAATGAATGCCAACTACGAAAATGATTTATTGAAATCAAATGTATAGTTAATTCTAGAATAGAATTATGTAATACAAATAATAAAATACGAAGAAATATTGAATAATGTAATACCAATGGAAAGCTATTTATTAATAAAATAAAAATTAAAGTACAAATCATTATTTTTGTGTTTTAAATACCTGCATAATTTTTAATAATTCATGCAATTCTAACGACCACTTCGAACAACGATAAGATAAATCAAAAGTCTCGAATTATATTGGGTTTTTAATTGATTGTATTATTGCGCTGATTACGTAAAAGCACATCTATTCCGAGACGTCATTAATCATCTATAAGTAACACCGAAAAAAATACTCTATGTTTGGAAAGGACGCGCGCTAGACAATACATTTACCTTGCACATCTACCCTATGGTTACTGATCACCGGAGTGACATATTTTGTAGGTCTGTACAAGAATTGACTTGCAAAAATTTGCATTTGCAATTCGCTAGAGCTGTCTCGAACCAGCGTTATAAAATATGTGATAGTTTGTCACATAAGGGAGACGATGCAGAAAAGCCATGGAGCAGAGACAAGCCAAGATACCGACACAAGAAACATCAGCGAAGAACACACCTTATGCGAATTTTATAAAAAAACTTCAGGCTATCAAGTGCTTTAAAGTTATTAATAAGAACTTGAAAAGTACTTTAACGGATTTTAATTGAACTCTTGCATTGAAGCACTACTCACACATTTGCGGCACGACTTCGTACAGTGCTTTGATATTATAATATATTTTTATGGTTAAAATATGATCTGTCAAAACAAATCTCTAATAGATTAAAAAAGTATTAATATGTTGAAGAATCTAAGACGCTTAAAAAATTATCAATGGTTTCTCATTCTAATTTAAGCACAGTGAGAATAAAATAAAATAGCAAAAGGACTATAATAGAAACGACGCGGAATCATTAATCATTCTTATAACATAATATCAGACTTAATTATGATTTATGAATATAGAAGTCTAATTATGATGTCTAGCAAAGTATTTTTGTATAAAGGAATGCATAAATCTAATAGATGCATAACGACTTTAGGGCGCCGATTTAACATTAACAATATGCATACTTCTACAATGAAAATTTGGTTAATTCTTAACCATGATCTATTAAAACTGCAATACATAAATGTAATAAAAACATCAACTCTAAAAATGTTAGTTTTAGTATGCATCATGCTATTTACGTAATATTAACGTATTTATAGAAGCATTATGTATATGTAGCAACAAACATAAACAAGGTGCCAACTCATTATGCGATATTATCTTGGCTTTGTGAATAGGGTTAAAAAATAGTACAATTATATGAGTCACGAGTATGTTGCGTTGTAAAAATAAACTTTATATTTAGTCTGCGACCCTAAATATCAATGAGAAATATTATAATGACATATTTCCGCGTGCCTTGAAAGTTTTTTGTTAACGATGTCATTTCAGCGACAACACTTTGGCGTGATTTATCATGAAAATAAATGTTACAAACGGCGTGACGGCGCTAAGAATATGAGTATTAAAAGATTCAGTTCTATAAATGAAAATAAATATATTATAATGTAAAAATAAAATCGAACGCGCACAGATCAAGGAAGATCAAAGTAGAAATACAATTTCGCTTCAAAAATAACATTTATTTCATTGAGTGTTTAATGGAAATAATCTATACATGGATTAAAATAATTTTAAAATGATCTTTTTTAAATGTTTTATAAATTTAAAACAGTTTTAAAAGCCAACGATTTTTTATTACAAATTAAAAAAGTTTGATATGAACTTTATTAGTTATTTGTTATTGTGATATTACCTATGTTGTATAATGATTACTTAAACAATTTTGGCTTAATGTATTATTCAATATTGCTACATAAATTGCGTTTATAAAAAAAATCTTTAGCTTAAAGCTTGAAATGCTTTTATTTTTTATAGTCAGGACTTAGGCTTTTATTATAATAGCATAATCTCAACATCGGTATTTTTTCAATTAATGATAAACGTTGAAAGTAAAAATAAAAACACAACTAAGTTTCAAATTTATTTTGCATTATTAAATATATGCCATAGTAAAAATTCATAAGTACATAAAAATACTAAGTGAAAAATAGAAACCCTCATACAAAAAACGGGGAATTAAAAACACAGAAAAGCTCTCAAACTTTTTTTGCAGCGTCTATATATAATTTATAGTATTGAAGTTTTAAAATAGAGATGCATAAAGCTTTTTAACATATTAGTATTTGTAATACTTAATAAAAAATAAACTTATATTTTATTAACTTTAGAATTGTAGGCTTTCAGATTTGCAACTCACTGTATTGTGCCTTAATCCTTTAGAAATCATTAGATTTTTACTTAAAAACTATATCCCACTGCTTATAAAAATATTGTGTTCTTTACTTTTCATAAATACCGCATTAATCAGGCGCGATCTTACTACTTAAAAAATTTCGCGCAGTTGTTTACTTTTAATAAATTAACAAATACACTTCCTTAAATCAAAATTGTAAATAGATACATTTTTATTTTTGAAATATATGATATTTAAAGGTATTCAATAATTATACATTACTAATGAATTAATCATTTTAGACCGTTTTAGAAAAATATATTGCAAATACCGGTATTTTAATATCGAATATTACTATGTTAAATCATGCACATTGCAATATTTTATAATATAAAATTTATTGATGGCAAGATCTTAGTTATTATATTTACATTATTTATTGATAAAAAAACTGCGAATCTTAAAAAACTAATTTTCACTAAACTTCTTAATACTACAAAAATAAAATATAAATGAAAAATAACCTTCTTGGACACACCTAGGAAATGATTTTTACGCCTCAAAAGTAAAACTTTCTGCTCGCTACTTCAGTCGTTCGTTAACAAAGGGGTAAAATAACATTTGTCATTTTGCGCATCCTCTTTACCTCAACGGGTAATTTTTTAATGTACTTATATAATTACGAGTGATGAATGTTTCAGAACGAATGTGCTGTGAAATATTTATATTATATATCTATATAATATAAATATGAGTTAGTGTTTATGTGTTGATGGCTTATTTTAACCCATATTAATTTTTAAATACCTCTTATTCAATTATGATTTGCGAGAATAATTTTGTTTTATTTTAGAATACCTGTTAATATCAAAAAAAGTTATTTCATTATTTATACATATATTTGTATGTACCTATATATGTATATATTATTCAAACATATGTGAACAAATAAAATTTAAAAAAGGCAAGCTTATATGTACTATATTTCCAAGCCGTCTCTGTCTTATACCTTGTATTTTTATCCAATATATAAAATTACATATAAAAAACTTTTTAACATATGACTAGATCATAATAAATTGTATTCTTATAAGCCGCAATAAAACCGTCTTAATCAAAAAGGTATGTGGAAAATAGCCAAATTTGCAAATCCTATTCACATTGTTTATTTAAGTTCTTATAATCATAATATATCAATTTTTCATTCCACTAAAAATATTTTATTTTTAGTTCATGTTGAAAATTGTAGACATACTATAGAAAATATATAATGGCATTCTTAAAATACTATATTATAATAATTTTGTATTAATTATTCGCGTGACTTGTTCAGGAATGCCTGACCAAACATTTTCGTATAACTCTTTGTGGTTAAGATTATTTCTGGTCTAATTGGCGTCAGTCAATGACGATCATTGGTATTTCTATAAACAGTGCAAATATACACACATTACACTGACCGTATCGAAAATCAAACGAATTTTTAAACACGGTACTAATAGAGTGTTACGTAAACTTTTTATGTCGGAAATAATAAAACTATTTTTTATATACACACATATATAATATAATATATATGCAAAACAATTTTCATTTTTCATGTCACGTTCATTGCTTCTGACTGAATGCGAACACCATTTTTTGTGAAGTTTCTTTTTAAGCGTTCAAATATCAGCAGTGACACTTATTGTCATGTATTCTCTTTTTGTTTGAATTTTTGCGACTGACCATTAAAAAAACACATTATTATTATTATTATAGATATAAATCTTAGTTTTTTTTATTTTTTATAGCATATTAAATTAAATTCACATACTAATTAAATTTTATTTTTTATTGTCGCATACGAATATAGCTATTTTGAAATTGCGCAAAATTTGACTCCACCAAATTTTAATAAAAAATAAATCTAGTATTTTAAATTATGTTTTAATTATGATGTTTTCTTGATATGATTTAATAATTCAAATTAATTGAAGCTGTAAATTTTTTATAATATAAGATATTATAAGCAATTTGACAATTTGCAAGTGCAAGGCAAGAAGATGTAAAGAATATATTTGAATCAAAAAGGTGCAACATTAACTATTATATATTAAATTTATTGTATACTTAAAACTAGCAGGTAAATAAACACTAATAACTACACCTTTATGAGAACCAAATAAATAATTTACACCAAGAATTGTGCTATAAATATTAAACGTATTTATTATTATTGAAAATGATCTCAAGATATAAAAACATAATATATTTGTAAAATTATTCGGAAGGACATAATTATATTTACACTGACTCCTAAAATTGAATAAAATGATTAAATTTTTATTTTGCATTTAACTTCAGTTTTGTTGTAAATAGTCAAAGATAATAAATATTAAATATAAAAAAATTGATATATTAAGTAATCCTTAAATAAACGTCATTTTTATTTTATCTGTCAGTTGTGCTTTAACCGTTGAAATCTGAGTAGGTATTTTATTATATCTGTGCACATCTGGACTACATAGTCTAATATTAAAAAAAAATTGGGTCGCAAAATTTACGATGGCAGAATTTTTACCATGTGAGCAATTTAAAAAATGGCAACTACAGTCACTAAAAACATCTGTAAAGTCGTAGATGATTCATTAGACACCCGTAAATGTTAAAGATGGTTTAAAAAAATCGAACCGGAAATTACCATATCAAGACTAATACTGGATGTGGGATCACTAAAGATAGACTGCAGAAATGGAAGCAAGTCCTACGAATTGAGCAAAGAAAATAAGTCTGAGCGTATTCACATATCCCAAGAGCATCTGGATCTTAAAGCTGGTCGCATTTTCTCGATCGTTTGATAATCAGAGATGAAAAATAAGTGATGTAGAACAAAAATTGTCATAGAAGACAGTGATACTCCAAAGGTCAAGTAGCAAAACCTGCATTGAAGCACAGGATTAGTGTAAAAATATTTTGTGTGTGGCGGGATTGTACAATATGAAACTTTTAAAAATGGCCAAACAAGCTTAAATCAGCTGAATCGTTTGCAAAAGCAATTAAAAGATAGGCCAGCACTTGTCAATAGAAGTTGAATGGTTCCACAACACAATGTTGTGAAATTGACTGTTTATAAAATTAAATAACTCAATATCCCATTCACCTTATTCTTCAGACCTTGCTCATTCTGATCGACGCAACATTTTTGAGACGAAAAAATTAAAAATGCAGACTAGCTGAAAATTGAAATATTTTGCATTAACGCTTGTATCAATTTATGCTAATGACCGATGGGTGAAAGATAGAAAACCTTTCAATTTTGTTTTCTTGGTAAAATCAAAGAACTTGGCACTTCCGACAATTATTTGTTTAGATCAACGCAGCACTTTTTCCACGGAAAAAATTAAGAATGCCGACGATAAATTTACATCAAAACCTTCCACGTTTTATGTTTATGGAAATAAAAAAATGAACATAGGGTAGGAAAAAGTTATATATTAAGAAAGTCATTAAAATTAAAATAAACATTTAGAAGTGATTCATTAAAAACCGACATTTATTTTGAGATACATCTGTTTTTTTTAATATATAAATTATCATATTCATAGAACTTTGTGTTTGTGTTATAAATTACAATTTGAAAGAATCTAAATTACTCAATACATGTTTATAAATCGTTATTAAAGAGTTTACCTAACTTTGAATATGTTTTTCTTATATTTAATAAAAAATGTATTAAATCAGTTTTTTGCAATCGCTGTGTCCAAAACAATGTTGAAAGACGCTTCCTTAGTAAATTGGTAACATGTGTTTTTTTAGAGTAAATAATTTTCCGGCGACGTGCAACAGTGGTCCATTTGGCTTGCCGACAAGGGAAACGTCATAAATATCTCGGCAGATTTGCATAATTTTAGTAAACCATCGTAAAGTATATTTCGGTCGCGTTAGACAATAAAACCACCTTGATCAAAATAGATTAGCGCAATTAGGATGAAAATGTGTCATCTTTTAACAAATCGACGGATACGCGCGCCCGCCTTTATGTCTCGTTGTTAATTATCCCTGATTTAGTTTTAACCCTGAATAAAATATACAAAAATGCTATATTAACATAGCTATTGTATTCACAAAGAAAATATTCTGAATATCTGTCGAATTTAACAAAAAGCAAGAGTTGCATGAATAATACTAGTTTGTCTAATTAATTAATCATTGGTATGCAAAATAGATTTATTGTGTTTTGCGGACAATAAAGTGGCAAATTATTAAAAGGTGGATCATATGAAAATATAAATCATTGACAATATGAGTTTGTAGAATAAAAACAATAAAGATTATAATTTATGTTTATTACGTGCGTTTAACACTACCGCCTACCACTCGCCTATAACTGTTGAAAGTATAATGCGTTTTACAGAGTGAACCAAAAAATGTTTTTAATGACATATGTATGAATTTTGTAATCTGTGCGATTAAATATTTTTTTTGCTTAAATCAAATATATTTATTCACAATTGTATTACTAGAAATATCACTTTCTTTCTGATTATTTTATTACTAAAGCAGATTATTCTTTTATGAGGATTCAGATATCATTTTACTGTATTGACAAATTAAAAAATATTTTCGGGATAGATTTGAGACTGTTTTTATAAATTTTCTTATAGGAATAAACACATGAACCTGAATGTATCATTTATTTAATTTGCTGTATTAATTCTAGTCGTAAAACTATAGATAATACAATCTAAATTAAATCTATATAATTCAGCCAGTGTTGTTGTTGATTTTTCGTTATATTTCTGCTTCCTCCTTTTCACATTTAAGGTATTCCTAAAAAAAAAGGAAAGAACTTGTTCAATTTAATCATGAAATAATTTCTGAGCTATCATTGAATGAAGTATACCGATCCAGAATTGCTACAACACAGCATAAAAATATTTGTAAAACTAAAATTGAGATCTAAGGTCGAAAAAAGCACGTTGAGTTTGATCGAATGTCAAGGTCCTAGTGTCGCACGGTCAATAAGGAGCAGTACCTTGCATTTTTAGCAGTTCTTATGATCGAGCATAGGCCTACCGGCCCATTAGCGACCCGTAGCTTTAACATCTTAAGGTTCGCATAGTTAGTTGTGCGCCAACTCCGTTTTCGACATTGACGACTGCGGCCGTGCTTGATTAAAATGTATGGTCTCTCACAATCACTATCTTATTAGGTTCGCCTTCCGAAAAATATGTGTTTAAAAGCTGAAGTCTTACGCAATATTATGGTAAAAAAATGTTAAAATTTTGCACCACGATAACGTATCGGCTCACAATTTTTGGCCAAAAACGACACCGTCGTGATGCCATAACCACCATCTTTACGAGTTATATTAGCTGTTTACCGACATTTAAAAGCAGTGCTTTGCGACAATAGTAAGAGAAAACATTTACAAGTGAGTGGAAGACTATAAAAAAGTGTATTTATAGAAACAATTTTAAATGAAACAATAATAAGTTTAGAAATAAAAAAAAAAAAAAATTTATTTCACCCCGTGTACTTAAGAAAAAAAGACCAAATTTATTTTTTACAATTAAGAAAAAATATTATGACTTCTAAAATATGTTTTTGTGTAACTTTTAATATTTCTTTTTTTATTATAAATTTCACAATTATGACTTGTTTCGCTAATGCATTATGTTGGCCATTATATAACCATTTTATTTTACCATTTCATATGCAATGGCACGTCGGTTTATGAGCATAATTCGTTCTGGAAATGTATTCGTAATCCAAAACACTTGTATATCAAAGCCCCATTAAAAATATTGTAAAATAAAATAATAATATAATACTGGCCATAACATAAAAGTCACCAATCCTACAGCGAGTCGTGAGAAGAACCATTGGCGTAATACATATTGCTCGTAAAGCAAGACATAGCTCGTTAATCAAATTAAAATTTATTTATCATGTGAAATTAAAAAACGCCCTAAATTATCCTGATTTTATCAAGTCAAATAACGTTGATTTGAAATACATTTTTTAAATGTCCAGACTTCTTTTTAGGGAAGCAGACTATTTTTCCACACTTCATATATAATCTGATGGTGCTACACCCATTGTGTTATGCTTGTAAAATATAATCATTATAATTCCCCTAATTTTTTTTTATATTAATCATATGAAACTGTATTATATAAAATAGTAATATATAACTATATCCAATTAAAAAATATTCGTTACTCCAAATTTTATTTCTCATCGTCTTGCAACATTTAACGTTTGCTCGCACATGCTAAATGTTTTAGAATCTCGCTGTCGATGTTCAGGCAATGAATCACGGGTCATGTGTGTAAGCATGACACTCCACAACGGCATTCCGTTGAATGACCTCACGGGAAGTACCTACTACTACAACAGCATTTTCCTTCCATTCATCGCGATTTGGAGTGACCCTGAATAAGGAGGAGAGACTACATTTTCAGATGATACAGCCCGTTTCGCACAATTCCTGAACGACGCGTATTTCACTAACCTATTATATTTTCAGTTTCTGTATTATTTGTGTTTCGTGAAAACGCACGCCTGGCACGCGGGTGCATCGAGCAGCGGCAGGAAAACTCCCTAGTTGGATATTGCATCAACATTTCGAAAAAAATTTACGTTTGACTCAATTACTCTTGATATTGTAACAATTATTTGTTTGTTACTAGCCTACGTATGTTTGAGAACTTTATTATAAATGTACCCTCCAAATACAACATAGCAACTTATAACTAAACTATTACTATTCCAGATCAGATTGATAAGTCGATCAGCGGCAAATTACACAAAATAATGACATTTATAAAAGCTATAAAGAAACTGAATTTATAGTTTTGGAACTGAAAAAAGCAAATCTTGGTGATTTTAAACGTGTATTATAAATTATTTTTCATTATGGACTTTTTCAAATAAATTAATTGATACCTGTAAATAAATCATCTAAGTAAGATTAGTATTTTTTGCATTAGAGTACACTTGTATATATTATTTACTAATTTTAAATATAAGCTATAAGTTGAAAAATACCAATTAAATTATACATGTATATTATTTTTCATTGAAATATATATTTAATTTTTAAGAGTACTATAATTGTATTTATGTACAAAGGTAGAATTATAGTTATTTTATAAAATAGATTTTATTAAATGATTTTAAGCCTAATAAAATCAGTAAACGTCAAACTTAAAATTAACAACAAATTTGTGTTTGAGAAATAGTGGGAAGTTACTAACTTATTCTAAACAGGTCGAGAATATTCAGTACCATATTATATTCAGTAACTTTCGAATACCTTTAGTATAAGTTAGAGATTCATGAATGCGCATAGGAAGGCTGATATATTATGATGGGGTGTAAATAACAAGGGGACTCAAAATGTGTTTATTATATAAAGACACATAAGATATGAAGAGAAGGATATATTTTTTCATGATATTAGTGACATATTATACATTTACGACATATTTTTTGTTAATTTTCATTGTAACCTTACAGGCGTAAGCCCAATGCGTCACAACGGAGTGAAGTCAATTAAACATTATAAATACAAACAAGTAAGTTTTAATCATAAATCGTTTTATGTGCATTTGCATAGAAATTAAATTAATCGCGATATAAAATCTTTGCATCTTGAAACAACAAATACAAAAACGTAACACGAACTTCACAAAAATTTTAAAAATACACCTTTTGAGATAAGCGTTAAACAATTATAAATGGTGAATCTTTACAATGTATTTTGTTGTTAAACAAACGAAATTCTGTGAATTTCGGTCATAATATAGACAGCCGTAAAACATTTTATTTAGAAATGTTTGTTAAAAGTATTTTTTTATTGAGGAGAAGCGTCCTATTGTCTCGTATTTCAAAACAAAATAGCAGCATTTTAAGCCTTATAATATGCTAGCACAAGCTTTCGTCCTTGGCCGGCCGTCTTCATTAAAGACATCCTCCAGAGTGGGGCTTAAACTGCGATCTCCATAGAAACTTTTTTAGTTACCGCTATGAAGCAGAGCATTAGAGGGTCAGCCAGGATTCTGTACTATCTCGTCTTATTGAAGACGACGACGCCAAAATGCATCCAGAAAATAGCAGCCTCCAGAAAATGTGCCTTGATACTGATTTATACCAACTGAGATAGTCAATCAGTCATAATGAATACTTACAAGCAAGTATTTACCATCAATCAGACAGAAAGTCTAGAAATCGGTAACATCTATATAAATAATTATTAATTGTTATATGTAATATATTTTATAAGTAATGTATGTCACTTTGCAGCTAAGTATAATTCTGAAAAATTTTAGTCTACCTCCATGACTCGAACCTGTGATCCCTGTGTTACCTGTCTTGATCTTACGGAGTACGCAATTTTCACCTTATGGTATTTATTTGTGTTTCTTTATGTAAATATGTATTATAATGGCAATTTTTGTAAATAATAAATTTGTGTTCAAATTTAAAAGGGCTTGAATTGCGTTTAAATTAAATAATATTACACTACTACAACGATTATTATTAATTTATTTAACTTATATGAAAAATAGTATGATTTATAGCAAGTATAAATAGTTAATATTTTTTAATAATTAAATGCATAGAATAATTAAAAAGTGAAATAAAAATAAACGTGATTTTTGAACCGTTTATTAAAATTTCCAAAAATGTTTAAAATCGCCGTTTCAAATTCTAACCCCATTGGTTAATTTCACGTATGAACAGAAAAATGTTCATTATAAATACTCTAAAACAGAATATATACGTGTATGTTCATCTGATTGTATGTCACAAAAATTTCTCCCAAACGGTGAATAGTAGCGACGTGACATTTTCACATATCATTTTAAATCAACTGTGATATTTTTTAGTTTCAATTTTTGAGTTGCAAGTTTAAAGTTGAACTGAGCGATGAAAACTTAAATTTGACTGACATGTCACAGGCGAAGGATTTCTCAGCATTGTTGATCATCGCCAATGAAACTAATTATAATGAATAATGAATAAGTTTGAGTCTACATATGTAATAAAGCATATATATATAATAATGAACTGATAATTATAAAAAAATTATTGCAAGATTGGGCTATCGAAAACTGTGAGTTTGGTGCCGAAATTCACCAGATGCAAGATTGAACACCATCGGGATAAAAAAAACTCATTTTCAATCTAAGTAGCTATTCTGTATAAATATATAAATATCATAATAAAATAGGGAATTTTATAACATATTTAAAGTAAAGTATTTCTAACTATAATTTAGATAACATATCACTTATTTTTTAAGTAAAATGTTTCTTAACATCTATATGTTCATATTATTACAGATGTTTTTGAAGTACAAAGCTCGCTCCTCTGTGAATATCCACGAGCTTCATAAACTCGAGAGGAATCTCATATAAAGGTGTGTATGGGCGTCGCGACGCTCCAGTGTCTTGACAACTCAACTTCACGGCGTCTGTCCTTTGAAAATCACCAATCATGGTGAGACATGATCATATGATTTTTAGTGTGTCGATATTTGGATCGATAATTACCAGTGTCTTTGGAATACGTTCAAGTTGCATCGATTAATAAATGTACTACATGAGAACGTTTTTATTTCTCCAGGATGAACAAGACGAACAAAAGATGGCCATCATGCGCAAAGCCTTCCAAATGTTCGACACCACCAAGTCGGGCTACATCGAAGTCCTGAAGATCTCCACCATCCTCAACACCATGGGCCAGTTGTTCGACGACAGTGAACTTCAGGCACTCATCGACGAAAACGACCCAGAAGGTTAATATAGTGATTTTTTAAATATGATTCAATAATATTCCTTTATAAGATTTAACGCATTATTTTTATTTATTTATAACTATAAATCAGAAGCGAAATATACGACTTTATATTTTAGGCACTCTAAAGCAATCAAATTTAAAAAGTATTTAATATTATATGGAAACCTTGAGTAGCTTATTAAATTAACCAGTGATATTATTAAAAATTATTATGTTACATAATAAAAAAAAATATTACTTGCCAATAATTTATTATTAAATTCATTAATATCTAAACGTGAAATAATACGGATTTTAGACTGATTGTCGTAAAGTGCACTCTTTTTATATTAGCTTATAAATTAAGATAAATATAATTTTCACGTTAGTTTTAATGATTGAGATTTGCATTATTTTACATAAATTAAATTTTATTACGTATATGTAATATATTATATTTAGCAACTAGTTTTTCAAAGAAACATTTTACACGACCATTAAAAATATGATTTACGCGATCGTTTTTATTTTATAAATATATATATATATTTAAAAATATAGCTAGAAAGAATTTTGCGATACTTAGGATCTAAGATAGGAATTGGACTCTGACTTAAGCATTTATCAAGAGTTTTCACTTAAATTTTGCTAAATTGCTATGGTAGGATATTTTATTTAAGAAAATCGTGGGTGTGAAATGAAATTTATTATGTATACTTAAAAGTTGCGGATGCGCGATTTTGTATATTTGTATACACGCACATGTATATGGAATTGAATTTACCTTGGAATACCAAAGATAATGTTCGATCTTAGAGCCAGTAACCGAAATTGCCAAACCGATCTGGTTTAAG
The DNA here is from genome assembly GCF_051122295.1 of Plectrocnemia conspersa. Taxonomy (NCBI): domain Eukaryota; kingdom Metazoa; phylum Arthropoda; class Insecta; order Trichoptera; family Polycentropodidae; genus Plectrocnemia; species Plectrocnemia conspersa. The sequence goes on along the minus strand of NW_028277175.1, from coordinate 8,328,286 downwards.
GTTATTTCGAAGCGTTGCGAAATTCGCACGAAACGATGTTATTGGAGGTGACAGAGCGTGTTAGTGATTATAAATCATGGATATGCGATAAATCTTAATATGCGGTGATGATCGTTCGAAAGATTGCAGATTTTGAACACGCGCCAACATAATCAACTAAATATGCAGGAAGTTGCGGAATCTTAATTTGAACCAATTCTATAGCATTTACCGAAAGGATATTGAAAATAACATGTTTCTTTTATTTTTTTCCAGCCACAGGAAAAGTCAACTTTGATGGATTCTGCAATATTGCCGCACATTTCCTTGAGGAAGAGGATGCTGAAGCTATGCAACAAGAATTGAAAGAAGCTTTCAGATTGTACGACAGAGAAGGAAACGGTTACATTACCACATCCACACTTAAAGAAATCTTAGGCGCCCTCGACGATAAACTGAGCAGCACAGATTTAGATGGAATCATCGCTGAAATCGACACTGACGGCTCAGGAACCGTAGATTTCGATGGTGTGTATTATTTAATTTATTTTAATAATAACATATACATTTAAACTAATGGAAATAAATTTTGCTTTACAGAATTCATGGAGATGATGACTGGCGATTAAATTTAATTTTCAATTAAATTAATTAAATTTTTAAAGCTATCTAGTACACTCAAACTGTTGAAGAGTTCCTAATTGTCCCAAATTAGTGTAATATGCTCTTGCAGTGTACACAGTCACTACATTCTGTTTTAAAAATTTCCTTATAAAATACATTATTATATCTAGTCAATCAAATGTTAGCTAATTTTAAAAATTATTATGAAAGTGTCATTTATGTATATTTTATTTGTCAATAATATTATTATATTTATTTTTTATTATCTGTTGCTATTTTGTTAAAGTATTTTGAAGGGAGAGAAGATGTAAAATAGCGTATTAATGTCAGTACTTTTTTTTATTGCATTTTACGTATAATATACATATATTTACATTGTAGCAAATTGTCGTTAAATCAAATCTTTAGACTTTGTAGTAAGTCTTGCCGTGGTAAAAGTCGTTGTTTTCGTTAAAGTATCCCTTATCCATAGTGTTTGTAGTCATTGTATTCGTAGTCATAGTATTTGTGTTCATGAATTGCTTGTCAGTGTTTCCGCCAAAGAATTTTGCGTCTTTGCCGTAAAAAGTATCCCTGTCCATAAAGTTTTTCCTCACAAACTGTTCATCCAAGTTCCTGTATCTGTAGAAGTTCATCAAGTCCATCCAAGACATGCGATTGCTGGTCATCACTTTGTGATAGATCATGAAGTTCTTGAAGAACATGTTCGAGGTGTAGAACTCAGTTTCGTCGATGCGACGGTCGAACGGATAGTCAAGAGCGTTGTCGTCCATGAACAAGAATTGGTATCCTTGGAAGTCGGTGTACTTCTGCACATTGGCAGAGTTGAATGGCATGATCATGACAAAGAATTTGTATTCCATGCCTTCAGTCTTGCCTCTGGGAAGAAGTAGCCTCCTCGGGTAGCCGTATACGTTGTTCCTGTTCAACCAGCTCATGTCGTCTCCGTTCATGAACTTCTTCATCATGAAGCTGGATGAGTAGTAGTCTGAGTATCCCATGAAATCGACAGATTTGCGTACGATCATGTTGTTGCCAACGGTCAGTTTGTATGTGAATCTGTCCATTTCGTAGAAGTTTTGCCTGTTGTCGTCGATATTGTAACGCCTGTTCATGCCGTCGTAGACTGGAGCCATGAAGATCTTGACGAGCACATCGGTGGCCTTCTCGGAGTCAACGTTGATCTTGAAGTCGAATGGCAAATGGTTGAGTACATTCTTCTCGTAGACGAATCTGTGGTTGTATCTGCCAGATTCTCTCTCTTGCTTATTGTTGTAGACTGCGTTGGTAGCATCCATGTAGTAAGAATCGAAGAATGTGACCAATTTGTCGGTGACGATGTCGTTGATCTTCACACCGCTGAACAACAATTCGCTGCGCTTGTATGGTGTGAGATTATCCTTGAACATGAAGAATTTGTTCATCATGCGCTTGAAGTAAGACCATGTCAATGGATCGCGGAGAGAGGTTTCGTAATGATCCATTACAGATGGAACGGTGTAGAAGCTGAAAATTATTTGCATAAAATTAGCATTTAAATATCGATTTTATAATATAATTTAAACTTACTCGCTCTTGGTGTCGACTGAGCCTCCGAGAAGGAATCTGGCGAGCCAGTTGGTATTCTTGCAAACGCGCCTGTTGACACTGTCGTAGTTGTTTTGGATCAGATTACCCAAAATGTTGATATCCTTTGAGTTTCTCAATGGAACGATAGTTCCATCTTCCATAACGAAAACTCCAGTGTCGACAATGTTCCTGATGCTCCTTTCGCAATCTTCGACCCTGTTCAAGTCGAATGTGTTGTCTTCTGTCATGACGCGGAAGTAATCCGATCTGGTTGGGAAGTCAACGCCGTTTTGATACCTCAGGAAAGAACGGAATTCGCAGTTGATTGGTAAATTGAATGCGAAGTTGTCGATTTCTCCCAAATCGTTGGAGAGCCTTTCCAAGTAGTATCTGGACAATAGTTGTTTGTAGAAGAAGTATACTGCTTCGCCTCTCCTTTCCTTGTATTGTCCAAAGATGCTCTCTCCCTTCAAGAAGGTCGGGAATCTCACGTTATGGTAGAAGTAGAACGAGTTCAAGCTTGGATCGTCGGTGTAGTATCTCATGTGGTAGTCCTTGTTGTTATCATTGCCGTAATATCCAGCTTCCGATCCGCGGAAAACGAACGCATCGTCAACCTTCTGGATGTTGTTGAAGCGAGCCGTGTTGATGTCGATAATCTGGTCTTGCATCTTGATCCTGTGCATCTTGCTGATGACGTCAAAGTTCAAGAAGAAGTAGGGGTTGATTTCGTGAAGGGGAGGAAGGAAGTATCCTCTGCAGTCATCGCGAGCGAAGAAGGCAGTATGCATGGCAAACAGGAAGGTTCCTTCGTTGACGTTTTCACGAGCCCAGCAAGCGACATGGTAGAAAGTATCGAAATCGACAGCGTTGTAAAACACATTGAAGAGGGCGATTGCCTCCATGCGGTGGACTGTGTTTGAGATGGTGAAGATCCTGTATCTTGGTAGCATTCCATTGGTCCAGTTGTCATAGAAATCCTTGATCATTTGCACGTTCTATAAAATAATCACAGTTAAAAAACCGAATAAATTTGATCTGCATTAAGATTTAAAAATACATACTGTGAAACGATTGAAATTTTCATCGAATTTCCATGTGCTTGCCAGTTCTATCTGATCACGATAGAAGTTCGGCATGTTGTAATGGTGGAAAAGCCTCCATAGATTGATTTGCCTGGTCGAGTAGGTTACTGGAATAAATAATATTTATAATATGTTATATACAATTATTATTTTATAGTAGATTTTTGGTGTTTACCTTTCGTATCATGCTCAACGTTGGGAACGTTGGCGCATGAGACTGCGGTAACTACCAAGAACAAGAACAGGAACTTCATGTTGGATGAAGCCGATCGAGTGAATTCTGTGGGTTTTGGACGCCAATATATACTAAAACTGAAGCCACTATCGATCGATTATATTTTTTAATTAAAGCAAACAAGTTAGATTACAAGAGAGCAAATGAAAGACGCGATAAAGTTTTTTTTGCGTTGTCAAGCAATAATTAATTACCAACATGCATTTGTTAAATTAAAGAGTTGAATAATTAGTTTGTTTTTTGAAGCATGATAATATTTTGATTATTTTAATGACTGATATAACGTATCACGTACGCATACAATTATAACAAACAAGTTAATTATAACAAATAAGTAAAGGTAACGCACGCTATCGTATTGTAGTAACATGAACCTTAAGTTTTAATTGAAAAATCCCTTTTTCTTAGAACTTTTAGATGAGTTTTCTTTTTATTCGATTTGTATAAGTTCAGCACTATAAATACATGTATGTAAATCTATTATTACGTTTTACATGATTTTTTTACGAATACATTGCCAAATAAATTGTAACTTGTATTATACACATATGAGTGGTGTAAATAACACTTTTATGCTATATAAAAAATAAATAAGTTTATTTCATTGCTTTTAGTGTTTTCAAGCCACCCTAATAATACTTGACTATTAAGTATGATCGTTAATATAAATAAGTCAAGATTTATATATATATATATATACGTATTTTTATTGACTATAAAAATACGCATTAATATACTTAGTTTATAAATAACTTATAATTTAGAAGAACCACAATTTTTATTTTATTAATTTATTATATATTATTTATTCAACTGCATGATTAGGAAAATCTATAAAAAAAACATAATCTGTGAAAATCAGCCAAATAAATTAATTCTGATATTTTAGACACAATAGAAATAAAAAAAAATACTGGTTCGAACTCAAGACTTTGAGGTATCCATCACCGATTTATTAACATTTTCCTCATTGATCATCATCATCATTGGCTTAATAAATCGTCCAACAACTTAAGCTCTTGACTGCCGATCGATCTTTGATTGTTATACAGCAATTGTTTTTACGGTTGAGTAAAAGTCTTCCTATTTTAACGAAGGTAGAAGTTGTTGGTCCTGATTAGAGTTTGCACAACCGGTTATAACGGTATTTTGGCAAAAATTGCCCTTCGATACTACCGGTATTACAAAAATAAATACCGGAAGTACAGATATTTTTTTAAATCAATACAAAATAAGTAAAATAATATTAATAATGTTCATATAAACATTTATGTTTAAATTTAATTGACGTTTAACACCAATAGAAATAAATAAATATACGAGAAATAACTTTTTCGCAAATAAATTCTATTAATATATTCTATAATAAATATGCAATAATTTAAATTAATTATATCTTAGTTCTATAAACCTGATTTAAAAAAAATATGTCGCATTTTAAACAAACTGATTTACAATTTTGTAAGCACTGTTTTCTCATAAGATTCTTTCGGATAGTGATATAAGAATATATTTATTTTTAATAAATTGTATAAAAAGTCAGGAAGCATCTAGGAGCGGTAGATGAAAGACGATATTTTATCGAATATGATGTTTTTCTAGACTTATTCTAGACTGGTTACTTTTTCTAGTGCAATTTTAAGCAGAGTACATCACCCTGTCGCAGACCATTAAGACCTTGACAGACAATTTTTCGGGACGCCCAATTCCTCCATGGTTAAATATATTCTAACTTTTTTTAGAGACGAGGCATATGCAGCTTTAAAATCAATAAATAGGTGGTGCATATCGATGTTAAAATTCCAGATCTTTTTTATTTGTCAAATTGAGAAAATTTGGTCTATTGCTATTTTTTTTGTTCTGAATTCACATTGCTATTTCTCTACTATTTTTTCTACATATTAAAAATACATTTTATATATTTTATTTGATAATGTTTTATTCCATCTCAATAATTATTAATATATTATATTTTCATATCATTTTTTTCTTAGAAGGAAAATTGACATGGTTTTCAGATGCTAGTTTGTAGTATTGTACCTAAATCTCTTAAGATTTATTCGACCCGCTAAAAAGGTCGACATCACAGTATTTGCATAAATATCGCGTATGTTATTTACTTTTAATAAAAATATATTAATATAAAACCCATATTTTTTACCATTAGGTGGAATGTATAATATAATAAAATCACCGATCCTCAAAGGAATTTAGGAGCAATATTTTGTATGTCTCTTTTTTTATGATTCACAATAATAAAAAACGATTATTGTAATATTACTGTATTATGAAAAAATGTTTGAAATATCCATTCCGATATTTTGTCAATAAAAAATCTTAATTTTATTTAAAAATAGATCAACTTGCCTTATCTTATAATCATATATATCTAGCATTTAAAATGGATGCTATTTGTTTTTGTATCGTTCGTAACTAAAATTACTAATTTGTTGATTATTGATGTTGTGCTAAAAAGCAATAATTGATTACAAGCTTTTATTTTATTCGCTTTATCTGGTAGCTATGTGCTGACAACATGGTTCAAATAAAACAAAAATAAATTGGTTATTTTATTTATTTATTTATCACGTAGTCATAATATTATTTATCACGTAGTAATAAATAATCACATTTATATATTAATACTACATTATTATATCTATAAATACACCTTATCGCTGTCTAATTAAATTATCAATTATGTTTTTTGAGCTTTTTTATTTTCTATAAGTTGATTTAATACAATTTATAAAAGTAATGTATAAATAGTCAAATAGAGATTTTACAGCTAGCTATAAATTATAAAATTTCAACAATATTAAAAAAATAGATATCTATTTAAGATGAAGAAATATTTTTAGATAAAACTAAATTTTAATCGAGAAATGTAATTTTTCTTTATACCCCTACTTGTTTAAATGCAACACAGTGCTTCTTGTGTAATAATTAAAAGTCTCGATCCTGATAAAACCAGAATGATCCTTGACCTTGAAAGTTGTAGAAAAATATATTTTAATTCGTGAATTTACACCATTCATAGATCCTTTCTTATGAAAATGTATTAAAAAATACAAGGATTTGTAAAACATAAAAAAAATATTCGTACAAATAAAATTCCTAACAACAAAAATGCAAGTTTTTGAGCTTTTTGTTGTTAAGAATTTTATTGCAATAAATTGGCGAGTGGTACTATGGCCCCTGGTATAAGAAATTAAGAGACATCCAAAAAGGTTCGTTAAAAGACGATATTTTGTCAAAGACGATGTTGTCCTAGATTTATTGTCCCTAAAGAAGAAAGATTTGGTACCCGAATTTAAAAAAAAAAAAAAATTTATAATATTAAATTTCTATATTATATATACTATTAAATTCCTTTGACATATTTATTATAAAGCGGAGAAAAAGAGCTACTTATTTTATTAAATGCTTAATTAACATTTGAAAATGGATCTCAATATATTTTTTTGATATTATAACGTTAGTTGCGATTAAATATTACTTTCTGTTCTTATGTATTTATGTACGTAAAATAATAAAATTACTTTTATATGATACACAATAAAATAATATGATGTCATAAATAAAGATGTACATAAATATAATACTAGAAATAAAGAAAATTTAAAGATAATTAAGTATAAGAAAACGAGTACGGCTAGGGGAATTATGTACGGAGGTTTTGATTTATATAATAGTCTTCCAAGAGAAATCCGAAACAGCAAAAATATAACGGGTTTCATAAATGGAATAAAAAAACACCTTCGTACATATAGAAATAAATTATAATATTAAGACTTTATTATTGTATATTTTTATTTTTTCTTTCTGTTATGTATTTTTTATATATTTTTATATATGTTTACTAAATTTGTTAGATGTAAAGATTAGCTATTAAGCTAAATAAATTAATATAATAAATAATAAATATTTCATAAAATACAACATTTTTATTTCATGCGTTGTATTCGATTGAGGCAATTTTTAAATGTTTTTTTATTATAAAACAAAACTTTTTAAATTTATTTTGACTAAATATAAATGGTCAGAATAAATATTAAATGGTCAGAATAAATATAAGATTTTCATAATTTATATTAATTGGTCAGAATTGAAACTTGATCGGTCAGAATTAATATTAAATGGTAAGATTTATGTTGACACATGGTCAGACTCAATTTTTTCAGTTGGCAATAGCGTTATCGTTTAATATTGGTACAACTGTTCGACGGCATCTGTCGTTTACATCTTGACAGTTCTGACGCGCCAACGCTGAATCAACAGCTCTTGTCAACACCAACTATTAGACCTTCGCTACGACCACCACTACGGTGAATGATAATCAAAGTGTAACATTCTAAAATAAAACAAAATTTATTTTATAACATGGTTTTATTTATTAATAATTACAAATGAATATAGGAAAAGGGAGGCGTCTCGCTACCGCTCGCGCCGAGAACCAAACAACCGAACCTTTTTTTTTAATGATATTGTTTTTAATGATTTGTTCTCATTTCGGTATATCTTGTAATTGTCCAACATCATCCAATCTATGACTAACTGTTCAAAAAGCGAAGACGCATATGTGAGTACCACAATTGGAATGAGGTAATAAAATAGGTTAACTTCAAGTTTCCTGCATAAAATATGTGACTATGGCAGTAAGTTACTTGTGTTATTTTTATTCTGACTGTATACTTTTTTTATTCTGACCGTTTATTATTTTTATTCTGACCGTTTGTTGTTTTTATTCTGGCAATTTAATATCTATTCTGACCATTTTGCTAATAAAATTCTGACCGAAAATTGATTTTTATTCTGACTAAAATTTGATTTAAATTCTGACCGTTTAATTACAAGTCATATTAATTTAACATGGTTTTAAAATACTGCGATGTTCTATTCGTTGTGTTTTTAATGTATATTTATAATAGTTAATATTTATTATCATAACTATATTTTTAATGTTACTATAATATGTATAATTTTACTTTCGACTTTAATTAGTTTTCTGATGTGAAGCAATATAATGTTTAATATGTGTGTGGGTACAGAATAAATCAAAGACTTGTTTTAATGTTCATAATTTAATTTATTTATTATTTTTAATATGCATTTCATTTTTTTTGTATTTTTATTAATATAAATATAATATATGCCTTATTTAAAATCTAGTGTTGTCCATCTGTTCGGTCTTTGTGTTGTAGTACTTGTCAACGGTGTCCATCTTTTTGTAGAAGAAGACGTCCATTTTGTTGGACACCATGTCGTTTTTATGGAACACTGTGACCTCCTTGAAGTGCATGTTGCTGCGATCGTAGTTGAAGGGGAATTCGTTCACGTCAACATACCTATCGAACGGATATCCAAGAGCGTAGCTCTCCGAGCATCTGCTGTAGTAGTAGTCGTACTTGTACATCGTCTTAGTCTGATAATTAGTACATGGGACGGCCATCACGAAGAATTGGAATTTGAAACCATCAGTCCTGCCCTTAGGTAACAAAAGGTTGCTTGGGAAGTAGAAGTACTGTTCGTAGTTTTTGGTTGTCTTGAAATCGCCCTTTGTGAAGAAGAATTCGCTAGATTTACGGCTGATTTCATTTGTTCCGAACTTCAGGTCCTGATAAAATCTGTCAACTTCGTAGAAGTAGTTCCTGTACTTGTTAATATCTTGGTAAGATTTGAGCATCGGTCCAAAGAATACCCTGAATTCTACAGCGGTTTGCATGTTCGAGTCAACGAAGAAGTTCATTGTGAAGTCATTGTGATTGAGGCGCCTTTGATAGGTGGTGTATTCCTTTTTCTCATTGAAGTCATAATTGTAAACTCCGTTAGTTATATCTACGTTGAATTTATCATCGAAGTATGTGTACATGTCGTTGACATTCATATCTCTTACTATGATTCCATCGTAGAACAACTCGTTGCGTTGATATGGCTTCAAATAGGTCTTGAATTCGAAAGCGAACTTCATGAACATTTTGCAGTATTGGTAGAAGATTGGGTCTCTGAGGGTAGTTTCGTAATGCTCTAGTTCAGAAGGTTGGATGTTATAGCTTTAAAATAAAAATTAAATATTAGAGTATTTAAAAAAAGATATATCAAAAGTAGTGTGATAGATACTAACTTATCGGTAAAGTGAGGAGTGTTTCCAAGAAGGAATCTAGCGAACAATCCAATGTATTTATACAAGCGGTAGTTTGGAGAATCAACGTTGCCTTGAATAATGTTTCCAAAGGTATTGATGTCTTTGGGATCGCGCAAGTTATATTTGGTGCCATCATCCTGAAAATTAGATTTTATAAATATGTATTTTGTTTTATATATGTTCCTTATAGATCTAATTAAACTTACGGTGTAAACGAATCCGTATCTAACAGCGTCCTTGATCACGGCCTCAGCATAATCCATGTCTTTTATCATGGTGTTGTACTTATATTTGTTCATGTTGAAGTAGTCAGGTCTCGAGGGGAAGTGCATTCCATTGAAGTAGCTAAGGAATGACTTGTAGCCAGTTTTGATCGGATCGGTCCATGAGAATGTTGGGATTTCTCCCATGTCGTTGGCAATTCTCTCCATGTAATACCTAGCCATGAGTTGCTGGTGGAAGTAGTAGTAAATCTCTCCTCTTGTGTTCTTGAACACACCGTTGAAATCATTACCGGTCATCCAGAACGGATAGGCAGCGTGGAAGTAATAATAATACGTGTTGAGTCCAATATCGTGGGTGAAGTACGTGATTTTGTATTCCTCGTCGCAATCGGGGTAGTCGTATGTGTCTTTGTTGTTGACGAAGAATTTTCTATCAGCCATTGGCGTGTTGGATGCTACTTGGAAGGATTTTAAATAGTTTGCCCTTTGCATGATCTCATTATTGATGAAGAAGTTGGGATAGATTTCATATGGAGGAGGAATGTAGAATCCTCTGCAGTCTTCACGGTGGATGAGGGCTACAGTAAAGGCATATACGAACATGCCTTCGTTCATGTTGTTTCTTGCCCAGCAGGCGACTTGGTAAAAGGTCTGGAAGTCCTTGGCGTAGAAAAATGCGTGGAAGAGACCTATGACTTGATCTCTATGTACATCGTTGAAGATTGAGAATATCTTGTATTTAGGGAGCATGCCGTGCTGGTACATTTCATAGAAATCCTTAACAGCTTCCATGTTCTTGAAATAATCATAGTTCTTGGTGAAGTCAAACGATTCTCCTAGATCAAATTGATCTTTGTAGAAATTGGGCATGTAGACATGATTTAATAGTCTAAGCATATCTTTTTGCTTCATGGTGTAATCTGTAATATATTATTATATTAGTTATACATTAAAATAAACATAAATAAAATAAATTAATATTATTTTATGATACCATTTTCTTTCGTGGTGTTGTCCTGAAATTCAGAGACAACCACACTCACTCCGACAACCAAGAACAAGAACAAGAACTTCATAGTAACTCAGTGCGAAACTATCAAGTGATGATTTAGGTTTCAAACGCGCTTTTATATGTTTAAGTAATCCACATTCGCCATAAAAATAATCATTAAATATCGCCGAAAATAATTTTAATTACTTATTTAACTGACTGATTTTATAGTTCAAGAGATCATCACTTTTACCTTTAGAAGCTATTATGCGGTTTATCAATATTGTAATAAAAAATAATTGCCTTGTTTTTTTTTAGTAATCACATAATTGATACGAGGTTCAAGTAAGTTATCAATTTTATATTATTTTTTTTACAAACACCTGTTCAATAATTATATATAATTAAGATTTATTATTATCACATAGTTTACAAGGACAATATAAAAATTAAATTAGGATTTTAAATAAAAATACAAACAAATTTGCACTTAAACACTTTATTATACATATACATAAATAGCTTCTCAATGAAATGCGATTATATCGCATTGATTTCTATATTTTAATACTGAATATATATACAACACACATGTAATTAAACAACGTTAATTATTAAGATAAATAAAATAGTACATAATCATTTATAATTTAAAATAGATATAGTGAAAAATTATATAAAAATATTCATAGTTATATGCAAAATAAATCAGCACAGTAATAACATTAATAGATGATAAATATATTTAATAGTTATCTATGCTAATATTTATGATATAAATATAATTTAATTGATTTATTATTTTGTAAATATCCTAGGGAATGTATGGACCATTTTTGTTAAGTAAGTGTATGTAATAGTTATTAAATTATAATAATCTGTAGATATTCCACAACATTTATAATGTATTTATTAATTATTTAAATGAGTATCTTAGATACTTAGAGCATGCCAATGTTGAACTTGTTCCATGGGATTAGCTAAAGCAGCATTCCAATGTTCGAGTGCTTTTCCTCTGGCGAACATGAAAGATCCGAGTACAAATTTTCCGATTACTTTATCTGAAATAAGGTTTTAGATATTATGAATAAAATAGTCTGATAATGTAAGAGTTATCTTACCTCTAGAGCACTTGTTTCCAGCATGAAGAACATGAAGTGTGACACAGGCAAGAGGAAGTCCAGTAGAAGGAAGTCTGAAATGGAAGCATTCACTTACAGCTGCTTCGCCTTCGAGAGTAGCAGTTGACCAGCGGCTTTTCTTGCTCTTTATAGCCCTATATTGTTGGTTCAAAGTAACGCGAACATATACTTGGCGACGATCTCCCTTAACCTATAAATAAAATTTAAGCTCAAGTATATAAAAAATACAATTAAATTAAAAACGTACTTTCAAACGCCGTCCTTCAATCACAGTGACAGTTAGCCGATTTAAGTTTTCATTGTAAAGCAAAGATACAAGCATTTCTCCCAAATCAGAAGTAGGCTCTTGAGGGTCCTATAAATGATCGATAGTAAATAAATTGTCGCTTATATCAAACTAAGATATGCATCTTATACTTTTTCCAAATCAAGCTTATACAAGTGAGGTTCATTTCCAGCACTTTCTTCTTCAGGCAAAGCAGCTAATGGGAACAACAGATGCCCTAAAGTTTGCTTTCCTTTAGGTCGTCCCCCATCCAAAACGGTCATCTTTAAAATCAGATCTTGCAGACCTTTATCAGCTATCTATTTTTTTTAAATATTATGTTTATCATTGAGTTAATAAAATGGTTTAAATCTTGGCTAAAATTAAACTTGCCTGGAACACGAACGTCTCTTCAAAGAACGGATTGCAAGTTTTCTTCTTCTGTTTCGATTGTAGGGTTCGGCGTTCGTCTGGCATTAATTGCAGTCTGAAACATTAGGTAATTATGCGTGCGTTATGTAATGAATTAGAGCAGGCGTGACTAAATGTCCCAAGGGTACGATTTTGGGTGGAAATTAAATGCTAATTAATGTTTAGCATACATGAATAATAATTGAGACATGCGTCATAGAGCAAGTTATATCATACCTGACGTAAGGATCGCAGGTATTGATCGAAGCTATAGTGCGCGATGGTAGATTTTTAGCTTTGACCAAAGTCACCAGAAGTTTTTCGGAGCTGTTTTCGTATCGCAAGCTAAACCAGAGTCTTCCCTACAAATAAAAAAACATCAATGTCTGGATTTTTCGATTATATAATTTCTCTTCAACTGCCCGTTGAAATTTTGAGCTTAGCTAATAATTGATATTTTCCAATGTTTGTAACAAAAATTTCACGCCCTCTTCGGATGTCAATAATAATCGTGAGACAATTGTCAATAAATGCTGTTTCTACTTAAAAAAAAAAAACAAAAAAATGATTATCGAAAAAAAAACACGCATAAATTTATTCCTATCATAGCAGATTCTTAGATCACCAAAGGAAGGATAAAACCGCCGGCCGGTTAGGGTAATAAAAACTTGTCATTCAAATACATTAGATCTTCCGAGAAAGTATGCATATTTTCAAACATATGGTACGAACACTTTCGGAAAGGTTTAATATATGAGTGACTTATTTTATTACTAAAGCAAAAATAAGACAAGTTCAAGTGTTAAAAATTTGTAAACAATTTTTTGTCTGCTGTGATTTCACTGAATGGAATAGATTTGATACTGTGTTTTCTTTTAATTTTTTTAATGTATTTCCCGAGAATTTCTAGTTTAGAACCAATGACGTCATTTCACTTTTTTAAGGGAGAGAGGGGGGGGGGTTAAAAGTTGGCTAGTCAACGGTCGTTTTTTTTAATATTTCGATTTCATTAAGATTCATGGTATTTCATTATTATTTTAAGCGGTATCGCCGTACATGTACGGTGGTAGATTATTCACCGTTTTAAGGTATCCCATATAGTTACTTATATTTACATATATAACTAAAAAAATAATAAATAAAAAACATTATATGAATATATTTTTTTTAATTTTATTAAATATACATGATTTCTATAGAAAATAATACTAATAAATTAAGGAGTACGAAATAAATGAACATAAAAAATATTCATTATTTTTTTTATAAAAAATATTGAGAGCTTCTGATTTGATTTAAAAAAATCCACAATAGCCATATACTATATAAAAAATATATATGTAAAATAAATTATTTAAATATACTACTACAAAAAATAAGTAAAATAAATCAAAACACTATTTTACTATAAATGCAATATAAAATAATAATAAATAAAAACCAACAGAACTAATTTTGCAAAAATTCGTGAAAATAACCTTATAACAAATTATCAAATATGTATAAATTAACTTACTACTCAAATAGTTAAATGACATGCATTTTTCTGGGCAAATTCAAGACAAAAGCCCCCCCTGCCCAAAAAAATTAAAAATCCACATTTGTTTTTATTTCAATTTATATTTTTAAATGTTTTTACCTCTTTAACTTTTTATATAGAATTTTTTTTACCAAAGCAAGATTTTTTTAATAGGCACTATTTTGAAATAAAATGGCAGATTTTTTTTTAAATGGACACAAATCATCCTCGGATGGTTTTCTAAGGTCTCTGGTAGAAGAACGTGCTCATAATCGATTGTCTAGGTGTCTCTCGGAGGCCACTCTGCAGATATCTCTTAGTTCGCAGATGTCTGTCTGCCTCTTTCTCTGTTCCTCTCTGACTGATCTCCCTTGGAGTCCGACCTTATGTATCGTAGATTGGGAAGTTCTCCGACGAATCATAACAATGTAAAGATCATTCAACCAATTGTTGCGCTCGTTTATTCGTCCAATGAAATATGTCCACGCCTTTCGTAAGTGAAATTTGCCTAATGAAAATTTTGAAGTTCGATTCATGCAACGGGTTGAATGTTAATAATGCTTTTTGTCGCCTGATGGCATATTTTTTTCTCAACGGTTATGGACCAAAATAAATATGAATTCTCTGTATTTTGAGGGTAATTACAATGTGTTGTTTACTTGTTCCTTTATGTCCAAAATATCCATTTTTTCAACTTGACATTACGAGGTCTATTGTTGTGGTTTTTTAGTTACAGTTTTTGTTAATATTACGCAATTGTCACGTTCATTCTTGTAATTGTCGTGGTTATGGTGATTTACTGAAGAACCTCCACATATTTTCACTAGTGAAAATATTACTTAACTAGTAATAAATATCCACTGTAATGCATCTTAATTGATTTGTCAGATAATAATCAGTCCGTTTATATTAAATATTGTACAACAATATTTTATTGATAGTTTTTAAATTAAATTACATTTTTAATGTGATTTTTTTTACAATATTATCTAGCTAAGAATAATAAAAGACTTTTAATTGTGTATCTGCAAATTTTAGGACCATTTAGTACAAATATATTCTCACAGTTATTTATATATTGCGACACATTTTTTCAAGTTGACGAAATTGGTTTCTGCAATAGCGAATAGCCGTTTCAGTACTATATTGTGCAATATTTTATATGTCCAATATGTCCCACATCCGACAAGGAAGCATCTTTGTAGTTGGGTCACAAAAGCACGCCCGTTTCCGTGAATAGCTTACCTTTTATGAATTCTCTAGGCTAGTCCCGATCGGAAGGTTCCTTATTTCTCCGATAATTTATGCAGCTTCCGATACAATTTTTTTATATGTTGATATTAAAATAATAACTCACCACATGTCCTTCGGGCCAGAGCAAATCATCGTCTAAGAAGTTTTCTTGATACAGTGACGGATCGATAACTCCCAACTCGGTTGCTGAACCGGCTTTATTAAAGCACAAGTATTAATTAATCTCAAAGGTAATTAATTTCAATAATTAAATTTCGTAATACAATTAACAGTACTGAAAGAATTGGATCGCTGTTGAGGACGTGCAGGTGCTAGGCAATCGTCTACTTCGTCCAATCCAGACCCGACGTTCAATTCGTTCAAAGAGTTCGATCTCGGCGAAGGTAGTGAAAAGTTAATCTCTTTTGTTCTGAAATTTAAAATATGTTATTAAAATATATTAATTGTGAAACAATGGAAAATGTATCGATTTTGACTCACAAGAACTGAGGCGCCTGTCCGTTTTGAGCTGGATAAACAAGAATCGATGGTGGAGATACTTCTTGGGATCCCAACGGAGATTTTGTCCTCAGGACCCTCTTCACCATGAATACCAGAAAACACGCAATACACACACAAACGCCGATGGCCAGTAGCATTGGGTCTGTGAATGTAAAGGTTGAAAAACCGTTGGAATGTTGCTGTAGAGCAAATTTCCGTCGAGCTTCGGACGGTTAATTTCCGTCACGCTTTCAAGGCAATTGTGCAGCATAAAATTTTTATATTTGATCGTATTGTGCTCAAGATTATACATATTTTAGATAAGAAAAGATACTATGCATTTAATTTAAA
This sequence comes from Plectrocnemia conspersa, assembly GCF_051122295.1. Taxonomy (NCBI): domain Eukaryota; kingdom Metazoa; phylum Arthropoda; class Insecta; order Trichoptera; family Polycentropodidae; genus Plectrocnemia; species Plectrocnemia conspersa. The sequence continues at coordinate 8,312,012 of NW_028277175.1, read as the reverse complement.
AAAAAAAAAAATTTTCTTTTATTTAAATAAATGAATATATTTATTGTTATTATTTATAGTAGTTGACAACACAATGTTAGATTTTATAACATATATATTAGATTCTATACTTACTCAGCCAGTTAACCCATTCTGGATTATGAATCAATTTTTCGCTAACGATGGATGATGATGTCTCGTCTTCAGCAAAAGTCACAGTTTGCTCATCTTCTGCGCTAGTCACATCAGTGCTTACTTGTTCGTAAGAATTGTCCGACGGTGGTGGAATAGTATAGGTAAAAATTTGATTTTTCAAATTTTCGCCTTCAAAGAGCCTACGCACCCTTTCCTGTTGGGCTCTTTGATAAGTTTGCAAATACCATCCGTCCGATGGTGGATTGTCCATGTACAATTCGCTAATTTTCTTTCGCCTCATATTTTCGTAGACTGTGGCTACGAACTGAAAATAAAAAATGACAGCCGATAAGCAAAGTATAAATTAAATGTTAATATTATTATACCCCAAATTCCGAACAGATTAAAAGTTCGACCGAAAGATATAATAACGTTTAGCTTTCAAAGCCTATTAAAACGTATCTTATTATTGAGATTTACAGATTTAGTTGAAAGACTTGTTAGTTCATAAGCCATTATTGTTCTAGAAAATTAATTTGAAAAATAAATTTCAACCTTTAATTCAGAGTTCACTCCAATGACCATATAATAATCGAAAACAGAGATCTCTTAAGCAAATTATTGTATTAGCAATAGCACATCTGAAAAAACAATCCTTTGCGGAAAAAGACGCGTGTTAGACTGTGCACATTACTATTGCTATTCGCCTCTTTGGTTACCGATCGCCTATCTATCTGGACCATTTCTCTCAAGTCGTCAACAAATGTAGAGGTATGTTCAAAAAGTAATTCAATTGTCACAAACGTCCTCATCTGCGATTATAAAAGCATTATAAAAGATTTTTTCACAGAAGAGAGAGATGCCACAAAGTCACAGCAGCAGAAACAAGCTACTTCAACATATCAGGATTCCACCGAAATCATAACCGACAATAATACAATCCGACATGCCAGCGAAGATCGCATTCGTGATACGACATCAAAAATCATTTCAACTCAATCACCTGATATCAAAATGTATGTATATATTTCACTATATATGTTTATAAAAAAAGCTTTTTCGGCGTCTATTTAGCTGCAAAGTTACTTTAACCCCAAACCCCGAGAAATATACCATAAATATTTACAATAATGCCTTCTAATAATTTATTCCCGTGGTGTAACGCGTTTCTATTAAAATTTAAAATTAATTAAACCATAAAATAAATAAAACTTTGATTTAATGCATTTACAATATTTAGAATAACATTGCAAAATATTTTGTGAGATATCGATTTGTTTCTACCTAAAATTAATTTTTGAAATAGGATAGTTTACTATTGCAAAAAAAGTTTATTTTAAGTAATATATATAAATAAAAAAAATAAAATAATTTTTTGTGTCAGCTGTTTAAAGTGACCTATTTTCTATTCTGTGATTGTAAATATCTATATTTATTTCACAAAGGTTTTTTTTCCACAATCAGAATTTTTTTTGGCTCCTATTTATTATGCTAATAAATAGGAAATATTTCAACTATTTCTTATTTATGTTGCTTACATTGCAACTTAAGCTGTTCAAATGTTCCCCACGGTGGTGTTCTATTTTAACAAAGAAATCCATTTTCAGACAGTTGAAACGCTTTATTACAAACAGAACTTGAATTTTTATAAATTATTAGCATGAGTTAAGAGTCGTTCAATTGATTAACCCGACAGCGTTTTATCTTACATAAGAAATTTGCCAGTATATATAAAACCATCTAATTGTAAAAAATATGTATTTTGTTTAATCCTAGCTAAATAATAGCGTACTTACTACTAGAAGATTGACAGTCATATTAACGAAACTCTACCGTATTTGCGTTAACACAGTCTGTTTGAGAGTTATCCATTTCATCATAATTGCATTAATATGTAGCATATCTATGAATTGCTTAATTGAAATATATAGCATATTTCAATTTACTAATACTAAAACGCGCCACGTTCAATACATTATGTGCGTGCCGTTTATCGTCGTAGATTTTGTAGTTTTGTAGATTTTTATATAAAATTACCTTTTTAATATTTTAAATATAAAAAAAATAACAGAAGCTTATAACTTGCCTTTGAATAAATTTAAACGTAGTGTTTTCTATTGTAATCAATAACGAAAATACTATAGTATTATGTGAAGTAAAATAATGATCTATTTTGTATAAGGAAAAAATTACTGTCCATTGTAAATCCAAGTATTGATTGATACAAATTTTCATAAGCTTTAAGGTATATGTTATTATTATTTTAATTCAATATATATATTGCTTATTATTAATAAATTAAATATTTAATACTACTTTATTCGTGTTTATATATCCTAGAAAAAAGTCTAATATATTATCTGTGGTAAAAACAAGCTTTGATTTTTGGAACAGAAAAAATAATATATAAGATTTTCTGCGAACCCTTTTTTCACCTATGTGTTATATCTTTCATAGAAACATATACATACCGTCTTTTTCCGAAAATAAGACACTGTCTTACTTTCTTTTTTGGTCCAAAATACGCGCTAGGGCTTATTTTCGGGGGAGGGCAAAAATAAAAGTATATTTATATATTTTTATTTAATATTTATTTATTTTACACAGAATACAGAAATTTAAATTTATTCAATTACAGTCGTGTCATCTTCTTCTGGAACATCGTCATAAATGATCAAATTCTGAAGTCTGTTCTGATTTTCTTCCAAATTCATTTCCTGTTGAATCATTGGTCCGAATCTCTCATGTCTTGCAATATAGCTATCGTTAAATGAATACTTTTTGTCTAAGTAGCCTGTTCGTAGTGCATTGGAAACACAAACAATTTTGTCCCATGAATTTTTTACAACTTCTTGTAAGCCTGGTTTTACAAAATTACCTCGATGATTTCTCACCATTCTGTTTTCAATATATTCATTGATTTCCATCCGCAAATGATCCTTGAATGGCTTGTTTATTGCAATGTCAAGTGTCTGGAGGTAAGCAGTCATTCCTGCCGGAATCATTATTTGATCGATCTTCCTCTCAGCAAGAAAGTTTTTCATGTCTTTAGCACGGTGTGTACTGGCTGAATCCCAAACTAGTAAACCTCTATTTTGACCCCTCAACAGTGGTGGCAGCATAAAATCAACCCACTTTCTTATAACTGCTTGGGTGCACCAGGCTTTTTCACTTTCAATGACATAAATTCCTGAAATGCGTTTAATCTGGTCTTTTTTACCTTTAGTGATTAAAAATGGCGATACTTTCTTGCCATCTAGACGAATCGCCAAAATACAGGTAACACGTGCACTATCGTAACCGGTAGAAGGAACGTAAATTGACGAGGAAGCCTTGTGGTGAACCGTCGTTTGAACTCCTTGGCCTAGGAATACCGCGGTCTCATCCATAGCAAGCATGTTGGAGAGTTGGTATTTCGAAAAATCGATGCCATCAACAAAAAGCTTAAACGCAAGTGCACGTTTAACAACTTCATTGTCTTCCAGCTTAAACATTGTTGTTGATCTCCTTAGAGACAGTTCATGTCGTTGAAGGAAGTTGTCCATCCAGTGTGACGATGCTTTAAATTCTTCTGTGGATATATTAAATTCAATTGCTGTTTCAAGAGCAAACTTTTGAATATCAGCCCTGCGCACAACCAAAGCCATTGCTCTCCTGTCGGCAATCCATTCCCAGATGCATTCTTCCAACTCAGAAAATAACGGCTGCCGACCTGATCCAACTCTGCGTTTTTTCTCATTTCCTTGGCCCACCAGTTGACACAGGTTATCGTAGTCTGCACGCCATTTGCGAACCATACGGAGATCCAGCATCTTCTCTTTACAGAAGGTTACAAGATTTACACCCCTGGAGTCTTCCACGATTCCCTTTTTGTACTCGACGGAATAGCTCTTTCGTTTTGTACTCATTTTAACTGAGGATAAAAATTATTCACTTTATAAAAAATAAAATTACGTATGAGGAAATAATCAGACTTACAAGACTGAAATGAACAAGTGTTATACCTGCACTGTCGCACAATGCATACTGCTGCCTTAGTTGTATTTTTAAGATAAATTCCTAGAATTAATTTTGACATGTGCTGGTGCATTGCTTGAAATGAACTGTAGAGGTAAACAATGAATTTCTCGGAATATTTTGTTTCAAACATTTCTATGAAATACGAGTAGGTATAAGGGCAGCTAAACATACTTAATACATCAACAGCATTTTTTAACGAATTTTTTTTCACATTATTTTAACTAGGGCTTATTTTCGGGGGAGGGCTTATATTCCAAAAACTCCTGAAAATCACGCTAGGGCTTATTTTCGGAGGATGTCTTATTTTCGGAAAAAGACGGTATTTTTTATCGCAATATTTCTTTCATACGATAAAACCACAAACTAATCTCCGCTATACAGGCGCGGAAAATTTAACTTAATAATTTATTATATTTATTATTTTGGGTCCATAAAGGCAAGTAATAAAAACAACTAAGTGAAAATTGTGCCTTAATACAAAAACATTTACAATTGTTTGTGCCTAATCGCATTTCTCGTTTCAGTAGATAAACACGTATTTCATTTTAAGCAATGTATGTACTTAATATTTTTTCTTCAACATTGCTTTAAAATTCATGACTCTTGAATACATATGTCATCCTAAAATGAAAAATATTACATGCCTACTTTTCATGAAAATATCACACGTCATGTTCTATACAATTTATTTTCTATATGTACATATCATATATATGTGTGTGTGCAATATTATATACATACATAATACATATGCATAAGGCTGTTTAATGCACTGCTTATAAATAGAACAAAACAACTACCTCGAAACTGTGTATTCATAAAACTTACGGATTTACGTTCCATTTAACATCAACCATATAAATTTTAGACAATGCTCTAATACAAGTGATAAATATAATGTAAAAGCTCTCATCTAGCTAAAAGCTGTCAAAAAGGCTTAATAGACACATTCATATTCGCAAATACCATTTTGTGTAGAGACTGATACACATCATTAACATCATTCTATTTGCTAAACTGCTCTAAATTAGATCTAAGCCAATTCTATCATGATTGAATCGATTGTGTGACTATTTAACTAAAACGTGCTATTCAGAGTATAGTGACTTATTAATGTATCATACATAGATATTTAATCAAAATCAAGGGCGTAAAAAAAATATCAAGCAAACACGCCAATAAGCGGAAACATGCTCGAGTATTTTTAATAAGATCTTTGGAATGCCTTTTTTCACCTATCTATGTTTGTTTGGAACATTTCTTATTAGACATACAAACTGAAATATATATTATATAAAATATACTTATATTTTTTTTGTACAGATTTTTAATACTGTAGCAAGTCACAATGAGAAACAAACCTTATAAACTCTACAATGTATTAAAAACATTTGCATATTAACACGTTAATTAGTTTCGGAGCAGAAATTAATAAAATAGCTAAGATGCAATATTATTCAATTATGTTCTTTATCTTGCTCAAGGTATAAAGTAATCTTTTTGAAATTTATAATACTATATAAAATAGTATTGTATTTTAATTACTATAAAATACTTTTGGCATTAGTAATTGAGTGTTATGACTTATGAAGTCAGTTATAAATATGTACAGATGTGTGTGTCATGAGTATGATAATGCTCCTTTAAGGAAGTTCGGACAAACAAGATATGAAACTAATTGAATACCAATCATAACTCTATCTTCAAAATCATTTTGTGACAGGTGTTTTAAAAGTTCTATTTTAGATGACCGTATAATAATTCTTTTTTATTATACATATGAGCCGTTGATTTTAAAAGTGGGGCAAGTCCATATTATGTTATTGCTGGTTAGATAATGGGATACGTTTGAACTGATTTAAAAATGTTAGTAAGCAAAAATAGTCTTATTTTATAAAATTTACGCTATTTTTTCATAAAAATTTCATATACAATAATTATATTTGCGTTATTTAAACAAAAAACATATTTTTATTAGGGCCCAATAGACTTAACTTAATTTCAAAAGCAATGATTTTATGAAAATATTAATTTCCTGTTTTCAAGAGCTTAATTTTAATAAAAAAAATATTTACTTCTCTATTTTATTTCAACATTTGCTACTTTTTTCAAATAGGTTAATGTAATTATTTTATTTTGAGTAGACCTGCCTCACTTTCAATATCAACAAACAATTAATATCATTGACCAAAATAAATTACTAGTAAAAAATTTACACTGTTATTTATAGATATGATTGAGAATTGAATAACCACAGAAATTTTAAGATCATTTATAACGAAAATTATATTCTTTTTTTTTTAACAAAATGGACTTGCCCCACTTTCAAAGTCTACGGCTCATATATGATACTCTATGAACTGGGGTAGCTCACTAATATGAATAAAAATGTAAACATAATATGTAGGATACATTTATCTGTGAGATTATAATAATCTAGAATAAATTAATCTGCGTTGATCGGTCGGAATTATGATTATAACATAATCACTAATTTTGATCTTTCACAGACACGATAGAAATTAAATAATACGAAGGTTCATTTAATATTAGTATCTAAATTGTTTTAGTAATAATCACCGATTATACCACTGGTCATCGTTCTGGTAGGATAATTTAAACAGTGCTTTTCAATGCGCGACCTATAATATTTTTATTGATTGTGTTTAAGGAGCTTTTGTAGTAATTAATAGCTTTTAAAAATATGCGTGGCTATTGTGCACATCTGGGTGCTCTCCAAATTTTTATGATGTTTTGTCGTTCCACCAAACCATTATCGTTTAATAATTATTAAATATCATTCCATACATTAAATTAATGTTTATTAAAGATCTACTTAGATTAAAAAATGCAAAACAGCTTTCTCTGTATAGTATTATATTATATTATTTCTGTTGAAAAATATTTGTAATTTACAATTTTTTTTTTAAATATATCAGTAAAGGCTAATGCTATAAGTATTTTTATATTAAAAAATATTACAGATGATTTTTTAATACGATTTTGCCGCTTAGCTATATTTATTTTTTATTGAGTTTAAAAATAAAACTATACTGTGAAATTCTCAGACTCAGTAATTTTATTGGTTAATATCCTACCTACCGTCTTTCTACTTTAAAAATAAAATAACAAGGTAAATTTAATAAAGAATCTATTAAGACAGAAAATTCTAATTGACTCTATTACTAAAGCTTTCATATTATAATAGATAAAAAGCTCTAGATTTACATTGGCTCCCATCACAGAGATTTTAACATCCGCACACTGTTGTTAAAAAGTACTAAAATGTTTCACTTTAAATGAATAATATAATAATAATATTGATAAACGAACATGAAACGTACAACCATTAAAATTGTACAACACATAGGCTTGTACATACGCCTATGTATTTAGGGCTCGTAAACTTTTTTCAACTGAAAGTACACGAGGGAAAACAAATTTCATACACCGTTCTCATATTGGTCGTTTAAAAATAACTTTGACAGCTTTTCAACCAAGTCAAAAACAAACACACACATACATTTTAATAGTCCTTAAAACGCAATTTGAAAGACGAATATATTATATTAGTTATAAACGCAATAATAATACCATTACGTTAACAGAGTTAAGGTAGTCATTTTGTGCAGTTAAATATTAGCTTAATAGAATATACATATTAACATATATAATATATAATATTAACATATCGATTGACGCATATACATATATGTTTCAAGGACTTGACAAATTTAAGATAGATTCTCACAAAACCGTTATTGCTTCCAAATGAGTACGTATATGTATCGAATCTTTGAAGATAACCTTTTATTACTGCTATGTGTGTGAATATTCTTTTACAAGAATATATGTGCGATCATTCTTATAATGTATTTTGATGAAGTAACGAATGTGTGATTCGGATAATTGATGATTTACATATCACGATTTTTTAAGCAATATAAATCAATGATTTTAGATGATGATAATTTTTTTATTTAATTTATATTGAATTAGGCAATATTTTATATTAGCGTTTTATATTTTTTATGAGCTTAAAAAGTTAATATTAAATGAGCGTGCCAATAAATTTTTTATGTGCTGAGTTCATTTATAATACGAAAAAAATCATCTTATTTTCAACAAAAATGTTATATATGTTGTATATTTAAATTAATTTTTATATACATATATACATATCATATATAGAAAACAAATTAGTACACGAAAAACCGACAAAAGTAAATAAGAAAAAACTTGGATTATTTCTTAGAAGGGTCCTTTGTATCTTTCTTATGAATTGTTTGTGAAGCGAAAAACCGCTACATCCATAATGTATGTAATGTAACGGATTTTTCAAGATTATTCATTATATCGTGAGCAAATTAGTTTGCCTTACATTAAATTGCTGTTATATATGTTTGCTTAAATAAAATTAATTTACTGTTCTGAGTGTTTGCATTACTTGTAAATACATCGAGTACAAGATAGATGGTGAAATGCAAATTTTAAATTAAATATTTCTCGGTTTACAATTTACACATGTAAATAAGAATATAATTGGAGTGTTAATAAGATTCATTTAACAAAAATTAAATAGCACGTAGGGCATATTTTAACGATTAATGCTATAACATCAAATATTTTATTATAATTCCTATATTATACGGTAGGATATACATTTCGATTATACGTTAATAAGGTTTCGTGGTTAATCTTTGACCTTATCGAACTAAATTATATAATACAATTCAAACCATCAAAGTAAAAGGTTTTTTTATGTATTCCAAATCTAAATGATATTTTGGCGAAAAAATATTGAACGTAAAAAAACTTATTTAACATGAATTTGCTATGCCGTTCTCTGGGAGCCAATAATAATATATATGTATGCAAATTTCGGGATCGAAACAATTTTCATCTTTCAAACAAGATTCAGATTTACATGTATGAAGTTTGTGTCCCTAGTTACGATTTTATAAATATTTCAAAGACTAATTTTTATCAAGAAAAATATATCTCACAAAAATGTACATTTATGAATATGTTGTATTATATGGTACGTCATAACGTTAATAATTATTTATCATAGTAATATATACTATGTAATGTCATATTAGTCATATTGTAACATTCATATTCAGTAGGAGAAGTTTCTGAGAAAGTCCCAGAGGAGTTCTTAGCTGAAGTATCTTTAAAATGTTATATTTTGTCTGCCCATCTTCGGTAAAATTACCAATTACAGAAATGTAGCGATTTTTTTTCAAATAAAATTTCTATTGGCCGTAAGAGCAGATTAAGAACGGCCGTTTTAAGAAAAAAACATAATGCATGTGTTATATTTTTTCAAAGCACAGAATATTTTAACTGTTTCTGATTTGCGTACTTTGCAACTTAAGCTGTTTAAAGGTTCCTCACGGTGATGTTCTATTTTAACCAAGAAACCTATTTTTTAGACAAATAAAACGCACCCAAATAGAAATATACTTTTTATAAATAATTAGCTTGATAAATAATACATATCATACATAAAAAATTCGCCACTTTTATTAAACAATCTAATTGTAAAAAAAATATTTTGTATAATCCTGACTCAATAATTGCATACTTTATTAAAATTAGGGATATTTGTAAAATGTGGAAAACATTGAAAAATTCTGTGGAAAATCACCACTCGAATAATTCTATATTCAAAACAAATAATATAATATTTTAACTATTTATGATTTATGGTGCGTACTGTGCAACTAAAGCTGTTCGAAGTGTTCACACGGTGGTGTCACATTTTAACGAAAAAAACTATTTTTTAGACAGTTAAAACGCTTATCACGAATAAAACTAGCCTTTTTTAAATTATTGCCATGATTTAGTCTCTCGAATTATAAAGAAAAGAGTCATTCAATTAATTAACTCGACAGCGTTTTATATCTTACGTAATAAATTGGACACTTGTAAAAAATAATTATTTTGTGTAATTCTAAGGAATAATTGCATACTTTAAATGAAATAAGGGACATTTGTAAAATGTGGAAAACATTGCAAAATTTTGTAAGAAATCACCACTCAAATAAGGCTATATTCAAAACGATTAATATTATTTTTTACCATTTCTGATTTATGGTGCGTACTGTGCAACTAAATCTGTTCGATGTTTCCCCACAGTGGTATCCCACTTTAGCGAAGAAAACTATTTTTTTAGACAGTTAAAACGCTTTATTACAAATAAAACTAGTCTTTTTGTTAGTTTTAACTAGTTTTAACTCGACAGCTTTTTATATCTTACATAACCACTTTATCTAAAATAATCTTATTGTAAAATTTTTTTTTTATCTAATGCTTGCAAAATAATTCCATACTTGTTACAAGCAGAAGAATATGCAACCTGTTTCTAAATACTATATAGATAGCTTAACGCCAAGGACATATTATTAAAACTAAGTAGCATGTCTATGAATTAGTTAATTGGAATTACTTTTTTCAATCTATCAGTACTAAAGCGCGCTACGTTCAATTCCTTATATACGTTTCGTGTATCGTCGTCGTAGCCGTAATAAAAATATATTTTTAAAATAAAATTTATTGCAAAAATAAAATTAAAATAATACGATGATAAAGGTTGTAACCTAGCATAAGAAACAATATTTTGTAAGATTATTTATAGAAAATATACCTTTTTAATGTTTTAAATATAAATAAAAATAACAAGAGCTTAAAACTTAACTTTAAATAAATTAAAACGTAGCTTATTCTATAGTAATCAATAACGAAAATCCTAAAGTATTATGTGAAGTACAAGACTTATCTATTATGCATAAAGAAAAAATACTATTTAATTGAATATAAAAAAATAATTCAATATTAAAGTAAATAGTTAATACTACTTTATTCGTATTTATATATCCTAAAACAGTCTGATATATTATCTAAATGTACATTAATGAATCCGTTGTATTATATGGTACATGATACTGGTAATAAATATTTATTATAGTATTATATACTATATAATGTCATATTAGTTTAATTCGTATTCGTTAAACAGTAATTTATCTTGTCTCTATATACATATATCACCATTTCACATTATGTTTACGTTTATTGAGGCGTTGATTATTTTTTTTATGACGGTGCTCTTATGACCCAAAAACGACCTTTAGGCTAACAACGAGGATTATAATACATTCCGTCTGAAATATTGTATTACAAACCAATATATATAATAGTATTATAAGTTGCGGGAAACATTATATTGATACCGAATAAAATATTTGCTTTTTAATATGATGTATACCGCAATACTTGATGTGCCTTTTTCTGTCGTCATTATTATTATTATTGCAAAAGTTATTTCATATAATTCGCTATAAAGGAAATGCGTGAAAATTGAATTTTCCACAGGAAAAAAATTCGGCGAGCGAGAAAAATTTGCATACCTTACATTACGTTAGATATGTATATACAATTTTTATTATGTAGAACTTTGCTGTTTATTTTATCCAGCACGTGAGTAGATCAGAATTATTAATATCAGTATTCAAACAACATTGAATTGAAAATTATTTATAAATAATAAAGCTTAGTTATAAAGTCATATAAAATATACTTTAGCGATTTATATACAATAACATTTTAGCAGCATCTCAAAAAATAGCAAGTACATAGCAATGATTTTTAAACAGCACTTTCTCCCATTATTAGTTATTATTAGTTAATATACGCAAACTATCATTACGGATAGTTAGCTTTTAGTGTCGATGAGGTTTTTTATTGAGATGATTTTAGTGAATACTTAGGTGTACAGGCATAATTCCTATCAGAAACGTATTTGTATATCAAAGCAAATTTTTGCATAATCAATAGTTAACACTTAAATTGATTCGTTCTTCGTGAATCGTGAATTAATATAAAACCCACGAATTTATTAATTATTCATATTGAAATCACTGCTATAATTAATAGCTCAATGTATTTTTTTGTATTTTACATGGAACATATCCAACGAAACTTGCTTTTGCCACCTTCTAAGGACTTAAAAATATGCCATTGCATTGTCATTGAATAGATTCATGGCTCTAGCCTTATTCAAATGGTGCTTTTCATAGATTTTCCACAGTTTACAGATATCCCTAATTTCATTTGAAGTTGGGGATAGTCAGCCTCTTTCTCCTTCTCGTTCTCCTCTGAAGCCTCGTGCTATTGCTCGATACAGATACTAACCATTAGTTCTTCGGTGGTCATCCCCAGACTATGTTTCACCACAACTCTTGAATATTGTTCTCATTCAAACAACTCTCAACGCAGTTGGACCACATTTTTCTCAAATAGAACGAACCAACCGATTAAAATATTAAAAGAAAATAGTGGATAATCCGAAATAAAAAAGTGATGAAAGAGCTAAAGCAACAAACTATGCTGAGCCTACTAATAAAATTTAAAAATGACTGTCTTACTACACATTGTCATATGGAACGCCAACGGTTTATCGCACAACACACAAGAAATCAAAAAAAATTCGATCAACTTCGAAACTCATTTTACAGAAAAAAACTTACTTCAAGATATCTGGTCACTGTGTATATTTCATGAGAAACCAGACAAAACTGCACACGGAGGCACAGCAGTAACAATTAAAAACAATATTGAACATTAATAAAAAAAAATTCAAGAATTATAACTTCAAGAGAGTAACGTTAAAATTCAATTTAAAAAAAAACTTTAAATTCTTCTTCAGCAACTGGAGTATAAATTTATTGCTGGATGGAATTATCATGCCAAAAACCTTCTATGTGGATCAAGACTAATAAAGAATAAAGAAAAAGAGTTTTACAATGCGGCAGTGGAAAATAACTTGAGATGAATCTCCACAGGAGAACAAACATACCAGCCAATTGATCAGAAAAAAACTACTTGACTTGATTGACTTTTGCATTATCAAAGGAATATATGTAAAACGAATTCTAGAAGAATCATGTTTCAAGCTTTTATCAGATCAGTAAAAATACGATAGAATTTAATCTACAAACAACAAACTCCGACCTTATATAATCATAAAACTGATTGGGATTTGTTCAGAGAAAACTTTGACCAAATTATCGAATTGATCATTTTCTTGAAAAGTAAAGATTAAGTAGAACAAGTATTTGAACACTTAACAAAGACAATTTAAACAGCAGCTTGGAAAGCCACACCCAATCTTACTACAAATAAAAAAAGGAAAAATCACCTCGTAATATTACCAAAAAAATAATTATTCCAGTTTACCAATTTGGATTCAGAAATCACCACGGGACTATAGAGCAAGTCCATAGGATTATAAACAAAATCAGCAATGAATTTTAATGCAAAAGGTAATGCACCACTGCGTTCATAGGTATCAGACAGGCTTTTGACAAAGTCTGGCACGATGGACATAAGATAAAAGTAAATCTGCCGAACTGCATTTATAAAATATTAGAATCCTACATAAAATACTTTCGGGTGAAAGTCAACAACGCGGAGTGCACGGAGCTGAAATAAATAAAATGTTACCTAATATATACAGCTGATTAGAGTCTCCAATTCGAGTAATCGAGTACTCGATACTCGAGTATACTTGTCTATTTTTCAAGTACTTGATAATCGAGTATTTTGAAAATTACTCGATTAATACTCGAAATTAAAAAATTTTGAAAGATTTCAGAAACAAAATTAACTTTAACTCGGTGCGGTAAAGGTTAACGTCTTGCTTTTATTTGGCGTTTATGCCCGAAGTCCCGAGTTAGAGCGGTTACTATCAGGTATAATTTTTTCATAGTTCCATAGTTGCATAGTTCCGGTCGTCGGCTATGTTAGTGGGTACGACGGAGAAATTTCTTTTGTGTTTTCTGTCCGACAGTCCCGACTTATCTAATTTATGGCAATGAACAATATGAAATATCAAAAAAAAAAATTTTAGGTTTTATGACTATGCAGTTGTAGCGTAAAGTGTTGTAAATTGTTTATACTGATCCCACAGCTTAAAATATAAATCAAAACAATTGTGTGTTTTAAAGGCATTTAAAGTAAAGTCAGTTCTTTGCAAACCGTTTAGCTCTAGAGTGAAAGGGATTCACACAAATACATCTTCGAAGGATATAGATTTAAATTCTTCACATTAATCAGAAGGAGTAGAAGATTGTATATTGTTAAGAAAAAAAATCTATTCAAGAAGAATTACAAAATGCTATTTTGTCAATAGTCGAAGAAAATAAGAGAAAAGCAGAGAAGGGTATGAAAGAAGAGAACATAAACAGAGAGTTCAAAAAATTTTATATCTATAAAAAGCGAACAGATAAATTAGAAGCCTTATCCAACGCGTTAATGACAATAAGACCAACATCAACAGCAACGGAAAGGGTTTTTTCCACAACGGAAATAATAAAACCAAAGGTTCGCAGTAATATTAAATTCGAGACACATTTTGCATTATTGTTTTTAAAAAGTATGTTCTTGAAGTTAAAATAATTGTAAAAATTAACATACTAAGTATTTTATTTATTTATTTATATGTGCACGAATTTGAATAATAGCTATTTTGGTACATTTGATAAATACTCGAAAGTACTCGAGTACTCGAGTATTTTTAAATTTTAATATTCGATACTCGAGTAGTTGATGGTTCGAGTAATTGGAGACTCTACAGCTGATCTCCCAAGATAAGTTCAGAAACAATAGCGACATTTGCGGACGATACAGCTGTAATTGCTTCTCACCATGACCCATTGAAAGCGTCTGAAAACCTCCAGAGAAAGCTTCACAGAATCGAACAATGGATGAAAACTTGGAGAATGGAAGCAAACACGACAAAATCAACACATGTAAAGTTCATATTAAATAAAAAGACCTGCTCTAATGTTTTCTTTGCATGCCAATATCATAATAAAAAATACTTATTGTTAATTAATAAACAGATAAAACAAAAATGTATGAGAATTTTAGTAGTAGTTCATCGATATGTATAAAATATCTAATATCTCAATATTTATTTACTCATGTTTCGTAAGATATAATACAACATTTATATATCTTTTCGTCACGGATGAAAAAGGGATATATGTCTGTTGTAAAAATAATTCGTCCCAACGTAATCACATCCCAATCCCGATAGACTCGTTTCGCATGCCTGTGTCCCGCGTTTACGTGATATGGCATCTAAGCACAAGGAATTGACGGGATTAGCACGTGCCATCACACCATGTCGTTTCGGCAACGTGCTTCGAACCGCTCAGGCCACGTGATTTGTGTTTGTGAGCCCTGTGGGCATTCCCGGCAAATATTTGAGAAGTAAACCAACAGCCTCGTATTAAACGCAACCAGATGAGATACGCAGTTCGCTTCTTTATAGCATATTTGAGAGTTGCGAGCTTTGATGAGATAAACTTTAACCATATGCACAATATGTTATAATATAGAGGTCATTCTAACGACCATTTCTAACAAACGTTTTTAGAAATCAACACGTTTTAAAAGTAAGGATAACAATGGGAAGAGAGATCTTGGGACTAAATAATTGCCTTAATAAAAATAAATATTTCATGGAACATCTAATTACATATTCGTCCAGAAGCGATAATCATTCATAGAAACCTCTGAAAACTACCCTTTGTGTGGAAAGGATGCGCGTATATACAATGCATTCTAATCAGCGCATAATACTATTATCTTCTACCATGCTAAATTTTATAATTCTATCATTTTCGGTAAGATTTAAAGCTCATGTAACTGAAGGGCGCGGTCTACAATCAAATTATTCTGGATAAATTCCAGTTTTGAGTTCTGAAACGTCTTCAATAATCACGATCTGATACCTATTAGAGCCAAAATATCCGCACTAGCCAACTCGTTTATGGTTGTCGCTATCCGGCTCCTTAATACTCTGGCATAGCACATTCTGATCTATTTAACGTAAGCTACTATAAACTGGTCCGATTCATATAATTTTATTTTGTGATTTTTTACTCTTTTTAACATTTTTTGTGTATTGTTTTTATATTTTTTTGTGTATATTGTTATTTTTTCCATCGTGACGTATTGATTTAACAATTCTATTTATTTATTTATTTTCGCGTTTCACCTCGCTGTAAGTAAATCACCGGAAATTTACAAATCGATCGTATTGAGTCTTAAATAGAACCACCAAATTAGGACATACATTATTGGCTATCGGTAAACCGGTATTACCGGTAAATACAGCTAAATTTCATTACCAAATTATTAATAATCATATTTCTAACTATTGGTATGTTATTAAATTATAAAATAACGTTTTTTTAATTCTTAGTGTTATTTAATTTTGAAAATACTATATTGTGTGACGATGTTTGCAGCGGACAAAATCGAAAGGCGTTTCTTTCCTAATCATTTTTGGATTTCAATTTTAATTTTTGTTTTTTATTACTCGTCTAATAATAAAGAATTCCTTTCAATTCTTTGTTATTAAACAATATTTTTTATTTTATTTTTATTAAATCTTCCGTTGTAACCTAACAGGCTCAATGCGTTACAACGGGCAAATTTGTACCAATTATGTAAGTCAATAAGACTTAATGAATACCTACAAATAAATTTTAACCACTAGATTTTTCAGTATGGAAATCGGTGACATTTTAATTAATAAGAAAAATTAATAAATTATGTTATTGCATCTGTAGCAGTTTTTTTTAATGATAGCGCATTTTTTATAAATAAAAATTCTAGTGCCACTGCCGGGGCTTGAACTCGCAACCTCAGAATTACTAGTTTGAAACGTTACGGTCTACGCTATTCCGTCCTTAAATAGTATAGAATAGTACAGAATAAGAGAGAGAGAGAGAGCTTTGTGTGATCTGCAATTAAATTATATATGAAACAAAAATGTTTCATATATAATTTAATTGCAAAAAGGCTTCACAAATAAATCATTTTTGTGTAACATTTGTATTAATATTTTCTTTATTTTTTTATTTTTTATTATTTTAATTAGAAGATGGCTGCATTTTTTTTCACTCCAGTATGTCCTGTGCCCTTCTTCTCCAGAGTCTTTCTAAGTCCTTATTCAGAGTAGTGCAGTTTTCTATTTAATTTGCATGTCCTATATTTATAGAGGGTTGATAACTTGTGGAATATTCTTTTAACAATTTTGGGCAATGTTTTTAATATAGGAAGCGTTATACTAACTTGAATTAATATTACAAAAATTTTATCTGACAATTTTCTATGTTATATTAAATTAAAAAATATTAGGTCAATTATAAAAAAATGGGATTGTGTAAGATTTTAACCACAGTGAGCCATTACATGTTTTTAAGAACTTTTATCAAGTCCCATAGGATAAGAAACATTTTATTCTAGAACATTTGCCTAGGTAAAAAAGCATTTTTTTAATAAAACATTCGTTAGAGGTCAAATATAATCAGCATCTATATATTATTTAAACATATAAAAATATTAAATATATGTACATGTATATTCCGATGATGAATATAATTTCTTAAATATTACCATTAAAATAAAAACGTGACTATTCACGTGGTCCATTTTAATCGTTTTTTAACACTATAAAAATTGAGTTAATGAAAGGAAATGCCGATCAAACGCTTTGCTTCGTCAGCGGAAATAGGCTTTCAATTCTAAAATAAAATCTCGGGCGTCATTTTTTCTTTTTACTCATTTACGCATTTTACCAATTTGTTCGTTTTCCCTCAGGGGAAAATTTTATGTGGCGATTAAGCTCGAAGCTAAAAGATTGAGTGAACCCCTAGAAATATATTCTTAATTACGTACCTTTGGTCGTTATATAATATATTATACGTACAAATATTTTGTTATTGCAAACGAAATTTCATTTTTTAATTTATAATGGTAGATTATATAATATTTTTTTCTTTGATTACTGCTGAAATAAACTTAAGCTACATTCATTTAAAATTATCAAGCGCGGTGATTATTATAATCTCTTTATGAAAAATCTGAATTTTAATGATATTCGTGTATCTTTTGCAATCGCAGCTCAGTGAAGCGACAAAGTTCGGTTAGAAATTTGAGACGAAAGTAAATATTTGTTTATTCAGAGCCTTTTTCTTACTTTTCCCCCCTTTTGGCTGATTTTCGTTTGTGAAATTTTTATTTTTGCCGTTTGCCGTTTCTGTGCCTCGTCAAAAACGTCTACAAAAGCTTAATTTATAAAGATCTATATAGATTAATAATGTAAAATAATATTATTAATACTCACATATAAAAAATGTATTGCTTAATAGAAATACGTGATGTCA
Source organism: Plectrocnemia conspersa (assembly GCF_051122295.1). Taxonomy (NCBI): domain Eukaryota; kingdom Metazoa; phylum Arthropoda; class Insecta; order Trichoptera; family Polycentropodidae; genus Plectrocnemia; species Plectrocnemia conspersa. Next base: position 8,293,629 of record NW_028277175.1, on the reverse strand, counting down.
TTATATTTATCGACTAAACTATGTAAAAAAATAGCCACTTTAAATGTTAGCGGTTTAAACCACATACTCAATTTATTTTAATGTATAAATCACACTAACGAGCATTCAGAATGTACTACTACTTTCAGTGACATAGCAAATGTATCTGTTATATATATTTCACATAATATTATGTGAAATATATATAACAGACATTGAATAATCACTCTAAATATTAGTTACACAAACAGATTAAATAAATATAAATAAAGCTTATCGGCATTTTATTCACAAATAAAAAATGTCGACGCATCAGCATTTTTAAGAGGCAACCCAATATGTATAAATATTTTATATCTTTTGCTGAAATGGCACAAATTAGATTTTTGTCTCCGGTCTGCGTAATTTTCCCGTAAAGAATTTTTCACAGTAACCGTACGCATTTAAGCCAATCAAACATAAATTTAATATTCGTCGAATAAAATGGACCCTCTGAAAAATAACTAAATCTGTTGAGTTTAACGATATAGCCAGAGACAAGAGGATATTCGACGTATTTATATTTATTTTTTATTATATCAGATTCGGAGCTTTTCGTCTGCCCTGATACAATTTGTCTGATTTGGAAAACGTAACTAGGGTAGGATAATCGCATGACAAGCGCACTAACGTGTGTATGTACAGACACTATAATATTATTAAAAATAATGTCTAGGTGTTGAATCAAAAGTTGGATCAAAATTGTGATATTATAATTTTTAAATACAAAGCTTTCTTTATAGCTCAATAATAGGAAAAATATTGATCGAGAGAATGAAGGTTTCTTGATTGCGAAACATAGCTATGGCGTCCTGAAATATGATTCCATTGTCTGAAATCCGAGTGAAGCGTGAGTACTCCTTGTTGTTAAAGAGAATTCGAAGAAAATTTCTAAGATATCTCTCCAAGAAGGAGAACGGGTCGTATTCAAATTTGTATCCTAGTGCCTTTTTGCTAGACGCGTTGAGATACAATTCATTATATTTTTGGCGTAGCATTTACTTAATAAAACATATTTTAAAGTTGCTAAGGGTCAGTTTTGAAACACTGTCAATGCTCGCTGATTTTTGGCTGTGTCGTAGAGAGTCGCGATCGCGTTCCTTATTCTTGCCCGTTGCGGACTTGAAAACGCTCATCTTGTACAAGCCATCAAAAAGTCAAAACACAAAATGTTTTCGGTGAAAGATATAAGAAGCTGGAAAAATTCATGTGGGATGGTGCTCGTTTATTTTAAGTGTACACCACAATTTTTTTTAAATATATGTTTGTATATTAGCAATAATGACGTATTGGGAAAACCTGTCAAGTTATAATGGTCAGATTTTTAATTAAAAAATAAAATTAATTTGCTTATGGACAACGATGACCAACGAGGTCACCAATGTCTGGATCTGGACATAACACTATTAAAAAAAGATTTTGATTTATTACGCTTTTAACACGTTTTTGCAGTGTTTTAATTAGTATACAAGAAATAAATCTGTCGAAAATAAATATTATTGTGATTTTATAATATGAATATTAAATGTGCAGTAAATAAATCACATCTCAATCACAAAAATATCACCATCATGTTTTAAAAAAAAATACTTAAGCTTTATTCCACCCCTTTCTCATAATCGTAACTGACAAAAAATAATAAGTAATATATTTTATTAAAATAAATTGGCGAGTTGTGCTCTGATCCCTGGTAAAAAATTAAGAAAGCATCCAGAAGCGGTTAATTAAAAACGATATTTTGTCAAAGACGATGTTGTTATAGATTTATTGTTCTAAAGGATTTTTTATAATTAATAAAGTGTTTTAATTAAATTAATATTACATCGCAAAAATAGTTGCCAGGATTTTCGAATGCCTTGATTTTGCTAATCAATAAACATGTTTAATCATGTGAGCGTTACTCGCATTATTTTTTCGGTTAAATAATTAAAATAATAATAATAATAACAATGTCAACATCGGTAATACTGGTATTGAAAATTCTGATAATATTGCAATCTCTAATATAATACTTATATTAATCTTATACTAGTTAAGCTTTAATATTTAAATTGTAATAAATTCATTATTGTGTTTTTAATCATCCTATATTAAAGACAGTGTGTACTTTATGAATTTATTAAAGTCACCATAACTTGGATGAAATCTGCATAGTATAATCTTAATCTAATTTAAATTAATTAATACCAAAAGGACATCAAATATTTATTTTTTAATTAAAGTTGTTGAATTTTATTAATATTGCATACATTACTTATTTATTATACATCATATAACTTAGAACATTGCATATGTATTATTATTGAATATTATTTTTAATACTATTTAGATATGCATATTGTTATTGATTTTTTTTTACAATAGAAATTATCAATACAATATTTGAACAAACACAATTATTTATTATTTCTTATATCGAAATAATAACTTGTGATTGTTTATCTTGTTTTAATTGCCTTTCTTGAACTATGGTACATAAATATTTTTAAAAAATTCAGTAGATTTATTATTTTTTCAATTAGATATTTAGTCATGTCGGGTTCAACGACTGAACTGGTTAAATGTTATAAATGTTGACGTGACAATTATTATACATTTATCTCAGTCTGTAGATGTTGTTACAATAACAAAAAACATATACATGTAACACATTAATTAAAATATCATTATAGATACACGTTTAGCACATTATGCATAATTCATGTTATTACTTTTTAACTAATAAATGAATAAAGAATCAGTCGCTTGAACTACAGGATCGTACAATCGTAGTATTGACGGATCATCCTTATTCCTCTTGCTATTCCATAATATTCGTCCATCTGAGACACCTAATTATATTATGTTCTGCAATAAATGTTTTATTTATACTAAACATAAATAATTTTATAAGAGAAATATATATATGTTTATGATATTAGTTTAAGGAGAAACTTAGAAAGTGGTTTGTACATTATAAGCGTGTGATTATATTTATGAGTTGACGGCCATAGGTTTCCTATTTGGTCATAGAACACACCGCTTAAACCTTAGAAACCTCAATTGAAATATTAAGGCTTTGTATTCAAAGTGAATTACAAGCGTTCTATTTATAATAAGGGTTTTAATAAAGCTAAACATGACTAAGTGAATTATGTGCTATCTATATTTAATATTGAAATCGGTAAACCTGAGCCCGTGAACTCGCTTCTCGTGTGGTACACGTGATTAATATTTAATTACGTGTGTTAATAATATTTTCTACGAATAGAATTTTAAGGCATGCCTATTAATACAAGCGTATAACATCTCATATACATTTAATAATTTCATAATTGCTCCAGTAGAGTTATAAATATGACATTGACATAAAAATCTAATTGTATGTGCACTTAAAGTGAATTTTCAGCTTTTAGTCGCGTTGCTAATAAATTTTGTTGAGTGGTGACTGTGATACCAGGCGTATTAAATTAAGGTATGCGGTTCTATAAATAAATCAATATTTACAATAATTTTATTCTTAGCACAATATTTATTTTTAGTAACATGTTTTTTTAATTTGCTCTGATGTTACAAGTAACATATTAGTCTTATTAAAATTATACGTTTTGCTAAGATGGCTTAAATCCTTGAAGTATTCATAATACACTTCAAAAGAATTAATATTAGGAGTGACGTCAACGAGACAAGACTCGCTCAAGATAATTACGATATTTTTTACCTCAGCTCGCTCAAAAGGGTTTAATGTTTGTTTTAATCTGCGAAAGAAGAGGAATATTTACGAGGACGCTTTAAAAATAAAAATAAAACACGTCACCACGAATAACAACGTATCAACCGTTCGTTTTTCTCTCGAAACGGATACCGCTTTTTATTGCGTGTATTTTTACTGTCATTGAAAAATATTACACTGATAAAAGCCGTAAATTTAATCATTTTAACGACGGTGCTAAATAATTTTGCTGTATTTAATTACTTGATGTTTATGACAATTAAATATCGACGTAGAAGTAAAATTTTATAATATATTTGAGTTCTATTGGATAAATAATAAATTGTAAAAAGTGCAAAATGACATTGTACCAAATCTGTGATTCTGGTAGAATTATTTTAAATTAAGCAATTAAGATTGCATTATAATTATAGATCATGCTATCACACATAAGCATAATCAATTTCGATATATTTAAGTGCTTAGTTATATATTATAATTATGTATTAAAATAAAAAAGTTTACTATAAAAAATTATATATTTTTTTATTAGTATTTTATTATCAATCATAGTTGATTTCTCCATTGTGTACTTTTAAGTGTGACACAAAAAATGGCAGCAACCCCAAATTATAAATTAGATAAATAAATTTGTATAAAAAATGTTTGATATCTAATTTATTGTTGAAAACCAAACCAATGGCAATTGCGTAATTTCTAATATTTTGTTAAAATCTCCATAAAACTATTATTTTTTTTAAAGAAAATGTTAAGGACTGATTGGTCGCAAAATTTTGAATATTTTTTCTGCAAAAGTTGTAATGAAGCTTTTTGTCAGTATAATTTATGTTATGGGATTGTATTTAAATTTAACAACCCAAACTAATCTGCTTAAAAAATTCTAGCATGACAAACATTAGCTAAAGATTTAAGCTATATTTACAACTATTTGCCTGTATCGAGTTTATCATCATAAATTTAGAAAAACATGTAAAATTTTTAGCTACAAAAACCATGCTGTTTTATTAAATCAGGCATCCATCGATATGGCCTGAAGATTGAATTACGCTTTTGATTACTTTAACTGTTATTAGTAAAATTGCCACCAGTCTATAATTCTTTATCATAGATAGATACATATGTTTCGATAAGTTGCAATGTGATCAAGTGCATAAAATTTATTTTATGTAATATTAAAAAATGTAATGACTGTAAATACGTATTTGCATTTTTGAACGAGCGTCACGTAGTTCCAACGCTGCATTTTGTAATAATATTTTATACTACAAGGATCTATGTGTAAAATTTTAATATATGCAAAATGTAATTAAAACGACTCTTGAATTATAATCTTCGGGCTATTAAGAAGTAATTGACTTATATACATGAATTAATTCTGTGCGCTGATTTAAGATCTGTCATTAACACGTATTTTTCTATCGACATTTTTATTAAATTACAAAATGTATATATTTTAAATTGATATTATTTTTAAAAAATATAAATATTAAGGTAATTTTTACTATGATAATTAAAAAAAAAACGCCAGATTCTTATACCTTCAATATGTAGTTATTATATAAAAAAAATATGAAGAGATTTGTAAATTTAATATGATTTTAAATTTTGGGTCCTGAGGCCGAAAGAATGTGACTTTGCAACCAAAATAGATGCTGAAAAATCTGTTAATAGTTTATTTTATAGAGAAATATAAATACTACTATAATATTAGGCGGTTGGGTTGAAATAATAGGTCTTGGAAGTCTGAGTCTTCACTGGCGGGTCGAGTTGTTATATTGTCGGCTCATCTCTGATTTTCTTACCGCGTCTTTATGAACAAGTGTGTCATATTTTATAATGCTGATTCGAAGCAGCTCTGGAATTGCTAATGCAATCATGCCTCTTAAGAGAAATTGTTAAAATTATTATGTCTGACGTACTTCCTTTCCAAACAAAGGGAAGTTTTTCTGTGGTACTTTTCAGGACGGATGTGTCATTAGATGATCCGAGCAATATTTTCAATTATTAAAGCTTATTTTTGGTCACGAGATCTCTTTTCTATTGTTGTCAATATATGTATGTGGCACGACTTATGTAGTTGTCAAAATTAGTTGTTAAAGTGATTTCTTAATTAAAACAGATAGTGCAGGTGGTTAAAACATCTACAAAACAGATCTATCTTTGCAATAAAATACATGAACAAATAGTTGTCACAGGTAGTAAAAAATACCACTATTAGTGATATATTTGCAACAGTATAAAATATATAAATACATGTAATACGTAGTTTAAGAAACTATACTATTTTTTTGTTTTAAATTGGGTTGCTAAAAAAATTATTGTTTTTTTTTTTGCCTAAATGGTAAAAGGTTTTTTAATTTTTTCCCTTTAATTATAACCACAATCGGTATGTTTTATAATATTATTTTTTTAAATGTAGCTAAGAACTTATTATAATCATGATGGTTATAAACCTGTAACATGTATATTATATTAGTATGTATGTATTTATATTATTGATGGAAAAGTATATATATTAAAATGCGATATGTGATCGCGCATTGACATTCAATATAATCGAACCTTTTCTTTTCCCAAGTGATAAAATCTGACATCGCAGTTTGATGCATTGTCAAATATACATAATATTATATATAATAATTGTAAAATTAATTTATAGAATATTAAAAAACCTAGATCATTATATTAACTTATTATTTTCTCAAATATAATCTTAGATAAGAATATCACTAATAATCTACAGTACAAAAATGAATAGATTTTATATGTCAATGGTTTCAATTTACCTTATGCGTCCTTTAATATCAATTTTATTCCATTCCTTTCAATTTAAGATAATATATTTCATACCACTGAATCCTTACCGGAACGAGTGTTTTGTCGAAATTGAAATATAATTAATTCTTGCGTACGTACGAACTTACTTGAACAAACCTCGTCTCGCTGACGTCACACATATTATAATTTCTTTCGAAGCGAATTATTACGTAATCTTATCAGATGCTTTAAAGTCTTATTTTTGTTATCAAAAGGACCCTTGGAGAGGTCCAAAGGATACGGCAAAATTGAAGAGACGGCCGCTCGGATTTTCCTCTGTAATTGCGGCCCTGAATTACATACCCACCCGTTCGACAATACGGCCTTTGGCAAAACTAACGAGTCATTCAATATTAAGCGTTTTACCTAATTAAAATATCGGTCAAAGTCTGCCCGAGAATAAATTGCGACAATTATCTGCCAGTTATACACGAACAAGTTAATTTTGCCTTTGCTATATTTTCGCGAGGCTCGCGATTTAGTATTATAATATCGAATATCCTGACGATGAAACGACTGATACTGAATTATTTCTAAGAATTTATACTTGAAGAGCTGTGTATCTAGTAACCGTAAATTGGCTTAGTTTGCTAGTTGGATATGGATAGGTTTTTCACAGTAGCTATTTTAGGATCTTTTCAGAAAATGGTATCTATTTTTGTAGCTAATAAAAAATATGTAACTTGTGTATATAACATAAACATTATGGAAAATAGTATTCATAAAAAATATCTTTAGCTCGACTATTGGTTAGCAAAGTACAAGAAAGTGCAATAAAATAGCAAGTATTTCGTTTTAAATGCCAACAGCGTGAAATGACTGAAAAATTGCTAACATATATTTATAAAACCATTTAATAGAATTTTATTAAATATTCTAACTATCAGCACTTTTTAAAGTATAAATCTAAATCTGAAAGTAAACAAACTAAGTGCATTCATTATGTAATATGCATAAATATATTCAGAGTTCACGTAAATTAAACAAAACAAGGTTTTCATGTTTTGCGGCCGAAGGGTTGTAACTTTGCAGCCAAAATAGACGCCGGAAAAGCAGGTAACAGTTTATTTAAAAAGCATACATGAATTTTCACGTAATTTGTATGCCACTATCAGGTGGTAGAATTGATATAGCAGGTCATTGCTTAAGTGTCGAGTTGAATTAATGCGACTATGATCTGTCGTGATGTGTTCTTGTGATGTTTCTGGATGATGTGCTGAGACATCTCTCTTGATGCATCTCTGGACGAATCTCTTAAGCGTCTTCTTCCATCTGTTTCTCTGTGTCCAAGAGTCACTTCGTTTATATTGCTGGTTTGAAACGCAGATAAGAACGTTGGCGGGGCAATTTCATCGCTTTTTGAATACATCTACAAACTGTGTTATGGCCTTAAAAATGAATTAATAAGGTCCTTTCCAAATAAAGAGTAGTTTTTCCCGATACTAATGAATTATAACCGTCTCGTAACAGATGTGCTAATAAGTGTTTATTAATAATTAACAACGCATTGTTTAGTCCCAGATCTCTCTTCCATTATTAGGTCTTACTTTCGATTCAAGTATTACGTTTAAATTAATTGCTTGTAAACCTCAAACGTGATTTAAAAAAAATTGCAAATAAATTATCCGTAACCCATAAAAAAATTATTGCTATTTGTATTTTATGATTAAATATGAACATCAATTTTACAAATAAAACTGAATAGAAAATTGGAGGGCTTAATATAAATAACGGTTATGTATGTAAAATATCCTTAAAAGTTTACGGTTAGATGTCCGTAATAAAATTTGTAAGTTTTATCATTCAGATCGAAGATAATAAACAAAACTAACTTCACTGGTTAAAAACTTTGATCGATTTACGGTTTTGGAAAAAGTCATTTAACATCAGTATCTTAAAATTATGTAATAACACACTTTTTTTCATTGTACTACATTTTTTTAATAATGTGTGCGTTTCAACTAATTTATGGTTTGAGAAACAGAGTTAACAACTAACAGCATGGGTCTTTTCATTTCTAGATTTGTGCGTTTCAATTTTATATTTATTTGTAATTTTTCATATTAATATTAATTTTATCCTTGCTTTAAATTTTTATTTACTGTTGGCAAAAGATTTTTAATTTAAATATTAATTTTATCTCTGTCTTCATGGAATTATTAATGCAGGTATTCAATTGTGCGTCTCCGTTTTCGTTATCCTTTGACGCGAGATCTTTCAGCGTACTTTGTCTCCTTCGGTGGTTACGAATCGTCAAATTCGTTTGGGAAATAAAATATCTAATCTCGAGGGATCTTAAAAAAATATATTCCAAAATGTCAGATAAATCACGCTCGAGAAAGTACAAGTTTTGCGCTTTACATTATAAAATTGAAATTGATGCTCAGAAAATCTCAATAATAAAATTCCAAGCTCGTTAACGACTTTAATATTTATATTCAGCTAACATTTGATTTTTATTACAGTCTTTTTTAAATATTTGTTTAACAAAATGTAATTATGTTTTCACTGCAAAGAATCAACAACTTAAATTATATGCCAATTTCAAAACTATCGTTAGAATTTTTATAATATGTTTTTGTAATAGTTACTATAATTATTTATAAGGTGTGTATAATACAATACATTTATCATTTGGGCAATAAATTGTTAATATAATAATAACTAAATCTTCAAGGCCAAAAAATGTTTGCGTCACCAGAATTTGTATATATAATTTAAATTGCCTATCGATAGCAAAAACATATAATTCAGTAAAAAATACAATAAAAATATAATTTATTAACACCTTAGTTATTGATAAACTAAATACAGCGTTTAATAAAACATTTAAATGAGTTAAGTTTATCTTAATATATATTATTTAACTAGCTGTATTCAAACTATGAGAGTAAGAATATTGTATAAATAACGATATTATTGCAAAATCATCAGAATTTCTCTTTGTTAAACTGAAATATTTATACACGAAATATAAATATGACGTTCAATGTATATTTATTCTACTAGGTAGGTAATAAAACAATTCTCCATTTAATTAATATTTCTGCAATGCTATCAAATTCGTTTGTGTGTTAAATATTATTCAGTTCTCATCTACTATTTATTTTATATGTAAAAAATCATATCACAGATCTTAGCTTACATTTTTTAGCACATGTTAAATGAAATATTAAATTCTCATATAAAGTTCTTCTATACTACAGTATTTATATTATTAATTAAATACGCGTTTCTTTGCTTCTGACTTCCGTCGGACATAAATATAAAAGTTGACGATGAATATTAAAATTCCAGAGTGAAATTTTTCCATTTCTTAAAGGGTACATACTTGAGACAATGGACAAGAATTAATATCAAAGCTTTGTAGATTACAGACTTATAACCGTTTTTCTTGACCTTTGACTAAGCTACACAATCCACTAAGTTTAGTCGAGCGAAATATTGCTATTCAACGTTTATCACACTGAGTCTACGAATGTCTGAAAGCAAACAGACGGCAAAATTGTGTCAAGCAAAAAGTTGTGTATCCTATATTTTGTTAGAGCAACTATTTACGTGGTTCAATTGCTTCAATGATGGTTACGATATATATTATTATCATCTATATAGTATTCTTTATTATATATCAAAGTTTACAAACTATTTATATTATATTTAAATTATTAATGAAAATGTGATATTGACGTATAAGAAACTTTACTTTAATTTAAATTAAAATTTTGCAATATTAAAATTAGTTTAAACCCAAAGCGCCTTAATTATTTTATCTCGTACTTATAAATTTAAACTTAGTCACATAAATTAGTTAAACTGCATATTATTATTATAAATATGCAGCTTAACTAATTTTAAATGTCACTTGATAAAAAACTGTTTATCAAATAAATAAATTATATACATATATAATTAGACTATTTTCTCTCCATAGCGATATCGTTGATTTTATTTGTAAATACAACATAATTGTATAGTTATATAATAACAACACTTTAGTCATGTTTTAAGCGTCTAGCAATTAAATATATCTGTTTTTATTAATTGTAAATTATTTATTTTATAATTTTTAGTAACAAATACTTCTGCGGTTGTGATTGTGATTGTTGATTTAAATATTAGTATAGCTTTCAAATGGTGAATTTTGATCTCGGGTTAAAGTCAAGATCTTGATGATAATATGGTACAATATAAAATAAATACTTTTAATGTAAATTTATCGTATTATTAAATGAAAACTTTTTGAGAAATTCGCAAACGTGTTTAAAGTTTGATAATTGTTTTTAACAAAGAATACATATTATGATTAAGCACGAGTAGGAAATAAGTTAATTAAGCTAATTGTTAAAGTGTATTATTATCTTGAATGTTTTTAACATAAACTCAAAAATTCAACAACATTATTTTTTGTTGTGAAAATATATTTTTTTTAATAACTTATGCATCAGTTTTATATTAATTATTTTTAATTAATTATTAAAAAAATAAAAGGCTTATATAAAGATGTTTTAATAATTGAGATAACAAAACAGAATTCTCATTAAAATTTAACACTTAAAACGAAGAGCTTAACTGGGGTTAAAAGAGTATCATATTACGTTACATAAAACGTTTCATTACGTCTGGTCGGAAACTCTCATAGGTCATTTGTCCAAAATAATTGCAAAAATTGCTCTTTGCCTATACATAAACGAGTATTGAACGACTAATCAAAAAAATATGATGCTAAAAAGTTTAGCTTCATAAAAAACCTTTTTTATGGAGCCAAACAAACTTTTTTACTATAATGTATAAACTGTATACACAAGGTTGTATTTAATAAAATACTCGAGTGAATAGACGCTTTCGAATAAAATAAATCCCCCAAGGACCTCATTATCCTCTTCCGTGACGTATTTATTTATTTTTTATATATGACGTGTCGAATGGCACATTAACGCTTTATGCTTAATGTATAAAAATACCATCGTTTATTCTGCTACGTAGAATCAAATGTTAGGATTAGTCAAACGAAAAGGTATACAGATTTATGTATTAACACGTGTAAATAAAAAATGGAAAAGATAAAAAAAATGTTTTTCTTTCGGTTAGTGGAGACATGTCAAAGACACAAGTTTGATGGAGACAAAACACTCTTGTGTATGACGTGTCTTGTCTTTTGCAAACAGCTTTTCCATCACGAATACAATCGATCTGTTTGTTTTCGTTTAGATTTGACTGTTTGCCATCTTTTTATTTTTCGGTCCTATTTTATACATTTTGTAAGATTTGATTCATTTAAATTCGGGATGCGATGGCATTAATATTTTATTTAAACTAACTCAGATGTGTGAAGTACGAGGGATGTTTACAAATTTCTAGGAATTTTGTTATGATATTCAATTGACATTAGCATACGTAACACATACGTGCTTGCGAACAATTTTTTCTATGCTTAATGTTGACTTGGAATATCAGTAATTTAGTTTGCTCATCTATTTCAGTAAAATTCAGATAATAGCATAACCTTAACTATTTCACTCTTCTTAAATATAAAGCCAGGAACAGTATGGATTTTAAATATTGGAAGCCAAAGATGCGCGGCGTTTCTTGAGATGATCTGTCACTGAATTTTCATTTTCATGAACTTACAACAGAATTTGAGTAAAATTGCCATATCTCTCTATACTCTTAATTATATGGGCGTGGATTATCCGTGCACAAAAATATTAAATATTTTTTGTAAGAAAAAATATAACGCCCAGTTGTATATAAAACGTTACACCCTGCTACACAAAAGTCGAAATATTTTATTTAAAGATATTGAATTAAAATGTTTTTATATTGTAAATATAATAAAAAAAAATGGAAAATATTACAAACAAGCAGATCAAATTTTGACTTTTTGTTGACATTTATGAGCAATTATCCGTCTGACTATTTATGCATATTTTGTATTTTAAGCAATAAGAAACGTTTACGCAACCTTCCTTACATTCAGGTACTTTTAAAAATACTTTATACGCTGATCCTATATTGTGTTATCAGTCTGAAAATATTGTTTCACAGTTTAATGAGACATTTTTTGGCATAGTAAAACATTTGCCGTTAAAAAAAATTAAAATACAAATATTTAAAAAAAAATCATCATCATACGGCATAATCGGTGGACGGTTGTACACAAAAAACGACATTAAAGTCTGTTGTTATTATTTACCGTCAGTGATTTATGATCGCTTGTTTACCATTGCTTGATGGTTAACACCGCTAGTATGAGATGTGATCAGATTTTTAATTACACAGAATATTTTTTTTAAGTAGGTAAATAATATTTATTATCAAATACTACAAAATACAAATTATAAATAATTCTTTTCGTTCTCAATTTTATTTGACATTTCGTTGTCTTATACGGATACAGCAATGTTTACTTGAGAGGCAACTCATACCTCTTCTAGAACCTGTCCATACCTTCCCTGGAGAGACGTACCCTACAGATTAACAACCCCCGATTTGTACAAAAACGACGACCTTTCTTTCGAATATTACAAAACTTTCGCAGCAACGCTAAAATTTATAATGTAAAATATAAAAAAGTAGAACGTAGCACAAGGCGATAATAAATATTTAAGCGTTAATTTCGAAAGCGTTTTGAAGCAAAACCCGGTCACGTAGTTCTCGCGAGCTTTTGTGTCTCGCTGAGAAAGCTACCGTTATTAACTCGCGCAAGACTAGCAACACAAGAGGTAGCCGAGAAGCCTTTTTTGTTATGTTTTTCAGAAAATTTTAAACCCTCATAGTATAGGGGTCACTTGAGCTTTGGCAAAACGGAACCTGCGCGTAACAATGTGCAAACAAACGTCTCCCAAGTGAGGCCGTAATACGTTAACGCGACGATGGGAAAATTGTAAGGTTAATGCATTAATTACAACTCACTCTATACGGATGGATGCTTTGATAAAGTTTCGGGCTTTATTAACCTTTTACTCAAGGTAGGAGTGAAAGTGCTGATTCTGTAAGAGGCAAGTTGCGGGCTTTTAAATGTGGTGTAATAAATATCTCTATCTACAAGGTAGAACAAATCAAAAAATAATGATGTGTTTCTATGAAAATATTATCTCAAATTTTTGCTTATACCTTCATTTTCAATATAAGCATCTACAATATAATAATTTATAATAATAGGCAATTTTAAAATTGACTCAAAGTTGTTCTGAAGCTGTAATGCTTTGCGATGGAAAAGTTCTTATCTACAATGAACGTTTTACGTAACATCGCAAAACATGTGTCATGCACTCAAATCTCTTTAAATAATAGAAACTTGAATGTCATAAATTTGTATTTAATGTGGCTGTATCAGTAAATGTAAATAGTTTCTTATTGTAAAAAATATTGTATTAAAAAACAATCTTAGATTAAATACATATTATTATTACGTTACTTTACTGTTATAAAATAAAATATTATTAAGCTTGGATAATAGTAAATTATATTTCAGATTGGTCATACATATCTCAACCAATATCAGGTTTTAGAGTATTTAAATAAGCTAACATTTTTATTTGGTAAAATTGCTAATGTGTATTGTAAAATGAAACCATATCTTATTTACTTATATTATATTTCGAAAACACTGCTACCTAGTCTATTAAAATATAATATAATTAAAGAGCGTGGATAAAGAAAGATTTTCTTTCATTTTATGCAAGTTATGTGGAAAAATATTGCCAAGATATTTAATATCTTATTATTAGTTTCAATATGCAATACCATTATAGACAACACATGTTACTAATATACAATAAAAACAGTTTCACGTTTACAATTTTATTATTAGCTACAATCTAATAATATAAAACGTTGGTGGTTACATTTTAAAGGCAAAAATCTAAAACATCATTTATGATTTAAGTAGAAAAAATGGTAATTTAAATACATTTAGATTAAGATCGGTTACCTGTTATTTAGCTCCTAAAGCAGTATGTGCTTTGCTGTTTTGTTCTTATATTTAAATTTAAGGTTGTTTTTATCGTAAGCTCTAATATATGAGATAAGTGGGATAGTGTCGCTACTTAAAATATATGTATAGTATTTTCTGGTATAAAAAGTGCAATGTTCTTTGATTAGTATTATTAAAAGGTTAATAAATAATATTTTGGATGACTTGCAATTACTTAAAAATAATATTATTAGCGTTACTCCAGATCGAACAAGCATATGTTAAAATGTTTCTGATTAAATGTTTGTATATTTAAATTTTATTTTTTTGTTCTTAGCACACTTTTATATTAAATATCGGTCTATAGACCGTAATGGTGGCAACCGTATAAATATGTCTGAACGAAGAAAAAAATGAATTTAGTGTATGAAATACCTTCTTTTGTTTTCACTTCACCAGCCATCCCTATCAACAGAAAGAGCGCGTTCATTTATCTGTTACATAAAAGAATTACTGGTTGCCTGATATAGAGCAAATGTATTTATTTTATGTTGACACGGCACTCATGTGCAACAATACAAAAATATCGAAAAAAAATTTTGTGCCAAAATATCTGCCGGTGGTATTTTTTGCGTAGTTAAGTTTAAAGCCATTTATTAAAGTTATACTTTTTAATAATACTGAGTTGAAATTGCTGCATCTCATTGCTAATAATAAAGCCAGGCATTAACAACAATTAATAATAAAAATAATTATAATGAATTTTCGTACTTATACATAGAAATATGTATGTATGTATCAAACATTTTATTTTTATATTATTTTATCATTTACTACTAAATATTTATATAAATTATAGGATCGAAACAAAACGTGGAAACTATATACATAGTATAATGCTAAAATATCAACGAAGAATACGTCAATTTATAATATACCACGCATACATACTACATGTGTGTACTTAGTGTTAGTTTCCTAATGGAGAGATCAACTGAAAACTGATATAAGTAACTGTTATATTGTTAGCAGTAAGTTAATTACACTGTAACAAGTTAAGGCAAGTAATCAATACAACAGCTTTTCGCTTTACAACGCCCATTTTAAATTTAATCAAAAACATAATAAATAAAATATATAATTGTATTATAGGATATTAACGAATGAAATATTATATTATTGGATAACTATGCTGTGTTTAAAATTATTTATTTTTAAGGTTTCATAGAAATTATTAGAATCTTTATGAATATAATTATTATTAACGCTAGAATACAAACAGTATCTATTTAATTTATTCTTTCAAAATAATACATGGGAAGATTTATTAATAAATATTAATAAATTAATACAATACACATATTATTTATAGTGTTTTTAAAAATATCAATACAAAATAGATTAATTGAAAGCGATTTAAGATGAACGAATTTCTCTGAAAAAACGTATTATTATCCCAAAAAAAGTAATCCGCCCTTTCGTCTCGATTCTATTGTCGGAATTTTTTTTAATTCAAAAGGTCATATTTCAATAGCAACTCGTGCTAAAAATAAGACACTGCTTAGTTATTTTATTTTTAAATAATAAAGTATTGCATGCGATTAATAATCAACGGAGGATATATACTGATATATAAAAAAAAGTAGAAACAAACTGAAATTTTTTACCTTTGGTAAATAATAATTTTATGTTTTTTTTTTAATACGATTGAATGATATTTACATATGTGTTTACATATCTTGGTACACATTTATACACGTCTAGTTTAAGAATGATCTGTACGCATATATATATTTTTAAGCATCTGGCACTGACGCGCCCTTTCTTATGCAGCGTTATAAAAAATGCAGAGGTTATAAAGCATTTTAAAATATACATACAAATTTTGAACTAAAAAAGTCTAGTATGAATTCTAGATTCGAGAAGAAACACTAGTTACAACATAATCAACTTACATAATCAACTCAAATTGAGACACTAAACTCAAACAAAATCTAACTCTATTTTATTTAAAAGTTGCTTTAAATAAAGCATGAATATTGTCAAACATTTAGCACAAACCTACCCTTTCTTATGCAGCGGCTTAAAAAATTCAGCGCTTGTAAAACATAAGAAATATTAATATATTTAATTAAATTTCAAACAAAAATACTTTTTGGTATTTTTCTTTAAAAATTCTCAAAAAATAACACTCGAGAAGAAACACTAGTATAAAATATGCTTACTCCACAGTTAGACGATCATGATAAAAAACTGAATATATTAAAAATGTTATTAGCGAACTAATCGAAATGCCTAAAGAACTGTGTCTAAATCTAGAAGAAAAAGATTTTATTTATAACAGAAATGATCCTGATGGAACTTTTGAATAGTGAGTAAATTTAGAGCCATTTATTAATTTACTAGTATACATTTGTGAGTGAGTTAATTTTACTTATTTTTTATAATTATTTTGGTGCTATTTATTTATTATTATTTTATGTTGCATTTATAGTAAATTATAGAAAATTACATAAAGTTCTATTGCTTTGATTTATTTTACTACGCTTTTATGTTTGTTTTAATATTATATTTAACACTTATCTAGTATTTATTTTACATATTTATTATATATTATTCGGCTTTTGTGGATTTTTTTATATCAATGCAGAGGCTTTAATTATTTTTTATAAAATTATTATAAAATATTTTTTGTTGTGTTTATTCATTTCACACTCTTCAATTTATTGGTATTATTTTTTATAAAAATCATTTGATCAAATTAAAAAAAAATATTATGTAATTATAAAGTTTTTTTATTTACATATACTTAACTGGAATACTTAAAAATAGTGAAAGATCGACCGCCGTACATGTACGGCGATTCTTTTTAAAAGGTTAAGAACCAGGTAATAGAAGTTTTTTTAAAATAACAATGCATGTTATAACTTATTTTTATAAAAAAAATAAAAAAAACACTACATACATTTAATTAAAAATAAAATATTTTAATTAATATTTATGTTTATACATACTTTTTTATGAAATAAACGTATGTGAATAAATAAAACATTCTTTCACGTTTTGTTTTCATAAGTATGTATATGGGACCATTTAAATTTTAGATATATTTTAGAAATATTACTGACATTTAAGTTTTAATTTACATGTAAACATTCGAAAGTAATTAATTACGTTAGTCAAAGACTTATTGTACTACTATAATTATATTTTTTTATTGTGGGTGCTGTAGCTCCACAGCTCTATCAGTACAAGCCGCCACTGCTTGCATTAACGCGAAAGCCTATTATTTCGACCTACATTTACATACCGAACATGGAGGGAAGAACTTCGTATACTTAGTACCTTTAGCGTCTGATGTTTTTTTATAACTGGCCAAATTTCAAAGCGAACAAAGTGCAAAGCGATGTCTTTCAACTTTTCAACTTTCCGAGTTAAGCAGACTAAAAAGTATTAAAATACATTATACTCTGCGAATTGAAATTGTATTTAAAATGGTATGCAATTTACATTTTAAATATAATCAGTCGTTACTAAATTTCGTTTAACTCATCTGGTGACAAGGTCTGAATTATTCGTGGCCATTTTTCATACAAACACAACTTTCTCGAACTTACATATGAGACTCGTACTCGTGGCACAAGTGTAATAAATGTGTTTATCAGAGAACTAGAAATGTGTCAACTTGGATGGAGCATTGTCACGTATTCTTTTTATTACATATGAAACAATACCTTTGCAGTCTGTATATGTGTTTTCATATCATAACATAAGCGAAGTAATGTAATAATGCAGATAAATTTTAAGCAAGATTTATAACACAGGATCTTTCCAAAGTCACTATATTATTTTGTTAAAATAAACGTTTATACTGGAAACAGATCATTGTAGTAATTTGAAAAATAAATAGCTTGAATTATAATAAATGCAATTGTCTAATTTTTAAATTAAAAAATTTAATTGGATCTTTTCATTTTATACTCAGTATCATAAATAAAGATTACAGTTCTCTTTTAAATCCAATATGTGATTTTACTTCCTTGGTTGAATAGCAGTTCTTGACCTAAATATTTTCGCCTTACTCTACTTTTGCAGAATCATTTCTCGTCTAAATTTCAAGACCGGGTTTAAATTGTTATTATCCATAGCTCGTATAAAAACTCGACACATTCTAAGAAAATATTTAAAATAGTTCTCATATGATTTTATAGTACTTGAAAATTAAATGAATTTGTGCTATAGTAATTGCAATTTATTTATTATGTAATTAAATATTTATGTACATTTAAAATAAAATCGGATCGTATCTTTTTTACACCAGAAACTCGATAGTTAGTTAAAAAACACGATTTTTAATATTGTTTTAATACTGATATTCTAGCTATATAATATAATGTAACCAAACTAATTACCTAAATTATACTAATTACTTAAAATTAAAACTCACTTGGGAATCGCTCACTGGGGAATGGATTTTAACGCAATTTTTCGTATAATTCTATTGAAAAACTAAATAGAATTATACGAAAAATTGCGAGCATATATTAAAATAAAGAGATATAACGCTTTTATTTAAATTGGTCGTGTCAAAAATGATATGAATGAATATTAAATAAAATGAACATGAAGCTCATGTGGTAAACGGATTATTATATTTTTGCGGTTTCAATAGCTTCATTTAATTATTAAAAAAAATGCTAATTAGATTGGTTATAACACGTACTTACGTTTCTTCAACAGTATTTTAATCAGTCAGCTTAAATAAAGTAATACAAATAATAAATAACACACCTTTCTATTTTAACTTCAAAAAAATATTATTTAATATGATTTTAATACTAAAAATAAAAGGAAAAGTGAAATTAATACACCTTAATCTATTTTAAATTCTTATTAAGTATAAGAGCTACCTTTGAATGAAAAAAACATATTATATAACAAGTAATTTGAAGCAATATAATTTTATCAAAAGCTGTTTTAATCAAAGAAAATAAAAAAATTATTATTTTTTTTAATTTTAAGACTGAAGGGGTGTGACTTTACAACCAAAATAGACGCTAGAAACATATGTATATATAAATTTAGACGCCGCTGTCAAGCTGTAAAGTTAAAATGGAAAGTCATGGAAGTTAGAGAGTCTTTTGTGGCGTGTCGAGTTGTATTATTGTCGGCTGTGATTTTAATAGTCGTGATGTGATACTGTGACTTTGTGCCGTTTCTTGTTGTCTGTCTGTCTTGTGCTTAACCATATGTCACATGTTTTATAATGTTGGTTCAAGACAGCTCTGGAAAATTACAGATGCAGATGATTGCGAGCCAATTGCGTCGCTTCTTGGACACACGTCTTAAAAATAAATTGTCAAGATAGTCACTCTGTCACTCTTGTAATCAAAGAGCAGCAAAACAATAGTATTATGCGTGATAAAATGTATTATCTAACACGCGTCTTTTCCAAACAAATAGTAGTTTTTCAACAGTAAATCTTTTTCCGTTCCGTTAAATATGTTCAATTAGCAACGCAATTATTTAACCACAAAATGTATTTTACACTGTTATAAAAATATTGTGTAGCGTAACTTTCGAAATAGTCATTAGACCTTTAAATATTAAAAAAAAATCCAGGCACTTAAAACCCTATAAATTAGCTTTATATTACAAAATATTTTAAGAAACGGTTTAGATGGACACTCCGGAAATCGCTAACAAAAGGGTAAAAAACATTAATATTATGCGCAGAGTAAAATAAATATTTAGCGCACAAAAAGTGTTTTTTTGGCATATTATTATTGATTATATAAATCTGTATAAATAATAAATTAACAAATATAAATAACTTGTATTATAACAAGTTTATATAAATAAAATATATAACGCTGATTAAACGTATATAAAGTTTTCTGTGATTTTTATTAAATATATTTTTGACTTAACAGAGTGGGTGGTTAAATTAAACAGTAAGGAGTAATGTATGATATTTTTTCCTACAGTTTTTTATAATATAATTCCACCACAAAATACTTTTCTCATTTAATATTGTATTAACAAAAGTTTGCTTTGTTAATAACAAAGGTTCGTAGATAAAATATAGTATTCTTTTATGAAACCGTGCATGCTATTATAAAATATGAAATTTGTGCTTCTCTCTACATGTGTATATGTACAAATATTTGTGTATCCTTACATATGCTACATGTGTTGTGCGATTATTCGTGTTTACGCGAACGGAGAACTCATATAAATCTAAGTATTCAAACATACATATTTACATATATACATACATACACAATACACAATGTACATATGCATTCTGTGGAAGAAAAATATGACAAAGTTATGACACGACGCTTTTCATTGACTCGTGCTATGTCAAAGGTCATAGGTTATTTTGTATGTGTATATATGATGTGTGTGTATTTGGGTGTATGAGTAAGGGATGAAAGTTTCTCCGGTTTCAACACTTGGACTTTGAGAGATGCTCTCCAAATTGCGGCGAATAAAGGTGCCGAAATGAATGTTTGGCTCGAAAATTTCCGCCTATTTACATTTAATTTACCTCCGCGGGAAACTGAATTGCCTGAATTATTGTGCGCTATTACGTGACAGATTTGAACCGAAACGACTAAAGTTGTGCGGTAGAACGATTAATTAGTTATTAAGCAGTGTGTGTTTATAATAATAATTCGAGGAAGAGAAATCGTTAAGTGATGTTTATGAAGTCTAAATAATAAAATTTTTGCGCTAATATTTTTAATTATATTTTAAAAATCACTATAAAAAAATATGTATGATAAAATAAACCAATAAATTTAATTATAATATATTAAAATAATAAAAAAACAATAAATTTCGTGTAAAGAAAAATGTTTTGGTTTTGTGTGAATTACAATATAAAAAATGAACTTAATACCATTTACAAGGTATAGGGTAAAACATTCTTGGGTGTTTTTTGTATATGGCACATTTCTTGGAAATAAATTGATTTTAAAATAAATAAGAAATTAAATATAATGACTTTAAGAAAATATTTTTATTTCATTGCAAAAAATGCTTTATTTTTCCAACAAAAAATATTCGTCATTATTTTTTTCCTGAAATGCTCTTTTATTATATATTTTTTTTTAATTTTACTAGTTTTATGAAGAGATAATGTGGAAGTCATGTTTAAGAATATTTAAAAAAAAAATTTACGATATTGATACGTGCGCCGTATGCGGCTCGTGGGCCACATGTTGGATTCTCCTGAGTTAAAGTAATAATTAAGAATTAAAAATGATGTTGTTATAACATAATAAAATATAAAGTTTACTTTGGTAAACATTTTATCAATACTGACTATTCTTAATAAATATTTATTATATCCATTTATTAGAATTTTTATATTATTCACATTTATACATATATCTCCATTTTCGCTAAAGCTAATGTTTAATTGCATAATAAATTTTGTAGAAAATTCCTTATAATTTTTAATTTAAAGAAAATTTCCTTAATATAATTTTATTTTACAGCGTAATAAACATCAGTTCTAGACACTTCTTAAAGTATATCGATCGTTAAACGCTTATATTTTTTTATGTGAGATAATTAGTGAAAACTCCTTTATTTATTATAAACGTTAACTCTTCTAGTTTTTATTACATTATTTGGTCTGTTTTTGCCATTGCCATAAACAGAGACAAGTTAGCAATGAATTTCCGCAGCCGAAAAACACATGTTTTTAATTGCCAGACATTGATTATCTGTCTGATATATTAAAGTTAGTGGTTTATATATATATATAAAAGTATTTATGTTATATAAATAAAATGTATTTTATAATTAAAAATAAAAAGAATTTCATCCACAAAATTTAACATATACCACATAATAGTCAAATGCGCGTCAAATTACTGGTATTATGAATCTTCTGTCTCGAGATAAGTTAGTAAAATACGTCGTATATATCAAAATATAATGAAAAAGATAAATCTAGAGCGCGTGTAATTAAACTCATAAATCATATAATTAGTTTAGTTACATAAGCTATTAGTTATTTTAATCGTTTGAATCGTTTTAATGTGATTTTATTGTAATATCATATTTTTTTTTAAGTTGTTTATTATATATTTAACTTTTAATTGCATTAACATTTAAGTAAGTAAAAGTGACGTGTCTGATATTGATTCTGGAAATCACATACATACTTTTGCATCGTACAAGAAAGTGTGGGAGTTAAGGATATCTTACGAGTTTAGGAGATTATCTGAAATCGAACATGTATTTGATTTTACCAACGTAACATCAACAGTCGTATTACTGATAATAAAAATAATTATATAGTACTTAGATTTGAGATAATTTTTAGATGATCATCAATTTTGTATGCATAAAACCTGCCATTTTATATCGTCATATATTATATATTATATTATATCAAGAACGAATGGCCATTAAATAAACAGAATTAATAATATCATAGTATGGAGTTTAATATTTTATACACTAATAAAATAGTTTAATAGTATTATTATTAAACAGGTAAACTACGCTCTATAAAGATAAATATATAATCATAATAATAAAACAATATAATACATGTATGTATACTGTTAAAATCCTTTCTATCTATTAAATTAATTAAAACTTTACTATTGTTCCTCTACAACTTTTGCACACGTTAATGAAGACGTGTGGTATCTGTAATATAATTGTATATACGAGTAGCATTTATTTGTTAAATAATTTAAGGACAGTACAAACAAGCTATAATAATAAATTACAATAAAAAGCTTATTGATAATAGTAATAATATATTGTATTTTATTTATCGTGCTACGCTGCACTTAATTTAATTTATAGCATCAAAGTATATTAAGTTAATTTAATTTTGACAAGAACTGCTCTTGACAGGCATATGTTAGAAGATAATTATTTTACAGTGAATAATCAATAATATTCGCTTTAATAACATTATATATTTATATACATATTAGACTAAGACCCTAGTTATATTAAAATTAAAAAAAAATATTATGGCAAAGAATATTAGATGAATCAAAAATTTGCAATAAAAGCTCAACGAATATAATTTACATAAAAAAATTAAATCGAAAAAATATTTAAAATCAATGATAGACGTAACAAGATTCTACATAAATACACGTTTGTTCTGTGGTCATGTAACATGGCTTTAATTTATGTGAGTATTATGTCAAGTTGTCTAATGCAGGTCTCATATTACCATATAAATCCTTGGTAATATATCATTAAAAATATAAGAACTTTTAGTTAAATTTTTATTGACAAACCTTTACGTAACCATATTATTCCATATAAAAAAATACCATTTATTTTTATAATCTTACGTCACCATCAATCTCCTTTTCTGTTATATTTTACAAATACCTGTCAATCAATCACACCGAACGATATTTTTCAACATTTAGAGAACTTAAGAATATCAAAATTCGCGGAATAACAATTTTTTTATTATTTTTTCATATGTGCTATACATTTTTCTCTAATATATGGATGGTGTGTGCTATATTAATTGGATTTTTCAACAGGGGTTTAAAGTAGTTGATTCGATTTGCTGCGATTGAACCATGGCTATGAGGTATATTTTTTGCTTTATTTTCATTTCCATTTTTTAATCAATATAAATAGACTAGAATATACAGCAGAACATTGCTTTACGAGCATAATTCGTTTCGGAAATGGGCTCGTATTTCAAAACAATAATATAAAATATAATTTTTCTGTAAGAAATAACGAAACCTTAAGTTAATTATTTCTAAAACCAAAAAATATTCATATAAAAATGATTGATACAAGTATTATAAAATATTTTAATTTATTAATTATTGATATTGAAATCATTAATAGCTCAATGAAATATTTTTATTTTCCTGTAATTGTCATTTTCGTCGAATCCTGTTGAGGATTCAGCAAAAATATAACATTGCATTGCCATTGAATAAGTTTTGCACTGTTTTCCACATTTTACAGATATCCCAAATCTTATTTGCTTTCTTAGCTATTCGATTTCAGACGAAATCTCTTCTGTACCTCGCGAAAACTATTAATTTTATAGTGGTCAGCTCATGTCCATGTTCTTCCACCAACTCTTGAATATCGTATTCATTTATCTTCAGTCCCAAGTTTTTTCCAATGACACAATTTCATCGATAATTGGCGGCTCTCGTTCATCCCGCAATTAAGCTACAGTTTTCTCCAGACTAAATTGAGGGTTTTCTTGGTAGCCTCACCCCATGATTTAATAATGATCTTGAGACCTGATGGTCAGATTTCGAAGCATTTTAATAGTGATTTGATATAAAGCATTTTTGCGATTTAAAATGACCTGCTGATCCATGAGCTAAAGAAACGAAGTGGTGTTTCGAGTAAGAAACATGATCTTAATCAACTCAAATTATTCCAGTAAGTCGTCCTCAAGATCTAGAGAATAAGCAAGAGCATTATTCATTTCAAGCAAAACTATGAGTATAAAATTATTTTTCAAACGATATACCTTCACTGCAAAAATATACATTTGCAAAAAAAATAATAGGCTTAGTTGGACAGAATGTGACGAATTACGTACTGCTCGTATTTCAAGACATCGCTCGTTTATCAAATCAAAGTTTATTTATAAAATGCTAATTTATAAACCAAGTTATTTGCAATTTTAAGTTCCACTTTACTTCATTCAGCAAAATTATGTATATATAATTTTATTAAATGTATAAAAAAAATATTTTTAAAGCATAAATAGCATCGTTGTAACACGGCAGGTGCTTTTAAAAACATAAATATTTAGAAACTGTACTTTTTAGATACGTTGATAAAAAGAGACAAGCTAAATTTTCATTTTTTAAAAGAGCTTTAATTACTTTCAAAAAATATACTTAAAAAAATACTCATCACACATGTCTATATGTATTTAATTATTTTTAATAAATATATTATTATTTGGAACATATTTTTGGTCCACCTTGTGAATTGAATACAACAACCAAACAAAGCATTATGAATATTTATATAATAAGTTAAGATAACGATTCAATTTATAATTACGTCTGTATGTTTGTAGCATACATTATAAAATAAACACAAGTTATTTGCATAACAGTAGTATAACACGTAATCCTAAATAAGCGTAAAATTTATATAATCAACGTAACTTTGGCATCGAACATAAATCCTACCCACAAGGATTATCCTATCAAAGGGTTGTTTCATACAAAGCTCGCGAATAAATATGAAGCATGCGCATAAAGTGATTTCATTATGGTTTTATCTTACGGATGTGCGATTTCCCTATTTTCACAACACGTAGCAGAGTTTTCCTTTTCACTATTGTGTTTGAAAATCTTTTGTCCAATTTTTCAATTTTCCTCGGCAAATCACAATCCGACAGACAATTATGATTCTTTAATCGAATATCGGCACAGTTTAGTTATAATAACAAGTTTTACATTAAATGGTTTAATTGTAACAACGGAATCAATTCTTATATATAATTATCATAAAAAGTTATGTCATAACATGTTTTAAGTATTTCATGTCACGTAACATATTTTTCAGTGGAGATACATTCAGAATTTATTATTCACTATGAATCGTTGCATAATTGCATCGTTAGTAAGAATTAAATTGCTTTATTTTAATACATTTTAATACACATTTAGTTACTTCATACTTTTTAAACAATAAAATAAAAAAATAATATATTTGTATCTATTAAAAATTATAAATTATAAAACTTTTTTCTTTTCAAATTCAGTAAGTGACTTTCAAGATTTGTTATTTGTGAATATTATATAAAGAGTATAAAAGCTTTTTATAATGTGTTTAAAAACTTGGTTATATAAAAAAAATGTTAATAAACCAGGAACATTTTATAAGCTTTTATATATAAATTTATTCAATAATATTATCTTTATTATAGATTTTTTAATAATAAAAATACATTGAGAATTAAACGATTGGATTAAAAATAAACGATTGGATTAAAAATATAAATATAATATAAATATTTTTGTGTATATATTACCATTTAATGTAAATAAAGCAAAAGTATGTAAAATACACATAAAAATTTTTTTTTATATATTATAATTAATACTAATACTTTCAAATATAGAAATAGATCTAGTGTTTCTAACCGGAATTGCGATTTTAATACATTTTTAGGGTCAATCGATTAGAGTAGTGTATTTTTTTTAAACTGATGCATCAACCGTGAGAAAAATCTTGTCGGATATTACGCGTTTATAGCGCAATAAACAAAATGCCATTAGGCTTTACGAACCACTGTATGTGACAATAGTAAATTCTTATAGATTCGATAAAAGCATTTTCCAACGACCGTTCTGTGCCTTTACACATACACAAAAATAATATACTACATTGAAAAACATTTTTAATGCAAAATAACAAGTGGAATATTGTTTATTCTACAACGGTCATGCACCGTAAATATTTCAAAAATAAAACAAACGGAAATAAATAAATAAATATCATGACACCCCTAAATCTAAATCTATTATTATTGATCGCGTCGAAAGTAAGCGAACATGTAGACCTCCCCCAGTGTAGACCAAGCGTATATAAGCGCATACATTTTACAACTTTAATAACTGTAAATAATATTTCAATAAAAAATCAAAACTAATATTTGACATCGGTTTTAACAGTTTTGGCCTAGCCAGCGAATATTTATTTTTTTTTTAATTTGCTCATTAAGCCTATACTTTTTACTTTATATTTTTTGTAGATTTAATACTGTGACTGTGGCAACCAAGGACATTTGAGATTTGAGATTTGTGGATAATATGCCACTTTAATTTGACTGACAAAAATTCCGATCAAGATATTTTTTATTTATTGTTTCGCGGTTTGATTTTTGGACTCCTTACTAATTGTCAGCCTCCAATAAAATGAACCGTGTTTCAAAATAAATTGCATGAAATTGCTAGAGACAAAAAATGTTTCTTTACAACAATGTAAAATAACTAATGTTTCTTCTTGAGAATTTTTGATTAAAAAATGCGAAATCTTTTTTTTAAATAAAAAATAATATAAATTTAAAAAATGTTTTATAATTGCTGGCTGCAATTTTTTTAAACCTCTGCATAAGAAAAGGTGAATCCGTACCTTATGTTACAAAATATGCATGTTTTCTTGCGAGCTTTTAAAAAAAATCCTTTTTGAAAGTATTTATTGACAAACTATTGTTTACAATTTTCTCAACAATTATAATCGGTCTCACCTTAGCTTTAGTAAAATTAAAACTATATTAATCAGATAAGAAAAAACCGCGTAGAAATTGGCAGATTACAAAAATGTATGGGAGCAACAAAATTTGATTATAGGCGAAGTTAAATCTGTGTAATGAGATCTCTCGAGGAATGAAAAACACCAATAAACGAGGATACCTAAACATTGTGCTACCTGGGAAGTTTCCATTAACCACACCGAAAGCTAAAAACAATGCAAAAAAGTAAACAAACAATTACTGTAACAAGAACGATGGTATAATTTTTATCGTTTAATTGCGAGTCAGTCAATTCAAGAATATTTTTATTTATTTATAAATTCGTACCTGAATAAACTACTAAACTTATTAAGCAAGAAAATGCAAAGGTAAACTGTATTCTAATATTTTTTCTTCAATTTAAAGAGAGGCTTATAATGTTTTAAAAAACTCTAAAATTATTTAAATCTTATGTATAAAAGTTTATATTATATATACATCTATTGTAATTCAATGACTTTCCTTATTTAATAATAAAACTTTTTTAATATTTATCCTAGATAAAGTATGGATGTTTTATTTTAATGCAAATTAATGGTGCTCCAAAAATAATATCAATTTTGAGTGACGATATTATTTTAATATCTAAAATTTTGTTGATAAGTAGGATTTATACTATTGTATGCTTTTATTATAGTTAATTATAATAAACATGTTTTGACAGCTTAATTACCTAATAATTTAATTTAATTTTATAATTAAATTATCAATTGCAAATATCATATATATATATATATATATATATATATATATATATATATATATATATATATATATATATAAACCATTAATAGCGTTCATTTGTAAATTGTATCGTATTATTTATTCAATACAAGCAAATCTATTTTAGTAATCCCTATTTAGGAAAATTATTTGATATTCAACAACATCAAATATGACTTGATTTAATTGAAATATAATTTATATATAACAATCATTGTTATAGTATATATATATATACTTCAAATCAAATAAAACACAATTTTCATTTAGAGTTCTTCGTTAATTAATGAGACTAATAGAAAAGTGGCTTTTATCGAAAGAATTATTCGTACCTTTTATGCAATCGCATTTTTTTAATAAGCAAATTGTACGAGCACATGAAACACGCCCAAAGGGGACTGTCATTTATAAAGAAAGGCACTTTGTAATTAAAGGTTTTACAATTTAACTTTATAACCGCACGGAAATAGACATCGTTAAAATATTATTGTTAAAAATACACTTACTTTGAAAAAGACGAAATTAATTATTTCTAGATTTTTTCATTACAAAATGAATCTCTGCATGTTACTTATATAGATATTAGAATATTTAAAGTATGTTTATGAAAAACTTTATAAGCTTTCTTTATATTCTGAGAAGCAATCTTTGATGTTGACGCAGGTTCATGTTAAGAGTTGAAATTGCTGCTACTGTCATATATTATATAAATGTTTAGGCTTAAGTTGTGGACAATAAGAAGTAAAATTGAAAACTGTATATTCTTAAAAACGTGCCTTATATATTATTTACTTTTACTGAGTTTTCTGTGCCATGTATAACATAATCAAAAATATACACTTTGTCTTAAATTGGCTTTACTTTATAGTATTCAAATAAATTTAAAAAATATTATTTTTACATGATTACCATAACATTATAAATCAACGTCTAAAAAATAAAAAAATTCAGATTTTTCGCGCAAAACTCTATTAGTGATTATAAATTAAATATATTTCCACCCTTAGAAGATAAAGTTTCCGTGATTTTTTGCAAACTCATGGGTCAGATTAATGGTTGAAATTTCAAATTGATTTATTTCATAAACCCTTGCACTCATGCTCTATAAAAATATACCCACCTCAGTGTAGGTCATGTAATTGAATTTGTAAAGGTTTGAGGGTCGAATTAGGATTGATGTTTGTGTCAAACTGTATGTAAACTTGCAACGTTACACAATAATTTATTTGAAGCGTTGGTATCCTTTGGAGTTGTGAGGATGCTCGTAGTAATTAAGTTTCGTAAAATAACTTGAAAGGAGTTTGCATCTGGCGGAAGTGTGTAAAAACAATTAGCCGGAAACAAACCCTTGCTTTTAAAGCTTGACTTTGCATTGTGTAAATTTTAGAGTGCCTATCGAAAAGTTGTTTGATTTAGAATTTGGGAGGCAGGCGTTCTTGTTTAAAATAATAAATAATCTTCACACAAAATGTAAGATAATTTTTATAATTTAATAAATTATATTATTGTAAATGTGACGTTTGAGCGTCTATATTATTTATTAAAATATATTAATTTGTCAATCAAAATGTATACGCAGATGTTATATTTTAACTTGTCATATTGTAAGGAATGGGAAATTGTTCCTAAAAGCTCGACTGTTTAAAAGTTACTACATTTTGATTTTCGTCGGACGCATCTTGGCAAACTACCTTAAAATAATCCTCATTATACGAGACCCAAAGTTTCCATCGTATCTTTTTTTCTTAACCTTAAAAGTTTTTCCATTAGAGTTGACTTTATTTAAACCGCTTTCATTTTTTAGAAGTCGATCCGCTAATGGCGAAGATTGGTTATTTAATCTGATTAACCAACAATGAATCGAATTATTAAACTTCCTTAGTGTGAGAGAAGTACTAAAGCGACATGAAACGAAAAAAAATCGAGTGCTACTTAATATTTATATATATTTAAAAGAAGAAATAGAATTATTTTTATATACATATGTATGTATATTGCTATGCAACTAGTTTAATTAAAAATCAGTGCATATCAAAACGTATTGGGTAAAAGCCTTAAGACGTGAAAAAATAATTTGTCTCAAATTTAATTTAATTCTGCTACAACACCGCGTCAATGATGGTACGACAAAGACAAAGACGGAATCTTTATCTTAGATTCTTCAAACAGAATTTAAGATAGTGAATGAGAGAACCTCTTTCAATCGAGATCTATACTACCAGAAGCTGCCCTTCTTAGTGCAATTTATTTCTAGATTTTTTATTAAGCTCTTTTCAGAGTAAACAGGCAATGTTTGTTCCTTAATACGTATTATTCATTTCTCTTTCCTAGAGAGATCCGAGACAAGCGTAACACGACTCTTTTTAATTCCCTAATCTGTCTCTTATAAAAAATAGTGTTTCTAGGAGAGCATAAATAACTAATAACGGTTGTCTTTAACGACATCTCAGGTAGGAAGTCAAGCTGAGTATCGGTTCACGCATGCTTCGATGTGAAATCTTGCGTATTATACATTTATGTTAGAGGATGGCTTAGCCTAAATCAACCCCTCTGTCTCCCATTCTAAATAAAAAGGCTTCAGTGCTCTTTATTGTATTAACCTTTGAAACTCCCTTACATCAAAAATCGCATATCTCTCTTCTTCGACACATCTACTAATATATTAAAAGTGTAAGAAAATTTCAAAGCAAAATAATAATGCACACCCACATTGACTGATATAAATTGGATTGAGTTATAACCTTTTAGGTGTCATACTTGTTCTATAGCTTTAAGTGATTTAAATAACGATCGATATTTCTAGGTCACATTGTACCTATAGCGTCAATAGCAATTTTGTATTCGCAATGATATCGATATTCAAAGTAAACAAATTAAAAATATGTTGAGTGGTGTTTTAATGGAAATGACATTTTATATCTCCAGAGACGGAAAGTGGGAAGATTCTCCGATCAGTATTCCAATCAGACAGAAAATCGGTCATGGGCGTAGTGACAATGTGTGCAGATAGTCACTCACCCCAATGCCATTTCATAACAATAGCTCATTTGCATTTTTACGCGTCGTTCACTCGTTTAAAAGCACCATTATACTGTCACGTAGGACGATCTCGATTAATTTCCATTAGACTGTACATAATTAAAAATATATATCCGTATGTGTTAACAACGAGTTAACCGCTGAATAAATATTATATAAATATAAACAACCAATATTAATAATTTAAAAATATTTTAAAGCTGTACATAAATAAAAATATATATCCGTATGTGTTAACCATTGAATAAATATTAATACTGAGTCAAATCTGAATATAAACAACCAGTATTAATAACTTAAAATATATTATAAATCATATATATAGATAGTAACCAAAATATTTGTATTATACACAAGAGGTGGAGCTTTACATCCAGTTTAACTTGCATAAGCTAACGCATGAAATGCTTTAGATTATGGTTCACTATCAAGGTCAATTCGTGCATAAAACCAGTTATTAGGTCTGACATTAAAGGTCATATATGCATGATTATTTAAATAATTGCTCTTGTGTTTTTCTGACCTTCTTCGCCAGTCTAAATCGATTATTGTTTAATTCATGTCGTCTCTCTACAACGAACGCATTGAAAATTCATCGAGCTTTCAAAGTATACGGTCGAGTTTTAATTGACTCGTTATAAACGTAAAGGGGGAATGAATTATATTATATATAAATATAAAATAATAATTTTGCCGGATTAAATGTTTATGTCGCAACAGAAATGCTCTGTGTTTTAGTTAATCGGCCGCGTTCATAATAATTAAACCTCGAGTTTAATCATTATAGCACGTGAACGAAAGCCTCATAAATTTCGCGTAGTTATTTTACTATATAATAAATCATATTAACTGAGATCGTTATGTTTAACGCGATGAATTTTATTATTTATTGTAATGTATTTTTTATTGATGTATGCATATTGAAAACTTCTCGAAGAACACTTAAAAAACTTACATTAAAACTTTATAAAATTACTTGTTAAATTTTATGAAACAGTATTAATTCGATAAAAAAATAACCACTGTCAGAGTACTTATCCACGATGTTTTAAATTGGCCGTAATATTAATGAATAATTGTTTCGTGGAAATTGTATTGGCCAAATAAATGCGAGACATTTGGTTTCTCGAGGGCAACAAACTGAAAGCTTTGTTTAACGAATCACATACAAGCAACTTTACAAAGTACGATGTTGGAGTTTGTTTGATTCAAAAGTGAGAACTCTACTTTGTTCCATTGTTTTTAAAATTTCAAATTACCACACCTGTTATTTGTTTAATTACATTTTGCTAGGTAATATAGCCTACTTAAATAATATAATAAATGGGAATATTACGTGTGTAAAATTATTTGAAATGTGTATTGAATTATAATACAAGCCAAATTGCTAAAGATAAGAATATATTAAGTTGATGCAAAAGTTTGACATTTTTTTATGATTCTAACAAAATATTTTTTTTCTCTGAATTTATAAATAACATGTTTTTAAACTGTTTCTAATATACAAGAAACACTTCCTTACTACTTTCTGATACTTTTCTGCCAAAAATCAATATATGATACTGTTTACTTTATGAATTTCTTGAAGGTAATTCTGCAACTGTGACAACCAAAAACATTTGCGACGTGTACGGGAAATATGCTACTGTGGCGACCACACATATAGGCACATTTAAAAGGGCGATTGTCTCATTGTTAATGACCGTGACTAAAAACGTTCATTCATTAACAATGAGACAAGCATCATGGCACAAGAGGGATTTCTTTTGACCACACAAAACGAGTCGTTAAGAGAATCTCTTTTGTGACAAAACGGTACGGACGCAATCAATCACTACAATGCAAACCTTTTCTGAAGAATTCGAAAGTCTGGAGCCAAGCAAAAAACTCGCTTTCGGAACTACACATCCGATTTCTCGAATTCTAAGAAGCTACTGCAGCGATTAGCTAGGAGATCGATGCACAATCGCGATTGTGCATCCCCCTAAAGGATATAAGCCAGGACTCCGACGAGGAGAGGGCAGACGGTCCACGGTACCACAAGAGACGGAGGCACAAAGACAGCAGAGCCAGCGACGCAGATGACCAGAGAGCCAAGATCTACCAGCAGCCATCCGGAGGAAGCAGCCACGCGCCCTCACCGACAGAACTGAAGATCACACCTGACACTCGCCGCACGCAACCACAGAGCATCATCATCTGCACACCTTCATCGCGAGTAATCGTCCATAGAACTACCTAGGACTACGCCCCCTAAATTACTAAAATTCGACTGACACAAACGTGGCTTAAAAAAATTTGGTCAAAAGATTTTTATTGATGAATAAATGACATACCTAGCAACCTTAGAAGTTGAAGATCATAATTGAAGACCTTATATGAAAAAATACCTATATCCACTTTATTCGAAATTTGTTTTTTTGTTAAAATAGATAGTGCCGGGCATTACAACCAATGTTCTAAACATATAAATTTAAAACATATGGATCTTCTTTCTTAAAATTTAAAAAGGTTAAAATTTGCAATAAAATATTTTTCTCATATTTTTATATTCATTGTTTTTGCTAAAAGTAAGTTGCTCGCAGACACAATAGTGGAATTTTAGCAACTGTCGACCCTTAGCAACCTTTTTTACACAGGAAGCAGCTCATGTTAAAAAAAACGCCACAAAAACACAAGAGTAAACGCATTATGTAAATATATCACGAATTTCACGCTAAGCGTGCTTAAAATGGTGCATGGAGGAACAAAAACTTTATACAGTTTGACTTATGGATGATCGGGGAAAAATAAAAACCATATGATCATGCACCATAAAATTCCCAGCTTAATAAACATTTTTTCAATTAGACTGAATTAGTTTATACCAAACGGCGTGTATTTATCCTTAGAAATTGAGTGTTTTTTCTGATGTAACAAAAGATTATGACAGAATTATTTTGAAGGTGAGCAGCAACACCAACACCTTTAATTCTATAAAAACAGTATTTTCAACATTTTAATTCAATGAAAACTATTCTAAAACCATTTTAAAGCTTTTATGTGTGAGTATTTCAAACAGAAAAGTGGGATGTAAAAAATTGTTCATTCATTAGAAGGGAGGTAGTATGTCGATATAATTTTTCTGTGCTTTTTGATCGATTTAAAGTTACTAAAAATATTGCCCTTTCTACTACAATAATCTTTTTGCAAGCATATGATGGATCTAATCATTTAAAAGCGCAAAAACTGATTTATTAAGCTTAATAAATCAGTTTCCTGATTCTGGAACATAGAAGCAACTATTATTGCAGAAATACTCAATGTTTCATAGAGAGGCGAGTTTTGATAATACTGTGTAAATATTTATCGAAGCTTCTGTGAGAGAACGTATAAAAAGTATGGCACACTCTCGTAATTTGAGAGCCACTAACATTATCTCTGTAAAAAACTAGTCTGCATTCGCCACCGCCACCCGATTCTGACACCTGATTTATATATGTGAATAATAATTTGTGCAATAAAATATATACCATACAGATCTTCCAGCGTCTCAATCGCTCATAAATTCACACCACTCGGTTTCAAAATCTAAAAACAACTTTTAATTGTAAAAAATACCGTGATAAAATAAGTCTATGTATTCGACTATAGCATAATAAATATTTTTTTATATCACAGTTTCACAAAATATTTTACTTTATAATTATTATTCGTTTCAAATTTCATAGCTATATATAAAAAGCGAAAGACTTATTATTAAAAGTTGTCTGAAGCGAATAATCCAGATTTACTTTGAAAAAAAAAAGTAATATTCAAAAATTTATCGCATTTATCATACTTAGGCTGAAAGCTTTAAGATCTTTTTATTGATGACTTAATTTTATACAGTAAATTATTTAAATGTTATTTTTTTATTATTTACCATAACAAGAACGTTGTCGGGTGAAAAGTCTACCGCATGACAAAAAATGAAAAAGGATTTGTCACTGCGGTTAATTTAGAGAGGGTTAAACGTTGCTGCGCATGTTCACTAAGAACGCGCATCTGTCAAACATATGACATTTAGAATCAATATCAGACATGTCACATTTACTTAATTTTTCGTTAAATGATTATAACATTAAATATTGAATTTTAATTATAATTAAAAATATTTTTTATTAAATTATAAGATTTTAAATAATAATATTGAATATATTTTATTTATTATTATATAAAAAAATAAACTGCATGCAGATAAAATAGCTGTGCAAATAAAAGATACATACATGCAAATGTTACTTTTAGAACTAATTTACACATTTCACGTTCACTATATTTTTAATTTGATTAAATAGTTACGTTTTACTGATTTTTGAAAAATCACTGAATTATAAAAAAATACTTGATATTGATATGTAATAATTCACGAATAAATTACCTTTTAGCAAAAACAAAATTCACCTTTTGGAGCAAGAACGTCACTTAATTATGATTATGAAATGTGTAAAAAGTGCTTTATAGCACAGATGTGGTAGCAAGTTTGGGTATTTTCATTGAAGCGGACTACATATTGCATTAGCATATAGAAAAATATTTAATAAAGATGTTAGGATTTGTCCCGTGATGTGCGCATGAATTAAGGAGCTCGAGAGCACTGTGTACCTTGTATAATGATCTAGTGCGTTGTACCCTCGAGTATGCTTCTCTGATCTGGTAACCAAATAACGTAACCGACTCACTTATAACAGAAAAGGTTCAAAAAAAGGTTTCTCAAGTACCTGTATATGAGCGAATATAAATATTATAATTTTTATTTCCCTATAAGATATGATTTAATTTGAGTTGCGTCGACGGGTGTACTTGGGAAAATACTTATCTATGCTGCTGGTAGGGAATATACAAAATCCAGATGTGCTGGAAGAACTTTTTTGTGTACCTCCTAATTACTAGCGCCTATGCTCCCGAGTATTGTTTGAAGTACCGCAAACAAAAACAAGAGTGTTGGATTATCCCCAATGTGACTTTTCAAACATTTATTGGATAAAATTGATTTTTTATTATCTAGCTACTAACAGTTGTGGGACACGTTGTGGTCTAGTCAATAATGTTATAATTTTTATAAGTTTATTTTTTGGTATCTCACCGTACGCGCCTACCTATTATACACGAGATACACGATACATTGCCTATTCACGAGATTCAAGTACACCGACAGGTAAATATTGTATCGTAACTCTGTGAAAAACCCCCATACATTTTTGCAATCTGCTGATTCTCAAGCGGAGCGGTTTCTCTTATATAATTATTAGATTATAAAAGCAAAGATAAGGCCGATGAAAATCCGAATTCAAATACCTATATTAAAAGCTTTCAAGAAAACATGCATATTTTTAAACATCTGGCACGGATCAGTAGCGACCACACTCAGATGACCACGTTTGAAAGAGTCATTTTCTCAAACCCTAAACTCGCGTTAATGACTGTGACCCAAAACGATCATTCATTAACAATTGAGAAAAACAACACAATAGCGTAAAGGATTTTGGAGACCACACAGACCTCGCTACAATCCCATAAATAACACGAGCTTATAGTAAATATTCTCGGTCATTAAGAAAATTACTTTGTGGCGAAACGGTCACGGATACATCTGTGACATTTCCGAAATGCAATATGACCTTAGACGAGCGAACGTCGCTTTCTAAAAGCGTAGACGTATTTCGCCGTTCTACGAAGCGACTACAGCGATTGGCTGGATGATCGCTGCATATATGCGATTGGCTAGTAAGCCTTGTAGCCCTGGATATATAAGCCAGGACTCCAATGAAGAGAAAACAGTCAGACAGTAACCCAGTCAGTCATAAGTCACCAACAGACGATCTGGAACTCCCGAACCACCACCCCTGTAAGAGTAACTGCCTCCTGACACTCGCTGCAGAGTGTCAGGAGGCAGTCAGCTTCACGACCGCTCGGAGAAAACGTCTCACCAATAATCGTCCGTCGCACATATGTAAATATTGCAATAAAAAAACTCTTACTAGATTCCACATTGAGTCTCATTGGCCACGAGG
The DNA here is from genome assembly GCF_051122295.1 of Plectrocnemia conspersa. NCBI lineage: Eukaryota > Metazoa > Arthropoda > Insecta > Trichoptera > Polycentropodidae > Plectrocnemia > Plectrocnemia conspersa. The sequence continues at coordinate 8,256,073 of NW_028277175.1, read as the reverse complement.
TGAATCACCCCTAGAGTTCTTAAGCCTTAAAGATCCATTCTTTTTATGCAGCGGTATAAAAAAACAGATACTGTAAAGCATTTTAAATTATTCGTGGAAATTTAATTTGAACAAAAAAAAGCTCTAATACGAATTCTTAAATTGTTTTTTTTCTTGAGAAGAAACACTAGATACAAAGGGATCAATATAATCAAATCAAATTGAGATACTTGATTCAAACATGATATAGCTCGATTTTATTTTAATGATTTATCACAATATTAATCCATGAGGCTATAAAAATTTAGAAAAACTGAATCTGTGATTATCGATCGGAATTATAATTATATAATAATGACTCATTTCGATCTCATGTATAGTATATAAATTAAAAAGCAATAGAGTTCATGTATGATTTGCATTAGGATCTTTCAGATATTAGCCACTGATCTATCAAGTTGGTAACTGTAAAGATTGTAAGGATAAAGCTGTAATAAAAATAATAATAAAAAAACCATAACAAAGTGAGCTTGCTCGTATTTTTTACGAAACAGGTTTTCATATTTAATCTAATTTTTTAATACCGCTTATTATTTTTAAAATATAACAGTTATAACTATAAAACAATGTTCAAAATAAGAGTGGAGAGCCATAATCATGACTTGTACTCTCCACCTGCAATTAATTCATTATTTTATTCTGAAGTACAGTAACATATACAGTTTTCTACATCGTCGTACGTATCGTCGGGTTGTTTAAATTTTCATATATATGAAATGCATTATAATGGAGTACCAACGCCCGTGGGACTTTTCACTATGCGCAACAGTGCACGGCGTTTTGTAACAATAGAGCCATATCCCAGAATAATAGAAAAGCTATCATAAATTCATTCAGTCTGCCGTTTTAAGAACACGTTATGTTTTTGTATACAGGTACAGAAAATAATATGACGAAAGGTTGATATGGTCCAACGGCTACATAATTACACAGTTCCATTTACTGTATGTGGATTATGCACGGGGGTTGAAAATTTTACGACAATTGGGAATGAGACTACCTCTAAGCTATTAATGGGTTTTCTTTACGGCCGACTGTTTAATAATTGCTCGGAACGAATAAATTAAACCATTAAACAGTCTATACAGTAAGTTAAAAATATTTTTAATATTTAATTGAGACTGGAATGGAAAACTTTTATTTAATTTATATATATAATGCAAAGATTGATTCTTTCCAGTTAGGGTTTATCGAAATACATTAGCAAATGTGATTCTTGAAAGGTAAGATTCGGTCTATAAACCTAGAAGTTAATTCTAAGATTGACATATGGAATGACTTAATTAATTGAATTCTCTCACTACAACCCATAATTAAATATAGTGTAGATATATATATTTTTAAAAACACCTAACGGTATAAAAACCTTAACAACACTATTAAGCTTTGTAGAGTTTTAATAGAAAAAAATAAAGAAAATGGATTAAAAATATGTTTTTGTATATTATGTTTTATTCTCTGCTTAAAAGATATCAGTATATTAATAAAACTAATGTATAGTATTTTTTTATGCAAAAATACGATAACTTGATTTATATTTTATTTTCGATATTTTTAGGCAAATTTAATAATAGCGCTAATAATCCGGAAATACATATGTTTTTTTTTCATTTTAATTTTACAGTCAGTTTGGCTTTGGTTCTTAATACATATGTAAATCTTTTGATGTATCTGTATTAGACTCCATATTGCGATATATTTTTTAATTTCTTTTCAGATTTTTTAACCAAATTAAAATAAATAAAAATATTTGATTCATTAGATATCTATTAATGTCAAAGGTGGCTTAAAAAATCTAACGGGAAATTACGATAGCATGAAAAGTCCTGGAAAAAATACAACATTATGTCCCGACTGCAGAAATGGAAACTAATCAAATTCAAACTAGTCCAATTCATTTATACATAGACCTATTAAGAAAATAGGGAAGGCTTGGAGACAATGTTTATGGGCTCCATACAAATTGAGCGAAAAAACAATTAGGCGCATATCCGCATATACCAAGAGCTTTTAGATCTTGAAGCTATTCGCCTTTGTTTGATCATTTGATAACCGGAGATGAGAAATTGATGTTTGTGCGACAATAATCGTCGCAGTTGATTAATGTGGTTATCTAAAGGTCAAATAGAAAACTTGCCTCAAAGCCCTGGCTCGTAGTAAAAATAGTTAAATATATGTATATGGAAGGATTACAAAAGGATTGTGCATTACGATACTCTTAAACCTCACCAAACAATAACAGCAAGATTATATTGTGATCTGTTGGATCATCACACGAGAAAATAAAAAAAGTAACAGAGGTCGAATAGTTCTACACCATGTGGTGAAATTGATTCTCGATAAAATCAAGGAGCTTAGCTGGAATATTTAATCTCATCCACCTTATTTTCTTGACCTTGCTCCTATTATTTCAATCGATGCAGCATTTCCTAGACGGAAAAAATCAAAATGCATACGATGTGAAAAAGGTGCTATCGGAATATTTATATATATCACAGCCTCCAACATAAATACTAATGAAATTAAAAATATGACTCAGAGATAAAAAAAATATCTTTAAAATTAAATTATATATTGAACCAATAAAATTAGTTTCAATAAAAAAAAAGCGATTAACTAATACTATAAAATATTACTATATATTAAGACATCTTAAAAAATATTATAAATAATAAAACGTCTATTTATTATAATTTAAATATCATTAAGAATCTTAAGAACCTCTTTTAATGCATATTGATAAAATTGTGAAGTGGTTAGTTAGAATTTTCCCATATGAAAAGGTTAGTTTTAAAGTATCGTCATTTTTTTTTATTTTAATTTTAATTAGAATTTGTTTCTAATACCTAATTTTTTATGAAAAATTTATACAATGGTATTGTTTTTATAATTTATAATTTTTTCATAGCGAAATATTTCTTTTAATAATTAAATCGAACTTATACAAAGTACTAGCAAAAATCAAATGTAACAATGATGAAAATTATATTTTTTTTAATAAATCAATGAAAATAAAATATTTTTATAATGATTAAATATACCTATCTATTTCAGAAAAAAAAATTTACAAAATTATATTTAATTTTATTTTAATGATCTTTATTTTATTTTATATATTATATATTTCTTTCGTTACGTATTTTTTACTTATCATCGAACTTAAGTTTTGCAATATATTAAAAAAATAAAAAATTATATAATAGTAATATTTTTTGCTATACTATAATAATATTGGTAATATAAAGATTGTGTATATATTTATATCATTAAAATATTGTACTCATATCAGCTTCGCTGAAGCTTTTATTGCTATCTAGATTGATTTTTTTTATAAACACATTGATCATTTGTAAATTTGTAAAAAATTAAAAAAAAAAACTATAATAAATTTTAATTCTAAACTTCATTTTAATTTTTTTTCAAATACAATCGTATTATATTTTAATTTATATCATCCTGAAAGTTATATATATTATGAGAAGAAAAAAACTCCAAATTAATATTACTGTATTGCATTTTATGATATACCTAATATAACATAGCTCCAATATGAACCTTGTTTGCATACAAAACATTAATCTGAGCTTTGAAAGCTCAAACGGATAATAACCGCGGAAGTTCAACAACAACTTGTGTTACTATATAATTTATTTATATCAAACCATTTCCTCTAGATTCCCACATAACTTCAAACGTTACAAATAATTCGGAAGCTCTAACAATTATTATAAATTTCCATATTTTCTGAATTTATTATATAAAACGAAAAATAAACGCTCATTTTAAATTAACCATAAAAGCTTATTTCAAATTCCCTGTGTATAAAACTCTATATGTTTTTTTAATATAATATTTCAACATGGTTTTTAGAAAAGAATATTTTGTTCTTTAAGCTTATGATATAGTAAAGCGTATTTATGACTTACGTTTTTTATGAACGGTGTCTCTCAGAGCTTTTAACAATCGTTTGGTGTTAAAGCAAGCTGAACGGAAAGCTCACATCGCGAGCGTCCGAGCCATTTGAAGCTCAGACTGCGACTGAAAGCTCGCATAAAGCTCCTCTAGATAGAGCATATATATGTATACAACCAGGTGAACCGAAATTTTCGCTTAAAGCCTCATCTAAAGCAGAGAGAGCCTAAAAGCGTACGTTTACTTAACGGCAAAAAAACAACATCTAGCCAGAGGTAGGGAATTTGCAAAATGCTATGTTTAGATTTATGCCAAAGGAATATATTAAGCAGTATAATAATAAGGTATATTAATGTAGTACAAATAAACTTTTTTAGAACCGACGAACTGTTAAATTACGGTTGGATGATCTAAAGTGATACAAACTTAAGTTTAAATTAATTTTGAGTAGTCCAATTTAGGATTCTAACCTCGACACAATTTTATAATATCCTCACAGAGAGATTATCTTCTTGGTCGCCTTGAACTACCTAGACGATTGTTCTTAATTTCTACGATGCACAGCCATAGATCGGCCGTTGTACAAATTGCACCATAACTTTAGATAAAATGCTGATCAATTTAAAATTACTCATAATGTAATTTCAATTTGTAGGAATTCAAACATAATGACCTTTTAGAAGGTTATTATAACAAATGTGCATTTCCAAATAAAACACCATTTAAATGGTCATTTCAGAACACAAGAGTTTCAAAAACATCAAAACAATACAGCACCTTTAATTTATGCTCTTTAAATGGAATATTTAGTATTGTCTTTGACGTCAAATATATTGTGTAATAAAACCTTTTGTTATTATTGGATGGTCGCCTACAAATAGCCACCCGTAAGTTAAACACATTCATTAGAGAAATGGTACAAAGGCGTGATTGAACAGTACGGCTATTAAATTAAATTAGTTTGCTCTTTCATTCGTCCATAGAAATGTATGAAACACTTATTAACACTTGGCCATATCATCACTCACTTACTCTGAGAGCAGTTTGACTTTAACTTGCATACTTTACTCAACTAACCACAAGAAACTCACAAATTGCTATGAATCTCTACATCACAGGTTCTCAAAGTGGGCAATATTGCCCACTGGTGGTTGATGGACGAATCTCGAAGTACCCAACCCTTTATGATCTGGTTTATAACCCAACATCAACTAATATGGTTCAAAATTCTTGAAATTCTTAGCAGCTAGCGAATGAGTGGCTTCTTAAAAATACTGTGAAACGAGATAAACCAACGTTAGCTATATTTTTCGGTAAGGCTTTACCCGCACTATTTTATCTTTCTTAAAAAGTACTTTTGTGATTTCGAGAAACAGTGGAAAGAAGTACAGAATTAATTCACAAGTTGGCCGCATCAGTTTTAGTTTTTGTATTATTAATTCTTTAAGATGTGAAAAAAATATTTTTAAAAAAGTTTTTCTAGTAAATTCATTGTTTAAGCATAACATCAGGTGCATACGGTGAGATACATTTCCCTTTCGCTAGCTCGCGTGTGAAGTGACGAGAGTGAGTGAGAAGAAGTGGGCATGCGAAACGTATCTAACGCACGTCCTTATCTCTCACTCACTCTCGTCACTTAACACGCGAGCGAACGAAAAGGAATGTATCTCACCGTACGCGCCTGCATAGCATACATGTTATGCTATATTTATAAATATGGCTGTAAATCTCAAGAAAAAAATTAGTTTTATGCTTGTTCTTAAGAATCACACATTTTACTTGATTTTTTCATAATATTATAAAAAAAAATGGGTATAATAACTATAAAAGCTTAGAGTGTGATATATATTATTTTATGGATATTTTTATACATCACTAATGTCATCGGTACTTAAACGCACGCCCGTGATTATGAGGTCTGATGACTATTTTTATTGACCTGACCTATTTTTATTGAAACTGACCTATTTTTCTTCTCGCGCTGTGCGTAATTTTGAATACTTTAAAGCTAACTTTTAATTAACAGTTTTAATAAGCCCGTTGTTCGTTCAATGCTATTATATTATAGTTAGCCTAATAATATAACAATTTATGTTTATTAAACCCTGCTATTTTATGTTTTATTACAAATCTGAATATCATGACTTGACAGGTTTACCCAATGCGTCAGGATGGTTATTATAAAAACAGATTTTATTTAAAAAATACGTTGAAATAAATATACGCGTGGAATTTTTTCAGCTTTTCATAGCTCGTTGAGAAACTGGATGGCTGACAAGAATAAGGGACGCGATCGCGACTTTATATGCAACTCTAAAGCTCGCAGCTGTATTGAGCAACTTTAAAAAGTGCTTCATTTAGTAGACGCTAAACCGAGAATACAATGAATTGTATCTCAAGGCTCTTAGCAAAAAGGGACTACGATAAAATTTCGCCAAATAGACATTTGATAATGTTTCTTTATATTAATAGTCACCTACACAAATTTAATATGCGAATTACGTAATAGAGAATATTAGTCATTAATATACGTTGATTATTCAATTAAAAAGTATCTGTAAAATATTCCTTATTTGCATTTTTTTAATAGCAACAATATTTAAAAAACGTAATTTTAGGTTTACGCATAAATGAATATATTCTGAGATAATTAATCGGAATTATAATATTTATATTAAAAGTCAAATTATATATAATTAGAACCATCGACTTTTTAATTCGTAAGCAATAACAAATACCGCCGATTCATCTCATTGATCTGTCTATAGATATTAGTATGTTATATATGTATATTGAATTCGCCATTAAATTTAAAAACAACATTTATAATTTATAACGACTTAAGCCTCTTAATATTATTTTATATTTACAGAAATAATAATCTGGCCTTTCAGGGACTCAATGTAAATCGCTTTTATTGCTAAATTAAAATTCTGAAAAATACGTAAATGAAAAATAAGAAAATAGACGATAAGTGGCAGAAATTGGTTGTCAATCAGAATTAGACCTTGAGTTGAACGGTTTAATAATCCCAAATTTTACAAGGAAAATTTATTATACTAAAGATTTTTAATTAATATTTATTGCACAATAAACTAGATTTTATGAATAGTATAATTTTATTTTCAATAAAAAAATAGTATTTTTAATAAAAAATTGGATAAATATATGTGGAATATTGCTATAGTTCAGCTCTTTATCCTTATTATATTATACTAACATTCATATCAAAACTCAGTCTGAAACAAATCTGTAAATCAGATACATCAATTTCAATTAATTGTAAGTTAATAATACAAATACAATCAATGTATGTCTGGCGGTATCGAACAATAATTATATTATAAAATTAAATTCAACTGCGAGGAATCAAATCTAACACCTTACAATTTTGTATAAGTAAAGTACATGTATAAATAAAACTGTAATAGTGTTTAATATATATTAACATTATTAAATGCCTATTTGATTTATAATTGCTTTTAAATTTATATTATTCACGAAAATAATTATCCATTTGATAAATTGATTACCATTATAAATTTATATAAATTATAGCATACTACATTTTATATTAAAAATATCTATTCCACAAAAAAAAATCTATTCAAATCCTTAAATGTAAAATATTCAATAACAGTGTCAGAAAAAAATAAAGTCGATCGCAATTTTGAACAATTCGCGAACCCTGTATTTTAGATTCTACAATATTAATTCTTAGAAAACACACTGCTAAAAGCTTCTGTATACCTTGATTTAAATGTATTATTTAACCTTTTCATTTCAAGAATAAACATCTGATTGATTATTGTAATATTCATTTCGCTTAAACAACAATTAAGTCAAGAGCTTTCGTTTAATAAATTAGTATTGTGTACCAAACCAAAATACATCGTGTATTATAGACACATAGGTATGTATGTTTTGTGTAGTCACGAATCAGTTCATTAAATCGAGATGAAGGGCTCTCAAATGTACCATTGAGCTAAAGTGTACAGCAGCATGTTAGCATATTGAAATCTACGTATATTAGTACATAGAGACAATTATTCGAAAATGTACATAGTAATTGAACAATGTACATATAATAATAAACGATAACCACGATTGTCGCTCACGACGTTTTGCTATTCATATTTATAGCGTCCTTTTATTTTTATATACATATGTATATTCATGAAGGTCATAACAAGGACCAATTAAGTCATTCCTTTTTTATTATTATACAAAAGCTGTGTATATTGTCGACTCTTACTGAGCTACCTTTTTTGCATGTATGTCTGTATTAGTAATTTATGAGAAAGTATAATAAATAAATCAAGTAAAAGAACTCCTCAAAAACACTGAAGAAATACATATTAATATATGTATTTATGAAATGAAATAGAATTATCAAGGATAAATATACTGCGCAAGTCCTAGTGTGATTCTAGTTTATTAAATATGAAGAGTCACCAAACTATTTGACAATGAGGAAAATAGCGCCTAATTTTCTGTATGGCGTCTCGGCTGTCGCTGGCTGTGAGTATAAGTAAGGATTGCAATAATACCGGTATTACCGAGAAGGAAAACAGTCAATACCGGTATTTCTGGTATTGACATTATTATTATTATTAGAATTAAATGACCAAAAAATAGTTCGAGTGCTTATTGATTAGCAAAACTAAAGCATTTGAATACCCCAGCAACCATTGTTTGGATATATTAAATATTTTATACACAAATTATTTTAATTAACTCATTAATTATAAACGAAAAATATTTTCGGAAATATGGGCGCAAAATCTTTCTTCTTTTGGAACAATAAATCTAGGACAATATCGTCTTTGATCGACTTCTTATGGATGCCTCCTAAATATTTATACCAAGGTCCAAGACACCACTCGTTAATTAATTTCAATAAAATATAATACTCATTATTTTATCCGATAGAACCTTACGAGAAAGGAGTGCGCATCCGGCACACGCCAAATGATGGACGAACTGAATTTACCCGGTTTATTTGAAATTCGTCAAATCTAACGAATATGTGCATTAAATTAGAAGCAATGATAATTTTTATGTATTGTAAAAAGAAAAACTCACTTTTTGGCCTCGTAGCCCGGCGACAGACGGACTTCATTACGAAGATTGTTTTATGATTGTTTATCTAGTTTAATTAATGTATTCTTATAATTCTTACACACATTATTTATATAATTAATATTCATAGTTATAACATACCTAGTTAATTTGCAATCCGATTATTAATATTCAGTCAAATCGTACAACACACATGACAAATTGATGAAAATTATTATATTATTTAGCAAAATTTTATTAATAAATAACAATTATTTAAAACCGTTGTCACGTTACTGTCAGCCATCTTGTTTTATATTTGAATGCTTATTTTTCATTGGTCGAAACAACAGAATGCATTACCGGTGCCTCGGAAAGCAATGAAGCAAATTCAATTTTTATTTTTATTATTATAATTAAATTTATTTCCTTTGTTTACGTGTATTATTATATACACCATTAATTCAAAGCGATACGACTTACAGTATTTTATGTAACTACGTATTTTTCTGTGTTTTTTTTTTACATTGCTCTACTTTTCTATATTTCCAAGAACAAATCATTTACGAAAGTCGAGGACTGTCCGTAATTTAAAAAAATGCCTTTTGTCGCCAATTGTAATTTAACTATCATGATTACTTAGTGTACATTACAGAAAATACTTTTGAATTTAGAATTTATCAACATATTTTTTATGATGCTTTTTAAGTAATTTTAAAAATAATTAAAAATTTTGCCTTGCCTGCGGCGAGCATCATAATTTAATTTTCATATAAAGTGGTAATGCACGTTTCAATTCCTTGCTTTCTAATTAGTTTTACTTATGAAGTACACTTATTTTTCTTTCTTTATTTTTATTTTGCCACTTTTATAAAAAAAAACACTATCCGAGTGTGGCATTGTGCTATTACATAGGGCAATATCACAAATTGGGAAAACTTATATTATAATGATGATTAGTTTAGTATTAACAAATTATAACTATGAGCCTGATTTTAGTTTTATTGTTTCTAGATAGAGATAAAAAAAGTAGTACATGCTGCTCTTTCGCAAATTTTATCAATAAAATATTAGTGGAGTAAGTCGTTCTGCTTTTTGATATACTCGGTTTTTATAGTAGCATACGTAATACATATATTATATACATATGTATACATAACTGTAAGTGAATGTGAGTCAACAAAGCGTACCAAAACGTTGGGGTGCACTCGATCATGAAAAAAAACGAGAGGTAAAACCAAATTGTTGAAATGCATACTTTTGAATATGTTACGTAAATATTCTATCGATTTCCGAAAGCTTTTAAGTTTGATAAAGGTCAATTGCTATTATGTATAGAAGGAATAAACATCTGTATTTAATAAAAAAAAAAGGTAAACTGTTGTATCGTGTTTTGAAAGTGTAAATATTTTTGTTGAAATATTGTATAAAATATTGATTTGTTTTGTTAACAACACAATAACATTGCAAATCAATAATAAAAATATGCTTATAATAAAAATTATATTTATTAATACTTAAAAAATAAAATCTAATTAATCTCAGAAAAAAATTAAATATTAAGCGTTTTACACAATGAATAGAAAAAATAACAGAAAGCATTCTGCACAATAGTTGGACAAAAATAAAGCCTTTCGCTAAACCAAAATTACCCCAAAATAATACAATGGTGATTGTTTTATAGTCAACGATCGGTATAATTTATAATGCTATAAGAGAAGAAATGCACTGTGACGTCTGGTATCCGCACCTGTTAATCGAAAAGGTGTAATTCTAAAAAAAAAATATGTTTATTATCATACTCGAAGTAAGCTTCAGAGATAATCAAATTTCAATTCATAAAATAAAGATACAATCTTGACCTTGTTATAAAATCAGTTTAAGAATTATTTCATGCCATCAAGTGAGTGCTCTTAAGAAACCCCCCCTTCTTTCGCCAAGTGCCAGGGATAGAATTTTTTTATCATGTGTTGTCAACCTGAACAAAGAAGACAGCGTAGAAGACTTCCACCAGATACACCTGACTTACGACATATGATATTCATCTGAGCTCGCACCGAGGATGTTGCCGCTTCCCACTTCACGTCAACACTGGTCCAACTATGGACCTTTGACACTACTGAATTATATGAGCGCATCACGTAACACTATATAATTTAAAATACAAAAAGCTTTGCCTACGGCACAAAACGACTTTCGAAGTTAATAGCAGTATATGTATAATATAAGAAGTTTTTAAATATTATTTTGAAAGCTTAAAGAATTTTAAATGCTATTTCTGTTAATTCCGCTATTACTTAAGAAACGTTTGAGAACGATGAATAACATTATTAATATTATTCTCTAATAGAGACCAGTCGTTTAATGACAACTTTAGCTATAAGATAATTTGCCACTATTCTGCGCGTTACTTCCTGACGAGTGAATAATGAGTAAAATAAGTTTCCAATAAACAAATACAATATGGAATAGGGTTTTAACATTATTATATGCATGCTTAATAAATTATAAAATATCAAATTTCAGTATAGCTATTCTAAATACATATCTTATGAATTTTGATAACGTTATATATATATATATATAGCATTAACAAATCAAAAAATATGATAATTTATAAATTAATTCGTTTATTTGGAATAGCCTGTAAATATATCTCACTCTTAGATATGCCAAACATGTAGTAAATGAAAACTTGGAATGCGTCGTACGATGTTAGTTTTCAAGTTTGGAAGTTTGAGTAACATAAACAGTGTTAAGTTTTGCTATATTTGTAGTTGAATGGATTAGAAATAAATTCATATATAAATATTTTATATGTATTTTAAATTTAAATAAATATTTAGGTGCAATAAAACGGTTGACGATCTCTACTAGCTCTTATCGCTAAGCTACTAAAAATGCGACCTTAAAAGCCTATAGACTTTTGTGCTAATGGTTTAAACAGGGAAGCTTTTTTCCTCCAAATAATCCATGGTTTTAACACAAATCTCGCCAGCGTTTTTTTGTGTTTTTTTATGAGATAAACGTGGAAATTTATAATAAAAATACGTATAGTTTTAATAATATATATATTTTCAGTATAAATTTTCTTTTAATAATATATATGTATTTACAATTATGGCGACTAGCAAAGGTAAATATTTTCAGTATTCTATGAGTATATAATTACGTTACATATTACAGAATAAATACTGTGGTTTTATAATATTCTTTGGTAACGTAACATTCAGTGTTGATTTAATAAAATATCACAATACAAAATGTAACAAATTATAAATATTATTATATTACATGATTCAAGTAAAAAAATAACACTATCTACAACAACATATACAATATTGTGTTATTTTTTATTTAGATGATGTACACCTATAATATACTATCCAATACAAAGTAACTGTAAATTATTATTTTTTTAATAGTTTGAAGTCAGGTAAACTCTTTTAACTGATTCAGAGATTTTTATAAGGATTATATCAAATGTATGGCACATTATTATATTATGCTACTTAAAACACTGATATCTAATAACATTGAATTGATGTCATTTGATTATTATAAAAAAAATATTAAATGCATACAAAAAATTATAAGCAAAGAATATATTTTTTATTGTATTACAATAACCTTGGAAGACTTGTTATTTTATGTGCACGTGAAATTCAATGATTAGATATTACAACACTTAACTTTTCACCTTTCTCAATGTGACTTTGTTTGTTATTGGCTGACTTATTATCAATATTTAATATTAAATAATATTACAAACACAACATCAATTTCTATAGAATATTTTATACAATATTATACAATAGATATTACATAAAGCATTGGCACCGTGAATCCACTTTTGTATTATCATACAATTATTTACATTTCACCTACAATTGCACAAAATAATATTTCGCATCTACACACATTTACACTGTCTTTTAATATACAATAAATGTAATAATAAAGCAATTTATTATATATTTCTTAATATTAAAATTGATTTGAATTATATATTAAAATGATTATTTGGAATGAAATAAATGCTTTTTTTATTCATATAAAATTCTCGATTAATATTTCAAGTAACATATATTTAAATTGTATATGGCTTAAAAGCCTATAGACTTATGGTAACTATTTATCAGAGAATGTAAACTAATTCGTATGAATATACCTTAAATAAAAGAGACTTATAAACAAAAAAAATGGCACAATAATCTTGATCAGTGATGGCCGAATTTGTATTAAACTTTCGCTACTCTTTTTTATGAAGAAAATTAACGGTATATCTATAAATTTTCCGCAATAGAAAACTCAACCAAGAAATGAAAAAAATAAACGTTAAGATTTCAGTAAGAAATTTTAGGATTTGTTTCTTAGGAACTATATATTTATTTGAAGAGGCAATGCATATATTTTTTATATGAACCACTTTTGTATAAAAGTTTATTTATTTCCAAGATTTAGTGGACAAAATCAAATACACACAGAATTCACACAATTGCTGAGAAAAAGGTCAATTAAATATAATGTGTTTTCTAAAATAAATATAGAAACTGAATATCAACATATTCCTTAGCCTTGAAAGAATAACGTAAGAAGCACTGGTCAATTATATGATTATGAAAAGATATTTTTTATATATTATTTAATTATGATTCAATTTTAATTACCATATCTTACATGTGACTTTTAAATATAACAACAAAACCAATTATAATTATCGTTAACTTTTAACCGAAATAAATAATTAAAATATCCATAAAATAAATCAACTCGAGATAATACAATAATAAACGATAAACATTAACGATTTGGTATTATCATTTGACTCAAAATATTATATAACAGTCTTTTGTGTGATATTACTAATTAAATACAACTATCATGAAACTTTTACGATGTACATAGTCAGTGATAAACTTAAAGATATGCATATAAAATAAAAAATTGACGAGAATCTATTTCTGAAACTATTCGCAGTAGATGGTAATGTATGCACTTCGATGGCTACCGTTAAAGAACTCAAGCTCAATTCGCTAGCTATTCTTGCAGATTGTTTTCTTACCAAACTCGCCAGTTTTTCAGCTTCTCGGACGCAAGCTTCTAACTGCAAATCCGATGCTTTCTTCTCCGTGCTCTGAACCATTACGAACAAATCTAGTTCTACAGTTACGTACCCTCTTACGACACACTCCGCCACTTGGACGTGCCTTTGGAGTGATTTTAATACAGCTTTTAACGTTAAAGCCGTTAAAGATTGACCTCTTAAAGCGTATAAAGCTCTATCGATCTGTTTTCTTGAGTAGAGTAATTTAATAGCCCCGCCGCAAACCGGACAGCAAGCTCCCGGAGGTGTAAATCCGATGCAATTTGCTTTCGCCAACGGAGGACATGTTATATGATCCAATATGCATTTCTCATTCATGAAATCAGTTATCAATCCTACAGCTACACATGGACCTTCATAATCGACGCTCACGTAATCAGACCACGCTGCACATTCCGAACTGTAAGTGTTACCGTTGATACCACAAACGAGTCCATTCTGAAACAATACAATTTCCATTGAAATAAGAAACAAATCCATATACAATGCATGAACTTAGAAATATTTGTATAAATGGTTTTAAGCTTGGCTAAATTTATTTAAAAATTTAGCAAACGTATAAAATTCACTAGAAAACTTCATAATGATACTAAATTGATTATAATATATAACAATATAAAAGTCATACCTTTAAACATTTATTTATGCATGTTCCAAAATAATCTAGTTTCTTTCCCGTTAGTAATAAATGGCATGGTGTTTGATGTGTCTGTCCATCCGTATCACAAACTGGATCATTCGGCTGAGCGTTGTAAGTTGAAGAGTTGACTGTAATAATGGAAATTAAATTTTTATATTGCATTGTTAACATTTATTTTAATGATGTGTATGAAGTTTAATTACCACAAATATATTGGTTACAAGGACGGTGCATCAAAGACAAACAAACATTCGGATTCGAAAGACACGTAGAGTTTATAGGACATGTAGCGTATGCACATATTTGTCTTGTGGAACAAGCACCAAACTCGATATCGGCATCTCCAAGACCAGCACATCTGTGAAAATGATAAAATATATATTACTTTAAAATTACTATAAAAATCTATTTGTTACAATAGAAAAACTCACTTTGCCAAACAAGAACTAGGATACGAATTCCCGTTCGATCCACAAACTGGTACGTGATGAGGTGGACAATTACACGGTAACTTTGTATAGGGGATCATACTACTATCTTCAATGTAATCGCATTGCTTTTTACTGCAAACAATCTCACCAGCGAAGCACGTGCAAATATTACACTCCATATAAAAAATAGAACCTTAAATTAAAAATAAAATATTATTACATATATCAGGTAATGAAACTAATCTATTTATGTTGCACTATTTAATTACCGTGTAAAATATGTTTATTTCCTAAATTACAACTGTCGTAAGAGATACATGGCAATGGTTGGCATTTATCGATGAAACTTCTGCCAGAACAATGACAAATTTTCTGACATCCTTTTTGAGAGTTGGATATCGGTATTCGGACGTATGTTCCTTCGGGTACTAAGAATTGACTTACTTCACCTAAAATTATTTTATTAAAATATTATTATAATATAAAAATGCAGCTGTAAGTATTATAAAATAATAAATTACCTAGAGGACATCCATTAACGCATTGATATGCATTACAAGACCTTCCAAAAGGACAATTCCTGTTGATTGTGCAGACTTGCGTTATGTTACAAGGATCGCCTTTGCAAGGCGATGATACTTGATCATACGGTTCTATGTAAGGGTTATCGCCTATGAAATAATTAATAATTGTTTATTTATATGAACAAATTTAATATCAGATAATAGCAAATTTAATAGTCATACTTGGCTCCATAAAATTTTGTAATATACACGGAGTGTCTGAATCTTCCGGTGATAACTTATCACATAAGGTAGCAGCGTTGTGATCGCCATCGACTTTGGTCCAATCCATGCAGTGAGATAGGATGGTAAGGCAATCGTCTCTGCAGATCCGATTTGCATGTTCGAGACGAGCGCACGGTTTAATTTGAAGTGTGCAAGCGACAGCTTTCCATACTTGCGGAGAACATTTCGATACGTTCTTCACGGGTAATTGAAGGCCAGGTAGGTTTAAATAACTGAAATTGATTATTAGTATATTAAAATTTGCTTAGGATTAACTGAAAATAATGATGGAGTGGTTTCTGAGGAGTGAGATAGATGACAGCTATGAAGAACTACAGCCAATACAGTACATCTATTTTATGTCAGCTATGAAGAACTGATCGTGTTCGTGTCATTTCATTTTTAAATTATATTTTTTTCCTACTGTTTTATATACATATACATATTATTCATTGAGCATTGTAACGCATTGGGGTAATCTGTTTTGTCACGAGTCTTAATGTATACAAATAGATAAATAATAATTAAGCAATACATACCCTTGAGATTGCCATAAAGCAACATCATAATGAGCAGCAACATCGGCATGAGCGTTACAGGACCTGAAGAACTCCGTCGGTCTATTGTTGAAATTTGTGCAATACGATAATCCATCACAGCCTAATTCGCAAGGTTCTTCTACTTCATCGATGCAATGCAGTAGAGGCGCTTCTTGAGATTTTTTGAGACATTCATTATCAAACCGCTCCCATCTTCCGACCCAATCATTTGTGAATGTGTTCAAACATAGCTTCTTACAATGACTAGTTTTTGCCTGTAAAATAATTAATAATTATAGTAATATAACATAAGTCGCTAATATTGAATATGAATTACAAAAATATTAGGTTTACAAATAAATATTTTTATACTGCACACTTTTTGTGTAGCTCAAGAAGGTCAATATTTATTCATCTATAGAAACTCAATTGTACACCTATTAGTTTAAAACATACTTTGTGACAGCAATGTAGTTTAGCTGAATCGATTCCTAGTCTATCTATATTGCTGACTTCGTTGTCTCGAGAAGATTGATCCGCTCTTAAAAAGCACTGCCAAAGAGGATCGTGCGGAAGCGCCGGTCCGCATCCATTATCAAGAACATCTAAAATTTCTTGAGTTGACGATTTAGTTTTTAAAGCTTTCTTACACGTATCGCGACATACGTTATTAGTAGATTCTTCACAACAATGTAAATCTATAAAATCAACCAATTATTAATATTATTATACTAAAAATATTTATATATACATATACAAATTGAACATTTACATTTTAATGGATTACTAGCTGGCGTAACTTTGGTATAGTTTCTAACACATTGCATAACTTTAGGACTGTTTTCTTCACACAAATCTCTGACTTTTGCTCGATGTTCTCTTGTTGGCGTTTGCCGACTTCTAAATATATCTTTACAAGCGTCTCTACAGCTCAACGATTGGGTGTTTGCTAAAATATTTTTGTTATGATTTTATTAATATTTTTTATTAAATATTAATACTAAATTATTTTAATAGTATTACAGCAGCATTCTTGTCCGTGAGTTTGACGATCAATACAGCTGAAGAAAGCATGCTCGTCACTTCTTCTACATGCTGCCAATAGAGGTGTTTCTGAGGATGCTACAGCACATGCTCTTTGGCACGTACCAACATTTGCTAATCCGCAGCATACTCTTCCCCACCATCCTGATCCACGTACTACTTCTGCAAAATAATTTATAAAAATTAGAATAAAATATTTGTGTCAATAGCAAAACAATCACTTATAGGTGTATCAGTTCTAATGTAAATATACATATATATTGTAAGGTGACCAGACTTCCTCGTCCTCCTCGAACAAAAAATTCTGAGATGGCCTTTATATTTTTAGTATCCTCAAAATATCCTTCCTTAAATATCAATTTTTAAAATCTGGTCACTTTAATATTATGATTTTATGGAATAAATCTCACTTTCTTAGAACAAGTTATTTTTTTATTAAGCCTTTATTAGTTGATAATATAAAAGTTTCAAACCAATAATAGCAATAGTAAAATTATGTATTTTATAAATTAGTTTAGCAAAGTCTTAAACCAAAATAAAATTTATACTAAATTAAAAATATTAATTGCAATATTTTAATAAAAAATATAAATAATAATTTTATTATAATTTATCTTTATATATTACAGCAAAATAATTATTGATAAACTTTAGTACACATTTTATATATACTTTTTAAAAATTGTCAGTAGATGACACTACATAGGTATCTAGTTCTCATAGTTCAGATTGTAACAATATAGAATAGATTTAGTAACGGTTTTTAAAACACATTTTATTTATACTATTTCGTTCGAAATCAATTTAATTTTTTTTTAATTTAAATTTAATTGTATGTAATGGTAATTTTTTTTTAGTCATTGATAACTAGAAATACTATGTGTATTGTGAATTCTAAAAAAATGCTTATTTGAGGGTAATAATAGTTCTTAACAAAGCTGTTCTTGGATTGGTTAGAATAGTATTGTTATTTAATCATATGAAGTAATTATGCTTTTATATTATGGCTTATAGTTTTGTATGGCTGATTTCTCTGATAATAAAATATTTTATTCATCTGTACTAGTTCACAATGATAAGAATATGTTTTCTAAGAAAGTATATTCATTATTTTACATAAATAAAAAAAAATACAATTAATAAATTTTGATAAATTATAACCTTGACCACATTACTATATAAATTATATTATATTAAATATAAATAATATTATTTTCCTATAATTGTTCAAAATATAAAAAAGGGATTACTATCATATCGATTGTATATTGCGAGGTAAATTGTAGAAGTTCTGTCTTTCTAACTTGTGAATATCGACGAAAGAAATGGCGCTTCACTGACTGTGATTTCTGAATTGAGCATATGTGATATGTTGGATGTTTGAAAATTTTGACCTATAAATGAAACAGTAAACTTCCAACACTATGTATACAAAATAATGTTTAAAATATGCAAGAATATGTTTAAAAATCGGGAAGGTATGAAAACAAGTAAAATGGGTACCATATAGAGCTTTCAAAAATTCGAATATTGAATAGTAAACGATGAAATATTTATATATTCGTAAAATTATGAATAATCGAGAACATAGTTTGAATAATGTATATGGGTTCATAGTCATAACATCTATAGTTTAAAAAGAAACTATAATAAGTATTAATTCTATTTATTTTTATTTTAAAAATAGAGTAATAATTGTTTCAAATTTTGAGTCGATACGTTTTATTTTAATTATACTTGGTGAGGAAAAGTTACAACTCGGTATGCTAAACAAATATTACCATAATAAATTACTTTAGTCAAATTCAAAATTAAATAATATTTATATTAAAGAATTGAATAACAGCCATAGAGAAAGTACACAGCTGCACAATATTATCTTGGAAATATGAGTGATTTATGGAATTTCGGCTATAAAAAAGTGTTTTTTTTTTTTATTATTTTGTTTGTCGGCTATTAGTAGTAATGTTTATGACTATTATAAATATTACAAAAATAATCAGATAAATTTCGCAAAAAAAAATAAAGAAATGGCGCTTCACTGACTGTGATTTCTGAATTGAGCATATGTGATATGTTGGATGTTTGAAAATTTTGACCTATAAATGAAACAGTAAACTTCCAACACTATGTATACAAAATAATGTTTAAAATATGCAAGAATATGTTTAAAAATCGGGAAGGTATGAAAACAAGTAAAATGGGTACCATATAGAGCTTTCAAAAATTCGAATATTGAATAGTAAACGATGAAATATTTATATATTCGTAAAATTATGAATAATCGAGAACATAGTTTGAATAATGTATATGGGTTCATAGTCATAACATCTATAGTTTAAAAAGAAACTATAATAAGTATTAATTCTATTTATTTTTATTTTAAAAATAGAGTAATAATTGTTTCAAATTTTGAGTCGATACGTTTTATTTTAATTATACTTGGTGAGGAAAAGTTACAACTCGGTATGCTAAACAAATATTACCATAATAAATTACTTTAGTCAAATTCAAAATTAAATAATATTTATATTAAAGAATTGAATAACAGCCATAGAGAAAGTACACAGCTGCACAATATTATCTTGGAAATATGAGTGATTTATGGAATTTCGGCTATAAAAAAGTGTTTTTTTTTTTCATTATTTTGTTTGTCGGCTATTAGTAGTAATGTTTATGACTATTATAAATATTACAAAAATAATCAGATAAATTTCGCAAAAAAAAATAGCATAATAGATAATGTATATTAAAAAATAACTACCTGTGTATTAATACACAACTGCATTTTTAGAGTTGGTCAGTTTTTGATGTTCTTAGAAATTAATTAATTACTAATACACTACAAATGGCTGAATTTTAGTATTTCAATATTTGGGAGCTTCTTCCCGAGAAAAATGACAATAAAGAAAGGTTGTATCTAATAAAGGATATTATATTTTTTTCGTAAATTAATTTTAAAAAAATCAGTTTATAGTCAAAATCGTATATGTTAATAATATGTTTTATTTAATAAAGTGACATTAATTATACTATAAATAGAAACATACAATACATTTAAAAAATATATAAATTATTATCAAAATAAGATCATTCTTGTTGGTTACCATAAGTTTATTTATTGTATCGATTTTATTTTCTTCTTTAAATTAATGGTATCAATTAGTCTGAAACGTGCGAAATCATTAACATCGCTCAACAAAAATAACTAGCTTCCTCAACACCACAGTTATTCGCTCATTAAACTCGTTCTGGTATAATAAATTAATCCCGTCTATCAAAAGCGATGACCCGCCGCGAGCCGATTAATCCCAAACGATGGCCCAATTCCTTTCACAAAAAATAAAGCAAACAAGATTTCGACCTCAACCACCTGATAAATGTTGTTGGGCAGGAGAGCAAAAAAAGTGCACTTCGTGAGGATGCAAAACGTGTGTGGGGCATAAGGCACGAGGAGAGGGGATAGGAGGGTTAAGGTAAAGGACGGTGGCAAGGGACACAGATAACCATAAATTATGACCGCAGGATACGATCCGAAGACACGATCTGCCCCCGCGGACTATCCGAGACTCCGCTGGTTACTTAACTATTAAAAGTCTGGGCTGAATATTCGCTGATCGTTTCACGATTGAATAGACAGGTAACTAAATTACGTTTTGTTACACGAGTATTCACATTTTCATTCTCAAAAATCGTTCAATCATTCTGTCCATGGTATTCCATCTTGTTTTGCGACAAAATCAGCAATGACCCTTTTTAAAATTTAAGTTTTGAGGATTTTGAGATATATATTACGATTTTGATCGCTCTACTTTTTTTACTCTAATAATTTATGTACCCAAAAATTATTTGTGTATTTGATTTATTCTTTTAACACGCGATTGAGAAACACTGCAGTCATGTAACAAGACATTGAAGATTTCATTCTGAGACAAGAAATACCAACAAACTTTATCATCTTTGCAACGAAATTTATATGCAAAGCTGTTTTCAATTCTTAAGTGTTTTATTTTATATATGAAATATTTTCCTTCTCTCCTCTCAATAACTATGCAAATATTCTAGAAACATTTTAGCGTATTTCGATTGTGTTTATAAATATTGACAACTCATTATTAAGCAAACAGAACTACACTACTTCAGCAAGTCGTTTACTTACTACAAAACTAGCATTTTATTAATTTATTAAGAGTCCTTTCTCTGAAGAATAGAAAATTTGCTATCAATTTGAGTGAAACTAATTTATCGGTTTAAGTTCACTATTTAATTTAAATTGTTGATAAAAATGATATAAAAATCTATATCATAAATAATACTGCCATAAGTGCCAAAGTCCAATTTTAATCATTATTTATTTATTTAAACAGAATTACATTATTTATTTCGTTAACCAGCATGATATTTGTATCCATCCACGCCGCATAATTTTCACCGGGACACATTCTTGCATGGTTTATTGCCATTTTTAATGCGGTTTTATTTCTGATTCCCCATCTGCGGCCGCGGCCATAAATCCGAACAGTTGTCATTTTAACATTTCAACTGCTGCATCTTGGAGTGCTTGACCAGCATGATTTATTTTTAACTGGAAAATTATTATGTGCACGGACACACTGGCATACATATTTTGCGAATTTATCACGCTTCGACGCAGGGGTACAATACCGTCGGTAATACTTTTAAGGACATATTGAATATTCTTAAATGATGTCGAGGATTAAATTCGCGGGATATAGTCACGCGCTCGGGATTCGCCATTATATGGTAAAGTTCTATCTCCGCTGGCAGACACCCAAGCTAAGCGTCCCGACTTAACAGAAAAGAAGATCCTCTTCCAAGATAACCTGTTTGCTATGCCCACGACACAGGGGTACAAAACGGTGCAATTAATGTACAATATGATGCTAATTACTAACAGAAATTGTGAATAATTCATATTTTTTTTGGATAACCTATGGTTTGAGTAGAAATGTTAACTCTTAACTACTGAAGACTAAAAAATGCTAAATTCTTTGAAATATTTCTTTCGTTCTCCTATGCCAATTACCCAATCCTATTTTTATATGAGAGCAACAATAAGATGAGCATTTATATTTTTTATGGAGATGATAGATTTGGCTACTTTACAGGCGGCCCTCGACTTTCGCACATAATTGGTTCCTGAAAATGTGTGCGAATGTTGAATGTATGAAAGTCGAGGGAAGTAAAAAAATTGAAATTGTGTGTATTTTAAAATATTCATTTATCAAGTAAATATAAGATGTTTAAGAGGTTTTTAAGAGACACGTTTAAGTGGGGTTTGCGGGTGTTTCCTTTGAAAAGTTATCAAGAGTTAACTGTTTTCCACTATTCTTTTTCTTCTCTTCATATAGTATTTTATAACATGCTATGTCTTTATTGATCGCCCCCACGCACTTTAGATATGCGTTCTCTATTGGAATCACAATCTTCCATAATATTTAAAAATTTGTCAAGGTGCGTGAAGGCTTCATTAATATTTTTCATTTTTAAAGAGTTTTTCAAAATAAACCTGCCTCATTTACATTAAATATTTGGCTAGAGGAATATTCTACATCTTTAATAATTTTGGATAATTAGGAAATAAATTCTTTTGCAGCATCTTTATCCACATCAGCCGATTCTCCAGTAAATTTAATATTATGAAAAGAATACCTCATTTTAAATATGTAAAACCAACCGTTACTTGCTTGAAAAACCATGTTAAAATATTTTTTTAATCTATCCTTCCAACCTTGTGCAAACTAAGAGCTTTTGCTTGAATAATTGAAATACTCAAAGGGACATCTTTTTGCTGTTGGTCATCGATCTACGATGACAAAGATTTTCCATTTCATTCATGTTTTTTTTTTTGCTGTGTTTTTTTGGAAACATATCATTAAATATTATGGAAATATATCTTTATTTTCCACAATTTTGAACGTATTCTTTAATTATATTTTTATTTTGGAAAATTGTAACATATCGTAGACCTGTTTGTATCATACGAACGTCCGATTGAAGCAAAAGATTCACCGCTATCAGAACGTTTTTTTTTTTTAAAAAAAAAATTAAAAATTGTTTTTTTTTTAAATGTGCGAAATAGCGAATTGTGCGAAAGTCAAACGTTCGAAATTCGAGGGCCGCCTGTATATGAATTTATTCTATGAACCAAAAAGTATTATGATCGAAAGATATTTATAAAGATATTGGCAACATATTTAATAAAACAAAATTAAGATAGTCGCGAATAACGGTGGAAAAAAAATATTGCAGACACAGCATGAGTTCAAATAATATAATAAATTAACAAATTATATTCCTTTTCAACAATCAGCCACAATCAGTTACTCAATTGGCGAGAAACAGATAAAGATTTTGTACAGAAACAAGAGCAAAAAATCAGGCTTAAGACATTGGGGTCCAGAAAGACCCCCATTAAGACAACGCGAGATTTTTCTACCTGTGTGGTCCCTACAGATCTATCGAAATTATAATTAAATTTTTAGTTGTTTTATCACCCGACGTACTAAGCAAATCTATGATTGGAAATAAGCTTTAAATTGAAATAGTTGCATTGCAATTAAAATATTAACGGAAAAAATCATTTCTTAGAATAGGTAGTGAGATATAAAAATTTCACTTTTACCGTTTTCACGCAAGCTTCGAACGCAATGCAACTATCAATAGCCAGAACAGCCTTACATTACATAATAAGATAAACACAGATATTCTGATACCACCTAAATCACTATTGTGTAGTTCAGAGGTATGGGAAGAAAAGGATTGCTTATCTTCCCATTTCCCCTCTCATGTGAAAACATACGTATTTCTGACTTGAAAGTACACTTGCTTCCAAACTTGCTACTAGTGGAAATCCACCAAACCGATACAGATGATAAACTAGGAGCTTTATTAAAACATCCAAAGACACATATAATGTCACTCATTATACCTTCAATCGTATTTGATGAAATACAATGCATAGCTTCTACTATTAATTTTTATTTTTAGTTTCTTCAGCATCAATATGTGATCTTAAATGTTATTTTTCATCCTTGATCTAAATCTTATTATAAAATAAACATATAATTGAAATGAGTATATAAATTATCTTGCTGGCCTTTATTTGTAAAGGTTACCGACGGTTGTATACCCCTGCCATTAAAGTACACGGATTTTCAACAAATAAACGA
The DNA here is from genome assembly GCF_051122295.1 of Plectrocnemia conspersa. NCBI lineage: Eukaryota > Metazoa > Arthropoda > Insecta > Trichoptera > Polycentropodidae > Plectrocnemia > Plectrocnemia conspersa. The sequence continues at coordinate 8,231,319 of NW_028277175.1, read as the reverse complement.
CACAACACCTACACGCGGCGACAATTAAAATAAATTTAAACAAAACATTTAAATATCAGATACGGGAGATTTATAGGTAGTTAATCCTGTCAATTAACGTAAAACAAGGCGCGCGCACACGACTCGTTCGTTCGAACCCGATGTAACGAGCTCAGACTGTAACCGCTAACGACACTAATTACAATCGCTAAAGCTTTTTATTAAAAAAACACATATTGCACCATTTTTTAGCTAATTACTTGAAGTGAGTATTATTAACTGCATTGACACTAAGTAAAGTATACTCATCAGCAGCAAAGTATCCATTGAAGCTATGGAAGCGATGCTTACATCTTTATTTAATTATTATTATTATTTAAAATGTATTTACTTAAAATTTTTGGACTAAAAAATAATAATTCCGTCTAAAAATTCTAAAAAATAAAACGATGGTAATATAATATATTTGATGGGAATGTTTGTCATGTGCTATTATTAGATTAATTTAATAAACATTGTTTTAACTCTTTAAATGCCAGCGTATTTTAATGAGTCACCCGTTATTTCTCTTCACGCGGCAGTATCTATTTCTAAAAATAAATATAAAATACTTGGTTTACTGATAAATTAAGCTAGTACAATAATCTTAATAATTTAAAAACATTTGTTAATAATTCTTTAACTTGTTTTAAAAAATAACCAATAAGTGACTCACCAAGTGGTTAAGCTAGTTAAAAAAATGGTTTTAATATACAATATATATTATATTTAACATCTACATATATGTTTTTTATATATTTGTTCATAAGAATGATTTTGGATAAATTTCTTAATAAGGCAATTGCTAAGTTATAAGCATTTTTTTTATTTTTGTCAGATATAAAAAAATTCAAAATATAAGCAACCCCTAAATTGAGATGTCATTTAAAAAGATTCGATAACCCCTAAAGTTGACACAATTATATGCATAAAAATAAAGCATATTTATATAATATTAATATGGTATTAGAGTTGCATATTAGTGTAGCAATATTCTTATAACATTTATACCACTTTTATATTAGAAAATTTTATCTAAAATAGATCCAGTCTTCAATTACTTTTATATATGCAATTTATTAATTATAATACAAATATGTTTAAATCGCTCAAATGTGTATTATTTATATCATGCTAAATAATTGTAAAGGTTTTGCCTTGAACTTGATAAACTAAAGTTAATAAAAAACCCTCAAAATATATTAATTATATCGCACTAATTTCAGAGCATCCAATTTTAGTACCTCCATAATAACATACACTTTATATATTATCAAGTTACATCTAGTTAAGTGCAACTTTAGAATTACATTAAATTAATATTAAGATATTCAGTTATACGTATACTTGTATTATACATTTTATATCTGCTCGTTCAAAGAAAATGAGAAAAGTGCATTAAGTTTAAGGTCAGATAAGTACAAGCGCAAGAAACACAGCTTGTGGTCTAACTTTCATAATAGTTTTCGTAACTGTTTTACATGTAAACCCCAAGAGCTTCGCAACTTTGTACTTAACATATATTTTTTAAGACTATAATAATAAATAAAATATTACAGACCTTTGATTGTTTGATTCATGCACTCCCAGAATTCGATCTGAAAATAAAAATACATTTAATGAATTTAAAAATAGGTTAAAATATACATGTGAAAATACAAAAATAATGCGGCAGTTAATTTAATTAACAAAAATATACAGCGTGTCATCTAATTCGGGTGTCAAAAGCATATTTCTGTAATCTGTCGGCCTGTCCGCCTTCGTGCCTGTCAGCGTTCATTTCTCGAGCTAACAAAACAGAATCATTCGAGATCATGAAACCAGAGTTGTTCAACATTTTTTTGGTAAGAAGAAAAAAGTGCGTCTTAAATACGAAACAAATCCTGAGAGACGTTATCTCGGGAGCGATAATCCGATTAAAAGCTCTAATATTTTTGATGTCCAGATCTCTACATAGATGATTGAAAATATATTAAGTAATCCCGAAATGAATGTCGTTTTTTTAGTTTAAGTTTTAAGTCAATCGTACTTTGGCCGATGATACCTGAGTACGTATTATGTTATATCTGGGTTATTGCAGATCTGGATTCCACATAAATCGACCCCCAAAAATTTACAATTGCAGATTTTTTTACCATGAGAACAATTTATATAAAATTGCACGTTATATGAATTTCTTTAAATAAATCGGAAACGACTACTAAAAAAATATGTTATATCCATACATATCAAAAAAATCGAACGGGTAATTACGAAAAAAATAATAGTCCTGGATGTGGGAAATCAGCAAAAATTCTCGATAACATAATAACTAGAGTTAATAAACGGATGTTGTTCGACAGTAATCTTCGTAAAAGACACTGGTTTGTAGGGTTCTCAATCGAATAATAGAATATTCGATTATTCGATCGATTTTATCTATTATTTTAATTTTGTAGCGATATATATACATATATATAATCTTTTGTCATAACCACAAGCTAAGTTTCATAATATATGGTCTTAAGCTGAGGTAATAATGTTAAAAAATATTTTTAATTAACGCGCTTGAATAAAAAATGTATGTAAGTAAATAAAAATTTCATTACATAAAATAATCCGATCGCATCTGTCCTTTTAAAATGTCCCATTTAATAAAGCACAAAGCATTAAAACAACGACACACATCAGCCTTTTCATGTCATTTTGACATATATTTTTTTATAATATAATCAGTCCGTCATTGTCACACAATGAGCCGGTAAATAATTCGAAAAGAAAATTAGTACGATTTATTTCTTTTGCGAATACATCCTTATACATAGAAAAAGTCTTGATGAATCGTCAGGAACAAAGATTATTTTTTTAATAAATATTTTTAATAGCACACACGAAGCGTATATTCCACCGGATGAGAATAAGAAACCATTTTTTTAGACAACTGCTATCGTAGACGATGATGGTTGAATAGTCTGTGAGCCAAGAAGATAAATCTGTCAGAGGACCACGAATAAATAAATAAAAAAGAAGATCAAGTAGTGTTTTCCTAAAATTGAAAAATTGGAAGACAAGTAACGGATGCTTTGGGTAACACAATAAAAAAGCTTAAAATTTATTTACATACGTACTAAACTGTATAAGTTAAAACATAGGAGAACAAATCTCAAATAAGAGATAGGATTACAGTCGGATTTAAAATGAATAAGCTCTTTGAACCAATTCAAATAGGACTTCGGTAAAACCTTGTTAATCCTCAATCAATTAAAGATATACTTATTTATTTAAAACAACCCTAAAAATATTTTTTACATTTTAAAAATAATAATTAATACGTATATATGTAATTTAATATACACAAATACGTGTATTTTATCCAATACGATAAATTAACAGGAAACTTGTGTGCCGTGACGAAATTCATTCCCGTTTCACATCAAACGTATAAAGCGATAACTTCCTGTCGCTTTGTGATCCTACGTCCTTTTTTATCCTGACACAGAAGCTAGTCTGTCTTTGAGCTCGAACCGCGTTCAATTCTCACATTACACACATTTATTTTAAGTCCAAAATCCGATTTCGAACCCCAACCCTCGCTTGTAACCCCAAGCCGATCAAAGCGCTTTAAGGAAATTGCCGACTCTGCTTTAATCCCTAAACAATGAATATTTTTCATTCAATATGCCAAGAGAAATTAGACACCACCCCTAATACAACATTCAATATTATACTATATGTACACCTAATTGGATTGTTTATAAAGTTTTGTAATGTCAGTAAAAGTCTGGCATTTATAAATTAATCACAATGCACGTTAAAAGTATGCCAAATAAATGACACCATCGCTAATACAACATACATTATTATATTATATATTAATCTATGGATTCTCCATATAGTTTTGTAATGTCAGTAAATCTGGCTTACATAACCTCCGTTCTGTAAATAAAATTTAATACGCGTTCAAAATGTAGAAAGTAAAAATAATTGAAGACTAAAATAAAAATCGCGAATTAGATATATGTTCCCACTGCGTGCCGTCACGGTTTTATTGCTTTTGACGTGAATTTTTGCCTTCTGAGAAATGATAATAGTTTTTGCGCCCTCTTATTGACAAAATTCTGTTTGAATTCACTTTGACCAGCACTTTCATATCCGTAGTCCGTATTTATATATTTTTTAAATATAGTGCAGACGAACTATGGAGCAATATGCGAGACGTGACGTCTGTCTGTACTTCTTCTTCCGCTTATTGTTGACTTAGTTTGTATTTTGGACTTGATCTAATGAAAGTTCTCAAATTATATTAAGCTTCCATTAGGTTAGATTTGGGTTTGAATAGCAAGTGGACGTTTCGCAACTGTCAAATTGAGTTTCATAGACATTTTATAGAAGCATATAATGTCACTAGTGCCTATCAGTTAAATTATATTTTTGCTAGTATAAATATATACGTATATGTATCTACTGAGTACTAGTGAAAATGTGTTAAAATTGAAATAAATCTCCGAAAAATAAATAAATTTTATTTTCAATGATAAAAATATATACCCACCAGTGAAAATATATTTTGATATGATTAAACTGAAATTACGTATTTTTAAAAATATTTTTGGGATGGATTCGAGACAAATTTTTTATAGATTTTCTTTGAGGGATAACCAAAGAATTTCTGGTTTAGAATCAGGGACATCATTTCAAATTTTTATGGACTCTTTTATGGACCTGATGAAGTTATTTTTTTAAGACCGAAAAGGGTTTTAATACATACACGATGAAAAAATAGTATCAATTTAAAAAGAACACAAAATTTTCTTAGAAACAATTAATTTAAATTAAACCAAGAATTTTCTACGGTAAATAAATGAGCACCTGCAAATCCATTGTCAGCCAGATGTCACTGGTGATATATTTTATGCATTAGTAAGCAGAATTAAAACGATAAATCATCAGATTTTATTATCTTATTTGCGATTTTATTCATTAGAAAATATACATTTGCAATCAATATGAGTATAAAATTTACATATAATATATGTTTGCTTAAAAATAGATTTACGACTGTGATTCGATTTACGAAATAAGTTCGACGACTTTTTGAACGACCCACGTAATGGTTTATATCCAATCCATCGTTATACACATATTCAATATTTCAAAAATGCAGTAGTCACTGAAACCACTCGAGTGGATAACTTTGAAATATACCAGACGCGGTTTTGAAACACTCGAGTGGTTGGTCATATTTGACAAATTGACAAAAAAATCTATCTATATTTCTATCCAAGCACTAAACACGCATGCTTCGAGTGGTTATGGATGGTAGAACGTTTCCAAATATAACTTTTATTTTTTTAGTAAAAAAATTGTATATTTACCAATTCTGAAGAGCAAAACTTGTGGACATTGGACAGTCTGTCATCTCGTAGTTCTGTATCGGCCGCAATCTCCACCAAAGATAACTGGAAAATAAAAATGTATAATAATTAAAACAGAAGGTATAAATTACAAACACAAAAAAATATTTTAAATTCTTTCACACATTTAAAATACAATATTTTATTGCTTTTAATTAAAGATTTCGTTTAATTTTGGTTAGTTAATTAATTAAACAGTAAGATGTTTTAATAAATGATCAGTTTTTATTTAATCGTCTGGTATTATATTATATATTATAGTTTTAAAATTAAATGATAAGTTATAATTTAACCGAAAGATGTATTAGGAAATAGCTTAATATAAAATATATTTTTACAAAAATCAATTATTAAATCCATATGAAATTAAATTTATTTTATTTTACATAAACACTTTACTATCTTTTAAATTAGTTATTTTGAGACGATGCTAGTTTATAAGTCCAAGCATACCTTAATTATTATATACATTACATTTTGAAGTTAGATTAAGCTCTTATGTCTATATAATAACTATATAATTTGAATATCGAACCTTGAGCATCAACAAGATTACCATGATCTTATACGATTAACCAAACTAATCATAAGTTAGCGTATATATCCAGTACTTTAATCTATACTATAAAATAGTCAGTCCCTATCGGTTCAAGCGAACGTTATTTAAACGAACAAACTCGTTCCTCTATTCTGCTTCAATTTGCCTGCCGTCTTCCGGCCGCTAACGCTAACATACATAGAACGTTCGTTCATCAGGTTTAACGTCCCACACCCGCCCAGGGCCGGAGCTAGAATTTATTTTTATGGCAACACTTACTACACGCCCGAGTTGGAAAGTTGCAAGGCGAACGCGCCAAATCCGACCGCTGACTGCGGCGCCTTCAAAAGTTTAACTTTTGGATTTACGACCGCGACGAGAGCGAAACGAGGAAGTGGCGCTATTTGTGGAGTCGATCGGTCGATAATGGAGATGATTATTGTGGCGTTAAAGTTGATGGGTGACAAATCGATACGATCTAATCCAAGTCAATTGATCTCTCTATTAATATTGGAATGTTGAGGGCCTGCGAGTTGAATAGTGGAATGGCGATGAAACAATAAACTATTTTTAAATGAATCGTTATGTGATACAAAACAGCTCTGAATAAACACTAACTGATAAATCAACTTCTATATTCATTGATGTAAATATTTAATAATGAAAAAGTAATCTAAGGTGATCGATCAAAACTTGTCGAGTTAGTTATAAGTGCAAAAAAGTATTTTTGAATCATATGTACATTTTATTAGGTTGCTAAGAAAATTAATGCGATTTTTTATTTTATCAATGATAACATTTTTTTATAGTGTTTATGATAAAATATCATTTAAAAGTCTAAGTTCTATCTACTTTAATGACTTTTAGGCAAATTTATTTTTGTATTATTAATTTTGCAACCTTTTGCCCTCTGAATTTTGACTGTTTGTGACAGCCCTGGCGAAATTTTAAACATGTAATTTTACCCATTTTATGAATGCTATTTAAGTGGTAATAATTTTAAACGTTTCTCCATAGATGGCTGTATATATCTAAACAGTCTTGTAATATCATTTCAAAGAATAAATGAGAGTTTTTTTTAGGGCTTCGTAGGAAGACTGTGGCAATACGGTCACGACTCGACAGAGCTTCGTTTGCCGTCCGTGGCACTTAAAATGTTAAAAAGAGAGAGATGTTTTTTCAATAACACATACTAACTGCCGTAAAAGTTGTAAATTATACCATATTTCGAACAATCTGTTAAGATAACTTTGACAATCTAATAAAACTGCTGTAAAAGTAGAGATGAATGTGTTTTTAACAAACAGGTATTAGGTAGTTCAAAACAATTATTTTTTATTATTCGATTTTATTTATTTTCATTAGGAAAAAAATTAAATATATAGTTTTGATATCAGTGTATAATTTAAAAATTTCGAATACACAATGTATGCATTAAAAACTATAGTTTAATAAGATAAAGTTTCTAAATATTCTTAATTTTCTATTACTTGAATGAATAATAAACGATAAAGTATTCGAATATATAATATTTATAAGGTTATGAAAAATCGAAAAATTCAATCCATATTAGCAATAAAAAGTATATATTTATAATAATGTTAAACATAATAGCAATACAAAGCCTAATTTTATTCTTTCATGCTATCAAAAATACATCTTAATATTCTCAAAAAAATAATATCATAATAAATTACTTTAGACAGAACTAAAATAAAATATTATTTGTATTGATCTAAAGAGATATAAAATCAATTTTAGCTATTGAGAAAGTCTATATAGCTGCACATTAATTACTCGAAAATATAAGGAATTTATGGAATTTCTGCAATTACAAAGAGATTTTTTTCTTCACTATATTGTTTGTTGAATATAAATTATAATGACTATAAATGTTAATAATACCAGTAAGATAATAAAATTAATTTCGCAAAACAAAAAAGAGTACAATTAGTCTGAGATGCTGTAACTGTACATCGAAGAAGAAAATGATTACATAAATTCGATAATAAAACATAGTGTAGTGAATAATTCTTAAAAAATCTTATATTACGTATTTACAGTAATTAAATAAAATATATTTTTTTCGGACCCTCTTAAACCTTCAATACTCCTTAAAGGCGGAAAAGCATGAAAATAATAAACGATTTAACGGTCTATTCGTCGTCTCTTTCAATCACTTCTTTGTTTGTTCGATGGGTTATGCAATCGATTTTTATCCAGTTCAGTAATGTATTAACATATTTTTCATTATATTCTGAATTTTTTTAATGAAATATTAATTTAATATAATTTTTTAACTTCATTCACTTTATTGAGCAAATTGAATAAATAATACATTACTTATTATTTTTATCCGATAAAAGGTTGTAGAAACATTGGAGTTGTACTTTAAATTTCAGGACAGTTTTCTATTCAACTGAATTGACTGTTCCGTCGAAGTGAATACCTTCCATTCCGGAATAAAAGAAGCACCCCCATATCATTCGACGCCCTATATTTTGCATAGTTGCCTAGAGCATTTTTTGCTGTATCTTTCGCATCTTTGACAACGAACGTAGTGCACCTCGTCTTCCCCATATCATTTTTTTTCATCTCATCAGAGATCATCACTTGAAATTCAAAACAGTCAAAATAGCTTATTGTATTTAACGCATTTCCTCCACTAATAAGGTTTTTTGTAGGTTTGTCCACGTTGATATTTTTATTAAATGTTACGCAAACATTCACTGGAAATATTCACGTAAGCATGTTTGACATTTGTTAAGGTTCACACTTAACCCAAATTATTTCACGCATTTTACCATTTTTTAAATAGTCTATAAACTGATGATTAGTTAAAAACAACAAAATTTAAATTTATTTTGTCGATAACTAAATTAATGAATATACAATATTATCGATTTTTTAGTCAAAATAAATTATTAATAATTTCATATTTTAATCCTTATGTTCTACCATAAAAGCAAACATAAATTAGCTAAGTAAGTACTCAAAAATAATAAAGATATACCCCTAAAAGGGTGATAAAAATTTTGGAGAATCCGACCAAAGGTTTACTAATACATATATATAGATATATTCATAATTTTTTTAATAATTATAAATCTGTCCATTATTATTACAAAACCTATTTTGTAATATTATACTAAGTGTCGTATAATGTAGACGAAGCAATCAATATACATAGGCGTTAATAATATAGCAAGAATTATCTATTAAATGAGAGGCAATCTTGCATAACATGTTTGGATTTTATATGATCTCTTCTAATTAATTTTATACAACATTAAAAGTAAGAAACATTAGCTTTTATACTCGTTTATGTACATATACTACCTACTTTTACCTGTCAAATACTAAGTATAAGATTACTCATCATTTGATTTTGATGAAAATAAATCAATCACTATATATTTTACGATCGTAAAATGAAGTGTTATATAAAAAGTAATATATTTATACTTAAATATTTTATAAATGCACTGATGGCATTTTAAATGTGAACCTTAGTTTGTTGTACTATATACATATGAATACAAATAATTCTGCTTTTGCTAAATTGTTCGAAATAATTATGCATAAGATCATTTTCGACATTTTTTTTCATTCACATCCGGCAACTTACTACGATGGCATTGCACATTGATCTGTTTAATGTCAGCTATGAGGAGCTGGTCTGATTTTGAGGCTTTACTTTTTTATGTATTCTAATAATAATTTTTTATTTATTTTAAATAAATTAATAAATATATTTATATATAAAATTACAACAAACTACTTGTATATCGCGAAAACTCAATTAATTACTCAACGGTGACAAATTAAACAACGGAGCCGACACGAATCAATTAACCGAGTTAGAATATTTTTTCATTTGTAAGATTTACGGCGCCCGTGGGCGTTTCTTTTACAATCTGCGCCAAAATAATTAAGCTAATTCTATATAGTGTTATTTATTTAAAAAACAGGCTCAATGATTGAGTGTCTAGTGTTATTGCTTGTCAATTAGATAGAAACAAGCTGTAAAATTTGCATTACTCGGCGGCGCGTCGGTCCATATTCTTACGAGATAAGAAAAGCCGACAAAGTGCAACCAAAGATAACATAATGCAGCAGATGTGTTATATAACTGGTAGTGACTGTCAAGTGGTACTTCATGGACTGTAAGCCGTTAATTTGCTATTTGATAAAGGGTCAGTCGCATTTGAACTAAGAACTGCAGTAATGAAAATCGCGTTAGTTCTAAGATTTTTTATATGAATGGAATATGACTTATAACTATGAAATAAGTCGTGGGCTTATATAGCCCACAAATTTGTTCGATTAAAAAGCACGAAAAAAATTGATAGTTATAAAATAAGTAATTGAAATAATTCATGAGATAACTCAAATATATGACTTGATTGCGATACAATTTTGAAACTAATGCTCTAAGCATTGATATAACAAACAACAATAATACGATCTCATATTTATAATCATTGTAAAATGTCGTTTATTAGATAACATCCAAGAAACTACACATTAATAAGCTGTCCATTATCTGATATATATAACGTTCCCACTGCGAGAGCGCCGATTTGATCGACATTAACTTTCAATCCTCATACACGTTTAAAACATACCTGGTTTATTTGAAATTCTTAAAATCTAACGTATATGTGCATTAAATCGGAAGCAATGATAATATTTATGTAATATAAAAGGAAAAACTCACTTTTCGGTCTCGGAGCCCGGCGACGGAAATTCAAAATTTGAAGATTTCATTGTTTTATGATTGTTTATTTAATTTAATCAATGTATTCTTCTTATCCTAAGCACATTATGTATATATTTAATTTTCATAGTTATAACACACCTAGATAATTTGCAATTCGATTATTTATAAAAATAAAAACTCACTTTTCGGCCTCGGAGCCCGTCGTCGGGAATTCAAAATTTGAAGATGTCATTACGAAGATTTTTTTATGATTGTTTATGTAGTTTAATCAATATATTCTTCTAATCTTCGACACATTATGTATATATTTAATTTTCATGGGTAATACACCTAATTAATTTGCAATCCGATTATTTATATTCAGTCAAATGACGAATTAATGAAAATTATTGTCGCGTAGCAAAATTTCATTATTAAATAATAACCTGTTGTCATGGTACTGTCGGCCATCTTGTTTTATATTTGAATGCTTATTTTTCATTGGTCGAAACAACAGAACGTATTACCGACGGCTCGAATATCAATCAGAGCAAATTTAATTTTTATTATTATAATTAAATATATTTCCTTTGTTTGCGTGTATTATTATAGACCGTAATAGAAGAAGATAGATATAGAATAAATTTTAATATATTATTAGTACATATAAATGTATCACTCAGCTACATAAAAAGAATTTGAATCGGTATAAGCTTGCGGAAAATTTGTCATTTATTCAACTGCCAAAATTTAAACAGGTCGTCCGAAATCACACAAATTTGAATTGTGCCAGATCTAGAATATTAAATTTATTTGCAATTTTACTTTACCTCTTTCTCCTCCTTTTCTTACTTCAAAAACTTCAAGATTATAAAGTCTAACAACTCTGAGTGAAATTCAATTTACCGTATAAATTATATTTCAAACAATTCAACTTGATATCGCCTTGAGGTAATTTATTATTTCACTAGTTTTCCTTTAAATAAAATAATATTTTTTTATGAAATACTAAATCAGAGATTGTAATCGTCAAAAAGAGTCATATTATTATAAAAAACGACTTATACATGTCAAATGTCAAAAGGAAAGGATTACAAAGGAGTGTTTTTTATTCGTATTATCGCTACATATGTATATACATAAATATACCAACGACTTTTCAAAATAAGACCAGTTCGTTTGATTGCCACCGTCGATTTATTTTCCACATTCAGCTGAAAGTTTTTTGCGAATTTTCTCATAATAAAAAAATGAGTTTATACGTTGTTCGGAATCGAAATAATAAATTCTCGCCGCGCTGGAAAAGTTTTCTCTTCCTCGTTCCTTCGCACGACTTGTAAAGGATAATAGTCGTTCTCGAAACTTTTTTCTTTGTTATCAAATAAATACCTACATATGTATAAATTTAGCATCCAATGCTTTAAAATATTTTATAGATATTTAGCTTAAAGTATGTCAAGAAAGAAAAGGATTGTGAATCCTAGTGCAATAAAATTATGTACATGTACGAGAGGGAACATGTGCCCTGGGAAAACAATGATTCCGGGCCTCGAGAAAAAAATGACCCTTTATATATTTTTTAACGTCATAATATAATTTCTCGAATAAATAAAAATAGGTACGAATTAATTCTTTCTACGCTACTATGCTACGAATAAATATAAAAATTAGTCACCGTTGCGACATATTTTCTAAAACCATATTTTATCCAAAATATTTTAATTATGCATTAAAAATTATTAAAAAATCTACTCATTATATTTATCTGATAATTAGTCATATTTCCTTTACTGCTCAGTGTTGCCATATAGTGAATTTCTAGTCCATGGCAAAATCAATAAAATCGTGCCATCGCATATATTTTCAATTTTTATTAAATATGACAAATATTTTTTTAAGAAATTAATCGAAACAATAATCCTTGCTATATTGTTTTTTTGCGTAGAAGGTTTGTACATGCATCTTCAATTGAGTCATGGAAACAATCAAATTCTATAAAATTTAAAATTGTTTGCTTATGTTAATTTACTTTAAATTTCTGACATGTTTGATTATATAATTTATTTATGACGATCTATCGACATATTTAACGGCAACTTTCACGCACCATAAATCTAATGCGACATGTGTCAGTAGTTCGGAAATCTTACGCATTCCCACGTGTTCGATACCGCTCACTTCTATAACTTATACACAAAGGCATCTGAAAGTATCCGGTCTATTTAAGAAATGCAATGCCTGAACGCCCAGAAATTAATGGCGCAAATCATTCTCTCGTTTACCAAATTTACGAGCGCGTCCTTCCCGAACAAGGAAGAAACGTGTGCTTTATTTTTTTCGCAGCTCCCAAGACTCGGGTGGCATTAAAAAGCTCATGTGTGCTCTCTAGCGACATGTGTTCCAGAAGCCGACGATTAATCATTCCGGCTACTTTTGAGATCTTCGTCGAAATGTGCCATCGGAGGGCTTACTGGTTTCTTGATGTTCGTTTTGTTTCACTTTGCGATATCCGCTTTGAATCTTGGAACTTGACTTGTGGTGGAAAACGCGTATATGGACATGAGAAATATAAAATAAACGGAAAAAATCATACAATTAAATAGTGCCAAAAAAAACAGCATTTAAAACTTTAAATTAATTTAAGAATCTAGATTTAAAACTAATACAGCTAAACCATAATATAAATATTAGAAGAAACATATTCACTAAATTCTTACTGTATTTTTTAAATTAAAAAAAGCTTTCTAATGATATGCAATTTCTATGATACAATACACGTGGTCGTATTATCAACTTTATCTGTAAGTAAACTAAACATAGTAAACCAATTATTAAAAAAAACAACAACCGTGTAAAATTAAAATATGTATTTTAGTTATAACTGAAATATTTCACTTATTTTGAGTCGGTTTAATTTCACAACAAATACTTTGATCTCTATAATTATTAAAACCTAAATTTTATATTTATATATATGTATATAAGCTAGGTCATGGCTCGCTCATATATATTTTTAATCAGCAACAAACGCTTTATATATGTTTTTAGACAGAAAGACGATTTTATTAAAAATATATAAATAAACAAAATGGTATTAATAGGGAAGAATCATTTGTACCAAACGGTCAGTCAGAACACTGACAATATTGATCTTTACCCGAGTCGCTAGGTCGTAAAGATAACTAATTATTTTATGTCGTGTTTATAAAGTTAAGTTAATGTTACCGGGAGTTTATTTAAAAAACGTCACACCCTCTTCAAAACCTTTTGCGATAAACTTTGAACCTGGAAATTGAGAAGAGTTGCCGAGTGTAATCAAATACTTCAGACCCTCCTCAAATCTTCGCAACAACAGTATTCATCAACGACACGTAAATAACAACATTAAATACATTTTAAAACATTGTCATCATATGATTTTAATTTTTCTAATTTAAAATTTAGCTGCAAGATCTTTTTCTACATTAAATATAATTTGCGCTTTACAGCTTTCGTATTAAACAGTACGCCGGATCATAAATCTATATTTCATTGGTTCAAAGACCCCAGTTGGCGACCTCTGGCCCGGTGTTTCCAGCACGCACCTACGCGCGAACTCCTCCTGGGTGGCATCAGTGCAAACAATGCACTCGCGTGGGTGTGCAATCGGAATATAAATGCATCCATCGTGCCTTTTAACAATTTAATACCGAATATATCGAACTGTTGAACCAACGAGAGGGGTACATCAGTAAATCGAAATTCAAGCTGCACCCCGCGTGAGAAAGCCGAGATTGCATCTCTGAGAAATCGACGAATGTCGCATGAGCAATTCCAGACTCGTACTTCGGCCGAAAACGCGAGGTCAGAATCGTTAAATGCAATTGAGACAATATGCTATGTAAATATAGAGACGACTCTGAAGATATGCCAAAGAAAAAAATTAAAAGTTATGGTGTCGCGTTGATTTATTGCGTCTGGAATGTTGCGTTACCACCATGCGAATTTATGTTGAATGACGTTTCTGTACTTCGATGCCAGACCTCATGTGGTGTGAGCAATTAAATTTCCAGCAATGGTAAAATATACCTGGATTATGTCGAACAAGAGAGCTTAAAATAATAGCTAAAGTATTTTGTACATGCTAATAAGTAATCGTTCTATCCAAAGTACAGTTAAAAATATCTTGAATCGTAATAAATTTACATAAATTCTTAAATGTACGACTCACTTTAAATGACTCATTTTATGATATCATCCTATAAAGGTATGTAATGGCATACATTGTTTTTGCCTTTCACTACCTGAATATAGAGAAAATTTGAATTGTATAAGATTATTTCACGTATTTATGCAAATCTTGGGGCTCGCAAAAAATATTTGTTTAATTAAAAAATATGTTTAGCAAATATATTTATAAGGGTCAGTAGACAAAAAAATGTATGCACTAATTTCGCGATCGCTGAGGATAGGGTATGAATAAAACAGTATTAATTTTAGGAGGGCAAGGATTATAATAATATAATAATCTTGACAACCAATCTCGAACCTTGTGTACTTACACATTTTACCAAATTTAATAGCACCTAATGATCACACATATAACGACGTTGTTAAGCAACGAAATCTTCTATAGCTCACATAAATTTCTATAAGATATATTATCTCCTCTTCGCATGGCTAGATTAAAAGTTTTTGTAGAAATTCCAAAGATGATTCTCAGTATTGTTGGTTCTAAAATTTTTAAAAGGCGCTTCTACGCATATTTTATTGATTGAAATATTAAACCATGAATTAATTTTGCATTGTGCAGTTAATGAGTATCAACCTTTTAACTAAAAATTCAAGTAAAACTGAACAGAAAATTTCTTGCTGCGTAATTTGGACTTTACATTAAAGTAAAAAGTCTTGAAAAATATTTTTGTTTAAAATAGCTAACAAATCAGAAGATTATAATATAACATTTCGTGCCATGTGGTCCATCAGAATGCTGATAATATGCCTTAAATTATTTAATTCACTTTATCAATAAACTGAAGCTAGAGTTACTGAGACTTTAATTAGAAGAGCTTAAACTCTCATCGAAAGCTTTCACGACAAACTTTGAACCTAAAAGACTTCAGACCCTTCACAAAAATTCGTCATTAAAATTTGCCAGTGTAATAAATCAATTATGTAACAAGTTAATAAGTTTTATCGTAAAAACAAGAAATGCTACTATTTCTAATAATATATTAAAAGTTAAGAAAAAATGGTTATATGTATTCTTTCTTGTGAAACTGTTTTTATTGTAACTAATATTATTTCATTTACGGATCTATTTAAAATATTATTATTTATAGTATGAATTCCTTGCCTATTTGAGAAACTTTAGTAAAACCATTGTATTTTAAATTATATATTTATACACTGTCTGGACCATCCTTAGTCGCTGCGTCAAAATTAGTAGTATAAGACTCAAAAGTTTCATCGTTACTATTAAACAAAAAATACATGTCTGTCTGTCTGCCATTTATACACTTCATGTCTATATTTTTTTAAAGTTGTTAAAAAAACCGATATTATTATATTTTCTCAATTTTCAGGTAAATAATAAATATTCAGCAAAAAATATATTTTTTTTAGAACATTTACTTGAAAAGAAACATTTTTTATAATATAATAAAAATAATAAAATTTACATTAGTAATAATTATTCATAATAATACCATCCGTAAGCAGTTAAGATTTTTGAAAAAAGTTAAACTGAACAGCGACGTGCTACTATTATACGTAAATACAATAAATTAAAACTATTGTATATAGCCAAAAATTGTAATAAATTTGTAATAACAGAATGGTTTTAAAATAACAGTTATGCGTATCTGAGCGGATTTCCATTACACACTACTCATTAATATGTCTGAACCAGTCCACTAAAAACGTTGGACCTTATTTTAACAAAAATAAGGGTCCGTGTCAAATTTATACTGAACATACATATACCAAAAATAGCGTATTTAAATTATGCATTTAATAGAATGACAACGTTGCCAATTGTATCGATTTTAAAATCAGTGTTGCGCCGTTACAATTAAGATCTGTATAATAAATCGAGGACTGGAAAATACGTTGGACGAGAGTTGGACTATGGCGAAAACAAATAATTTATATAGATTAAAACTAAACATATACACTGTAAGGTTATGCAAAAATATATTCTGGATTTCGTTATGAAAAAATACGATTCACCATTTCTCACTTGGAGAGGCAAATCACAAAGAGTCTTGAATTCTCAATTATTTTTAGCTATCCGGATTTTGTGGTGTTTAAACTTCTTTTTAATATTCTCAAGGTATATATTCGTGTCAGATGGTCCGTTCTGTGGCACCTCCACAGAATAATGAGTCGATCAAGTCTTGTCGCGATTGGTGGACCTCGACCTTAGTCGAATGCTTTGATTGCATGCAAATGCCTTTGTATCAAGAAGGAAACGTCCCATTCCGATGACGAACACATCTTAATTTGTATTCCATTCAAGTCAAACTATTTTCCTCAAAAATCCAAGACATTATCTAACCAAAAACGTATATTAAACGCACCGGAATTATCTCAAACACCATCTTTCCCCTTTTGAACGCGACGGTATGTAATTTGAAACTTGCTCAGATTTAGAAACAAAGATCGTTAGTTTCAGTAAATATCGAGCGATACAATATTCATAAGCGTGCGTTTTATCTCCGGACGTCTCTACCGCATGTGTTGTTTTGGGAATTGGGAAAATTCTGAGAAGCGCAACAGCCAGGTCGAATTTTCCGATCGTGATCGTATGCTAAATCGTTAAAATTTAATCGAGCTCATATCTAAATTTAGACTTGGCTCGTTATGATTTGTTTTATGACCGGATTTTGTGTTTACTAATATTTTGATGTGTAATTATTTTTTTATGATGCACTTCTTTATATGAAACACATTTTTTATACACATATATAAGCTCACTAATATATAAGCTAATTTCAGCTGAATCATTAGTTTTAAATTATACATCAAATATCTGATTCGGAATTTCCCTAAGATTCGAAGCAAGTATTTTAACAAATATAAACATAGAAGAGAAACAATAGATAGTAATGAAACTAAAATCCGTAAATACATAAAATTCATTA
Source organism: Plectrocnemia conspersa (assembly GCF_051122295.1). Lineage (NCBI taxonomy): Eukaryota > Metazoa > Arthropoda > Insecta > Trichoptera > Polycentropodidae > Plectrocnemia > Plectrocnemia conspersa. The sequence goes on along the minus strand of NW_028277175.1, from coordinate 8,213,544 downwards.
AAATATGTAAATGTCGCTCGTAAAAAAGTCTCAAAAATATGTGAGGGTTGTTTTTCTGGTTCAAAGCGAAACACACTTTCAACTGTCACATAATCGTTTTCATAAATTCACTCTTCTATATTTACCCCTTTTTACAAGCATGAGTGATGGTTTTCTTTCGTCGTTACATATATCTTTGAGGTCTTATCACCAATGGTCCTCTGACGTGACCCCACTTTTTTGCTTTTGGATGCTGCACGATCAAAGCATTCCTCGTATATTTTCACCGCAGAGACGTCTTTGGCACCACATCAAAGCTTCTTCAGACCACTAATGATAGGTGGAGACGATCAAAAGGAACCAAGCTGAAATTTAACGAAGTCTTGCACACCTTGCTTATCGTTTTGTTTCAAATCGCGACGGAGGCAAAAAAATCATTAGCATCAGAGTCATTGTCGTCAATTTTTGGATCGTGTTACACGTTGGATGCTGCGTGGGTTTATGAACGCCCGTTTGGATAATGATGATGAAAAAAACACATTGGTGTTTTAACTTTTTGTCGCCTGGATTTGTGCTTGCTCGACATCGAGAGCTAAATCCCGATTAGGACTTTGGATTTTATGAGAGCTGTAAATGTCGCTGGGCGACAAAAATAATAGTTTTTATGGTCCACTAGATGGAAAAAGCATAAAACGGTCTTTAATTCAGAGATTTATGGAGGCACTTTAAAAATTTATTGGGTATGATCATTGGAAGTGCTTCTTTAGGATCGTATTTTAAAATATATTATTACTGATCACTATATAACATAAGCAGAATAGAAGCAAAGTAGCAGAAAATCAAACAACTTGTTATACCTATCGAACAACCGTGCGTACTATAAATATTTCAAGAAGTAAATATTTACAAAATCTGACGTTAAACGTCTTTAATTAAGAGTATATATTTATATCCATTTATAAATGTATATTATATTATATATCCCGCTTAAAGATATCCGCTAATTAGAAACTTGAAAGAGTTTTCGAAACTCTTAACTGAGTTTCTACGCTGATCAGTGCGTTTCGTCAACTCATTACAAACTTTAATTACACATTTCCGATTTTATCATTCCTGTGTGGAAAAAGCAAAAAGGGATAATTGCGAATGCTACAATGTCCGACATTATGGAATTACAATGAAACGTGCCAAGAGATGCAATCTCTTGCAAAGGAACAATGGTCCATGATAATTGAATACTTAATGCGTTGCACTCTCTTCAAGGGCGTGGGTGCGATGTTTGGATTATCTTATAAGGAATTCATATAGTCTTAGTAAAAATATATGTTTGTACATCGTAAAACTTTATACGCATAGTCCCACATGGGCTTTTTGTTCGGATTGGATAAGAGGCAGGAGATTATTATTTGCGCCGAGAGACCAATTCGCACTCCATACGAATCTGGTATATTCCCTCTGAGAATGAAAATTGTTATCTCTATGATAGCATGGAAAATAGTGATTGTTAAGCACAAAAATATATGTATATACCAATTTTTTTTTTAATAACTATGAAAAAACTTCATCAGGAAATAAGTTGTTTAAGATTTGGGGCTGAGTGAGTGTAACTTATTAGGCAATAAAACTAGATGTTTATTATTGCATAAATAATTAAAGTGGTAATTATATAATTATTGCCAGGATATTTTTTTTCTTTTACCCTAAAATTAATATGTTTAAACTGATATTACCCCCTCGAGTTAAAAAGAAAAAATTCTATATCAATAACTAAGACGTCAAAGTACATTTTTAATGTCTTAAAATCATATTCTTAAAACTCGCGTTAAAATCTGTAATCTATTTATTTGTGATACACAATAAAAATTAACAGTTGCCAGATTTTCCAGCGTCTATTTTGGCTGCAAAGTCACACCGTTTCAGCCTCAAAACTCAAAATCAGTATATAGGACGTCGATTGTATCGTTTTTTTTAATAAAAGGCAGACAGTTTGTCCAAAAAATAAAATTGAAGACGTAATTATAAATAATTATTTCCAATAATAATGGCAGGAGATAAAAAGTTGTCACATTTTTTTTATGATTAGGGGCAACTTTTGTGCATTTTTTAAGATCAGCAAGTGCTATGTCTTAAAGATTATAAATAAAATAATAGAGAGACTGATGTCGCAAACTTTAAAAATTAAATCGTGAATCAAACCCAGAAGAATAACTTATACATGGAGGTGAAAAATCCTTTTAAAACAGAACGGAAAAAATATATAGTATATAGACATCTATTAACATTAAACTAGCTTAGTTAAAAAATATTTAATTTAAAATTTAATTTAACATACTGTACAAGAATCTGTACGTTTTTATAATAATAACAATAATAATATAAGGATGAAACTTGTTATTAAATTAACGGAAAGCTAAACTAAGCACAAATAAATAATGTATCTAAAAATAGTACACAGCAGATCTAACCTAATAATTATAATAATAAAAATACAATTTCACCACTTTGTATATAGACGATTTTTATAAATTTAGGAAAGGTTACCATCTCACAGTCCTTACAGCAAACATAATTATAGCAATCAAATTCTATAATGACGTATTGGAAAGTATAAAAAATTATATAAACTTGTAGTTTTAACAGAAATTACATGCCAGCAATAATAAACAATATATTTTATAACATACAAGTAAGTATTTATTTGATAAAATGATTTATTGTCAAGTCCTTCACATTTTATATATCAATACTTATTAGATACTGCTTGTCTTGAATCGACTTCTGAATTTCTCGCATCTTTTGACATGATGGGACCATTACTTATTCTCGATCTTTTGCTTCCTTTGACATGATGGCCCCATTACTTATTCTCGATCTTTTGATAGTGGAATTGTTTGGGGAATCTGGTGTGTTACTCTTTTTACGTATCGTTTGTTTGTGTTTTTATAAAGCAGCATGGGGTCCATCTCGGGTGAGAAGATACAGGCACGCATTATCCAAAACCACGACGTTCATTTTTATTATCGGCGATTGTTTATTTATTGCCATTTTTTTCTTTGATCAAATTTACAAACACGAGACTAAATATAATATTCGAATCAGTATAAATAGGCAAAAAGTGATATTCTGGTATCGTACGAGGTGTGTATGTAAATTGAGACTGTAATAAAGTTCTCACGTCGCACAGGTAAGGACCCCAAGGCGATGTTGCGTATCAATAAACTCTGACAGGATTATCAATCAAGAGAGCAAGGCTCGATTTTTTTGGTCCTATTACAGTGACACGAGCAACTCGTTGAGCGTTTTTTAAAACAAACCCACAACATCCATAATAATTTTTCAAGTGTCGCTATTGTGACGTGGAATGTCGTTTTTTCTAACTATTGTTTCCTGACAAAATACAATATGTTTTTTTATGCACGTCAAAACATGGGTTTGTATTATTAATCGTTTTATAGTTGTTATGGATATTTGTATTGTTTAGATATACGTTGACGTTATGGATAAGAGAGTAATTGATTATTTAAAAGCTGTTATTAATATTTTCTAAAGATTAAAATCATTACTAGCACGCTTTTTGAAAACTAAATTACTCTGAAGTACATAAAAAAAAAACAACAAAAAATGCAGTATAATGTTATTAGATGATGGTTATTAAAATATATGTTCCATGAAAAAAGCAATTGATTTTAACCTTCAGCAAGGGTAGATATTTTCACTTTCAACCCGTTTTATTGTATATATTTTGACATATTTTTAAAAGTAAGATTGCTTACATCAAAAAAACTGTGATATTTTAACATTTTTTACTCGAATTCAATTGTGCCATTATAGTTTTTATAAAAAAATTCACCATGAAGGTGACAGTAAATAGTCGTAAGCCATGGGTTTCTTCCGATTCCCTCGGGAGTCATGAGAAACTTTTTTGGGGTCGCAAGATTCAAGAAAATTTATTTGACAAAAAATACAAGGCTTTTATTCAACAAGAATAAAGTACCAGTAAGACAAATTTATATTCATTTTTGTGACGGTAGCAGGGGCGAACATGAGATAGTCCCAATAACCGCTAGATAGAGTGCCAAGTAGAGTCTCCAATTACTCGAACCATCAACTACTCGAGTATCGAATATTAAAATTTTAAAATACTCGAGTACTCGAGTACTTTCGAGTATTTACTAAATGTACCAAAATAGCTATTATTCAAATTTGTGCACATATAAATAAATAAATAAAATACTTAGTATGTTAATTTTTACAATTATTTTAACTTCACGAACATACTTTTTAAAAACAATAATGGAAAGTGTCTCGAATTTAATATTACTGCTAACCTTTGGTTTTATTATTCCCGTTATGGAAAAAACCCTTTCCGTTGCTGTTGATGTTGGTCTTATTGTCATTAACGCGTTGGATAAGGCTTCTAATTTATATCTGTTCGCTTTTTATAGATATAAAATTTTTTGAACTCTCTTTTTATGTTCTCTTCTTTCATTCCCTTCTCTGCTTTTCTCTTATTTCCTTCGACTATTGACAAAATAGTATTTTGTAATTCTTCTTGAATAGATTTTTTTTCTTAACAATATACATTATTCTACTCCTTCTGATTATTGCGAAGAATTTAAATCTATATCCTTCGAAGATGTATTTGGGTGAATCCCTTTCACTCTAGAGCTAAACGGTTCGCAAAGAACTAACTTTACTTTAAATGCCTTTAAAATACACAATTGTTTTGATTTATATTTTAAGCTGAGGGATCAGTATAAACAATTAACAACACTTTACGCTACAACTGCATAGTCATAAAACCTAAAAAATTTTTTTGTTGATATTTCATATTGTTCATTGCCATAAATTAGATAAGTCGGGACTGTCGAACAGAAAACACAAAAGAAATTTCTCCGTCGTACCCACTAGCATAGCCGACGACCGGAACTATGCAACTATGGAACTATGAAAAAATTATACCTGATAGTAACCGCTCTAACTCGGGACTTCGGGCATAAACGCCAAATAAAAGCAAGACGTTAACCTTTAACGGATCGAGTTAAACTTATTTTTGTTTCTGAAATATTTCAAATTTTTTTAATTTCGAGTATTAATCGAGTAATTTTCAAAATACTCGATTATCAAGTACTTGAAAAATAGACAAGTATACTCGAGTATCGAGTACTCGATTACTCGAATTGGAGACTCTAGTGCCAAGCGACGCAATCACGTACTCTCTCAGTCTCTCAGACAAACAATGATGACGTATGACGTTTCCAGATGATCACTATCAATTTTTTGCATTTAAAAAATATTTATACCCACATGCATAAATAAAACCACTCTAACAAGTCATAAGGATAAGCGCAATTCCAACTAAGAATTTCACATCAACTTCGTTGACGATTAACATAAGTCTATCAATGGGTCGAAACAAATTTAAAATAAAAATAAAAACAGCGCACCCTGCTCTAGGTAATCACTCTAAAATAATATAGATATACTCCTAAATAAATCACAAAAGGTTCCGAAAAATTTCCCATGTGCTTACGAATATATCTTCAATTTTTTTTTACGTTACTGTACATATGTAAATGGTGTACTATATAGAATTATTTTTAATAATTTTTAATTGCATTTATATTACTAATAGACGACACATGTATTTATTTGCATTTATTACAGCTGATTTTTGGACTAAACATTTTTTTAATTTATTTTAAATAAAAAAATAGTATAAAAGTCGCCCTAATTATAATTTATTTTTACAAAACAAAGATTTGATTGGATTAATGTACATACTTATATATGTTTTATATTATAATAGCGGAGGTCTCAACTTCCTGCACAATATGCTATCACTTGAACAAACGAAAAGAGAGAGCAAAAATCACACACAGTATTTCACAACAATGGGAAATAGTTCTCTTGACCAATTAATTGTGTTAATATTTATAAATATTTCACGGACCGCGTAATAGCAACGTTAATCACCCATAAACGCCTCTGAAAACTACTCTTTGTTTGGAAAGGCTGCGCGTTAGACAGTGTTTTTTACTCTGCGTTAATGATATCGTTTTTTCAAGACGCATGAAGCGATGCAATTGACCCGCAAAACATCCTTATTTACTGCGATTCGCCGGAGCTGCTTCTTCCGACTCCATGACACTTGGTCACAGAAGCAGAAAACAGGCGGTGAGAAACGCATATAAAAAAATATGCTACAAAGTTACAGCAATGTAGATATGAGCCAGAAAATTGCAATCCCAAGAACGTATCATAACAAATTCCAACCGATCCGCAGACATCACAGCCGACAATAATACAACTCGACGCGCCAGTGTAAACTCTTCGACTTCGAAGACCTGTATTTTTTTATTTATGGGGTAATTTATATATTTTACCAACTTTTATTATAATTACAACAAAATATATGTTGTTACAAAATCTATAATTAATACAATGAACCCAATATGTACTATATTAATTCAGCTTAAGTTAATTATATATATAATGTTATTAAAGTATTTTGTCATTCCGTCCCCTAACTATTGAAATTCCTGTATATGTAAATATATTTTTATATAAGGATGTATTATATATTATGCATTCGTAACACATTTATAAAATGCAAAATAAAAAAGATGCAAATAAGCTGTATGTCAAGTTGACAAGTCCTGGTACTTTTCAAATTGGATACGAATACCTTTTCGCCAAGGAGCGTGTAACTTTAAATTAAAACATTACTCATGTGTAATATGAAATTACACACACAAGGTAACATAATAGGGAAACGGCTACACGTAAGTCGAATAAGAGTCGTAATGTGTTTCCTTTATTATATACGGCACACTTTGGAGCATTATTATTTATCCACAGTGTCTCGCCTCCATTAGAATTTATTATCTGATCTTCGCGTGAATGTGTTTTTTTATTCTTTTCATTTTTTTCATCGAAATTTATGTCGAAAGACTATGTCGTCTATCAAAATGTGTATTCGCCGATGTCGCGAGAAGATATGACATTTCGAACACGTTTTGGGTCTCCTCTCGTGAAAGGGTCCCCACCATATACCTGACCACTGACAAAGATGGTCCCAAAGTGATATTTGATACGAGTTTCGCGTATTCGATTTCAGAATGAAAAATAAATAATGGAAATTATGGCGTGTAGTATTTTTTAATGTCAAACGAAGCGAAGCGTCAATAAATAATTATACAATATAAAAGCAGAACTTTTGTGCAATAATTTTATTGAATATTGAATGCTAAGGTATAATAAGAAATTTGAGGCATCATAAAAACTGTCAAATGTATTATACATAGGTATAACACATAAAAATAGTATATACATATACACAAATCTAGGAATTCATTGAATAAATAAACATAAAAGGAAATATAACCAATTAATATATTTACTTTGTGAAACATAAATGTGGTGGAAATCTTTGATATCCGACACTGGCGAGTAGTTCAATGGAGTCGCTCCACAAACACACGTTTTGAAAATAGTACAAAAATAAATTAGTAGAAAATAGTTTAAAAGAATGTTGAGAAACGCTTTTGACGGAATATGTGCGAGGCGGGCAGCGCTCAATTTAATTCAATCAACTTATTTGTCTCCATACTTGTGGCCCGCCTTGATAATTCGCTCGCAAATCATTTGCATTGAATAAATTGAGTATAATTATGCTTCTATATGTATGCGTTGCTTTATAATATAATACAGTATGTAACAAAATATTAATCGAATTGAATAAATTTATTTTTATGAAGAGTTCACAAGAGACACAAAACATAAAAAAACACTATTTTAAAAATTCGACCAAAAAAATTTGGATTGACTTTATTTTGCACGTTATAGCTAAACCAGATTTTATGTGAAAAGGGAAGTAGCTGTTTTCTCTGTCTTCTTCGACCAGCGATGCGATTTTGAATCTCAAGGCGAAAATATTAAGTAAAATTTCGTATTGGAAGTAAACTCCTAATAGCGAAAGTAAATTCCGAATAAAAGTGAAAGATATCAGCTATATATGTTTGGTCTGACTGGATGTGGTTTCCTTACTTGTCCAAAATCTCTCCGCCATGGCAAAATACTTATTATAAATATTTTTATAATTTCATCTGTTCTGTTATAAGTACATCAACTGAGAGTTTGAACAGGTAAAAAATTTGCAACATGGCATTCATCTGTCAATAAAATAAAATTTTAAGGCTCAAAGCTAATCACTAATCATCACTTGCCGGTATAACAAGGACACTTTGTTTATTGCGCTTTTAACACTTTTATGCGCCAACTTTTTTCTTACAACAACAAATCAATTTTGATAAAAGTTAGAAGCAAATCCTAAATATAACAGTAGACATAAACATTTTTTTTATTTAATTTTATAGACAATATTTTCTATGAGCTAAAATAGCTCATAATCAGAGATTTTTTTATATCTGATATGTACGACCAAGCTTAATTTGAATCAATCATCACGATATTGAACTGCGAGGTCAGGAAAATCTAAGAAAACTTAATCTGCGATGATCGATCGGATTTATAATTTTATATTATCACTAATTCCAATTTCCCAGACATGATTGAAATTGAAAAACCAAAAGGGTTATATGTAATTTAAATTAAGATCTTTCGGGTTTCAATCGCCATTTTAACTACAGATATATAAATGAATAATTTCGGGTTTATTCCCCAAATTTAATAAACATGTGCCATACATCTTCGTGCCACGTTCAATTGAAAATTAAAATTATTTTAACTATAATAAAAATAATACACGTATATCATAGAATATATAAAATAACAGATTTAGAATAAAATTATATATAAATCAGATAATTTAATCTAATTGACAGATAAAACTATTCGCCACATGTTGTAAAAATAAACATTTTAACAAAAAAATAAATCTGTAAATATTATACAACTCTAAAAAAAATGTACATAAAATATTGAGCAACTTAGTAACGGTTTTATTGCAAATATGTTTATCGAATAAGAAAGCTCAAAGCTCAACTTAGTTTGGGTGTTGTTAAATAGTTGCGAACCATTAAAATAATTAAAAGTGTAAGTTTAATGTCATACAATTTGAGAGTCGCCACCATAATCCAGCACAACTTCGGTCATCCCATTTCGCATTTCTGCACTCGCTGCGAGAGTTTTCCCTCAGTGTTAACACCATAAACGCCCCAGAGTGCTACAACTCGAATACTTTAACCTTAATTTAGACACCACTGTACAGACCTGTAGGCGCAAAATATATTTTTAGAGTACGGTCCGCCGTTTTAGCGGCGTTTGCATTCTGCGAGATTTATCCGCCAGTGTCCTTTTTTATGTTCATTTTTTCGTCTGCGGCTATTAATTTCGCGAAAGCTCTGCGACCGCCGTTGTTTGGGCTTTTGCTTTGTGACAGACCTCGAGCTTTCTCGTCAGTTGTGTCGTTTTACGGCAGCTTTGCACTTTTGTGTCGGGACAACGAACAAACGTAAAAACTGTGATTATTCACGTGACAAGAATGCAAAAAGTTCGCTTTGTTCGGGGGCGTAATGTGTGGTGTTGTGTACAGAATTCAATAGTATTATTATTATTAAAATCTATCATTGAAATATTATAGACAAACAATAAAGTATGGCAAATGGAAACTTCAGAAATACTGTATAAACTCTTTGTGATATTACATAACTAAAACTTATACAGTAATATATAAAAAATATAAAATATAAACATATTTTTTACATGATATATTTATTTCATACTAGCTGTCGGTACCTCACTATCATGAGGTACCGAAGCTAGCAAGTTTGCGAATACCGGACCCTTAACTTTTTGGGTTTTAAATATTATTTTTGCTTCGTTCTGATTTTTTAAAATATTTTTTGGAATTTAAAGTTCAAATTGGACATTATTATCTAAGATTTTGATTTCATATAGTTTTGAAACAGAAATATTTTTCATTAAATATTAATGACTTTTATTTATAGAGAAAAATATAGTAAAAATCATTTATTTACAACAGATGTTGATGTACTATTTTTTCATATTCAAGAATACTCAAGCAGTCCATAATTATGCTATTTATAACATAATTGATTTTTAATAGATACGAGACGATTATTTTAATATCGTATTTTATATAAAAATAAGGTTTGCCTTAATAGGATAGAGACTAAAATAGCTCTGGTTTATATTATACATAATATGATTTTTCAAACGATTTGTATTTTAATAGTCTTATAACATAAAAACTATATTATCATTGCTAAAAACGGCCTAAGACATAGCTTATTTGAGTGTCATTATTGTTTATATAGCTTCAATAATTTATAAACTATCAATTTACAAAGAAAATGTAATTTTTCCGAGGGTCTCGATTTGCCTTGAAAGCCGTCTGTCTGTCTAAGCTCGTCACGAATACCGTCTGTCTGTCTGTTTGTCTGAGCTCGTCTCAAATCGTTTGATCGTCTGTCGTCTCGAATCATCTCTGACCTTCTCGTTTTGAAATGTTTAATGGTCTGCCGATGTGACAAAGTGTCACATCTCTTATACTCTTGATTCCAGATAGCTTATACGAATCACAGATGCAGATGTTGGTTTACCAATTGCATCGCTTGAGAATTCGCTCAACGAAATAATGATGTGATAGCCCGGATCCGTGTAGTTGTTTAGTGATGAGCATTCTCTTATATTGTTAGATCTTTCGTCAAAACAAGTTGTTATTTTCTTTTCATACGTTTGAAATTTTCATTTGAATGACCTCAGGTTATATACGTGTTTAACTCTTTACAAGAGCATGCTCTGACTGTAATATTTTGAGCAGGTAGTTCTAACCGTAATTTGTAAACTAAACAAAGGAATTTGTCAACTTTTATTGCAGGTTAAGTTGTCCAGTTTAACTTAACTGACCTTCATATTCTGGTGCGTTAATTTTGCCTTTATTTGTCGTTATAATTTTTTTTATTTATTTAATTATTTTAAATATTATATAAGCATTTAAAAAATGCTAAAAAAAACTTTAACGAGCGAATATAATTTTATTGCATTCGTATATAGCAGATTATTGCCTGAATATAAAAAAAATAGTAAACACATTGATTGTTCACAACACGACAACCCACAAATCAAAGCCAAGAACTGGAAGAAAACGAAAGCCCAGGAAGATCGAATGTTGGTTCGCGACTTTCTTAAAAATCATAAAAAAAATTCTGGCTGGCTGCTGAAGTCTATCCATTTTTTCGCGAGCAGTGAGAAGAAAGCTTAACAATGTGGAACTCAGAGGTTGTGGCTTTCAGAAATATCTTGAATATATGAAGATTAGGCGAAAGTCATTTGGTCCGATGAAACCAACTTTAAGATAATTTTAAACTAAAATTGGTTAGTATAAAAAAATATTAAAAACTCAATTTATTCAAAAAATTTTAGAGAAATATTTTTTTTAAATAATCATACTTTTTTAATTTTTTTAAACTTTTTGGGACCGTTGGTGTAGTACACGTGGGTCGTAGAATAGTATCTTACTGATTGTGTAGCACCCAAAGTAAAATATTGTGGCGGAAGCGTGTTGTTCTGGGATTGTATGGCAACAGCAGAGCTAGGAAATCTGTACACTTGCGAGGGTTGTATGAATAATGACTCGATTCCAGAAAGAAAACGCCCGTACCATACTTCGCTAAAAATCAGGGGCTAGTTTGCGTCAAAGGGTTTGACGCTTTTAGTATGGCCTACACAGTTACCAGACCTAAATATTATAGAGCATTTATGGGCCCAACACAATTGCAAATCCAAAATTGAACTGCAATAAATTCGCAGATGGAATGGAGAAAATTTTCTCCAACCACTGCAAGTCGTTAGTTGACAGTATGCCAAAAAGGTTGCAACTGTAATTAAAGATAAGAGTGGGACTGCTAAATATTAAAAATAAGCTGAAAATCAACACTTTGAACAACCTAAATCGGTTTTTTATTTCTATTTCATATTTTTAAAGATATAACCTATTTATTGGGGTGCCACATTATTATAGCCAAGCCTGTATGTAATTGGAATAAATTGTCGAATGGTGCTCTGGCACCTGGTATAAAAAATTAGGAGACATCCAGAAGCAATCGATCAATGACGATATTTTCAAAAATATTTTTCTTATAATTAATAGAAGTGTTTTAATTAAAATAAATTATAATTTAAATATTTAATATATCAAAACAATAATTACCGTGGTATTTGGTACAAAACCAAAGCATTCGATGCTTTGGTTTTGCTATCAATAATGAATCATGCGAGCGGTACTCGGTTTATTTTTTTGGTCAATTAATTTAAATATTAATAATAATGTCAATATTGTAATACCGGTATTAACTGTTTTTCTTTCAGTAATACCGGTATTATTGCCGTTTCAATAACGAAGCATTCGAAGCACTTAAAATCGATGCAAGAACAATTATTGCACAACTTGTTCTTATATTTTATGTTATTGGCAATTAAAATACTATACGCTACGAACGTGAATATTGAACTTTTATTTCTTATCTACCTTTTATTACTTCTCTACCCATTAGCACGCCCAATTGCACCATAATAATCGAGACGCTCCTCAAAGAGGCGGCCAAACCGACCCCAGCTGCGCGCCGATCATTCGAGATTATCTTAATCGCCAATTAGTCAACACTCGAGATTATCGCCTGGAATTGGTCGAATTGAATTTCAAATTAATTCTCATCACGGCTACCTCACATACAGACAGAGACGCCTGTATCGATTAAGTCCGTCGTCAAATTTAGAGACGCCATAGAGTGTCTGCGTTTTGGCGTCCGAACGCAACGTGTTCAAACAAAACGCCTCGCACAGAGTGTGAAGATTTAATTAAGGCAGACGAGTGTGTTTGTGCAAACAAATCGTTGGATGAAAAGAGAAAGAGAGATTAATAGTAGAGTGAGGAAGCAGTTTGGATTATACACTTGCCAAACGCGAAATGCAATTAAATCGAGTGTGCCTCCGCATGCATTGAGGGTTTCCAATCGAAGCTTAAAGCTTAGGTATGTACATACATATATAATGAAATGGAGAGATTTTATGGGCATCGATAAAAAACTGTCGTAGAATTTTAAGTACTTTTGCTGCTTATGTATATTTTTCATGCTGATATTTGAAAATATACATTTGCAACCACGCAGCTCATCAGCGTCGTTCGTGTTTTCGTAGTTGCCGGTGACTCGCTAATTATCTTAAGTCTTATAGTTGCTAATGGCTTGATCAATTTTTTTCTGTGCAGTAATACATGTATTTAAAATCATTTGAAATTTGTAACATAAACTACTTATTCTAAATTAATATTAAATTCGCTACTTAACTTTGCATAAACATGTTTCTACGGTTAAGAATTCGGCACAATTGTAATCGATATAAATCTCAGAGCAAGCAAAAGTAATTTCCATAAAAATATCACAACATTCCTATGCTAATAATATGTATGTATATACTGCAGCGTTTGCATTGATGGGTCAATGTTAATCTTAGCTCAGTGGTTACCATTTTGTTTTAAGATATAACAGGTAACTTAAAAAAATTAAATTAGTACAAATATATGAAGAATAAGTATGAATTTCTTAAATTAAAGCTAATCGTTTCACCGCTCGCGTAACAAGTTCACAAGTTACACGTAATTTAATTTAATATTCATAAAAAACAGTTGACGACCACTGTTATGGCTTCATCGCGAGCCGGGTCATCAGGTTAAATATTATAGAATAACATTTCGCGACACGGATTGTGGGTGAAAACCGGTACCTCCAATGCATATTAATGCTACGAATCACATCGATAAACCTAACGTCTTATGCCTTTTTATTTTTATGCCATCACTTAAACTCAGACAATCTTGTCATAAAAATATGCCTTGGTTTAGTCGGCTTAATATCGTAAGATTAAAAATTATCTAGTCAGTATCTATATATTGATATCAACTCACTGTTCAACTTTAATTTAAAAAAAAAACATTTTTTTTAATATTTGATTAAAGTTGAGTCGATTTTAATATGATAATGTCAGTATTTTATTAATTAAATAAAATAAATTAATATCTAAATCATAAATGGATTATCCTCTAAAGCAACAATGTTGCAATCGCTTTGCCAAAAGATAAATCTGAGCAACGCCCCTCCGTTGGGGGTATTCGATAAATTATCGCGTGTGTTGTACCTGTCAGATGAATCTGTGAGGTAATTTAAATCAAACGCGAGTGCCGCACAATCGAGAGGAAGATTTATGAGATTGGATGATTAGATAAGAACGAGAAAGAAACAACACCACGGATGCTGGCTCATTGCAAGCCTTTCAGTAAGAGAACTCTTATCGGGAGCTAAGTATCGCAAATTGCAAAAGTTTCCCTTATACTTATCGCGAAGAAGCCTAGTGGATAAGTTGTTAAAAGGATTGAAGTGATTCGCGGCTTGTAGAACGCTAATTAAAATTGTGTTTTAAAATGGTGATGTTTCAATAATGATTAGCTTTGCAACTTATAATAATATTGGATCTTATAAATGCGATCCACTGCCTAAGCTGAGAATAGTCTGTATATTTTTAAAATTTGAAGGTATGTGGTGTTCCTATTGTTTAGCAATCCGCTGTTATAATTCAACAGCGTCTTCAGTGCACCTTGTAACGTTTTTAACGATATTTTGTTCCCATTTTATTATATGTCATTATCAAAGCCATAAAAGAATTGTAGAGTGGACTGTATATTATTTTGTTATCGAATTAGATGACAAAATAACATGTTTATTGTCTGTACTAAAATAATACAATATACGTCGCCATTCTTGATATTTTAAACTTGGAGAAAAGCAACGATCAAAAAAGTTAAAAGGTTTAAAACAATTTTTTTATCACAATGCAAAAGTTTAAATAAACTATGCTTATTCGAAATAGAAAATAATATCTAACAATGTACCACAGGGGTCCAAATTAGGACCATTGTTATTTATAAAATATATTAATGATATAATTCATAATATAGAAAAAATCTAAAATATATAAGTGATAGTTATATAAAACTTTAGTAATTAACGAATTAAGTAATATATAATATCAAGATACTTAAAAAAATTATGTATATTTATTAATTATAAGGATATAAAAATAGTTATAAATAACTTTATTATAAAAATTTAATTTTTAGGAACATTGTTATATATGTTATTAAAAAATTAGTGAAACAAATATAAATATAAAAAAATAATCTACAATTTTAATATATGCTTAATAAATTAGATAAGATGATGTTGCAAAAATATTTTAAAATAAAAGTAGATTAACTAGTTGTAGAAGTATGATTGAAAGATTGGAATGGTTGGATATTTAAGAAATATTAAAAATTAATGTTTTATTATTTATATATAACTTAGAGAATAATATGTTATCAGAGTATTTTAATAAGTAATTAATAAGATATACACTGATCTAATCCTATAAATAAAGATATTTTATAGACAGATATGTATAAGGAAATGAGTACGGCCAGGGGAATATTGTACGGAGGTGTGAATTTGTATTTTAGTATTTCTAGTACAATCCGCAAAAATAAAAATGTAGTGGGTTTCTTTAATGGAATAAAGAAACACTTTCGTGCATTAAGAAAATCTGTTTTTTATATTATATTTTATATATGTTTTGATTATATTTGTTTAGTATATAAACAATTAGCTATATTAGCTAAATAAATTAATAACGCATTCTTTTCGCAAAAATAAAAGCTGTAACTAAAGTCAGTTCACGAGCATCTCATTTATTAAATAATAAAATAAAGCTATGGAACATAAATAATGTCGTATATGATTGTTACAGCCTAATTTCAATATATCAGGCTTTCGGTGAAAACATTTGCTAGTTAAGTGTTGAGCACATTGTGAGTGACATCAATAGCCAATTCAATAGCAAAACAAATAAATTTAAAAGAAGTTATTTAGCTTCACTCAGAGGCTTCCAAGCTTTTTAAGCAACACTTTTGCTAAATCCAGGTTTGCCAAGGCGGGCCATGTCAAATTGTAACAAGTACACTTTGAGAAATAGAGAATATGTTATATAATTCAAAGGCTTGTTACAAAGGTTTTTTTCGAATATTGATACAAATTCAGAATCTATTTCGATTTTTAAAAATTCATTCGGCTGTAAAATTTCCTGGTATATAACCATTTTAATTTTTGAGGATGAAATTATGTCTACTAAATAAAATGACGTACAAAAAGTAATCAACAAATATTTTTTTTACAATAGTTGAGAGTAAAAAATGTCAAAAATATAATATGTAAGTGATAGCATAAGATATCCACAATATATTAACTAACTTAACCTTTAACTTTAACCTTTAGTTAATTAAATTTAAATATTTTCTTTTAAAGAAAGATTATATTAGACATTTGATGACTATATTAAAATTTGCTTTTACCATAGTCGTATATTTGAGAGAATTTTTTTCTATAGAAAAAAAAAATGAAAATTATCTTTTTTTCTATAGAAAAAAATAAATAATTATAGTCAGTTATTCGCATCCTCTATGACACCTTAGTTCGTAGCATTCTTGAATCGGGATCTATAATTTGGAATCCCCGAATAGCCAAATATTCCCTTTTAGTGGAAAAAATTCAAAAAAGGTATTTAAGATACCTTTACAAAAGGACATTTGGTTATTATCCGTACTTATATCCCAGCGCCTTTCTTTTAGGAGCGTTGGGATATGATTCGCTGAGTTCTCGCAGAAAGCTGTATATCGCTAAGCATTTTTTTAAATTACTAAAAGGTGCTGTCGACAATCCAGCTATTCTCGAGGAATTCCAGTTTTGGGTTCCTGAACATTTTCGAGAATCACGATCGAGACCTCTTTTGATGACCGTTAGGGCTAGGACATCCGCACTTGCCGACTCGCCTATGGCTGTGGCCATCCGGCTCCTTAATACGCTGGCATTACATATTGACCTATTTAATGTCAGCTACGAGGAGCTGATCCGGTTTATTTCATTTAATTTTAATATTTTATAATTTTTTTGTTATGTTTAAGTATTTTTATATTTATGTATATATACTTTTTTTTATGTTTTATAAATTTAAAATTTGTTTTCGACCATCGTGGCGCATTGGGGTAACCTGTTAGGCCACGATGGTCTTAATTTAATCTAAAATAAATATAGATAATATAATTTTCATCATTTTATGCAAGCTTCTTTCACCTTTCTTATATTTTTTACAATATTTTTTTTCTGATCAAAAAGAGCTAAAACTAAATATTTTTACCTTAAAAAAGCGCTTCATTGAAAGAAACAGGCAATTCAATGCAGCAGTCCGTTGTTATTTTTAAGAATATTTTTTTGCCTATTCACCAAAGATGGTCTCTGTTTACTTAATGCAACACTCAATCGAGTTGAATGTTTTTTCACACATTAAAATAAACAATCCCTTTAGAATCCCACCATACACAAAAAAAATCGTTTTGGAATTGCTCCTTATGCGTTACATAGCCACTGTTTTTCTTAGTCACGTTCGAATAAAAATTTTCATCCCCAATGATCTGATTTTAGAGAAATAGCTGTAATCGTTATTTTTTGCAAAAGAATACATGTGTTGATCCTTTTTGTACTTTTTAATTTATTACATGACTGATATTGATTGTTTTATTCTGTTTTAGAGATATTTATACATAAACATACAGACACACTTGTACGAAGTCGTAAAAGTGAATAGTATAAAAACTACAAAGACGTGCCAGATTAAAGAGAGTTATATCCACGTTACACTTCAATTTGTGCTTAGAGTTAATATTAAATAAAGCGCTTCAAACACTTTGTTTAAAAAATACATATTGCGTTCAACGACAGCTATGACGTCCATATACATCAGACATGGCTATTTGTATAATTTCTTTATTAGATTTGTATATATGTATATTATTATATTGATTTTAGTTTTGGCAGAGGAAGACCAATAAAATTTGACATATACGTATGTATGTATGTATGTACATAGACATATACTAAATTTAGGTTTAAAAAAAAAAATTTATTAAGATACTAATAAATTAATCACCATCCAAAATAATAATAAAATAGATAAATATTTATTAACCCATAAATAATATTTGCATTAAATTCAACAGTACGTGAATATGATGTCTGATATTGATTTCAAACGTCACAGCTTTTAAGTATCTTGAATATTCAAATTAAATGTATAAAACCAATAACCATAATTTTAATTCTTTTGAAAACAACATCATAATTACCGATTAACACAGGTAAAAAATAGCGTACCACCAAAGGTGAGGTCTCCTTTGATATCGATTCGCTTTTAATCCAAAAATAATTAATTAGCGATATCCATATATGTTTAATTTCATTTTTATATACATATATTTATTTACATTCAATTATTTAAATAAACGCCGTGTTTATATCGTAAAAAATCTATGTCACGCATATTTTACGGTCGGCAATAAAATGTGACACGTTATCACATAACATCCGACGTGTTATTACTTAGAATAAATTTATGCGCGTATCTAAAATTGCGAATTTATGTGTTTGATCGGACGCTTTAATAAAATATGCGCGCACACATATACATGGCCCCGCCGAAGGTACAGTAGTTAAGGCACCATATTTGACACGGGTCCACGCAAGATGGTATTAAATTTATAAATATGTACTATTAATATTTAAATGGATATTATTAATTGAGTATATTAATCAATCGGAAGCAGTGGAAATATAATGTCTCAAAAAAATGTGGTTGCATTATCGATTGACGCGAGAGATAAACAAAATGGCGGCGAAACGTACGTAACGTTAACGATTTTCGTTAAGTCGTCCGTCTAAATTGCGACGGCAGTTCATAACTCATTGGATAACAGAATATGTATAAGCGTACAGAAAATTTTCGTACTATTTTTAAAATCGGTCAGAGACGTCTCTCACCATATGTCACAAGTCACTATGTGTTTCAGTCGTTTGAAGACTTATTTAATCTGGTTTTAATAATATATTAATTATTTAAATTTACCAATTCAAATTAAATTAAATTTTAAAATACATATTTATATAAGCAAAAGTGTTGTTAAAGTTAATTAGAATAATACTCTGTTGGTTTAGCTCTCTCGGTATTTTTTAACGGATTTAATACTATAATAATAACATGTAAATGGTTTTATGTTATTTTAAAAAAGCACACAAAAATCACTATTCATATTTAATTTAAAAATATATTTTTTTTTAATTTAATACACATTGAGAATCCCTGGAAAGCGTAGCAGTTCAACTAACCGTGACAATTCTTCTGAATTATCTCCTTTCATTTATTACTAACGAGGTGGCAATGTGTTTTATTGAAGAACATTTTGTGATACCCGCATAATTTAAATATATCTAATTGATGGATTTGCGCTCTAAGTGTATACAAAATAATATAGTAGTCACCAGGGGCAACCAGGGACGTATCATATTATTTTTAATAAATTATGTTAATAATGAAATGCATATTTTAAATATAATTTACAATAGTTTGACATGTTGCTAAAGGGCGGTGTCAACAACCTGCCAATGCTCAGCGACTTTTAACTGTATGTTTTAGAGTTCTTAATACAATACAATACAATAATAAAATCTTAAAAATATGTAGCAGTAATTTTTCTGTAGAAAAATCAAACATAATAACTTATTGCACAATAAATATATTAACTTGGCTAACAAGTAACAACTGGCATCCAAAACCAAAAACATCAAATATAAAATATAATTTAACCCGTAGTAACGCATTGGGATTACGCATATCAGGTTACACATGAAGATTAAATAAATAAATAAATAAAACAAAAAAATAATCTGTATGGACCACTCGGCCAGATAAAAAGTATTAAGTGCAGATATGCATTGACTGTAAGGAAAGGACTTGTCTCATATACGCGTTAAAAGCGCAATAAACAGAAATGGTGTACTTTTATACACATCTACGATGTGTATAAAAGTACACATATTTTAAGATAATATTATTAAAGACCTTTACAAATGCTATGGACGACAGTGTGATCGAGAAAGACAAGTGTTAAGTTGCCAAAACTACACTTGTTCAATTATAATGCATAAATAAACTTTTTTGAGGCAAAATTGGTGTGACTTTGCAAACAAATAAATACTGAAATAGCCTGTCACTGTCGATGCAGTTTCCTGGCTCGTCTCTGCTGTTGTGATGTCTTTTCCTTTGAGCTAAGTATCACACACTTTTAAGGTTTTCGTAAAAAAAATACTAATTAATTTATAGTACATAATCAATTTAAAACGTAAAAAAAATATTCTTATTTTTTTTTATATGTAGCAACTAATTGTTTATTATTTTAATTATATAAAAAGTTGAGATCCACGACAACTTAGTTCATAGACTTCGTAAAATAATGTTGTTACAAATGTCGCTCACATGTGTGTGCATTCCCGATATAACGATATTATTTTTTTAATACTAGTTGGCATGCATATGTGTGCGCTCGTCCAAAATGGTACTATTTTTGTGCTTATATGTGAAAGCTTGATGTTAGTTCAAGACAGCTCTAGCAAATTGCAGATGAGGATATTTGCGAGCCAATTGCATCGCTTCTTGAACACACTACAAAAATGCAGTCCAGATGGCTTCTCTGGTGAAGGTAGAATGTATTATCTAGTGCGCATATTTTTTAAGCTAAAAAATTAACGATATTTATTGGTGATTAATGTCTTGGGACGGTTATGCTACTAAGTGATCCGTACAATATTTCAAATTTTTGAGATACCTCTTCCGTTGTGGGCCGTGACATAAAATTAATTGGGAAGCACTGCTCTAGATTATGACTAATTGTACAAGGAGTTAAAATCTCTACAAATTAGTCTAATTACACCCCCAAATCTTTTAATTGCTCGTCGAGTCAAGAGCGGTTGAGCAAAACGACTTTTTTTATTTCGATTAAACGTATATAAGCGCATTTATTTATCGTATCAATTACTTTCATTAGAAATATACTTTCTATAGGAATCTACATATATACAAAACCCCGATTTCTCGAAACACACGAAAATATATCTGAGTTCGCACCAAGCGGAACTACGCTAAACATCTAACAAGAAATCAGCCGCTTCCCTCTTCACGTCAATCTGATCTTCGGAGACGACTGGATTCTACAGACGCTGACAAGACTACGAACATATCACGGATTTATATTTACACAAGATGTACGTAATTCTAAAATTGTTACACAATTAAAATAATTTATAACTAAATAAAAAAACGCGCTGACAACTTTTCGATATGCTTGTACTTTCGCTAGCCTAAATATATATCTATATGATATAAAATGATCGTATTGCCAATAATTCTTACCGGCTCATTTTTGGAGCAAATTAAACTCGTAAATTGAGGAATGCGCGAAGAATTTGTAGTACGCTCGGAGGGTGTAAATGTGTGTAAATTAAATAACAGTATCACCCTTATTATGAATGGCGTCCTAAAGAGGCCGAAAGGGTTGCCGTAGAGCCTCGTAAAGTGTGGGGTTGAAAATAATTATGAGTGAAATATGTTTTGTCCCATTTGGTAAAGTGTCCCACACCCCTTTATGAACCGTTATAAAATTCGTTTTAATCATCTGAGGCGGATGCCAGAAATTAAATTCGATTGAAAATTTTCATGCGTGCACGTGAAGATGTGCAGCATCCGACGACGGCCATGTGTCTCGGTGTAGTAATCCAATACTTCTTTATATCAACACACCGCGGCAAGTGTTAATAAAAAGTGGCGTAATGAAACGCAGAACGGCGCTGATCGGATCCAGATGGCGAGAACAGGAGCGCTGAATAGTTTTATTGTCGGTGTAAAAATGTTGTTTTAACATGAAGGAATGTATGCGAAAATGTATTGTACACATTGTGTTAAAATGATATTTCAATAATATTGATTATATCATATTAAATGAAAAGAAGCAGCAAATATTACAATTGAATTAAATTACTTGTTTGTTTTATTATTTTTCTCACACACGTAAATTATGTATAAACGAAAATGTGGCTATATAAAAAAAGTAACATTCTCAAACATCTCTTTAACGAGAAACTTCTGCGAAACACGTTATGTGTGCACAAAACACACATGACAAATAAAAAAAGAAACATAATTAACGGTCACATAATTTCGTAGCGTATTTTATACAAGTATAATACAGATCCTTTAATTTATTATTTATTGACTTACAATAGTCTGGCAGTAAATTTAATATGACTCAGGTGACATTTCAATACCTGAAAATAAAATAAAAACATTCGGTTAAATTTTTTCAAGTACCTTTATTTAAAAATATTAATAATGTTTGTATTAACGATCGTATGTTTAGCTAGTACATGTATATATAAACAGCTTTATATAATTGGAAATACTGTATAGATAAGATAATAATAATATATTTATGTGAAAGGTCGTTAAGTTTATCATTAGCTGCATTATTATTGTGTATCCGGATGACTTGGAGGTCGGTTAGGTCGCGTTAAAATTAACCGTCGAACGACCGGGATTTTCAGCTAATCGAGACGGTTAACTACTTGCGGGTTAACCGGGTAGAACCGAACAATAATCTGGAATTGAGCCAGAAGCGTGTGTGTGCTTAGAAAACGGTGTCATTTAACGAAATGAAATGGGGATAAATTAAGTTTTGTCCGATGCGAAATTGCTTTCGGTCCGGTGTTGTAAAATTAGATTTTAAATTGAAATTGTGTGCTGCTTTAATCGGAGATTTGTACATAAAACTTCACTGGGAAAAGCTTAATGAAAATATCAGTATCTATATAAAAATACATTAAACATTTTTTATTAAAAATGAACAATTTTTACTTAAGCTTAAAATAATACTAATTGTATCGAAAAGAATTAGTATGTAAAAAATCTAATTATATAAAGTTTTCATTGAACAGACTTAATCATATACCATAAATAAATAATAATATTATATAACAAGTAAAATACAATCTAGTATTTAAAGAGCAAAAATCGGGCCATTTTTTTTTTTTAATTGCAAACTATAGAATTTATAATAAGCTACGCCATTTAATCCATTGAGCGATCGATCCTTCACTGTTTTGCGGTACCCCAGATAGTTACATATTTACATATATTATATAACTGAAGTTTTAATAATTAAATTACATTATATTTTCATAATGATTTATTGTAAATAATTTATATAGAAAATATTATCAATAAATCAAAGAATACGAAAATGAACATTACATAAAAAAATTATACTAATGTTATAAAAAAATATTGAGAGTCTCTGAATCGATTTTAAAAACCGACATAAAAATATGTTAAATATATTAACGATATTTAATAATATAAAATTGTTAAAATGAATTAATAAAACATACCAATACAAAAAAGTAATAAAATAAATCAAAGCAATAAAATGCTGAAAATTAGCAAATGTGTATAAATTAACTTACTAATCAAAGGGTTAGAGAATGAAAATTTAAATGTTATGAAATTCGATAGATAACCCTATTAAATATTTTATAAATTAAGGTTGATATATGGCTACAATAAGTACGATTTATTTATTTGCATTTGAATCCAGTTTGAGTTTGATGATTTTCGTTATTTTTAACTATTCTAATAGTAAACGATTAAATAATAAATTATTCGAAACTATGTATAAAAAGACTTATTTTTTAAAGTGTTTCAAACTTTAAATCAATACATGGTTTATTTTTAACTATACCTGCTGCCAAATATACTACATTTCTTTATGCTAAAAAAAATAATCATAACAAATTATTTTTGCCAGATTTAAAATTAAACATTATTTTTTTTAGCTTTAAAGTAAATAAAAAATTGAAAACCTCTTAGATAAGATTATTATATTAGATGTAGGAATGTTTTAAAAATATTATTTGAGAGGCTTTAGTTTTTTCTGTGATAAATCACAGAAGTGGTTTGATTTAGCTATCCCCAGCAGCTGTTTCGCCAAGTACATTTTACATGTGGCCTATCTTTAGAGATTTTACTAATTGAGATATGTATGTATGATCGATCTGCAATATTTATTGAATCCTTATCCAAGCCCTGTTGTCATAATAAAAACTTTAGATACAATTTTATATTAACACATGCGCAAAAAAACAACGCAAAGCAAAGTGTTATTTTTTAATTGAATAAGTCGAGGACTTGCTATATTTTCCATTGGGAATAAAAACAGAAAACTTTCGGTAAATGTATACTACTTGTATATACTCACTTTAAGCCCCTATTTTATTTACTAAAAAATAAAAAAGCAAGCAGCCCCAAATAACTTCATAAATTGAATAAATCTTAACTCCTACTATCGGCCTTATTTTTCTTCACAACTCTGAAACTTTCGCGAAAAAAAAAAAACTTTGCGATTTAATTTCGCTACGCGTCTGTTCCGCTTTCACATATTACATACACATTTTTTTGCTAACACGAACGGTAAACTTTTTTCTATCCCCTCGACGCTTTCGCTCGTTTAAACCCGTGCGGGTCATTTGAGGGTTAGATGTCTCGCACTACCGAATCATACATTGTCTCACAGATTCCGAACGTAGTGTTTAGATTTAGATAATTGAACGAGTCACTTTTGAGCCGATTGAGCACAATCAGCGACGCCGTAACTCATGTTTGCTGTGAATTTGCATATTAATCATTGCCAATGTTGAATTATTGAATTTGCCTGTGTATGAGACACGCTTATGACATTGGTTCAAGATGAAGTTCGTCCGATTCGAGGAAATCGGGCTTTATAATTTATTTTTATATAAATAAATATTTCCTCGTAATAAATACATAGAAATGTGTTGTTTTATATTGAGATTTATTGTTTTTAAGCAAGGTATTTAAAGAATTTTTTCAAGTCGACCAGTAAAATAAAATGAAAATATCAAAAGAGAAATAATTATATTTTAATAAAATAAATATGAAATACTTTGTTGATACATATATGCACAGTCACATTAACACACATTATAACAAGATTTTTTATAATACGATTTATATGCTACAAATATTTTCGACAAAATTTATTGTCATTTTTAAAGCTTTGACAATATAAAAAAAAAACTAGGTGCATTTTTATGATGCGCTGATTATTCAAAATGTACTATGCATCACTACATTAAAATACTATGAGACATTAAGCATTTTTAACTTATTTAAAGATTAATTTTGAAAGTAATAATATATGTTAATATATATTTTTTAAGTACTTGAAAAAGTATAATAAAATTATTTTTATTTTTGAAGTAATGTCTAGATTAATTATTTAAGATTTTTTGCCAAATGCAGTTTTGTTGACAAACTTTATTTTTTTATTGTAAACTTTTCGTTGCGTTTTGATAGACGTTACCCCAATACCTTATAATACATTATAGCTCAAAAATGTCAAATAGCGAATTCTCGTTTCTACACGGGTTAATTTAATTTTACAACATGATATTAGGAAAAACTATAAAAATCTAATGATAAATAAAAATTATATTAAATAATAATAATCTTACAGATACGATAAAAATTGAAAAATTCTTGGATCCATATGATATTTGAACCATGTTTATTCGGTTTATCCATCGACTTATTATGATAAAAAATGTCATATAATTTCAAAGAAATAGCAAGATTATAAAAAAAATGTAAATGTTTCAAATATAAACATAAAACACACAAATATCAATAACATTTTTTTTATACTTTTCTACGATAAATCAACTTTTTATATTATAAGCAATAATTAAAATCTATACTTTACATAAAATAATATAATAGATAAATAAAAATATGAACACTTTCAAAATATTTTTTTAATAAGTCTAACTTGTATTTATTTAATAACAAAGAAGTTAAAAAATTGTATACAAATTATTAAGCTGATAAAATTATTTATTAAATTCTTAAAAATAACCAGAGACGATAATCTGTATATCTTCCAAATATAATATTGTGGGTACTACCTGACTTGTTTCAAAGACGCGTTGATTGCGAGAAAAGGACTGGTCGCATATACGCGTTAAAATAAAGGGACCAGACGTCCTTGAACAAAAATGTCCGTGTTGCCCTTTTTTATAGCTACCGCTGCATCTCTAAATAAACAAAAATCCAAAATGACATTTTTAGCTGCTGTAGTAATTTTACTTCCTCGAACGAAACAATTTTTATTCAATAAAAAAAATTAACGGGTCATTTTTTAAAGCTAAAAAGACAAGTGCAAGGTTGCCAAATTTACTCTTGTTAAAATTTTAATAGTAATGCATAAATAAATAAATAGAATTCCACCCCCAAATTGTTGATATTGAAACATACGTTGAAAATGAGTGAGCAAAAGAATCTCTTATATCTTTATCATGCGTATATAAGGGCATACAAATCAGACACTTTCATTTTAAATCGCCTTTTGACAAAGATTTTTTTTAATTTGCGACACGATAACTAGCACTATAAAGGTGTAGCTAGGTAAGCATCGTTTAATAAAATAGCCAATTCCCTCTTCACGCTAACCCTGATCCAATTATAACGTTCGAAATCCAAATACTTAAAAACGACTGAATTATACCGTCTTAGAAAACATCGCGTAATTATAGTAATTAAACAAACTAATAAATAACTTTGTATTTTATTAAAAATATAGGTCAGAACAACGTGTAAATAAAATAGATAAACATACAATAAGTCTTTGCTTTCAAAATTATATTAAAAAGGATTAAAGCTGAGTATTTTATTGTAGTAAATGTTTCTCTGAGGCTTATAAATAAATTAAATTTTAACATTTTTTGCATTAGGACGATATTATGAACTGATATTATGTGTCAGTATTTAAAATGGAATTATTTCTTTAGTAAAATAATTTTTTCGTGGATATTTTATCTATATAATGTAGTAAAAATACATTGAGGCACTTAATGTTAATACAATTTTTCGAATGCCATCACCTTAAAGTAGATAGCACAAAATATTGCAACCATAACCATTCGCAAACAGTTCTATACACTTCCGTACATTAAAATACATACATAGCTATATGCAGTATAGCTGACGTCACATCCCCAACAAATAGTATACGAAAGCAATTCGAGATGGCTCTCTATATATATATTGCCAAGGCCTGTGTAATGGCACAATAGAAGTTGGATAATGTAATCTATCCTGAACGAAGAAATGGTCTTTGGCATTACAGGATAAGCCCCGTATAGAATAACGGTTCGTTTATGTGAAATCGATTGGATTAATGTTTAAGGCTGGTGAAAAACCTACCCCGAATGGCATTTTTGTCCATTGTGGGTACTCCTAAATGGAACGATCAATGTCGCTGTCCCATAGGCGGCTTAATTTATTTTCGTCCCGTTAACTGGTCTGGCGCCTAGCCCCTACTAGCCGGTAGCTAATCATTCCTTTTCCAGGAATCGGACACGGATGGGACACGTGTCCAAACACGGCGACTGAAGAAACGAATTCGTCGCTGACACCTTTCTTACATAAACAATCGTATATCGCCAGCCAGACGCGACTGAAATAACTTTGACCCGTTGATACCTACGTCCCGGCATAACAAAGATGCTCAAAAAAGAAAGAGGAAGTCGGTGAGAGATGCGTAAAAAAATATTATATTCATAGATCCGGCATGCGCCGCTATAGAATTCTACGAGCGTTTTTTGAAGATACTATCGGAAATTCGAATGGAATATGAAAACGCGAAGAAATCGACGCTTCCTGTGTGTGGACTCAGATCAGAGAAAAATGTTGTATCTATATAGAAAACTATACTTATGTGTACAATAACTATTTAAATAAGTTGCATAAACAAATTATAGAGATGATAAAAAAATTATATAATTGCGCGTTTGAGTAAATAGTATATTGTGAAATGTTCGAAAAATCGTAATGCATTTATTTTATTAAAAAGTACTTTTGCAATTTTTTTTTAGCTAAATTGATTCAATTTATATTAAAATTTCGCTCGCTTGTTTATACAGGGATAACTAAGCCTTGGGCCGCAAGCGCTTCGTTATCCACCGTTTTTCCCAAACACCTATAAACCCCAAACAATTCAGAATTAAGCACGATTTTATGACGCGAACCTGTTAACCCTCCGTAAACTCAAATCGGCCACTCTAGTCACGTTCTTTCATCCCCCATCGAAAATTTTGTTTCCTCCGGTCGTTTGTTTGGGTTGTATCCAAGAATTATCCAGAAATACACACACATGCACTGCTACATTAGATCGCAGAGGAGCAACTACTCTTTTTAATCTTGTACAAAAATACGCATTTGGAATGGTTACAAATCGAATTACCATTGTTTGGCATCTTGCGAGAATAATACACTTGGTGATTCATATATGCGATACAAATATTCCTGCAAGCATACAACTAATAATACATAAACTTAAAATAGTTAAAACTTCGCTTTAAAATTTAATAATAATCAATTGGATTTGCTAAGAATCGATATATATAAATAAGAAAATAATTCACATAAATGCATATCTATAGCACGATAGAAAAGTGGTACAAGTGTAAGACAAATACCTGAAAAACATTGACTCCAGTGGTTATCAAATTCTATTATGTCTGGAAGATAGGAATATTACTGTAATATATTAGCTTATAACCAATAAAACCTTTTCTATAAATTGGTCTAAATATGTTCTTAATTGCATAAAAATTAAATGCTCTAATTTCAAATAAGCCTGCACATTGATTAAATCCTGAAATTCCTGGATTCAAAATGCATATTTAATTTTTATCGTATCTATGAGATCAGAATTTGTGATTATTACATACATTTAGTTCTGATTGATCATCACAGAATTGGCTATCTCAAATTTTCCTAATTTCACGGTGTAATATCGTGATAAATAATTAAAATAAAATCTAGCTAGCACTTGTATAATGACATATATTAATTGTAAGTGTAATAATAGATTATAATTAAGGAAATATGTCACTGATTTAAAGATTTTGATTTCAGTCTGGTGTCTCACTACTTACTTAGTAGTTCTAGATTGTTTTTATTCTACTGAGAGCGTCAGATTATAGCCTAGAATTAATAAATCTCAATAAATACTGTTTTAACAAATTAAAACATTGCAATTATTAACAGCAAAATACTTTGAATGACCTAAAATATTTCATATAAATGAAAAATCTACTTAAAAGTAACACAATTCGCAAACATTATCATATACTATTTATCACTATTTACATGAGAATGTAAAGAGGTATTCGATTATAAAAATGGTAAATTAAAAATAAATATACTAAAACTGCATACCTGATTTTATTATATTTAAAAGTTAAAAAAAATGAGACTAATACGTAATTAACTATATATTATTAAATATTATATATATAAACATGGCAATTGCGATGTCTTAATATTAATACTAGTGTTTTTATTCGAAAATTATTTCTTAGGAATTTCTCAAAAAAATGTCAAATCTTTTCTAGCCAAAAATTAAATATGTACAAATATTTTGAAATGTTTTAAGACCGATGCACTTTTTAAACTGCTGCATAAACAAGAGTATGCCTTATCCAGATGTTATAAAATATGCACGCTTTTTTAAAAGCTTTTAATAGAGATCGGATATATTTTATTTGAAAAAATGTATAAGATTTTCTCAACTAGTCTAATCGGCCTTATCTTTGCTTTAGTAATACATTAATAATCAGCTAAGAAGAAACCGCTTCTTGAAAAAATTGGCAGATTGAAAAAATCTATGGGGGCTTTCTATAGAGTCACGCTATAAAATTTTCCTATCGGTAATCTTAAATATTGTATTTTCAGCTATCTATTTATTATGTTCGAATTTTGAAAAATGTAAAGTAGCAACAGCTGCTAACGACAAATTTCTTTACGATTCGAGTATAAATACAGAAGCCCAAAATTCTTTTGTAATTATACGCTATATAATCTATCTTCGATTATTCGCGTCTGTTTATTATCTCAATAATCTACTGTATATGTCTTTAATTAATCTACTGTATATATAATCACATACTATATATTAAATATATTTTTTATACATCAAAATTTCTCGATAAATTCGAGAAAAATGAGAATTCTCATTTTTCGAGAAATTAAGAACATCAATAAACCAAAATGCCTAATTAGTACATGCGGTAGAAGCGCCACGATCCTATCATAATTTTATAATTTATTTTAAAAATAATTTGATAAATATGTATAGCAATAATTAACCCAAAAATATTGCGCTTCTATCCTGTAATATCACTGTACCGATCCATTTATTGTAAAAGGTTTTTTAATTTTTCCCTTAAATTATAACCACAAGAGTTTTGTTTTATATTCATGTTTTTTATTGAATTCTGCTAATAAGTAATTGTAAACATGAAAATGGTTATATACCAGTAGCATATATATTATATATAATTAGTATGTCCATAAAATTATTTATATTATCAAAATAAACGTATTAAAAAAAACTTCACTGGTCGAGAGCAGGGATCGCAGACTTATTTGTCCTTCCACTTCATATAATTGAATTCAAATTGGCATCCCCTATTTAGTAATACAATATTTTTAACCCACAATATCTAACAATCTACAAAACAATTTACGTATAACCACTGATAAAGAAAAATAAGATTTTTATTCTTAAATACATGTGAAGGACTAAGAATAAAAATTAGCAAATAATAGTACATCAATTATGTTTACTTGATTATTTTTAGTAAATAATATAAATAATCATATGCTTAATTTAATTTATATTTTTTTATACGAATAATATATTATACATATTAAAATTTAATAATATAAAATTAAGCAAATATTAAGCGGATATATCATTTTTAATATTGATAATGGCAATCTTAGAAAAATTATATGAAATTAAAATTTAAGATAAAACAAATGTTTATACCTAATGAAATTACATTTTTAGTTGAAAAACATAAACATTGGATTATGTTGTTTTTGATTCTGTACCTTAAATTATATTAGATATTCATTTGCATATTATTAAATAAATATTTTTTTACTATATAATTGACTAAGTACGTGACTTTTTATTAAGTTTATTTAGCACTTTACATTTACAAGTTTTTTATTGAGAACCGTACACAGTGATTCAGATTTATCCGCACCTAGCACATAAAGGGTTAAGGAAGAAACTTAAATAAAAAATAACTTTTTATGTTTTGACTAGGCACATCTCATTGCTTCTAGACAATAAAATATGCTATAAATCATTTGTAAACTATAAATTGCCTATGCGATCAATTGACATGGCGATAAATTGCTAGCGACTAATTGCTGACGGTGAATTGCGAGCGATAAATTTTGTTTTTAGGGCCACGATGTTTCACCTAAAAAATTTTTAGCATCATTTAGTGCCATATTTTCTAGAGCAGCGGTTTTTACCACAGCACAAATTTGTTAAATTGCTGCATAAAAATAAGTTACTTTTTAGTATTAAAAATATACTATATAAAATAAACTATTTAGTTCCACGAATATGTGCATATTAAAGCGGTAATTACTTAATAATATCTTAGTTATTTATTGATAACTAATCATATAAATATAATTACAATTATTGTGTCGCTAAGTACGACTAGTGCTATAAAACACTATGATATTTAATTGTAAATTTAAAAATAGGGCAGACGAAGAAGATATCAAAATTTTACTGACATTACAATTGAAATTCTGATGAATCATCCAAACGGCAAAATTTTATTTTTAAAAAACAACCCCCACCAAAATAAATAAATAAGAGACAAAATACGAGCAGCGGGGTGGCAGTTAAGTCGCCTTCTGGGATGAGCGTATGAGTAAGGTCCACCACCAGGGCTTCGCCCTTCGAAGCTCTTCAATTGTCTGGTGCCATAAGAACACCCGCAGAAGACTGCAGCTCATATAAATAAATATTCTCATTCAGTAAATTTGATAAAATCATGCACATAAAAGCTTGTTTCTCTAAGCCACATTTTTTCTGTATGCGTCATAGGAAAATCTAGGCACGTTTATTATGTAAAGGTTATTCTAACATAAAAAAACAAACACAATAGAGCAATCGTAGAATCGACTAATTTATGACTTTATATGTCAAAAGTGACAACCGGATCCCGACAATTGAAATAAACAATCGACCACAACGCGATGGCGTCAAAAATTTGACTACGCCTCCTGACTTCCCGTCAAACGCGTGATATGACTATACATCACATTACTTTACCAAAATTACGTTAAATACGTATATACATAAACATCGCTTCTCAGTAATCGGTCGAGAGGAATAAAAAAATCGATGAAAGTTAAAATAATAAATATCGTAAATCATGGGCCTTTTAAATTATTATTGCATGTCGATAATGCGGGACTTCAAAGAAATCTTTTTACATTCGCACGTATTTAATGGATAGTAAAACTAAGTGTATTAAAGAATTATGGCCGCCTCGGGAATATGTAGAAAAAAATATTCTATGCTTTTTCATCGCCCGCGTATAATCTGGTGTCGAAAGCTCAAAGGAGTGTTTACTGCGCAAGTCAATCGTAAAAGTTATTTTCTTCGCGGCATTCGTAGTGAACCATTAATTTTTCATGTTGCAGTATTGGTGATGATCAAAAAAATCATTACATAAAAATTGACCTCATGTATCTACCTACTCAGTATATACGCAAATTTGATGTTTTAATCAAGTTATGTTGATCGATCAGAAATGTTTCAAACAAGGTCTATAAAAAAAAATATTCTAACGACTTAGGGATAAAATTATTTTTATAATATATTACATAATTGAGTTGACGATTTAGGTATCAGATTAAAATATTCTTTTGCAACGCCAGAAAACAGGCATAAACATTATTAAAGGGCATATGATACAAAACGGTTTTCAGCGGTGTTAGTCCATTGTCAAACATATATACATAAATCTACACACACGTGATTTTAATATATGCACGTTCCAACTATAACCATAACAAAGCTTGTGTAGCAAACGTGATATCAAAAGAAAATATCTTTTTAAGCTGATCTAAAATATACAAAAAACAGAAACAAGACTACTGTTATATAAATCTATTTTTTCACATAGACTTCTCGAGCACATGTGCAAGATAGTTTAGATTAGTCAGCAAGAATTATGTGGCGTATTATTTTTTAGTAGCAATGCAAGTCTTTATCTAAAAAAATAATACCATGTTTGTATGAATGACTAAGAACTGTTCTTATAGTATATAGTTTTCGACAAACACTAGTATATAGTGGAAGCAGCGGAGGAAAATCTTCAATGCCTGTCAAAAACAGACCGTGGTGAGTCTATGGCGGTCTAATATTATCGTTGTATAATATATGGGTGGAGGAAGATAATATTCGAGAAGAAAATAAATCTCGGTTTATTAAAATGTTAAAAAATAAATGGGTTAAAGTTGTTGTTTTCAGTAAAGGAACAACATGTTGCGAGTACGTCAGGACATAAATCTTTATTTGTCTTAATCTGCCAAACTGTGGACTGGAGAAAAAGCGTTATTTATAAGTTTTTACAACTCGTGCGTAAAACTTTACGGCTTCTAATAAAGTAATTCTTACAAAGTGCGTGGTTCCTGAGGGAGTAACAAGTCAAAATATATTACATTATGTATGCGGATACAAGCGCCGAGAATATAAAATATATTTATACATTACACATTTGCATGATATGCTTTTCCTTAGATGGTAAGAAACTGTTTATTTTTTAATTTGTTGAATATCTTACCGCATGTTCTGATATTACTTATTCTGTTGTTACGTTTATAATACATAATGCAACTAAAATGCAATTCATAATACTACATAAAAAAATTAGTTAATATTTGAAGCTATGTTAATGTTATTTCTTTACAATTTATTGTCTATGAAATTCTAAGTTATATATATTTAGAATATTATGTAGATATGGACTTTAATAAATATTTAAATCATAACAATGAAGTATACTAAATACTTTCAAAATAAGTTTGTGTAAGGGGATCGTTCTCAAAAGGCGACGTTTTGGCCCCGACGGTCAAGTATATTATGAATAATAGATAATCCCAAAAGTAATGTAGATTTTTTAATTTAAGTTTTTTTAAATTTTAAATCAGCCATGTATTAGCCTTTTATACCTGAGCAAATATTTTGTTGTAACTGTATTGATGCACATTTGGACTCCACACTTTGATATTTAAAAAAATTGCACCCTAAAATTTACGATAGCAGAATTGTGAATAAAAAGTGAATACTTTTTACGAAATACGGCCACTAAAAACTTTTGTGAAGTGGTAGCCAAATCATTAGATATTCATGAATGTCAAAGATTTGGAGGCTGCAGAAATGGAAAAAATCAGCTAGCCGAGAAACAAAACCAGTCTGATTCAATAGTGCATAGACACATAATTAAGAAGATTGAGAAGGCTTGGAGTCAATGTGTATGGATTCCGCACGAATTGAGCGAATAAAACACCGCATATCTCAAGAGCTTCTGGAACTTGAAACTGGTCGCCTTTTCTCGATTATTTCATAACTGGAGATGAGAAATGGGTGTTGTATGACAACAGTTGTCGTAGAAAACAATGGTTATTCAAAGGTCAAGTAGCATAACCTATCTCGAAGCCTGAGCTCAAAAGTTATTTTATGTGTATGGTGGGATTGCAAAGAAATTGTATATTACAAAACTCTTAAACTTAGCTAAACAATATCAGAAATCTTTTACTGTGCTCAGTTTAATATTTTTCATGAGAAATTATGAAACACTTGTGATTCTATGCTGAATCGTTTGTACGAAGAATTAAAAAAATCTGCATTTATAATGATATATAATAAATAGTTTTCCAGCACGACAATTTCAATTTTGCCACATATGAAATTGACTCTTGATAAAATCAAGGAGCTTAGCTGAGAAATTTCATTTCATCCACTTTATTCTCCAGACCTTGCTCCATACGACTACAATGTATTTTGATCGATGCATATTAAAAATGTGGACTATGTGAAAAGGGGTTCTCAATATTTTTTTATGTAAAATGAATATAACATATTTTTATGTTCATTTAGGTACTCTTTAATTTATTAGTATTATTTTCTCTCAAAATCATTTACATTAAATCAAATGAACAAAAATATAATGTTTTTTATTTAATATTTCTTCAGCATATAACTATATGGGGTACCTCAAAACAGTAAAAGACCGACCGCCGTACATGTACGGCGATACCGCTAAAATAGTTAATAGCCTCAGAATATAAAAAACATATTTTAACAGTTTCCTTTTATTTCTTTAAAATCTATCTCTGCACATTAAAATTTTTTTTCAGCGCTTTTCCTCACACACAAACACACATAAGATATTCCCCAATTTTTCGTCGCCGTTCTCGCGAACCTTCACACGCGCATATATTAAATTCCCCAAATAGTTTTCCCGGGCACACACGCATTTTTTTCTCGTCTTTTCTCATATTTTTCTTCTCACCGGGAGCGATCGCATTAGCGTCGGTTCCGTTTGATCAAGCGGTCCACTAGAGCGGAAAGATTGAGAAACGTCGAAATTCGCACAGTGGCGCATTTACGTTGCGGAGGTACCGTACTATAGGAGAAGTATAGTGTACGGCCGAGAATGTAATTTTACGACATCACGCTCCCGAGGGATAATGAAATCACGTAGCGATGCTGACTGAGGGTAGCTGCCCCCTCAAGTGTTACTCTACTACATGGCGCATGATGTGCTGAGGAAGCACTACAAAGCGCCACACATACATGTCACCAAGAAGTGGCTAAGTCGGTTTGCATGCAAAAATTTAATTAGGCGTCCAGCTAGCGAAACTATTTCCAAACGGGCCGATTCAATTAAGCCAGACTGGGACGTGCTTTTGATAAGTAGAGGAATGGCTTTTGTTATCTTGTGTTCGTGCTTGCTATATAACAATTAAGTGGCAACTTCGCCCTATTAAATAACTTTTCTAATGCATGGTCTATGTTAGCTATTATTCTTTTATTATAAATTAATAATAAAACATAATTATTTTAATTGCACTTTCCTGGCTATCATTCCAGTCAATTTATTAATTACTATATTGCCTGTCTGTAGAATCCCTAGCGGAGTTGCAAAATTAATTTTCTACATATCGAGGCTTTAAACTTAAAAGCTTTATAATTCATACATGTTCAAATATTTTCTATATTCAATAACGAGATTTTAAACGATATTTTTGAATCAGCAACGCTCATATATCTTAAAGACTTTATAGATAAGGTAATAAAATAGATACCAGGGGCTGTAAGCTTGCCGAATTATCGCTATTTCTGTCCTTAAAGTGGTCCTTAAAAGCATCGTTATCCCTTTTAGGGTGCGGAATGGACGAGTTAAATGGTCGCCGCAATTAAAATGTAGATATGTATTAATTTACTGTTTATTGTATCTGCAATTACTCGAATGCATCATGATGACCATTATACAAACAAGCTTTATTTTAATATTGCACATACATACATATACAATAGTATCATTTATTTAACCCTTTCACTGCGGATGGCTTCTATAGAAGTCATAAGAAAATTGCCAGTACTCATTGCGCACCTAAAGGTGCCATAAATATTTGAACCTAATAATATGCTTATTTATTTCAATTTAAGGCTGTAAATCACTTGAATATACTGAATCATATTTTTTTTTAAATATGGCATGAATTGGTGCCCCACACATATTTTTAAAAGGCGGGTGAAAGGATTAACATACATTTTATTTAAAATTGACTCAAAATGTTAAATTATACGATTAAAGAATTAAAAAATAGGTGAACACCTAAAATAGATTACCATAATTTCACATAAATTTTAAATAAACTATCGCCGAAAACATATTTGTGTGACATTCTGGCCGAGATGGGTAAGAATAAGGGATGCAATCGCAACTCTCCAGGGTATTACAAAGCTCGCCATATACAAAGCTCGACACCACCCTTCAGCAACGTTTAAGTGATTAATTGATTAATTAATGTACTTTGCTTCTCTGCGATTCCAGACAATGGAGCTATTTTATAGTACACTACGAATTAGCGTATCATACAGAACGCGAATCAGCAAATAATAAATAATTTGTATTACTTTTAAATTATTTATTTGTTTTAAATAGCTATAAACAAAGAAGCTATATTGTACTAGTATATTGTATAATAAATAAATTATTAAAATAAATTTAATGTTTTGGTCAATTATATTTCAGATGTTACATCTAGAATCAATATTTGAAGGGATACGTATGTTACACCAAATAGGAAAATATTGCCTATTTCATAAAAAGTGCAAGCCCGTTGCCTAATTCATAAATTAGCCAAATTATCTGCCGTGTATAGAATTCTGTCTGAAAAAATGACGTAAGTGGTGCTCTTCAAAAATTGGAACACCTGTACGCCAGTAGTGAATTTTGTTTTGAAATATAGTTGTCGGGCGACACATCACCTGCTAAGGCCAAAATTTTCAGACTTAAACCTAACCTATACGAATTAAAGAAAACTTACTTGACTTAATGAAAGTTCTGTAACTACCTATAATTTGAACTTTCATAAGGTCAAGTTTTGTTTGGTTAATTTGTTTAGGTTAGGTTTGGGTTTGAACAGCAAATAGACGATTCGTAACTGTCAAAAATGACATTTGGCTTAGTTCCAATAAACATATTTTTAAGAACTAATTCGCAATCTTTTGCTCGTTTTACGCAATAAGCAATATCACGGATTTGGCGCAACATTTATTATAAAGGTGTCGCAAAATTAACGCAAGATTTGAATTTGCCGTCATTTGTGCAGTAAATGTTGGCAACCCTGAAAAAAAAATTGACAGCTGAGAGTTTAGGGTTAGTTAAAATGGAGCGTTACACGATACAACAACGTGTTTTTGATTGGAACATAACTTGTTTTTTTAAACTTATATGCGTTATGATAAACACGACAAATATTTACGTATTATTTTAGACGAGTTCAAATTGAAACACAATGCAGCGCAGGTTACGAGTAATATTAATTTAGGATTTGGCGAAGGTATTGCTGGTCAGAGAACTGTAAGACATCGGAAAACACAAAATGATTGACCAAATTTGATCCTTCTTTCAAGCACTTAGATGCGTTCTAAGTTGACCCCAGGCAAATTTGGATGACATCTAGTTACATATAAATTACATAATATCGTATCTTTGGAACGATGAATCACATTAGGATACAATGTCATATTTAATGATACTTCACACCTAGTAGTGAAAGCGGATTATCTTTAATTATAACACAAATTGGCAAAGTTTTGCGCGGCATATGAGAATTTACTATGCTACGTAAAATGTGCGAGAGAGAAGTTACAAATTGGATTTGTTTCGTGTTCATGCAAGAATAATCGCGTTGCACGACTCGATTAAAACCGTAATGAACGAAATTCGCAGTACGCATATAAATACAATAATGTTCGAGTTAAATTTAATCGTCGAAACACCTCCTTCAATCTTTGTCTCAGATATATCCTGGAGGGTTTAATTTAGCGGTAACTGTTCCCAAAATTTAATTATTGCAACGATAGAGAATCGTTGCAGTTGCAATTTGCTCAGATCTCCCAGTGCCAGCAATCACTTAATGACAGACATTCATGTCTGACACGATCCGTTGATTGCATTCCTTGGCGTCGAATTTTCTCTAAAAGTTTACTGAGTTGAACCGCTTCTCTGAAAGCGAATGTCTATTCAATCACACTCACAGTTAAATGATGTTTCAGAATTGATACACCTACAGACTGACGTTACATAAACTTTTCTAGTAGCCGCGATATATAGAATAATTAAATATCATACATTAGTATTATTAATAACATTAAAAATATATACCGATCGATACTTGAAGATTTTGTAAAAGTTTTAGTCACTTGCGCCATTATTCACAATTTATATGTCACAATTGCAACCACTTGAACAACGAAAAAGGAGGTTCCATACACTATATTATTATCAAGCTTGATAATGGTATAATGTATGTTGATTTGTATTAAAATAAAAAATTGTTGATTTGCTGCGGAGATCTCCGTAGCAAAAAACAACAAAAATAATAATTATAAAGAAGTATTAAGTCAACGACAGATTGCAAAAATATCAAGAATAAAGAAACACCTTCGTATATTAAGAAATAAATTATTTATTTATTTTCTGTTTATGTTTATATTATGTATTATATGTATGTTTAATTAAAATTTATTTAGTGAAAAAAAAACTATATTAGCTTAATTTTAAATAATCACTAATTTTTGATCTTCCAGATACGACAATTGTATTCATATGGGATTTGAACCCAGATCTTTCTCCAACTTTTACCATTGGTCTGTTTATTGATCACACTACACATATATTGCGATTTGATTTTAATAATACAGTATGATTTGACTCTTAAACGCCAATATGTTTTGCGAATATTCATATTATTAAAATTACAAATAATATGTTTTATATAGTATACATAAATAAATGATCTCTTACATATTTCGCAAGTGAAAATTAATATAATAATTTAGTCTTAATTGACCAAGGATGTTAACTATTATGAAACTATTTAATTAGATTCACATCAATGGCTTATCAATGTTAACTTAAGTTGACGAGTTAATTAAACCCAAATTAATTCGTGATTTTCAAGAGAACCAACCATGCGGTTTAATATCAATTTAAATGTGCTTAGATATGAAGATTAATATAATGATTTCTAAGTGGATTCGTTGATCAATGATTATATTATAGCGACAATGAAAGCATTACAGTAAATTTGCGAAATCTTTCATTAATTATAAACTATAATAACAGCTTACAATCGATAAATGTAAGCAGGGCTTTTTTTTAAACAAAAAAGGTGCCGGAACTCAAGCATTTTACTAAAGGAAATTATATTCTAATATCATTAAAATTAAATCAAAGCAGCTTTACCTATTCCACGAAGCGCATAAAAAATTCAGCAAAATTTATA
This sequence comes from Plectrocnemia conspersa, assembly GCF_051122295.1. Lineage (NCBI taxonomy): Eukaryota > Metazoa > Arthropoda > Insecta > Trichoptera > Polycentropodidae > Plectrocnemia > Plectrocnemia conspersa. The sequence continues at coordinate 8,173,569 of NW_028277175.1, read as the reverse complement.
TGAAAGATTTATTTATTTCAAAATTTATTAAGAAATAGTTTGTCTGCATTTCAATATTATTGTATTATTTGGCCAATATGAGTATTGGCCAAAGTGTATTCAAACCAAATTTTGTTCAATAGGAGGACGTAAAAACAATTATCACTTCTCAGAATGAAAAATTAATGTCAAAAGCGATTAAATCGTGTCGGTGCCGTCACAGTGAAAACGCTCGGTAACGAGCTAAAAATTGACTGAGAGGTTTTATCATTAGAATGAAATTATATTTTAATTCATTCACATTAAAAAAATTATTTGATTCATGAAAAAATCATAATTTATTTTGGGATTACCTAATATTATCACATTGTCTCAAAAACAAGCTGTTAATTTATCTTTGAAGTTGTATCTGATACTTTTGTATGAATGTCAACGTCAACTTCTGTAAAGCAAAATAGAACCCTAATTCCTAACATAAATTTGCACTACACTTCTATTTTATTTTCACACAAAACCTTACTCTCACTCTCACTGTGTTATTATGATAAGTATATCGTGATAAGATCTTATAACAATATATTTTATTTTCACCCTCATTTGTCGGATAATGTACCTTTTCATTCTCATTCAGCACACTCATTCCGAGAGCACCTTGCAATAAATTCTCTCTTCTATTCACGCAGAATAATATAATATAATAACACACAAAATATGACGTAATAAACAATAATAAATTGTGCCATTTTTAACAAGATCCTTATGATTTACGATGCGAAATATCTCGCAGCAAAATGCACCAGACTGTGTATTGCATGCGTTAGATAAAACTGAAATTGCCAAGCAATAAAACTGTATATATAATTCACAAGGAATATTCTTATAAGCCATAATAAATATTAAAGAAAATAGCTATTTACTATACCTACGATATCTAAATGAAAATCGCAAGTAATTGATATTCGGGTGGGTGAAAAAAAATAATCTCGACAGAAAGGCTCCTTTCTCGTTTCCAAAATCCGCAAAAAACGAAATCCGATAAGCGCAATCTATGGCATAATGCGGTGAAAGCCAGTGAACCGCAACCATTTTATCGCTGGGCTTGTTTCCTGCAGCGTCATCGCACAAATTGTATGAATTCGCAATAGAAACATTACAGTGTAATTTATCGCTTTGCTAACTACACGGTAATACTAATTTTGTAATATAAACTAGATAATATTTTATTTTATTTCTACAACCTATATATTATATATACATACATAAGTATAGTAAATGTGAGTCATGTTTTCAACCATATATTGACGTCTCAAATATTAAAAATTACATTGGTTAAAAAATATTTTAATAGTGTTTATAAAAATGCTTAAATATATTTATTACTGTTCTTAATAAGCATAGCACTTTATACTATAAGGTCCGTTAAGACGCTGATAATATAGATTTTCATTAGCGTGTCAATAAAATTAAGCGATAAATCTGGAAGCTATAGTTATTGAGAGATAAAATAAAAATACATCAAACTTTTTTCGAAACCTTATAAAATAAATAGAAAGCCGAGAAGATTCGCTGAGTTTTATCGAAGACAACTACAGATATAAATATTCGTTGCTTTCACAATTCGTAAGCGATCTATTTAGTATTCGAATAAATAAATATCAAGTCTAAATATTGTTTTAAATATTAGTGCATTGTGTTTCAAACAGTACAAAATTGTATTTAAATTATTTTTGCTGGAAAAAATCTATAATAAACTACTTTAGACATTCTAAACCAACTACCAAAAAAGTCCACAGCTGCACAATATGCACTCAGAAATATGAGTAATTTCTGAAATTTCAGCAATTACAAACGATTTTTTACTATTTTGTTTATCGGATATTAATTTTTATGAGCATAGCTGCTTTTTTTAATAATTTCATAATACAAAAAGAGGCACAATTTGGCTGTAAGAATATTACACTATCTATAATTATTACGTAAAAGCATAGACTAAAATAAGTTTCTTGTTTGAAAGCATGTATAAAATTTATTTTACTTTACAAAATATTTTCTGAAGCGTCTACCTGTACTATGACAAACGACGACACGACTGAGCGTTAATTGGGTAGAAAAGTGTTGTCGGAGGTGTAGCCGACATCTTTGCGAAGAACACCAGCACGGCGTGACTTCCACGAATATTGCGGGCTGCGGATCGAGATGAATGATCTCTATAACGAGCTCACCATCCGAATAAATACCAGAAACGAGAACAAGGGCGTTGATGAATCCTGGCGGGTTAGGCGCCATGTGTGTATAATAAGTCACTCCTTTGAGTGTGTATAAATAATTTAATTAAAGGAAAGCGTTTTCTAGACACTCGAGTTATTATAACGAAAAAGCCACATGTCAAAGTAGTAACTGTACAACTCTGGAGCTCAAAAGAATATTAGAAAAACAGATACTATCAAATAAACTATTCTTAACAATTCATTATGCGGATGAAAAATATAATTAATTGCACTAATATAAAACATTATATCTTAAATCAAGGTGAATATAGTACCTTCGTGTCAAACGGTTTATATTATTGTTATGCAACATTTCAAAAATGCGTTCATAAGATTCATAAGTCGATCTCGACCAGTAGATGCGATGAGAGATGCGGCAGCTTCTGCAATCTTCACTAATATGAATTTGAATCGGCCTTCTTTTGGTTCTAGTCTAAGTTTGAGAGCTCTCAAGTGTAAATGTCAGTAAAACATATCTCTAAAGGAGTGTATAAGAGAAAATCCTCAGACAGAGTACAAAAAATATCTCGAAACCTTCAAGCAAAATGCTGGTATTTCAGCTCTGTATTTAAATGCGTAACATTATATTGTTTAGTAATGACAAACGGTCATGGTGGTTTAATGATTTTTAATTATAGTTGCAATCTTTTCTATCAAGGCTTGATTCAATCCCCTTTGTAATGGCATTTTTTTATTCTGCAAAATAGAATCTTGACCTCTAAATAAAATCACTTTCAACATATTCTAACTTATACTTATATTAGGGTATTTTTTTTAGAATGAATGTTGTATTTACTATAGTGCCATGCATAGATAGAAAGAGCTTAAATAATTCTGAAATATTTTTTATACCTATATTAGGCAGTAAATACTGGAACTGTGCCATAGTGGGTATCGTTGAGCAAACCAATCACGTTGATTTATATACATCTTTGTTCAAAACTTTCTAATGTGAATTTTTTTATTCCGCAAAATAAAATCTTAGCACATAAATTAAAATCACTTTCAACATATTCTAACTTATATTAAAATTAGACTAATTTTTTAAGAATAGATGTATTTACAATGGTACTATGCATAGATATAAAGAGCTTAAATAATTCTACAATCTTTTTTATACCTATATTAGGCAGTAAATATTGTAACTGTGCCATAGTGAGTACCGTGAACCAAAGCAATCACATTGATTTGAGCTTGCGTTGATTTATAAACATCTTTGTGGATTTTTTTTATTCCACAAAACAAAAACTTAGCACCTAAATCAAAAGCACTTTCAATATAATATTTTTTAAAATAGATTCTGTATTTACTATAATACTACTGCTTTAAATCATATTTTGAATTGTGTTTTTTTATTATTGTTTCTATAGCATTAAAAGGTTAAGAAATGTTAGCATTATATTGTATAATCAGTTGTATACCTATATTAGGCAGTAAAGATTGGCATTGTGCCATAGTGGGTATCGTTGACCAAAGCAAAAGTTTGCTGTACACTACTGGTTTTCTCCAAAACAAAAAAAATATTTTTTATTTACTTTGGTTATGGTCTTAAAAATATATATATATATATATATATACTCTGGAAAATTTAAAGCAGCAGTCAATAAATCGAATAGTTTTGTGTTAAAACACATGTAATGATATACATATTTAAGGTTGAATCCAGATGTTATACAAATATTTAATCACTTGAAAGTAATATTATTGTATTGATTACTTTTATCGATTGGGCAGTTTTTATAATATGCAATAATATTATTTAATATAAATATTTTAATTTATAGTACTTTAATATACTCTCCATAAAGTTTTCAAAGTTCTAAATTTATTAATGGCACAATTTTGCTATTGTTTTTATGAACTTAAACTTCAAATGGAGGAAAAAACTGTGTGCTTAATTTTTTTATTCATTTAAATAAAGTAGTAGTAAGATCAACATTTTAATGATTATTTAATATTTTTACTTTAAAGTTATTTTAGCCACAATAGTACACAAGAGTTATTAAATGACTCAGTGGCTGTTAAAAAATACTTCTACATTAATATAACTATATATTAAATCAATAAATATATATATAATAATTTAGAGCAAAATATTGCCGCTTATATTATATAACTTTATGCAAAGTTACAATTGGTTTACACTACGCTGTCGTGTAACTCGACAAGGCAACATCAATTTTCTAATGGAATTTCTCGATAATGCTTCCAAAACACAAAACCCAAAACCGTTTTAACACTCTCGCAGCCAAATTGATACACACGCATTAAATTCATACAAGGGCATATTTTTTATATCTATATATTTTAATTATTGATAAATAGCCGCATACGTCTCTGATACATTCATAACAACGCCTAAGTGTATTCGAATGTCGCTTATCACATTAATCCTAATGAGAAACTTAGATTATAATCTGGTTATTTTTGGATCCCTCAGAGAAATTCACACATCCATTCCCATATCCCTCGACCTTTATTCGAAATTTACTTGATTCAAAATCATAATGACACGAGCCACCGTTTGAAAAGCGACGAATTTAGATATTAATCCGAACAGCATCCTTGTTCTGCGGTACACGCCATTTGGTCCTTGGCCAAAGGATGCGGCTTGGTGTATGCGCACAATGTCGCCGAACAAATATTAAAGTTTGTGAAGCGTGAATTTGGACAGTGCTAAAGACCATTCGGGGTTATACAAATATGTTAAATAAGAGCAATAAGAATAATCCTTGGCTTATACTACGTGAAATGGATCCAAAATTTCGCTTTGATCTTAAGAAGCGATAGCTGCAGAAAGTGTGTAGCCAGAGAATCTAATTAAGAATTATACTGAGAATCTGATCCGAAAAATCTCATAGAAAAATTCAAATTAATATGATGAAACTTCTTTCGGTTTCTTAGAACACGTGGTTTGACTTTGGACAAGACGCTTGGTTGATCTGCCTGTTATTAATTTTTAATCACAATCAAATTAGTACTGAAAAATAAAAAAGTCATAAAAATCTCCTTAAAAGAGTGCAATTGGTACCTATTGCAGTCCAGGTGAACTAAAAAAATTATGTATCAGACTATTTTATTTTATTATTAAGAGACCACTGTGGATAATATTATATAATACATAGAATTAACTGAAAGGCAAGTCATAGTACTTATTGTACATCTAATGAATAGCCTTATCCTCCGAAAAATTAAGCTCAAACAATTTTCAGCGTTTCTTTCCCATCGTGAATAGACACAAATGAGCAAAATCACGTCCATTGGGGCGAAATCAGTGGCTTTTTGACGAAATGATACCATTATAATAGGTATTCGAACCTCGTAGCCATGCATTATTTATACAGACGTAACACTACGCGTTATGAATCGCAATAAAAATAAATATACTGGCGCCATTGAATTGTGATGGCAAAAATTATCAATTAGCGGATATGATTCATAAAGCTATTGGGTATAAAATTAATCAAGGATTCATTCATTCGAATTAAACTTTGTTGTTTATTCGGGACTGTAACATATTGATAACATTAGCAATCATGAATACTGCTATAAATGTTAATCAGGAATTGAATTGTGTTTTAAATGATTGAAAGATTATATGTGATATGTTCGCAATAGGTTGAGAAGGCGTCAGTAGCGTTTTGTTGTGTTTTGGGCACGATACGATGCTCTGACAGCACGTCAACATCGAGGCAGCAATGTCCTCAATATGTACAATTTAAAAAAGCGTAATCAACACAATGTTATAAATATTATTATTGTTCCTACAGCTTCACAAAATTATTTTCATACCATATGGTTAGTCAGACCATTGACAATATCAATCTTCACTCGAGTAATAGCTAACTCTATATCTATATAGATAACAAATTATTTGATGTCGTGTCTATAAAATTCATGAATTTTATAGACCGATATTACTGAGAGTGTTTATTAAATGGACTCAAACCTTTAATAAAACATTTTACGATAAACATAAAGCCTGAAAAATGAGAAGACCCTCCTTGAAAATTTTGCAAGAATAGGATTTTTAATAACATCAAATTAATCAGTGAGTTTCGTAGATACCTGTCAATTTATAGCATTACATTCGTGGCTCACCTTTATATCATATTGATAAGGTAAAAAATATACTTTAGCTTTTGATAAAAATAAAAATAAACCCAAGGCCAATGTGCTAATATTTTTCAATTCGAGGGGAGCGATGGTGTTTTTTCACTCGAGTCGCTCGGACGATGTCGAAAAAAATAAAATTACGACAATTTTATTAATGTCATTCTTTGAACACAATGCCAAGATACGGGTAATAAACGCAGTTATGGTCGTGTTTACGTCAGAATGGTTTATATATTATATATAAAAATGAAAAATACCGTATTTTACTAACTATGACATATCAATGTTTCTATATAGATATATTATATGTAAACACTATTATTACTTATTGCTCATTTGAATAATCAACGAAAAGTATCTTACATAATTATGTATATAATATGTATATAATTACGCATAATTATAAAATAACTGATTTATCTAAAACACAGTTTTAAAAATAATTTTAAATTCAATAGTTTTGCTTTGAACAACGAACATAAGAAATTTGCCGAAAACCAATAAATGCACAATAGCCACTCAAACCTTCAAAAACCATCAAATATCACAGCATAAAAAATCCAATCTTTATAAATGAATGTTTGACTAAGGATCGAAGTCTCCGTTTCGTATCGATTGAGTAACGATAATTATCGATAATGAACGATAATTTTCGATAACGACAACGATAATTTTTCATTATCGATTATCGTTCGATATCGTAATGACCGATAATGAATTTTTCGATTATCGATATTCAACGATAATTATCGATAATGAACGATATTACCGTCTTTTTAAACGATATTTGGCGGGAAAGTACAAAATAAAATATTGTTAACCAATGGCGCGCGAAATTATGCGCCTTTTGACTTCACGTTTATGGCCGAACTAGTCCTAATATTAGAAAAAGTTAAAAATGTGAGTGAGGAACTTCCTTTCTTTCTCACGAAAGAATTCGTCACTGAATTTCAGAGACAAATGGAACGAGTTTTGCCGAAACTTAGTACTGAAGAGCACCATGTACGTATGGCCAATCAACTTTACCCGTATTATAAGGGATTACCTCTTACTCAGTTCAACAAGGAAGAGTCCACTCTAAGAAGATTTCTTGACTCACATCCATTGTCTCAAGAGGTTGAACAGGAAACTCAAACAAGGCAGCATATCGGACTGGCATCAACTCTTGCCCTCGACAACATGGTTTTCATGGATCAGTTGGTGGCTGAAAAGGCTCAGCATGCGACTCTAAATCGTAAAAAATCGGCAGTGGAAAAGTAGTAGGACTCCTTTAAGATTTATCCCGGACCTTCATCTTATAAAATTTATGTATTGACCTGGTGGAAAGACTACAACGGGATCTTCCCGTTGTTGGCGGCTGAAGCCAGAAAATGGCCAGAAAAGTGAACGGTTTTTTCTGCTAGAGGAAACCTCGTAACATCTTGGTTTGACCCGTCAAATGTTGAAATGATTTTCTACAAGAGTCCGTATCACAAAATACAACATTGGAATTCCTATTGTTGAAGAATTACCTATCAGAGAGAGGGATGATGAGGAGAGTAGACCATCATTTTTAACTCCAAGAAGTCGTGCTGGTTCTGCATCTAGTGCAGCAAGTAAGGACTCCCGCAACACTGTGAATGTGACTACAAGAAAAGCTCAAGACAGTTACCGAAAACTTAACAAAAAAAGTTACAAAGAATGAACTCAAAAGATGATGTTGTCAGCATTGGTCCTTCAGAGACTATCAGTGCAAGTTATACAGAATCAGAGGCAGATACAGAAACTGATTAAAGACTTATTTTGCTGTGAATGCATCAATGCATCTTAAAAAGTGATTAAAATAAGGTGAATTTTTTGAAATTTTAATATTTGTGATTTTTTTACTTTAAAGATAAAGTAATATTTTTATTATTTAATGTTCTGGTCATTTTAATTTATAACTGGTAATTTCAGATAAATTTGTAATATCAATAATTTAATAAAATTTTGTTAACAATTTTTTTTTTATTACAAACGAAAGTTACAAAATTTATCGTTAATTTTTGAGGTTGTGCAAAATAAACAATATTATTTATATTAAACGATATTAATCGATAACAAACGTTGTTATCGATTACACGAACGGTAATATCGATCAAACGATTAATTTCATTTATCGTTATCGACCATTATCGATCTAATCGAAAATATATTTTTTTATCGATTCGAACATTACGCTCCTTATGGTTGACTAAAATATGCTTCAAATAGCATTGTTGTACGTATCAGACGATCGACAAACATTAGCCTAATTTAACTAGCTTTGACTGAGTAGTTGACTTTTAGATGTGCGGTTAGCTGCATTCCGAAAAACACTTAAGATATCATTGAGATGATACGAAAATGCCAAGGAGTCACAACAGCAGAGATAAGCAAGGAGACTGCATCGATACGAGAAGCACACATCAGCGGATTGTCCAGATGTCATCACGAGAAATCTCAGTTGCTCCACAAAATCACAGCCGATTTTTTTTCCCAAGGTGACGAATATTTGCATTCTTTCTGGTTTATAACGTGTACCTTGCGACTTAAGCTGTTGAAATGCTTCACATGGTTGATTGCATTAAAACGAAAACCCCAACAGTTAAAACACTTTATCGCTAGCCAATCTGGATTTTTTATGTCTTGAGTAAAGAGTGAAGGGTGAAGAGTGGTTCTATGAATGAACCCTACAGCAGCATAAGTTAGGCAGCGTAGCGATAATTATCTCAAAAAATATTAACTTATGCTTTCAAGCCCTATAGGTTTTGGGTAGTTTGTATAAAAACCGAGCTTGATGTATTCAATCCTTCAAACATTGACACAATTGTGACACGATGTGCTTTGCGACTGCGAATAAAAAATTACCATAAATATGGTATGCATGTATTCAATCCTAAGCTGAAATTCAATTTTGCATTTTCATGTTTCAACACCGCGTGTCGCTGACTAAGGCGAATCAAGGGTTGTCAAACACACACATATTTTACCTCTCAAAAATACTATTTTCTCACACAAACAATGAATTTAAAGTTGTAAAAAATCCAATAAGCATATTTTTACAAATTCAAAGTAATATCACGCCTTCCGGGATTCGATTTAATGCATCCCGTGAGGGGAAGAACTAGGTGCAGTGGAGCTTTCGCTCCTCTTTTCGATCTCGGTGCATTCGCGCGAAAATTTATCGCTACATTTCGCTACACCTACAACATAGCATTACTTACGATCCGAATAAATATTCATGGATAGTGCTTATGCATTGCACAATACGCGCAGATGTTGTAGAAGAACTTGAGCACGTTTTGTGGAGTTTCAGAAATTACTGTGATTTAATTACGTAGCTACTCGGCACGCGCGCCAATGCTCTCGTGCATTAATTGGTCTTTATATTTGATTCAATTTATACACTTTGAATCAACTCGAGTGAACGCAGTAATACAAACATACATTTATGCATTATATCTAGTCACAATAATATAGTAACTATAAAAGCGTATACATGCATATATTCATACGAATATATGAGGCACGATATTGTTATCTTTACATGTACGCACGCTGGAAACAATGAAGTCATCAGACTAGATTTGATTTATAAATGTCTTATAATACATTTCATTTTCCATATGTAAACATTCAATGTAAGGTAATGTGGGGATTCCAATAATGACCCAACAACAAATACATATGTACATATGTAGTGAATGACTAAACAAAACACAAGTGAAATGGTATAATATAAAAACACAAGAAAAACTCACAATAGTCATACAGACTTTCGAAAGCCATTAATGCTAATTACAGCAACAAAAAAATTTCTAGAAAAAATATTTAAGTATTATTGTACGAATCATTTTCTATGATCGGATGGTCGCCCATAAAAGACCACCCGTAAGATATACTCTTACCCGTAAGATATATACTTTAGGTACAGAAGGCGAAGCTTAACAATAATACTATTGGTATTGGCCTTCTCTCCCATTCGTCCAAGCTTCTTCCTAAGAAAAGTATAAAAGACCCAATCACATTACATTTCACAATCACCCCTACACAGCAAGACTCATCAACTCAACTTAGCTGACCACAAAGATCCAGAGACTAAAGAGACATTTAAACCTGCATTTTAATTGTATATCGGTATTCTATAATATATTTAACAAAAAAGTGTGTGGGGCTGATTTATTCACTATGACAAAAACTAGATAGCACTCTGGTAACACTGACATGACGGTGGCGTAGTGCAACATAGTGACGGAAAGACCATGACCTCCGACGATCACATGTATCATTGATTTAATAAAAACAACATTTAATTAATTGTATACAACTTCAATATGTGTGTAATTGCCACACATCACCATCCGTCCACCAAATTGGTGATCCCGACGTGATCCACCAAACTGATGACCCCACTTAGCATGCTAACCACCTCTAATTATATTTCTACTTTCAGATACTTTTATCTAACTCTTTAGTAATATCACCTCCTAAAATTCAATCCCGTGTTTTTTTAATAAATATATTACCAAGTATAGTATTTTTAAATAATATATATGTCGTTTTAAAATATCTTTACACTAGTGTTTCATTGAAATTACATCGAAATACATTAGTTAAAATTAATTTTATCTGAAAGATACTAATGGAATTATATATTTAATAGATAGCAAGCAGCTAAAAAGCTTTTCTAGAAATGGACTTTGTTTACCGTTAGATTCCAAACATTTAAAATGTTTTGGTAAATCTCATGAACCCATATGTTTTTGCTCTGGTAGCATTAATAGGTAGAAATAATAGTATTATTCATTTCTCGAATTAAAGATTCGGTTTCCAAAGTTTATATACCTATAATTTTATTTTCCGTTAATTCAATATCATTATTTACCTTGTGAATATAGTCACTTCGTAATACTAATTATATATGATAAACTAATATATTTATAACTACGTAGCTGAATATAATTAAAAAAATTTGGAAGCGGAATATCAGATGAAACTAATGTAATTTTTATAAAGTTGTATCTAAGAAAGATTTAATTTTGTCATGAAACCAGAGTAAGATAGTAATCATGGCATAGAAAGATTTCAGAACCACTCTTGTTTAGTCTTTTGTACGTGATTGTGAAACAAGTATAATATACGAATTCGCTTATCGTAAAAACACGTAAAATGACTCACCCGTCCCAATATATTGTTAACAAGAAAAGAGTCAAATAATTAACAGAATCTTTATGAAGTGTCGAATATTGTCAACTCTCACAAATTATAAACTTAAAAGCGTCATAAAATTTTGAATGAAAATTTAAAATATTTTATTATACATGCAAAATTTTTTTTTACATATTTGCAAAAGTTAAGAATAATCATGTTTTGCTACTTCTTAAATGATAATAAATAATAATTATCTAATCAAATCCTAGATTATAAGCAAAAGCTAGCGGAATTATACGCCGTTGTTGACCCCTTGACCCATTGTTAAATTAAACCAACAAACAAATATTCGCATTTTTTTTGCTAACCAGAAAATGCATAAGGATGCCGAAACGAAATGTGTTTGCTTATAAAATAGATAGTTATAAAACTTTGTGAAACAATACTTTTGAATTGTTGAATAGCGATTCCCTATTTTTTTTATATACACCGCTCTCACTACCTGGTCTAAATGCAGCTGTGAATTCAACGGACTTTTTGGAAGTACTGAATATCGTTGCGGGGAAGTGTTCACTTAATCTCTAAATGGGTTTTGCGAAATAGAACAATATCCGAAGCATTTTTCAACTTGAAAATTGCAATATATATATTTCATAAGGAGAAAGCAAATATTATATAAATAACCATTTCTACCAGAAAAAAAGAAATGCTTCATTAGAGAAGAGGCATTAAAAGTTTAAAGAAAGTTTTCTTATTTGTCCAAGCTTCTGAATCTGAGGGAAAATATTAAAAACTCATGTATAAGTTTCAACAAAAACCAATATAAATCTACAAAACACAATGTTTTGGCTTAATAGAATATTAAAATGCAGAACACCATATTTGCATAATAGCCGCGCAGACTTTCTATAGTTTTAAATTATTACAAATACTCTTTAAATCCTTTTATATATAGGCCTAAAAAATGGATCAAGTAAACATAGTTTGAACTATTCTTTTTAATTATTGAGTGGTCGCCCAATTGGGTGCTACATTGCAAATATGATTTTGGAGCCATGTCATTCTCATTAGAACTGCCACTGTTTTATGCATTAGATTAACTTTTAATTTAAACTAAATTCATGGTTTGGTTATCTGTGAATTATATCTCGTTTTTGTTAATTTTACAACGTGCTCTACGCTATTGAAATAATAATTTTACAATACCTTTATGCAAACGCTCTTGCACGATCCAGTCGCCTTGGCGCAGCACGATGAAATTTCTGAAAATGAAAATGAAAATACATTTATACATCAAATTTAACTTCCGTCGTGAGGTAATTGATTCTAAAAATAAAAAGATCGCAAGAAAATTGTAAAAACCAAGGAAAAGCGACGCATGGAAATTTTTCGAATATATGGTCGCCCGACGCGGGTGTTATTATCCAATTTAATATTCTCAACAATTTCCACGAAACGTATAATTTTTGTCAATTGCCTGCGACATGCGGGGTATACCATGACTTTTGACAGGGGTAAACAACTAGCGGTCCACGAACAAAGTATGAATAAATAATGTAAGTTAGAGCATGATATGAATATGAAGGAAAACCGTAACTATCTTGTTTCAAAATAAATTATTAATATTATCACATAAAATAATAGAATCGAGTATTAAAATATAAAACGAAAACCTAAAGAAAGTTTTTAATCAGAGAATAATTAATACATTTTGGTTGTATACTTTGAAACAAATTTTACGGATTTCAAGAATATTATTACTTGAGCCGTATATAAATTATGGATTTATACATACATACATAATTTTATGTGTTATTATATTAGGGTAATGTAAGAAAATATTTACAACTTCTGAATGTACAAAATGTACAATACTTTCAGCCACATACGACTAGGGCTAAACGCTTGCTTGCTTTTTCTTCCCGTAATTTTCTGCAGTATAATAAGTAATAGAGGTTAATGTATGTACTGAATTTAAGGTCATTGAATAATATAATATAATATTATATCATTAAAAACAATTATTTTATTAAATATAGTTTCAGAATCAATGAATTTTTTATATTATATAGTATAAGGCACTCGCAGTATAAACACATTAAGACTTACAAAATAAGTTTTAAAAGTGTTTAATTCATAAAAAATACATTTAATTTTAAAACATTAATCTATGATGGTCATGATGGCCACTATATTAATAATAAATATACAATTAAAAATCAGTTATGGTTCACAGCTAAAATATATTAGCATCATCCCACAAATTTTTTCAGCTCCTCATAACTATCGCCGAAAACATTGGATGGCTTGTACAGAAACCGAATTAAATTTTAGATTTTATTATTTCTAAAGGTAAACGCATTACGTCTGTGTTTTTGTTACATACTTACTTCCCATTTTACATAACTTTAATATTTTCTAGCTTCAAATATTTTTTATATAATATTCTCTCATTCACTAGTCTATATTATTAGATAGTTTTATATCAAATAACTGATTTTTACTCAGTCAGAAACAGACAAAACGTTCTAAGTAAAAAAATATATTCCATATTTATTTCACGAGAGGTGTTTTACTAATAGCGTTAATTTTTTTTTTTTTTTTTTTTATTTATTTATTAACGTAATTCCGCATGAGTATAAAATTACTCATTCTACGGTTACATTTTATTACAGTTTTATGTTAAATATGAAAAATAAAAACTTATACATTAGAAAGTATTTAAACTCTTATCAAAATAACAAGTATAACAAATTATAAGAATGTACATACACATATACATACATCCATACATATGCATACATATATAAAAATATACAAACATAAACATATACACACATTTTTTTTTTTTTTTTTTTTTATTTTTTTTTTTAAAGTTCGATGAATTTTTTTAAGAAATAATTTTTAATTTCTTTAAAGTTATTACTGGTTGATATTGGTAAATCATTATATGTTTTAAAAGCTATATATTTTAAAGAATTTGTTCCAAACTTTACTGAAAATGGTTGAGGGATGTGTAGATCATATGCAGATCTAATTTCATATTTGTGTTGTTCTTTTCTAATTTTAAATTTAGTATTTATAGTTGATTTTCCCTCTAACATTTTTTTTGTTATCATTATTAATTCATATTTTGGAAGGATAGTTATAGGTAAAATTTTTGTTTTTATATATATGTCTTTAGTGTGAGTATCAAACGGTAAATTCAATAATTTTTTTATGGCACTATTTTGTATCACCTGAAGTGATTTTATTTTAAATTTACTTGTAAATCCCCAGACGCAAGACATATATGTTAGATGACTATGAATGTGTGAAAAATAAATGCCTAATCTAGTTTTATATGATAAAATATTTTGAAACCTGTATAAAATTTTTGACATTGGTAAAATTTTTTTTATTATATAATCAATATGATTATAAAAATTTAAATTTTTATCTAACAGCAGACCTAAGAATCTTATATTATCACTTTTTGTAATTAGAGAGTTATTTACATTAAGAGAAATATTAAAATCATCATTAAATATCATATAATTTGTTTTTTTTTCATTAATTGTTAATTTGTTTAGTCTCATCCATTCATTAATATGGATCAAATCATTCTGCATGTTGTTTTGCATGAAAGAACATATAAAATGTTGATTCACAGGACGCTTTAAATATATTTTAGAGTGGATATATCGAGTAAGAATAAGGGACGCAATCGCGACTCTATGACTCGCAGCTGAAAGTCGCCGAGCATTGACGACTTGCCGAGTAATAAGCTACAGGTTGGTGTAACCCTTTTATGTATATGTGTATACGTGACAACGACGTATGTTCTGTACGTACATTTACATGTTACAAAAATCATAAAAAAATAAAATTGTAGCTCGGAAAGTCTGACAATGATATATTCTGCCCAAGTGCCTCGAAAGGTTGTTGTAAATTTTATAAACCCCGCGATACTCGGACACGTGCCTCCTAAGGCAGGTGAGTAGTTCGGTACTTGCCAGGTCCACAGGTGGGCTACACCCGCAGTTCTAAAAACGTCACTCGTAAAAAGTTCATCTCCGCGTACAGCCATGGCTATAAACCGAGAGCAATAACAATAGCTCATCGGGCGGCCAATATAGTTTTTAGGGTTGACCCTAGGTCTAGAATCGACATTGTTGTGTTGGTCCAACGACCGAAAAGTTAAACGCTTAGAAGAACCGTAATCAAAATTTCGCTTACTTTCCACCAAAAAATAAACATCGTTGACCCTTCGACCTTAGCTTTTTTTTATTACGTTATTTGATGACCTGTGCATAATATTTTTATGTAGCATACGAATATCTGCTTATTTTTAGGCGAATATGTATAGTATGTTGATATGGTAAAATATTAGCATATTCGAATGAATATAATATACATGTAGATTGTAGAACTGACTGTCAATTCAATTTTCACACATCACATGCATTCGATATTAGCTCATCCTGTGACGCAACCGACGACAAATCAATAATTCAAATACTTTCATAAGATCGTTTCGCATCAGCAAATCATATCTTATATAATATATATATTGGATAAAAGGCAGTGATTGGAAAGCTATTACATCTAATTCGTTCGCTAATAAAATATGTTATAATCAATATTCGATATTAGTAAAAATATATGTGGCACTTATATTACTTTTTACTTAATTATAAAATAAGTTTAAAAATATTTAGAAATGTTTATAAATCAACAAAAAAAATAGTTTAATTTTTATGATTGATTAGACTTAATATATACCTTATTAAATTTAGTGATATTATTTTTTATTTTTGAAAATTTTTTGCAACAAATATAAAAATACATGGTAATTTTTTTCTCACTTTAGATCATCGATTTTAATTTTAATTTGCTTTGACAAAGTATTACACAAAATATATGTATAGGATTTTTCTTATAGTTTTTTTTTTATCAATTTTACGGTTACATAAAACCCATAGATAATATACATTATATTGCCTAAATCAAAGGTTATCAAACGTTTTAAATTTTGCACCACATAAATAAAAATCAAACCGTATATAATGTATCAACACAAAAACATTTCGTGATTCTTAATCAGTGCATATAAAATGTATTTACAATTAAAGAATAAAACATTTTTATTGTATATTATTAAATTATATTCGAAAATATAAATAAAATTTTCACATTATAATAAAACAAGTCAATGATAAGTAATAATAAATGAGCAAATATTAGGGAGATTTATTATGGGTGACAATTAATGCGAGGGGTGAGCCTGTTTCACATAAAATTTCTATGAGTTGATCTTTTTCTTGAATTAAAAAATTCAATTCAAGAAAGAGATTATCCAACTTTCATTTTCTAAATTATCAGGAAAGTAGGAATAAAAATTATTAAAAAGTCCCGTGCAGTATTTTTCTATGCATTTATTTTGTCATATACAGCAAAAACCGTTATATTGTTAGCAAAAGTATATATTGCCTTGCGAACTAAAATTTAGTTCATTCAGTTTTGCAAATTATCGGCCAAAACAAATACGCTAAACGCCAGAGTTCAACGGTAAAACAATGGGAGAGCTAAAATTTGTATTCTGACAGAAATATTTGGACCCCTGAACGTTGTTCGAAGAGTTTAATTAAAACTTTGCCCCTCGACAATCACCGCACTTCTATGTGTAAAATAAAGAACATTTATTTTAATAATATATTTTACACCACCAAAAATATCACTAATAGTACATGTACCATAGTTTTAGAATCCCTTTAATAAAAAAAATCTACAATATTAATACAGTTGATTCATATGTAATGTTATGCGCTTATTTTTTAGCGTGTGTAATGTTTTTGTAGAATAGCTGGATTGTCGACAGCACCTTTCAGTAATTTGAAGAAATGCTTCGCGACATATAACTTTCTGCGAGAACTCAGCTAATCGTATTCCAACGGTCCTAAAAGAAAGGCGCTGGCGCTTTTGTTTTTTGGGAATTTTTCCACTAAAAGAGAATATTTGGTTATTCGGGGATTCCAAATTATAGATCCCGATTCAAGAGTGCTACGAAATAAGGTGTCATAGAGAACGCGAATAACTGACGGATCGTGAAAGTGAAAGACGTTGCTCACAACAAATCCGAGCATCTTGGAAGATTTATCACAGACGTCGTTTATGTGTAGAGAGAATCTCCATTTGTCCTTAAAAGTGATTCTGAGATCTTTAGTGGAAGTTTCTCTAGTCAAAATGTTCCCACCGAGATCGTAGGAATAAATTGATGGCGAACGGGATCGAGAAAATGACACAGTATGGCACTTTCCAACACTATAGGTAGAGTCTCCAATTACTCGAACCATCAACTACTCGAGTATCGAATATTAAAATTTTAAAATACTCGAGTACTCGAGTACTTTCGAGTATTTACAAAATGTACCAAAATAGCTATTATTCAAATTCGTGCACATATAAATAAATAAATAAAATACTTAGTATGTTAATTTTTACAATTATTTTAACTTAACGAACATACTTTTTAAAAACAATAATGCAAAAAGTGTCTCGAATTTAATATTACTGCTAACCTTTGGTTTTATTATTCCCGTTATGGAAAAAACCCTTTCCGTTGCTGTTGATGTTGGTCTTATTGTCATTAACTCGTTGGATAAGGCTTCTAATTTATATCTGTTCGCTTTTTATAGATATAAAATTTTTTGAACTCTCTTTTTATGTTCTCTTCTTTCATTCCCTTCTCTGCTTTTCTCTTATTTCCTTCGACTATTGACAAAATTGCATTTTGTAATTCTTCTTGAATAGATTTTTTTCTTAACAATACACAATATTCTACTCCTTCTGATTAATGCGAAGAATTTAAATCTATATCATTCGAAGATGTATTTGGGTGAATCCCTTTCACTCTAGAGCTAAACGGTTCGCAAAGAACTGACTTTACTTTAAATGACTTTAAAACACACAATTGTTTTGATTTATATTTTAAGCTGAGGGATCAGTATAAACAATTTACAACACTTTACGCTACAACTGCATAGTCTTAAAACCTAAAATTTTTTTTGTTGATATTTCATATTGTTCATTGCCATAAATTAGATAAGTCGGGACTGTCGAACAGAAAACACAAAAGAAATTTCTCCGTCGTACCCACTAACATAGCCGACGACCGGAACTATGCAACTATGGAACTATGAAAAAATTATAACTGATAGTAACCGCTCTAACTCGGGACTTTGGGCATAAACGCCAAATAAAAGCAAGACGTTAACCTTTACCGGACCGAGTTAAAGTTATTTTTGTTTCTGAAATATTTTAAATTTTTTTAATTTCGAGTATTAATCGAGTAATTTTCAAAATACTCGATTATCAAGTACTTGAAAAATAGACAAAAATACTCGAGTATCGAGTACTCGATTACTCGAATTGGAGACTCTAACTATAGGGCAGACGGTTAACGAAAGCCCATCTCCATAGAATGAATCCGCATAGTTATACAATTTTTTTTTATATCATTAATAAACAACATAAAGAGCAGAGGGCCCAGGTTGGACCATTGAGGAGCCCCTGAAGGGGTGAAGTGTTCTTTCGAAAATCGGCCGCCATATGTTACAAACTGTCTACGATCGCTCAAATATCTCGAGAATAACCGAGTTAAATCATCCAAACAACCGAGGTTCGAAAATTTCTTTAATAATAACCTATGACAAACCTTGTCGAAGACCTTCTCAAAATCTGTATATACTTGAATTAACGCATCAAGAGATTTTGTCACCGTTTTGGTGGACGACAGAAGGTTAGTAACAATGGAACGGGCGGGACGAAATCCGTGCTATTGTCCAACAAAACTTGCCGAAGTGATGAAAGAGATATATATGAATAATTGTTTCAAATAATTTAGCAGGAACAGTCGACACTGCGACTGGTTTATAGTTCTTTATACAGAATTTGTCACCTTTTTAATGAATAGGGGTTTTGATGATTTTGTGCATTTCTATAGATCAGAAAATGACGATGCCTTGAGAATTAGATCAAAAATACGTTGTAGAGGAGCAGCGAGACAGACTTCGCAACCCTTCAAAATCAAATCAAGAATCAATCTGTCTTCAATTTATTAAAGATGTATTTGGTATGAGTACTGAAGACCAAGAACAAGAAGAAGGAAGCGATCATATTTAACACATCCGATTTTTATCTTAGTGCTTCAGCTTTCTAGTATCATCCATTCGAGGATAAATCGAACATTACCAATTTATTTAATAACCACCATCCATCAGCAAGACCACATCGACAACTGACCGCCGAAATTTTGCGAATGATCGATGTCGGCAATTTACAATATCGACACGTTAATTGATACGCGAAAATCGCAACGGCAACAGACACAAAATAAAAAAAAGTTGCGACATTTTTTCTCGAAAGCAACTTACTTTGATTGATTAACTCGACGGAGGTCCAAAAAACACACACACACAACGAAACTGTAATTAGCTCAAGAGCCAATATCGAACACACCCTCCATTATGCGGTGACTTTTTTACTCGACTCGTATATCATCTCGCTAGATCGAATCTATCAAAACCTTCGACGCGTGTTACCGAACGTGTTTATACAGATGATTTATCGATCGCATCGATAAGCTATTAACATGTTTATTTATTCGTAGCGATAATTAAAAACTATGAATAATTATATTTTTATTATTCAATATTAGCTTACTAGCTGTAAGTTATGTACGTTTAATCACATGTTGTATATAGTAAATGTTATAAAGTAACATTGTAGACATATTTGTCTTCGTTATACTTCTTAAAGTATTACTTGTATTCTAGTAGTGCACCTGAGCTTCGCCATAAAACTTAATATAGTATAATAAAACCTTATAACCAGCAAATATTTTATGATTTATGATGTACTCACATAAAGAACAATATTTTCTTTAAAAAATCTAATATGATTCTCTTTAACAAACATTTTTATAGTATAATTTAAAACACTACATTATTGATTATCAAATATTACATATTTTTTTATTTGTAATACATATTTAGGGTTATTAAATATTTTTAAATGTAAACTTATCCTAATTGGTTTATGATCTACGTATCTAAAATATTTTAAGAAGAAAATTATATTTAAATAATCCTTATAAACATCTAATATATTAAATAGTCTAGGGAGAATTGCATTATTCTGTAGCGAATATCATTAGTAAAATGATTTTATTTATTAACTATTGTATATATTATACAAATCTTACAATAATGCAAAAAAAGTCTCGCCGACAAAGCCACAATTACATATTTTTATCTACAGCTTTTGAATTTTTAACAAGACTTAAGATTTAGTAAATAAATTCACCTTTTAGAACCCGCAACCTCAGAGTTACTAGTCTAATGCTTGCACTTCACTCTCTGGAAGTTGTCTGAACCGAAGTTCAACTGAAGTCAGCCGAGGGAATGACGTACGCACGGCGGCTGCTGTCATGTACAGCTGGCATATTTGCGCGCGATCGAAAAATGTGCCAAATAATTGCAATTTTTAAATTGTCATATTATTAAAACTACGCTACTGATAATTATAAAAGTTTATTTGGGCACTCACTAATACAATATCAGTGAAAACTTTTCGGTCGTAAATATTAAATTTACGCAAAATCTTTGTCGGCTTTTGCAAAATGCCATAAGGCATAAAAATGATACTTCAAAACACATTTATGACTATCCTAGAATTTGTCGCCATCGATTCTAAATAATAATTTGTTATGGTGTGACATTTATATAAACCAATCTAGAAAAATATATAAGGATATTCGAAACGATTTTTTTTAACAAAATCAAGTACCACTAATATTTTTTTAATTATTTAATTGTACATGAAAAAAATATAATAACGATATCTGTTAGAAGAATATACTATCAAAAATATATTTAATCACTTTTGGTACCCTAAAATATTCAAAGATGTCAGTAAGAGTCTGTTGAAGGCCCCGATAAGCATGTGTTATTATAACTTGACCACGTGACTACGATGCAGCGCTCGACGTGCATATTAACAATAGGACGCCTACGCGCATACTGAAATGGAACCAAACTACTCGTTCTATCTCAGTTTGTGAAAAACCATATCATTATCTCTCTCACTCTCGTCACTTAACACGCGAGAGAGCGAAAGGGGAATTATCTCACCGCTCGCGCTCGAAAGAGCAGCTCCGATGTCGGTTTCTTTGACTTCGGTCCGTTTGCCGACAATGTTCGGAAGCGCTTGAAGCTGGCCAAGTCGACTGAATTACTCCCACTTTACCTCCCGTTACACAACTTCCGAGAGATTTTAGAGCGGGCAGAACCGAACTCGACCGAAGTAACCCAATATATTCTCTCTCCTTGGCCAACCTTGGCCAACTTCCAGAGAGTGTAGTGCAGGCATAAGATGTTATGGTCATAATAAAAGTTGAGAGGAAAAAGAACAGAAGACTCAAATTGAATCACTGCGGCACTCCCGAATGAACGAATTTATTGTAGAAACGACGAGGTCCTTATCTTATATAGTTCGACAAACCGAACTTGATTTTTGAAAATCAATATAAACTATGAGGACATGAATCTTAGTGTTGAGGGACTTTTTCGGGCGAAAACCGCGTTACTGGTCCACTAATGTCTACCGACAGAAATTATTGATATAAATATATATATATATATATGTGAAGTTTTGATATATAAGTTGGGCCATAAGTTTTTGCACTTTCGAAAATTTAATAAAAAAAACTATGAGTCGAATGAAAAGAACACAATTTGGAGAATCATTTATTTTAATAATGTCTCTAAATGTCTACCATCTAATTGCGAATTTATCAATAACAATTAATTGTACGTATAAAATTGTACATATTTAACTTAAGAATCACTGTGTATTACATTATCAAAAAGTAAATATACTGTGGGTTAATATAAAATTGCATGACTATTTTAATATTTTAAAACCCAAATTCAGATTATAAAGTATTCTAATTTCAAATCCAGGGGCGTTCGATTTTTTAAAGAGACAATTTATTCAAATTACCCTTCTCCCCCATTTGCGTTGCCATTTTCCCGTCCGGGGATTTTAAACCAGCGGCTTTCACTCTCTTTTCTCACCCTCCCCCCTTCCTTTTGCGACCTAATTTAATTTTTCATAATTTTGTTTATTAAACCCTTTTAAGCCCTCTTACTAATTAACTGTATAAAATTTGATGCGACGGGGGAGCGTGCATAATTTCATTATTATGTTTAATGTTTAACGTTATTTTAAATTAAAATATAATATCCCGTAATAAACATGGGCATAAAAAACAAACAATGTTTTCTATGATGTATCGATTACGATACACATTAGAAACTAGGTACATTATTTATTAACAGTTCTACGTGTCTCGTTGCATTTTCTTTTTTTCAGCTATTGATTTTACAATGATATTTATAATTCATATCACTTGCAAACGAAGGCGTATGAAACTGCTTAGGGAAAATAATTTACTTCATAGGAAAACTTTCAAAAGTGGTATATGGTATATAATTGAGGTGGCCAAGACATATGCATTTTTAATATCCCGTACTTTTTGGTGAATAATATGCTTTAGATTTCAAACCCTGACTATATTTCATGATTCGAAAATACATAATTTAACTTATATATATTACATGTTTTGATTAAAAATGAATAAAAAAAATAAAAAGAGCAACAACACAATTTTACAATTTGTGTGACAATTTGTAACGATTATTAGTATTTATTACGTATACTCCAACTGAAATTTACTTTATGAACCGTTTCGTGAACCCGATAATGAATTAATAACAAAAACACATAATAACTTTGGTTTTGTTGCGGGGCTTCGCTCGGTCGTTCATTTTAATTGCCGGTCGCGCAAGGGTTATTGTGATATACGTTACAAATTACATATTTATTCAGTACTATATTTATGGGCCGTTATAGGGGCCGGCCGCGGTATTTTCGACCCCGAATGCCTCTCCGCATAAAGCATCTGGAAGTTGACGTGTGTGGTCCTCTTCGCCATACAACTTTTTTCTTTTCAATATATAAATAATAAGAAAAAACCACTTTCTTCACTTAGACTCTGTGCATATTTCATTGCGTGGCAGGGCTGCCAATGTAGCGGAAAGGGGGAAAATTGCGAATTTGATTATTATTGAAATTGAGAAAAAGGACAGATTGAGAATGATTGACTAAATACGACACTGAGATAAATTTATTATGGCGCTACTTACAAAAACGATTATAGGTTAATCGTATTTTTTTTAGTATTTTATTTTAAATTCGATTTCAATAATAAAAGTATAAATATATATTTTTTTATTATTAAACAGTTATTATCCTAAGATAAATGCAAAGTTTGACCACGTAACATTGGAATGTCTTTATAATAATTTTATTATTTACCTTTAATAAAATTCCTAAGCTTAATTAGCGAAATTTCGAACTAATACACTGTATTATTTTACTTAAATATAATGTCGAGGATTTGTTGGTAATAAATATTTTGTATATGATATAAAATAAACAATGAATTAAAAATTTATTTGTGCGAATATTTCAGCTAATAGTCACTAAATTTCTAAATTTGTTTGATGTAGAAAAAAAATACCATTTTATTGCAACGCACGAGCGTGTTTCGGGGTAAATAACTGGAGCTTAGCAAGTTTATGATACTACGTGATGCCTTTTGAATAAATGTTCTATTACATATTGTAATTACCAGCCCAAATGACTAGTGGTATAAGTCGGTGATTAATATCTGAAGGACCTGGTTTCAAATCTCACATGGATCCTAGAGTTTTCAAATTTCTATTGTGTCTGGGAGATTCGAATGTTTGAGTATTATATAATTAAAATTCCAGTCGATCATCACATATTAGGATTTCCTAGATTTTTCTAATCTCGCGGATAAACAATTAAAATAAAATTGAGTAAGCTCGTGCATACTTGTGTTTATTCCGTTGTAACACACTGGGCTAATTCATGTTATGTTAGAGTTATGATTAATGTTATTGCTAAATAAAATATTAAGATCCTTTGTTGATTTTATACTATTTAGAATAATTCCTATGATACCGTAGGCAAAAGTAGCAGGATATACCTTTTTATTTTTTTACAATAATACTGTGACAGAAAAACAATTACCGAAGTGCATCACAGATTCAAATCATTTTGTAAAGATAAATAATTTTTAAATTATTATAATAAAAACTTCGTAAATATATAGCTGTGTTTATGTAGTTTTAACAATAATAATTAATAAACATAATAAACATTTTTGGCAGGACACCCAGAATTGCACAATAGCCACGCTCATTTCGAACGTCATCAATTATCGTTTCGAATGACATCAATCGTGCTTTGAAAGTTGTCCAAAAAAACACTAATTTCATCGCATAAAATAAGCATTATTTGAACTTTGTAACTATCCAACGGTATCCCATCGGTAGACCTAAAAACCAGCTTTTAATTTGAAGGGAAAGCTAAAAACTAATACGATTGGCTCTTAATTTGCCTTAACTGATATTCGTCCAAGCTCACTCAACAAGTATAACACCACGAATTATTGGGCCCGATACTAACACCTACACTTTTCAGTACATTTTTTTGATCACTCGGCTACCAATTCCGAAATAATAAACATGAGTGGGCCAATATTTGATTCTTCTAGCACTCCATAGCATGCTAAGTACTAAATTAAGTATAACGAATCATAAACAACAAAGTATATATTTTTAAGTAGCGTCAACCGCGGTCAACTGATCGACCGCGTAACTATTCCTAGTCGCCCGCCAGAAAGAAAAATTTTGCAACAAAAAGCGATTAAAATTTACTATAAAGGTTCAATAAGTTTTTTCACAACCCTTTATAACAAAATTAGGTATTAGGTAAATAAACCCATATTTAATATCAGAGATTTTGATTTTTTAATCAATGCTGTTGAAAAACGAAACTGAGATTATTTGAAATATCAAATAAATATACAAAATCGTTAGCTATACTTACAAACGAAATTCAATAATAGTTGAGACATATAATTATTATTAAACAAATATGGTTATAAAAATAAATTGTTAATCAATCTTTCTGAATAAATAAATTTATCCGAGCTCAGCCCTGTCGTACGGGACATAATAAGTTACAATTTAAGACCGTAATAAATACGTTCGGCAGATAATGATAGCTTTTTAAAGCTTTGCTCCCATTGTTTATTTATTAAACTACGGACTCTGGCCGGCGGTCAACGCCATATTGACAAATCACTATATTCCCCCCATCGAATATTTATTTTGCGTCTGAGCTATATAACATATCTCGATTGCAAATCTATTTCTCTTTAATTGACATGTCCGGAAATTGAAGCGTTAAGACTATTTCAGTAAAAAAAAAAGTAATCTGTCAAAATAAAAAAATGGCTGACGCCACGGATACGAAGACGCTTATAATTTATTCGATTGTCGATGAGGCAGGTTTAACGATCGATGATCGATCGTTGATCATCTTATCGTAGATCGCGGACGAATTGCCGCTTTGAAGTGGCAAGTAACGTTTCGATGCATATTGATCGAGCGGTAGCGATTGGCAACACTGTGAATATATTATGACTTATTACAACACCGATTGTGTGATCTGATTTTTGTTCGATATTAGACCCTGATTTACGAAGTAAATATTGGTCCCCAAAGTAACATTTACTTCATCATAAGTAAATTAAAAAATAAGCGTTTTAGAATATGTAGCACATTTCTTACTAATTATTTCTAGAAAAAACCTCTTATTTCCACTGTGCATACAAATAAAAATACCATTAACTTAATCTTAGAAATCTATTACAAAGTAGGATCATACATATTTATTGTATTACTGTAGCTACCAGTTATGCAAATCGGCAATGAATAAAAAGTAATATTACCTCAAATTTAGAATATTATGTCTATAATGTCTATTCTAAACGCTATAATAAACTTCGCTTTTAAGATACATTCTTTAAGCTTCTTCCAGAATGACATGTTTAATGATACAATTATGTCTGTATTAACCAGCCACTGTTTCCCCAACTTTCAATCGATCATCGTACATCTAAATAAAATATCTAATCTAATGAAAATCAGGAAGAATTTGATTATATCAGAGAGAATGGTGTGTCTCATATTACATGAATATATGTAGTATGTTATATGATATAGGGTCTCACTTCTGACCCACTACAGAAAAACCCTTTGTGTCATATCTAATCATGTCTATATATCACGTGATTCAATATATAAATATTTTTTCCTCATATATATTATTAATATTTGGAAAGCCCTGATGTAAATCGGTGATTAAGAGCGTCTAATTTGTGAGGCAGAATGCGATTAATCATAATAAAGTTGACGTAAAAATTTAGTTCTTAATTATTTTATTAAGTATTTCGGTTTTTTTTACAAAACTGAATGCTAATTAACGTTAAATAAATACTATAAAAATGATACTAAATCAATAATTTGATACTAAAAATTAATAAAATATGAAAAAATAATTCGTTTTTATTAAACGACAATACGACTATTTTTCACAATTTTTTATATGCAAAACTGTAACAGTTTTGCTACGGTTTCAAAAAGTCTTTCATGAAACTAAGCGCTTCTACCTATCTTCCAATTTCAAAGTTTATCGGAGAAGGTTTCGAGGAGGGTTTGAGGTCTGCTTAAACTCTCAGTAACTCCAGCTTCCGGTTTATTGATGAGCTTTATAGACACGACATAAAATAACTTATTACGGTGTTCTGACGGACAAATGTGTTGTACGGAAGTTACATTATAAATGCTCTCAGAACAAGGGATTTATATAACATAGTGGTAATAATATGGGTTGAAATCAAGGACGGCGTCATTGTTTCGATTCCCGTCTAAAAATAACTATGTAACGCTTATTGTCCGTAATGTCTCAGACTAGTAACTCTGAGGTTGCGGGTTCGAGACCCGGCAGCGACACTCAAATATTTATTTATAAAAAATTGCGCTTTTATTAAAAACCAGCCCCAGCTGCAGTGACATACACTGATTATAAATTGTATTACACATAATAATTTATAATATAACTGTCATCTGTCGCTTTTGTAAATATTATTTTTATATTAACAATAGTGACGTGACATTTGCATATTTCATTCTGGGTGCTATTTTCAACTTTTAATTATTATTTATTATTCCGTTGAATGCTACGGTGTTTTTAAAAATTATATTTTACACATATTCATCGGTTTTTCCTATAAGTTATTATAATTAAATTCATTCAAAAACTGTTTCATGCTAACTGAGTATTTTTCGATACAAACAACAATATATCGCTCTTTAGCGTCCTAATGGTTAAAGACGATTACATGCTATTGCAATATATGCCAATGAAACCGCTAAAAAATTGAACAGCGACCTGCTGATGACCGATTATGTGCTACTGAAATACGTCATTGCAATAAGTTTGTAATAACAGGATGAATAAAGAATCTATACCGGGCAAAGTAGAGCAATAAATGTAGTATTTTATAGTTATTGTAAATTAATTCCAATTCATTTATTCATTATTATTTTTGATATACTATGAAATTACACAAAATAGTACCATATTAAAAAAAATAAACATAGATTTAATACATCCAATAAATAATTGAAGATTTAATCGTCAGACCTGTATGTAAATGGCTATTAATAAGTGAGAGTAATGATGATAGAAATATTATTGTATACTCTTTTCAAAAGATCAAAGTTATAAAAAAAAAAAACAGAAAAAACCCAGAATAGATATATAGCATGTGAAGTATTTTTATGTTTATTTTGTGTTTATGAATATTTTATATTAATTATTCAATAAAGTTTCCTGGTTATATCTGAGTTAAAATACACTTTTGTGCAAGCAAAATTAAATTTTATTAATACTTTGTAATATTTATAATGATCATTATTATTTAGAAAAATAATCGAATTTTTTTATTACAGCGAAATAATGATAGATTTAGAATAAGTAAATATGTTTATGTTTAACACAAGCAGTTTAAAAGTAAACAGCTTTAATAAATTCACCAGTTTAGTTCAATACAAACGTTATTTTTACATCACTAATATTTATGAAGAATAAAAACATTTTAATGCATATTATCTTTCATTGTAACACAAAATATTTTTTTTATAAATATTTAAATATATTTTTTTTATAAATTTTAACAGATATCGTGCTTAGACCGTTGAAAACCGAGTACATAATTTGTTAAATCTGTGTCACATTAAAAATTGGGCCCCAAAATATACGACGACAGATTTTTACCAAAGGAACAATTTATAGTTTTTTTTTTAAAAAAATTAGCAACTACAGCCACTAAAATCATTCCATACACAACCTTTTTAAATTAAAAGAAAATTCAATTCAGATTAAAAGATTAAACATTCACTTTGATACTTTCTTTTGTTTTAGAGAAAATGAATTGAAAAATTTATAGAGAAACGCATTTATTCTTTTTTCATTAGATATATAATAATACCATTACGGTTTTTTTTAATAAATTTGTAAATACTAAAAAATAATACATTAATTTTGACATTATATCGCTTTAGGAAAAAGCTTATTAATTTTAATTACAATCACTACGACTCGAGACAAATACGCTAAACATTTTTAAATATTTACAAAATCTAGAAAATATTTTTACCTTTGAGTACCGAAACCTCGAAACAATAACAAGTCTAATTATTTAAATGTTAATTTAATGAATATTGAATCTTACGAGATAAATTTGTATTTTATATAAAATTTGTTTTGAACCAATATTATTTCTGATAAGCTAATTTCTACTCAACTTTATACTCAATTAAATGTGTATTTTTAATCACATGTCACTCAACGCATCATACACATACACACAAAGTTCATTTGATCACAAATTAGCGTATCATCCCCCACGGAGATGAAACAGAGAGAGATGAGAAGCCAATTCACGTCGAGCAGCACATAGTGGTTAATTGAAGAGGAGCGCTCTTGGGTAATCATAGTCAATTAAGTCAATCAAGCTCAACTACTTACCCTGGCCCGAAGATCTCGTCTCGGAGAAGAACAAGAAGACCATAGCCACAACGATCCACAAGCGGATCTTCGACAGCCACATTTTCGCGCATTTCATGGAAGCACCACTATATAAATATATTTTTTTTAAACTAATACATTTTATCGAGAAAATAACACTATTTATTATTATTGTATCAAACACTTTTCACTTCGAAAGATCCGAATTTAACTTTTAAAAGTTTATCGCGATGTTTTTATTCGGTTTACGATGAGAGAGAGAGCAACACCCCAACCACGCGACCGTCTTCTCCGTCAGCTGACGGGCTACTGACGAGCATACAGTGGGATCGAAAGCTAAACGTTTTTTTCGTATACACTTGCTTGTGTAAACATTGCGGTCGAGTGGCTGTGAGTCGGGCTTTATTATTATTATTTGCATATCCATGTATCTATTTTATTAAATATTAATTTATCTTCAAACTAATATTTATTTTCATACAATTTTTTTTATTATATATTGAAATACATGCGAAATTTATTTTTATAAATACAAAGTTTTTTGGTAAAATATTTTCTTATTTTTTTTTCGTCGTATGAGTTGTGCAATTAGAAATATACATATACTGGATCTGGGCGACGGTCTGAATAAAGGGATGCTTTCTCAAGCTTCTTAGGGTTGTCTCAGTAGATTAAAGTGAGTGCACTTAGTGTTCATTTAACTGAACTCACGTTTATTCCAAGTCGGAAGCGAAGTGGTGGTTCTGAGTGAAATTCCCGAATGAAATGTTGGAAGAAATTGATTCATAACGGCCGTTTTTGCTTCATATATCCTGCAAAATGAGGGGAAGTCCAACGATTTGATTTAATTATTAATTTTTAAATAATAATTATTGTACCTAAAAGTTATTAAAAGAGAGTTCTTATAAGAAAAATAACATAGTCTGTTTTTGCCCAGAGTCAGAAACTTTGGCCAGTAATTCAAAAGTAGGAAATAGCGAAACACCTTTCTTAACTTCAAAAGAGTGTATAATTGCGAACATAAAATACTTACAATACTTCAAGCAGATACGCCCGACTATCAAATTAAAAAACCAAGAGTTCAACTAGATGTTCGGAGACGACTAGAGACTACGTGTTTTGCACCAATAATTTGTGATTGTACCAATTATTCGTGATTTAAAAAAGTGTTGCGAATATAATAATAGCACATAATTTTATAATTTGGTTCAGAATATGGAAGGGGGGTTTATTGGTGCTTACTAGATTTTTATGGATGCTTTAATTATTTTGTCTTAAAATGTTAAAGATTAATCAGACAATTATGTTAAATTCTGCTAATTATAATATATGATTAATAAAAAAATAAACCTGCTCAAACACCGATCCGCCCCTGACATTTTATATGTAAAAGTGTTTATTATAATAGTGTCGTTAAAGAAAATTCGCGCAACTTCCTCATTTTAGCATGAAACTTAACTCGTAAAAGCGAATTTTGAAGTTTTACAATGTAGTTACTCTTTAGTACCAAAATTTGGAGAAAGTCGCATTCAAAAACGAATAATAAAGTTTTGTGGAAACATTTCAAATACATAACATTTATACTTTTGATTAACGTTTTTTTTATATATTACATACTTGATTTCTTAAATTTTTTTATCAAGAAAATAAATCATGTAATATTAAGAATGTTGATAAAAATATTGTTTAAATATAAATATAAAATAATAAAAATATCTTGACATTTTTTATTAATTGTGTATTATTTATTAAACATATTTTTCATGGATAATAAAAAGGAATGTTTAATCTTAAAATTACTTTTCACACAAAATAATAAATAAGAATTAGCCGCCGTCCGTATGTGAGCTATAATATTCGTTGCTTCGATGAGTATTTTGCTCATGATGGAGTACCTCAGGGATTTAATTTCGGTCCTCTGCTACTTCTACTCTTTATCAACGACTCCGAATATTTATTATATGCTGATGACCGCTAAGTGTTCAGAGTATTCAGACAAATGCAGATTCGTTGTCTTTATAAAAAAATACCTGTAGTCGATCGACAACCAGAGCTAGCGCTAAGGAATGCGTGGCCCGAGGCAAGCCCTCCCCTTTTCCAAAAAATTGTAAAAATTAGTACTCGAGAAGAAAGACAAAAAAGTTGAAAATTCACATTAATTTATCCTCGGAACTAATTGAGGCAGAATTATTTCGTAATATTAAATAAGTTTCATTTTTAAGAAAAAGTATACGATACGTGTCGGAACGCTCGGTAACGAGCGTTCCCACTGCGTCGGTGACGGCACGATTTTATTGCTTTTGACGTGGATTTTTGACTTCTGAGAAGCGATAATTGTTTTTTGCGCTCTAAAATTATGTTTTGATGTACTTCTTACAAATCGTAACATGCTAAAAAAATCATGCGTAGTTCCTTAAGATGCGGGGTTCAAGGCGGTTGTTTCGCTCGCCTTGCCCTAACGCCGGACCTGTCGACAACCGACTATATTTTAGCACTGATTTTCAGATCCAGTTATTTTGGGCGAAGTTTGAACTAAGAAGATTTTGTAGGCACAACGATAAAGTTTGCGATAAGGCGCCGAGAATGCTCGGCTTCGTTATGCGGAGCGCGTGTCACTGTAACAGTTTATTAATGATTCGCGTTCTTGGATATGGCTCTATTGTCAGGAATCCCAGTGAAGTGAAGTACTTCTGTTGGAACGTTGGAGAGGAATCAAAGAAAATCTCATGTCTACAAGAGGGAGTACAGGTTATATACATAATTGTAACTGGTTTCTCGGCGTAGCGTTTATTTAATAAAGTTGCAAATAAGTAGTGTTGACAATCTGTTGATGCTCAGCGATTTCCAACTGCGGGCTATAGAGCGCCCTAGAGTCGCGATCGCGTCCCTTATTATTGCTCGTCGCAGCCAGGGCGACAGCGCTCGAGAACGCTTTTTTTTACAATAACCTTTACAATGATGCTTTCCTCGATAGGAATGAGGAGATAAAATAATGTATATAGGATGGTGAACATCTCGTTTTTAAAATATTTATTGCTATAATTTAACATTTCGTGTCAAATCATGATGGTCAAATTTGTAATAAATAAATAAATAAATTAAAATATTATAATTCGTATAATTTGATTGATAAAACTTCAGAGTTTCAGTTTGTAGATAATTATCATTTAGGGGTTGATTTCCATGGTTACGTTTTGTTGGATCAAATGCTATCAACCGTTCCTTTTCATCGAGTAAGTTCAACCACAAAAATGTATCCACCAGTTATATTTATACGGAAATCAAAATGGAACGAGGTTAAACGTAACGCTAACCTGCCATGCGACGAATCTGGAGCTCAAGTCGAGTATATTGAATCATTGATCAAAGGTTCAAAGAATATATCGAAGAATTGGAAGAGCTCTTACGAAGTAAATATATCATATCATATAACTCGTTTATAAAAACTTTTATGCTTTGAGAATAAAATACTATGAACATCCCTAGTTCCTTATTTTTTCATACGATGCAATAATGCATTATTATGTTGCAAATATAATATTTTCCAAGACTATCAGATGCATTTAATGCATCTTTGAATGCTCGATCATGAGAATATTCTTGTTACCTATTTTTTTTTAATTGACACTTCTGGATTACTCTCAATTTCAGCGGCTTCAATTTTGTCTTCAACACAAAAATCTCTAGATTTTAATTGTTTAAAACATTGCTTGTTTGTTGCTGGTTTCTGTGGTAGTCAAATGATTTTGGTGGGACGTACAATTACCATTTCATTGTTAATATTTTATGCATGGAATATATTCTGAAAGAACTAAACACACATTTTTAAAAATGATAGAAAATGGTGCAAAATCAGGAGCATAAGATCGAGAAGAGGAGAAAAGAAAATGAAAAATCGCTGTGGAAATTTTATGAAGGACTGATGAAGACAAAACGTAGAGAAAGAGAACAATTGTCGGCTAATGCAAAAGATACTATTTTTAAGGAGAAAGCTGATATCAAAGAATTAGAAAAGTAAGATGTTGAAATATGTAATCTGATGATTTTTAATGTTTAATGATATTTGATAATTTTTTAGTGCTTTCCTATGTGCTGAAGTCATGAAGGAGCAAACAGCACAGAGGGAATTCAACGAGAAGCTAAAACAAGAAGCTAAGTTAAGAGACAAGGAATATATTGAGTTCATGGTTGAAAATTTTGAAGAATGGCACAGAAAACAATGTAATAAAATGAAAGAAAGGAAGAATAATGCCATTGAATATTCGTTGCTCTATCAAAATGAGTAAGTTTTATGAGTTTATATTTTTATATTATTGTTAAGTGATGATTTTATTGATTAATAGAGTCGAACAGCGTCGCATGGACAGAATTAAAGCTAAAGAAGATCAAATGAAAATAGAACGAAACGACATGGAGGACGCGCTTGCCAAAATGCAAAAAGAAGATAAAGAAGCACTCGAGATGGTTAAAAATAATTCACATTGTATATTGCGTTTCTATATGTAACAATTTAAAATTGCATGCTTTACAGAAATATACCAAGCGGGAAGATTTCAGAAATTATATAGATTATGTACTGCAATTAAGGAAGAAGACACTGGATAAAGAGGAAGAGTTGTCTTTGAAAGAAGAAAAGTTGATTGAAATATATAAAAATTCACAGCAAAAGATGGAGCAACTGCGTAAAAAAAGAGAGAAAGAAGTGAGTTGTAGAATTATATTTTAAATTCATATATTTAATTTGGTTGTGTTTTAGATTGAAGACATTAAGATTAAAATCCGTAAGCGAATTGCTTCTTTTCCGAACAAAGAAGCCGAGAGGCAAAAGCAAACTGATGAAACTAATCTAAAAGCTAGTGAAGAATACAATAGAAGAGAATTGGAATCTATAGAGAAAGATCAAGCGCATGTTAAAGCCGCTAAAGAAATGCGACTCGTGAATCATTTAGAATGGTTGCAGAGGAAGAAGGAAGAAGAGGAACACAAAAAGAATTTGAAAGAACAAGAAGTGATTGAATGGTAATTTAGACCAAAATAACTCATTTCGATTATGAACATAATATCGATTATCATCTTACAGCATCAATAATAGAAAATATACGAGGCAAGTCTACGGTCAAGTAAGAAACGA
Source organism: Plectrocnemia conspersa (assembly GCF_051122295.1). Classification (NCBI taxonomy): domain Eukaryota; kingdom Metazoa; phylum Arthropoda; class Insecta; order Trichoptera; family Polycentropodidae; genus Plectrocnemia; species Plectrocnemia conspersa. Next base: position 8,138,853 of record NW_028277175.1, on the reverse strand, counting down.
GAAGTTAGCAAAATTGATGGATATTAAGAGTTTTAATTTGAAACAGCAGGTCTGTATTATATACTATGTTTATAATACATATTTTTTAATGGAAATATAAATTTAAATTGCAGAAAGAGACTAAGGATTTGAAAATTCAAGAAAAGAGTGATAGGATACAATTTTTTGAAGATGAAGTCTTGGGGGAGATGGAAAGTGCGGATATGAAGTATTTCTCTTATGCTTCTCAACTGCTTGCCGAATGCGAAATAGCAAATAGACCCAAAGATCCAGTACTCAAAACAATAAGGGTATTATGATCTTATACATATAAAATGTTATTAAACCTAAACTATCGATTCTTATTATAATATTATTTTAGGACTACAAAAAACAATATGCTCATACCCAGAAGCATATGGCCGATAAATTAAAGTCAAATTTTCCTCACTTCTTCCCTGATGAACAATAAAAGAGTTGTATAAGATCAAAATTGAATTTATTATCATAAAATATTGTGCCCAATCAACAATGTCTAATGTGTTATTTTATTTTCTAATCATAATTTATGGCAATAATACTTTTCAGGTCACGATTCGATCATGTACATACATAAACAATAAATGGCGTCCGTACATTAAAATAATTCCAATAAATACGAATAATAATGATTAAAAAAATGAGCAACATAAAAAATGGCACTAGCCTATAAATTTATATAGTTTGTACTTTTTCAAACATTTTCTGACTAGAAAAATAATCTATATATATATAGAACAATGCATCATTATAATACTTGTGGAACTTTGGTAACTATTTATCTATAATCTAATTGATTTAAAAGGTCGATAAAAGAAACACAACCATCTTTTACATACACATCTTTGAAGGCACTTGTGTTAGTCAAAAATAAAACCATAAACTCACAAGATCGGTTGAATAGTTTCTAAACCTTCAATAATTGAGGCACATTTGAAAAGTTAGTCCTAATTGTGTCCGATCACAAAAAACAAGACGTACAAACTATATATACATACACTTAAAATATATACAATCCTATATACAAATTATGCTTAAATCATTTATACTTATTTATAAATGCAATTATACACTGTACAGTTCGTTATATCTACACCGAATTGTCATGGACGTATTTGCTCAACAACTTAAATGTGTTTCTTAACGTATACTACAATTGATCTCGAGAATTAAGTGTCCGGCGTCTTTGGGGGTCCAATCCGCTCGTGTAGCCAGAGAACATTGATGAACCTTCGGTTCCTGAAGTGGGACTGGAAAATGAGATATTTTATGAATAACAGTAAATTTACAATCATTAAATAAAGATTCAAACTGTTAGTTTCACAAATCTTGGATAATAATTAGTAAATAAATTTAACCAACTATAAAACTATTGAAATAAAATAAATAATATAACACAAATTAGACAGATATACAGTCACATTTTTTAGTTTCACAAATAATGTTAATAACTTAGCAGTATAAAATTACACAAGTAGAACAATATCCTTAAACAGTAAAAAATTAATACCATAAGCTTTTCAATTCATACAAATGTTTTTTTCATGTAATTTAAAGAATAAGGAATGCCGAATAATTACCAATTAAATTAATAAAAATCACAGTACCTTCTCAATAGGTAAACTTCGTCCGGAAACTCCTTCAGCTCCTGATGCGAATCTCTCGTGACGCGTGGCGATTCGTTAATCGTGTGCCACTTATTGGCGGACAGGCTTCCGATGCCGTCTTTGTACAAAGTGTTACTTCCAAACTGATATCGCCGATCAGCCAATCTGTCTGTCATACTAGAATTCACTGCCGAGCCCATTGACCAGCTTTTGTTCGCTGGTTTGCTCAACGGAGTGTGATACGACGTGTTAGACTGATTTAGTGAATATCTAGGACGAGCCTTGTCTCGCGACGATGGCGATACCGGTATGTGAGTATAAGATTTTGACGAACTATAATTTTTACAAACATATTATATACTGTATCAACAATAATATAAATTATTGATCAAATTACCGCAATTCAGTGGGGAAGGCGTTGGGAACGTTTAAGTGCATGTTGGCCGCCAACATATTACCGGTGTGCCATTTTCTTGCTAAGTATTTGAGACGATTTATAGCTCTGATTGTAAATACGACAGCCCTAAATAATCAAGTATTATGTGTTATAATAATTTTCATATATATATAAAGGCACAAATTTCCGCATACAAACCTGAATTTTTTCTTTCCTCTTAATTTGACTGGCAAAGCAATGTCGAGGTTTTTCTCTTCGATCTCCTCGTACGATTTTACAGTCTTTGCCAAATAGACTTTTTGAAACACGAGTTGTTTGCGATAACTATGAAGTCTCATGTAACGGCTGTATAAGAATGTAACCTGCATAAAAAAATCAGTTTACAGTAGCATACAAAAAAAAACAAAATTAAAAATATATCAATAATCCGCGGTTGTATTTTATAGCTCATTTAAGGGAATCGCACAAATACAAGTATGGGCTGATCGACATGAGAGACATCAACGGATCGTCCTGTGAGCAGCACGAGAACGACAATTACAGTTACTCCACCAGCTCTTAGCCTGTGTCTGTGCGAGTCTCCTTGAGTCTGCCTGTGTCGCTGCAGTTTGCCTCGATGTGACCAAGTGTTATTTTTATATTGATCGTTTGAGACAGCTCTGGCGAGTCACAGATATGGATGTTTACGAAATGCCCCCATCTACCCCAATTAATGTCCCTGCTAGGGTACTTCAAAACAGTGAAAGATCGATCACAGTACATGTACAGCGATAAAGCTCAAAGAGTTAATAGAAAACATAGTCCAGATGGCTACTTCAGGGATTGCTAACCAGGGAGTTTGAAGAACAATAATAATATACGCAGAGTAGAACATATTGTCTAGTGCAAATTTTTTCATACAATGGATGGTTAACATCTTGTGACAGTGATCCGTGCAATATTTCCAATTGTTGATGTTTTTCTTTTATGGTAACGAGATCCCTCTCCCATTGTGTAATGTGTGGCCAACTTTCTAAATTGGTTAATAATTATGCAGTGTCGGAAATCTCTCTTTTGGTTATTCAAGTGGATGTTATGGTGACCTCTAAATTGTAACTAATGGCGCAGGTGGTTGAAAACCCTCACAAATACTTCAATAAACATTTAAAGAGTTTGAAAAAATATAATTATAATATATCTTTGGTTATATGCATACGAAAAATGATGATTACGTAGAATTTTGTTTTTAGAACAAAATATTTAATTGTGTCAATCAATGAAAAATTTTGTCAATTCAAGAAATGCAGTAGCGACACATTAAGTTTTCATAATTGGCAAGACAATGGACAGCTAATATAAGTTATTCAGTAGAGTTCTCAAATTAAAATGACGACAAGATGAACAGACAAATAAATTAATGAAGAACAAAATTACCTGCTTATCGGCATCAGACGGTAAGTTGATCATGGAAGCGCTGTGCTTCAATTCGCCAAATTTTCCCTGATTCTCCAGCTCTTTGACCCTCGACTGAAGTTCACGTCTCTCGTGTGTTAATTCGTTCACAGTTTCTGATTGTTGAACGTTCTCGGCAATGTGCCTCTTCAGCAACATTTGCATCTCCTGCAATGCATATCAATAAATCGCAAATTGATACATTAAATAAATTCTTAATTTAACGTAAAACAAACCTTCAGATGATGCACCGTTACAGAATCACTCTCGATGCCAATCTTCCCCGTGTTTCTTCCATTCGCGTACATCAGCTGAGCGTTCTTCTCCTTCTCCGTTTCTAAGCTGTGCTTTAAATACGCGACTTCTGTTAAAAGCTCATCCTTTTGCTGCTCCAAACCGTTCTATACAGATAAATCATAAACTGATAACAGATTCAACACAAATAGATGATTTTTGTAAGTACAACTAACCAGAACTTTTTGTGATCCATATTTGCCAGGGGAAGAGTAGGAACTTTGCATTGACAGCAACTTCTTTTCCAACTCCAAATTCTCGTTAATTTGATAGTGCAACTTCTCTCGCAAGCTGACTACCTCGTTGTGCAAGTCCTCTTTAAATTTCATCAATTCGTTCATTTCTTCCTTTAACGTAAGAGTCTGCTCCTTGCTGGCGTCAATCTCCTTTTGAAACCACAACTTTTCGCGATCGAGTACATTTTGAAGATCGATCATCCGACTCTTGACTCTGTCATATTTAGTCTTCTGTAGCATTACTTCGCTCTTTAACAATTCTGTGATCTCAACTTGATCTTCTAACTGAGATGAGACATTCTTAAATTCATCATCGTTAGCCAATTCTTCCAGTGAAACGTCAGCATCTGACTGGGCCTTTTCAGATTGCTTTTTGATTAGATTAACTTTTTTAACCAACTGATCAGAGTTTTTCTTCTCCTTCTCGAGCATAATCTTCAACTCCTCTTCAGAATCGAGAGCCTCTTCTAAACGACTTTTCAACAATTGTATAACGCTAGAATCTTGAGACTGTAACATATGACAAATATTAATAAACACCAATTTTTCAATCAATACCAATACATAAGATCACATACTTGAAGATTACTCGACATTTTCTTTTCCGAATCTAGAAGAAGCTGCAATCTAGCAGACGTATCCTTTTCAGATTCACTCTTCTCCTCTAAAGCTTGCAAATCAGTAATAAGCGAGTCTTTCACCTCATTTAATTGTATAATCAAGTTATCTTGCTCGTTAAGACTATTTTCAAGACTAAAGACATGCTGTTTTAGTCTACCGTTCTCCATTGATAGTTCATGAAGTCTATTTTCACGATCAGATTCTGATATAGCATCTCTTTGATATCTACAATAAAATATGTATTAATAGCAATTTATAAGTGTAAAGCGATTCAAAATAAATACAAACCTATCGATGGCGTTCCTTAAAGACTCAACCTCGTTTTCCAAAGTAGCGCATTCTTGAGATTTACGCATCAGTTTATCGTGTAATTCTTCCAAATTGCTTTCTTCATGAAGTTTTTCCAAAACGCTCTTGAGATGCAACTCCAGCTGCTCTCTTTCAAAAGCAATTTCTTTCAATAGGTTGTCTTTTTCAGTGATATGCATATTTAACTCTTCATTATGCGTCTTCAGATCTACAATTTCAAGTTTTGCTCTCTCTAAATCAAAGACTTTTATGTTCAGATCTTTCTCTTTTGAACTCAACTCTGACTTCAACTTAGATATGTGCTGTCTTATATTTCCCACGTCGATTTTATCCTTCCTCTGAGCATTTTCGACCGACGGAGGCGATCTAGGACTCGTCAATTCGCCAAGCAGAATTTTAAACTCGTCCAATTTGATGATCTCTTCAAAGTCTTTGTTGCTATCGAGCGTTTGCTGATTTCGCTCTTCAGTCAACGCCGCTTCTCTCTGCGATACGTTCAACAAGTCACTCTCCAGCTTACGCAAACTATCCTTCAATTTCTCGATCTCATTTTGCAAATTTAAATTCGTTTCCTTTAAATCTCTCACTTTATTATCATCAGATTGCAAATTCGCATTCAACTGAGATAACATATCCAATTCTTCACATTTATTTTCCAATTCCGAGCTCAATTTATTGACGATATCATTTTTATCATGTAATTCTCTTTCGATACTTTCAAATTTATCTAAATTTGCATTGAGGCTATCGATCTGCTGATTCTTCTCCGATATTAACTGCTCTAATCTATTCACTTCTTCTATTTTATTTTTTAGTTGCAAATCTAACCCTCTGCCTTCAATTAAACTATACTTATTTTTTAGTTCGGATAAAGATCGTTCAATATCATGTTTCTCTTTTGCTAAATCCATGATCAATTTCTCCCGTCTTACTATATCTTCTTTTAATATTTGCAATTCGTTCGCTTTTTCATTAACCTCGCTCATTGTCTCTTCTACTCTTCGTTTCAAAACACATTCACTATCGTTAAATTTCTCCAATTGATTATTATAATACAGTTTATCATCTTGCATCGTTTTAATACTATTCTGTAGCAAATTTTTCAATTCTTTCATTTCATCCTGTACAATCGGAAATTCGGCTAAATGTTCTTCCGCTCTAATTAAAGCCATCTGCTTAGATTCAACCTCGTTTTGCATATTCATGATGTGATTCTTCAATTCAATTATAACATTAGTGAAATCATTTTCATCACAATTAATCTCTAAACCGGTTTCTTCCAATGATTTCCTTACAGAATTAATATCGATGCTGCACTGTATAATCCTACAATCTGAAGAATTCGCGACTGAAAAATTAATTCGTTTCGGTTCAACACTCACGTCTTTGTCGTCCGTCGCATACTTATTGGGAAACATTGAGCAATTATCGCTTATGTTATCAGCCGTCGAGTGTTTGTCGCTCTTCAACGACATTCCAAAAGCAGTAGTCTCATTTTTACTTCTCTTATATTCATTTGCTTCATCGACAGGACTATGAAGTTCTTCATTCGGCATCATGGCGCAGGAATCGTGAAGAGTTGAAGCAGCGATCGGAACAATGTCAGTATGAACTGGAGCTTTGGTATTATTTAAATTATTCGCGCCGTTCAACGACACGTTCAACTCCCCGGATAGACAGTTTTGGACTTCCATATCGGCTCTCCTCAAGACGTCGGGCTCGTCGAACTCGGATATTGAAAGTATATCGCTCAAAGTCCTTGCAGACAACTTTGCTTGATCGCCATCGTTGTCGCTATTCGATAGATGCTTTATTAATTCATCTGCGTCGATTTTAAGACCTAAAATGATAATGATTTAGATTGCTATTTTTCTGAGTCTTATATAATACAATATACTCACTCAATATATTGTCGATATGTTGCTCTTTATCCGCCAGTTGCTTTCTCAATAGTTCAATATCGGCGTTTTTATCTGCTACGACAGATTCGAAGAACTCGGGTAATTGATCGTGATGCACTCGGCTCGTTTCCAATGCTTCTTGAAGTTCTCTATTTCTCGACTGTTGCTCTCTCAACTCTCGTTTCAATCTCTGTATCACATCTTTGTTTGTGCCTGTGCACGCACTCAACTCATGCTCTTGATCGCCGAGCCGCTTCTTTGTGCTCTCGACCAGCGCCTTCAATCTAGCCACTTGCTTGTCTCTGCTGTCCAGGGCTTCTCTCAAAAGCTGTGATTCAGAGAGCGCTTCGTCCAGCTGCAATCGGATGTCTTCGGTCGTTTGGTGAGTCATAGCTTCGGCGGTGTGACGCGTCTGATCCAACCTCGACTGCAACGACGATATTCTCAAGCTCTGTTCCGACATCCTCTCTTGGAGAATATCTCGTTCCGTTCTGAGCTCCTGAAGATTTAACACAAAAATATTACGAGATCCAATTGAGGTACAACACAGAAAATAAATGACTAAACCTTTAAAAAGCTTTCAGAAACTGGTGGCATTTTTTGATTAAATTAACTTAGAGGCATATTTATAGGAAAGAAAAACAAACTTTTGAGTGCAAAAGATGATTTGGTTGCAAAATAAGCAACACTTAAAAACACTAAACAGCATCCGAGCCAAGTCAATTGAACAATGTGGGCAGACTCACTACGTCGTTGTATTAATTGACAGACAACAGTCAGCAACAGGATGTTCAACGATATATTTAAATAAATATCATTGTAGAAGTGTTTTGGTACAGATACATATATAATCTGGTTTATATTGATTCCGTATGTTTTTTATAAAAGGTTAAATTTTAAATTATGCTTTAAAAACTACTTATTATACTAAAATATAATACTAAATAAATTACACTAGAATAACATTTTTTTTATATTTTTTGAAAAAATTCATATTTATGTCTATTTTAGTAATATTGCATTTGTATTAATATTTATTGCGATTATTATAAGTATATTTTAAACACAAATACAACCATACAATTTTAATGTTAGTAATACTTAAAAGTATGGTTTTGTTAAAAACAATATTGAGCAAATATTTGGTAGTGCATTTTTGACAAAAAAATAAAATAAAAATAAAACTTTAAGAAGCTTAAAATCAACGCATTATTAACACATTACAATCCGTAAGTTTAGCGAAATTTTAAATGTTTTGAAAAAGTGTGACTTTTACAAAAATAATTATTAATATATATATTTATTAACATCTCTCGATAAAATTTTAAATATTCTTTACATTTGCACGATATTTTTACAAGCCAAAGTTGCATTATTTGTAACCCTCGAAACAGCATGAACGAACATAGCGAAAAATTTCCTTAACACGCGAAAACGCGTGAACGGACCATAATGTGTTATTTATCTATAATTTAATTCAAAATATTTTGTTTAAATATATATATTGTAAATCTTCCATTGAAAAATGACGTAAGGTTAGGAAAATCTAGGAAAACCTAATATGTAATTATCGAATAGAATTATAATTATACAAAAATCACTAATTCCGATCTCCCAGACATAATAAAAATTAGAATTCATATGGGATTAGAATTGTTTTTTTTTTGAGAATGAATTATCTAATTTTTATGCCATTTAGAATATGCTTTAAAACAATTATTAAAAAGGTTTTAATGATTCAGAAAATTAAAATATTGCGCCATCAGTTCACGTGTATGACGCAAATAATTTGGGTAGGTTTAATTCTAAAAAAATCCATCCCCATTTAGAAATTATGACAACTATTTGAAACAATATAAATAAGATTAAATTGATGTGTAAAATAACTTAATGCTTAATTAAAAATTAAAAATTAAACAAAATTTTTTATTATTAGGAATAGCATGATCATCCTGTATAAGACACCACATGTGTTTTATACAGAGGAAAGGCATCGTATACCACGAATCTTAAACTTTTATCAAGATCACATTAATATTATTTATATAATATTTAATGAATAAATTTTGAACATGCGTATATAACCTTAACGAAAGCTTTAACGCGTAGATCGACACTATGTTTAAAAATATCAAATGCGTTCTTGTGATTATTTCGGAATCGACCTAGAGTTCTAAACTTGGCCAACTGACAAAAGGGCCACTCTAATATTTGACGTTATTCATAGAAGTTTGAGGCGCAGCGTATCGTAAAACAATGACCAAATTACACGGTTCGTGGATCGTGACCCAGATTGTCGCACATATGTACATACCTGAGCGACGTCTTTGAGTTGAACGAGCTGCATTTCCAAGTCTGATATTCGCTTTAAAGCAGCGTCTTCGGCCTTCAAGTGCCTGTGTAACCCGTCTCCCAGCTTGGACACTTCCAAGAGCGGCAACCGAAGGAGGAGCTTATTCGGAGACATTGGCATGACAAACTGCGACGTATCCGAATCATCCTATCAATCAAAACAGTATAAATTATCACAATAATATTATATTAAGCAATTAAATGATGTTATTATATACGTATTCATTTCTTTTCTTCAGATCTTTGATAGAGACATCCTCGCTCGGTGAAGAACAGCTCTGAGAACAAACAGCTTCGTGGACATTCTCCAAAACTGACGTATGTTCAGCTAGTGTTTCAACCAAGACACGTAACTGCACCCTCATCTGTTCGACCAATTTCTTTTCAGTCTCCAACTCAATAGCTATGCTACTTGCTTGCCTCTCACCGGCTGCTATCGCCTCACCGGCAATCTGCTCCGAAAGCTCTTCTTTCATCTTCTCCAGTTCTTTCAATAATTCATTAACTCGCATCTCTTGCTCTTCCGTCAACTGCTTATAGCTATTCAGTTCCTCTAACAATTTGTTCTCTTTCAAAGTCTTCGACTCTAATTGACCTTCTAGATTGCCGATAATGTCTCGAAGCATCGTCATCTTTTCAACGTTGGCTTTCAGATCAGATTCAACGCTGTTTCGCTGATCTTCCAACGTCGTTATCAACGTTGACATCTCTCTCATCTGTACTTCAAGCTGTTCAACCTATTGTAAAAATCAATATTTTAATATCTCATTTACGTTACATAAAACATGCATCAATAGATAAAAGATATAAAAATATTAATGTCAAAGCCAATATTTACATAAATAGTATTAACTAATACTACGGATTAGTATAAAAGAATAGCGATAAAATCGTTCACTGTAGAATAACTCACATCCGTTTTGTCAACATCAACATCGGCAATCGGCAAAGTGTACTGATAAAACAAGATATATGTAATAAAGCGCAATTCCAGCCCGGCAACCATAAAATAAAGAAATATGACAAAAATACTATAAATACATAATAAAGATTGTATGCAGTAATATATAATATATATAATACATGCTAAAACACTATACAATGGCAAAGAAATTATGATACTTCAAATGTGAGCTGATCTACACAATTAAAAATGAGGTGAAGATTGCGAGCAGTTATTGACCATATCGATGGTCACATCGAACCATTTAAATAAAAGGTTTGTAATGACTTTATTTCAATGATTATATTTTAGCTATAATATTAACATTTAAAGTATCAAGTGATTTTTTGACCATCTGTATATTATAAAAAATATCTGATATACAGTAATATGTAAAAAAAAAACACATCATTTCTCGAAATCATTATAATATATCTGTAATCTTTTTACTCATTTGGGGGTAAGTTTATATTGTTTTTTAACATAGACATACCCCTAAATGAGTAATATTATTTTTGAGTGGTTATCTAGCTCAGCGGTCGCCAATCTTTCGGACTTGACGGATCACTAAACCTAAAAAATCGAACCCCGCGAACCACAACCATGGTATTTTTCATAAAAATAACATTTTAAATATAAAATGGTACTTGTTTTACCGTGAGGGAGGTTTAGTGCTCGCCCACTTATTTCCACTACATCCAATTATGACGATCTGGAGGTATAATTAAATTAGCTTGTTTTTATACTGGACTTTATGACCGATACGTTAGTTTAGATTAGTTATTTGGAATAAGCGTGAGATCTGGCAACTTTATTAATAATTGCATTGCTAATACGCAGTTTATTTTGTCGAAAAAAAAAAGTTGAATTACAATATAATAAAACATTTTAATAAACAAATTTCAAGTACATGCAAATCACTCCACGGACCACCACAATTTTTTCACGGACCACCGGTTGGCAAACGTTGATCTAGCTAATTGACTGTAAGCTTTCGTAGTAAAAGTAATTATAAAAAAATGAATGCCAAATCGTCCACAGTTTAGTTTGAGTAAAAATGCGATATTATTGTATATTCCATAATATATTGGCAAAACAAATTTCAGTCTGTCGATTATAATTAATCATCAGTTCAGACATTATTAAAAAATCAAAATGGGTACAATAAATAAGATTCAAGATAAAAATAACTACCCATGGTGAAGATCAAGTGATACTACGAATGTGCTTATTTATATAATAAGCATAGAATTAACATGGTGGATATTACCAGTGAGTATTTGTGAAATATTTCATAAATATACTTGGAGAAAACTGTGTATACAGTGGTATACCTGCCAAAAAAACGTTATTGGCGGAGGAAATGCGTCAAATTAGCTAATCGACAAGAGTGACAATCTGTGATGAGAGTAAAATAAATTTATACGTATCATGAGGTGCATTACGTTCATTGTCAAGGTTTCAAATGATACAGAGTAAAATGTCTCTAGACAAATATATCAAATAATCTGGAGGTGCTTTTTATATTCCATAAGGGAAGGTATCCACTTCATCGACGGAACAGTAATTTGTCCTGAATTTTTTAATCTCTTCGAAGGAAAAGCACACGTTCATGGATTATTCGGTACCATATCATCAGACAAAAATAGCAAATAATGTTTTTTATCATTTTGATCAAAGCAGTGAAAATGAGATTAAAAAAATAAATACTTCATTAAAATATTTTAGAACATAATGAGAAATGTGGAGACGTTTTATTTTATTTTTATGTATAATACTTCAATAAACAATTAAAGAATCTGAAAAAATATATATTTATAAAATATATATCTTTAGTTATATACAAAATATTATGATTTCAAAGGTGATGCATTTTTTTTCACGCTACTGTATATATATTTTAACCTTACAAATTAGATATGTATATTAACAATAACAAAATTCCTATAAAATACTTTTGAGCTACAGTAACATTGCTACTTCCACCAAATAAACATACTACTATAATAATAATAATAATATATTTCAATGATACTACTAAATAAAATATTAAACAAACCTCTTTACAAATCCTTGTATAATGTTGAGTCTTAGAAGTAAGTTTCGAATTTTCATCTTTAAATCTTTCGAGTTCCTTCTGAAACTCGTCTCTTTCTTGCTCTCTTTCAGCGGCTTGTTCTTCAAGGAATTGTCTAGTTGATCGAAGCTGCTTATTGGCTGCTTCAAGCTATTTAAAAATATGAACGAAAACAATAATATTTCATGTCGTGAAAATATTTCATAAGCAAAAAGATATAATGCAATATACGTATAAACATGCCTAACGTGCTCTGTATAATATATAATACAAATATATAATTAAATGAAACAATGTGCCACATAATAATAATGATAACATTCTATGTATATAAAATAACTTCAATAATATTAAAAATATAAAAACATTCGTCTAAAATATATTTTATATACTTAATAAATCGAATACCACATTGAGATTTTTTTAGCTAATAAATAAACAAGGACAGATATATAAACATTGAGATGCACTGAAGTATAAGCATTCGATAGAACAGATATCGATGCTAAAATCGGCCACTTTTACCTTCTCGCAACATATCGAATGAAGTATCAACGATGGACGCGAATCCGATGTCTATGGTAAAAGATAAATTTCTTATATGAGATTCTTTCCATTTTTTCTTTATAAATATATAGAATTCATACTTGATAAAGTATAAAAAAAAATTATTTTAACATAAATAGTATAAAACTATTATACAAAAGAGAATTATACAGTTTTTATTGTTTATTCAAGCCATATTTATGGTCATATCATAAGTAAAGCACATAAACAACTTAAATATGGCAAAAAATAGAAACAAAAAAATCATCACATGTGCTGTGGTGTGAGCCGGTGCATTATAATTGTAAAGCAGCTGTTATTGTTTTAGATGCTTCAATTTTATTTTTATGTAATAAATCATTTGATGATAACTGCGTGCCACTCTTACAGTTAAAATTGTCATACATTTTGATTAAGATTCATAGAAAGTAAATTTAACTTCCTAAAGCTACTCAATTTTCAATGATTTTTAGTTGTTTAAATTTTGATTTAATACTCTATGAGTATAACACCATCAAAATAAACATTTTTTTAATTAGCTCAGTGAAACTTAGAAATAAAATACTCACTTGCATCTGAAGATCTTCCTTTTCTTTGGTGGTAGACTCGAGTTCATTGGTCAATCTGCGTACTGTTTCATGATTGGAAGGAGTCTTCTTATCGATTGATCCGTCCATGGTGTGAGATCTGGCACTGTCGGGCGTGCTTCCATCGCATCCTAATAACGGAGGCGGCGACGTTATACCTAACCGAGGATGCGGAGGCAGTGACATCGGAGTACGAGGATGAGTTCCGATACCATATCTGTAAAATACAAATAAACATTAGCATGCTTCTTTAAGCATTTATTTCATATGAATATTACCCTTCGGATATGACTTCTCTATTCTCTAGCTCAGCTATTTTATCAACGGCAATCTGAAGCTGCTCCCTGAGCTCCAATTCTTGATGTCTGCTATGAACCAACGTCTCTTCCAACTCCTTAAAATTATTTTTTAATATAATACATAACCCATTTGATGTTTTTAATTCAGCTTTAATGCACAAACCTTTCTAGCCATCTCGCATTGTTCGTGCACGTCTCGTAATGTCTTGAGATCATTCTCGGGCTCAATAGTTGGCTCCTCGTCGCCGCAAACTTCGATTAGTCTTTCGTCTGAACAAAAACATTGTCATGTAGCAAAATATTATAAAACCATAAATACAAATTAATCCCTACCCTTATAACAAATCGAAGGCATTCTTATAAAATAAAGCGTCAAGTGAGTGTAACAACTATATTAACACTGACGAGTATTGTTGTAAATAATTCAAAAGACACTAATTATCTTACCGCCTGCTAATATGCTGAGTCTCTTAGGTATACGGGGCGCAGTCATCGCAACCAGCTGCTGCGCTTCGATCCTCAGCTGACGCAGACACGTATCTAGGTGATCTTTAAAGCTCGCGCTGATATCGTGTGTGTGCTCCAGCGAAGAGAACGAGCATTCCGGATCGATGTACGTCATAATATCGGTGACGTCGGGAGCGAAATGCACTTTACAGATACGAGACAGAGTGCTTGAGTTCGGATCAACATCTTCGATAGATGTATCAAGGGTTGCATTCAATAATTTAGTCGGTGATCTATTACAACTGAAACAATTTATCATTATTTTTTTAAATAATAAGGAAATAAATAAGAGACGTTCTTCTTACCTCAATATTATAGTGTTTTCGAATGTATCATTAGCATTAACTTTTTCGAGCAAATCGCCGACGACTAAGTTATTCAATTCGTCCTCGCACAGATTGAAATAGTTCATCAGGTATTTCAAGCTCTTCCTCAACTCAATCATTTTGTGCTTCATCCCATCCCTTGAAAATAAAAGACATGTTTATTAATCAGAAGAGGTTGCACATACGTTTCAATGAAGTTAAATTGTAATCTATTAAATAGATCAAGCTTCCACTCGCTTATAAAGATTTATATTATTAGCCATTAAGTGATGGAAACATCCTCATGGAAGCATACGCATATGCTACAAATCAAATCATTAAAAAGAGCATCATTGAAATCCGTCGTAAATCGTTCTAATAAAAATATCAATATGTTTTATTACTAATGCACTTTATCTCAATTTTATATTTACACATGCAGGATATCTTTAAATAATAAGTATAAAGTTCATAGAAAACAAAGAGAATAATTGTGTACATTAAGAATCAGAACTTTGGTCGAACGTATGTTTATTTTTTACAACATTGTAAACATAGACATACTTGAATCGATTGATATGCACACAAACATATGTTATACAAAGAATATAACGTAATAACCAAAAAATAATTATTGGTTACATTATATGATTTTTGAGTATTTACAAAAAAAAATTAATTTCAGCACAAAATGATCTATTTTAAAAAATCATAAATGAATAATTAAATACTTAATGACTCAAATAGTTCTTAACTCTGATTTTTCAATACAACTCTTATCATTCTATGATTCAGTCGGAAATAACATATTGTCAGCTCAATTCACATATCCTATCTTTTGAAAAGTAAATACTATTATTAAAAAGTATTTTTATTAGTTTTTGAGTAAAAACTATTTTGATGATATATTTTCATTACTTACTTTAAGTTTTACTATCTATAATATAAACATTTTTATTTAAAATTAATATTATAATTTATACTTGTATATTTTCAATGTAAATAAAGACTTTTACCACAAAGATAAGATAGCTCGATTAATATATTATTAAATGACAAATTCCACGATTTCATTACTTCAGAAATAACATACGTATACAACTATGTTAAAAAATTAATTAAATATAAAAAGTAAATTAATGTTACTAGAAAAGAGTCTGTACAAAAATTTGAAGTAATTCATTTAGATGTTAAAAGAGAAAATGATAAGAGCTAAACAATGATATACATATAGTTGTTTGTTATTACATAAAATAAATTCCAACAAAAATCGTTGTTGGCATTATGATGCTCTAAAAAGTAATTTGATCTGTGAACTTGAACACACAGCAAAAATATAAAATTTATTGTAAATCATAATCAATACTAAGTACTTTGTAGATATACAAAAATATTGAAAAACGATGAACACTTATGGGAATTAATTTTCACTTATTATAATTAAAGCACAATAGATTACCTTTCCTTGACGACATCATCGAGATGTCTGTTTTTATCAAACGCTTCGTAGCGCTTAAGTCTCCACTCATTTTCTTTGGACGTAAGCTGCCTTGTATTCTCCTCCCTCAATGTCGCCAACTACAAAAAAATATGATCAATGATCTGTATCATGCAACTAAAAAAACATACAAAGAAAAACACAGTACCACAAACATATTTTTTTTCACAACCATGTAGATGTTTTAATAAAATCAATTCGTTACAAAAGTCATTATTTTAAATCACTTGATTACAAACACTCATCATTTAACCATAAAAATCATCGCGATAAAAATAATATCACATCGCTATAAATAATATGAACCACATGAACAGTTTTTCTAAACGCACGCGTTATATTATTATTAAACACCCAGTAGCTTCAATTAAATCAACGTTATTTTTAAACACAAATGAATGAGCGTCAAAACATTAGACAGCGGCACAACCGACTTCAAGCAGAAGCAAATCAAACGTTACTGAACTTGGGAGATCAGCAGTATATGTAGAAAGGCGTGTGGTTCCTGACAGGGCTTTCCAAACACGCACTTTCTTTAATTAATTTATTTATTTAACGACTACATAGACTTTATACAGAAATAAATATTAGATAATACAAAAAATGAATTTATAATATATACCCCTAGAAAGTGTGGAATAAAAATTATAATACAATCTAGTGTTGTTAAAAATATCGATAAAAACATATTTATAATTTAAATCTCAACATGTACGACTTTTTGTTAATTTATGAAGTTTTAAAGACGACAATAATGTTCACATATTACAAAAGTTTCAGTGATATAAATATTATTAAATATAAACCAAAGAAATTATATTATAATTGACTTCTTAAAAAAACACTATTTTAAATGTATGAATATAAATAAATGGTTTGCAAGTTTTACATCATTAATAAAATAATTCTATAATTAGCCCTTTTTAGTATTAAGATTTAATTTGTTACATAAGTAAACATATTTAGATTCTGTTGGATATATAATACAAGCAATCATCTAGCAAAAATTAAAACTTCACCAATAAAAATAGTTACTATATCGTTTCTAAATATAAAACATAGAGTGGGGCCAAGATGAGTTCATTGTGGTACTCAACTGGAACAGTTTAGTATTAAAAATATAATAATATAAGAATCATTGATATTTTGAGCAAAAGCTTTTTCCATAAAACAACTTTCATTTATAATTCCCTTTTTATACTTTTTAATAAATAAAAATTGTTGTTAAAATTGCTGAAGTCAGGGTAAACCAAATCTATTTGTTTTCTAAAAGCATTAGGTATGAAATTTATCTAATGTGAATCAACGACATTTGTAAGTTGAACCAATTTCTCGTTATTGTTTTTTAAATGGAAAACAATAGAACTATAAAAAAAATTCTATAAATATGTTCAAAAAATAAACCGGAGTAATGATGAGTGAATTGAACGTATGTATATCTAACTAACTCACAATCTGTTTCTAAATTATGAATAATGATGAAATGGATAGCTCTCGAA
Organism: Plectrocnemia conspersa; assembly: GCF_051122295.1. Lineage (NCBI taxonomy): Eukaryota > Metazoa > Arthropoda > Insecta > Trichoptera > Polycentropodidae > Plectrocnemia > Plectrocnemia conspersa. The sequence continues at coordinate 8,121,426 of NW_028277175.1, read as the reverse complement.
CTGACTGTGTTAACGCAAATAGAGTATAGAGTAGTAATTATCAATATGATTTTTAACTCACTTTTTAAATATAAAAATTAAAAAACTGTTTTTCCACATTCATAAACAATATCTACTGTTCAAAGTTTTATTAAAAATAATGTAAAAAAATATGATTTAAAAACACTTCATGAATTTTAACTTAAATAATTTTAATATGTGTACGAAACGTAATAAAAATATTAGTGGCCTAAATAGCGATACAGCTTAGCATGCATATTTTTCACAACAAAAAATCAATGATGTGCAATACAAAGTGTAAAATTAGTGTATTCGTTTTTTTTTTAAATATAAAAAAATCTTTTTATTATTTTTTATAATAATAAATTACAAAAAAATAAATTATTTTATTTGCAGATTTTTACCAATGCCAGCATATTATTTATAAAAACCAGGGCTGTGGAGTCGTTAAAAAAAAACACGACTCCGACTCCGACTCCAATTCCGATATTTACCAACAACACGACTCCACTCCGACTCCGACTCCGACTTCGACTCCGACTCAAAAAAGTTTAATTTTATCAGGTATTTTTGGTGTTTTTCTACAAGTTTAATATTCATACGCTTTACACATTCATTATTACGCAATTAAAAATTGATAAATTTCATAATTTAAAAAATGCTCGGAGTCGCTCATTTTTCACGACTCCGACTCCGACTCCAACTCCGGCCAAAACACCACGACTCCACGACTCCAACTCCGACTCCGACTCCGACTCCACAGCCCTGATAAAAACACTAAAAATTTTCGCTGTGCGACTAAATTAACTGCGATTTTTTTTTGAAAAAAAAATAGTCATTTTTTTCGATATCTAAGAGCGCGTGAAACATGTTATCATCTGTCCTGCTCTTTATATATTCTCCTCTTATTAATGTACAATATTTTATATAAATATAAGGTGAGATAAAAAAAAGGTCAGTTTTTGGCTGAAACATAGTTTGGGTTTAACAACAAATCATTGACGACGCATTTTGTCACGCTCAATGATTTTTTATTTTAAAAATGACGGAACAAAGAATTTTGTATTAAAAATGGAATCAATTAGTACGAATATTGGAGAGGATGCCTACGAATGGTAAAAACGACTACAAACATTGTGCTTAGTATTTACCGAATTAAGATTAGGGAGATTGCTGAATAAATTGGTATTTCGTACGATTCATGTGAAGCAATTTTTTGTCAAATTTATTTTAAAAATGTGTAATTTTCAATAAATATCGCTGATGACTCGCTTATGACGCTTCAATTATGGGTATATGGTTACATTAAAATGGGTATGTGACATCGAAAATAACCTTTAATTTCGCTCTGTAAACGAAAGGCAAAAAAAGCGCGTCAAGTTTGACCGAATGTCAAGGTTCTTCTTATTGTTTTCTTCCATTATAACGGTATAATCCGCAATGAATTCTTATCACTGTTTCGTAATGCACAATCAATGGATTGTGCATTACGAAACTCATAAACCTGGTCAAACAATAACAGAAAATTTTAATCAGCTGGATCGTTTTTGATCGTGCACTTGTCAACAGAACTTGAATAGTTTTATATCAAGGAACTTGGCTCGAAGATTTTATCTCATCTAATACTCCTTTCGACTAGCATTATTTCGAACGATGCAAATTTGATGTGAAAATAAGCTATCGGAATATTTTTCATCAAAGCCCTCCAACAGTTTATGCTGATAGAAGTTATATCTTTAGAATAAACTTATATTTTGAATCATTAAAATAAAAATGGGTATATTAAATATTATTATTTTTAAGCGTCATAAAATAAATAAATATCATACAATATTAGTACACGATTCATGCAGTACAAATAAATGCTATGAAACTAGTCACCAGTAAAGTGATAACGCACAATTTGTTTTCAAACAGTTATCCTAAATCACGTATGTACTAAATTTAGCACAAGGACAAATAAACTACTCGCGTTTGAATAAAAAATGTTTAAATGCCCAACTATATTCAATGAATAGTATTGAAAAGTTAATTTAGAATAAGCAATTAAATTAAGCAAAATTGGAAACCCCTGCCGTCAATGAAGGGAGTTTACAGTGGCGTCGTTATTAAGCTTCCCGCATGTGCTCACACATGTACAACTAACATATAATATTGAAGAACACATGCATATAAAGGTATGATTACTACCGTCTATAATATATTGAAAAGATCCAGATTAGCAAATAATGGATAGAATCACCATTGAGGAGAAAATATACAGAACTCTGTTCTTATCTGAGACGTGGTTGACCCGCAAGAACCCAGAGAAGCGATAAAGTAAACATGATAATGGAAACAAAGCGAGAATAATACACAATTAATTGACATAATGATTGGCGTCATTATTTATATTAATAAAAATATCGTTATTTATTATTAACGAAGAAAATAAACGCACCGCTTCTTTTTTATTATAAACACAACGACGGAAGATCATGATTCCTTATGGTAGAGCACCGACGAGCGATTGATGGTGTTTATTTATGTATTTCGACTAAGCCATAACATTACCATTTACCATAAAAGGGTTACAACATTGGCAGTATTTCACAAACTGATGTTTATCTTACTATAATCTAATCGATACTATGACATTGCTGTGTATAATGTAAACATTGAAATGCGATAAAGAATATTGTTAAAGGAAGGGCAATAACATCAACAGTGGTGGTGTAATAAAACAAGAAGAAAGTCAGAGTTGAGCGGTGGTAATCTGAAGTCTCCATTTACAAAGGATAAGAAAGCGATTGAAGTGATTGTGAGACAAAAGCCAACTTTGTGCTTTAGTTTCTGACTTGTATACTGTTATTTAGCGATAAAAGATCCCTTGTTATTTGGTTGAATATTTTAGAAAATTTTAAAATAATTGGATATACATACTTTAAATGCAAAGAACATGCAGTATAACCACATGTAATAAAAAGTAATTGTACTACAGTATTGTCAAGTTAAATTAAAAACTTATTGGGAATCGAATTATGTGTCTTGAAATTGTCTTTCGTTATATTTTTAAGATCCAGAATAAAATATTTACATTAAGCTACTTAGAATATCTTGATTACAAACACTAATTGAGAAATTAAGAGGGGCCGCCAAATTCATTTTAACCCTTTGTAGTCCAAAGTTGTTTTAATAAGTGTTGCCCAAAGTCCAAGCCATTTTGAATGAATATATATTTAATTAAAAATAATCGATATTTTTGTATATGCGCGACGTGTTAACATAAAAGGAATACATTTTCTTTATCTCAGGTAAATCTAAAGGTACCTAGCAGTTCCCAGTAACTCTTGTTATGTAATAGAGGAATGACCGCGTCCTTTTTTATTATAGGGATGGCTGGTGAAGTGAAAACATAACCAGGTATTGCATACACAAAATTCTTTCTATTTATACATTTTTACCTCCATTCAGATTTTTACCCAAATATTCAACGGAACATGCTTCACTCAATAGTGTCCCAATTATCAATCACTCAAGTCCCAGTTATATTTAAATAAAAAACGTATTTATAATATTTACATAAACAGTTATAACTCAAATGTGAATAATGTTACTTTTAGCATGAGTAGAAATAAACAAGTATACGAGAGATAAATAATTCGAAAATAAATATAATATTATTGCGATATTGTAAAATTAATATTATATGTGCAATAATTAAAATAAAATAATATAAATAAATCACGTTCCAATCACTAAAATATCACAATAGTCAATCATACATACATGTTTTTTTAAATATGTTCCATTTTGAACAAACAAATTTACAATTATCTACATACTCCTTACTCATAAGGTTCTTTCGGATAATAGTAACTGACAAAAAATAATGAGTAATATTTTTATTGGAATAAATTGGCGAGTGGTGCTCTGGCCCCTGGTATAAAAATTTAAGAGGCATCCAAAAGCGAAATCAAAGACGATGTTGTACTAGATTTATTGTTCCAAAAGAAGACAGATTTGGCACCCGAATTTTCGGATTTTTTTTATAATTAATAAGTGTTTTAATTAAAATATTTAATATATCGAAACAATAGTTGCCGGGGTATTCGAATGCTTTGGTTTTGCTAATCAATAAACATGGTGAATTATGCGGTACTCTGATTATTTTTTCTGGTAATTAATTAAAATAATAATACTAATGTCATGACCGGTATTGACATTATTAATATCCCAATGTTTATTTTCTTTGTGTCTTTATGTAATTAGAAAATTTCGAGTTCCATTATTATTAATTACATCCCGTCACCATATGCCAGCCATACTACGCACATTCATCAATCCCTTACTTACCTCAAAGTTTTTTTTATACAATATTTTGCCCTGAAATGGTCCCGACCTATATAAAGTAGGTCAGTTATTTCCAATATTTTTTAAACACAGATTTATTTGTATGCGATCCACGGTGTATTGATAAATTCATTACAAAAATCGCCATGTTATGATTTATTGTACATGACACATTAAAAGATTGATGTCCTTCACATTTACTAAAAATTGTAGCGGCTTTTGACTTTTTCAAACAAAACGCAGAGCAATGGAACTCCAACTATACCTTGCCGAAAGCAATTAAATAACGAAATAATGCACAGTCCGTCTAAGATATGAACGCTCATCGTCACAGTATTGGTGAGAAAATATAATAGGGTGACCATGTGAAATTACAAGTGCAATTAATTTTTACTTTTTTAATTTAATTTGTTGAGGAAAGTGTAAAATATCACTTTCTTACTTATTTTGTTTATTTATATACATATTTAACTCAAAAACATGATAGCAGTTATGGAATCACTCTCCAGGTTGAATATTTGTTTAATATAATATTTTTAAAAATACCAATAGAATATCACAGGAATTGTTTTATTGATTATAAAATTACGCAACATGACAATAATTTATAATAAAAATATAACACATTATAATTTTTAATTCAATTTCCAACATATGGTCACCCTACCCTTAAAACAGCCCTGTTTTAGTATTAGTAACGCTCTCCTATCGGTGTAAACAAATTCGCAGAAAACTGTATATGTATGCATGCATGCGTACACGCGTACAACGATGATTAGCGCTAACATCTTGGATGGAATATATACTCGTTAGAACCGCACCCAAAAAAATGGTTAACCAAATATTGTCTCCGAGCGATCAGGTAACAAACACCGTTGCTGAACTTACACAATCATAAAGTAAAGGCATCGTTAAAATCAACTAGAAATTCTAATAAGATATATGTAAGATTAAAACAAACTTTTCGATCTTATATAAGCCAGAACGATGCCATAGAACTTTACTTTAATTCGGCATTTAACTGATAACTTCTCCACTTGTAATACCAACGAAGTAGTAACTTCGAGAATTTAGTCCGAAACAAATCAAGCGGGGTCAATGCCGAGACGACCATTTAATGCCCGAGAAAAGCAGCCAATTTCATTTCCACAATCAGTTATTATTCAGTCAAAAAATCATCTGGTATCTCCAAGAGTTGAACTCGATCTTCGAGTACGGAGTATTTTTTTTTAAATCATGATTAAGTTAAAATTCAGAATTTATATAAAAAAACATATTTACCCAACTCTTAGCGATCCTTTCCTTTTCACATAACCAAAAAAATAAATAACTATTTACGGATTCTTTTAATCTAAAGCAAATCGCACTTGGTGTATGTTAAACTTGCCAATTTTAATTTAGGACTTCTTTCACGTATACAAAATAAAATGGAAAAAATCTAAATCCGATTCGTTTCTAAATAAACTGCATCTGCGTTTTAGATGACAGGAATTTCGAACGAGAAGCTTTCATCCAATTAAGAGACAGCATAAATAATCAACAGTCAAAATCGTAAATCAATCTCTAAAAAAAGGGGCGATATATTACGTGATGCATTTTTAACAACCAAACAAGCGGTAAAAATATTTACACTCTTACTAAAATATTCCAATTTAGAAACCACGCAATGCTTTCGTAATCCGAGTCATGAACTGTCTGACGCGGAAATCAATTAATCTAACAGTAGTTTTGAAAGGCAATCATCTGACAAGACCGATGAAAATAAAATAAAACAAATTCTGGAGCGAGCTGAAGCATTCTTTTTCGTGTCGAAATTCTTGGAGAGCTTAAAAGTTTCGGTTCGACGGAAAAGCTTGACTCTTATGAAATGTGTTTAATGAGATTTCAAACTGGTGATCAAAGTGATTCAGCTTCCCGAATTCTTCAAACAAAGCGATACATGAAAATCTTGATCTTGACGACCAGTACTAAGAATATGGAACAAGTAATATAGCTATCGTCTATAATACGCCATTGCATTGATTTATCGCCAATAAATAATATTTACGTGGATAAGTTCGCGGAATTGGAGACATTTAATTTGTAACATTTTACTAGGTTATTATCGAGTAATCAGCAATTAAACACATCAATGCGTAATCGATAGTGCATCACGGAGAAAATTTAATCGGAAGCTCATCAAACCCCCGTAGAGGGGACAAATTCCCGGGGCCCATTCTCCTTGAGGGGCCCAATCATAGCAAGAATATATTTATAAAAAGGTAAAAACCGACTTCAAATAATGAATCTGTACTAAACTACAATTGTTTGAGATGTATGTACTGATGTATTTAAGGTATAAACTCCTTCAGTCCTTTTTCCACATTCAAGAAATAAAATGAGCGGAACATTACCTTCAAAAGCACCCACTTTTTTGGTAGTACTTTCACAATAAACATTACTTTTTGAAGCGGCTTCGTTTGTGTTAAAATTTGTTTACAATTTATTGCTGACTTTATTGCTTATTGAACGTATAAAAAATATTAGACACGAGAGGAAATATTCAACGAATATAAATTAGTAGCAGTAAATTTAGGTATTCGATCTGAATTTCCAGATCGATTACCTAAGGAAGAAGCAATAGAAACATCGAAAAATCAGCAACAGCACTAGCTGAAGTATTTAAATTTAATGATTTTATAGATTGTATTATTGATAATTTGACAACTGGATTTAATGCAGAAAAATAAATAAATATTTTTTACTAAAATGTATTTACATCCGATGTATAAATGTTACAGTGAATGTATATTTTTTGGTAAAGTTATATTTTCACTAGTAAAGTCCAAATACATTTTCACCAGTAGATGTATATTTCTACTAGCGAAAATATAATTAAACTGATGGGCACTAATAAGCTGCTCTAAAATGTCTACGAAGCTCAATTTGTCAGTTGCGAAACGTCCATTTGCTGTTCAAACCCAAACCTAATTATAGTTTTAGAACTTTCATTAGGTCAAGTCTAAAATACAACATAACCCAACTCATCTCTCAGGGGAAAATAAGCTGAAGAATAAAAACAGTTACACATCGCATCTCACATATTGCTCCATAGTTTGTCTGCATCGATATTACACTATGTTTTAAAAATATGATAGCTAACCTTACCGATATTACTATGGACTTCTAATATAAGAGGGCTGATCAAAGTATAATTAAACCGAATTTTGGTCAATAGGAGAGCGCAAAAACAATTGTCCCTTCTCAGAAGGCAAAAATTCACGTCAAAAGCAATAAAATCGTGTCGGCGCCGTCGCAGTGGGAACGCTCGGCAACGAGCGTTCCCACTGTGACGGCGACGGCACGATTTTATTGCTTTTGACGTGAATTTTTGACTTCTGAGAAGAGACAATTGTTTTTTGCGCTCTCCTATTGGGCAAAATTCGGTTTAGATGTGCTATATTCGATTCTCACTCGTATTATTGTTATAAAAAGTATTAAAATAAACGCTTAATAATCGATCGTGCCTAGATTATGACAGATATTCCTCTCTGTAAATACAAATTTGTAGCTTTAAATATTTTTTCTATACTCTCGGCAGAAAAAGACCATCCGAGGGGTTGTGCGGCGCAACACAGTCCAATTACGAACCCAAAAATAACAAGTAAGAAACGCGACACGGTTGAATCTGCGCTTTCTCAGAACTCTTCCCTTCTGTGCATAGTCAAATCAGCGCTTGAACTAGGAAACGCACACCCACAGATATTTCTAGTGAGGAATCCGAAGAGCGCCAAGCATTTTTATCCATAGTGCATTCGACGACACGCATCTTCGTACGACCGTAAAACAAACTCCCCAGAGAGCAGAGGGGTCTATTCTTAGGAGGACCGTGCGAGCGTTGCATTTCACAAGTTCGGTAAACTCAAACAGCGGCATTATAAATAGTAGATTATATATCCTACGCCAGGAGATTCGTCCAGCAGCTATACGGCATGGGGAGACGGTTTATATTGGTGTACGTAGGACAGAAGCGCGAATGACGCGGAAGTGACGATCGATAGATCCGAATTAAACCAACCGTGTCGATTATAGCATTGGTGACATTGAGTCTGCATCGATTCATAACTCACTCAAGAAGTCCTTCCAGAGCTACGATTTTTTTGATCGTCGGAGTCTTGTTTTGGTCAACAATTAGAAATGATCTACAGCAGCAAAAAACAAAGCATGTACATAGAATGGGAGTCGCGTTGCTATTTATAATTTCGCGCTTATTCGTCCACTTAAAATAATCAAGTCAAACTACAACCAGAAGTATGCAAAGTATGAGTATTGACTATATTTGAGTAGCACCGATTAGACGTTTAAATTCAGCAAAAAATAGTATGTTAAATGGTCTTAAAAATGACATACAAAACACCAGAAGTGGTAACTCTTGTTTGTGTGAAAGTAGGCCTTGCAAAAATGCTTTGTATCATGAATATTCTCTCTAGTTTTATTTTTCCTTTTAAAATATCGAAATAATGGCATTTTTACAAATATTTATGTATTTATTTTATTTATTTAAATTAAATTAAGACCACCGTGAACAGCTTACCTCAATGCGTCACGATAGTCAAAAAATAATACATAGAATTATTACAATACACAAAAAATAATACATACAATAATACGGACCGGACCAGCTTCTGGTAGCTGATATTAGACAGATCAATGTGAAATCCCGCATATATGAAGGAGCCGGATGACGGCAGCCATAGGCGAGTCAGCTAGTGCGGACGTCCTGGCTCTAACGGGTATTAAAAGAGGACGCGATCGTGATTCTCGTAGATGTTTCGGAACCCAAAACTGAAATTCCTCGAGAATAATTTGACTGTCGACAACACCCTTCAGTAGTTAAAAAAAATGCTTAGCGACATACAACTTTCTGCGAGAACTCAGCGAATCGTACTCCAACGCTACTAAAAGAAAGGCGCTGGGATACCAAATATCCTATTATAAAGGTACCTCAATATTTTTATGCTCCTCATAAAAAACCGAACATCTTGGAAGATTTATTGTAAACGTCATTTACGTGCAGAGAAAACCCTCACATGCTTTCAAAAGTGATTCGGAGATATTTAGTGGAAGTTTCTCTAAGCAAAGCGTTCACAACGAAACATGATGAATAATCGAATGGGAACGGGAAAATGACACAGTATGGTACTTTCCGACACTAAAGGGCAGGCGGAAGCCCATCTCCATAGAGAATCCAAATCAAAATAAAGTAATCAAAAATAATTTTTAAATGAGCAGCGAGACTGACTTCGAAACCTTTCAAGTCAGGCATAGAAAAACGCCCCTTCGACTTCTCAAAGAGCGCTCGGTTTCCTTGAGGATCAGTACTGAAAACCAAGTACAAGAAGAAGGAAGCGACTGAGCGGAAAGCGTAAAAGATTCTTTAAAAATAGAACAGTTATTGCGCGAAATCGTCAGCAATATTTTGTGAGCCTTCCAAAGTTTTTCCATCGATGTTCATCACTTCCGACGTCGACTGAATAACGCGTTTAGTGTTAATGAATTTCCAGAACGCTTTGGGATCATTAATTTAAATATAAATATATGTAATATAATTTTTATTAAATAAGATACTGAAGTTTAATTGCTTAATGAATTAAGCACTTAATTACGGTAATTTATAGCACATATTTTACTGTAGGAGGCCTATTTATATATGTATTTATTTAAGTTTTGATATGGTTAAAACTTGGCGGCACTCTGTTAACACTGGCGTGACAGACACTTGGCGACTTCGGCGGGCTCCCACACTTAAATTTTAGCATGTAACTGTAATAGTATTCAATAAAAATACTACTGCAGCGGCTCAATCTGTGTCTAGTTGCCATCCGTCGCCAAATTACCAAAAGAACTTTTAGAAAGTACGATCAACTAAATATAATAGATACAACAAAAAGACTAAGAACATTCAACAGCGGTTTTGCTCCATGTTCAGGCTAATGGTTTTTATTGGTTTTTTCGTTTAATTTTTTTTATCTTCAACTACTTGAACGCCAGTGACTCCCAGTAAGTCACTTGTTAAATATTTTTTTTGACAAATTATTTTTTTAAAACAAATTAATAAATTATTTAAAAAAAAAATATTAGAAAAGATTATTGTAACAGTAAATTATATTTATATTATATTATATTTATTTTCAGAAAGAGATACTGACGCGTGAAGAGAAATAACAGATGATTCGCTAATCAGTCGCTGGCGTTTAAAGTTTCGATATTAAAACTTTAAAAGCGGTAATTGCGCTGAAATAGATATTTTACCATCATACCGCCAATCCGCCGTCTTCGAAATTTTTATTTCGGGGCATGTTGGACGCCGGTTAGTCGCTTTTTAATACTATTTAACTTAATAAATGATGGATAAACATTTGACCTCACGATGAAAAAATTATTCGAGTACTAAATATCGAGATTCGAAAATAATAAATTTTATGATCTCTAAAAAATTAATGTTCTTATTATGTACTGCCAAAAAAGTTGTAGATTCTATTTGGCATCTTACTTAAGAAAGTATATAATAACAGTATAGCAAAAACTGCTATTTAATATAAGGTATGCACTTTTGCAAACCTTTAAGTTTATAATGTTCAAATAAAATTAATTTTAATTAAAAAAAAAAAAAAATTCTAAATATAATACTATATAAAACACATTTTAAAAAAGGAAAGAAAAGTAGCATAAAATCATCAATTGTTAACGATATATTTTGAAAGAGTTTATAAATGTCTTATTATTATTATTATGCAAAATAAAAATTCAATACATATATAAACTTTCAATAGCAAAATTAAAAAAAAAAATTCCAGGAAAATCTTAAAATATAATACGAAATGTGTTAAAAATAATAAAAATCTCCATCTTGGTATCTATGACATGTCAACATCCATCACCAGAATAAACACTTGTGCACCAAAAACACAGAGCTTACTTCCTGTTTCTCATACACACATGGTAATACAAAATTAATTTTATCCATCTTATAAATCAAACTAAGATTTAATAACAAAAATAACTTACATCTTGAGCATGCTGCGCCTTCAGTTGCTCAATCTCTTTGTTCTTCAAAGCTATGAAGTTCAAAGGGCCGCCGAACGAATCCATGTTGGGGTCAGAGAGCAATACCTAAACATAAATAAGTTAAAAGCATTTTTACGAATGGAATAACTAGAACATTAATTTTTCATCACATATGAATAAGAAGGGCACTTGACCTAGAACTGTGCCCTAATTTTTAGATAAATATAAACTTCGGAAACATTTGTCAGGATCATGCAGAAAGCAACAAAAAATATTGGCACCACATCAAAAGTTGCGGTAGACGTAAATTAGTACATGTGAACCAAAAAATATTGAATGATACTTTAAATTTTAACTAATGTTCAAACTCTGTTTATATTATATATACTATGTACATACATGCAAATGAAGAATAAGGTATCAAATGATAAACTTACCTCGTCCACTTTTTTACTACCATCTTCGGAATCGTTTGCTTTTTCCTTGGACGACTCGATATCCTTATCCTTTCGACAATAATAAGGTAAGCATGCGATGATAAAGGTTATTTTATTTACAGTTATTGTTAATGGTATTCCTAACTTATATTATTAGTATTATTTACACAAATATATTTTATAAGGTGATGTTAAATATAATTATATTTACAATAGTCAAAAACACATACATAACTCATAACAATAGTTTTTAAACTTGTATACATATCAACAGTCACAGTGAATAACATTTTAGTTTCAAGTACTTAAGCTATCGTCACAAATTGAGCTATTTTATTAGTCTCTTTATTTTTTCTATAGCATAAACAATACTATGAGATGTAAACATTTATAAATCCATTCCTTTTTTTGCCACTCTGTATTTATACACATATAAATTATATTATAACACAATAAATCATTAGACATATTATTTTTATTTAAAATATTTTTGTATCACCTTTTAAAAATTTTAGCGAAGTGAAAAAAATAGTTACAATGGTATTTACTGCAAATATAATATACAGGCGGCCCTCGACTTTCGCACATAATTGGTTCCTGAAAATGTGTGCGAATGTTGAAAGTTCGAAATTAGAGGGAAGTAAAAAAAATTTGAAATTGTGTGTATTTTAAAATATTTATTTATCAAGAAAATATAAGATGTTTAAGAGGCGCTTAAGAAAAATGTTTAAGTGGGGTTTGCGTGTGTTTCCTTTGAAAAGTTATCAAGAGTTAACTGTTTTCCACTATTCTTTTTCTTTTCTTCATATAGTATTTTATAACATGCTATGTCTTTATTGATCGCCCTACGCACTTGAGATATGCATTCTCCGTTAGGATCACAGTCTTCCATAATATTTAAAAATTTGTCAAGATGCATGAAGGCTTCATTCATATTTTTCATTGTTAAAGAGTTTTCCAAAATAAACTTGTCTCATCTACATTAAATATTTGGCTAGAGGAATATTCTCCATCTCCAATAATTTTTTTATCTTTATCAGCATCAGCCGATTCTCTAGTAAATTTAATATGATGAAAAGAATACCTCATTTTAAAATTGTAAAACCAACCGTTACTTGCTTACTTGAAAAACCGTGTTAAAATATTTTTTTTTATCTATCCTTCCAATCCATGTGCAAACAAAGAGCTTTTGCTTGAATAATTGGAATACTCGGAGGAACATCTTTTTGATGTTGGTCATCGATCCATGATGACAAAGATTTTTGTATTTCATCCATGTTTTTTTTTGCCGTGTTTTTTTGGAAACATATCTTTAAAGATTGTAGAAATATATCTTAAATTTCCACAATTTTGAACGTATTCCTTAATTTAAATTATTTTATTTTGCAAAATTGAACATATCGTAGACCTGTTTGTATCATACGAACGTCCAATTGAAGCAAAAGATTCACCGCTATCAGAACGTCTACTAATTTCCATCTTTGTCTCGAATCGTGTGAAGTTTATGAGTCCTTGATTTCTTTTTGTTCATACCAACGCTGAAGTTTTTCCGTTTCTCACTCATTTTTATATTTTTTTTAAAAAAAAAAATTATTTAAAAAAAATGTTTTTTTTTTAAATGTGCGAAATAGCGAATTGTGCGAAAGTCGAACGTTCGAAAGTCGAGGGCCGCCTGTAATGCATTGTTAAATATTTTTGTTATTATCATATATTAATCAGAACTAATTCCTAAGATTCTAAAGCACTTTAAAGTATTCTTACAAATTAATGTAGTATTTATTATAAAAAAGTAACCCACAATATGCTATGTAAAAATATCTAAAAATGCAAATTAATAGAAAATTTAACTACTTCAATTACATATTTTTTAATGGGATTTATTTTAAAGAATATTAAAACCAATATAAATAGAGAGAATTAAAGAAATCAAAATGACCATTTAGATTTCATATAACTGAGGACCAATGATGGGAAATTTCACAGAAATGACTATTTATTAGGACCATCTATTATACAGCGATAATTAATAAAAACATAAGCGTTTGGATCAATACCTAAAACCATAGACTAATAAAGATTCTACATAAAAATGTGTTCACATATATAGAAAGATCAATCAGAGATTGTAAATATATATATATCAAAATAATATTAGTAATCTTTAACCAAGATATTAGCTTTCACCAAAATGAATTTTATATTTTAATGAAGTTAAAATTTGAATTATCCAAAACCAAATTCAACACCATTCAACAATATAAATATCTTCAAATTCCTACAATATACCTTCTCCAATTCCAAATCAGTATCGCAGAATCCGAAGCTATTCTCCGCCACCACTGTATTTTGATAAGTTTGAAGATCGGCTTTCAATTCAGTTATCTGCACCTTATAATCTCTCTCCAGCTCATCGATTTGAGCCTCGTACTTATTTACTATATCTTTGATCTTGGACAGTTGTTCGGCTTCCAAGTTTTTAACAAGAGTCTAAAAAATAAAAATATAAGTATTTGCAAGCAGGTAGAGAAATGAGAATTCAAAAACATATAATACATCGTAATGTGAATCTTTTTGAAACTCTTCACTATGACTTCGTGGTATTTTACGATATTGAGCAATCCCCTGCGAAGGACTACAAGTGAGAAGTACACCATCCTGACAATTGTTCAACGATTCCAAAGAGGAATCCACTGACATCTTTTTACTCTGCTCGCTAAATATCTCTTCAGAATAACTGAAAATAACAACCACATTATAAAACATATATTTTAATGCATAATACAATATTAAAATACAATTAATTACTTCTTCTCCATCTCGAAACACTTTTTCTCATAATAGACCCTTAACTCGTCCACTTCTTCTTTGTGCTTTGTTTCCATTTCACGCCGCATTTCAGTAATTTGGGGATTGCCCGATTTAATTGACAGTAAAACGTCTTTGAGACGATTAACTTCTTGCTCATGGTTCTTTCGTTCGTTTTCAATAATTTTAGCATATCTCTCCTCAATCTCTCTTTCGAAAATTGACGATAGTCTCGATTCAAAAGTTTCAAAAATTACTATTTGATTGTCGTTCAAGTCTCTTTTAATATCGCTGAATCTATCGCCTTCGTATCCGGAAACTTTCACTTTCTCCAGATCGTCGCTATCGGTCTGAGTGTAATTCGAACATTTTGAAGTCGACTGTTGCAATTTTTCCGAAGCATCCGATGCCAATTGAGGATTGTCAGTAGCGTCTTCGTTTATCATATTTTCGTGTTTGACAAAATCTGAGAGCTGTCCTTTGGTTTCGCCGCCGACAGATCTGGCTTCTTCTAGTAACTCGCGAAGCTTATGAAGTTCCCCAGACAAGTATTCGTTCTCCTGTATCAGTTCTTCGTTATGAACCTTTAATTTATCACGTTCTACAAAAGCTTCCTGTAAATTTGCCTGAAATTGCAACAACATAAGCTTTAGATACATCATTCATTCTGACAAATAAAAAATATATATATATCATAAAAAAGACAGTATAACTATTGAACTATTACTATATAAAAAAACATAATCATACCTGATGAAATTCTTCACATAACGGTTTATATTCAGTAGTGACTGTACTCAAAGACATATCTCTTTCCCCTTTATCTGGATCTTTATACACATTTTCGTCTTGATCTTGCGACGGGAACACATTTCTCGATTCGTTCAATATCTTCTCTTCGATGGCGCAGTCTTGTTCGTACTCTTCGATTTTCACCGCTGAGAGCTTCGGACCTAAGAATTTATTATGTACTTGCTCAGCAAACGGATCGAACCTCGAACTTATAGACTTTAAAAATATATGAGGTGGCGGTGAGCTTTTCATCGACGCCAAATTCACTATATTATGATTCAAGGCTATGAAATCATCAATCGGATTACTGAAAAATGAAAACTTTTCGCTCGCCGTTCCTCGTATGTCCAACTCGATAACATTGTCGGATAGAGTAGATTCTTTACTTTCAGCTTTTTCATCATTGTCACTATCATTAGTATCGTTATCTTTCGAAATTGGCTCTTTGGACTGATTTGAGCTGCCTGTTGCATTTTTGGACGAAATAGGAGTCACTGAAACGTCGAACTGAGTGTGTATTGAACTTTCATCGCTGATCCGCGGAAAATCGTTTTTAGATTTCTCACGATCTAGACTATCGGATTCTAGTGACCCTTTTTCGATTTCTTCGTTGTGCGAGATAGTATCATGAGATATCATTTCGTTTTCGGCGCTTTGATCTGCATAATCAGAATCTGATTTCGAAATGCTTTTTAAATGCAAACTAGGAATAGACAGGTCGCGATTGCTTTCGTCGTTGTTTGTCATAGAGACTTCTACGCTGTCGTTTCTGACGATGTGCTCGCTTATGCTGATGGAGTTTTCCGATCTTTCTTCAGGCGAACCTTTCGATTCATCTTTCGGCGTCGACGTGTCACCGCTTTCATTCGAACGAGATGCATCTAAGCTTAATTTACTAATTCCTAAGTCTACTTGAGCGTGCGTCGATTGACTTTTGTCTGCATTATTTGGTGATTTTTTATTTGTGAAGAAACGAAGCTGAAAAATAAGAAAATGAGAGTTACAACACTACTTTCAACAAAATAATTGCATACTTAGAGATAAAATAATTCAGAAAATGTATGAATTAAGGAAAGGTTAAGTACATTTATATGTTACTGTGCGAAAGTTTTCAGCACCCCACCCCTACTGTTGTTTCGCAATTTTAGGGTCTGATTTAACTGAGAATTTCGATGACTATTGGAATCGCACTGCAAACCGCCCCAGGGGAGAAAAAATTTCCATCCATTATAGTTTGGCATTGTGCTATTCCCAGATTAGAATTATCAGTAAGCGATGTTATAAATAAAATTTCTGGAATCGTTTGTATTTATGTGCAGAATCATTAGGCGTTGAGGTGCTGAAAATTGGAAGAGTTTTTAGAACCCGATTTAGTTTTCGTTCAGTGCCGTCGCAGTGGGAACGTAACGTGTGGGACACTTGCAAACGTAAATTTACTGTTCAAACCCAAACCTAATCTACACAAACCAAATTCAACTTAACCTAATGAAAGTTCTTTAACTAATTACAATTTTAGAACTTTCATTAGGTCAAGCCTAAAATTCAAACTCAACTCTCAGGGGGAAATACGCAAAAGAATAAGTACAAATAGATGGCACATCTGCATATTGCTCCATAGTTTGTCTGCACTTGGATATTACACTATGTTTTAAGAATACGATAGCTATCCCTTTATTGATATTACTTTGAACTACTGATATGAGAATATCATTCAAAGTATATTCAAATCGAATTTTGGTCAATAGGTGAGTGCAAAAACAAGTATCACTTCTTAGAAGTCAAAAATTCACGTCAAAAACAATAAAATTGTGTCGGCGCCGTCGCAGTGGAAATGCTTGGTAACGAGCGTTCCCACTGCGATGGCGCCGACATGATTTGATTGCCTTTGACGTAGATTTTTGACTTTTGAGAAGGGATAATTGTTTTTTGCGCTCTCCTATTGGTCAATATTCGATTTAGATATGCTTCATTCGATTCTTGTGTACATTTCAAGCCTTGTGTATCACAAATATTTAATTAAAAATAAAAGAGAACACAATATAAGTTTAAAAATGGTATTTTAATACACCTATTTTGTGAAATTTCGTTTATAATTAATCCTCATTTGGTTGCATGCACTTTTCGAATTGAGCGGATGACAATAGTCATCGAGTATGGTTTTGAGAAGTTGATAGTGAAAAAATGGCAAATCTTGAATTAATTTAAACTGGTAAATGTAGGACTCGATCGAATATTCACTGTTATTTGTTTTCAACCTCTCATTGAAAGCAAAACTCTCCCCGGTTTATAGAAAATTATAAATGGTTAGAAATCATATTTTAAAAGTTTGCTTCAAACCTAATCGAAGAATACTTGATTGATTAACAGCATGGTTTTCATGTATCTATTGTAGTGTAAATATATATACAATAGTATTATATTACACCACTTCAATTATTGTGCAACAATATTATACATGCTCAATTAATTAGATAAAAGTATGTCACAAAAATTTCAAAAATAGAGCAATGAGAGTATTTTAAATAAAAATAATTTTTATATTTATTTGTAAGTTAGAAATAATATGTTATCAGAGTATTTTAATAAATAAAGATGTACTAGAAATAGAGTTAATTTAAGAATATTGTACGGACAATCCGCAAAAATAAAATTATAGAGGGTTTCCTCAATGGAATTAAGAAACACCTTTGTGCATTAAGAAATAAATTATAATATTAAAGACTTTTTGTTTAGTGTATAAACAATTATCTATATTAAATGCTGTAGATGAAATGAAATTGCAGAGCAATGTGTAAAATTGCAATAACAATGACAAAAATGAAGCGACACTGACAATATCAAAATATATTATAGCGTCAATTGTTAGCATATGATATGCGCAGCTATAATTCACTTCCGATCAATCTAACAACGCTTATAATCAAAACGTATCTCACCAAATCCATCCGTGCAGATTTCGACGGACATTGCCGTTCTTTAATTAGATAATCTGCGTGAACTTTTGTCAGTACTAAAAATAACCAGTAAACAGACGGAGGGGGCGCGAATTCGAACGCAAACTGAACTCAGTGTCCACATCGCCGTTTGACGCTTAATTATGACGTTTTAGATGAATGTACAAGGTTTTAGACGTTATTGTGGCGCATGTTGATATGAAAGGTTGTCCAAAATATTTCGATACGTGCCTGCGGATCGGGTAGATCGGGTGGACCGGGTGAATCGGGTGAATTGGGCTCTGGGGACCGCCGCGAGTCCATAAGGGTGGCGCTCGGAGCTCCAGTTGCGCCCCTTTGTTGTTTCGCCTTCAAACGGCCCAAAGCCCGCCGTCACCCACGACGTTTGTTTACTACAATATGCACCCGACAACGGATACCTTTCCGGCCAGTAACTATTTTCTAATCAAAATATAATTATCATTAAAATTATTTACATAATTTATAATGATTTTTTAACAACACAAACTAGTAATTATATACTAGTTATTATATGTTCTACGTTTAAAGCTATTGTCGCTGGTAAGCTGCATCTTTGTAATTTTATCGAAAATCAAATTCTTGAAGATTTAGGATAACTGCTTACCTGGACTAGATCGGACGGTTCTAGTTCGTCTCAATTTTCATATATGTATTTCGAATCAGAAGTGAAATGTTAAAGTGGAAGTTCCGTTTGGAAATTCTATTAGAAGCTGCAAATAAAAATTATTCAGCTTTGAAATGGTAAAAAATGTATTTTATATTAAATATCTTTCTAAAATTGTCAAAGTACAAAGTGTATCCCTTAAAATAGTGTGCAACTATTTACAACTGCATGACCGAAAGTTTTAACGATAGGTAGTTTTAACGATAATTCTGAAATCTTTACAAAGGATTTTGTCGTTTTTAATTGCTCACTTGAGATTTAAAAAAATATTGCAGGTCAAATTGTTTCGTTTAAGTGACGGTTATGTTTAGTTGCGTGATTTCGGCCTATATTTGTCCTTTTATTTTTTTAAATTTATTAATTTATTTTGAGTATGGCAAAAAAAACGTGAATTAAGTAAAGCTAAAAAAGCAAATATGATTTAATTGCATTTGTATATTGCTTATTACTGACTGAATATATCGAAAATTAGCTAACACATTAATTGCTTATGACACGCTGTCCAAAATGCTTCGAGAAGAAAGCTCAACAATGTAGATTTCAGATGTTGTAAAGCCCGACACAAACCGTGGCTTTCAAAAATAAATAAAACTCGAAGATTAGAACGGACCCAAAAACACTGAGACTAGATATCTGAAGATTAAGCGAAAGTCCAACTTTGAAATAATTTTAAATTAATATTGGTTAATATAAAAAAATATTAAAAACTTAATTTATTTTAAAATTTTAAAAGCAATAATTTTTTCAAAATAATCATACTTTTTTTGTGACCCCTGGTATAGTACACGTGCGTCGAAGAGTCGGAAAAGAATATCTAACTGATTTTGTAGTACCCAGAGTAAAAATAGTGGCGGAAGCGTTATGGTTTAGGATTGTAGGACAGCAGCAGGGGTAGGAAACCTGTATACTGCGATGATGGTATGAATAGTGACATTTATATTTCAATGTTGGAATCGACTTTATTTGATTCCTACTAGAAAATATTTCCAAAGACAGACTACGCTACCTTACGATTCCAGCAAGAAGACGTTCCATGCCATACTTTACTAAAAAGTAGGGGTTAGTTTGCGTTTAAACACTTGACGCTTTTAGGATGGCCTACACAGTCACTAGACCTAAATCCTGTAAAGCATTTATGAGAAAAGGTAAAAGAAAGGGTTGCCCAATATAATTGTAAACACAAAATTAAGCTGCGAGAAAAATTGCAAATGGAATAGAGAAAATTATCTCCGTCCACCCGCAAGTCATTAGTTGACATTATAGCAAAAAGGGTTGCAGTTGTAAAAACCAAGGGTGAGCCTACTAAATATTAAAAATGAGATACTATAGCATATTTATTATGGTCAAGTCTATATATTAAGTGTTCGGAATTACCCAAAGTGTGTTTAAAGATTTGCATTACATTACAATACATTTAGTGTGGTAATCTTGTTAATATATTTGTTAACTTTTAAATGTCTAAATATTTTTGTAAAATGATCTACTTTACATTGCCACAATACACACGGTTACGACCAAACGTTTTGGAAGAGAGGCGGGGGGGTGCAAACGTCAAGTTACCTCTTGCCGGTATGGCGGAAAACATCAACAAGCGGCCCGCAAAGGGTATACTCAAGTCCTCGGGCAGCGTGGAGCGCCAAGAGCACCCCTCCACGTCCAAGAGGGCCAAGGAGCAGCGCTTCGACGAGATGAACATCCTGGCCACCCTCCACCCGCCCGATAAAGACTACGGTCACATGAAGATAGACGAGCCGAAGACGCCTTACTCGGAATTTTCGGACCCTAGCCTCAACCCCCAGACGGACGAGGTCGACGCCCAACTGCTGGCGGCCAAGCTGAACGCCAGCAAGCGCGAGCCGCCCCCCGAAGTGTGCGTCGAGAGCTCCGAGGAGGAAGAGGAACCGGAGACTCCGGAAGAAAAGCAGCAGCGAATCGAGTTCGAAGCCAGAAGAAAGAAGCATTACAATGAGTTCCAAGCCATACAATTGGCGAGGAAGTTGATGGAAGAAGAAGAAGAAGAAGACGACGAAGAGCGCGGATCACCCAAAGTTGAAAACGACAACTCTTCGGCGGTCCAAATGAGCCCTCCTAGGGCTCAGCTCGGCTTCATGCAGAATAAACGCGACGCTGAGAAGACGTCCCCGTGACCATTATCGTGTTCGGCCGTCAGTCCGTTCGACCTATACATATAGTACATACATAACAACAACAAAATATTTGTAAATAACGTCAAAGCGCTTCTGTAAAACACACACCCGACATCGTTTACGTTGGTCAATTTTTAACCAGCAATATGTAATGTTTAGCTTTAGTGTTAACGGCGTTGCTTTTCATAACAGGTGATACTCCATTTAGCACTTATATACGAGGGAAAGTCAATAGGTGTACAAACAAGAGCAAAAGAGATTATAATGCCAAAATTAAATTCTTCACAAATCGTTCTTGATCGTATTTAAATATTGTCCTCCTTTTGCTTAAAAATTGCATCGTTCGATCATTTTCTCTGATCTTTTATTTTCGTTAATAACAAAATCGTCTTTCAGATTTAGATTTGGTTCTCTGATTACTTCGACTAGTTCACTTATATCACCGTCAACTTCTTGTATTTACATTTAATCCCTGCACCCTAGGCATTACCAATATTTTAAACAGCTTTGTAAATGTCATACTCATTCCTGAATTACCAATAACTCCAATTACCCGTTTAAATGTGATCTGTAAATAATACTTTTTAAATGTATTTATTACACTTGATCCATTGGTTAAATAATGGAAGTTATATTCATAGAAAGGAACATTATTTTTATGTTTTTATTATAGTTACATGGCTGATGACCGTATGCGTTATTATTAACCGTAAAATTTTAAATTGTAGGTTATTATGTCTTCCAAAAATTTTCTAGTCATCTATGCTCTTCGATTAGATTTCCATGTTAACGGGTAGTAATGTTTTTCAAATATTCTATAGAAGCCTTGGGTTTTCCTTGTCATAATTGAGAAGTAGTTTGATTTTGCAATCCCCAGCAGCATTGTGTTATGTATGACCAATCTGGCAATACTTTAACTCTCTTCTCTGTTATTCAAGCTCCGTTATCATGTTACGAAATCTACATGCTGCTTTATATGAACACGTGAAAAATAACAAAGCACAGCATAATTTAAAAAAAGGTCAGGGATGTACTATATTTACTATATATTTTGCTTAGTAAAATCGCACAGAGTACTACTCAACTGTTTCTCTGTTTAACCCTTGCTCATACCAATAGTTTAGATAGACGTAACGATTGCTACTACAACCTGTAGCTTACTTTCTGACTTTCCCTCGTAGATCAGTCTCAATAAAAGAGATTAGTTCACTAATTATTTGTATTGAGACCGTTTTTCTCATAATGTGAGGAAGATCAATTAGATTTATATTATTATCTACGAAAGAATCACATAACTACTTTTATTATTGTATCAAATACATTCATAAAAAATATGTGATTCAAGAATCCTTTTTAGCAACACAGTAAATCATATTGTTAATTACAAATATCTCAAAAAAAAACTTATGTTAAAAAAATATGTTGCTAATAATGATTGAAATTATAAAGTAATTATTTTCTTACTATATACATAATGTGTATGTATATAGCAATTTAATAGCCTTAGAAAACTGCCATAATTAATATAAAACATCAGTGCTAAATGGAGTACTGTTTCTTTAACACTTGTAGTAACTTAGATTACATTTCTTAACGTAGATAAAAATTATCAACAAATACATGAATAAATATAACTACTTCCATGCTAATTGTTCTATTGCAAAGTCTGTGTATGTTTTAGTTACTTACCATGCGTTTATGAAAATCTTACTATATTTATACATATGTAATGATCTATTTTAAATACACATTGACGAAAGTTACTGTATTAAAATGTTTATCGATCTATTAAAGGTTGCCAAATGTTTATGTCACGGATAGAAAAAGCGTTCTATTAACCTCTACATATGTTGATTGTTGATAGATAGAATCAATCTTCCATAATACGACTGAATATCAAATATATTCATTAGATGCATATCGGAACTTCTAGCTATGGAATTGAGAAATATAAACCGCACCTAAATTAGCAGCGTTGCATGATGGTAATGTCAAAGTTTATTATTTTTAGAAATGTTTATTAATAAATTAAAAAAATTAATAACTCATATTATTGTGACTATATGAAGTGTAAATGTATTTATTTTACATATACTGTATTAATTTATATGAAACTTATGTACAATGGAAATATATGAAGCAATACATTTTTTAGTGTTTAATGTGCTACTTTTTTCTTTCGGCATTGATTTGTTGCGAAAATGTCTTTATATTTAAAAAAAATTATTAATGCCCTTAGAAAAAATAACAATTATCGCTATATATTTATATTTTATGTAGATGAAGATGTATTCAACTGAACGATTATTATTTATTTATAATTCTTTCATGATAAACATTAATATTTTATTTGTTTTGGAAAAAGAATATTTATTTTAACTTGTTAATGGTTCAAATATACTGTAGAAAATTCTCTATTTATTGTATTATAAATAAATAATGGAAAATTACAAAAAAATAAATGTACCAATTTAAACTATTTTATTTAAACAATATTAAAAAATATATAAAGTCGCAGACTGAAGCTTTTCATAATCATAGTTTTTGTTGAGAAAGTCTTATTATTCTTAACAAATATTTAGAATACTATATTATATGTACAAGATGTATTCACTAGAAATATGTTTTTCATACAGTATGTCATATTTTTAAAAACAATATACGAAAAAGATATATTTAAAGAACAATATGTTTCTTCTATAAATTCTTAACGTGTTCTTGGAATTTTTATTTTATTTTTATATAATGTAAATACGAGATTATATCTAAAAGTTTCCAGAATTACAGTTACATTTTATGACGGCTGTTATCCGCTATCAAATTATAATATAACACTGTGGCATACTGTATTTAAATACTATACAAACATTCTAAAAATGTAAACTTTACTTACAAACATCTTCATAGTAAAAAATAAAATCACTTAACTATATTAACCATCACATTTATAATGTGTTGAATATGAAAGAACTTATACTCAAATAATAAAGGTTAACAAAAGTGCTCTTAATTTATATCGATATATACTTATCATGCGTTAAATTATCTTCAATCACCGTTGATTGCCCAATTCAATTATTATTGATGTTACTACAATAACGACAAAGCCTTAAAAATTTTCATTATATATTGCCTACCGAAAGTTTTTTAAAATTAAATTAGCAATACAACTTAGCGATAATATTACTAGTGATTTAGCGTTACAATCGAACGTATGTTCAAAGACACTGCATACCTCTGGACATAGATTAGTGTGTTTTGAAAATTATTTAGGTATTTACACTAAAATATTCGCTCGGTATTCTAAACTTTTACTCAACGCGTCAATAGGTGATGTTTGAAAATATTCAGTGTTCGATAATTTGTGATATATATTGTAATGTATGTATAGATAACGTTTTGTGTAAATTTACTGACCGATTTGAATTAGATTACGTGTTAAAAGTAGCTCCATTCCCAGCTTCCATTTGTTGATGTTTAATTGATTGTTATCGGAGTGAAAATTTGCTAGTTATTAATATTATATATTGTTATATTTGTTATAATTATAATTTCCTTTTTATAGGATTTTTGCTTTTTTTGCATTAAAGACTTGTGACTTTTATATGGCGTTTCTTTTTCGAACAAAAATTATTTTTGATCCTATTACAATGTGTTATGTAAACGCGAATCTTGGTCTACTATGAAGTCTTGCAGCTCGTTGATTCTTTGCTAGGTACCAATCAATCATTTAAATTCATTTTACATCTATGCGGGAAAAGATTCCAGCTAGTTCAATTTCATTGTTAGTTAAAATAGTTTTATCAGCATAACATAGATTGACACTTTCTAAAACTTTAAAGCCCTCATTATGTATTTACCTTTGAAATTATATAATTTTGGTGAGAGAATAAACATTTATTAAATTCGGTACCTTCTCTGTCAACTCTGCATTTGTAGTTTGTCTAATTTTGGATAATATTTGGCAGAGAATTGTTGAACCAATGCATAAATTTAATATATAATAAATAGGGCTCGTTGAGATCAGTGTTATGGGTTGTGTGGCACTTCCGTAAGTATGCAAATAAACGTTGAATGATCGATCCCAAGTTCGTGAAACGGGCCTAACTATTATGAGTAAAGAAGTTGAAAGAACAATCACGTAATCTAAAAACAAGAAAGCTACAAGTTCCTATGAAATACGTCAATGTAATTTATATATTAATGTTATGCTATCCGATTGGTTAAAATCAATGTTATCCACAATACCAAAAATATCAAAATTTATGAGTCATGTCTGAAAGATAGTCCTAAATACAATTCATGGCAGAATATACAAGAAAATGTACCACCAGTTTGGTTTTATACATTGATGATACAGTATTCATAGTAGATAGTCGAGAGATGTTTCAAACGCTCTAAAGTAAAATAGCAAAAGCTTGTTAAAATATAGCTGAAAATTAAGCTAGTGAGAAGAACAAATACAAGACAGACTAGTTGACTTTTCATGTAGATCAGTGGTTCCCAAAGTGGTCCCTACGGACCCCCAGGGGTCCTCGGGATCATTCAGGGGGTCCGTGGGAAATTAAAATGTATTTGGGGGTCCCTGAACAACGTCAGGGGGTTCGAGCAAGGTTTAATATAAAATAAAAAAATTGTGACACATTTTTATTAATATGGAAGTTAAAATAAATAACAATGAATAAAAAAATTCACAAGAATTGTTATTTGCTAAATGTTTGGAAACTGATACGAAAGGTGAAACGTTATTTACTGAATTAAAAAGATTTTTCGATGTAAAAGCTATACCCTTGACTAATATCATGACCGTTGCTACTGACGGTGCTACAGCAATGGTAGGATGACACCGAGGCTTTCTGGCATACTTAAAACATGATATACCGAATGTATTATCGGTACATTGTGTCATTCATCGACATCATTTGGTCGCAAAAAACTTTAGTGAGCGTTTGCATGAACGTTTGCAAAACTTTTGCTATACAAACAAAGCTTGGGAAGATGAGAATATTCTCAGTTTATAAATATTTCAAAATTGCAAAATAAATATGAAGATTTGTTTGCTTATTGTCAACACTTATCGGCGCTTCATTCGGACCTTAACCAAAGATTTAAAGACATTCTTCACTTGGATATTCCCGACTGGGTGTTGAACCCTTTTGCAAGTAGTCAGGGCACAAAATACAGATGAATACATACTAATACAGGAACAACTTATTGAATTATCCACAAATTAGGAGCTGAAACCTATGTTTAAACAAGGATACGACAACGTTCTGGTTACAAAAACGGATCCTAATTTAATATCCTGCAATATGGCTTATTGTACGGAAGCTGCTGATTGCTTTTCCGTCTTCCTATTTGGTAGAATGTGGATTCAGTGCCCTTATGAGCCACATCACAAAAAAAGAAACCGACTAGAAATTAGTACTCGTGGGGATTAGCGGTTGCTACTCACAAACATTGAGCCGGACATAAATACACTCATAACATCCCATCAGGTTCATCCAAGTCATTAAATTTTTATTTTTTATTTTAAAACAAAAGTTATAATTTTAATAAGTACTTCTTCAACAAAATGTTTTATTTATATTTTATTTTTACGTCAACATTTAGAATTCAAGACATCAAAGTTAAATTTGTAATTTTTCTATTATGCATTTATGTAGTTTTTCACCCAGGGTCCGTGGGAAAGTTTTGAGTATGAAAAAGGGTCTGTGGGCCAAAAGAGTTTGGGAATCACTGATGTAGATGGAATTCCAATATAGACTTGAGCCTGCGTTCAAGAATGATAATAATAATGTGCTACGTGCACTCTATCTACGTTCACTGAGAAAGCGATCAAGCGTCTAGAAGCTTTCGAAATGTAGATTTACAGACACATTCTCCATATCAGTTGGTTGGACAAAGTGAAAAATGTAGAAGTGAAATTGCAGATAATGCAAGAACAAAAATTAATACAAACAATAAAACTCTTTATTCGGTGACGTCATAAGAGAGATACTAACTATTATGGAACGTTGTCCAAAAGAAAGAATGGCATATTTCTCCCATGGAATAGAATAGCCAAATAATGTAAAGTGGGATTTAACAATACACGTATCATTTTTAACAACACAGTTTTAATGAAACAAGATATACATACTATATGTTGTGATGCATATATTTACCTAATAATTCTGATGGTTACATTATAAAAAATAATTCAATCAACGTCATCCACGAATAATAAATCTGTGTTTATTCTAAATACCGCAATAAATTTAGTATATAGTGACCAGAGTGTCTCGAAATTAAGGTTTTTGTCTGACTGTCCCGGCTGTCCCGGATTGAATACACATTTAACATTTTTGCTCTGCCGTTTAGTAATGTTTTCCCTACTTCATAATAGATGGCGCTATTGCGGTTATTGCTTTCTCTACTTTATACTAGATTGCGCTGTTGCACTTGCTTGCAATATTTGTGCATTTGCTCCTCCTTGAATTTGGCTAAAATACTATAAATCTTAATGTAATGGAAATATTGAAAAGGCTGAAATGACGTCCCAAATTCTAAACCAATTAAAAAAATCCAAAAAACAGCTTTAAATGTATTTTGAAAATATTTAGTTTTGAGATATCTGAAGTAAAGAAAAAATGTAATAAATTTTGTTTAATTTT
Source organism: Plectrocnemia conspersa (assembly GCF_051122295.1). NCBI lineage: Eukaryota > Metazoa > Arthropoda > Insecta > Trichoptera > Polycentropodidae > Plectrocnemia > Plectrocnemia conspersa. Next base: position 8,093,571 of record NW_028277175.1, on the reverse strand, counting down.
CATTTAAATGCTATTTGAATATAATTTTGTTCAGTAAAATTTTTGACAAGAAGTGGATTCTGGTACCTTTTTTTATAAAAAAAAAACCAATCTGAAATGACGGACCTGTTCCGTCACCAATCGATTACAACTCGACGGTTTTTCAGGACTCACCATGTTTCTGTACACATTTTGGTATACTTATTCTATATTTTGTGCAATAAACTATCATTAGCTCTTCCGGCTTCTAACTGGTTGCAAAACTTTCACTACTTATTTATATATAGAGTACTTTTGTACTTTCCCAAACTTTAATTTTAGCAAAATAAGGTTGTGGCAAAACGTGGGGTAGCAAACGGGTGGCTAAGTACATAGGATTGGTACTGTATGCGCCTAGAATTACAACGAAGTGAACAAAGAATTAACGTATGTATGTATATGCATCAAAAAGCACCCGCGTTCCCATTAAAATAATTTATTATGAATAGGTAACTAATCAACCCTTAAAATCAATAGTATTTAATTAATAATAAATCACAGTAATCCTTTGTTATCGAAACACTTTATTATCAAATCATATACATAATCACATTTCAGTATCACATAATCATCAAATTCATATATAATATAATCGCATTATTTCATTAATCAAATTTGTGTCAATATTGATCACGTTAACGTATGTTACAGCTAGCGGAAGCTGGCTTTATATATATATTTGCAGATGCGAGTGACCTCAGGTAGTTCTGCTACTACGCGCATGCGTGAGCACAGCCCTTTGTGCATGCATTAGTGTGCCAGTATTGCACCTCGTTGAAATATGCCAGCCCGGACAACCTCCTGGATCAATCACAGGATAATATCTGCGCAAAGGTCAAAAATGGATATTTAAATTATTAAACCTATGTTTTATACGAAAGTTTAAATGAAAACATGGCTGTTTGTATTATGAAAGGAAAATTGCATTTAATGAGGTTCAACATATTTATTTTAATATAATAATATATTATAATTTTTTGATTAAATGTATTTAGACCTGAAAGATTTGTATTTGGCATTTCAACATTAATGCACACGTTGAATGTTATTGTTTTGTATGTTGAGAGCTTTATGTCATGACCTAGCGGTCACGCGTTTATATTTGTATCTATGGCAACGTTATTTATATTAATTCAATTTAAAATAAAAAGTATTCAAGTATTCGAATCGGTTCGTAATTTTTTCTCGGTTTTTACCGATATTAATTTATTTAACCAATTATTGCCACAAAGCAATTAATTGCCAAAAATAAATATTGATTAATAATAATTATTTTAATTAATCATTAATTACCTTTAATAATATATTTTTTTCTTTTTTTGATTACTGGCAAACTGATAAAAATATACACTACATTCCGTATTCCACCTGCTGTTGGCATTGTCAATACCATTATTTTGTAAAAAGGTACCAAACGGCCATAATTTATGGACTTTTTAGAGAAATTGGGATCTTTGATCGTCATGTCCGTCAGCATGCACTTGTCAGCAAATTATATAGACTAGTGGCATTTTGCTTTATTGCGTGTTGAACGCGTGTGTGCGACAGGTGATGTCTCACGGTCAATGCGTATTTAAATCAAAAACTTCCTATTTGTCCGGGTTCTTTATTAGATGAAAATTACCTTAAAATGAAATGCACTTTTTAATAAGATATTCGATATTTTTTAGTAGAATAATAGTCATTGGTTTTGAGATGTTTTATTTATAATTTTTTTTATAAATTCGTGCTCTACTTGACGTAGTTGGACCACGGTTGACATGAAGAGGGAAGCGACTGATTTTTTGGTCTATCTTAATCTCGGACATTTTCACTCTCAATTGCTAAATATAAACAATATTTGTAATATTTTATATTTATTTCTAATAATACAGCATATTGCTGAAAATAAAAGTGAGGTAAAATGATGATGCGTTATCGAATTTCTTATCACTTTTTGTCTTTAATATGGCTTTTGTAATACGACCACCGTAATTTGAAGCGATTTATTATTTAATAACATAATCAATAAATCATATCCATTATAAAATAACAATAAACTACTACCTTGAACACTCATTATATTTTGATTACATTCTCTTTGATTTTTATATATAATAGAATATGCTGAAAGATTCGAGGGTTCTCACTAATATATATGTAGCACCGGCACAATATAATTTTTTTTTGGCGTAGATTTTTGACTTCTAAGAAGTGATGTTAATTTTACTAATTGGATAAAATACTGTTTTTAAGTATTTCGTTCAATTCTCGCTTCTCAGAAGTCATAAAATCGTGTCACATACGCCTTACTGGAAATGATCTGTTAAAATGATTTCAGTACTTCCACAAAATAACAATAAGTTGCAAACAATTTAAAACATCTTAAATTAGTATTATCAATTCAGTAAAATTTCAGATTGAATTTTTGCGAAATATTTGTGTCAGTATTTTATTTTCAATAATTTATTAAATTGTGAGTATTTATGTAACATAACGTAACTACAAAGACGTTCAGTACATTGCGACGGAATTTAAAAGAGTTATGACCTCTTGTAAGCGCAAATATTTTATTTTACATTTTGGTAAACTCTTGCACGCATGGTGAGTAGAAAAACTAATAAAATCTCCGACATTATTTCCAAGAAGGTGTTCGTTGTGTTTCAGAGAAGTTTCTACTTTTTATATGGGTAAAAATAAAAAAAACACCATTGCAAACCATTAACCTTTTCAAACCCAGGTTTGCATACAATTGCATATTTTGTACATCACTAATACTAATGATGCTAACTACGCTGTAACACTTCAGGCGTTAACAGTGTGTATTGAATATAGTAAGTAAAATAAATTTTAAAACGTAAAATTCGAAGCCTAAGTTCTTAGTTCAGACTAATAAGTATTGGTGGTATATAGAATACGAAATACCGTTGATCTATACACGAGAGATTAAAACGTAACGCAACATTTTTTTTATCAAAAAAAAATATTTCATTAATTTTTAAATTAAGCCAGTCGTTTCAGGTACTTATATAATCAACAAATTTATACTTCTAAAAGATAATTAAAAGCAAAATAATTCTAATTACTTAATTTTCTGAATGATTTTATTGCTTTTGACGTGGATTTTTGACTTTTAAGAAGTAATAATTGTTTTTGCGCTCTCCTATTGGGTTTAGATGTGCTTTATTCGATTCTCACTCATAATTTTGTTATAAAAAGTTTAAATATAAACACTTGATAATCGAGCGTTTTCATCGCGATGTCACGATTTTATTGCTTTTGACCTTGACCGGAAATTCACTATATGGCAACACTGAGCAACAAAGAAAACAAGACTAATTATCAAGTAAAGTATTATGAGTAGATATTTTTAACAATTTTTAATGCCTAATTAGAATATTTCGCATAAAATATGATTTCAGGAAATATGTCGCAACGGTGGCTAATTTTTATATTTATTTGTAGCATAGAAAGGGTTAACTCGTACTTATTATTATTTATTCAAGAAATTATATTACGATGTTAAAAATACATAAAATAATATTTAATTTAATTTAAGCCTTCTGTTAATTTTATTACTATTATTTACAATAACTACTTACAACTAGTTTTAAATTTATTTTTATTTGATAGAAAATTTATATAAATCGAAATTACGTAATTCATTTCCATTGCATTTCACATGTATTTACTAAATGGCAATAAGAAATATAAAATAAATAATTTACCATATCTCCGTCAATTTTCTCTCACCTGCTTAGTACCGTAAGAGTACCGTCTGATCCGACCATATCTACCAGCGTAGTCGCAGTCTTCCGAGCAGACTGTTATATCCTGGTTTTTTCTTCAGTGGTATAAAAAGAAATCATTTTCCTCGTTAAATTAACTTTTAAACTTGACAATGCCGGTTATGAATCACATATTTATTGCATTACTAACACTGTCACAACATCCTTTTCAATACCTTATTTTAAACCAACCATTATATTGTTTACCATTTACCAGTGGTTTAAATCATTATATGTTTTATTAATTTTGTTATGTTCAGTATAAACTCTTGAAAATTGGATTACGAAAAAGGATAATTTTTAATAAAAACTAAAAGTTATTATATCAACATTATTTATTTACTCTTATGTGCTTTCAATTTAACATTTTTTATTATTTTAAAAATATATCATCTTAAGATATTACATATAGCATTTAATAGTTAATTATATAATTCAACGTATCTCATATCAATAACATGTAATTATTTTTATTTATAATAATTATTGTACAGGATAATTTTATTTTTCATTATTAAAAAAATATTTCATTTCTTTTGTCAAATATTATAAGAATTTGGCTGATTCCATTTGTTTGTATCCAAACTGTAAATAAACATTTATTTTTGTATTAAAATCATTTTTTTGCATAAAATTATAAAATAATTATGTTTTGTTAAAATCAACTTCCAAAAACTAATTAATATTATTTCACTCTAAAAGTGAATAATACTTAATATTAATATTAATTTAAAATGCTAATATTCTTAATTATTATTTATTAATTCTTATTATCTACAAGAAAAAGCGAAATATCGATATTTGTTATATTATAAATATATAACAAATATCGACTTTATTTCTAAGTAGGTTTTATAAATTTTATAATAGAAAAACGACGCTCAAAAACCACCGGTTTTGTACCCCAACTGCGCGATACTACCGTGCGCCCATATTTAATAGTTGCAAAACGGTCCTTTGTTGTTCAAACCTACACGTATATAATGATATAATGGTTAATTTGTTTATGTTAGCTTTTGGTTTGAACATAATTAATTCAGAAACGGGCAAATTACAATTATCACAGATTAGGTTTACCTAGATGAAAAATCAAAATCGAGCTAGGTCGTACGAATATGACATTGAAAAAATTTGTGGTTTCACTGCAGGCGCACATAAACACATACACATAAAGGTATAGTTGATTTATAAAACCGGAGGTTTTTGATATAAACAAACACCAACAAATTTGCATTGCAGTTAGTTATTTTTAGTTTAAGTATTTTTAATACCTGCATGAGACGCGTAGCTCTAATGGTTTCTTCGCTGAAATTAAAAACATATATGTTAATCGATCGTGATGATGATAAATAAATAATACATATTATCTTATTAAATTTAGTTACAGCCAACATACTAGCTAACTGATAATATCATTCGCCGATATAATTAATCCACAAACAACATACTCCAACCTCATATAATCTTAAAACTGATTAGGATTTGTTAGAGAACACTCGAATTGAACATCAAATTATCGAATTGAACATCCCCTTGAAAATCAATGCAGGAGCATTCGAAAACCTAAAAGAAATTCAAACAGTATCCTTGAAAGCCACACCTAATCTAAACACAAATGAAAAAAGAGAAAACCACCCTGAAATAATAACATAAAAAATAGTAGAAAAACGTAACCATGCAAAAAAATTGGAAACACTGTAGATAAAATTTAATATAAAGCCGTTAAAGAACTAAAGACTCTTTTAGACACCCAAAAATGATTATATTTAAAATTTCTTGAAGAACTTGTTGGCTTAAAAAAATTAATGATTATACGTCGTGGAAAGTCACGAATAAGCTTTAGTAATCCATAAAATACTCGCTGCCAATAGTAAAAGTCCGATACATTTACAGATCTCAGCTGAAGAATATTAAGAATTACAGGTTAAGGTTACAGCTCACTTGAAATAGAGTATTTATGGAATAATTAATTTAATAGTAAACTAGAAGCTTTAACAAATAAATACTAAAATCAGAATGAAGCAAAAATTATATTTATAACCCAAAAAGTTGAGGGTCCAGTATTCGTACATTTGCTAGCTGCGGTATCTCACGTCAGTGAGAGGCCGACAGCTAGTAAATGTGTAATTAATAATGCATTTATTAAAATATTTAAACATATAACAGAGATATTAAAAAACTAAAATTAAGAATTATTGTTTAATAATTGAGACGATTAATGAAGTAAAAAATATACTAAATTAAAAAAGACGATTTAAATTTAAACAATAATATTCTTAAAAAAAGATATTTTTTTGATGGTCTGATATATCTTAATATGTTTGCAAAAATTTAATAGACCAACAGAATTGTAAGTAGGTATTCAGAATATGAGACCCAAAAATAAAGGTGAATTAATTATAACTTGTGAGTCTAAAGAAGTTACACAAAAATGATCAGAAGATGCAATGCAGAAAATATAAAAAAGAATGTAATTACAGTAAAAAACAATAATAAAATAATTAAAAAATGGAACATGAAAATGCACATGGAACAAATTTATAAGAATAGGATAGATAGGTATAAGAAATCGAGTACAGCCAGGGCAATAATGTATTGTTTAATTTATATAATAATATTCCTAGGACAATCCACAAAAATAAAAGTATAGCGAGTTTTCTTAATAAAGAAATAAATTATAATATTAGTTTTTTTATATCCTGTTTATGTTTGTAATATATTTTATATGTATGTTTCGACTAAATTAGTTTAGTGTGTACACAATTTGCTATATTAGCTAAATAAAACTAAAAAAAAAATATTTTTAATTAATTAAAAAAATTGGTAAAATTTAACCGCGTAGCATAAAATTTTCGAGAAATTTTCTTTCAATTTACATGTCGAGAATATATTTTTTAATTTAAAATTGACTTATTATTTATATTTAATGATTATATTTATTTAATATAAATTTTCTGTTGTTAAATGAAAACTGGGTTAACACAGTCAACAACTACTAAATAAGTAGTGAGACATCAGTGACATGTATTTTATTATTAAATACTATTATCGCAGCATTTAAGCTACATTTAAAATAAGTTATGGGTAGTTCTAATGCAGTTTTTAGATTATAAAAATGTATTAAAATTGTAATTCAAAACAATTTGCTGATTAAATTCTAAATGCATTTAACGGAACTCAGATTTATTTTAAACTTGTAATGCAAAATACAAATCTTATTTTTGTGGCAAAAATATTGTACAATATTAATAGCGACTGGTTTAAGCTACCAACGGGCTGACTGACTTTTGTATACTTTATTTAATCTAAGAATGTATCGCTTGTAACTAAAATAGTTTCATCACAAGTTAGGGCGAAGCTAAATGTAACGTAGTCGTTATTTTTGAAGTATGGAGCGTTATATTTTGTGGCTTGTAATACATTCTTATAGCAACTAGAGGTTTTTTAATATATTTAAAAATAATAGTAGATTTGTAATAGAACCTGGAGGTATGGAAAAAAGAAGATCTTGCATTTTTTGCACTCCTGTTGTTGGTTCGCCATCGAGAAGTGGCTTACCCACTTCCTGTAGCACTTTTTGCATCTAAACTTCCCATGTACAACCTTAGTGCCCTGGTACGGGGTAAGTTTTACCTCCATTACACCGTCTTTGTTGTAGGTTGGAGTGATGTATTTCTGCGTAAAAAACGATCATTAAATAATCTTCCAAATCAGAAACTTTTCATTGAGGGGTTGATAAGGGGTTCTCCAAGTTTTGTGTTCTAAAACAAATCATTTTCCGCCACTGGCATAGCCCAGGGCCCAGGTGCTTTACAACTGTTCCACCCGCCTTGTGGACAGCCCTGTGTATACCATGTTTTTAGAAAATTTGACTGCCATTCCTTGATTTTGTGACGTACGTATACTGTTATCGGTCTTCAGATATGCACAATTTATTACAACTGTCTCCGGTCTATCACCTTATATTTTAGTATAATAGGACATACTATTTTAGAGGACGTTAAATTGACACATGTTACAGGTCATAGGTGACTACGTAACAATAAATGTACTATGGAATAATATAAGAAGAGAATTCAAAAAGTAAAGATACAACTTCTGGAAAATGTTAAGGCTTATAAGCCATTTTAATTTGTGATTTATATATGACACTCCTTAACTTTTTTTTTAAGAATATTCGTCATATAATAGAACTCTATACATATTCTCATTTTGCGGTTGCATAAGGAGCAGTTTTGGTACCTTATCGCCATCGCCTGCTCTTTTAATTAATAACCGTCGTTTTTTCTTAATTTAGACATATAATTTTGCTTGTTTATAAATTAATTTAATGTCACTCCCTTATCGTTTAACGAATAATAAATATCACGGTAATTTTAATCATGCACTATTTTGCTTTGTATCTTTACTTTCTGAATTTACACCGTACGATTATGTGTTACTTCAATAGAATGTTTTTGGCAATTTGAAGATGCATGTTTTATATATGTACATATATTTTATCAGCTTGCAAATGCATGCAAAAATGTCTTAAAAGTCTACAACTAAGTGGCAGAATATATATGTTTTTTATATTTAAGCATATTTTTTTGGCTCAACTAGTAGTAGATTTAATGATATAAATAAAAAAACGTTATTTTAAAAGCTGATAACTCGCGAATCCTTAACGATACAGAATAAATATAAAGCTTTTGAAGTACGTTAATTTAAATCCTGTTTTGTTGATGTATAGTTTTAAGGTAACATAACAATTACAAGAGATACAAGAGCCTTTTAAAAAAACTTTTATTTATTTTATTAATTTATTTAGCTTAATAGCTAATTTTTATATGTAATTTTTTGTGTATGCTTATTTAAAATCATACATTAATAGAAACTTTTTCTTTGGAATTAAGGGTTTACGAGACAAAAATCGTATATAAGTCATTATTTGGTTCATTTTTTTATTGTAGTATATAAATAAAATTTAATTAATTTTCTGTGCCAGGTTAGCTTGGATATTTTTTAAAGGGAAATATTCTGTAGTCTACATTGTTAAGAAAGACCTCCTGGCTAAACATATAATATATATAAGACAGCTTTATTGTTTACGTGAGCTCCAACGAAAACTGCAATACTGAAATAAATGTATTCTATTGAAAATATAGATTGAACTTATCATAATATTAATGTTAAATTTAATTGCATGATGGCTGAAATAAAAATCTAGATAGATACTTGGACCACTGTAAATCTTAAATTTTATATATACAAAATATTTTTCAGCTTAATTCGTGCATGTTTAATAACTGGTTTTAATAATGTGTGTAATCAATGAATTAAAAGTCTCGTTACTATGTTTTCAGCAATATTTAAATATGGTTCAAATATCTATTAAAAATCCTTAAAAATGCCCCAAAGCGCTAAATGTGACGCTAAAAAATTATATAAGTGATCCTAAAGGTGAAATATATGTTGTATATCTTTTCTAATACGTATTAAATTACAAACCACTCACTTGCTTATTTTCCTAAATTACAATTCAAGTTGAGTTAAAGCTGAAATTGATATAAAGTTACATAACAATATCTGTATACACATGGACACATTTAAAATATATTTCGCTGCGCGGCTTCATTACAAATTCAAGCTTTTCGCTGTAAGCTGAAATATAATATGAAAAATTACCAAACCAGTTTTTTTCACTTGATGTAATTTAATAATAATAATGGACGTTCAATAAAATATATTTGTCTACAATGCTCATATTTTTCTAAATTTTGATTTATATATAATGCAGTGCGTGCTAAATAAAAAATTGCGGCGCGGCTTACTTTAAACTTATGTTAAAGCAATTTCGATATAGTTTAAAAAATAATTTTAAATGTAAGAAACGCAAAATTTAAGAAATAAAATAGTAAAAATTAAACCTGTTCTTATAAAGTCCTGACGTCCTGTGAGCATTTAATTTCAGATACGATTAAGTTACACTTTTATACCAACAACGAATAATTGGGCTCATCATTTTACTAATACACATATATGTATATAAAAACAAATTGTACTCACGAAAGGGCAGACTCTATGAAAGGGCGATGTACATTTCGGGCACCTACCACGATTATTTTTCACAAAAGACGTTTTAGAAGTTGACACAATCTCACGCTTCTAAGCAAATAATATACTTATATATATATCTATGTGTAAAGTAAACTTCTATTAGGGAATTAATTTAGTTATTATGTTTTACATTACCCGAATTATAGCACGTGTGTCAACCTTCTGCGTAATCTGAGTGATATGTACTTGCTGTAACAATTAATACATAGTCAGTTAATAACATCGAAAAATTAACACAGTGCTTCTCAAACTTTTCTGTTTTGCGGACTGATAAAAAATTTTCATAAGCATCTGCTATATTGCATTTTTTTATTATTTTTTTACAATAAATGTGCTTAAAGAATAATCGGAAAAAAGTATGAAAATAATTACAAAAATAAATAATTGCAATAATAAGTCTCCAAAATAAAAAATGGCACAAGTTATCTTTATTCAAAAACCAGGAAAGAACCCAGGAGACGTCAAATCTTACATAGCAAATGCTATTTAGTCTATTTTATCAAAAATGCTTGAGAAGCTACTGCTATGTAGAGTATATTTAATACTATAGAAAGAAAGATAATCCCTAGCTATCAACGCTATTTTTTCCGATCGCCAACTGAATATTGATTTATAAATACTACAAATTGGGTAGAGAATGGGGATGTCATGTTCGCTACGAGTTGAGTAAAGACTGAAAAAGAGCAACCTAATAAAGCTCTGGACAAGTTTTGCCGAAACCCTCGAGGTAGAGTGTATGTCAGAAATGGTCAAAACCAAGAATATTGACTAATGGTCATTGGTGGTCCTGCCATGGTTTCAACATTTTTTTTAATATAATATAATTATATTTTTTACAAAGTACCTTTATATAGGTGCTGCCAGCACTTGTTGAAGGGATTTCAGCGGGTGGTATTTGAAAAGACTTGAAAGACTTTCGTTTGTAGAGTGGTACCTGATTAAATACAAAATAATAATAAAATTAAAAAAAGTGAACTGCATAAAATAAAAAAATGTCAATGTCATATTACCCGTGTTTTTTCATCCACTTGAAAATTAAGATCACAAAACAGATCTGGGTTGAAGTTGGCCTGATGTTAATTAATCATGTAAATAAATATTATATAAGTATTTATTATAAAAAATATTATAAAGTAATGAGCTACTAATATTTATTGTACTGTTCTCTAACTAATAATATAAATAAAATTATTTTTATAATAAAAATCATAAATCATTATTATAAAAATATATAACACGATGTATTACAGCAGGCCTGGGCAAATTACGGCTAACGGGCCGCATGCGGCCCGCCAGCTATAATCGTATTTCTGAAAAAATCTGCCTTTTACCGCCTCTTTAAAAAAACAAAATAAAATTTATAGCACTTAACATAGTAGGTAGTACTTAACATAATCAAACCATAACTTTAAAATAAAAGTCATGCTATATTTTGTTAAAAAAAACTTGGTAACCAAAAACAATTAATACGCGATAATAAAGGTTATATATTACACTTAAAAAAGCAAAACGAACAAAAATAGTCAATAAATAATACAGCGGTTCTTTCTTACATCTCCGAACGAAATTTACCTGACCCTTGCGGTCATTTCTGGAAGATTTTTTATTTAATGTTTGTTCACAATATGTAACATACTGTAAATACATTATAGCATAATTTAGTTTGTTTATGTAACGTTTAATTTGGTGCGATTAATTGAAATTACTGCCTTAAGTTTTTTAACTCCGTATTGTTTGAATACCTAGAATAAAAATTATTTGGGAAAAGTATGTGCTATTTATTGTATTTACCATTATAAAAAAATTAGCAAAATTTTAAAAAAATTATCAAAATTTAGACCTAAATCCTATAGAGCATTTATGGACAAAAATAAAAGGTAAGCTTGCCCAAGACAATTGCAAATCCAAAATTGCATATTGCAATAATAGAGAAAATTGTCTCCATCCACCTGCAAGTCATTAGCTGGCCACACACGGGCGGATCTGCCCGTCGGATTTGTCCGAAATGGATGTCTGACGGACAAATCCGCCAGTGTGTGGGGTTAAAACTGTCGGACAGATCCGTCTGTTGTCTGTCCGTTGTCCGTGCTCAAAACGAACGGTTCGGACACGGACAAACAGATCTGAGCAGAGATCGCGCTCACGTAAACGACCGTTTACAGTAATTTTTGTTAAAATTTGTCCCTTAAATAATTTTATGACCCGGGCCTTTATTAATTTGCGCCAAAGTTGCCGCCTACGTCTAAATTTTTTCAAAGTTTTATTAACTTATGACCCATTTCTATTACATTACTATACAATAGAAAAAAAGTATATAAATTTAAGATGCACTTAGACTCTGGATACGTAAATATTACATATATAAATACATAATAAAAAATATAATTTTAATTATACTAAAATTAAAGTTATTATCATTATTGAAAATGTATGAAAATATCAAGATATATACATATATGTATGTATATATTATTATTATTAATAAATGTCATTTAAATTTAGAATTTACTTTTAGCACTATATAAATTTAACTTTTCTTCTACAATACTCCAAGTAGAGCTCATATGGCATCTCAGCTTCAATAAAATTGAAAGCCAATCAGATAAAATTGATTTTTTTTCTGACATTCTTCGATAGAGTTAAATATGGTTAACAGTATCGATGTGAAATATGGTTTACAATATCGATGGAAATATGCATGTTTTTTAGGCAGCACTCGACTCTTGCTCTTGTCAATTGAAAGGTAATTAAAATGTATCGCAATGGTGTTATCCTCACTCGATGGTTTACGGCAGTGTTTCCCACGGTGGGGCGTACGCCCCACCGGTGGGGCATCACGCCTCAGAGGTGGGGCACCACGCTTCAGAGATGGGACACGTCGGAAATTATCAAATATTCCACATATAAATATAATTTGCTCGTTCACGACTAAATATACCCACGTGCGTAGGATTTCTTAAGATTTGGATTTATACCTGCTGGGCATGACGAATGCCTACCTTTTTGTCTTCTGTGTGAGAAATCCTTTACCAATGAAACAATGAAACGAGGTCATCTTGAAGCACATTTGAAGGCGAAACATAGTACTCATAATAATTCAGATATTATTTTCTTTCAAAATCTTAAAGAAAAATTTGGAAAACGAACAACATTAACAAATCTATTTTGTGCACAAACTGCAAGTATTGATCGTAGTCTTGAGGCTAGTTACCAAATTTCATTGCTCATCGCTAAATGTGGAAAAAACCATACTATAGGAGAGGATCTAATCAAGCCATCAATATCAGCATTTCTTAAAACAGTTCTACAACAAGATGACAAACTCGTGAAGGCTATGCCCCTCAGCAACACTACTGTTTGCAGAAGAATAGACGAATTGAGTGAAAACGTTGAAATCCAACTTGTTGAAAAGCTGAAAACAAGAAAATTTTCACTACAAATGGATGAATCAACTTTGAGAGACAGTGAAGCCGTGTTGCTAGCTTACGTAAGATATATTGATAAAAGAGAATTTGCAGAAGAAATGTTATTCTGCAAATCATTAGAAAGCACCACTACCTCCAAAGATATATTTAATAAGCTAAAAGAATATTTAGATGTTAAAAATATACCAATGAAAAATATAATATCTTGTGCTGCAGATGGTGCCCCCAATATGATGGGAAAGAAAAATGGCTGCTTAAAATTAATGAAAGACTAGAATCCAGATATGACTGTGGTGCATTGTGTTATTCACAGGGAAAACTTGGTGGCTAAATACATTTCACCTGTTCTAAATGAGGTACTAAATTCCGTTATAAAGTGTATCAATATGATTAAAACTAGTACTAAATCTGAGCGTCTCTTCAAGTTATTTTGTGAAGAACAAAATGCGGAGCACGTAAGACTGTTACTTCACACTGAAGTAAGATGGCTCTCAAAAGGAAATTCCTTAAAAAGATTTATGGAATTATTTGATACCCTTTGTGATTTTTTAAGCAACCCATCTGATATGAAGTTTTTGATGACGGTCGACGGTAAAGCATTTGTAAGCTATTTAACTGATATATTTGAAAAATTAAATATTTTAAATAGCCAACTTCAAGGATCGGAGAAAACACTTGTCGATGCAAAAGCAAAGATATTTGCATTTACCACTTTTATTGAATTATCTAAAAAAAATATTTTGAAAAATTTTACTGGCTCCAAAAATGTGAAGTGACTAATAATGCTAAACGTGTTATTTTGGACCATCTGCAAACTTTATCAACTGATTTTAAAGAACAATTTGCTGATTTAAAAGAGATACATTTTCCGGCTTGGTTGACACAACCAATGCTGGTAGATATTTCAAATGAAAAATTATATGAAGAACTTTCGGAAATGCAAAATGATGATTCAATTACAAATTTATTCAATATAAAAGGAATAATGGCATGGATGTGCGAAGAAACTAACACAAACTATCCTAATATTACTTTGCATGCTAGAAATTTATTATTACCCTTTCCATCATCTTATTTAGTGGAATGTGGTTTTAGCGCCATAAGCGATTTACTCATTAAAAAAAGAAATCGATTGAATATTACAAATAGAGGGGACTTAAGACTGAAATTAACCAAGTTAGATCCAGACATAAAATTTCTTTGTAGCAAGATTAAGTGAATTTAATAATTTAATAATGGATTAGGCATTACCATTTTATTTTATTTTACTTACATTTTTAATTTGTATTTTGTAATTATTTCAATTATAATATACGTTTTGAAAATTTACCTACTGTTTTATTAAAAAAGATGCCGGTGGGGCATATGACTTTTGAAAAGACTACGGTGGGGCATGGCATAAAGAAGGCTGGGAAACACTGGTTTACGGTGTTTTTTGTTTGTCCCTTAAGTGATTTTATGACTCGGGCCTTTGCTAATTTGCGCCAAAGCTGCCGCCAACGTCTAAAATAAGATTTTGGCGATGTTTTATTACTTTATGACCCATAGCAAAAAAAAAACGGTCAAGTGAAAGATTTCTATTACACCACTATACAATAGAAAAAATAATATAAATTAAAAACGCACTTGTATGATATAAGTATCGACTCCTGATGCTCTTGATAAGTATATATGTATATATATACGTAAATACTATAATATATATACTAATATATAATAAAAGATATAGTTTTGATTAGATTAAAATTAAAGTTATTATTACTATTGAATATGTATGAAAAGATCAAGATATATAAATATACATATATGTATGTATATTTGTATATATAATTAATAATAATAAATGGCATTTAAATTTAGAATTTACTTTAAACACTATATAAATTTAACTTTTCTTGCTTTTATCTTCGAAAATCATCCAAGTTTAATATGGTTTACAGTATCGAAGGAATTGTGCATATTTTTAGGCAGCCTTCGGCTCTCCGCTTTTGTCAATTAAAAGGTAATTAAAATGTATTGCAATTGTGTTATTCGCACACGATAGTTTACAGTATTTTTTGTTAAAATTTGTCCCTTAAGTGATTTTATGACCTGGGCCATTTCCGCTCGCCTTTATTACTTTGTGCCAAAGTTGCCGCCATCGGTAAGTATATTGTCTAAAATATCTAAATAAGGTTTTATTACTTTATGACCCATCGGTAAAACATCACAACAGACAGTAAAACATCATATATTGTAAACAAAATTTCACATAAAAACACGTAAATCTGGTGTCCGATAAGAATTTGTCCGAGCTAGTACAAATTGCGTCTGTGGCCAAGCCCGGACAAATCCGTCAGATGTCCGACGGGCAAATCCGTACGTGTGTGCTTAGCTATTAGTTGACATTATGCCAAAAAGGTTGCAGCTGTAATTAAAGCTAAGGGTGGGCCTACTAAATATTAAAAATAAGCTTAAAATAAACACTTTAAATAAACACAAGCTCGATCGGTTTTTCATTTATATTTTTACGATTTATTTTAGATATAACCATTTTATTAGGGTGCCCCATTATTATTGCCAAGCCTGTACATATGACATTTAACATATGTTTGAAACGTTGACAATTACTTAGAAGTTATAATTTACAATGGAACAAAATGACGGTAAAAATTAAGAATAAAATTTGTGAAAATTATCCTGTTTATAATTTAATTAAAATTTATTGTACTTTAAAGATACAAATTTTGTATAAAAATGAGTTAAAAGTTGAACACGTCACATTTTGTATTATTAAACTCGTTGATTTAATACGATTGAATGGCCTGAAACACAAACTATTCGTTGTTTTTTAAGATTATGTATTACTAATATACATATATTCTTTATCATAATAAAATTCAATGGTGTAGCTTAGAAAAAGTTTTTCGGCGAGTATTGGATCTAAAAGATGACATTATTATATTTTTAGTAAATTTAAAACTCCATGTATTGATAATAAATAATTTATAACTAAGAATAACATTTTCTTTGGTGCTCTTTTTATATTCCTAATTTATTCCTTTAGTCAAAAAGTTTGCTCAGGCCTTTACTACAGAAAACGGACAACTATTTTATTAGTTCACTATACTTCTAAATGAAAACATTTTTCAGTGAACTTAATATATATGTATCATTGCAGTGACACTTATTTATTTTGTATCAACGGATTTCTGGATCAAAATAAAATTAAAATTCAACAATATCTTCAATCCGGAGAGAGAAGAAAAACCACACTGTTTTATTTCTGCCTATAAACTTACATTTAAAAGTAAAAAAACCTTATGTGCGCATTATAAAACTATGAATATTTATAGCTCTACCTCTAAATGCATCTGTTGATTGTAATAGTCAGAAAATTTGCTCAAAAGTTTTAAAATGGCTTCCTAAAAAAATTAAATCTAAATTTTTAAAAATCCGTGACAATTAAAATATCCATATTTTATATTATTACTAATATTTATGTTAAAATGTTATGTTTATAGCAGTACCTTTGATACTTTATCGGCATAATTGCCGTTATTTGCATCCAGCAATGGTGGCGGTTGGCTCACCGTAGATGTCCCCGGTTGCATGGTAGATGAGCCTGGCTGGTCCACAGTAGATGGTCTTGGCTGACGCATGGTAGATGGGCCCGACTGGGCCACAGTAGATGGTCTTGGCTGACGCATGTTAGATGGACCCGGCTGGTCAACAGTAGATGGTCTTGACGGACGCATGGCAGATGAGCCTGGCTGGTTCACAGTAGATGGTCTTATCTGACGCATGGTAGATGAGCCTGGCTGATTCACAGTAGATGGTCTTGGCTGACGCATGGTAGATGTGCCTGACTGGTCCACATTAGATGGTCTTGACTGACGTATGTTAGATGAACCCGGCTGGTTCACAGTAGATGGTCTTGGCTGACGCATGGTAGATAAGCTTGGCTGGTTCACAGTAGATGGTCTTGGCTGACGCATGTTAGATAGACCCTGGCGCATGGTATATGAGCCCGGTTGGTTCGCAGTAGACGGTCCACTCTGGCACATAGTAGATGGTCTCGGCTGACCCATAGTCGATTGTCGCGACTGGCACAAAGTAGATGGTCCTGATGATATAATAGATGAGACCGACTGGCGCATGGTAGATGGGTCCGGCTGGGAAAGGATAGATCTCGTTTGACACATGGTAGATAGGCCTAGCTGAGGCCTGATACATAGTGTCGTTTGGCACATAGTAGATGGGCCCAGTTCAGGAATGACATATAGCGTCGTCTGGCGAATGGTAGATGGGCCCGGTTGGGGAATGACAGATAGCATCGTCTGGCGAATGGTAGATGGGCCCTGCTGGGGCCTGATAGATAGTGTCGTTTGGCACATAGTAGATGGTCCCGGTTGGGGAATGACAGATAGCGTCGTCTGGCAAAAGGTAGATGGGCCCGGTTTGGGAATGAAAGATAGCGTCGTCTGGCGAATGGTAGATGGGCTCGGTTGGGGAATGACAGATAGCGTCGTCTGGCGAATGGTAGATGGGCCCGGCTGGTCCACAGTAGATGGTCCCGGCTGGACCACAGTAGATGGTCCCGGCTGAACTCTGTTATCTGGACGATTTGTTCTAGATGTTCCCTTAAATATTTTTTTTGTTATAAAAACAATTTAATTAAAATAATAAACATTTACATAATTTACTACCGCTTTAATCATGACAATTCTCTTACAGCTACTGTCCAGCTTTATGCTCCGCATTATTTCTTTAGCCTAAAACATCAAAAGTCTCATTGTAAATTGTCGCATTTGAGTTCAGATCAGATCAAAACATTGTTCAATACAATTATAAATGTGGTTCGAGTATTTTTTTGCTAACGTCCTTTAAAAATAATTGAATTTTTATTATTGCGCTTCTAAGAATTGTAAAAATAAGAGTATTGAAATCTGGTAACCATTAGATGTGCTTCAATTCAAATAGCATATAAGTTGAATCTTATTCAAAATAAATTCTGATGATTCCCAATTATAATAATAATGTTGAATAAATTAAAGATTATAAGTGAAATAGTTTTAAAATAAATCCAAATTAGGACCATTGTTATTTATAATGCATGTATATGAATATTATAATTAATTATACAAAAAAATGTAAAATACATCTGTTTGCGGACGACACTTTAACTTATTGCATATGGTGATAATGTTAAAGAAGTTGTACTACATAACTTAAATAATGAGTTAAGTATAATAGATATATGGTTAGAAAATAATGTACTTAATGAAAATAAAATTAATTGTATGTTTAATAATTAAAAGGATATGTTAGATAATAGTTGATAATATAAAACATTAAGAAGTAATTGCATATTAAAAAAAATAGTAAAAAATAGGTATATTATCTAGGATGAAAAATAATAAAATTACTGCAATTATTGTGCAACATAATTATATATGCTTAATAAAATAAATATACGAAAACTGCAAAAATTACAAATAGGGCAATAAGAGAAGTTTGAAGTAAAAATAGATGTACTAGTTGTAGAAGTATTTAATAAGAAATAAAGATGTACATAGATTTAATACTAGTAAGATAAAAGAAAACGAGTACGACCAGGGGAATGTTGTATGGAAATGTGATTTTGTATAGTGATATTCCTAGGACAATCCGCAAAAATGAAAATGTAAACGAAATAAATTATAATATTAAGTATTTTTTATATTCTGTTAATGTATATTTTATGTTTTATATGTATGCTTAGTGTATAAACAATCAGCTATATAAGGTAAATAAATTATTAATATAATCGTGACAACATAAGTTTTATTAGTTTTGGTCATAACTGTTCAAAATCATACATTTTTTAGTATACTAAACTAAACTAGAGTTTAAAACTGACCCTGGGATCGTCATATTGCATTTTTTATACATCAAATAATAATAATAATTGTCGTGTTACTGTTTGTGTTACATAATCAATTGATAAGATGCTAGATTAGAAGACAGAAAAAACTGGAAAATATAAACAGACTGCGTTTCGAGTGTCCAAGTTTTTTCTTTTGTGTCTTATAAATATGAGATTATTGTGCTCATATTCTTAAGCTCCTATTTCAATCTATTTTTTTTAAGCTTTTTTAATGAACATGATATGATAATTATTATCATCGAGTGATTAGAGATTTAATAAATATTTCAGTGTATCAATTTAATTCATTAGCCTTCTTATTCCTATATGTTTTTTATACGAAATTATCATGTCTTTTATTAACGTAGATTTAAGCTCGGTCAATTGTCGAAATAAAAATTTAAAAGTTGCTTCGACAGATAATTTTAAGGGATGAAAGCTCATTTTTGTTAAATGTTCAAAAAAAAAATTAAATCTATTAGCGTTTTAAAATTTACTATATTACTTATTTTAATAACTATGGATTTACAGTATAATTTAAAAGAAAGTCTTCGCGCTCGTTTCTAACATATTTTTGTAAATGAGCATTATTTTTAGTGGATGATCTTTTTACATTCCCATGAATTTTTTCACTATTTTTACCAAATTGTTAGACGAAATGATTCTAAGAGAAAAGATACTTTCAGTTTCACCATAAAATTATTAATGATCCTTAACTTTTTTTAGGCATTATAGACATTGGTGAAGTGTCTTAGATTATAGTTTAAAAGCATGATTTCAAGAGTTGAGCTGCAATATTTCTGCAAAAACTAAAAAAAATAGTGAGGTGAATACCATTGATATTCTGAAGAGAAAACTTTTCTAAAGCGCAATATTAAGAACACCATTTCTCGAATGATATATTCGTAATTCTTAGATAGATTTATTGAAACAGTAACATAAAAATAAAATCGTTCAAAGTTTAGTATTCGTAAATTAAGTTATAAACTTGACAAATCTTAACACTTTACCTACCGCTCACGCCAATTGGCGTCCTGAGTGTGCCGAAAGTTAAACACCGCAGACGCCAATTGGCGTCCTGTGTATGTTTTCGTTTCCATGTCAAATTAAAAATATATGTTTAGTGTTTTATTTGCTTTTTTTTAAGAGATGACTAAATAAATGTATGAATTTTCATTTTATTTTAATTTTTTTTTTTTTTAATTATATTTAGACAAATGCGAAGGTTTTATAAATATATTTTATATTTCTTTCATCAGGCAGTTTCACTACCAGACAAACTTATGTATCTTTTGACGTGGTCCGAATATTTTAACAAATTTTTCTAGACATGGTATAAATGTAACAATGCATCAATTCAAGCCATTATTAAGTGGTTCTCAATATGTGGTTCACCGAAAATAGAAATTAATTATTACATTTCCTTATTATTAGATTTTAAAATTGATTGATGATTATAAAATTATAAAAGCAAGTAATCTGGGAATTTAAATAAAAATAATTTAAATTGAGTTAACCAGCGGTTCTCAAATTTTTTCAAATTTCTAAAAACTTTTATCCAGCACACTTTTTTTTCGGGTGGTGTAAAGAAAGAAAAAATATGATATTTTATACACAAACATATAAATATGTATATTTAAAAATAATTTATTGGGTAAATGGGTTTATTTAGAAATAAAGTCAAATTACATAAAATTAAAAAATACGATGTACATATATAAAAAGTACAAGACACTAAAAATTTATCATATCATTAACCATTAGATAGTATTGGATTACTGAGAATCTCAAGATTGTCAGATTAGTAAGATTCTATTGTATTTTTTTCTATCCTGTTATAAGGAAATTCCAACATATTTTTTGTGAGTAAATATTATCTCCCGTTAGATATTACTGGCTTACTGGAAATACCGAATCTCAGTGACACATTATTTTAGAAAGTGGGAATTTTTTCGAGTTATTATTTTTGAATTATTAGCACGATACACATAAAAACTTATGGATAAGAATTAAGTTTAAGTTATACTATCGTGTGAAGTGTATCTAGTTTTCGTGTGCTCGAGTGAATATTCGAAAAATATTACGAACTGTTTATAAAACATAGTTTTTTAGTTTGATACGAGTGTAGAATCTACGTGAAAATAATTACAGTTTATGTTATTTAATATAGTGTTAAATATATATATAGATATTCCAAGTGACAATGAAAATTATAGTGATAGTGAATCAGACTCCTCTGTTCATGAAAGAAATCGTCCACATGCTATGATGCTCATGAGCAATGAGGAAGATGAACAAGAAAAATATTTAGAAGACACTTTACAAGACACAAAACTTTATTGAAGATGATTTGTTTCCCGTTATTGCAGAAGAAACGAATAGACACCATAATCAACACATCAACAGATACAAACTGCAAATAAAATCTAAAAAATGGGTGGATATAACGGTACCAAAATTAAAAAAATTGGTTTGAGTTGATATTGCTAATGGGCTTGGTATAAAAAGGCTCATTACACCTGTATTAGACAATAAATCCATTAATAGGAACCTTGATATTTACAAAAACCATGAGTAGAAATAGGTTTTATCAAATATTACGTTACCTGCGTTTTTCCAATAATGAAAATGTTCCTGATAATGTAGGATTACTGTTCAAAGTACAAAAAATAATTGATTATTTCTCCGAAAGATTAAAAAATATGTACAAACCAAGCCAAAACATATCTCTGGATGAGGGTATGATCCCATGGTGTGGAAGATTAAATTTTCACGTATACAACCCCAGTAAGCTCACAAAGTACGGTATAGTGATAAGAATGGTATGTGAATTAGTGTCAGGATACCTATCGAAATTAAAAATATATTCAGGACCTGGAATTTCGTTACAAGATTCAATATCACATCTAACATCAGACAATAAATACAAATGGCATCATCTTTATATGGACGATTTTTATAACAGTGTTGAAATAGCAAAAAAAATATATATGAAAAAAAAAATAGAATCTGTGGTACCATAAGGAAGAATCTGGTTTTACCAGAATATCTGAAAAATGCAAAATTACGAATATTTGAAACCAAATATAAACGATCGAAAAAATCGAGACACTTTAAACTTTCATTATATAACTAGTTATTGTGAAAAGTGATTTACACGTGAAAGACAATGTAAATTATCTGTGTATGTGCCTGGAAAATTTCACATTAAGATGGAGTGAATTACAACGGTTAGTGAATATTTTATTGCAAATGAATTATATATCAGTAAACTCGTATTAGTAAAAATGTCACAATACAAAAGAAAAGTTTGCTTGAAAAAAGTTTTTACAAATTTAAAAAAGTTTGAGAACCGCTGGTTAACCCAATTTAAATTATTTTTATTAAAATTTCTAGGTTATTCGTTTTTATAATTTTAAAATCAAGATAATCATTTTAAAAATCTAATAATAAGGAAAAGTAATAATTATTTTTTATTTCCGGCGAACCACATGTTGAGAACCATCTAATAATAACTTGAATTGCTGCATTGATACATTTATAACATGTCTAGAAAAATTCAACGAAATATTCGGACCGTATCAAAAGATACATAAATTTAAATAAAAAAGGTAAAATTCGCGAAGTTTTGCGAAAAAGTGCCGGTATTTAGCGTAAGTCTGGTAGTGAAACTGCCGGTCGGTAAAGTGTTAAGCGTCTGTGTGAAATAAACAAAATGGGTAAGTTTAATCAGGGCGGAGTAAACACAATCAACAACTACTAAATAAGCCGTGAGACCGTAGAAAACTCAAAGCTATGTATATATAAAAAAATATATAAACTATTGTTACACCTTACTTAGCATCACCTAGCTTGATTTATTTTTATTTATTCATCCGTGAGATAAAGAAAATATAGAAAAATAAATTTATGATTTCTGATCGAAATTATAAATATTTAATAATCACCATTTTTGATTTTCCAGTCATGATAGAAATTAATAAACATTAAGGTACATATGGTATTTGAGCCCAAGTCTTTCAGGTATTAGTCACATATTATACACTGGTATATACATTTTGAAATTGTTTAGTCTCGGGAATACAGATAAAAAAAATTATAAGATTTCTAGGTTGTGTCGATAATCTCGACAGATACATTCAAGTTAGGGAGCTATAGAATTGCTGACCTGTAAAGACTGACACAGGTTATAACGTCATAAATATGAATATGTAGTAGGTAGCTAACGGGTTGCGTAATTAGTCAAGAACGGCGCGAGTCGTGTTCAATGCATTTCCAGGAACCCAGTCAAATGAAAAATCGTAAAATACAACAGGAAAAGAATTACTGTACTTAACCTTCATCCGTCCCTCAAATCGACTGTACACTAAAGTCCCTCGGGTCTTTTTCGACCCAGGTAGAAATTTTTGACTTAAAAGAAACAAACTGCAAATTAATTAAATAAATTTTATTAGTAACGGTATTGTTGAATGTTTACGAATAATAAAGAGCGATTTATGGGTTAATTATTTATTTATTACATTTATTACATACATTATAGGAAAGTGCCTTACAAATAAATCTTTTACAATATTTACATTCTAATGCATGTTTATTGTCCGATTTTGGGCAAATGTGACATCTACCTTTTTTTTGAACACGTATCATTGCTGTTGGTACTTCTAAAGGAGATGTAGTTGTGCATTTTTGTTCTAATATAAATTGTTGTCTTTTATCAATAATTTGCCCACGGTTTCAATGAAAATTCTCCTTTGATAATTTTTTTTTATATTCCAATCTGGATAAACTCATGTAAATATAAGAAATGCATTTGATATAGATATATCTAATATATTGGCAAAAAAAGTAATTGGTCATCTATTTGTTTTTCTTCGAGTACTGTAATTGGCTATTTTTGTCTAAGGTATCAATTCCTCCTTTCGTTGCATTATAATCTAATATAATGTTAGGTTTATTTTCAGAACCACCTGACAATTCCTTCGTTATGTGAAGAGTGCTCTGAAGAAGAACACATTTCTTTTTTTTAGGAATGTATGACACTAAAGATGTATTCTTTGTAAATGCAAATTTTGAAGTAAAAATTGCTTTGCCTTTTACTTCGAGCAATACGGGTGGAATTGACGTTTTATTTTTTTGAATAGTGCCAAACATAGTATTTTTTTTATAAGTAACATTTGACCTTGTTCATAAGAAGTGAAAAAGTTGTCAACTGTTACATTTCTCCCATCAAGTTGTTGACACAAATCTAAAACCGCTCGCCTTCCTTGATTCCTTTCAGGTGCTTCACCAGCTACTTTTCCAGTGTATATATCTATATTCCAAACATAACTATTTTTGCTAGCACCCAAAATTTAATCCCATATTTAGCCGGCTTTTTTGGCATGTATTGTCGAAACGGAATTGTATGAAATCAATTGCTCATCGATTATTACATTTTCACCCAGATTATAAAGGTATGGTAGTATTTCAACCCATTTATTCTAAAGTTCTCGAATTGGGGCTAATTTGTCAGTATTTCTTCTAGCAGCTCGTATACTACGATCATCAAATCGAATGGCTCGATATAATTTTGAATCGTTTTAGTGACATAGTAGCCCTGAATATATGTCGACCCTTTGTTTCGTGCCATAAATTTTCCAAATCCTCATTATTCAATTTATATATATACCAGCTAACAACAAAAGTCCAATATATGCATCCAATTTGATAATATCAATATTTTGCAATCCTCTTTATACACGATTTCCTTCCAAAATGGTATTTTGAATAATAATAGTTCTTATAGAATTTGTAAACAATAATTGTAATGCAGAGTTCTGTTGATATGCGAGAAACAGCATACCTTGTGATTCCAGGGGTAGTTCTAATCATGTTTGATGATGATTGACGGCTATGTTGAAGGCTTTGATCGCCATTTAATACCTTTATCTTTAGAAAGATATGATGTAGATCCAGGAGGTACATCATCTATGTCACTATCAGAAGTTTCAGTCAATTCTTCAATATGATCTGACGTCTCTGAGCAGGTATCATTTCCCGATGAAAATTCAAGTAAATTATCTTCTATTATAATCACTTCAAAAGAATATTTCTTAGAAGGTGATAAACAATAAACATCTGTTTGCGCCGGGAATTCCAATAATTTGACCTAAAATAGACTTGGGTCATTTTCGACCCGAGGGACTTGAGTGTTACTTTTTTTACAAGAGATAATCCAGGTAACATATTTATTTTTTCTTTTTAAAAATTAGTTTATTATCTCAACAAAATCAAAGTCACGAAATTACAGATATGTAGTATTAATATTTTAAGATATATTTGCAAAACAAAATCGCTTCGGGTCGAAAAAGACCCGAGGGACGGATGAAGGTTAAGATTTCAAATTAAATTTATCTGAATGCTGTGGCCAATGATATAATAACCGAGCATATATAATAAGATTATTTTAGGTAGTGCTCACAAAATCATTATATTTGTCTAGTGTTTTATTATTAAAATATATAATAAAGTCTAAATCTGACTTTTAAAGCAATGCCAAAAACTAGCTGAGAATGCTGTTGATAGTAAAAAGATGTTGGCTTTCAAGTTTTCCAGTTTCGTTTTTTTTTTTTTTTTAAATGACTATTTTGCCTATATAAATTTGATGACGTTATTAAAGATTTTGCGATGAATTCGATTATAATTCATTATAAATTAAATCGTTAGGATAAAATCTTTCGAATTTTTTTTCATGAAGTATTCACGGTTGAGAAATAACATAATATTGCACGTGTTATTCCTAGAATACCATTAACTTTTAGCCTTGCCTTTGTTGCATACATTAGTTTGTACTTTGACCTCACCCAAGATTTTGTGCCTACACTAAAGTTATAATTTATTTATCCTACACTTTCTAATTTATATTAACAAGCCTTAACTATTTATTTTAGTATTAATTAAATATTTAATTGCTAAACAATAAAAACTAACCCCAAACTCCATTGTATTATAAAACAAATATCAAACACAGACAGATTAAAAAATACTAAATAATACACAAATTTCGTCAAACCTTGATACTTAATTACATGGAAAATAATCACTTTCTGAAATTGTTACCCCACTGCTTAAGATTTACATATATTAAAGTGAGGCACTAAAGATGACCAATTCATCATCGTTATCATCCTTGGTAAGTCCAGTCCTGGTTCTATCTAAATCTTACTTAGTGCTGATATTTTTACAAAATTTTGAGATCTTACTATGATGCAGTAACGTTTTATTATCCACGTATGTGTTCATTGTGATGTTTTGCAGTGTAATACATTATGACCATTATAAAAAATAGTAAATAATAAACAAACATATACCATTCAGTATAAACATGCACATACACACATGCCTAATATATTTTGATATATATTACCTCTTCTGGTATATCGAAGAGAACACACTCATATGGATGTTTATACTCTTGTTTTTCTTCGTCATATTTCCAAATGCTATCGTAGTCTTTGTGCTTTGTAATGTCCTGAAAAATACAAATTTTTAACAAGTAATAATATAAATTATAATATCAACGATTAAATTAATAAAAACTATTATTACACTTAAGATTAAAAATGTTTTGATTTGATTACATAAATAAAAGTATAATAATATCAATTAAAATTTTGTAGTAATAATACCTGAATTTTTATATCATCCTAGTTCTAAATAATATATACAGCATTTATTGTTTAGATAAACAAAATTGTTTTGTTATTGTAGTTTAGGTTTTACTTTTTTTTTCTAAGAATAAAATATATTTTTATATCTCATATTAAAAAATAATTTTTGTAAGTGGAATTATTGATTATTATAAAAGTATGATTATGATTGATCATCACAGAATAGATTTTCATGGGTTTTCCTAATCTCACGGATGAACATGGTGATAAAATTTGCAAAGTTAAAACGAGCTAGGTCGCATATAGTGACATTATTAATTGAAAGCTGTAATAATAGTTGATATGTAATTATAAAATTTATTTTAATTAAAATCGAAATATTTTTTTTACTTATAATTTGATTGTCTTATTTTGTATCATGATAAAATTGTTAAAAGTATTTTTTTAAATCTGAATACGTCGAAAAAACATTGTTTTATTTAAAACAAAACTAAAAAAATACTTTTATGTAGAAAAAAAACAAAGATACTTTTAAAGATGTATAATTGCAATTATGCTGTAAAAGAGAGAGAGATGTTTTTTTCGTTTTTGATAGTGGTAGAATATACTAAGCATGAAACAATTTTTAATTAATTTTTTTTATCCATTCTTAATTAAATGTAAATTAGACACTGCTATGTATAAAATAGACTATGCAAAAAAATATTTTGTGATTAGCGCTATTATTAAAAAGACAATAATATCACATTTGTATAGATATAAAAAAATAATTTTGCAAATATATTGCCTAATGCGTTTCAAAATGATAACGAAAAAAATTCATTAACATATTTTTAAATATTATTAAGATAATTCATCTAATTTCTGCGGCTACAGCAAGAATTTATTTTTACGTTTCAAGCATTTTAGTACGACGTAGAAAAGACCTAAACGCACGTGCGTTAACAACCTAACACGCAGAATTTGACTTGAGAAACATTGATGAAAAGTATACGAACCGAGCTTTCAATTTTTCTTTTTTTAAAGTAGCTCAAAAATCTATCTTTATAATATTTTTTCGATCAACTGCTCTTACCAGAATTGACATATCTGTATTTATCATTATATAAGTAAACTGTTTTTTATTAATATTTTTACTGGATTTGTAATGCTTTCAAAGAATTGTTGAAATTAGGTTTGGATATATTAAACTGAGATGTGAGCCATTAAATGAAGAAGACATAATTTTGTACCATAGTTTAAATACATAAGCTGTATACGATTGCGCTTTAGCAGACCTATTAGCATTTCAGTTAAATATAAAACGGTTATTTAATAGCAAAGACGTAAAGTTAGCACTTCAAGCTTGCGTATTTAAACAAAACTATTGGAAAAAGTATTCAGCTGACATTTGAAGATGCGGAAATAAGAAAGCTGTTGATCATACTTTAACTAAATGAAAGAGAAATGATGCTGTGAATATATGTATTCTCAATAGGATATATTTCAAAAAATGTGTTTGATACATATTCTGAATATTTTTTTTTATATTAGGTAGTTAGTTGTATATTTTAATTTTACGCTTAATATTCGTACCTAAAGTTTCATTAGCATTACAACTTAAATTTTAAATCACAAACGCACGGGGGATTATATTGATTATTACTCGAGTAGAAGAAAAAATCTGTCTTACACCCACTTCTGCCTCCATTGGCTCACTTTACCACTCCTACTTTTACTCCCATTTGGTATTACCACTCAAATTGCAATTCAAACTCGTATTACCACTACCACTACACTCCCACTTAAACTGCAGCTCTCGCTACCATTTCCACTCTATTTATATGAACCAATGAACAAAGGTTTCAATGTATAACTAAAGTTTCTATATAATAAATTAAAAACCTTGAAAATTCAATATGACAATGAGCTACAAAAGTATTGCTAAGATTATATTAGTAATAAGGTCTGACATGGGAGCTGAAAAGTTCATCCGAATCGAACTTGAAAATAACTCAAATAAATTAAAAAATCTTATCGTCTTCCGACAAATCTGTTACTCTATTAAAGTGGTTTTAAAATGTGTTCCGCATCAAAAAATTGTACTTACGTAATTTAATTAGTATAGTAGCGCATTATTTTGTAAATGTCTTTTCTATTCCTACAAGTCACTAAATATAATACAAGGGTAGGAGACAGCTGGAGAAAAATTTAATTCTACTAATGAGTTCTTTAAAAAAAATTAATAAAAAATACATTTTTTTTTTAATTGAATATGCGACGCGAATACGTAAAAAGTTAACTTTACATGAGATGAAAAATACATTTACATACGTTAATTTTTGGATTTTTATAATATTATATTTCGCAATTAATTTGTCAAAAAGTTTTTCATACTTTGGATTTTGTCAAGAATGAACATTTTCAATTGTGGAATAATGTAAGTTATGATGTTGTGACGTTGTTCTATTATATGACAGCAAGTATAAATGGATCATTTATAACGTTTGTCGAAAGCTTATCTACTAATATATAATTTTAAAATTAAATATAATAGTGGTCTTTTAAAAAGATTTAATAAAAATATTTAAAAACAATCATTTTTTAAGAAAGCAACAAATTATAAATTAAAAACGTTACATTTTTTTTATTAAATAATTTTTCATTAGCCGATAGATTTTTTTTTATATTTTGAAGAAGTTGGCTGAAATCGCAGAATCACTAATGTAACGATACTCAATCAAAATCTCAATTAAGATTTACAACGTTATTTTCATCGCATATTCAATTATCTTTACATAAATTAGCAATAAAACATTAATCTACTTTTATGGATGGAATGGGACTCCCCGAAAAAACTTGTAATTCTAAGGGTTCCGTGAGTCGACAAACTTTGAAAACCACTGCTCTATTACATCCACACATTTTCAATAAAACTATATATAAAAGGCGTAGTCGTTAAGCAACCATACTTTTACTTACATTTCTGAGAATAATTAAACAAAGAATTCGCAGAACGGCTTCTATTAAGAAATGAACAAAATCTTAAAGATAATTATTATTTGTGAACTTTTAGAACAAAGATTTAATGTTCTTAAAATATTCATATATTATAAATAAATCTAAATATCTATTACTAGGGTTTATTGCAATTAGGAAGATTATTGTTAATTCAGATATGCGCATATCTATATACCTCCCTTAACGGTATGACGCCATATAGCACGAACGCATCCTTTGTGCAAATAATGATTATTAAATTCAACAAGTACAACAATTCTTGCGAATATTAATATAATATAAAACAGCGCTATATTTAATAAAAATACATAATTATGAACCAGGGTGTTTAATGTTTATATGAAACAAAACGGAACTTCTAAAATAAATACGCCTGGAAAGCTTATGAGATTTGACATTATTGTGATGTGATTCGTTGAAAGCTCAGCGTCGCTATATTCACAATCACCTTAACCGAACAGTACATAATTAAAACGAAATATCTATAAAACTCGTTCGCTTGCATTAGGTTTTAATTACCCGTCAGTAGTTGCCTATAAAAATATTTCACATTTCGTCATTGTGTCACAAAAGAATTTAATTATTATGTGATATAATGACGTTTATTTTTTCTTAATTATAACAATTAACATATCGATTGAAAATAAGAATGAAATTAAAACTGCAAATATTATTTCAGCTTAGTACCTAATTAATAAAACTGCATAACACATATTCAACGTTAAATCTGAACCCATATTTAAAAATATATTAATACCTATACCACTAAGATTAAACATATACATAATAAAAAGTAAGTTGCAAAAATAAAAAAAGATAAATGAACACAACTTACAATGTACTCCGACATTTTCAGGCACGTCCTCCCTTCTCGCGACGACTGCACCGACTGGCATCCGAGCGGCTGCATGGCGCACTATTAGCGACGTGATCTCGATTCAGTTTTACCAACCTTTTTGCACAAAAGAGAGTTTCTAAAAATAACCTGGTGATCGATTTAAGTCTGGCTTTGTTACTAATAAGTATCATATTCAATTTTATATGAATATTTATACAATAATGCGATGTTTTCAGACTTACATTTATTTTGTATTAGTGTATCAAAAAAAAAATCTGTAAAGTATAAATCCAGATTTGACAATAAATTAATAATTTTTAAATATTAATAAATGTTTTAGCTTTTTAAAAATAAAAATAGTACCGAATAAAACGGCGGAACTTCGTCTGGGTGATCATGGTTTCGATACAAACTTACTGAAGGCACTATGGTAGGAAGACCAACCTTACGTATCTACACCTTATTTTTCCCAAGAGCCGCAATCACTGCGAACAGGGTTGAATTATAACAAATATGAATTATTACTATATTAATTTTATATATGTATAAAAATAAAAGATATATAAAAGTAATACAACTATTATAACAATGAAAAGGGCTATAAAATAATTAATTCGACAGCCCAATACCGCCCTGTGCAACCGACTAATACAGAGCAGAAATTCAAAAACACGTGATGATCACACGCTGAAAAATGTTTTTGTACTGAAAATAAATTGCAATAAACTAAAAAAATATTCTGACTTTTTTTTTATACAAAAGCTTCCTCGTTGAACCACTAAACAAAAAATTTATTGATTCCGGGCCCCCTCACAAAAATGGCTTTTTATATATTCTTAACATCGTAATATAATTTTTTGAATAAATAATAATAGGTACGAGTTAACCCATTCTATGCTACAAATAAATATAAAAATTAGCCACCGTTGCGACATATTTTCTGAAATCAAATTTTAATAAAAAAAATTAATTTTGCATTAAAAATATTGAAAATATCTACTCATAATATTTACCTGATAATTAGTCGTATTTTTTTGCTCTAAATTAAAATTATTTTTATTGTCTGTGTTTGTTATCTTCAATTTCATCTAAAACTGCTATCACTTAATACATATAGTAGGCGACTAAATTTAAAACACTGAAAATAATTTAGAACTACTATTATTTATTTTACATGCGTTATTATCCTTTTACCCGATATACATATTTTAAGTGATCTTATTGTTTTTTAAATAAACTTATCACTATACTTGAGGTTCTAAGTACCTCTTTCTCCTCACATATCAGTATGTCTACTTTTCAAAACGGCTTTCCATTTCTAGAAAAATAATTTTATTATAAGTTAAAACAATTTAAAAAAACACAAAAATAACAATCGAAAACTTTTGTAAAAATAGAAAAATGGGCTGAATCTATTCACGCTCAAAAATCGTTAGACGTCAATAGACGTCCATAGCACTAGTGCTACATCTTATGTATATTGACGTCAATTACTGTCTGTAGCAGGCCTCGGCAACCTTTTTTGACTACGAGTAAAAAAAATTAAAATGTGACTATTAAAAAGACTATTCGGGTCAGTGAATATTTTTGGTCTTAACAACCATATATGTGTTCCAGTCCTGACATCGTAGCACGTTAAAAAAATGATATTTGCAGAACTAAAATGGGTCACTTCAAATCATAAAACGGGTCATTTGGTGACCCGCGGGTCATAGGTTGCCGAGCCCTGGTCTGTAGCATCGAAAGGATTAAAAGTATGTGTGCATTAAAAATATTTAGCATTAAATAAATATGTTTATTTATGTGTAAAATTATATACAAATATTAATAATATTATTATTAAACAGAAATTGAATATAAAAAAATATATTAAAAATGTCAAATAATAAACAAATATAAATCGAAATACAGACATAATATATAAAAAAAGTGTTTAAGACAAATTTTGGTCAATAAGAGGGCGCAAAAACAATTATCACTTCTCAGAAGTCAAAAATTCACGTCAAAAGCAATAAAATTGTGTCGGCGCCGTCGCAGTGGGAACACAAAATTTATCTTACTATTTTATATAAAATTAAAAGAGTCAAATAAAAAAACGCTTGCTTTACCAAATATGTTTAGCTGTCATTTGGAGACGCGGAATTCATATACTTGGCAATAATCCATCAACTAAATTAAGAAAAAATAATTTGTGGATTCTGTGAAAATATTTCCAATAGGACAAATAAAAAAATGCGTTTAATATATGCTCTGATATTTTACTAATGAATTTATTTTTGAACTAAATGAAAGTTATGGAACCTTGGTAATCAAACTCGTTGGAGCACCGTTAAGATTTTTTTTAAATTTAAGTTGATCTGTGGTTATTTAGAATACTTGATTTGAATATTTGGCTATTCAATATCATCTTAAATAAAAAGCTTAATAAGTTATGAGTTCATCACTTTTTACACACAAAAATGCAATGTTCCCACCTAAACTCCCATTGGTATTACAATCTAAATTTTAAATCAAAAACATACTTCAACTCATAATCGCATTCCATATCTTGCTCCCACTACCATTCTCACTCCCACATCCCTTACTCGATATCTGCTCATTTTCAATAAAATGAACAAAATCTAAAAATTAGACCATCGAAGCGAAAAAAAGTATTTGCTAATAAACCGAGATTTTTTTCGTTTGATTTTGTGAGGTGTAGAGAATATAATATAGTTAAATACCAACTCGATGATATTAACTTAAACTGAACTTTAATATACTACATATGGATCTAACTAATACATATCGATATAACACGCTTACAATATTATGTTTTTTTTTTATCTAGAATTTTTGCTCTTTAGCTAATTAAAAAACAGTATAACACATACGCTTTTTTATAAATATATAAATAATGATATCACTCTGATTTAAAATTAACACAATCTAAAACGTTCAGTCGTAAAATAAAATTTAATTAAATAAACAAAACTTACGGTTAAGTCGTCCATTTTTAGGCACGTCCTTCGCTTTGGCAAATGTTTATGTAATTGATGTAAGCGGCTGCGTAACGCACTAGCTATGTTAATAGTTAAGATTTATATTAATAGTTTTCAACCAACTTTACGAACAAATCGGGGTAATCTTTACTGATTTGTTTTGCATGTGTTAAATATTCTTTATGGTTGGTTATAAAAAATCAGTATTTTTGCTTTTAAAATATCAAACTACTTCTGTATAAATACTTGTTTTATATGCATATTCCGTATATGATAACCAATTAAAAGTTAGCAGTTATTTTATATGAAGTAAAGTTAAAAGCGAATATCGCATCTCGGCTTGTCTGTTAAATACAGAGCTCGTGCGCTATATAAAGCGATGAGGTAATTTGTTACGTCGTATACCTTTAATAAATAAAAAAAAATGGTCCAGACCCTCGAGAAAATTCTAAATGGCGGTCATTCATAGATTTTTTTTAAATATCGTAATATTTATTTATTTATTAATGAATCAAAAATTAATTGCATACGTGCTTAAAATAAAAATTAACGTGAAACTCCTGAAAATTTATGGGGAAACTACCGCCATTTTGAATTTTCACTAATGGGCCAAATTATCAATTTTCGTACTAAGTACAGCATTCAATACAAAAGCATATTTTCAATACCAGTGTTTCAATATGCAGAAAATTCAATACCAGTGCTTATTAAACATTTTTAAAACAGTGATGATGAAATATATTTAAACATTGTTCGTATTTATTGAATCAGAAATTTTGTTTAATCAGTCAGTAGTTTGAATAGTATTTTAAACAAAGAGCGAAAAAATACGTTGTTGAAATGGCTCCGTAAAAATCATATGTAAAATATTTTTTATACAAAAATATAATATAATACTGTATGTAGTATGTACGTAATACAACTATATATAATTAAAATTACTATTTGCTCTTACAAAAACTAACGATTTAATTAGTTACATTTAAATACACAAAAAGCAATGAAATTAAAATATTATAAACCTTCATCAAAATTTAGTAGAGAATGTTGAATAAAAAGGCTTTAGAAAAGTATTTTTTTTTTTATTTGATACAAGGTGCATCTCCTCACAATCCGCAAATTTTATTAAACACTAATAAATATCAGGATTCTAAACTACTACTTAGCTTTCTACTTGGAACATACAAGATTGAGGTAAAATCGCACGAAGCGAAGCTACGTCAAAGACCGACCAAGACAAATCTAAAAAGGGCGAGGAAGCAGCCGCTTCCCACTTCACCACAACGACGTACTACGCAATTATTATTTTTTTATATAAATTAAACGCAACGTTTTCGATATTTACGGATACAATTCAACATTAGAATATTCATGGCTGGTAAATATGTGATTCTAGCAAAATAATGCCACACTAAAAATAATATATTTCATAGATATTTTAATATGCTTTTTAGTCGTCTCATTTCACATTTTAAAATTTTCAACTGCCTATTAATAATAAAACAATTATATAACTTGATAAAATTCGTAATAAAATAAAAGCTATATCACCATAAATACGATAAAAGTTAAAAAAAGCTGTATCACCATAAATACACATATTTATAATCATTGTAAAATATCGTATATTAGATAACATCCAAGAAACTACACATAAGTATATTGCGTGTCGTCACTCGGAACGGAACGATCTAGGTGAATTTATTTTACTGTAACCAAGCTTCTTCAGCCAAATGACCGACAGCAGCACAATCATTGTCACTCTTTCGTCGTGAAAGATAGTATCCTCAAATATCAATAGATAAACAAATACGTTTTATTAGTATTTATACGGTTTATCGACATTAACCTCAATCTTCATACGTTTACGTTTAAAACGTATCTAGTTCAGTTAAATCTAACGTAAATTTGCATTAATTCGGAAGCAATGATAATGTATACGTATTATAAAAGGAAAAACTCACTTTTCGGCCTCGGAGCCCGTCGACGGAAATTCAAAATTTGAAGATTTCATTACGAAGATTGTTTATCTGATTTAATCAATGTATTCTTCAAATCCTCAACAAATTATGTATATATTTAATTTTCATACTTGTAAATTTGCAATCCGATTATTTATATTCAATCAAAACGAACAACGCACATGACGAATTAATGAAAATTATTGTCGCTTGGCAAAATTTTATTTATAAATAATAATTATTTAAGACTGTTGACAACAAAAGAATTCATAAGTGGAGACTTGAAAATCATTCTTTCAACTCTATTTTTATTTTTATTAATTATAATTAAATATATTTCTTTTGTTTACGTGCATACAAAGCGATACGATTTACAAAGTAAAAAATTAAGCATAGAATTTTTCATTTTAAGTTATACGCGTCCGGAAGCGAAAGCGGCTTAGAAATATTATATATAAGATGATTTTTAAAACATGGGAATTAAATGTTTAGTTTTAATAAAACATAATTAAAAAAAAATATTTATTTATAGGAAAATCTTACGATTGTATTTACGTGGTATAAGTTGCTGTCATATGCCCGAAAGGATTGGGTTCGAATCATACAAGGACCCTAAATTTTTTTAATGTCTATCGTGTCTGTAAAGTTGGAATTAGTGAGTATTATAAAATAAAATATGGCGATGAAAATGCAAAATAAAATCGAGCATATAACATATAATATATTAATTGTAAGCTATAATATATGTCAGTGATTTTTAGTAAGGTGTCTCACATCTTATTATAAAAACTCGTGATTGTGTTCACCCCGCTGTAACGCATTGGGCTAACGCCTGTCGTCTTTCAGCATATTATTAAATTTAAAAGAAATATTTTTTTTCGTATAATTTGATTATGTCTTACTTTGTCTCGTGATGAAATTGTTAAAAACATTTTTTATTTAAAATGATTGAGGTATTTATTAAAAAATCTTTTCTACAAAACAAATAAGAAAATCTGAATACATAAAAAACCATCATTATATTTTAAACAATACTAAAAAAATACTTTAAGCAAAAAAAAAACAAAGACACGCTTGAAAGTAGTAATGCAATTATACTATAAAAGAGATTTTTTTTGCTGTTTATTTTAATTACTGTAACATTCTTCATTTTTTTAATTAATATTTTTATCCGTTTTTTAAAATGTAAGATATGTGTACCCAGAATTTTTGATTTATATAAAAAAAATCGCTATTATTAAAAAAAACGGCTCCAGCTGCAGTGACATCTATTGGTTATAAATTATATTACAGATAATAATTTATTATTATTAATATAGATGTTACCGATTCCCAGATTTTTAGTCTGGTGGTTAATACTTCCTTGTAGGTATTCATTATATCTAATTGACTTACTCAGTTGGTACAGTTTTACCCCGTTGTAACACACTGGGCTTACACTTGTCAGGTTACAACGGAGGATTTAATAAAAAATAAAATAAAAATTGAAATTAAGATATCAATGGCTAATATATAAAAGATTCTAGAAAAATGGTGTCACACCAAACTCAAAGTGAAAAAATTAAATTATATTTCACTACTATAATATTATATGATTCACTGATATAGCTTCTTTTCTCGTTTTCTACAGTAAATTGCGAAGTTTTGAGTGAATGCTGTATTAATGAATTAAAAAAGAAATACTGCAAAAGTGCAAAGCAACATTTCACGATCAATAGGTATTTTTTTACTGTAAAGAAATTAATCAGCTGGAGGAAATAAGTTCAGCACCGAGTGAAATGGCGGAACTTCGTCCGGATATTCATGGTTTCGATAGGAGCTTACGAAACGTACATTGCTTTATTTTTCCGATTGCCTTTGGCATTTGATTTTTATTGAAAATATGAAAATGCGAGAGGAAAATGAGGTAGAAGAGTAAAATACAGCGAAAATGGTCTAGTAAATACGAAATATATACCAAGTACAGCTTTTATTAATGCACATTTCAATAAACAAATAAATTAATATTTCATTCCGATAGAAATACATATATGTATGTATATAATATGAATATTTTGAAGTTAGTGATTATACATCATAATAATTTGCATGTAAAATAACGCGCTGATTAATGAAGTATTTAAGTTGCAATAAATTTATATTTATTTATTTAATAATAGTGAATCTTATATTGTAACACTACAGTCTATAACCCTGTGCGTTACGATGGTGTATACACAATCAATATTCACAAGGCAGTAGAGAAACACCAGATTTAAATCAGTCTATAACTTAGTGACATATTTTTTATTATAAATAAACGTTTATTATAAGATTTAAAATACAGATAAATACAGCGGTACCTCCACCTACAAACCGATCTACATACAAACTTTTTTTATATCTCATTTACCCTCTACATACGAACCTAGATTCGAGACACGAACCGCGATGCACTGCGCGCGTCGATATTATTTATCCGAGCAGTATTTGTTACTACGTTGCATTTATCTGAAATACAACGCAAAGAGTATCATATTTCAGATAAATGCGACAAGTATTTATATGGTCAATTAGATGTAATGGTAAATTGGATTTCGAGATACGAACCAGTCAGAAACGAATTAATTTCGTAAGTCAAGATAGTTTACGAGCGGAAATAAAATAAGAACATACACTAAAAATATTTTTTATTTTACAAAATAATATATAATCAATTAAATATAAAATAAGAAATATTTTTAGTGTATGTTATTATTTTATTTCCTCTTGTAAACTATCTCGATTTTCGAACTTAATCTATTTCCGACTGGTTCGTATCTCGAAAACCAATTTCTCATTACATCTAATTAATTATATAAATACTCAATCAATAATTTTAATTATTAAGTTTAAGACTATTTATAACTATTTACTTAAATGGAAACTGAATTTACAAAAAATAATGTCTCTAAAGAAAGTTTTGCTAAAACATTGTATGTGTATATTTAAATTTAAGTTTGATATTACCATAGTTACTGATTCTGGAGATTAATGCATTAATATGGTCTTGCGTAATATTTTTATATTATTCTTTGGTATTATTATGGCAATTTTTTTATAATTGTATTTAAAATCGTTATATATATTTTTTTAAATTAGCTGTTTATATAGTTAAATTTATTGTGCTTTTTCTGTTAAATATCGGTTTTAAGGTTGCAGTGGCAGCAGACTCTTTAGACATGAGTTCCGCAAAATTTTTAGTATTATTTAATAGATTATAAGAGAGGAAAAAACAGATGACCCAAATTGAATCCTTGCGGTACTCTAGAATGAAAAAAATACTCGTCGAAGTGAATTTATAATGGCCGCTTAAATTAATAAGTTACTAAATTTCGAAAGAAGTTCATGACAAACTTTGTCAAATACCATCTAAAAGGTAGTATATACTACGTTGATCTGGATTTTAGAGTCTAAGGACTTTTCCACAGACTTTGAGAAGCATAATAGTGATAGTGGAAAGACGCAGACGAAAAACATGTGGCTGGTCCACTAAAGCCTTTAATATTTGTGATGTAATACAACTGAAGGCGGCGATCGTTATTAAGTTTTCGATATCAGATTTTTATGGACTAAATTTTATTACAATTGTTTGCCACAATGATTATATATAGACCATGATAGTTAAAAACAAATTAAAATAAATCCAAGTTATAGAAAAATATCGTATGTCATTTATAAAAAAGTAAAAAAGACAATCTATTTTGTACATATATTTTTACACAAGTTTCCACATTGTGTCATACACAATGGTAGCATTTTACTTTATTTTTTGCATGTCAATCATCGTTAAAAGTAAATTAATATACGTTGCTTTTCAGATAGGTAGCAGCAGTTTGTGCATATAAAAAATGCTTTTTGTACACAAATACTGAAATATATTTTTTACTGAAAGAGAAAATATGTAAAACTATTTCAAAGCGCTGCCTTATTCCGATTTTTAATTATTGAAAATTAAATGAGCAGTTTTAAAACGAAAAATATTTTACTCTGTGGCTGAATGAATAATAGCATAACATATATAATTATAGGCCTTATCAATTTTAACAAATAATTTGTTTATCATAAGAACATACAGTACATTCAGTGTTATATAAATTAATAATATAATGTGTAAGAATTTAAAGCATGCTTTATATAAATTGACTCTACAGTCTAAATTGGTTTTATTCATTAGTTGAAGGTAAATCAAATAAGATTGACCACCCGTTTACGTTGAATTATTTCAGACGCTCTACTGTTTGGTTTACTTTAGCCTTCCTCCTCTTGTAATAAGATCACCGTACTTATTCAAGAACAATTGCAGTGAAAATGTTAAAACCATATTTTTTGCTAATTTTAATTAGTCATATATTGCAAAATGAATTGCAGTGTTCTAACACAATTGTAATAACGGAATTATACATTTGGTTTGCTAGTTGACTACTTTTTATCGATTGATTTCACAGTTTCACAGTGCGCACAGTGGTTTTGCATTAATATGACTCAAAAATTAATTTAATTTTTTTTTCATTTAAAACAGCAAATAAGTTTATAGAAAGTATAATTATTTAATTAGCAAGGCATGTTTTTATCGGAAAAATAATGAAGCTCATAATTATTTTAAAATGAAATAGATCTATAATTGCTTGATGTCAGGAAAGCCTTTAAAGTGATTATAATGCTGCTGTAACAATGCAACAACAAAAGTACAATACACCATATTTAATTTTGGTGTTGTAAAAAAAGCGAAACCTAAAGTAAAAATATTTTCAATAAAATGCAAAGTTTAGATTTATTAAAATTTTCTTATTGCAATCAATTTACTTTTGCTTACCTTATTTATTATACATCATTATTTATATTTGCAGTCTATCTAAGCGTTTTCACTGTGTCGGCGATGACACATTTTTATTGCATTTGACGTAAAATTTTGAGTTCCGAGAAATGAAAATTTGGTTACAAAAAAAAACATTACCTTAAAAAATCATATTTCGCAAACAGCATAAGATATGTTTTATTTAAAAAATAAATATACAAAAACATTAAAATCAACGATAAAATGGTAGAAAATAGTCGATAAAAAACTTTGAAATTCAATATTAAATTGTGAGACATCTTGTGATGAAAAAATATTTTTTTCAAACCCTTCAGTGACAGACTAAGATACATTTATTATGTATTTTAGTTTTTAAACATATTTTATTCACCGCATCGTTTTATAAGTAACGTTCCAATCTGTTTTAAAAAATAAATAAAAAATGCTCGATGATATCTGCCACATTAAGGAGGAAATCAATAATAAAATATACATTATTCGCATCTCTATTTCTCGGTATTATCTCAACAAACAATGACAGTCATTATATCAAAACATTTTAATTTTTTAACAAAAGTTTTATAAACATAATTTGTCTCATCTCAATGACAAAACACGGATGTGTGTTATGAAATTGACAAAAGTTTGCTTGTTCGTTAATCGCAACGCTTTACAATAACATTATATAAATTAAAAGCTTTAATTATCAAATTGCTTCAATGATAATTTTATTACTTTATTGCATTACCAAAAGAGGTTTGCGATAAGTAAATTTCACTTTTAACAACATTTAAAATAAACAGAAGTGACCATAGATGCGAAATGAGTGTTGTACGAGAGCAATTGTTTCAGAAGACTTTAGTTATCTAAAGGTTAAGTATCAAAACTCACTATATTAAAAGTAATTTTGTGTGTATAGCGGGATTGCAAAGGGATAGTGCATTATGAAAATCTTAAACCAGGTCAAAATATAGGCTAAGAGATTTATTTTCATCCACTTTATTCTTCAAACTTTGCTCCTTCCTACTACTAATTATTTTGCATCAAAGCCTGCAAATTTTATGCTAAGGAAATTAAAAAAATAATCTTTGGAAAAAAAAATATTTTTTAAAGCAATAAAACTATAAAAACGACATTTATTTTAGGATTATTTAATATTTATAATATTGAACTTATTTTTTTGTACATTGTTAAAGCAAAATTACGCAATACCCACAAAATATAAATTATTTTTTACAAGAACAATATGAATTAATTAATATTTACTTTGACACAAATTATTCTAATTTAATGAATTTATATTTTCGATTTTAATTGGCAATCATAAATTGCATTTCCATTATGAATATTTGCACCTAACACTACACGTAAGTTTTATGTGGTGGGCAGCTTGGTTTTTTTTTTATTTAGTTATGATTATTCATGAGTTAAAATCAAAGTCGATACCGCATTCAAATATCATATTTCAGTCTCTGTTGAAACGAGCACATTGCAAATACCAGAAAATAAATATTTGTATGTCTGGAAAATATGTACATATGTACTAACCTACGAGCAGACGTAACATAAATAAAGTTCGTTTGGTTATTAACTCTTTAATTAAAATCTGAACGATGACTTAATTAGTATACGTTAAAATCAAAGCTTTTTCTTGAAAACTGTTGGATATATTAAAATACTAAACCACAGCTATATGTAGTAAAGGGAACGCAAAAAAACGCACCCCTTTTAAAATTATTATATTTCCTTCATAACTAAAGATATGTTATATTTTTAGTGCGGACAAAAATTTTTATATAATTATATTGCGGACAAAAATACTATATAATTGGTGATAAAAAGAATTACTGACAAATTATAATAAATTATTATGAATTCCATGCGTTTTTTTGCCTGCTACTGTACATGTCAGCAACACGTTTTAATCTAAGCTCTTTTAAATAATAAATTACCTCCTTTAAGCAT
This sequence comes from Plectrocnemia conspersa, assembly GCF_051122295.1. Lineage (NCBI taxonomy): Eukaryota > Metazoa > Arthropoda > Insecta > Trichoptera > Polycentropodidae > Plectrocnemia > Plectrocnemia conspersa. Next base: position 8,051,165 of record NW_028277175.1, on the reverse strand, counting down.
ACCGATATTTAATTTTAAGTTTCGCATCTAGTAATAATTCTAGAGCTTATAGTGTAAGAATAGAAATATTAAATTAAAGCTATTTAATAACAAGAATGTATATAATTTGCAAGCAACGAATCAATACTACCCACAATGACATAATATCTGATTCATACGACTTCATACCTATATTTAGCGTTCAAATTAGGCCAATTTTGCTTGTTTATTTTATTTATATATACCTAAATATTTTAAATATTTTATAGCCTAACCCAGAGGTCGGCAAAGTGCGGCTCCGGAGCCGCATGCGGCTCTTTGGCCCCTTAGGTACGGCTCTGGCACAAATATCCACGGGCATTCGCACCAGATTTAAAAAACAAGGAAATATGGAGCTCTAAATTCGAATGTTTTTGTGTTGATTTGGAAAATTATAATAAAGGTTTGCTAAATTAATAAATAGATTTGGCTCTCAATTTTTTTTTAATTGTTGTAATGTACATATTTGGCTCTTTGGCTAATAAGTTTGCCGACCACTGACCTAACCTAACCTAACCTAACATATTTTACTAACGGCGCAGCATGAAAGTTGTTATATGTTTTATAGTCAAAACTATAAAAAAAATATTAAAAATAAATGTCACTAATATGTTTCAATATATTGTTATCACATCTGCTTTTATTTATTGATAATTAATATTAAATAAAATAATTTATTTATAAAAATGTTGATTAGCCATTTCAGTTAGGAAAGTGTTTTATAATAAAAACTTTATTAAGAAATATTTAAAATAATTATTAAATTGAATTATAAAGTTCATGTTCCATTATTCGTAAAATACAAACTGAATGATAGACTGGCTTATACTCTCTGTTCATAAAAAAATTTAAACGTTAAAAAAATATATTTCATACGTAAAAAATATATATGAATATTAAAAGTAGTGGAACATATTTTATATAACCTAATAACTCTATTTCTAATTTATTTATTGATTAAAATTTTTACTTAAAAATATTTATATACAACAAAGTAAACACAAACAACAACTACTAAATAAGCTGTGGGACACCAGATTGAAATTAACGTCTGTTAATTAGAAACATTTATTTTATTTAATATAAATCAATATTACAACTTATAATATGAAAATTTTCTCATTATTATTCTTATTTTGACTCAAAACTTTTTTTTTCAAAACCTGACGAGTATTTTGCTTTAAAGTACCGCAAGGATTTAATTGTAATTGTAAACTCATTTATTATATACTGATGCCCTGATAGTGTTTCAAAGTGTTCGCACAAATGCGAATTCGCTGTCTTCACAAAGAGACCTGTAGATGCTTTATATAGTTTTAAAATTTTTAGAATTTTTCCTCTACGAATAACCCTTATAGCTTAGATAAAAGTGTTTAAAACATAAATAACAAAAGCGATTTAGTATGTACATCGGTTAAGTTTTTAATATAGCGTCGAGGATGCTCGTCTACGCTATGCGGAGCGCGTGTCACTTTGAGTATTTAACCGACAAATGCCTTTAAAACATCCGTTTAGTACCTGTACAAACACATAATTATAATATTATATTGCTACTACATTGATAAGAATTAGTCAAGAGACCTTGTGGAGTGTACTTAACGGGACGATAAGTGCAGCGTTGCATTATCTCTACCTGTTCTAACTCCAACGGTCATGCAATGATTCAATATGCGGAAATAGTTGCAATTGGGGCACGCGTCAAGATAAACCAGAGCAAATAAATTATCTCCACCTGAACGTCATTCACTTTCATTAAAAAATTATTAATGTCAGGAAACTTCATCAAGAACTTCTAACAGATACTCCGTACCAAAACAATATGATAACCATTATCCGAGATAGTATTTATTCTCAAGAATTATTTCTTTAGAATTTCCCGAGAAAAATTCTAAATCAAGAATTTTCATTTCTTGAAATATTTGCTTATTTATCAAGAATTTTCATAGACTTTTTAGTTACAAATTATTTTTTACGAATATTTTAAAATATGTTACACCCACCTGATTTTTTTTATGCCTCTGCATAAAAAGGGTGGGCCCGTGCCAAATGTTTGAAACACTAAATATACTTAATGTTTAGTTATATTTGTTCATTGTATGATATTACTCAATGCAATCTTTATCAACAATTTCACAATTCTGAATTAGATTGTCTAAATATTGAGTTGAGTTAAAAACAGTAAATTTATTAATTTAAAGAAAATATGTTAATAACATAAACTTTTTAGATTGAGAACCATCGATAACAAATCAACTTTTATACTTCGTTTCTTTTAACAAAGTCACTTTGAGGTCTATCCACTTCGTCATTATTCATTAGTGAAAAAGAGATGACAACTTTATGTGTACGCTGCATCAATTTACTTTATGCGGATATACGTTCAATATACTTATTATTACTTTTTCTATATTTTAAAATAAAATTTAGAAAAATTATAAATGTTACTAATTTTTTTAGATTCAGAACAATAAATAAAAATTGACACATCTAAGTTTTGACAATAGCCGGATACTCGACGAACTGTTTACAAAATCCATTGATGGATTAGCAGATATTATGACGAATTTTAGTCCAGGTAAAATGGTTAGGAATTACCAAATCTTTTTACCGTAATATATTGATAAAATTATCTCTGAGTAACTAATGAAATAAAATACTGGAAATTGTAGCATCAAATAATTTAAAAAGGCTTTAAAAAATTAAAAATATATTGGGTATGCCATATATGCCTTTGCACTGTAATGATAAAATTATTTTTGGCATTGGGTATGCCATACATATATTTAGACTTCTAAGGGTTAAAAATATTTTAATGAAAAAAAATATTTGCAATTTTTCAACTACTCTAATCGGCCTTATATATATTTTTTTGGTAATCTAAGAACCATGTCAATACTTTGCTTTGCGTAGGAATCGGCAGATTTCAAAAATGTACGAGGGTTTTGAAAAAAATTGGTTGTTTCGTTTTTTCAATATAATAATGGGTAAAGAAATTATTTCTAGGATATTTAACGACTCTAGGTATTTTATGGACCTTAGCGAGTCTATAGAATTGTTAGAATCTATAGAGAACAAACATTTATCATTAGTTCAACAATAAGAAAAATATATTTTTTTTAGTCTTGAAGAGAGTAATGTAGGAAAATAAATATCTTACAAATTAATAAAAATAATTTAAAATATTTTAATCAACAGGCAAATGAACATACAAGTAATAGTTCTTAATGCGCTGTTGTCAATTAAACCAACATTGACACAAAATAAAATGAAAAATTTTTCTACGACCGAAAATATCCTAGGCCGAAATAAAAAAACATCAAGAAACCAGGATGCCTAATCAAAAATAAACAGTCGCTTCCCTCTTCACGTCAACCCTGGTTCAACCTTATTCTATAACAATATATACGCTAGAACACTTAATTGGTGATAAAAATAATAAATAATAAATAAATATACAGAGGTGGGAAGAATGTCGAATGAGCTCCAATAGTTCGCCAGGACCAATCTGCTTGCATATAACCAGATCACAAACCGAAGACCATCCCTGTTATTGATTCATGCCTGAACTATCATATATATTTCGCACACTTTTTTACAACAATTAAAGCATTAGTCGCGAAGGAATTTTATAAAATTTATGTTCATTAGTTGTGCTATCTAGCAGTATTGCTTAATACTAACTGAAATGCCTTTCCCCAGTATTTTTTATAATCTAGAATACATACATTTTTTAAATTTCACACATTTGAAAGGTAGAGGTCCATGGATCATAATTTGAGTAGCTGTGCACACGTCGAATGTTATGGATCATTACTGGTTAACAATGCAAGCGGATACAACTTTTCATAAGCATGCACCCTTTGTCGTGAATGCACGTGAGATTACGAGCTGAGCTAAAAATATCGCTAAAGATCAAAGGCCTTATAATGTCTTAAGTGGAAACCATGTCTCAGTCAAAGCCTGAAACATGCGGCAATTGTATTTCTTTTGAAGCGTATCGGGAATAATTTTAAACGCTTCGTTTATTCCCAAAGAGGTAAAACTAAACTCTTAAAATTTTTATAATTTATAATTGCTAAACATATCATGTATGGCAATAATCAAACTACATAGTTTACATGTGTGTAAGTCCCCGCGATTCCTTATTCTAAAAGTTATTCAAGAAGAGATAACAATATTGTATTGTTTCATAAATCCGGAGGATTATTTGGTATTTATTATTTTTGATACACCTAAAAAATATTATAGAAATGTTTAAAATTAAGTCGAGAATTACCTTTATAATATCTTTAGCTATTATTAAAACCTGTGGTCTTTGTATATAATATATGAAATCGTTGAATAGAATCAAATACAAAATAATTTGACTACCTTTATTTTATTAGAATATACCTAAAATATTTTAACATATCTACATATATTTTTAATTTTGGTAATAATTATATTAAATTTAATTGCAAATGTCTCAATGTATTGAAACTATGTACTATAATACATGTTTTTGAGATCTTTTCGCTTCGATAATGTAATGTATATTATAATATAGCAATACGTTCCTTATGCAAAACTGGAGTTTTATATATTTCTAGGAACTACAGGAGTAATATATATTATATACTACATATTTTATAAGTCGCTATGCATAATGTATAAAACGTATTATGCATTGATGCAAAATAGGCCATAAGCTCAACAGTGAATTAGGTCAATTTAGAAAACTCTATTTTGCTTTATTGTGATATAATATTTTTTAAGAAGACTTTTTTAATACGATATTATTTTTTTATTAAGTCAAATTTAATATGTGCATTAAATCAGAAACAATGATAATTTTTATGTATTGTAAAAGGAAAAACTCACTTTTTGGCCTCGAAGCCTGCCGCGCCGACGGGAATTCAAAATTTGAAGATTTCATTACGAAGATTGTTTTATGATTGTTTATCTAGTTTAATTAATGTATTCTTATAATCCTTACACTCACATTATGTATATATTTCATTTTCATAGTTATAACATACCTAGTTAATTTGAAATCCGTTTATTTATATTCAGTCAAATCGAACAGCACACATTTTTTTCGCGTAACAAAATTATTGAAACGGTTGTCACGTCGATGTCAGCCATCTTGTTTTATATAATATTTGAATGCTTATTTTTCATTGGTCGAAACAATAGAATGCATTACCGGTGGCTCTGAAATCAATCGAGCAAATTCAATTTTTATTTTTATTATTATAATTAAATATATTTCCTTTGTTTGCGTGTATTATTATATACACCGTTCATACAAATCGATACGATTTACAGAGTAGAAAATTGAAATACGGAAAATGTTTCATTTTAAAATATATGAAGCGACGGCTTAGAACAAGTATATATATAAGATATGTACCTATGTTTTCATTAGACTATGTTGAACTGGTTAAGTAGTTTTATGATGAACGAAATCCCAACATCGCACAATAAATAAAATACAAAAATAAAATCGTCCTTGTCTCCCACTTTTAACTGATATGCGGCGTGAAACAAAAAATCTGCCAGTGTTCCCCATACAAAGTCTTATATAATATACAATTAATTAATTTTTGATAAATAAATGTATATTAGGAAATTTGTAATAAATAACACTATGACTTAACAAAATATTGCAAGAAAATATTACATATTATTTTTTGTATGGATAATTAATCAATCAAATTTTACGAAACGAACTTATAACTTTATTCCCATGTCGCCAAAAAATACATGCATGTCATTACACAAAAATCATGTCATACTATATTCATCATTAATTTTAAGGTCTTTACTTTAAGAATTTGCTTATCTTATATTTCCCATTAGTCACGTTTAATAAACAGTATGCATTCAATTTACCAGTTGTAAAATGAGAAGAAACGATCGTTTTGCTTCTGTTTGTTATGGTTTGTGTTCTTATCTTAATTTCAGTCTGGATTGAGATAAGCTTTTGTGACTAATATGTCTTGCACAAATATGATACGATGTTATATACAACAGTACTTTGTATAACGACACATATCTTGTGTTCCACACAATTTTGATACATATAATTAATACGTTTTAATACATTGACTTTCAGGATTATATTTTTGGTTAATTGCAATCGCATTCTCTTTTTCATTGCTTTAAGATACTTCACCTAAAAAATATCAATGGATGAAGAAAAGCTGAATATAAAAATAATGTAGTGCAATGTAAAAAGCAAAAAGGGATTTTTTTATTATTAGTATTAAGTAACTTATCCGAATAAGATCAATATTTTTTTATTGCAAAATGGTTTTACCATTCAATTTTTACACCACATCAAAAGATGTTAGAACAGCTTTCTTAGCTAAAAGATTAAAATTATCTTTCTTCCTCGTTTCGATTTGACGTTTAATGAAAGACATTGGCTATGAATAAGCACTACATAAACATCAATGTTCACAGTGTAAATTAAATTTTCTAGAATATTGGTTTCTATTGATTTCATATGTTAATGCCAAACGATGCTTTTATAGACTTGTTGTGCTTTTTAAGACGCCATCAAATACAATGCAGGCGGTTCCGTCAAATACAATGGAAAGCGTTGAAAAGCTTGTTATGCCAACTATGCACTGCTTATAGCATACTCCTTCTCTTTATAAACTCCTTTACAAAAATAATATACCTTCTTGTTTATGAGAAGAAAACGAGCTCATAATAAAAGAATCTTTATTACTCCGAATGCCTCCGTTTGAGTATTGCTGTCGCGCATAGCTTGTTGCAATAATGCCATTGCAAGTCACATATCGCATTCCTTTTATATGCTGTGGTTTTAGTTAAGTAATATAGTTATACAAGTTAAATAAAAATATATTTTATATTAAAAGAAAATTACTACAGATAGATAATATATAAAAATAAAAAGGAAAGCAATTAAGGTTAGTTTTAAGGAAAAAAAGTCACGAAAAATATAAATTTGCAATTTAACGGAGGTACTATTAGTCAAAGAACTGTAAGACATTGGTTGAGAAATTTCTTACTGATAAAAGCTCTGTCTGCTATTGATGAAAAATATTGAGAAACACTGTTGAAATTAATCCAAAAGGCACTCACAGCAGCCTTTGAAGTTAATCCTGTAATCAATATCTTATTTGATGCCATAGGAAATGTGAAATCACCAACTCAACAAAAAACAATAACAAACAACAACGTTTAAAAGTCTGTTGTTTGTTAGTTCTTTGAAACATAAGGAAATCATTTATAAAGAAAAGCATTACCTGCGATGAGAAATAGATTATTTTCAATAACTTTATTAGATCAGTACAATGATTATATATCTAAAAAGCTCTGAAAAAATCATGGTGACAGTCTTATGGGAGAATCATTAGTCTAGGCGAGATTAATACAGCAAAATCATAGCGTAGGAAAATTTAAACCATTCATAGAAAATTAAACAGGTTTAGAGTAATATTACTCAGAGATCTCATTATAATAATATTTATTAATTACAGTTGCAAAATTAAACAAATTCAGATTAAAAATTTTAACTCGTCTCTAATAGTCCCCTGACCTTTCAATAATCAAAATGAAAATCTGTAGAGTTTAAAAATAATAATAAAATAGACGGCACATTTATCAATTACTTGTATCGCATAAGGATAAATAGAGCTTATTAAACAATAGATATTTTAATTTTATTTTATGATAGTAAGACATACACATATTAATATAGAATTATTTCAGAAATTTAAAAAATATTAATACTATTTTAATATGTAATAACTAAGAAATTTAGTAGTATATACACAGGTGGCAAAAAATAATATTAAACATTGGAAAGAATGACTACTTAATTCAATCTGGTAATTTACGTGTTTTTTAACCAAATCAGCACATGAATAAAAGAAAAGCTGTATCCGAACATTAACCATAAGTGTGTATAAACACACACACCATGTATTCTAAGGCCGTTGCGGTAACACGCAAGGCTTTCATAATTCCAATAAAAAACTATAACCAAGGGTCAAGAAAAAGGTCACTGAACTAGCTAACATCGGACCTCGAGATTTTTTAAATAAAAAGTATTTGTATGTAAAAAATAACTTGATTAAGATAACGCTTAAAATATTAATAAATACAAGTTACATTGGACAATATAAAATAATCGTACATTAAATAAACAAAGACAAAAAATCGTGCAAGAATTAGATATGAATGTATTAGGTCTTATTATATTTACATTGGATATATACTATGTACTTACGTTAGAGTTCAATAAATAGTCTACATTAGTGTTATTAAAAAAAATATACATTCACTCTAAGCTAATATATTTAGCTATACAAATGATTATCATAAGAAAATAAAGCAAACAATAATTTGTTAAGTGATATAAAATTTAATCGCATATGTAAATAAATAAGAAAAGAGAAAGATCATTTTTACACGTTGGACCAAACTAAGTTTTCCCATCAGAAAATATTATTTGAAAGCTATAATATCTTAAGAACTTATATTTGTGAGCTGCATTATAAAACGAGTGCATATATAATATATATGCATGTTATTATTATTAATGGTATCATTTTTATTTAGACGAAGAGCTTATGACATGTCGTGCATAAATCAATATTGTCACCGTTCGTGGCTTTCGTGACTGCATTTTCCTATTATATAAGTTGACAAATTGACTGTCTATAAAATGCGCTGCTTTAATTTAGATACAAATTCAGAATTGGCGGAAATTCACAGCAGCTCATTGCAAATATGTAGTTTTAAGAAAATATTATGTAATTAAAATAGCATATAATACATTGAAGCAAAATGATTGATATTTTTTTATTTATTTAAATTAGATTAAATTAAAACTATCGTGACATAACAGGTGACATTGTTAATTTTTCTTCTTAATCTTCCAGTCGATCTCTCCATAATTAATTTATTAGGATGTTTCTCGAATATTTTCTTGAATTTTGACTTACATTTTTGTTGTGTGCTCAGAGAATGCGATAGCTTTCACTTTATTGTTTTTCATCCATTTTCTTGTCGAATAGGTGGTGCATTTGTGGTTGTTAATTTTTTTATTCTTTCCAGAGAGAATAATTTGTTATTTTGTATATCGTCTTGTATTGATTGATTTTTTATGTCACTAAGGAGTTGTTTTAACTCTTTTGTTTCTTTATTTAGTTTGGTTTTAATGCTCGATTCTCTTGTTAGTTTTCACATTTTGCTTCAATTTCACATCTCTGCAATTTTTTGTTACTAGTACCTATATGTAAGTAATCTGCTTTGTTATTCTCATTTCTTGGGGGTGTTCGTATTTTGTGTGGCTTCCATAGCGTGAGCAACTGCTTAATACAAATTTTCTTTTGACAGGCGTAGATAAATTAATTTGACTCCCAAAAAATTATACTTAATTAAAGTTTTTTATTTATAATATCACTATAATACATATCTAATTGAATTTCTGTTCAATTATCAAATAACTACATTGCCACTGAACAATTAATATATAATTTACAATGTTATGTTAATGAAATTATCATAAATACGTATTACATTGTATGTAAAACGGTAAAATAAAAATATTTAAAATTCTATGAAAATAATCATTTTTTTTCTATTTTAATTCCTGTTTTAATTCTGCATTTCAGTGGTGATAATTTCGTTTTTTTTTTAAATCAACTATTAAATTAATAGTGGTAAAGATGCAATTATGAGCATATTTTTAGCATATCTATGATAGGCAAACTGCTCATAAATTAAACAATACTTTTGGCGTGAGTACACAAATATTGTGTTAAATTTGAACACGTCACATATTGTAAAATTAAACTCATAAATTTAATACGATTAATGGACCGAAAATATGGACTATTTGTTAATTTTCTTCAGTATGTGATACATTATGACTTAGCTAAGGAAAAGTATGAAACTTAAAATATGATATTGGTTTATTTTACGAAATGGAACTTATTATGTAATTTTCTGAATTAACTAATATTGACTAAATTTGTGCTTTTGCATTTACTATGGACATAGTGTCACACTTAAATATGCCCATGATTAGGAATTTCAATAATACCGCTATTTTAAAAATAATACCGCTAATATCGCTATTAACAGTATTTTATTTAGTAATAAAAATGACCGAAAAAATAAGTCGAACTTAAATGTTGATGCATGCTTACAAATTTTGCGAAAAAATACATATTTATTCAATATTTAGAATACACCGTATAAAAGTCTGTATTTTGAATGGTGTATTCTAGCTGAGAAATGTATGTTTGATTTGTAATGAAAATTACTAAATAATATTATTAGCCTGTAGATGTTTTTTGCAGAAAGGAATAAAATACAATGTCGCTAGTTTTGTACTTCTAAAAATAACAAAATATGATACATATTATTAACCTATTTGAACCAGGCGTTGTTTCCCTGTTCCGTTTCTTCGAGCCATTTAAAGGCAATTAAGCTCATAAATTGTATTCACTACCTGACTGTATGCACCATGGCATGACTCGGCAAGCCCCTAGCCAACAGTAAATACCAGTAAATTTATTGACTATTTTGATCGGACCCTATATTCTTATACTTGTCGGAGCTTTCAGTGCACGTATAACCGGCTCGGCGGGCGTACGTATCGAGCTTTTCGGCAATGGCATGAAAAACGATTTTCCGCGAACCCTGAGTGATTATTAAAAGTAATTAATACAATATAAGAAACAATAATAATAATAAAAAAAAACAATGTTTGAATTAAAATTGTAACATTAAATTATTTATGCAAAAATAATTTTGCATAAATATAATTAAATATTTACTACATAATTTTTTTATTTATTTTACTGATAATATTTAATATAAAGCTTTTTTGCGCTCTAAACTTTAATGTTATTATTATAACCAAAATTCTACTAAGAAATTTATATTGATAAATGACGCTATGTTTTGTAAAACGCGTACATTTTATCATATCACTGAATTTTTAATTGCACTTTTGTAGACTATGAACTAGTAGTCTCCCAAAAATAAATGTTTAATACTATTAGATGATATCATAAGAATAAGTTTTATCATTACCATTGAGGTTATGATAAAAAATATTCTCATAACATCACCTTAATGCAACTAATAGTATTAAACATTTATTTTTGGGACACCAGTATCCATAGTTTACAAAAGTGCAGTTAAAAAGTTAGGTCAGCGGCATTTTTCATTTTAGCTATTGTATATATATTTTTGCTTAGATCTATTTTAATAAATTTTAAATAAAATATTATTGATTATATATTGCTTTTTATGTACAATGAATAATATAATATTAAAATAGTATAAACAACGACTTACAAAATTAAAGTGTATAAAATTAAGTGGACGTTCGTATATATCATATTTTTTATTTTATTTATATATGGTCAGTAACTGTGTCGTAACGGTCAATTTTTTTCCGAATGTTCAGTATAGATATGACTATCACAGGTTTTTTTCAATATTATTTTCATTACATTTATATATTTTTTATTATATTTTATTGTAAAACTACAAAGTGAGTAGTGAGACAATTTGTAAATCAGTGATATCTATTTTATTAATTATAAATTATTTTACAGCTTATAATCAATATACATACATCATTCATATTTATCACGATATTCATCCATGAGATTAGGAAAATCTAGGGAAACCTTAACTGTGATGATCGATCAGAATTATAATTATATAATAACATTCTTCTACTTTTCTTCTTCCACGGTGATCGGTTTTGGCTTTGTCCGTTAAAATCCTTCCCCCTTTCCGACCCGTCGCCGTGCAGTGGGAACGCTCGTTACCGAGCATTCCCACTTCAACGGTGCCGACACAATTTTATTGCTTTTGACGTGAATTTTTGCCTTCTGAGAAGTGATATTCGTTTTTGCGCTCTCCTATTGACCAAAATTTGGTTTAAATATACTTTAATCACCCCTCTTATATTAAAATTCCATAGTAATATCAGTAAGGATTGCTATCATATTTTTAAAAAATGGAGAAATATGTGAGATGCGATTTCTGTCTGTACTTATTTTCCCCTGAAAGAAGAGTTGGCTTAGTTTTTATTTTGGACTTGATCTAATAAAAGTTCCAAAACTATAATTAATTTTAGAACTTAGGTTTGGGTTTGAACAGAAAATGGACGTTTCGCAACTGTCAAATTGAGCTTCATAGCCATTTTAGAGCCGCATAATAGCGCCTATCAGTTAAATTACATTTTCGCTAGTATAAATATGTATCTACCAGTGAAAATGTATTTAGACTTTACTAGTGAAAATATAACTTTACAAAAAAATACACATTCACTGTAACATTTATACATCGGATATAAATAAATAATGATAAGTATGTAAATATAATATTTATATATATATTACTACATACAGAAAAGTTTCCATCGTGTAATTTTACTAGTATATTATATTTTCACTGGTAAAAATATACTGGTGGTTCCGATATAAGTTTACTGAAATGACATATTTAAAAAAAAATATTTTCGCTATAGATTCGAGATTTTTTTTAGAAATAACCACATTAAATCGAATGTATTATTTATTTATTTTTATTCATTAAATCCAGTTGTCAAATTATTGACTAAAATCTATTAAAACATTAAATTTATATAATTCAGCTGGTGCTGTTGTTGATTTTTCGTTATTTCTTTGCTTCTTTCTTAGGTATTATATCTGAATTTTCAGATCGAATACCTAAATTTTCTGCTACTAATTTACTTTCGTTGAATATTTCTTAAATGTGTATTTTTCTAACCTTCTATAAGTATTGTTTGAGTGTTTGTATGTGGTGTTTAATAATGAGATCCTACTATAGTTTTTAAAATCTAGTTTATACCTATTTTTCATATAGGGACAATTATAGCCGTCTTCTAGTCTTCAGGTATTATTTCGTTCTTCTAGGCGTTACATATTACTTTATGTATTATTGTAACAAAAGCATCATCTCCATACTTCAGCAGCTTTTTAGTAATTTTGTCTACTCTTTGTACTATGTGATTTTTTAAACTTTTCATAGCTGATCTTACTTCTTCAATTGTTGGTCTTATTTTCAAAGCTGATCTAACTACTTTAATATTCAGATACGTGGAAATTAAAAAAAACCACTAGGGTTTAAATCTCAGGTCTTACAAGTATATCACTGACTATACCACTGGTTTATCGTAACAATATTGGATTATAATAAAACGTGTAAAATTATTCGTTGTTTTAGTATACACATATATAATAGGCAATTTTAATGAAGCTATATAAAATGTCTCTGCTAAAAATATCACCATTAAGTCAAAATAAACCTACCGTTAAATTTAAAAATAGAACATTACATATAAAAATAAACATTTAAATTAAATTACTGACCCAATAAATACAGGTCATAATCATAGTCATAAAAAATACAATTAAGAACATCTATATATTGAAGCTTATTATAAATATCATACAATATTGTATGTATTGGATTTTTTTACCCAAATAAGATATAATATATTAAATATTAATGTTATATTAACAAATTCATTTAATAATAACGTTATTTTTTATTTAATAACTACCACCATCATCAGTTGAACAGTTTAATAATAATAAACTTAACTTATATTTATAAAGTAAATATATATATTTATTCATTAAAAATATAGTACTAAATATTTATATTACATTTTTTTAAACTATTTTATTGGCATCAATGTATCATAAAAATAGTTTTAAAGCAATCATTTCCTATTCTTAATCATGCACCCTTATTTATTTTTATCAAACGCACATAATAATAGATTGAAGCTTAATTGCATGGTAGAAATTGAAAATTTTCGTGCGTGAGTGAAAGTTTTCTGGGGGTGATCAACATACAAAATATTATTCATACACATTTTACTTTTAATGCGGTAATAAAATAATACTTAAATAATTTTTTATTAGGAATAAATTTAAAAAATCGATTCATATGTTTCTTAATAATAATATATTAATTATTAATAAAGGGTTCTATGACCTTAACTATTGTATAATGACTCAACGAAAAATAGGGTTATTTCATGACAGGACCCCTTCTGATCGTATTTTAGATTAACCCCATAAATTTTGAACTGTCAAATTGTTAGACCACTGAAATAACCGAACAATTCGAAACATATAATAAAAAAAAATGTGCGTACGCGAATATAATATTTTTTCTACATAATTTGTATCAGTTTTTTTCGTTCACGAACAGTTCATGTCAACATTCGTCAGAAATGATTAAATCGATATCCAGCCTAACCGACGTTCTTCCCCTTTTTTAATTTATGCAGGAAAATAATGCAAATCACGTGCATGCAACGTTAGTCAGAAACGCACCAATACCTATAAAAATACATAAATACTAATGCAAGTATAAAAAAATCGTTTTACTATTGAAACAATCATCTATCTTTTGTATAGGTAATATTTATAATATGTTATTCATGTTATAATTAAATAAATACATATATATTATATACAACATACAGAATAAGTGTATTGTTTTAGAATTTTAGAGAAACATTTTTAATAAAAATGCACGGGTAAACATTAAAAATGTTTTAATTAACTTTGTAGCTGTATACCAATCCTACGAGGCAGCCTACAAAGGACTTTATATATGTACCATTTAGTATATGGTTCCAATTAAATTTCATATGTATTTGAGTTGGCTATATTTTTTATATACCATATATGCTTTTCTTGTCAATTATAAAAATTATATTTTTTATATTATCCTGAAATAAGTTTTCTTAATGAAGCGAAAAATCAATTTAAATGTTTATTTGTATTTTTATTATTGTGATTTTATTCTAAAGATGTAACCTTCTCGCATCTGTTGATTTTTTTTAACTTCATTAGCATTAACTGTTGTAGGGTTTGATATTCCAATTGCCCCTTTTTCACATCTTTTGCATTTTGAATTTGTTTATATCTAGGAAGTGCTGTATCGATCGGAATCAATGGTAGTTAGAAGGGACAAGGTTTATTTCTTAAGAATAAGGTAGATGAGATATAATCTTCAGTTAAGTTTCTTGATTATATTGTGTTGTAAAACTTTTCTTTTTTACTTCCTCGTGCATCACGAAGAAGTGAAAAAATGAGTAAATCCAGCTGATCATAATATAAGCTTGCTGTTATTGTTTGGCCAGGTTTAAAAATTTCGTAATGCACAATCCCTTTGCAATCCCACCATACACATGAAAAACTTTTTTACAGTGAGGTTCATTTTGCCACTATCTTCTACGATTATTTTTGTTGTACAACACCCATTTTTCATCTCCGGTTATCAAATGATCGAATAAAGGCGACTAGTTTCAAGATTCAGAAGCTCTTGAAATATGCGGATACACCTTGTCTCCAAGCCTTCCCAATATTATTTATATATCTACGCAATGTTATATCGAACTGGTTTAGTTTCTTTGCAAGCTGATACATATTTTGAGTAGAATTTGCCTTCATTTCTACAGTTCTGATGTCTCCACATCCAGGAATATATTTGATATCATAATTACCTGTACGAATTTTTTTATAAAATTTTGTATAAATTTTAAGCTCGATAAAAATTCTGGAGCTAAATTTTTCTTTTGAATATCGAAATGTCCAGATATTTCATGAATCAATAACTAATTCAAGACTGACCATTAAAACTTCTATTAATTTAGGGATTACCTAATATATTTTAAAGATCGAGAATAAATAAATGCTGTTAAATGTAAACTACAGCTAAATCATTATATACTATTTTCTTTACAACGGTATGTTAAGCATTTTGCACTATTTCTAAAATTAGGAAGATTTCATTTAAAATAACTATCGGTATTTATATTAAGGATATTTATGTCAAAACCTAATATGCTTTTAAGAATTATATTTTTTTTATTATTTCAACCCTTTAAACTCCAGCAACTTTTTAATGAGTCACCTATTATTTCCCTTCACGCGTCAAAATTGTTTTCTAAAAATGAATATTAAATACTTTATTTACTGATAAATAAAGCTAATACAATTTTCTTTAACAATTAAAAAAAATATTAATAAGTCGTTAATTTGTTTAAAAAAAAAGTGACTCACGTGTTTTAAGATTTTTTTGATAAAAAATATAGGACAAAATGTCAAAACACATTTGTAGCTAGAATATTTAAAACAATTATTTTAACACAATATGTTCGTTTTTCATAATCTTAACGTTACGCTATTTGCGTTAACACAGTCAGTTCGAGAGCTATCCATTTCAACATTATTCAATACGGATAAACCCAAACCTGTCATCTTTCTCAATTATGAATTATAATCAATGTGTTAACGTAAATAGAGAATTGCTTAAAAAAATATATTGTGATTTTATATAGAGCTTAAATTTAATTTAACGTTATCCAGTTTTTAATTTTATTCTGATATAGCAATAAATCTATATTCTCCAGTAATTCATTAAATAGTCTTATTCCATAATATTTCAGAACCAAATACAATAGAACAGGAAACCTGTATTTTAATATTACACATTATATCATCCAGGCATTTTATGAAGGGTGCATACTAATCATTAAAATTTTACCATAAAAATATAATAAAACCTTCAAATCAATATGAAAGATTCTTGTGATAGTAAAATACAAAGTGGTGCAAATAACGAACATATTGTGAACTTTCTTACTCAATGCAATATTTCTGTATTTTTTCTAGTGCTTTAAAATCTATTTTTTAGGTTATTGTCATCAATAAAAAGTGTTTAAGAGCAGAAATTTGGGTTGCTTATATATATATATATATATATATTTAAGCCTATTTTGTGTTTACAACATTGGGTTAAATATATACATTTACGTAATACTCAAATGGCCGTATCAGATTCATTCTACAAATACGGAATAGTTTTCGTTGCGAACGCTTCTTCGCCATTGCCCCAATTAACTCCCTCAGCGTCATTATGTAAATAGCTTCGGGCAAAGTTTCCACGAGCGAACGAGCTTTCAGCAGCGCCGCTAACTGAAAAACAATCCAAAAATTTTAATTCGTTCGGTGACTTTGAAACAAGGTGCACGGACGAGCGACCTTGTTCCTTTCACCTAACCCCTGCATATAAAACTTGTTGCCAGAACACTTAAAGAGAAGTAAACATAGTGCCATATTTGATCATAAATAATGTTTCGTGAGAAATTGTGAAGAACACGATGGAGAAGTACGAACAGTTAGGGGTTGTCGGAGAAGGCTCCTATGGAGTGGTTATGAAGTGTAAACATAAAGAGACAGGACAGTTGGTGGCTATCAAGAAGTTTTTGGAAACTGAAGAAGATGCAACAGTGAAGAAAATGGCACTTAGGGAGATCAAAATGCTGAAAGTTAGTATAATTTACAATATTTTTTATAATTCATTGTCAATAGATCAGCGCAATTTTATCAATAAAAATTTAAGTTTGTTGCTGCGGCTCGATCCTGTGGCCCCTTTTTTTCATGTCTAGACCTTATAAACTAGGCTATTATGACCTCAATAATTCTTGAAAAAAATAGCTTTCGCTAAATTTGTTTGATATGGCTTGAATTTATATAGTATTATATTTTTTAAAATACCACCTTAATAATTTATATTTGTATTGCTTTTAAGAATTTAAAATTTGTGCTTAATATATAATTATAATTCCGATCGACCATCACAGATTAGATTTTATCAGATTTTTCTTATATCTCAAATGAATATCGTGACGAATATAAAATAAAGAAATCGAGCTAGATCGTGCATAGTGATATCTATCGATTGTAAAGCTGCACTAATGGGTAATAATTAATAAAATGGAAGTCACTGACTTACACATTTTAATATTTTGTATCGTTTATTTTTTTAAATACAAATCTAAAATCTGATAATAAAAATGGATATGCAATTACTTTGTTTAATACAAGCAATAAAAAGTAATAGATTTTTTTGTCCTTTGCATTTGCAAAAAAGCGGCGTTTTAGCGACCAGTCCATAATATCAAAGGTGAATTTATGTATTATTTCTAGTGTTTAAAATTGTTTTTTTAAATTAAATAAATATTAAGTTAATAGATTATGCAAGTGTACTAAATTCGGATAGAATGTATATTTTTAGACTGGCTTCTGCATTAATATTATATATATTATTATATTAAATATTATACAACTTAATAATAAATTGATTGAATTGTAGTATTTACTTTATTTATATAAGTGCCCATAATTGCATTTTCGATATGAAAAGTCAGTTCTCAAAATAATAAAAATTATTTTTTGTAACTCGTTTTTTCTGATTAAAAATATCTTATTTATAAGCATAACTATAGTACTTAAAATATAAAATTTTCGATACAATAAAAACTACTTTTTATTCAAAATTTTAGGCGAATTTTATATCAACCTGTGATTGTACATTAAAAATATTGACAGTGTCTTATATTATTTATGAAGAAAATCATAATTATAAATCAGTAAGGGTTAAAGTCAAACATATATTTTTTTAAATAAATGTATACAAGCCGTCCGAAAATAGTACGTATACCTTTTACCTGCAGTAATGTGCCATTCAGATCTACATTCCCGATACGCTATTGCACAACACGATTTGTTAAATCCTGCAGAATGTATGCGAATAAAATATTAGAATTTTACGACTTTCACACTCTAACTGTTTTGGAACTGCAATATATAGATATATGTTTATGAGTTTTCGAGGCGCCCTCTGACTCGGCCGATACTGCGCCTGATTGCCGTGTTTTAATTTTGTTATACAAATGATCCATAAGTTGCTTAACCAATAAAATATTTAACAGCTTATTGTTTGTGAATACTTCATATTCGCTAATGCATCTTTGGATATTCAGTCTTGCAAACTGCCAATACCTTATTGTATGCGAGACATCATAGTCGGACATATATACTTAAATGCTTGGTCGTGTCCTGGTTATAATTAAATAGTTTCAAAATAAACATGCATTATTCTATTTTCTGAATCAAACTTAAAAATAAATCTGATAAATAAAGGTATATAATCTAAATATAATTTTTTTTAAATTGAGTCATTAATAACCACCTTCTTTGACACAAATTTTAATAGTCAATAACACCTATTATACTTGACAATAAATTTGAAGTAAGTTCAACTCATTATCAAAATATAAAATATTAAATTCGCTTCGGAGCTGACTTAAAATATATGTACATATACGAAGTGTATAGCGAAAATAGTCACAAATATAGCAGATAAAAAATGTTTTGTGGAATATCATTTAGCGTCATTGAAGATTATTTTTTGTATTAAAATATAAAATTAGTATAGCTCGATTGACTTGAATTATATTTTATATTGTTTTACTAAGAATAACGATTTAGAATAAAATAAATATTATACATACATACCACTCGAACAATTTAATCTTATTCGATTCTATATACATGTTCCTGGAATATATAAACCCAGTTATTTTAAACAACAATGCACAATTTAATTACCCAGCCGACACTTCTCAGAAAAGTATTATGGCCCAACTTTTGTTGCGTACTGTTTGTTGCAAGTATTTTATTTTGTTACGAATGGAAAGCTCACGTTACTGCTTCTGTAAGTAATTAAATTGTATTTTATATAAAGTTTTCACCACTTAAAATGTAAATATCGCTTTACTATCCGCTTGTATGTATGTATATAGAGAGCAGTGGTGGACTAGACAGTTTTGATGTATATTATACATATGTAAAATATAAAAATAGCATACTTAAAATTTTAATATGTAATTATAACCATACATATATTTGAATTCAACAATCAAAAGCTTAAAATATCTAATTATTTATTAAAAATATATTTATAGTAATTACTTACTACGTCTTCAAGATGCAAATATATATTTTATTGTGTCGAAATTTAATGTTTGTTAATTATATATACTTAATGTATATACTAGCATAATACATATTATGTTTAAACTAAAGCTAGGTAATCATAAAGGCTTTAAAGAACTGATGTTGGTGCCTCTCTGTGTATCAAACTATATCTCTCTTTCTATATATATATCTATCTGCGGATCTGCCCTCTGAAGTAAGCACATGTGTGTATTTTTTGTTCTCTCATAGAAGCTTGGATGAATGGGAAAACGGCTTATTTAGATCAATTAGTCAGTTTTGAGAATCTTCACCTCTCTGTTGTCCGTCTCCTCTAATTAAGCATAAAGTCTCCCGTGTGACCATCTATTAGCGAAACCATTGTGCTCACTTTTCGATGGTCACAATAATCCCGATCAAAAATAACTATTAGCTTTTTTTTTCTTTGTAACGACGTGTACAATATATTGCTTAGTAGTACAAATGATTATAAAAATTATGGTCATAGAAAAGTATGTGGTATAGTGTGTAGTTATATTTTTCGTCTATCTCTTACTATTATTTATAATACGATAATATGATAATTTCTATCTGATGCTAACTAAATAGGAATTAGCTAGCTGTCAGCGGATGTATTTTTATATCAAGTTATATTTTCAGTTCAATTTTGATTTTAAGCTGCTAATGAAAAGGGGTTTATGTATTATATAAAACGTGACGCTGTGATATATGGATACTAGATAGTGAATAATAATAAAAATTGCATGTATAGCAATAGGCTCCGCCGGATATTTATAAATATAATGGAATAGAATAAAAATATAATAAAAAAGTATACAAATTTAAAGCAATCTATTATTAATTTACCGCATATACGAAACGTTTATTTTTAACCTTTACATGTAAACAATTCGCAAAATCATCGCCGTAGATTATTAACTACAATCACGTAAAACGATACAATTGGCATAATCACCCCCCGAAAATTGGGGGAAACGAGCCGATTGTTAATCCTTTCAATTTTTACAAAGTCACGTAAATGTAACATCCATTATGCGATGGTTCTAAATCGGTTTAACCTTGAACCTTGAAGGTTGAAAATCGCATTTGAAAATTAGCGTTCCACGTTTGCTACGTTGTTTTCTTTTCAGCTTTCTTTCTAATAATATTTAATTTTGGCCTTTTCGAATCTCGAGGACAAACTACTGATAACGTCGAGGTCTTCGAGGTCAAGCACGCAAGTGTGTTTAATTCTGAACGATTTTTTTTATGTTTGCAGAAATTAAGGCACGAGAATCTGGTGAGCTTGCTGGCGGTGTTCAGGAGGAGGAGAAGATTCTATATGGTATTCGAGTATGTGGAGAAGACTGTGCTTGAAGAGTTGGAGGCTGCTGGAGGTGGACTTCCGGACGAAGTGGTCAGGAGACACGTCTATCAGCTTTTGAGGGCTCTGGATCATTGCCACTCGAATAATGTATGAATTTAATTTATATAATACAATATATTATTTAGAAATGATACCAATACCCATTATTTTTTTAATCATTTAAAATCTAATAAATGGTTAATTCTACAAAAAGATATTGAATTTAAGCATTTATCTTAAGCATTATTGAGATAAAAAAATTATAACATTAAACACAACGGTAATTATTTTAATCGTGGAACATTTTTAAGCCAGTGATAAACTTTTATTCCTTATAAATAGATTCTTTGAACATAAATACATTTAACAAACAATTATTAATCAGTGTAAATAATTAAGTATATTTTTTTACTATTGCAGCTCTATTCTAATATCGAAAGCAGCATCCATTTTTTTTTTACTTTGCAGAAAAAAAATGGATCATTATTTATTTGTAACTTTTTGAAATATTTTTTTATGACGCAATAAATTCCACACAGATATATGTAAACTTATCAATACATCGGATTGTATTAAAATGATTTTTCGCTCAATTTTAATTCATAAATATAACTTCACTATCGGAAAAGAGTTTTAATGTTTTTAGCTGTTAGTTGTGTTTTTATATCTTGCAATTATAACAGTCTTTAAAACCTTAAAAGCTTAATAAAAGCCGTTCTAATAAATCTGTTTTTAATTTATTGCACTAATTATTTTTAATCTATTAATAAATTTGTTACTTTAATCCAAAATAATTGACTTTTTTGAGCAAAATCTTTCAATATTCCCGATTTCTTATTGTTATAAGAAAAGTAAAAACCTTTGGAATGCACATGATTACTTAGTTATTAAAAGGTTAAAGTAAAAGCTATGGTCAAGTTCTGACTGAAATAAATATGGACGGAAATGTTACGCCTTATTTGCCCTTTAAAAATTGCGAGTACAACGTAACGTCTCCTCCAGTCCTCGATCTTCTGACTAATGGTAATGATAAAGAGCGGAACTAGACTTTTTAAGCGTAATACAAATTTTATCTGATTCTCAGTACAGGGTAATTAATTTCATATACTTACATGATACCACATATATTTTTTAAGGTTTAAGGGTGATGACTTCGTAGCCAGTGAAACCCGGGATGGAGTCTAGTTAGAGTTTTATTACATTATATTAACATATTTTGCGTCAGACGATAAATGGCTCTGAGCGGTGGTGGAAAAGCTGGCGTGAGGGTTGATGTCCGTGGGAGGTCCTCGAAGGTCTTGTAGGTGCCTGCAGCGAGTGTTTGGAGACAGTTCCTCTTGCTGCGATAATCATGTTCGGGAGTCTCGGGTCATATCTTTTCGTCTGTCGATAGGGGCGTGTCTTCCAAGCTGGGGAATCTGCTGGTTTCTTTGAGTATCTGCTTGTCGTAACTGCCTTCTCCTCATCGGAGTCCAGTCTTAAGTATCCAAGGCTGCAAAGCTAGCTGACCAATCGCAATTATGCAGTGATCCAGCCAATCACTGCAGTCGCTTCTTAGAACGGCGAAATAGATATACCCTTTTAGAAAGCCACATTCGCTTGATGGGCATTGTCCAATGTCATATTGCAATCAACGGGACTCTTGTGAATCCGGTTATTATATCTGTGACCGTTTCATAACAAAAAAATATTCTCTTAATGACGGATAATATTTACAGAAAGAACAAAACTCGTGTTATATATGTGGTTGTAACGAGGGCTGTGTGGTCCAAAATCCTTTAAGCTACTGTTTCCTTGTTGATGGATGATCATTTTGGTCACAGTAAATTAACGTAAGTTTTGAGAGAAAGACCCTTTCAAACGTGGTCATCTGTGTGTGGTTGCTACAATTTATTTATTTGACGCATTATATAATAATGAACTGACGTATAAATTAATGGCCAATCGCAAAATTGGCAGTAGCTGTGACGCCATCTTATGAGCTGATGCCAGTATGCCAAAGCTAAAAACATATATGTTTGTCGACGTATGCAGCTCAAAGATCTCACACTGAAGTTCCTGAGCTGGCAATGATAGAAAAATGTGACATATTTAGTATAGCTGACTCTTGAGTTCGGTCGACGAGAATTTCTCGTCGACTGAACAGAGGTGTAGATCTTCCCAGAATAATAGTTGTGTAGTTTAAAGCTCGCCAATTTAATAATAAATTAACCCTACGGTTTGTGAGCCGCATAATTTTACGCAATATTTTTTTCGCGATTATAATTTCCATGCATGTGTAAGATTTATATTCATGACTAGTACAATAATCTGTGACTTATTTAAAAATAGGTTTCACTTTTCTTTTTGGCATCAGAATTGTTTATTTATTTTAGCCAAAAACATATAGTATTGATTTCACTGTTATTGCATGTTTTAGGGATATCATCAATGTTGTTTCCTACAGTACATTTAGTTAGGTCGCTATTCTGTGGAATGTGGAATTTGCTTAGCAGAGATATTTGCCAATAGCCTTAATATTTTATTTAAGTAAGGTCCAACGATTACATGGCATTAGTTTGTAAAAACTAAAGAATACCTTTGGATACGCATAATTATTTATTTTTCACGTTGATGAAAAAAACAGATTCATATAAAATCTGACTGACACAAACCTATTACTTGTTTGACCTTTTCAACGAGTCTTGCAAACCATAATAAAATAATAAAAATAAGTATACATATATTATAAAAGTTATTTTAAATATAGCTCTGAAACTTAAAATAGATAAAAGTAATAAAGTTTATTTATATAAATTTACAATGTTTAAATATAGCTGTAGAGCAATTAGATCATTGATTTTTTTATATAAATTTGAGATGCTTTTTTCATCGAGTTTCAACAATATCATATCGACTTATGAGGTTTAATATTCAGAGATTGATCAGCTGCAGTAGTGGTTTATTGAATTTATGTAATGATTGAATACGTGTTGCTTAATTAAATGGTATAACAGCTTGCAGACGAGGCCCCACCGGCCGTCGTACTTACGTCGTGGTCCGCCAAAGAATAAAATGTTGTTATTGTTGCCATCGCGTCATTTTTATCATGGTACCGCCTAGTTTGTGGCCAAAAAATGGCCCTAACAATTTGAATCCTGTGGATTTATGAATATTTTAATTTGAAATGTATAAAATATATAAAGACAAATGAAGACAATAAAAACGTTATGTCTTTGTATGTTTCGTTGGATAATGTATCATAATTAAATACGCCTATAATAAAAGCTGTTAAAAATTACGCCAAATTTAAGGATATGTAAGTGGCATATTAAATAATTTACCTCTTTTTTTAAATATGTATAAAAATGTTTTTATTTTGATTTAATTTGTACCCTCTTTTACTGTTATTGTATTGGAAACGTAAAATAAAAATTGTCGGTGTAGAAACTACTACACCTATTTTGCTTTTCAAAACTATAACATCGAGTCACAACCAGAAAGAGGAATATTGCCAATACGCGGAAGTTTCATTCCTATCGATTTCCTGAACCTTCTCGGAAAAGCTCGAACGCAACAGACGGTTGTTTTGTAATCGACCGGAAAGTTTCGCCGAAAACCGCAATCGTCGTCGCATGTCGCCCCTTTATTATATTATATTCGTCGGCGTAATTGTTTTACGAGAATCACGAACTATAGGATGACAGCGAAACGGTCTATGACCATTTTGCATGACACCAAAAATAGACGCTGTAGTAAATAAACATCGCGGTGCATCTAAACGACAGGTCGTTCCTGATTTATGAAAGACACATAAATTATAGCTGATGGTATAATATCAATAAAAATCTATTAGGACAACGTGCTAGTTTTGTGTGAATTTCGCGCAACAGATATTCTATTTCGGGACTATTTTTGATAAGAACAGTGTGGTAAAAAAGTATTTATATAAAATATATTTTATTTTTTATTAAAAAAAAAAATAAACGAAAAAAAATATATAAAATAAATTAAAACAGACCAAACGCTAGCTTCTGATTTACTTTGTTTTTCTGATTTAAATATAAACAATTTTTTAAAAAGAAATGGGTTTATAAAATATCTGAAAAGTCTATATACTTTTTATAATCCGAATATTATTGATTATTTTCGTGTATTATAGATTCTACATAACCTTATTCTATAATATTTTAAACTTCTTCATAAACTTAATTAAATTAAATGTATGTTTGTTCTGTAAAAATTAGTTTTACTTTTTACTGAATTAACAATATAAAGAGTCTCGATTTACGAGTATAATATGTGCCGGAAACGTGCTCGTATATCATAGCAAATTCAAAATTAAAAGTATATTCGTTTCAAAACCCAAAAATATTAATATAAAAATGGATACCACAAAATATAAGTATATTTTTTATCATTTTAGGACGGACTAGCGTAGTCTGTAACGGCTCAGACTTGTAACTCTGATGTTGCGGGTTCGAGCCCCGGCAGCAGCACTCGAATTTTTATTTATAAAAAATGCGCTATTATTAAAAACAACCGGCTCCAGCAGCAGATTATATATTATATAGCACATAATATTTTATAATTAATAATATAGCTATTACTGAATCCCATACTTTTAATCTCAGTACTACTCAGTTGGTTGTAGGGCATTGGGCTTACGTCTGAAAATTTAATAAAAAAAATATTATAAAATAATTAAATCTATGACCCATTCATCTCGGAATAGCTTTAACTAAAAACCAGTCCAATGATATTTCCTTTTACCTTCTTTTGAAAATTTGTCAAAATTTTACCATAGCGTTACTCAAGTGATACCTTTTCAGGAAATTTTGCAATATTTTCCACATTTTACAGATACCCCTAACCTGGTTTGAAGTGAGAGGGATTTCAGCATATTTCTGTTCCTTTTCAAACAATATATTTTCTATAGCCTCGTGCTGTTGCTAGCGATGCATATCTATTAGTTCTTTGGTTGTCAGCTTACTCTTAAACATCGTCCTGATTCACCTCCAGTTCTATGTTCTTTCCAAAGGACACAATTTCATAGACAAATGTTTTATTGACGATCTTGAGGCAACTCACGATTGAAATGATTTTTTCCTCAGAGTAGAAAATTATTTTACAAAAGGTATGTCTACTACAAGAAGAATCATCTCAGGAATAATGTGACGCAATAAGTAGAGTTCATATTGAAAGACATTGTTCATTTATCATGGCAAAATTGATTAATAATTTGTACAATTCAGGCGCGTACAGTGAGATACATTACCTTTTGCTCGCTCGCGTGTTAAGTGACGAGAGTGAGTGAGAAGAAGTGGGCGTGCAGAACGCACTCTTACTCACTCTCGTCACTTAACACGCGAACGAGCGAAAGAAAATGTATCTCACCATAAACGTCTGCTCTACATACATAAATAAATATAGTTCCTTCGTCCGTTTATCAAAAAGGTTTTCGGGAGCTTATCAAAACTCCAACCTTTGCCCTCTACTCTTTTCGTTATGCTTTAATGTCATAGATACCGCAGATATAATATGGTTGTCTTATGTATGCCAATATTTTACAATTGATTGCGGACTTTTTTTCTCTATAGAGACGGGCTTTTTTAGTGTAGGGAAAGATTTGGCTAGAGGAACTTCCACTTAAAATCATGGAATCACTTTTGACATCAAATGCAGTTTCTCTCTAAAATTAAGCGACATCTGCAAAAAAAAGTCAGTTCTCCTTGTTTTTTATGACACTTAAATATCCAAGAATCTATAAATCAAGATTTATATAATTTGCATCCTAAAAACGGTTAAAATTAATTTCTTTAAACCACTAAAAATTGCTTATGGCAGATTAACTATTCTCTAGGAATTCCAGTTCAAGGTTCCGAAACGACTTCGAGAGCTACGATCGCTTCCTCTTCTAATGCACGTTAGAGCCATGAAGTCCGCAATAGCCGACTCGCTTATGGCTGTCGCCATTCATCTCCTTAATATGCTGCCATCGCACATTGGTTTATTTAATATCTTCCGATTTGTATAATTGTATTTATATATTTAATGATTTTTTATTTTTATATTCTTATGTGACGCATTTGGCTAACCTGTTATTTTACGATAAGCTTAATTTAAATAAATACGTATTTCTTATATATTTACATATACCTATCATTAATTTTTATATTTTATAATATAGTTATGAGGCAATCATATTTTTTTACCAAGTATCGTAAAGTGAACTAAACCATTGGTATTGATTTTGTACACGACTATTAAAATGAGAAGTGTAATCAAGATAAGACCGTTCAAGATAAAGTAAAATATTTTCGTAGCTTTTTAGGCATACGCTTTCTTTGGCAGGATAGTTCATGGTCATCGTTAATCACGCAAAGCTTTTTTACATAAAAGTATAGTAGATATTAATGAATTAACATAAAAGCTCAATTCGTTTATTATATATGCTATGGATCAATAAAACCTTCATGTTTCAATTGAATTAGTAATAATAAATGTATTGTAACCAATTATGATTATATACTGAATAATGTTATATATAACTACATTATCCATTATTTTTTTACAGATCATACATCGTGACGTGAAACCAGAAAACGTACTCGTTTCTCGTTTAGGAGTCATCAAACTTTGCGACTTTGGTTTTGCAAGATCTACCAATCAATCGGGAGAACCTTACACTGAATATGTGGCTACTAGATGGTATAGAGCGCCTGAATTGTTGGTTAACGATCCAAAGTGAGTATTGTACATGCTTATTACTTTTTAATTTAATAATTGTATAAAATAATTTTAAAATTAAAACCTAATTTTAAAAAATAATCTTTACATCAAAAATGGACTTTGAACGCGATTTTTCTTCAAATTGGTTCTGAGAAACATCGTTACTACCTTTAAAAGCCAAACGGTCGCCACAGATATATTTCCAGATTTATAATAACGCTATGCGTCGTATGAACCTAATCTATATTAGTAAGAATGAACAATAAGAAAATTGTTTGCATTCGAGATAATATAATGATTTTTTTATTATTATTAAATTTTTCATTGTAATCCCACAGGCGTAAGCCCAATGCATTACAATGGTATAAATCTGTACCAACTGAGTAAGTCACTCAGATATAATGGATACCTACAACAAAGTATTAACCGTCAAAGTGAAAGTCTGGGAATCGCTGATATCTATATTAATAATTATAAATTAGTATGTGTAATATAATTTATAATCAGTAAAAGCGGTTTTTTTTAATAAAAGCGCATTTTTTTAAATAAAAATTTGAATGCCCCTGCCTGAGCTCGAACCCCCAACCTCAGAGTTATTAGTCTGAGACATTATGGGCTACGCTATTGATGTTTAAATTCATTATATAATCTCTGCTTATTCTTTACTAAAGAATAAAATTTAAATATAAATTTATTTAACAAAATTGTGACAAAAACAGTATTGTACAAATTAAATTCAGAACGTGAATAATTTTACATTTAAAAATATTTCTTTAATGAAAAAAAAACAGTGCTTTCTACATAATTTTAAACATATTTTCAAGTGCTTACATAATGCAATTATAAAATTACTTTAATAGTTAAAATTTAATTTTAAATATCGGTAGCAAAAATTTTTGTTCTAAGGCATATACATACACTTTATTCTAGATTAAAAAAATTTAATTGCATGTCCGCCATCCCATTTATTAAAGTTGAATGTGGGCTTCATGCGGTTAAAGCTAATTTAAGTAGTTAGGAGGACTAAAGAAAAGAACCAACTGCAAATTATTGACTGCCACTGATCTATTATAAATAAATTAATAGAACCACAGCATGCTCATAGTTCACGTTAAATATAATTTCGAATATGATTTTATCAATACCATTTATTTTTATTTAAATAAATTAATAATATATATTAAATAATTATTATAAATTAATTTGGTTTTTTCCTTATAATTATAACTTATAAGTATTATAAGTTTATTTTTTTTGTTGCCATAAGAGCTATCAACTAAATTGAATTATTAAATGTAAGGTATTGCTAGTCATTCATACATCATTAATTTCCTTATTCAGCTATATCATAATCTTCGGTTACATGCTAGTTGAAATGGATAATTTTCGAAAGGAAGTCACAAAAAAAGTTTGGAAAACTATGGTTCAAACGTACCTCAAATAACTAACACAATCTTCAAGCGGTATTTTTTAAAAGCCAATATTTTAATAAGATCTTTGTAATTTATGAGCTTCATTTCTCGACTTTCTAACATAGATGTTTTATTATGTATAATACTCGTATGGCAAATAACTCATAATTAATTTGGTAAACGATATTTCTCTCATTCGGTCCATGCGAATCAAACAAAATTTAATTCGCTCTTTGCCATTTGCGGTTTTCAATTATGAAATTGGCAATCGTATATTAATATTAAAACAGAACGGTCATATGAACTAAACCCTATAGTAATAATACTGCGTTTGTTTTCAATCAATTAGTCAGAACAAAGGCGAAAATGTATTCGAAAAATCACAGAATATGCAGTTGTGAATTGTACATAAAATATGGCCAAATGATGTATTATATAATATTTATTCAAAATATTCAGTTACTTATCTGCATATTTTTAATAACAGTGTATCGTCGTTATGTTGTGGTTTGCCTTCATTATCAACTATTACGCCTACAAGCCGAAACGAGAGCGTAGGAACTTTTATTTGGGTATGGATCACATAATTCGATAAATCTGTCAGTCGCATTTTGAAAAATATTTTCTTCTAGATTTCCAAATTGGATTGTTTATCTAATACGTCGCTAACGTGTGCTTTACAGATAAGATTCATTAAACGCGTGTCATAGTCATAAATAAACAATCGTTTTTAACTACATCACTGATGCGACAAAAATCAAAACGAACGCCGAGATATTATTGACTGTAGATATGATATTCATGTGTGTTATTATGAACGGCTAATTAACTGCATACATAAAGTTTTATTGCAATTTATATAAACTTCAATTAGATCAAATTAAATATTGATTTACGAACTGAATAATCAAACGTTTCAAATTCTCAATATTCATGTCTTCATAACAGAGTTATATAATGAGATCATCCAGAGGACACCCGCTGCGTAACAACCAAAGCGTTTCTTAATTATGTTTAGATAAAATTGCATGACTATATTACATTTGGTACCTAATGATCAGTCAAAATACTGATAATATCGATCTTTACTCGCAGAGGCGCAGCTAGTTTGTAGAGATAACAAATTATTTTGTCGGGTTCATCAACTGAGCCACTATTTGGACGGTAAGATTTACGCCTATGATCATAAAAAGGGCCAGTTTCACTCGCGATTAAAGCATTTTTTACCGTTAAAGAAAATATGAGTTTCTGTGTTTAAAAAGATACGCCATTGAGAGACCATGAAACGCATTAAATACGCGCCATAAATTATAAATGATTAAAATTAGTCGCCTTGAGAGTAGATAACCTGCGTAGTGGTTTCCAATCTGCATTATTGCGTAGCGGTCTCCAACAGAAATTTGTATTTTTAGAAATTCATCACTCTTCTCTGATTCGCCGTTCTGTTGAAAAGGAACAGACGACAGAGTCCACTATGGAAAATCTAGAAGTATTAATAATAAAATAAGGGAAAAATTGGGTAGTCCGTAACGTCTCAGACTAGTAACTCCGATGTTGCGGGTTCGAGCCCCGGCAGCGTCACTCAAAATTTTATTTATAAAAATGCGCTATTATTAAAAAAAAGAAATCTATTTATTATAAATTGTAAAGCACATAATAATTTATAATTAAAAATATAGATGTCACCGATTCCCAGACTTTCAGTCTGGTGGTTAATACTTACTTGCAGGTATTCATTATGTCTGATTGACTTACTCAGTTGATACAGATTTACCCGTTGTAACGCTTTGGGCTTACGCCTGTCAGGTTACAACGAAAGATTTAATAGAAATTTTAAAAATACTGAAACCCTGGCACCCAGGATTAAAAAAGTGATGCAAAACGTACTGCTCATCATATAATAATATACATATGTTAATATTATATATTTGTAAATACTGTAAAACCTTCATTATAACATAACAGGCGTAAGCCTAATGCGTTACAAAAGGATTAACACAATCAATATCTACAAATAAATATTTTAATCATCACAATATTTATCCGTAATATTAGAAAAATATAGAAAAATCTATTGAATTTATAAATTAATAATAATCACTAATTGGAATCTTCCAAATACAGCAGAATTTAAAAAACTTCATTTTTTATATGGGTTTCGAACACATGTCTTTCAGGTATCAGTCACCGACTCACTCTCTATGTGTAATATTATAACAAGCAGTTTATATTTTAAGATAAATATTATATTTTTTTTAGTAATGTTCATGATGGTAGATAAAAAATAATTGAAGCAAATTGACTTCTAAAAATAAGCGCACTTTAGCATTGTTTATAGAGATGTGTTTTTATGTTTATGTTTATAAAGTCACATTTTTTTAGATATGGACCAGAAGTGGATGTGTGGGCTGTTGGATGTCTTTTCGCCGAGATGATGACAGGCGATCCCCTATTTCCTGGAGAATCGGATATTGACCAACTTTACTTGATTGTGAAAGTCATAGGTTAGTGAGTTATAAGTTAGTAACTAAAAAAATGCTATAGTTTGTAGTTATTGTACAATATTTAATTAATAATATTATTTTGTTATAATCCAAGTAATACTAAGTTTTTCATCAATATCTCAGTAATGACTTTTTTCAGAAAACTATTTTTAGCCACAAATTATTTACTTTTTGCCCCTATTTGTTTTAACTTAACTTACAGAGATTATTCAATTAAAATATGCTTGGATATTTATGTTTATATCATGATGTTTTAAGTCATTGAATTTTTATAGCAATATTTAAAAATCATAAATGTACAAAGAGCATATAAATCCTGAAACAACTTTTTTTCGTTTCTGTCGCTCACATGACCGTCGCGTAGCCCACTTGAATCGCCCAATTGTCGCGTACTGCGATTGTTTTCCCACAATTAGAGAGCTTTTTAACTTGCTTGCTTTATATGCACGCCCGAGTTGAAGTTCCTGGATATATTAACCACCAGGTAGTACGACTATAATTCGAACTTAATACTCTATCTGTACATGCGAAAGCTTAGAGGCGCATGAGGTGAGACGAGTAACAATATCCGTTCAAATATAACAGGAAAAGGCGTAATCGACCTGTACTTTTTGCTATTATTAAAATTTTACCAGTTTTAATACAGACGGTCAAGTGATTTTGCAAGTACAATGTAAAAGCTCTTAAATTATCCAAATGGAGTGTCATAAAACATATTTACCCTCAATTATACTTCTAAAGTATTTGAGCCACAAATAAAGTCACTCAATTCAATAGCAATTGACTTTGAACTAAATGATTTTCTTATCGTTAATTATGTCATAATGCCACTAAATGATTAAAATAGTTCAACAAAAAACATAGTTGAATCTTACAATATAATGAAGTAGAGATAAACATAACGTAATGCGTGAAGGGCAAATATTAATGTTACGTGCTTATAACAGCATAAAGAAAGCACAGATAAAATACGCAAACGTAACATCGCTTAGGTAAATTGCAGTGTATTTGCTTTAATGAAGCAATGTTTATATACTTTCGTAAAAAAATTCAAAGGAGCGTGATCGCTTTGATCCTTTCAAATTAGTTCAAGTAACTACGCTCTATTTAAATAATCCCATGTATATAATTAAAGTTTTTCAACTTTTACAATTTCTTCTGGAAATGTTTTTGCATAAAACGCTTATTAGTGGATCTTACAATAGAAAGATAGTTTTTTTTATTTTTTAAATGAGATTTTTTTTCGTACTTTTTACCCCATCGGTTGCATTTGACACAATTTTATTTTATGGAAGGTGATATTTTTATTTTTTTGTCATTAAATATCATAGAATTTTTTTTTTCATTAATTGTTAATTGATCAAATCACTTTGCATGTTTCTTTACAGCAGTGTTTCTTAACATTTTAACTGAGCCGCACCCCCTTGAGTCTGAAAATTGGTCTCCGCATCCCATTGAAAAATGTGCTTCGATATCTTAATTTAGAAAAATACATTTTTTGCGAAATTTATTTTTTATTTAAAAAAAATTGAATTTTATATATCAAATACAAAACAATATTATTTTTATCAATAGATAGGCCGCTGTTGCTTGTTCATTATAATATTTGTGAAGCGAGTCTTTTTTTTAAAGAGACACGCGTAAATCATCACTTGCATTTAAGCGATTTCTCGCTTTAGTTTTTATATGCAAAAGCGATGAAAATCCACAGATAGTGGTGGCAAATGGTAGAACTGCAATGCTTCTTTCGCCAACTGTGGATAGCATTCTAACTGTGTACACCAGAATTGTTGTAATTCTAATTGTTCAAATTCCATTTGAATATGTCCATTGTCTCGCATTTCAAAAAGATCGTCTTTTTTTAAATCACTATCATCCATCGAATTTAGGTTATATAGAAATGGATCCAGTATCCATCTCTGAGTTTTGATAATATTTCTAGTAGAAAAATATCCATTGAATGATTCGCTCAATCGTTTCAAATGTATTGCAATGTCAGGTATAATTGTATTTTTTTCATTTTCCACAACAATTGAATCAAGCAAGGGAAAGTTTTCAAAATTCCCGTTTTCAACTCGACGTATCCAAATTTCTAGTTTTCCAATAAATAAAGATGATTTTTCACTAGCTATTATCATATTCTTTTTATCAAATCCTTGGATTGATATGTTCAATTCATTAAATTAACTAAATATATATGTAAAGTAGGCTAGTCTCAGAATTGTATCCTTACTCTCAAAATCTTTTACTAAATCACAGTTTTGACTAGTCATGAACTGAATAATTTCTTAACGCAATTCAAAAACTCTGTTAAGCATGCGGCCTTTAGAGAGCCATCGTATTTCGGTGTGATATAGATGCACGGTATGAGCAGCACCGATTTCTTCACAAAAGGCATGAAAATTGTGATGATTTATCGGTCGTTCACGGTTATATTTTACTATATTATTTGCAGTAATTAGGTGTTGATTTAAACTTTCTGGCAAAGCTTTTGACGCAAGTGCATGATGATGCAACATGCAATACGTTATTGTAACTTGCGGTAATTCTCTTTTCATGTGTGAAAAAAATCCGGAATTTTTGCCTAACATTGCTGGGGCCCCATCAGTGCATATTGAGACAATAATATTCATTGGTAATTGATATTTTAGAAAAAAATCTTTGATATAATTGAAAACATCAATTCTTCTCGAAGTAAACTCCAGTGGCTCACAAAATAGAAATTCTTATATCATTTCTTTTACATATCGCACAAATACTAAAAGCTGGCTGCAATTATCAACATCAGTTGATTTATCAAGTTGTATGCTTACTTTTAGTGGACTGACTTTTATGTCTTATTATTTGCAGTAAAATATCTTCACTGAGATCTAGAATTCGCGATCGAATTATATCAGAATCTAATACAGTTTTAGCTATTATTAATGCACAGGGTTTTATTAATTCCTCAGCGATCGTGTGAGGTTTTCTTTTATTTGCACACAGATATGCCACTTGATAGGACGCTTCTAACAAGGGCTTTTGAATTTCTGGCTCGCATAATTTTAAGATAGTACCACTGGTATCAAATCGAGCCTTTTTTTGCTTCAAACTGTTCATGCTATGCACACCTTCACCCCCATGCAGATGGTTGAAATGCTCTAATAACTTTGATGGTTTGAGATTGCAGTTTGAAAATATTATGGAACATAAGATGCATTAAGGTTATTGCGTACCACCTTTTTTTGTTTTACAAGTGAATCCATAAGCAGCATACTTGTCGTTCTATTGGTATTTTTTTACATAGTAGGGCTCACTATAATCAATTAAATTATTTAGAAATAACGTTTAAAAAAAATTAACAAAATAAATTCTTACGTTTGTAATATCAATGTATCCTATTCGGCTTGAGTCACTGACCAATTAATAATGTATTAAATAGGTAGTAATGTTCATAATCGGATGTTTAAATGCGTAAACGTGTTTGTTTCAAGAGGTTTCTCGACAAACTGCCGATGACACAGAAACAATAGTAGACTTAGGTAGAGAGTAAGAAAGAAGGACGACAGTCCCTGTGTGCTCTCATCCGCTTCCTCAGGTCGTGTGTAAGCCAAGTTCGGCTCATTAGCGACCCTAGCACTTGAGCACATGTTTCCTATCGACAGGACCGATGATCCGCTTCCAGTATCAACCTGGGTCGCCCCGATGGACGACCGCGGTTGGTTTCCCGGTCTGGAGCTACTGATGGTTCCCCAGCATCACTATCTTTTGTTGGAGAGATCTACCTAACTCGTTCGCACTTATTATGTCCTCGCGTGTGCTAGTGATCGGCACATTTTGCCAATACGCGCCCGATGTAACAATGATCAACGACTGCCTATGTATGTGTCGGTGATCGCATGCATAGCAACGAACTATTTCATTCACGTATTTTTTTTTTGCGAAAAACCCATAACCCCAGTTTTTGTACGAGCTTCAATGCCCCAATAACGCGGTCCCGACTTTCGCGTTATTGTGGTAAGTACTGTAGTTTTCAAATATTTTATTATCAAAAATTTAATAAATGATATTTAATCATTTATATTGTTACGGGCTTCTCCCGCACCTCCAATATACCTTCCCGCACCCCCAGGGGTGCGGGCACCCCCCGTTAAGAACCACTGCTTTACAGAGTAATTTGTTTCATATAAAGCGTTTCTGTCGCTTGGCTAAATTTCGTTACTGAACGAGTGACATCACCTCCATATATGCTATATTAATATAGATAAAATAATCGTAAAAAATATTAGGTACACCGGGTGTACTTATTTTGCTATTGGGCTCAAGTCTAAATATAACTATGCAAATATATCAACCCAACCGCGCATGCATAAGTCTATCAATATACCAATAATATAAATAAATAACCTATCTTAAATGCTTTCTGTTAATAGTTACTATAAATAGTGCTGGAGTTTATCTAATCCTCAAAACGTGCCTTTTGCATAATGTTCGTATTGATTTATATCAAAGGGAATTAAATTGAACGCTTTTAATATCTTATCGCAAAATTCATAACCAGATTTTAAAGCTAATAAACAAAACGTCCTGAACTCATAATACTATCGCAAAAACGCCGTCGTGAGATTAAAATTTATCTGTTGTTTTGATACTCGGATATTGTTTGCACAAAATGGCGATCGACCACACATAGCGTACCACACTTTATCGGCTTTGCATATCTTACTGCCATACATTACAACATTGTTTATATTATATAATACTTCATTCACAGTCATGCTTATTTTTTTAATTTAATTATAGGAAAACTATCATCTCGACAACAGCAACTTATTGCTAGAAGGCCACAAATGCGCGGAGTTCTCGCTGAAAGCGGAGGAGGAAGCGGAAGCGGAAATGGATTTGGAGCAGGTCGATCTTTGAGAAGACTCTTGCCTTCGAGGAGGGCTCCTGCTTTGGCTCTTTTAGCAGCCACTCTCAGACCAGAGCCTACCAGAAGACCACCCTGTCGAGAATTACTGAGACACGTGTACTTCACACACGATGGATTTGCTGATAATTTTCCGACCGAGTTGAGGCGAAGAGCGCAACAGGAAGTGCAGGTAATCTAATTGAATATGTAAAGTAAAATAAAAAAGTAAAATAAAGTTATATAGTCTTTATGTGATTTTGAATCACATAAAGACTATATTGCTTCCCAAATTGGGGGCCGTAGGATTTTTCGCGGGGGCCGCGAAAATATTCAGTAGAAAGTACAAATATAAATTTATGAATATTTTTCCACATTACATATTTAGGGAATGTATATAGTATGTTAAATAATAACACATTATATTAAAGCATATTTATATACACAGAGAAGATGATGTAAGCGCATGCGCAGAAATATTGCGTATTATAAATATGTGTATTATAATTGTAATAATTACTGCCAAATAAACCCTTCAACTAGAAAAAATAATTCAAGGGCCGGGAATTAATTATTTTAGATTTAGGGGGCCGTGACAGGAAAGTAATTGGGAAGCACTGTTCTAGACCACCATGTTAGCGTATTATTAAATCATGCCAATCGCATTTTATTAACTCATACGTGGAATGCCATGTGTCAATACGCGCCTGTAAGCGTTACGATAAGAAAAAAAAACAGTTTATACTTCAAATTTATATCTAGCATATATTATTATACTATATGTAATGCCTTATTTGCGCCTGATACCTTACAGCGGCAGATTATCAATGTGAAAAACATATAATTGTATGCACGTCTAGCCTTAAAAGGGTTAAACGTTTGCAACATTGTTTAACTTTCAACTCCACTAAAGGTAGACGAACTTCTCAGAAACGCAACGAGCATTTTATTAGATTTTCTACTCACCATGCATGCACGAGTTTGCCAAAAAGTAAAATAAAATATTCGCGCTTACAAGAGAGCAAAAATCTTGAAAAATCCATTGCAATATATAATACTAATTTCAATAACTAAACGTCTTTATAGTTAATTAATCACATAAATA
This sequence comes from Plectrocnemia conspersa, assembly GCF_051122295.1. Taxonomy (NCBI): domain Eukaryota; kingdom Metazoa; phylum Arthropoda; class Insecta; order Trichoptera; family Polycentropodidae; genus Plectrocnemia; species Plectrocnemia conspersa. The sequence goes on along the minus strand of NW_028277175.1, from coordinate 8,013,305 downwards.
CTTACAATTGCAGATCATATTGAGTTTAATAAATTATTGAAAACAAAAATCACTGAGAAAATCATCGAATAATATAATCCATTAATGGATCTCGAATTTTAAATGAATTTTTTACAAGGTGTTAATAAACAATAATTGTCATTAAAAGTCAACATTTAAATGTGACTTCTTTTTTTCTGTTACCATAATAATATATATATATATTGAAAGCCAGATTATATTCACATGAAAACTTACTCCAGTACCTAAATCGATAAAGATTGAGTTCTATTTAACGTTAAAATAATTTAGAAACTTGGAGAGCATGAAAAAATGTTTTATATATTTGACCAGTTTTGGCCATAACAAATCTAAACTCGGCTCCCATACTTTTCTATTCAAATTTCATAAGCAAAAACAAAAAAATATAAATATGCAATGTAAAAACTTCTTCGCTTTTTTACAGCAAAATCTTTAATAATATTATCGAAATTCATGAAGTTTGCTTTTTCGCTTTCTATAGAAAGAATTGCCAAATATGTCAGTCTTTACTTATCGATGATTGGTGATAATTTTTACCTTCCAATCTAATCGAAGTCACAATAAACGTTGTTCTTTTGACTATATTTAGAATTTATATTCCAATTAATATTAAACATATTGTTGTACAAACACTGAATATACATAACTTAGGTTATCTCCACACTAATCAAACGCAAGCATTTGCTTTTTGTTAAAGCAATGGCGCCATCTATAATTGAGTAGAGGAAGCAGAAACTTTGTGCTGCTGAGAAAATATATTTATTTATTTAACGTCTAAATAAAAATAATTAAAACAAATTAAGACTACAAATTAGTTTAACATCAATCTAAGAAAGTGGAATATTTTTTTTTCTTAAAACCAGACAAGTGATTATTGCTAAAAACATCCAACTGACCGTATAGATTCTCAAGCTGATGTAATCTAGGGAATGTGGAACTCATACGGTAATTGGAATTATTATTATCAATACAAAATTTTACTCGTTTGTCTTTTATAATCGAATCAATTTTTATTTCATCTAACCTCTAACTAAAAAATTGCTATTTCTGGAAATACTAGGAATAACAGCTATGAAAGTTATCAACTTGTTCATAAGCAGTTCTCTGAATCAAAGAAGCAGAATTTGAAGTGCTTCTCTATCACACAGAAGTCTTGAAGTGATTGTTAAAATTAAGGGGGAAAAAGACCTACTCTTGAAAGTTCCAAGTTGGAACACTTAAACAGAAAGGATTTTATCTATATATGTATGTAGCAAATATTTTTTACCATATAAATATCATAGATCTTTCAATTCAAAATCGTGAATTCGACGTTATGGATGTAATTGAAATATTACAAGCTTTCTTGGATAAGAAAGTGGAAGCTAACATTCTTGTAAACTTTGACCATGACGAAGTTTAAATTCTCTGTATTTTTTAAGAGATACGGAACTCATTTAAAATTTATCTTTATGAAATATAAGCTAAGCAATGGATTCACAATCATTTTATTTATAATATATAAAGTATCAAACAAAACTAAAATTCAAATAAAAAGCTATGCTACATGTATTCGTTATACAGGCAAACCCTCTATTAAGAAAATGGCAAGGCGTCAGTGCCGGAAGAAGTAGAAAAGACATCCACAACGACGAAACACCTGTAAGAATCCCCGCACCAGAGCCACCGCCTCCACCGCCTTCGATCAACAACGACAATGTAATATCTGCAAATCCCAACTCTCGCGTGACCATCCAAAAAAGCATAGACAGTGCAGATGTATGAATTAGACAATAACTTATCAAACCCTAAACAATATACTGACTAAAACTATATCATATTATAGCAAATCAGCACTGAAAGGCATCCTAATCCGCCACCAAGTCCTGTGGATGCGCCGTCATCGCCGATTCATCATTCGGTACACTCGAAACAGATTCTACAGCCATCTCCTCAACATAGAACAGTTCATAATAGGTATGTTGACTCATTAAAAACATTGAAATAAAAGATTTTTATGTTTCTTATGATTTTAAGATCTACACTTCATGTATCAATAAACGCACTTCCGGCTCCGTTGCACTATCCGAGCAAGAATCAAAGCAACAGACGTTTCGATAACAGGAGTGAAATATTCTTAATCGAAGAGATTAAACCGCACAGAGGATGGGAGGCTACGCAACCGTTAAAGTCGAAATCTATTAGATCAAATCATGATTTAATTTTGCCCACGGTTCCAGGAGGTATGTATAGAATATGCAGAAAAGAGTCTTGTAAACTAATAGCTTCAATCAGAAAATAAAAAGTAAAGAACGCTGGACGCCTTTTGATTTATTACAACTTTGCAATACAAATCGTCAAAGACCTGAATCTTTTTTATATATAATTATTGCCCTGCTTTTTGAATACACAATTGTTTGGCTATATATTGATATTTTTGGCTTGAAAATCGCTGATTCTATAATGCTTCAGCTTGCGACTCATTCCAATGTAACTCAAATCTGTCGATATTTGTATTTTCTCATCTCTTATTTCACCGTCCTAACACAAACATTAATTAAGCCTCTTATTTAACACAAACCTGTGATGCAACCTAATATTTTGTACTATAATCTCTGGATTATTTCTATGCTTGAATTTTTAGTTGCAACGATTAGTTAGTTTTTAACTACTCTCATAAATAAATATTCATTGGATCATGCAAAATTAAATCTTAATAAGAAAATGAGATCTGATTGTAACTATCAAATTTAGTGATTGATTATTTTGGCATATTACTTTACATTATCGCATAATAATAAATTAGTGATTTTATTAAAAATATGTTTATGTTTACAGCAACCTTAAGTCCGTTAAAAAGCTCAAAGATCAAATTATTACCATTAGAAAATTCGCTCAATATACCTGCATATAGAAGAGTAAGTATTTTAAAATAAATATAATTATGTAACATTTTTTCTAATTTTAATTACTATTTCCAGGATAGTATTAGTCCGGGAAATAGATTAACGCCTACCAGCTTGCCTTACATGTGACGTCAGCATAATCAACTGTTCCGTTAATTATAATACAATTATCATTAAATCAATATTTATGTAATTTATAATAATAATATTTTGTATAGTTGAAAGTTTTGTATCGATAAAAGTTTATTCCACTGTTTACAATCATTGAATTGTATAAAAGTTAAAATATGTCAATTATTGTTATTCGCCGTTGTAATTATTTGCATTAGAATATGTAACATAAAATAAAATTTTGAACGATAGTTATTGATTTAATTTATCGATTTACAGAGTATCAAATTAAAAAACTATAAAATAATCTTCAGTAAAATTTATTGAATCATATTGAATACATATCACATTTTAAAAACAGTAAATTACATTGCACGTCCAATACAAAGTAAATTATTACATATAACAGTATAAAATCTATATTCAACGTATATAATTTTGTTCACGAGAAGATTCAATGCGTTACTTTTGTATAATATAATACGATAACATACAATTACAATATTGTTATATATTTATAAAAAATATTAACGCAAACATACAAAAATTATAGTAAGTAGTAAATAATAAATACAATTTTAGAATATAACCTAAAGATGTAAAAGCTAAAAGATATCACAATATAAATGACGATATGCCAGAGTCTAATATTACATAAAACAATTAATTAATTAACACTAATAATATTGCTGAGATCAACGAAGGATCTTTGATTATTTTTTTATTTATTATAAATTTCATTTCATCGTCAATTGAGTATGGTTCATAATACAATAAGAAAAGCAAAGTATCAAGCTATAAAATCATACGTTAAATATTTTAGTTATGCCTATCTTAATCCTATATACATAATAAACACAATATGGACAACGTGGCTAACTAACCGTCTCCATGATCAGCGGCATTTTGGTCGATTCGCACGAAGACAGCAATATTTCTTTACCGATCTCCGTTATTTCGTTCTTATTATGATATGACACAAGATTTGCTGTAAATAAAATAATATGATATATAAAATTTTTCAATGGTAATATTTTTTTTCGATAAGTTCTTGTTTTTATTATAGCTATTGAATTTATTTTTAAACGTTTAAAGAACTACTAAATAATATTAAAAATTAGTTTCTAATAGTGTCAATCCAAATTACTGGAAAAACATTATATTTTATAGCAGCATATAGTATTTTATAGGCAACCGTTGTGGTCGCTTTCAATATTGACAAAAGAATATGTGTAACAACCAATTCAGCGCACAAGAAGACAATAGTAATTGTTCAACACATATTTTGATGATCATAAATAAATTTTATTTAGTGTGGCTAAGTAATTTTTGTAATTAACGCGTGTAACCATTGTAAGTTTCATTGCACTTCCAAATTCTTGATGTTTCGAAATTACAGTTTTTCGCGTGTTTTGTTTTGACTAAGCACATTTATTTATTTGAGTCTTTTGGTTATGTTGGTCGTTTTTGCTTGATTCGAGTTCAAGCTAAATTTTCGTATGTTCCAAGTCGAAAACGAAGTGATATTCAAGAGGAAGTTTTGAGCTGTTTTTGAAATCCGTATGAAAGTTAAGTAGTATGGTAGCATTCTGGCTTATATATCTTTAAGAAAAGGGTAGATCCTGGTAAATTAAGGCGGAACCTTGTTTCTGTTTAATAAACATCTTATTAGCTTTTCTAGTTGTGTCTAAAGGTTCGTTTGATTTTAGTGTTGAATTTCAGCATTGAGTTTAAACAGTTTAGGTGGATATTGTTTCGTTATTTGCGTTTACACTATTGATACTATTAATTGCTCTCGCATAGCGAAAGTTCTTCATATTCTTAGTGAGTTCTAGAGACACATATCCATTGGGTTTTAGAATTTATTATTATGGGTCGAGACATGTGTTTTTAGCATTATGCGATAAATCCAAAATAGATGCTAAAATTTGGAATAGATGCTAATAAATGTGAATCTCGTAAAATAAGCAAATAAATTTAGTAAAATATAAATATAGCAATACTTTTTTCTATGTTTATTATCTATGGCCACTTGCCACACCGTTATATTATTTTTTCTATAATTAAACCCACGGAATTTATATAAAAGACTCAAATTTTATGATATGTAAGCATTGTAATCATCAAGTGGATTGGTTCAAAAAGGATGACATTGAAAAGCATCTGAAATCGGCAAATCATCAGAGAGCAATTTCTGAGGCTTCTAAAAGTACCAGCCTGCAATCTACAATCCCAGGCATTATAATAATAGCGATGATGAAGATAGCTAACGATAAGTCCAAATTCATTAAAGAAACTGTGAAAATGTACCTCAAAGCCAACATTACACTGGAAAAATTAGACGATTCCTAATCTCGTCTTAACACACCCAACAAGCACAAACTTTGTTTATTCTTAATCATGAAAAATCTCAAGCTTTTTTTGGAACTGATGACTCATTAGAGATCTCCCAAACAGTAACACATCTATTGCTAGTTTTTTTACAAAATAGAATTTGTTTTCTTCATTATTAAAATTCTAAATTATCACGACTTAGCAGAAGTGACCAATATCTCTAATAAACAGTAAGCATGTCACGAATTGTTTACATGCACGCTTTGTATATAAGAACATCTTATTTAATAAAAAAATATTTTTCAGTATTTAGTTGAAAATTACAATACTTCGATAAAAGATCTTATAAAAAAAAACCAATGACATTTTTTTTTAATTTTAAAGCAAAAATATAGTATTATAAAAAAGATCATTACCTAATGACTTATGTGTGACTTGATTAGCACCGAGGAACTGGTAATGTGAAATTTGTGATGCATCAATTAGATAATGCTTACACCTATCGGCGGCTTTGTACGATATCGCATAACCCCAAATTCGTTCAGAAACCCGCACCAGATAACTGCCAATGGAACAATTCTCAAGCAGTGCTTCTGCTTCGTTGCGAGTTATCAGACCTACAAAAGGAAGCATTAATCATTTACTATATTAATACAAACACAATATTACCTAATATCCAAGTTTACCATGAAACCATTTGGCGGTTTTTCCCTGCTCGTCTAAGCCTGCCCCTCTAGACTTTTCAGTTTTTATGAACCATTGGATTATAGCATCCCTGCTTGGTGGTTTCATACTTTCGGTGACGTTCAAAGATGGATCCATGTAGCATATTTCAGAATCTAAGCTTGGAGAGTCCTTGTTAGAGTCTTGGTTCTTCTCGTTGATAATCACAGATGATCTTTTGTATTCTTCGCGGGCTCTCCTCGCTATGTCGCGAATTTGTAATTCGGCTTCTTTCGCTTTCCTTTCTGGAATGATATAAGAATTATGTTATTCATTTGGTATACATGATTATTATTAATATTAAAAATCCCACAAAAATAATACACAGACTGACTGGAACGAGGAAAATCAACAAATCAAATCACAAACTTTTTTGGAGCTCAACCATAACAAGCAATACTTGTAAAAAGCTATCAGTTCTTAGTTATTTCGATTCCCTGAATCCAAGTGGATTACCGCAGAAAAATTACCCTCAAGGTTGTTACCCTCATTATGCTGCTAAAGAATTTGTTGTATATGATTAAAATTATGATCCTGACTAATTTTAGTTTCAAGCAGCTTCAATTCCTAATTCGCCTCGACGAAAAATAAGTCACAAAGACAGTTACTCAATATGGTACGAATTGATTTAAGACACGAATGTTTTCTCTTAGATTAAAAATGAAAATGTTACAAACGGAGCATCCAAAACAACAAAAAATTGTACGATCTAACTGAAAACAAAACTTATTTGGTCCAATAACAATTTATTTGGTCAAGTAGTAAGAAATTCTTGGTTTTATTTTTTTTTGAGAAATAGTAGTCAAAAATTAAAGAATCATTAAAAGTTCATTTGACATCACAGGAAGATACATATATATTTTATGATATAAACCCAAAGTTGATTATTCACTAAAAAAAAACACCTGATTTATCAAAAAACGCAAAGAGAAAATTTACTATTTTTTTAACTTGAAGAAAACGAAGCCAGGTATGTTTGGTCAGCCTAAATATAAGACTTATTAGAATAAATAAATAAGTACAATGATATTTATTAGCATAAATAAATTCAATGAAATATGATAATGAAGCAATATAAACAGAAATTTATTTATGAGGAATAGGGAAACTGCAGTTAGAAGTCAGACTATGAGTTTTATGGTTATCTTTTAATTATTGTCAACAACAAAAAAACAATATTATATCCCTAATTAAGGTTTAAAATATTACAATAACAGTATATACAATACAAAATAGCATTAACACTGACTTTGGACAAGTCAAATAGCCGCAAGGCACATTCAATATATTTTTATACATATTTAAATGTTCGTATATAGAAATTATTATTTGAGAATAAGATAATGTATATCTTCATTGAACTAACGGTTTAATTAAAGCAAGACATGCATTGTTCGATAGCAGAATATGTTCAGATAATTTAGCAGCTTTCAGTCTCTAACAGACTATTTAATAATCAAATGTTATGCTAGCCTATTGAGAGCGAACCGACCGAAGAGAGAGAGATAATTATATAATTTACCCTGCTCTTCCCAAAGCAACTGCTGAGCCGGCGCTAGTTCTTCAGCTTCTCGCAGAGCTTGTGCTTGTCGGTGACGAAGGCTGCGCAGAATCTCACCGGTCCTCTGTTCGGTTACCTTTCTCTCCCACAGAGCAACACGCGCCGAAACCTTTTGCTCTTTATTCGTATTGATTTCCTAAAATTCGTATCGAACAATGAACAACCATCCAAAAGATCTGATAGAAGCTAAGAGCAAAACTCAAAGAAAACAACAAAAACCTGCAAAATTTCCCTTTTACCCTCGATGAAATTGAAATTTGTTATGTTGTTTTTATAATTTGTGTTATTTTGCTTTTTATTTTGTATGTTATTCGAAAACTCAATGCTTTTACTGTTGCTGTTGTTTATTATTTCGTCAGACTTTAGATCGGACGTCATGTTCTTCATCTTTTCACGTAGTTCGTCGACTGAACAGTAAATGTCTTCGATCTTCTCCAGTTTCTTCAGCAAAATACAATCCTGAAAGCAATAAAATGTAATAATCATAACCAAATACATGATCTATATATGTATTGACAAGAAAAAATAAATAACAAACCTTTTCCATAGAATCCATTTGTTCGTTAGTAAAACCAATCAAATCACCGAGTTCTCTCTCGACAGATTTCCTCAACTCTTCCGTTTCTTTCAAAGCCTGAATACGAGCCTTCTCAATAGTCTCTTGCTCTAGAATCTCTTCAATGGTCTTATCGTTCTCATGCTCGCCCATGACCCATACCTATAATTTAAAGATCAAATTATATACCTTCTTAATAAAATTTAATTAAATTTAAAACATACCCATGGTTCTCCATTTTCGCCCAATAAGAACTGCACATTCTTTTTCTGAGTATTCTTTTTTCCCATGGATGGCTTCAAGTCTATTCCGAGCTCTTCTTGTTTCGACAGCTTCTGATCCCAAACACTCCATCTTCGCAGCTGAAACGATAAATTATAATCTATTATATTTAGAGGATATGAATTACATCAATTTGGTAAGCAACGTTTCATAAATGTTTAGCACCTGAAGTGATACATGAATTGAAGTATGTACTTTTTATGCTCGGAGACATGATATTTAATTTTACATGTTTATCTAACGGAGAGTGGACATAAAACTGAGGTTAACTTAATTAGCAGTCATTTTATAAAAAGTTGTATTGAATGTCTATATACATCATTAGTAGTACATGTTTTGATACGTAGTTTTTTTAGTGGTTAAGTGAGTTTCATATCACTCAGAGCCAAAAAAATATTTTATCAGTACATTGCAAACATAATAAATTAACAACAATACACTCGGTGGTCTAAAAATGTATCGCTTGTAATCACGCTGTAAATTGACCACTCATAAGTCTCTGTGTCATCGGGTCGATCCGCATGTCCTTTCAATATATAGATAGATAGATGGATGTTATAATTATAGTGCTGTGGTATATTATGTTATTATTAATTAATAATGAATTATGGTATTATTCGCACAGTCAGCGTGCTCGTCAATGTTTCACAAACTTTTTATATGTAAAATATTACACTTGCTGTACAAATCCAACGTTACAAATAAACCCGTGATTAATTCAGATAATCATTATTGATATATTCACATACATATACAGGTCAGAAGGTGATTCTTAAGAAATGGTACACAAATATAACTTTATCCAACATAAAAGCGTCAACAAAAACCAAGAAATATTATAAAATCAAAACTACGTTTGAATTAACTATGTATGCACAATTTAATCAGAAATGAGGTTGGATGATATAGTTTCCTAGTTCCTACATAGGGTCCTAGAGTACAGCTAAGTAAAATTTAAAACAGATGGCATTCAATATAATATATATTTAATTTAGTGTGACTTTGGTGATGATTTTTTTTAACTTTTTCAAAACGTTAGATGGATTTAATCACATAACCATCTTTAATCTGGTTATTATAAGAATGTATTATTAGTCGCTCTATGACATTAGGTCATTCTTCCTACTAACCCTGTATCGAAAAATAAAACAGCATGAACTAAAATATTAGTTTATTTAAAAAAAAAATGGTAAAATATTTCAGCTTAATGTATTGTATGGGAGGTATTACCATGAGTGATTGGTAGTATTTTTTTAAAACAACCATAGCTTAGACTTAATCTACATTAATAATTATCTATGTATTGCTAAATTAAACGAATATCGAGTATAACATTATGTAATCATCCAATAAATACCTAAACCACTAAACCACTCGAGATTTTTAACAGATGATAAAATGCTACCATTCTTTGAAACCATCATGTCATGACACGTTAATAGCATTATCTAACGTTCGAGACAATGTGGCAACCTTTCCTCGGCGTCAACAGCCTGAAAACGTAACTACAAAATGGAAGTAAAAGGCAAACTACTATTCGAAGGTCCGTAAAGTCACGTATTTACTCGTTGCGAAACTATTATGTATTTTTTGCTGCACTTTTAGATTCGTCTTTTTACGCACGAGTTGAATTATTGCGCTGATAGGGAATGATTATGTTTTTATTGTGATTTGTATGACCAGAGGCAAACGATTAAACTACAATATGACATAGATATAGCTAGACAGCTTAACCTCCAAAATATGAAGTAAATTTCAAAGAAATGCATTTATGTGTAATTGGGAATGTTAAATTAGTGACTGGTTGTAATCTGCAATTTGAGTAAGCGTTCCAAAATTGCTTTTTTTATATTCGACTTGCGACAGTAACATAAATGGCAAACGAAGCGACAATTTTAGTTTAAAAAAATACATCACACGTTGCATTTTATTACTTAATTTAATATTGCAATGAGAATGAGGACGAACTATTTTTTAAGTTATTTATGACAAAAAATGTGTTTTTTTAAGAGATTCGTTTAAATGTGTATATTTAAAGCAGTGGTTCTAAACACGCTTAGTGCTATTAGGCGACATTTATAAGGCACAAAACAATTAAACCATAAAAATATTGTAATACAAATAAACAGCTTAGAACTGAAAATTCAACTGAAAAGAAAAAAGATAGTGATCATCATCTACATGTGTATACATTACATGTATATACAATGATGTCAGGTCGCTTCTAAGCTCTCAACATCTCATAAAAATATTTGCTTTCAACATTTTTTAATATCTAAGATTAAAAATTGTAAAAATGCAAATGCTTCACTTTATACTTCATAAGTTTATTTTCAGTTAATATTGATTGTTTATAGTATATAATGCAAAAAGGGAAAATATTGAAATTTATTTTAAATAACTAAATACTGAACTATTCGCCAATCGTAAGATATCACAAATCACAACTTCCATTACTCATAAATCAAATGAGTAAATTAATTGTATTGTAAGAAAAAGCAATTGTAAACAATTAAACATCTGTTTTGTATTTATATTTACCGATTTGTTAATTCCAAAAAAAAAAATACAAAAAACCAGCCCGAAGCAAAAACGCAGTGTTTATGTAGAAAACCTAAAAATGAATCGTACGTGACCTAAAAAAATGAATTAGTCCATTTACTGGTCTAACGTGGTCTTCATGTCTAATGTAGATTTTATGTCCAACCCATGTGTACCCTAGCGTTTTCCAATTTTAATAATGGTTGGGAAATTGGAATTAGTAATATTATTATAATTCCGATCGATCATCAAAAATAAGGTTTTCTTAGATTTTCCAAATCTCACGGGTTAATATTGCGATGAGTAATTAAAATAAAAAGTACTTAGTGACATTAATTTTATCATCATTAATATTAACGTGAATCTTATTTAAAAAATAAATAATGTAAATATCTTGGTTAAGTTCGTTGGTCACCTTGACCCGCCATCTTGTTGCAAAATGAACATCTTAACACAGTTTTCTTAAATTTAGAGTAAAAGGTAAAAACAAAAAAATTCAAAATAAAAATTGTAATAGAATAAAAAATTTTAAATGTTTTTTTTTAATTACGAAATAAAAACCTCCGTATAAAAAAGCTAGGGTGTGTGCCTCCCTCCCCCCCCTCTATAAAATTATCTAATATAAAATCTGTAAATAATATGCAAAACATGCATTTCAGTATTATGTGCTCCACTCAAACAAACAATGGGAAGCATCTAGTGTATCCTTCGACTTTTACCGATTCTAAGGACTGGAACCGGACAAAAATATTCGTATTTATAGGAACGGCATTTTATGACCAGTCGGTTCATAAAATCTCTTATTTATTCGCGGATGTATATATTTTTATAGCATTTAGTTTAAGAACAACACTACACGAACGGTCTTTCCATCGAGAAAATGCCACCCCTAAGCACGTGCCGCCTGGGGCGCCTCCCCCCCCCAAGATACGGTTTTTATATAGCGCGCTAGTTCGTCGCCACATAACTGTTAAAAGATATATACGCCAAAAGTCCAAGATAAATACACACCTGTTCTTCCCTCATTTTACAAAATAGTGTCTGCTTCTGGGTCTCGTCCAGCTCCGCCAGAATTTCTGGCGCCACCCACATATCCCTCAATATCTGCTGCAGCATCTTCCCGTCTTCTCAATGGCACTGTAAATAAGCAAAACAAAAACATGTACTATAGAAACACACGAGCAAAAACTACTGTAATCTAAACTCTATAATGGCATAATGACACTGAATTGTGTAATAATTGAGTCCGATACGCCGCGAGCGCAATGTGGGTCTTGGGGTTAATGGCATGATCTGCCATTAGTAGCAAACATAAACAAAGAAGCTACATGTGACATGACACGCTATTGCAGGTGAAGAATTCTTCAATGATAAAAAAAATCGCAGGAGGTTCTTTCATTCTAGACAACTAGATCGAGACCTTGCTCGGTTGATAAATGGTAGGTCATGTGTTGAAATTTGAGACAGTCTTATTGTTTTAGGATGTATTCATTTCGACAATGGAAATGAGTGTGTACAAAAAGGCATTATCCACGGTCAATGGCACGTGCTGATTGGCCAATGATAGTTATGGTGCGTGATGGACACATGCTTTTGAGTCATGGACGGTTCAATGTATTGAACGAATAATGACGTGGATCGTTATAACTATCACTAGGTATAGAATAATAAAGAAAATCAATAAGTAATGCTTTCAATGACCTATATTTCAATATTTTATTCAACTCTATAGACCAGTGGTATCGAAGTCAATGACTAATATCTGAAATAACAGAATTCAAATCACATATGAACCTTAGTGTTTTTTTTTTAATTTTTATCGTGTATCGTATCTGGGAGATCGGAATAATTCCGATCGATCGTTACAAAATATGTTTTTTCTGGATTTTCTTAATCTCACAGATAAATATCGTGATTAATAATTAAAATCAAATCGTGCTATGTCTTGAAGTGACATCTATTAATTGAAAGCTGTATTATTAGTATATAATTAATAAAACATATGTCACTGATTCACAAACATGCTTTAATTTCAGTCAGATTTCTCACTATTTACTTAGTGGTCGTTGATTGTGCTTACCCGGTTGAAAGGCATTCACATTATGTAAAATAACGATAAAAAAGTACGTTTTACATGTTGTTTTTTGATATAATATTTTATGTGCTACTATCTTTTCAATTTCTTGTTGTTTTTTATGACGTCATGAATTAATAAAATAGACGTCACTAATTCACAGATATTGATTTCAGTCTGACGTCTCACTGCATACTTTGTAGTTTTTGATTGTGTTTACCCAATTGTAACCCAGTATGCTAACGCCTGCCATTTACAATAAAAACAAACAAATGAAATATCGTTATTAACAGTTTACATGAAATGTTTTTGTGTTTTGAACAAATTTTACTTTCATCTACATAAATTTTATGCTAGACTTCAAAATGACGACAAGCTTTTTAGATCTGAGTATGGAGAGCTCATTATTAAACTTAAAAATACAGGTCTGAGTATATTATCTAGACAAGATAATCGGAGACTTTGTGTTAAAATAAATTATATATTAAACCATTATGCCATACTATATCAAACGCTGTTTCAATATCAAGCATCAATCATCCTATGTTTTTTTTATTATTTAAATAAACGGAAATGTTTAATTACACTTCTCAATGAGTATTACCATTTTTGTTAATCGGCAATCGAAGGGCAACGCAAAAGGCGTTTTACATTGAAAGCGCATCGGCCCCCATATGACATTTCCTATGAAGTAGGCGAACACAATAGATCAGGTGCGGCCAAAGCGGGATCGCAGAAGACAAATACAGAACTAGCAATGTTGCGCAATCGGAATTATTCGAATTTGACTTGCGTTAATTTGCTAACCGTCTACATATGTACATAGTTGCGCGGATGTTGCGCTTTTGAAAATTATGCACGTGTTGAAATTTGTAATTCGGTGAAACAATCGGTGACCAAAAAGTGGAATTTGATAAATTTCATAACACATTAATTTATGTAATTCATATTTATTTCGATTTATTTTTTATAAGAGCACGTTTTTACCAGGGCAGTGCTCTTGTGGTTTTTGTACCATAACGTTCCACGGACGTTTTGCGATTTTACGCATCATTTACTATCTAATTGTGAGAATGAGTAAGTTAAACTATTGAAATATACACGTGACGCAACTTTTCTGTATATATTCGTAGCAAAATGTGAATTTTATTACTATTATCATCGTTCGAATTAATGACATTCTAAATTTAATTTAATGATACATTTTCCTATAACGCATATTGGAAATGTATGTAAATGTAAACACATTTAAAATTAATCAAACAGCAACATTCTCTTCGTTATCATCAAATGTATAATATGTACATACATTATAACTCCGAGAGATAATCGTTCACTATAAATATATTATTAAAACCGTTTAATTAAAATAATTTGCGAATGGAGTCAAATATTTCTTATAAGTTTATCCGTTTAACCCATTGTGAGAGAGCCTTTCTTGTTATATTTACATATATGTATGTATATTCAGAATAAAATTATACAGCAATAGTAGATAATGATAGTAGACTAGTATTACATAATGGCAAAGAGTCTGCTTCCGCCCCGAATCATTGACATTAATTAAGATGATCGAAGGCTGTAAGAGACGTTAGACTATTTCTTAATTTTTATGCCTGCACTACTGGAAGTTGTCCGAACCGAAATTACAACTGAAGTCGGCCGAGTTCTACGACTTCGAGTAAGCGACCACACTGTCGCAAATTTCATATGCCGTATGGACGGCGGCTTCTGTCACGTACAGCCGGCATATAACGTGAAAAAAGTGACTATATTATTAAAATTACACTACTGATAATTATAAAAGTTTGTGTGGGCACTCACCAATACAATATCAATGAAAACTTTTCGGTCGAAAATATTCAATTTACGCAAAATCTTTGTCGGCTTTTGCAAAATGCCATAAGGCATAAAAATGATACTTCAGAATACGAACACCACATCTGTGACTATCCTAGAATTTGTCGCCATAGATTCTAAATAAGAATTCGTTATGGTGTGACATTTATATAAACCGATCTAGGAAAATACTTAACGATATTCGAAACGATTTTTTTAACAAAATCAAGTACTACTAATTATTTTTTAATTATTTAATTTTATATGAAAAAAAATATATTAACGATACTATCAAAAATATAATTAATCCCTTTTGGTGCCCTAAAATATTCAAAGATGTCAGTAAGAATCTGTTAAAGTCCCCGATAAGCATGTAGTATCTTAACTTGACCACGTGACCACGATGCAGCGCTCGACGTGCGTGTTAACCATAGGACGCCTACGCGCATACTGAAATTGAACCAAGCTACTCGTTCTATCTCAATTTGCGAAACACCACATCATTATCTCTCTCTCTCGTCACTTAACACGCGAGAGAGCGAAAGGGAAAGTATCTCACCGCTCACGCT
The DNA here is from genome assembly GCF_051122295.1 of Plectrocnemia conspersa. Classification (NCBI taxonomy): domain Eukaryota; kingdom Metazoa; phylum Arthropoda; class Insecta; order Trichoptera; family Polycentropodidae; genus Plectrocnemia; species Plectrocnemia conspersa. The sequence goes on along the minus strand of NW_028277175.1, from coordinate 7,997,809 downwards.
CGAAAGAGCAGCTCCGATTTCGGTCCCTTTGACTCGAAAAATATTGCCGACAATGTTCGGTAGCGCTCGAAGCTGGCTACGTCGACTGAATTACCCCCACTTTACCTCCCGTTTTCGGTAAAACCGAACTCGACCGAAATAACCCACTATATTCTCAATCCTTGGCCAACCTTGGCCGACTTCCAGAGAGTGTAGTGCAGGCATTATGGGTATATAAATCAGAAGACTGCTTTATTTAATAATTTACCACAGAACTAATACTGCTCTTCAGACTTAAAATTACTATAATTCAGTCTAACCAACATCAAGTGGAGCTACGCCGAATTGACCAAGGCGATTCTTAGAAGACCAATAGAAGCAACTGCTTTCACTTAAACCATCCGATCTGGTCCAGCTAAAGCATTCTCCTCGAATTTAAAAGACTTTATTCCGATTTTCGAAGCATGTTGAAGACTACGAAGATGAAGTAATATATCGAGAACAGACACGTATACCAATATCATTATTCTGAATGACTTTCTTTATATACTTCAGGAAGAAACGTACTTCTGCCACTTCATTCAATACTACCACTTCGCTTCCAACTTGGAATAAACGACAATTCAGCCGAACTCGCAGTGCGCGAAGCTTAGATTCCCAAGGAAGCAATCACCCGAATTCCTAAGGATTCAACCCGATCTTCGATACGCCTTGGACGTGACGTAACACATTTTACGAATTGAAAAAACTGTACGAGCAATTTCATAACTTATATGATTTAAATATAATTTATACAGAAACTTTGTAAATATAAAAATAAAATAAGCCATTTATTTACATTTACAATTCTTAAAAAAAAACAGTGGTAGAATTATATTCGGTTTTAAAAATAGTATTTACAAAAACCGCACACCGTTTAACAAAATCTATTCCTAATTTGTAACGCATTCCTATGTTGCTCCTAAAACTTTATACAATGCCAGAATTTCATACCTTGCTGGTAACATAATAGATTTACTAAAAAATGATATATATTCGATTCCGTAACATTTTACATTATCATAGCTCATTAACGAAATTTAGCAAGGAACATTAACACAAGGTTACTCTTGACTTAAGACATTACGGATAAGCCACACTAGTTATCTCTCCACAAAAAAAACGTATAAATAGCCATAAAAAACTTATAGTATTAATACATGTATTTATATTGTCACACGACATATAAGCTAAATGTTAAGAATTAAAACTCAGGTCGCGCAGTGAGAAATTTCACACTCAACTTTTAAAACCGGTTGATATGGTTTATTAACTTATTGAATTATCAACTCTAGAAATTTCACCTCTAATTGAAAAACGAAACAAGAAAAACCTCATATATGGAAAAACTCTCACGCCTAATCCTGTTTCTGTCACTTTTTTCGCATTTTGACGGATGTGTCGCGTCACACAAGAAGATCAGGAAAGTGATCATAATCCGCGCTTCGTCGAGAACGGATAACTAGTTTCTCTGCTCGTTCGATAGCGTTCGAAGTGGGTCAATCATGTGAGAGCGAATAGAGAGACCGCATTCTATGGTTTCCTGACATTTGCACATTATTAATGACCGATATGGACGAGGTGCATAAATTTTTGGCATAGCACCCACGAACCCACTTTGAAATTTCGTAACACCAAAAAAATGATAAGTAGGTTATTTCTATAAGAAAGAATCTAACGTTGCTTTTAAACATTTGTAAAAAATCGAATGTTAATATATTGCATTTGAAGGTTAGATATGCCAGAACGTAGACTTTAACACGCTCCAGTATAATACTTATGAGATATTCACAGCCACAGCAGTGTGATCTTGTAGCAGCAGCGGAACATCAATTACATAATTTTGGGATAAAAATAAGATCACAATGAGTGACGCCTAAAAACTAAGTTCTTCTAAAATCTTTGAGTTGTTTAATATCACCTTACCAGCAGCTTAGATATTTATATTCCTTAGTGCAACAAAATAAATTAACTTGAAATACAACTTAAACAAAGACTTGGAACAACACACTAGAAATAAAATTCTAGATCGAGAAAGCCAGAACAATATTTACCGGAACAAGAAGGTTTTTTTACGTGCACGACTTCAGCTTATTTTTACTAGCAGAGAATGTGATTGAGCGTCTAAAAGCCTTTGGAATTTACATTTATAAGCGCATACTATACATAAGTTTTTTAGACAAAGTCGCAGAAGAAGAAATACAGACAGTACAGATGATATAAAAGAACACGTTATGTGTCATCCCGAAAAATACCAACACTAATTATATATGGAAAAATAAAACATATTGACTGAAAAACCTACAGCAGAGGCTTGAAAACAGCACTACCTAGTAAGCAATATAAATGAAACCAGAATAATTCTTCTCGTCCGATATTGGAAAAAGAACTAGAAGAAGAACGTAATTCGGGAAAATCAATCAATGATTAAACAAGCAGTATAGAACTCTAGCTTTTTAATCTAAAATAATCTGTAATCTCTTGCATTAAAACACCCAAATGTGATACAAAATCAGTGCGATTGAGCACGTTTTCAACCGAAAATGCAAGAAAATGAATCACTTTATCTAAAAAAAAATGCTTTTACACCTTCGAAAAACATTTATGACTAGAATGTTTATCGGCGGTGTCTACTATGACCGAAATTTGCAAAATTCGTTCGTTGAACAATACAAAATGGTGGATATTCCCACTATTTATTATCGTTTAACGCATATTTCAAAAACAGGGTTGCGTTGCAGGTGTGTCTACTGTGACTGAAATTCACAGAATTCGTTCGTTGAACGAAACGAAATGTTGTAAAGGCCCACCCTTTATTATCGTTTAACACTCATTTCAAAAACAGGTGTGCATAGTAAATTTTTGTGAAGCTTGTGTTATGTTTTTGTATGTGTGGTTTCGAGATGCAAATATTTTATTTTAATCAGTTGGTTAATTTATTTCCAAATATTAAATTTATATGCTAATCTGCATAAAATAAAATACAACAATATTATAATAAAAATTAAGAGATGAGCAATACTTTAAAAAAATTCAATGCAATCATTAATAAAATCTATATTTCTTTAGGTTATTAAAAAAAATATTTTTAGTCCTGATATTATAAATGAAAGAAGATTTTTTTTAATCTTTGAAGACTTCTTAATATATCTCATATTTCTCATATTGACGATAATATTTTAAAATAGATAATCATGATGAGAAAATTAGCAGCTAATTACCCAAATTAAGATTTTTTGTAAATAAATTAAAAACAAATTCGTTTCTGCTGATACGAAGTATCCTTCTATATGGTTTAAAGCATACTAATGCATAATTCGACACCAGTCTATAATTTTAATAAAAACGTTTTGTAAGCTAAATCACTAAGAATCAGAGGCGAGTCATAAAAACAATAAAAAGTTAATTAGACCGAAATTATATATGTAACGACTGAAAAAGCACAAAATAATATGTTAGGACCAAAATCTGTAAAAAAAAATGCGTTACAACCGTGTAAACACAATCAACAACCACTAAGTAAGTAGTGAGACATCCGAATCAGTGACATATTTGTATCAAATAAAATGAATAATTAATTTAGATGAGTAATTAAAAAAAATCAATAGGTTTTATTTGAATTATTCATCACAAGATAAGGAAAATCTACGAAAACATAATCTGTAATAATCGATCGGAATTATTATTATAAAATAATCATTTATTATGATATACCAAAAAAACGTTAGTCATTGAAAAACACAAGGTTTTATATAGGACTAGAACCCAGGTCTTTCAAGTATTAGTCACTAAATTATACTACTGGTCTATCATGCCGGTAAATGGTAAAATATTGAAGTATCAAGAGGATGATATCTTAATCGAGTACACGATATCCAAGTGTTCAAATTACTCGTCAATATAATTGAGTCTCTTCAACGAAGTTTATAGCGAGAAAGTAATACAAATTTACCATTAAACCCATTCAATTTGTACGATGATTGGCTATTGGTTTAATTTGTTCAACTTGACATTGAAAAGTCGAAATCGTTAGACTGCATTTGCATTATCTAAAATAGAAGCCTCGGGTGATTATTTTTTTCATTTGTGTTTACAACCACTTTCACGATGTTCGTTATTCCTGTCACTTTTTGCTTAACCTGTTAAGTGTACGTTGAATATGACAAGTGTTTAATTATTTTCGTCATCGCTCTTAGCCGCGGGACGGTCGATATTTTCCTTCTTGCAGTGAGAGTTGTTAAATTAAATGTTTAGAATTGCTGTGGTAGCGAAATTTCACTTTTGTTCAGAGCACATGTTCCAAAATCTTATTAATGATTTTCTATTTAAATTACAACGACGATAAAAAATCGGATGTAGTATACACATTCAATAAATTAAACCTTTCTATGTCATTTTTTTAAAATCGTGTGTATTGGATTAATATACTTCATATCATATATTACAGAACTAATTGCCATGATTAGGAAGAAAATAAAAATATTTGAAGCCTCAAATACATTAAAGTAATATTGATGAATTATACATATCTAATAAGATTAGATTTTTTATAGGGATATTTTAAATAGAAATAATAAAGTAGCACTATTTAGTTGCAAATATTTTTTTTCTAATATATGTCAAATTAAACATTCTAATAATAAAATTAATTTTATATATTACTGTAAATTTTAATTAACGTCAGTAACATTGCAAATAATATAAATCCTAATATTTCATCAAGATTCTTCAGTTATATTATATTAAACAATTAATGGCAAAAATTGTAACTAGTCTTAAAATAAACCGATATGCCATAAATGTATTATTTTTAGTTTATATTACAAAAAAATACTTTAAATATATACAATATTTTTTTGGGTTAACATATTGTTACACTTTGACATTTATCACTATGCTTTTGAATATTGACATACTGATACCAAATTCACAAAAAAGTGTTTCAATTGCCGCTTATCATTTTATTTAACCAATTTATCGGATAAAAAAATAAGCAATAATTGTAACAAAATTGTGATGTATAAACAGACTTCTCAGAATATGACGTCAATCATACTAAATTGGACGTAATTCGCGAATTATGTTTAATAGAACAATAAAAAGAGTCATTCTTTTATATTCTTCCTGATTATTCGCTCTGTTTGTTGCGCATTTATAATAGAAAAAAAAAGAAGTGTGGTAGAAACATATAAAATGCAATGATTTCTTTATTTCCTGCCTAAAATCGTATTATTAAAAAAAGAGCAGAAAGTACATCAAAATAATATAAGTAAACTGAATATTTATTAATTAATTCCAAAAAATAAAAAATATCAAAAAATAAAAAATAAAGATAATAAATTAATAACAATTAAAAAGCAGTTTTTTCTAAGAATAATTAACGCTAGAACGGGATCAATCGTGCCGACACAAATAACAAAAGAATATGCACTCTTAAAGACAACCGTTGGAGCAATAAAAAACGAGTACCCCAAAATACCGTATCTGTGCAAGCAGGTAGCTAAGCTACAGTTTAATAAAAACTTATTTATTTATTATGGACAGTAACACGAATTAGTCCAGTGCAGTACAACGAAGTAAACACAATGAATAACTACTAAATAAGTATTGAGACACCAGACTTAAAGCAAAGTCTGTAAATCATATATTTTATTACTTATAAACCATTATCAATATATATATGACTCAGCTAAATATTTTTTTAATTATTCATAACAATTTTCATCCATTATATTAGGTAAATCTAGAGAAACTGTATTATAATTATAATTTAACCAATTCCGTTTCCTAAAATACACTAGTGTCCATGTGATATTAAGTCTTTTACATATTAGTCAGCAACTAATATATTGTTCTTATTATACAATTCTGAACGTATAATCTTATAACATATTTATCTTATAAACAATATAGGGGAGTAAAGTCGCTGATCTATTCTTTTCCCTGATCGTATATAAGCCAGAACGCTTTTATCGGAGTGCATCGAATTAAATAACACGCAACAAAACAGAGTCTAAGAGCTTAGATCAATCTTTGAGACGACTTAATGACTACTATGACGCAGCAAAGTACGTATCTATATTATATTCTGATACATGTACATGAGAGATATAATTACTATCCATTTTTATTTCCCACAAAAGTTCTACAAGGAATGCTAGGATATGATTTTTGGGTTCAAGAAGTATTGGACATGTCCACAATGAGCATAGATAGCAACCTTTTTAACCATCTGTCAGATTGTTTTGACTTTTTCTCATCTAGGTACTCACAGTTGGTGGACGCATTGTGTTCTAGTCATTTATGTATCGTTTTTTCCATTATGTCCTGCACCTGTATTTAAATAATTAAATAATAATAATGTATTGCAAAAACTGTACGGCCGTATTTCAAATGTATCTCAAAAATGATTAATAAACAACATAGTACATGTATCACATAATAAATACAATAGATTTGCTAACAACACAAAATTATATTACTATATTACTTCTACATATTTATAAGAATTTTTAGTTCCAATAATTTTGAAAAGCTATACAGCAAAATACTATTTCAACGATGCTTTGAAGTGACCGAAGGAACAAATCTTACCCTCAGAGACTTTTGGAAAAATCATTTCTACATAGGGAGTTGACTCAAGATCATCGAGATTAGGTTACCAAGAGAACCCTCAATTCAGCTTGAAGAAAACTGTGACCAAATCACATTGAAAGGTTAACATATGGCTATTTTTTATTAAGTTATCAGTGATTCCGATATAAATAATAAATAAATTCAAGTATTTCATATTAATTTTCAATGATAAAAAAATATATAAAAATATACGTGTATTTTGTAATAATCATTTTAATATGAATATTTTTGGGTTTTGGAATGAATCAATTTAAGTTTTCATTATAACTTATGTAGAATTAGTTTTGATATACACTAAAACTAGTTAAAACATCTTTCAAGATACATGTTTAGTAATCTGAATATATAATATTATAATGTATATGTTTCAAATACATTAACTATGTATAGCAGGATTGATAGAAAAACCCTCAACACTTGGTCTTGTCACGACCTAGACAACCAACTGCAACACCCTTTCACCGCTGCAGACAATCGTTGCGAAATTTGGCCTAAATTTACATTGTGTTCGCGAGATGAATGATGAATGCTGCTGGAATATGATTTTTTTTAGAAATATACTTTATTTTACTAATGTAATAATCGTTCCATTTCAACACGTGAAGGAACAATAAAGATAATAATCTTAAACGCACCACCTTAAAACGATTCGGCGCAATAATATTGCGGTACGATAAAGTAATGTAAATAAATAAATATTATAGTATGTGCATATGTGTACATGATGATATGATAATATTGTTATGGTTTATATAGTCTACCACGTATCGACCTTAGTTCTTACCGACGAACGTGTTTTATTTCACTTTCGTTACGGTACGTGAGCGATATTGAATGAAATACGTTTTTCTCAAGACATAGTTACGCATAGTAGATAAAAAAGACTGCGTGCTTCTCTGTAAATATGGAGCAATGCTACACAGAGTTAATAAATTATAGTTTTACTAAAAATAAAAATAAATAAAACATTCAAGAATATAGTTAAATACTAATAATAAAAATATTTTTTTCAATTATAATAGTTAATCTATGACAATTCTCGTTAAATGATGAGGCAGCAGGAACAGACCTAATCAGAACAGGAAGACCAGATCTGTTAAAGCACATACATTAATAAGTACACAATGGAATGGAGAATGGATGACTAGAATCATATTATATAATATAATACTCAAAAAAGTGACAAAATGAAATGTAAAAACTACTGTGGTTTATTGCCATATTTAAAACAATAGACTTAACAAATATGCTTAATAATTATTAGAAACAAAAAGATCCACTTTAGAGCAAATACATCAGTGAGCGTCACATTTTCCACTTTCTATCCAAAACACACAGACGCTGTAACGAACACAACGATACTATAGGAGTTGACAACCATATATATTATTTTTTTATTTATTTTGTGCGAAATGGGCCAAGATATTAATTTTCATAGCCGGATATGACACAAACGAAAAACCTTGAAATGAGCATTGCCGCTTCAATAAGAGCAGCGAGAATATATCGCTTCTCCCTCGCGTTCACAAAAAGAATGCTGATGCACTATTGCAGTACGAATTTTTAATGTATCAGTTAACAGGAATCTGTCTTTGGATTCGGTCATAGTTTTTATTTAAAAGTTTAAATTAACTACCAATCATATTCTACATCATTAGAAAGTGATAGTATTGTTGAAACAAAACCAAAGAAAACTCACTTCCAACTTAACCGTGATTTTATTTTGAATTTTTATTTTTTGTACGTAATTTATGCCACTATAAAATAAAAATATTTTATTAATTTTTGAAATGTTATTAATTGCATTTTTTAAATAATATCTCATAGGTGTAAAATTGTTATCGATCTCTTCTCTCTCCAAAGTATGCCAATACGCTGCAATTTCCCGATAATAACCGTTATTGCAGCGCATGTAAAAACAAAAACAACACACAATCGTATTTTCGTGCGACGTATACAACTTTATTATTGTGACTCGGCTCTAGCACGCGCGAATGTGTGTAAAAATTGGATAGTGTGACGTTCACTGAAATATATGTTTTGAGACAGACAATGGAAAAATCCACACAAACATCCAAACGCCCAAAATAAAATGCCCGAAGAATTAAAAAAAAAACATATTAGCCGTAAACATGGTGTTATAAGCACGTAAGAACTAACTTGTATTATTAATAATACGTATGTGCTAAAGGTTACATAGTTATGAATAAGATCAACGGACGAGGCACCGCCGGTCGTCGTCTTCTTCGTAGTCGGCTCCTTATAAAATCACACAGCCTTTTTTTCGAGCAAAAGATCACGAGAAAATTATTTGTATACATATAAAACGTAGATGGAACTTATAAGATATAATGAATCACGCTTTAGAGGAGCTAAATATGCATAAAAAAATTATCAGCTTTTACAAATCGTAAACACTAAGATAGAGAAGGTAGGAAGACAAAAAATGCAAGCAATCAGAGTTCCTAAAATATGTAAAAATTACGAGCTTTTATAAAACACAGGCAAGGCCCATAGAAAGAATGCAACTATAATATTTAGTGATCATAAGACAATAACAAAATGGAAACAGAAAACCAGGCTAGGGGACGACCCAAAAAATATTTAACAATGATCTGTACAAATTGAAAATAAAATATCTTAAAGAACCGTAAAAAAATATTAAAAGAATGTGTAGTACCCAAAGTCATTTGTATGAAATTCCAATAAAATGTTTTTATATTCCCAAAAACTAAATTAGAGTATAAAAAATAATATAGCTAAGTTAAAAGTAACTATACTATCGTATCGAATATGACACATAAAAATAATATTGTTGTATTTTATAAAATCAAGTGTTTTAAAATGAACCCATAAAAATAGCTAGCCTTATTTTTTGAATAATATAAAAGTGATAAATGAGCTACTAATTAATTTTTTATTGGTTTATGTTACATATAATTATGATATACATCTACTTTTATAAACTACAATAATATTCAAGCAGTTTGGAAATATTAAAAATATATAGATTTTAGTAATTTTGAATCGAAATATATAATATGATTTTATATTTTCAATTTATGATAAACATAAAGAATTTTCAATAAATATATAAGTCTCAATTACATTGACAATTCAATTATATAATCACTGTTTACTATACCTTTACAATAAAGGTATAACACCTATTTATTTAGGCACATTATGACCTTGCATACATATTTGCAGTTAATGAAATAGTTCAAACAAAGTACACGGTCTTAGTATAGTGTTTATTAACCCAGATAATATAGTTATATCATATATATACAAATTTATCAGTTAACCTTTTAATAGTTTCTAAGTTTATTTTGATTTCTACAAAGTCATTTCATATGTAAATATTTTAAATTCATTATTGTTTATCACTTTACTTTCGATTTTATGAAATCGATGTTTATTTAGATCTGATTTAAGATATAATATTTACACACATTCTAATATATAATTGAAAAAAACAACAAGAGTGCTTATCCTTATTTAAAGTTGTAGGTTATTCTAAGAAAAATATCTGATCCTTAAATTAAATCATAAATAGCATAAAAGATCAAGTTCGACGCAAGTAAAGCGCCCTTCACATCGTCCGTTATAATCTTGCCGACTTTGAACCTCCACATCCGTCTCAATGGTATTT